>NW_027491053.1:0-1365000 GCF_021521415.1 Bidens hawaiensis
GATATTGCACGTAACGACAAGGGGTATGGTTGTTAAATGAATGAGGTAAAGAATGCCTAGAGTGTTCTTATGTTATAATGTAAGTATGTGTATATAGGTACACGAATGGCATGTGAGTTCTACGTTCGACATAGTAAGTTAGGATGGCAAATCCCTCTAGCTTCTGTCGGACATAGGCTCGGCTGGTGATGGCGTAGTTAAGTGTGACATCTGCCCAATCCGACCCGACCCAGGTACCCGTTTTCGAATCCGATTCTTTTTATGATTTAAAATTTGATTATTAATCTTTGTAAATTTAACATTTAATAAATCGTATATATATATATATATATATATATATAAATTTTTACAATACTTACTCCTAATAATAATATTTCCTTTCCGCCGTCCCGCCCTTTTCTCTTTCTTGTCGCCGTCCCGCTCTTTTCTCTTTCTTGTCGCCGTCCGCTCTTTTCTCTTTCTTGTCGCCATCCCGCCCCCTTGTCTCTCTTGTCGTCGTCCCGCCCCTCTTGTTTAAACCTTAAGCCTTGAACCCCTTTTTCTCTTAACTCTTTGCTTGTCCTTTGGTTCTTCCCGCCTAAGGATGTCTGCGCAGCTCCACGCGCCAGACTCCTTACAAGGAAGCCTGCGTGAAGACCAGTTGTTCCTGCGATACGCGAGGCGAACTGTTCTCGCAGCGCGCTAAGAATTGTAGTTCTTCTCGCAGCGCGCTAAGAACGGTAGTTCTTCCCGCGACGCGCTAAGAATTGTAGTTCTTCTCGCAGCGCGCTAAGAATAGTAGTTCTTCCCGCGACGCGCTAAGGATTTGTAGTTCTTCCCACGACGCGCTAAGGATTTTAGTTCTTCCCGCGGCGTGCTAAGGGTTGTCCTCTGTCTGCCTTCGCCCCTCGCGCGTGCGCTCGAATCTTCTCGCGCTAGACCTTAAGTCTTTTCTTCTGTTTAGGTCAGCCTGTATCTTTTGATATCTTATCTTTTGTTTGAGCTTTAGGTCAGTTCCGACATCTGTCTGAAAAGCCACTTTCGGCGCAGCATGCGCACCAATCCTATTGGTTGACAGAAAAAGTGACTGACATAATCTTTTGAAATCTTCTTTTGCATGTCTTGAACAGTGTTTTATCTGACGCCTCCCATGCTTTAACCTATAACCTGTCAGCTTTTCCCCATCCCCTGCAGCTGCCCGGCATATCTTTTGATATCTTTTGCTTTTGGCTTCTTGTGCTTTTTAATATCTTTTGCTTGATTTGATAAGATCTTTTCCTCTTTTCAAGGAATTGTGTTCCCTAGGGTTTGCCTATAAATAAAACTAATTTTTCTTGTTTCTTAACACTACGCACACAAACACTTAAACTCTCCTCTGCTCTCTTCTCCTTGCCCTCTGCCGTTGTTCCTCAGCCGCCTCCTCTCTCTGCCTTCGTCTTTTCCCTTGTCCTGCCCAGATTTCCGGTACTATATAATATAATAATTTGTTAAAGATACATATTACTATGCTAACATATATTCAAGGCATAAAACAAATCATTAAACCAATAATCTCTATTTATAGGTTAACTTGTGCTTGTTTAAAAGTTGGTTCTTGCATTATCTTTCAACACACCTTTTTCAGGTGAGTAATCTCGTACCTAATCCCTTTTTATTTTTAATGTTTTGGGATGTTCATGTGTTCGTACAAACTTGAGTCTTAAACTTGTTTATAAACTTTTGTCGCGCAAAACCCCATGTGTTATGGACGTAGACTTGGCTGTTTATTTGTATGTGTGGATCATTAACCGTCTTGTCGGCCTATTCCGCAGTTTTCATGGATCCATTAGATGAACACGGGAGAACTATCGTTTATGATTTCTCTTTTGTTTACACTTGCACAGTTTTCTTGTTTTTGTGCTCAATTGGGAGCACGGGTTGAACTATGAGCTATGATCTATTAGGCTTGATCACAATCTGATTACACCCTTGTTGAACACCAGTTATACACATGATGCGCGCAGATATTGTTATCTATTTATATGTATTAAACTTGATTTCTCACCGACACGCAAGTGTTGACGTTTTATTTTAACACATGTTCAGGTTTGCTGTAGCTGTTTCTGGAAGCTTGAGGACACATAGGATGTTTTCTTTTCTTTTGGACCTAGTTTAAAATGTAACAAGACAAGTTTATGTTATTTGAATATTTTGAGTTATGATATGATAAATTTTATGTTACTTCGTGAAATTGTGTTGCGCGTGCGCGGTAAATGTATTTAATAAATATTGACACCCAAATAGTGTCACGAGTAATGAAACAATACGTGGCGCCCCGATGTATAATCCGCCATCGGTCGGGGTGTTACAGATTGGTATCAGAGCTCCGTGACTTTAGGATAGGTGGTTAGACGTAACGACCTAGAATACCTAAGAGTCCCTTCTCGCGCATGAGAAATATCTCATGTTTGCGCGCTAATTGTTATTTACTCGATATTTATAAAATATGCTGGCGCATACGCAGCACTTGATTTCATGTTTTATTCGCGATCTTTCGATTTTTATTGTTAAATTTCAATCTATTTCTTTACTTACATATTCGTTTGATGTGGGGATTGAAAATCCGAAAAGTCATGGTGGTACATGAATAGTTGATTTTCAATTACCATTAACTTTATATTTTAAATTGAAGGTTTGAAAAGTCATGGTGATACATGAATTGTCAACCTTCAATGCTCATTTACTTGTATATTTTAAATTGAAGATTTGAAAAGTCATGGTGATACATGAATTGTCGATTTTCAATTCGGATTTATTACCTGTATTAAGTTTACATTTAAATTCATATTTTACTTCAAAATTTGATAGCATTTAACTCCGCGAAACAAGCTTTACGACGATATATTTTGCGCTAAAACGATTTCCCATACCAAGATATTAACAAAAGCTAAAACTTTTATAGAATGCCTCCGCTATCAGCTCGTTATCAGAGGAGAGAGGCCGCGCGCAGACGTAGGCAGCAACGTTCCCAGGAAATGGCCGCCGCAATAGCCCAAGCCTTAAACCAAACTAATACCAACCCCTCCGGATACAATATTAAATCCTTCAATGCGGGTAACCCTCCGAAATTCACCGGACTTGAAGGAGCCACCGTAATGCTCCAGTGGCTCGAGAAAATTGAAAACACTTTCCTCCATACCCAATGCCCTCCAGACAAACGAACCTTATACGCCTCAAGTGTCCTAGAATCAAGGGCGCTTACTTGGTGGAACGGAGTAGCTCACGCGCGTGGCGCAGAGGCTGCTTCTAGCATGCTTTGGGAAGAATTCAAGGAAATCTTGACGCGAGAGTTCTGCCCTCCCAACGAAGTAAAGCGCCTGGAGGAAGAGTTTTGGAACCTGAAACAGTACAGTGGCGAAGCGCGCGAGTACGCGACGCGCTTCCACGAACTACGTTTGCTTGTCCCACACCTAGTTACCCCTTCCCGCCGAGCCATCGAGAAGTTCCTTGGGGGTCTCCCCATGGAAATCCAAGATTCTGTATGGGCCAGGAACCCACTAACCCTCTCTGACGCCATCGAGTTGGCCGCTGTGCTCAGCGACAACCATGTCAGGGCAGGAACCCTGTTCCTGCGGGGAGCTGAGAAGACCAAACCCACCAAGACTGTCCCAGAACCAACAGAAACCAAACCAGAACCCTCAAACCGTAACAACCTTAAGCGCAGGCGCAAAACCAATCATCAAGCCTACGCGCTTACCAGCCCGCCCATTGTCCAGCAACCCACCTACCAACCTCCAGTTTACGCGCCTAACCCACTGTCGACCTACCCAACACCTCCGGTAGTCCACAACTATGCCTTAACCAATCCAGCACTCCCTGCCCCGCCAACTAACAAACCCTACACAGGAAACCAACCCTTTTGCCCAACCTGTAGACTTCACCACCCACCTCAAGTCCCGTGTCGACTTTGTCACCGATGTGGCCGCGCTGGTCACAATGCGGAAAACTGTAGAGTCCTTCCCTCCAACCCAATTGCGCAAACACCACCAACCTACCTGCAGAACCCACAACCAACATACCCTAATCCACGACCCAGGTCGTGCTATAACTGCGGTGATCCCAGTCATTTCCGGAACGCGTGCCCGAGACTACAAGTTCAGATTACGCAAGCGAACCCAGTTAACCAAATTTCGAACCAAGTGACGCGCGGACGAGCTTTTAATATAACCGCGCACCAAGCGCAAGGGAATAATGACGTGGTTAATGGTACATTTTTACTTAACGGACAATATGCATCCATACTTTTTGATACTGGCGCCGATAGAAGTTTTATTTCTCGCGCATTTGAGCAGAAACTTGCGCGACCGCGCATAAACTTAAGCGAAAACTTTTCAGTTGAATTGGCTAATGGTGAAACTATTTTAATAAACTCCGTAATCAAAGATTGCACGCTTAACCTTAACGAAAACGATTTTCTAATCGACCTCATTCCTATGCCGCTTGGAAGCTTTGATGTTATTATCGGTATGGACTGGCTCTCGCAAAATCGCGCCGAAGTTATTTGCGCCAAAAAGATGATTCGCATTCCTCGAGAAAATGGTGATCTGCATATCTACGGCGAGAAACCATCTAACGGTCTTAAACTAAAGTCATGCACTGAAGCCCGAAGACTTTTGCGGAAGAAATGTGTTGCATTCTTAGCCCATGTGGTCAAACCCGATGAAGGAAAGAAGAAACTTCGCGAAATCCCTATCGTTCATGACTTCCCTGAAGTCTTTCCCGATGATCTTTCTGGTTTACCTCCTGCTCGGGAAGTCGAGTTTCGTATTGATCTGGTCCCTGGTGCTTCCCCCGTAGCCAAATCTCCTTATCGTCTTGCGCCCGCTGAAATGCAAGAATTAGCAAGTCAACTCCAAGAGTTGACCGCTAAAGGATTCATTCGCCCTAGCTCTTCGCCCTGGGGTGCTCCGGTGTTGTTCGTTAAAAAGAAAGATGGTACGTTTCGCATGTGTATTGATTACCGCGAGCTGAACAAGCTCACCATTAAGAACCGGTATCCCTTACCGCGTATTGACGACCTCTTTGATCAACTCCAAGGTGCCTCTTGTTTCTCCAAAATCGATCTCCGTTCTGGCTATCACCAGTTGCGTATCCGCGAAGAGGACGTTCCCAAGACTGCCTTTCGAACCCGCTATGGCCATTTTGAATTCTTGGTCATGTCCTTCGGTTTAACCAACGCACCCGCCGTTTTCATGGATCTAATGAATCGGGTGTGTAGGCCTTTCTTGGATAAATTCGTGATCGTGTTCATCGATGATGTTCTGGTGTATTCTAAAACCAAGGCCGAGCATGAGCAACATCTTCGGTTGGTGTTGCAAAAGCTTCGAACCGAGCAACTCTTTGCCAAACACTCCAAGTGTGAGTTTTGGTCGGATGAAGTACAGTTTCTTGGTCATGTTGTAAACAAGATGGGTATTCATGTCGACCCATCCAAGATTGAAGCAATCAAGAACTGGATTACGCCATCCACTCCTACCGAAATCCGTTCCTTTTTGGGCTTAGCTGGTTACTACCGGCGATTTATTTCGAACTTCTCAAAGATCGCTTTGCCTTTAACAGCCTTAACGCACAAAGGCAAACCGTATATTTGGGGCTCGAAGCAAGAAGAAGCCTTTCTGACGCTCCAGCAATTGTTGTGCGAAGCTCCTGTTCTAACTTTACCAGAGGGTAATGATGATTTTGTCGTGTATTGTGATGCCTCCAACCAAGGTCTCGGTTGTGTACTTATGCAACGAGGCAAGGTTATCGCTTACGCGTCAAGGCAACTCAAGATTCACGAAAAGAATTATACGACTCACGATCTCGAACTTGGTGCAGTTGTATTTGCCTTGAAAATCTGGAGACACTACCTCTATGGTACTAAGTGTATCCTTTACACCGACCATAAAAGCCTTCAGCACATTTTTGATCAAAAGGAACTTAACATGAGACAACGTCGATGGAACGAACTCATCAGCGATTACGATTGTGAGATCCGACATCACCCTGGAAAGGCTAATGTGGTAGCCGATGCGCTCAGCCGCAAACCCAGTCAACTCAACTGTATCTTGCCGCGCACGCAGCTTAACTTCGCGCCGATTCAAAGCAATCTTGAATCACGCATTCGTGACGCGCAAGTGTGACATCTGCCCAATCCGACCCGACCCAGGTACCCGTTTTCGAATCCGATTCTTTTTATGATTTAAAATTTGATTATTAATCTTTGTAAATTTAACATTTAATAAATCGTATATATATATATATATATATAAATTTTTACAATACTTACTCCTAATAATAATATTTCCTTTCCGCCGTCCCGCCCTTTTCTCTTTCTTGTCGCCGTCCCGCTCTTTTCTCTTTCTTGTCGCCGTCCCGCTCTTTTCTCTTTCTTGTCGCCATCCCGCCCCCTTGTCTCTCTTGTCTCCGTCCCGCCCCTCTTGTTTAAACCTTAAGCCTTGAACCCCTTTTTCTCTTAACTCTTTGCTTGTCCTTTGGTTCTTCCCGCCTAAGGATGTCTGCGCAGCTCCACGCGCCAGACTCCTTACAAGGAAGCCTGCGTGAAGACCAGTTGTTCCTGCGATACGCGAGGCGAACTGTTCTTGCAGCGCGCTAAGAATTGTAGTTCTTCTCGCAGCGCGCTAAGAACGGTAGTTCTTCCCGCGACGCGCTAAGAATTGTAGTTCTTCTCGCAGCGCGCTAAGAATAGTAGTTCTTCCCGCGACGCGCTAAGGATTTGTAGTTCTTCCCGCGACGCGCTAAGGATTTTAGTTCTTCCCGCGGCGTGCTAAGGGTTGTCCTCTGTCTGCCTTCGCCCTCGCGCGTGCGCTCGAATCTTCTCGCGCTAGACCTTAAGTCTTTTCTTCTGTTTAGGTCAGCCTGTATCTTTTGATATCTTATCTTTTGTTTGAGCTTTAGGTCAGTTCCGACATCTGTCTGAAAAGCCACTTTCGGCGCAGCATGCGCACCAATCCTATTGGTTGACAGAAAAAGTGACTGACATAATCTTTTGAAATCTTCTTTTGCATGTCTTGAACAGTGTTTTATCTGACGCCTCCCATGCTTTAACCTATAACCTGTCAGCTTTTCCCCATCCCCTGCAGCTGCCGGCTTATCTTTTGATATCTTTTGCTTTTGGCTTCTTGTGCTTTTTAATATCTTTTGCTTGATTTGATAAGATCTTTTCCTCTTTTCAAGGAATTGTGTTCCCTAGGGTTTGCCTATAAATAAAACTAATTTTTCTTGTTTCTTAACACTACGCACACAAACACTTAAACTCTCCTCTGCTCTCTTCTCCTTGCCCTCTGCCGTTGTTCCTCAGCCGCCTCCTCTCTCTGCCTTCGTCTTTTCCCTTGTCCTGCCCAGATTTCCGGTACTATATAATATAATAATTTGTTAAAGATACATATTACTATGCTAACATATATTCAAGGCATAAAACAAATCATTAAACCAATAATCTCTATTTATAGGTTAACTTGTGCTTGTTTAAAAGTTGGTTCTTGCATTATCTTTCAACACACCTTTTTCAGGTGAGTAATCTCGTACCTAATCCCTTTTTATTTTTAATGTTTTGGGATGTTCATGTGTTCGTACAAACTTGAGTCTTAAACTTGTTTATAAACTTTTGTCGCGCAAAACCCCATGTGTTATGGACGTAGACTTGGCTGTTTATTTGTATGTGTGGATCATTAACCGTCTTGTCGGCCTATTCCGCAGTTTTCATGGATCCATTAGATGAACACGGGAGAACTATCGTTTATGATTTCTCTTTTGTTTACACTTGCACAGTTTTCTTGTTTTTGTGCTCAATTGGGAGCACGGGTTGAACTATGAGCTATGATCTATTAGGCTTGATCACAATCTGATTACACCCTTGTTGAACACCAGTTATACACATGATGCGCGCAGATATTGTTATCTATTTATATGTATTAAACTTGATTTCTCACCGACACGCAAGTGTTGACGTTTTATTTTAACACATGTTCAGGTTTGCTGTAGCTGTTTCTGGAAGCTTGAGGACACATAGGATGTTTTCTTTTCTTTTGGACCTAGTTTAAAATGTAACAAGACAAGTTTATGTTATTTGAATATTTTGAGTTATGATATGATAAATTTTATGTTACTTCGTGAAATTGTGTTGCGCGTGCGCGGTAAATGTATTTAATAAATATTGACACCCAAATAGTGTCACGAGTAATGAAACAATACGTGGCGCCCCGATGTATAATCCGCCATCGGTCGGGGTGTTACAGATTGGTATCAGAGCTCCGTGACTTTAGGATAGGTGGTTAGACGTAACGACCTAGAATACCTAAGAGTCCCTTCTCGCGCATGAGAAATATCTCATGTTTGCGCGCTAATTGTTATTTACTCGATATTTATAAAATATGCTGGCGCATACGCAGCACTTGATTTCATGTTTTATTCGCGATCTTTCGATTTTTATTGTTAAATTTCAATCTATTTCTTTACTTACATATTCGTTTGATGTGGGGATTGAAAATCCGAAAAGTCATGGTGGTACATGAATAGTTGATTTTCAATTACCATTAACTTTATATTTTAAATTGAAGGTTTGAAAAGTCATGGTGATACATGAATTGTCAACCTTCAATGCTCATTTACTTGTATATTTTAAATTGAAGATTTGAAAAGTCATGGTGATACATGAATTGTCGATTTTCAATTCGGATTTATTACCTGTATTAAGTTTACATTTAAATTCATATTTTACTTCAAAATTTGATAGCATTTAACTCCGCGAAACAAGCTTTACGACGATATATTTTGCGCTAAAACGATTTCCCATACCAAGATATTAACAAAAGCTAAAACTTTTATAGAATGCCTCCGCTATCAGCTCGTTATCAGAGGAGAGAGGCCGCGCGCAGACGTAGGCAGCAACGTTCCCAGGAAATGGCCGCCGCAATAGCCCAAGCCTTAAACCAAACTAATACCAACCCCTCCGGATACAATATTAAATCCTTCAATGCGGGTAACCCTCCGAAATTCACCGGACTTGAAGGAGCCACCGTAATGCTCCAGTGGCTCGAGAAAATTGAAAACACTTTCCTCCATACCCAATGCCCTCCAGACAAACGAACCTTATACGCCTCAAGTGTCCTAGAATCAAGGGCGCTTACTTGGTGGAACGGAGTAGCTCACGCGCGTGGCGCAGAGGCTGCTTCTAGCATGCTTTGGGAAGAATTCAAGGAAATCTTGACGCGAGAGTTCTGCCCTCCCAACGAAGTAAAGCGCCTGGAGGAAGAGTTTTGGAACCTGAAACAGTACAGTGGCGAAGCGCGCGAGTACGCGACGCGCTTCCACGAACTAAGTTTGCTTGTCCCACACCTAGTTACCCCTTCCCGCCGAGCCATCGAGAAGTTCCTTGGGGGTCTCCCCATGGAAATCCAAGATTCTGTATGGGCCAGGAACCCACTAACCCTCTCTGACGCCATCGAGTTGGCCGCTGTGCTCAGCGACAACCATGTCAGGGCAGGAACCCTGTTCCTGCGGGGAGCTGAGAAGACCAAACCCACCAAGACTGTCCCAGAACCAACAGAAACCAAACCAGAACCCTCAAACCGTAACAACCTTAAGCGCAGGCGCAAAACCAATCATCAAGCCTACGCGCTTACCAGCCCGCCCATTGTCCAGCAACCCACCTACCAACCTCCAGTTTACGCGCCTAACCCACTGTCGACCTACCCAACACCTCCGGTAGTCCACAACTATGCCTTAACCAATCCAGCACTCCCTGCCCCGCCAACTAACAAACCCTACACAGGAAACCAACCCTTTTGCCCAACCTGTAGACTTCACCACCCACCTCAAGTCCCGTGTCGACTTTGTCACCGATGTGGCCGCGCTGGTCACAATGCGGAAAACTGTAGAGTCCTTCCCTCCAACCCAATTGCGCAAACACCACCAACCTACCTGCAGAACCCACAACCAACATACCCTAATCCACGACCCAGGTCGTGCTATAACTGCGGTGATCCCAGTCATTTCCGGAACGCGTGCCCGAGACTACAAGTTCAGATTACGCAAGCGAACCCAGTTAACCAAATTTCGAACCAAGTGACGCGCGGACGAGCTTTTAATATAACCGCGCACCAAGCGCAAGGGAATAATGACGTGGTTAATGGTACATTTTTACTTAACGGACAATATGCATCCATACTTTTTGATACTGGCGCCGATAGAAGTTTTATTTCTCGCGCATTTGAGCAGAAACTTGCGCGACCGCGCATAAACTTAAGCGAAAACTTTTCAGTTGAATTGGCTAATGGTGAAACTATTTTAATAAACTCCGTAATCAAAGATTGCACGCTTAACCTTAACGAAAACGATTTTCTAATCGACCTCATTCCTATGCCGCTTGGAAGCTTTGATGTTATTATCGGTATGGACTGGCTCTCGCAAAATCGCGCCGAAGTTATTTGCGCCAAAAAGATGATTCGCATTCCTCGAGAAAATGGTGATCTGCATATCTACGGCGAGAAACCATCTAACGGTCTTAAACTAAAGTCATGCACTGAAGCCCGAAGACTTTTGCGGAAGAAATGTGTTGCATTCTTAGCCCATGTGGTCAAACCCGATGAAGGAAAGAAGAAACTTCGCGAAATCCCTATCGTTCATGACTTCCCTGAAGTCTTTCCCGATGATCTTTCTGGTTTACCTCCTGCTCGGGAAGTCGAGTTTCGTATTGATCTGGTCCCTGGTGCTTCCCCCGTAGCCAAATCTCCTTATCGTCTTGCGCCCGCTGAAATGCAAGAATTAGCAAGTCAACTCCAAGAGTTGACCGCTAAAGGATTCATTCGCCCTAGCTCTTCGCCCTGGGGTGCTCCGGTGTTGTTCGTTAAAAAGAAAGATGGTACGTTTCGCATGTGTATTGATTACCGCGAGCTGAACAAGCTCACCATTAAGAACCGGTATCCCTTACCGCGTATTGACGACCTCTTTGATCAACTCCAAGGTGCCTCTTGTTTCTCCAAAATCGATCTCCGTTCTGGCTATCACCAGTTGCGTATCCGCGAAGAGGACGTTCCCAAGACTGCCTTTCGAACCCGCTATGGCCATTTTGAATTCTTGGTCATGTCCTTCGGTTTAACCAACGCACCCGCCGTTTTCATGGATCTAATGAATCGGGTGTGTAGGCCTTTCTTGGATAAATTCGTGATCGTGTTCATCGATGATGTTCTGGTGTATTCTAAAACCAAGGCCGAGCATGAGCAACATCTTCGGTTGGTGTTGCAAAAGCTTCGAACCGAGCAACTCTTTGCCAAACACTCCAAGTGTGAGTTTTGGTCGGATGAAGTACAGTTTCTTGGTCATGTTGTAAACAAGATGGGTATTCATGTCGACCCATCCAAGATTGAAGCAATCAAGAACTGGATTACGCCATCCACTCCTACCGAAATCCGTTCCTTTTTGGGCTTAGCTGGTTACTACCGGCGATTTATTTCGAACTTCTCAAAGATCGCTTTGCCTTTAACAGCCTTAACGCACAAAGGCAAACCGTATATTTGGGGCTCGAAGCAAGAAGAAGCCTTTCTGACGCTCCAGCAATTGTTGTGCGAAGCTCCTGTTCTAACTTTACCAGAGGGTAATGATGATTTTGTCGTGTATTGTGATGCCTCCAACCAAGGTCTCGGTTGTGTACTTATGCAACGAGGCAAGGTTATCGCTTACGCGTCAAGGCAACTCAAGATTCACGAAAAGAATTATACGACTCACGATCTCGAACTTGGTGCAGTTGTATTTGCCTTGAAAATCTGGAGACACTACCTCTATGGTACTAAGTGTATCCTTTACACCGACCATAAAAGCCTTCAGCACATTTTTGATCAAAAGGAACTTAACATGAGACAACGTCGATGGAACGAACTCATCAGCGATTACGATTGTGAGATCCGACATCACCCTGGAAAGGCTAATGTGGTAGCCGATGCGCTCAGCCGCAAACCCAGTCAACTCAACTGTATCTTGCCGCGCACGCAGCTTAACTTCGCGCCGATTCAAAGCAATCTTGAATCACGCATTCGTGACGCGCAAGTGTGACATCTGCCCAATCCGACCCGACCCAGGTACCCGTTTTCGAATCCGATTCTTTTTATGATTTAAAATTTGATTATTAATCTTTGTAAATTTAACATTTAATAAATCGTATATATATATATATATATATAAATTTTTACAATACTTACTCCTAATAATAATATTTCCTTTCCGCCGTCCCGCCCTTTTCTCTTTCTTGTCGCCGTCCCGCTCTTTTCTCTTTCTTGTCGCCGTCCCGCTCTTTTCTCTTTCTTGTCGCCATCCCGCCCCCTTGTCTCTCTTGTCTCCGTCCCGCCCCTCTTGTTTAAACCTTAAGCCTTGAACCCCTTTTTCTCTTAACTCTTTGCTTGTCCTTTGGTTCTTCCCGCCTAAGGATGTCTGCGCAGCTCCACGCGCCAGACTCCTTACAAGGAAGCCTGCGTGAAGACCAGTTGTTCCTGCGATACGCGAGGCGAACTGTTCTTGCAGCGCGCTAAGAATTGTAGTTCTTCTCGCAGCGCGCTAAGAACGGTAGTTCTTCCCGCGACGCGCTAAGAATTGTAGTTCTTCTCGCAGCGCGCTAAGAATAGTAGTTCTTCCCGCGACGCGCTAAGGATTTGTAGTTCTTCCCGCGACGCGCTAAGGATTTTAGTTCTTCCCGCGGCGTGCTAAGGGTTGTCCTCTGTCTGCCTTCGCCCTCGCGCGTGCGCTCGAATCTTCTCGCGCTAGACCTTAAGTCTTTTCTTCTGTTTAGGTCAGCCTGTATCTTTTGATATCTTATCTTTTGTTTGAGCTTTAGGTCAGTTCCGACATCTGTCTGAAAAGCCACTTTCGGCGCAGCATGCGCACCAATCCTATTGGTTGACAGAAAAAGTGACTGACATAATCTTTTGAAATCTTCTTTTGCATGTCTTGAACAGTGTTTTATCTGACGCCTCCCATGCTTTAACCTATAACCTGTCAGCTTTTCCCCATCCCCTGCAGCTGCCGGCTTATCTTTTGATATCTTTTGCTTTTGGCTTCTTGTGCTTTTTAATATCTTTTGCTTGATTTGATAAGATCTTTTCCTCTTTTCAAGGAATTGTGTTCCCTAGGGTTTGCCTATAAATAAAACTAATTTTTCTTGTTTCTTAACACTACGCACACAAACACTTAAACTCTCCTCTGCTCTCTTCTCCTTGCCCTCTGCCGTTGTTCCTCAGCCGCCTCCTCTCTCTGCCTTCGTCTTTTCCCTTGTCCTGCCCAGATTTCCGGTACTATATAATATAATAATTTGTTAAAGATACATATTACTATGCTAACATATATTCAAGGCATAAAACAAATCATTAAACCAATAATCTCTATTTATAGGTTAACTTGTGCTTGTTTAAAAGTTGGTTCTTGCATTATCTTTCAACACACCTTTTTCAGGTGAGTAATCTCGTACCTAATCCCTTTTTATTTTTAATGTTTTGGGATGTTCATGTGTTCGTACAAACTTGAGTCTTAAACTTGTTTATAAACTTTTGTTGCGCAAAACCCCATGTGTTATGGACGTAGACTTGGCTGTTTATTTGTATGTGTGGATCATTAACCGTCTTGTCGGCCTATTCCGCAGTTTTCATGGATCCATTAGATGAACACGGGAGAACTATCGTTTATAATTTCTCTTTTGTTTACACTTGCACAGTTTTCTTGTTTTTGTGCTCAATTGGGAGCACGGGTTGAACTATGAGCTATGATCTATTAGGCTTGATCACAATCTGATTACACCCTTGTTGAACACCAGTTATACACATGATGCGCGCAGATATTGTTATCTATTTATATGTATTAAACTTGATTTCTCACCGACACGCAAGTGTTGACGTTTTATTTTAACACATGTTCAGGTTTGCTGTAGCTGTTTCTGGAAGCTTGAGGACACATAGGATGTTTTCTTTTCTTTTGGACCTAGTTTAAAATGTAACAAGACAAGTTTATGTTATTTGAATATTTTGAGTTATGATATGATAAATTTTATGTTACTTCGTGAAATTGTGTTGCGCGTGCGCGGTAAATGTATTTAATAAATATTGACACCCAAATAGTGTCACGAGTAATGAAACAATACGTGGCGCCCCGATGTATAATCCGCCATCGGTCGGGGTGTTACATTAAGGACTGCGAGCCTTATACGTGAAGTAGATGATATATGTAAACGTAGATAAGGACTGCGAACCTTATACGTAATGTAGATAGGCGTCAGTATAGGAAAGGACTGTGAACCTTATACGTGCTGTATTTGTAGCATAGGGGAGGACTGCGAACCTCGTACGTGCTATGAATTAGGTTGCAACATAGGGAATGACTGCGAACCTTGTACGTGTTGTGGATGTATTTCAGCATAGGAAAGGACTGTGAACCTTATACGTGCTGATTTTGTAGCATAGGGGAGGACTGCGAACCTCGTACGTGCTATGAATTAGGTTGCAACATAGGGAAGGACTGCAAACCTTGTACGTGTTGTGGATGTATTTCAGCATAGGAAAGGACTGTGAACCTTATACGTGCTGATTTTGTAGCATAGGGGAGGACTGCGAACCTCGTACGTGCTATGAATTAGGTTGCAACATAGGGAAGGACTGCGAACCTTGTACGTGTTGTGGATGTACTATGGTATAGGGAAGGACCGCGATCCTTGTACGTACCATAAATGGTGAACATAGGTAAGGACTGCGAACCTTGTACGTGTTCACGACCTTGAGTACAGGTATAGACGGTGAACTATGAACGTACTCTCGGTAGACTGAGGTTAGTGATTGTAGATATGTATGTATGTATGGTAGCAAGTATGTATGTAGAACAGAAGGGTAACTAGTGAAGTATGGATATGTATCTACGGATATGTGTGTATGTGTATGTATTGTATGGCGTTCGATTAACTAGAACTCACTCAGCGTAGCTGACTTTTAGTATGCACGCAGGTGAGCTGATTATAGAGTTAGCATGAGGATGACACACGGCATGAATTGAACGGCTGGCATCTGAAGAAAGAAGTAAAGATGTTTTAAATATAAAGTTTTGTGTTATGGTATCAAAGAAAAGATTTAATGTTTTGTAACAAATGATTGATG
Organism: Bidens hawaiensis; assembly: GCF_021521415.1. NCBI lineage: Eukaryota > Viridiplantae > Streptophyta > Magnoliopsida > Asterales > Asteraceae > Bidens > Bidens hawaiensis. The sequence continues at coordinate 15,141 of NW_027491053.1, forward strand.
TTCTATATTCCGCGAAAAGTTTTAATAAACTCTAATTTGAAAAACTGTGTTTATGAGTAAATCCGACGCTAAAGTAGGGTCACCGGGTGTCGGGGCCTTACACTTATGTTATACTTTTATTTATTACATGCTAACAAAAACAACCAAAGTTGAATTTCGGCATTAAGCGTTAAAATGCATTATGGACGGGTAAAGACCGTCACCTACAACAAAATTGTAACCTAATACCTTGATATTTCTATTAAAATTATAGTCGAATTTCCCGAAACTCCATGTTGACGTTATCGCAAGTGATTAATCTAAAACCATGTAAAAGCATGCGGCAAAAAAAGAAAAAGAAAAAAAAAGATCGAACATAAGATAATATTTTAGTTTTTTAATTTACTTATGAATGGAATAATTTTGATTTTGGCAAGTGTGTATGAAAGCAAAGCAGGCTCGTAACCGATGTAACCTACATGACCTAACCAAACCTAAAATTGAATTAGCTAATTTTGATGGATTTAAAAACAATAATAGTAATAGATATTTTATTTTGGCCCATCAACATGTTACCAAAATCGTCCGTTCATTAGTAAACGGGTTGAAATTCACACTTTTACTCAAAACATGATGATCACATTGAAAGACTCAATGAACCATTATATCTATATTTAAGACCTTAATTAATTTTTTTTCTACTTAAATTGGACAAACCATTTAAATTATATAAGTGATAAATTATAAAAATAGAAAAATAGCGTATTACATTAAATAAAGATGAATTTTATTTACACTTATAATTTACAAAATTATAAACAAATAAAAAATCTTTAAAAGTTTCGTTAACGAATACACTACAAAATGAATGGAACAACATAACGTACCTAAATATTGGGATTGTTTTGATGAACCTAGTGGATTAGCACAAAACATATGATTCAAAACGAAATAATGTTTAAATGAGTGTATTACATTTATAACATGATGGAGCTTATAATATGTTATGAATTTTGTTTATATTAATGCTTTTCAAAACTAAGCTTCAACTATTTAGTGAAGAGATTAAAGTGTACATGGAAAATAATTAAAGTGTAGAGAAAAATAAAAGCTTTCAAAGTAAATTATTAATTTAATTTTGAACTATTAAATTGTAAAGAAATTTTAAGAATTCTAGTTATTTTTAGAAAGTACTAAAATCAACCAATAGAAATTGACTAAGTTGTATTTTTTTTAATAGTATATATAGATTGGTGGTGGTGTCGTTGTTTATAACGTATTATTATTATTATTATTAGGAAGTTTGGTGACGCTAAGTGCCGATTGGGTCACTTAGCAGCATCGCATTAGTCATTATCATTTTGATTGTTTTGTTTTGTTTTTTTTTAAGTTTTGATACCGTAACGAACATAACAGGACGAATTCACATAGACTTACAGCCTTAACGACCGTAACCGACAACGTTCGGGTTTTACTAATGTCAAAGTTTACCGACCGACACCACCCATTGGTCCACCTCAATTTTTATATTTTTACCATTTTTTAGCTTTAGTACCAATGAAAGTAACATAAGCCGACCGAATTCATATCGAGTTACCGCCTCAAGGCCCTGGACCGAAAACGCTTGGGTTCCACTGCCTATGTTTACCGACCAAATAAACATCGAATATTTTATTTTTTTTATATGTTAATTTGACAAATTTATTATTTGGTTTAACGCTTAGGTTTTACCAACGATGTCTATACCATAACAGATAACGTCTGAATTCACGTCAACGTACCCAACGTCGTAACACGCGGGGTATTATAACACCTGGGTTTCAACGATGGGGCTTTACTGGCTGTCTCGGGCAACACGTCGGGTAAACACCTGTTGATATAAATATAATGTTTATACGTATCGCATGCCACATCAACACCCCGTGCATTGCTTCGTAGCTTATCCTGTTGTTGTAGCTTGGATTTATTTTCACTTGCTTTTGACACAAAACAAGAACCTCCCTATAAGGTAACTTCTATCATATTTAGCACATACAAGTTGTGAGGAACCATGAGATTCATCATGATTCGTTCTACGATAGGATCTAGTCTTTGACATAGTCAATTCAAGAGTAATTAGGGTTCAATGTGTGTTAGTGTGTGTTTTGAGAGAGTAATTGGACAGAGTACGACGCACAAGTTAACTAATTATCAAGAATATTAATTTAGATCATTGCAGAACTATATATACTACCCGACTCATTCACTAAGCATGCTTAGCGAACGAGTCACATTCGCTACGCCATTAGCCAGACAGCATCCCCTAGAGAATGACCTTTACATAATTGTCTAAACTGGTCCCTATAATATTAACAAATACCAAAACTATAAACGAAGAACGAGAAGACAACTAATGTATCAACAAGTTGCCATTTCTTGGTGCTGTAATCATGATCATGTCTAGAGGAATTAGAAACTCAAGTTTTAAAATGTAACTGTTGTTGTCATCAAATGCCATCTTGTAGCTCTTGTCACAAACTTGAGATACACTAAGTAGATTATAGTGCAGGCATTCCACATGGAAAACATTATCAAATGTCACTTGTCATTGGCTAGAATTTCTTTTCCCAATATTCTGCCACCTTGTTCATCATTACCAAAAGACACAAAACCTATCTTTGAAATTGACAAGTGACCGCTTGTCACAAATTATGCGTCTGGAACACTGAATGTCAATATACTATACATCAGCATCTTCTCTTGAGTGTACCTGCATAAACAAGCATGGAATTGGTGAAGTTGAGAAACACAAGCCACCGTGACTTGAGGTTTCTTAGATGCACCGATCTTATCACTATTATGAATATCAATAATCTCAACAAATTCCTTCTTCTTCACCCAACCATAACCCTTGAGTTCACTTTCAAACACCATCAAACTTCATCATTTTCCTTGAATTATCTCATTTATTTCTGAAGGCTTGTTTTGATCCAGATTTCAAATGGTTGTTATATTTTTGCTTGTAGTAAGCAAAATATTTTTTAACTTGGTAGTATTAAATGTATCAGAAGTTTTATTTTTTGGTTTGTACCAACAGTTGACTGTGTGATGTCCATAGACATCACAATGAGTACACCAAACTGTCTTTCTCTTGATGTAACCAAAATAATATTTGTTCTCATAATTTTGAAAAAAATTATAGTGATGATCCTTATTGTATTCCTGATTTCTAAATAGCCTTTGCATAATGAATTGGTCTTTTATTTTTGAAATTTTGTCTTTACTTTTTGCAGCCAGTGAACCTCTGACATGGCTTCAACTTCTAATGGTTGTTTCAAGTCTAACGTCCCCTTAATCAACTGAGCTACACTTCAAATAGTTGTTCAACTTCTCATAGTTAACTTAAATAGGAATAGAAAAATCCACTTCTTCTTCTTCTTCTTCAAGCAAACCTCCTTTCTTGAACTCAAGTCTCTCAATTGGCTTATTTCTATTTCGATGCTAATACTTATTTAGCCTATCTCTTATTGATAATTGTGAAGGTGACCCAAAAATATCAAACCACCCTTCATTAGCCTTACTTTTCTTCTTTTTATCACTTGATGATTTTTCTCCTTCTTATTATCAGATAAAGAAGATCCCTTATCTTCACTTGAACTGTCAATTTTAGAATCACTGAATTTAGTTTCTGAAATTTGATACACTCCATCATCATCCATGTAAATATTCCTAAACTGGTTCATGAAGTCTTTTCTATCTTCAAACACATTTTTGAATTGGCTCAAGAAGGCTTCTCTCTTCTCTTTATCTACCTTTGAAGTATAGTTTTCATTGAATGGTGGAGGAACTTTCCTATATTTTTCTTTAGAAAGTTTTCCCACAACACTTTCACTTTCTAGCAAGTTCTTCAATAACTCAACTGTCACTTGTGCTTCTATCAACTCTGAAGAGGTAGGTCCCAGCAGAGCCCAGTTGGACCCACAGACTCACCTTGAAAAGGGACGTCTGCGCAGTTCAACCCGCAAGACTCCTTAACGGACGTCTGCGCGGTTGAACCCGCAAGACTAAACTAAAGGAACGTCTGCGCAGAAACCAACTGGATCAGCAGGACCCACCACGCTCAGAGACGTGACGTCCTCACGTGCGGTACGCAAGCTGTCCCCGCAGGAAACGCCTACCAATGGTTCTCAGGTACTCCGCCTGTTCCCGTAGTTACGGATACCGGCCATCAGGGAAGGCCACCCGCGCAGATGGCTACACGCACAAGGCTTAACACTCATAATAATTCAGCAGTCACCTGAAGAAGGAATGAGCAAGCCGGGAACATTCCCGCACAAAGGCGGGAGGGGGAATACTCCCGCCCAAATGAGCCAGTCCGTACGATACTGAGGATCTTTTACTGTACCTGACGAGGTATGGGCAAAAGATCTGTCCAAAGATACGACAGCTCATTGACAACAGTATGGCGAGCAGCATGCTCCTGTACTGTATGTCACTATTAGCCGCTACCTACTCCCCAACTCCTGACATACCACGTGCCTAGCCTGTAGTTGGTGAAAAAGGAATAGTACACAGCAGGCCTGGTCACTATCAGCCGCTGCCTACTCACCAACTACCAGCATGGCACGTGCGTAGGCCACTGTTGGTGGAACAGGAATACTATTCAGCAGGCCACACCTCCTTGGAAACCTACCTCCGGCTATAAATACCACGAATGGTATGATCATCTTATCTTAACACATTATCAACATATTATCATCATATTATACCTGATATCTGCTCTAGCAATCTCTTAATATACATTTATATTTAAAGAGCAATCTAGTCTGATTCTCACGCCGGAGGGTGGTCACAAGGAGGAACCCCCCCCCCTTCTCAGTGACAAGCTCACGGTGTCTGTTTTGGTCACAAGGGTGGTCACAGAGTCATCTTGGTCGTCAACGCATCTGAGGAGGGGGCCAAGAAAGTTACGTCTGTAAAGGACGTCATCAATGAGTTGATAGTTCAATGCTTTACAGCGTAGTTTTCTTGCCTGTGTTTTTGACTCTGGTAGTATGCCGGCCGCAAGGTAATTTATTATTGGTGTCATCCACGTTTCTGTGCCGGTTTGGATGACACAGATTTCCTTGTGTGGGACTGATGGTGCTCCCAGGAGTTCAATGCGGATATCCTTTCCCAAGTGAGTGAAAGCTAATGACGCAAGCTTGCTTAACGCATCCGCGGATTTGTTTTCGCTACGCTTGACGTGTATGACTTTACAATCATTAAAATCGCGCATGAGGGTTTTTGCTTGAGCGAGGTACAGGGCCATTGTGTCGTTCACGGCCGTGTACGTCCCGTTTATCTGATTGGCAACTAACATGGAATCCACATGGGCTTCCAAGTTCTTTACTCCCATTTTACGCGCAATCCTTAACCCGGCCAAGAATGCTTCATACTCAGCTTCGTTATTCGTACTTGGAAAGTCCAGTCGAATAGCGTAAGTGTATTCTTGGCCTGTTGGGTTGGTAAGTTTTAACCCTGCGCCTGAGCCCTCGCTGCTGGCCGCTCCATCGGTGTAAAGTCGCCAGACTTCATCGATGTCTAGTGCTGGAGAGGGCTGAGCCTCGTCCTGGCACTCTTTCTCCCGCGATGCGGGGACTTCGGCAATAAAGTCGGCCAAGACCTGGCCATTTATAGCTGGCCTTGGCTTGTATTTTATCGCGTATTCTCCCAATTCTATTGCCCATTTGGCTAGGCGTCCCGAAAGTTCGGGTTTGCCTAAAACGTTTGCAAGTTTGAAGTTGGTGAGAATAGTAATTGGGTGACCTTGGAAATATCGTCTTAGCCTGCGTGAAGCCTGTACAAGTGCTAAGACTAATTTTTCCAGGGTAGAGTACCGAGTTTCGACGTCTGTTAGGAGACGGCTAACATAGTAGATTGGCATCTGGATGCCTTTTCGCTCGACTAACAGGACGGCCCCGGTCGCTCTATCTGTGGCGGAGAGGTATAGGATTAATTCCTCTCCCGCTTCTGGTGCTGTGAGCGTTGGGAGTTCGATCAAACGTGACCGAATTTCCTGAAAAGCTGCTTCCGCTTCTGGTGGTAGGTGATTCCATTTTAATAATGGCTTCGACCTTTTCAGGGTTCGCTCTGAAGCCATCTTTTGTAACGATGACTCCTAAGAACTTCCCTTCTTCCATCCCAAAGGAACACTTGCTCGGGTTGAGCTTCATGTTTATCCTTCTGAGTGTGTTGAATGTTTCTTCGATGTCTTTCAACATCGCTTCTGGGTTAAGGCTTTTAATGACCAGGTCATCCATGTATACTTCCAAGTTTCTCCCAATTTGGGCATGAAACTCTTTGTCCATCAGGCGCTGGTATGTGGACCCGGCATTCTTAAGTCCGAATGGCATCATTTGATAACAGAATGTGCCATCGGGCGTCCGAAATGCGGTTTTGTCCTGATCGTCAACGGCCATGTGGATTTGATGGTATCCTTTATAAGCATCAAGGAAGCATTTAAGGCGAAACGGTGATAACGAATCTACCTTAAGATCAATTTCGGGTAACGGGTAACAATCTTTGGGGCATGCTTTGTTCAAGTCTTTGAAATCTATGCACATGCGCCATTGCTTGTTAGACTTTGGTACCATAACGGGATTTGCAACCCAAGTTTGATATCTGCTAACGCGTACGATGCCCGCGTCAAGGAGTTCCTTGACTTGGGTTCTACACGCGTTAGCTTGTTCCGCCCCCATTACTCTACGCTTTTGTATGACCGGCGTAAAAGCCTGGTCACACTTGAGCTTATGCTCTGCTTTACTTCGAGGTACACCAGTCATGTCTGCTGGTTTCCATGCGAAGATGTCAGCGTTTTTTTGTAGTAAGCGTTTGAGTAATGTGCGCGTAGGATCAGTTATTGTTGGGCCAATGGTAACCGCCTGGTCGGGGTATTTTCCATTAAAAGCCCATTCTTCTGGTTCGGTGATGGTGGGTTTAGCCATCTTTGGTTTGGGTGTTGATGAGACAGATGCGATGCATACCTGGGGAATACCGGTGACCATCGCCACGCCCTCAGCTGTTGGCCATCCCATCATGCCGTGGACTGAAGATACTACGGCGTTGAATCTTGCCATCCCGTCTCTCCCGAAGAGAATGTCGTACGTGTGGTGTGGCTTCCTCATTACGACAAAGTCTACATCCTCTGTGCGGGAGAGTTTTCCGTCTGTGAGAGTGACGGGGAAAGATAGGATGCCCAGAGGGGTGTTTGTGCTGCCGTCGAACCCTTCCATCGAGGCGTAGACCATTTCCAAGCGTTCCTTGTCTTCATCATCTAACTTGTCGAAGAACTGCCTGTACATAACTGTTGATGAGGCACCGTTGTCAACAAGAGTGCGGGAAGTGATGTAGTGTCCCAGCTGGCTTTTGATGACGATAGAGCCCTCTTTGTTGGGTCCTCCTGGCACTTGCGGGAAGCGCACCTCAGCTTCTTTCCATGCGCATGGTTCTGTCGTCTGTCTTTTTCTTCCTCTGATGTTACCACGAACCATGTGAATGCTGATGTCAACGGGCTTTCGTCCGTTGCTTTTGTATCGGTTGTCATTCTGCCCTCTATTCCTGATTGATGCCACCAGGTGTGCAAGTTTGCCTTCCTTGACGAATGTTTCGATAATATTCCTCAGAGATAAACACTTCTCAGTGGTGTGACCCTTTGTGCCGTGAAAGTCACAGTATTTGCTCTGGTCCGCGTCAGGTCGTTGTCGGACCGTTGGAGCTTTTGGCCATGGGAGTTTCTCAGTGGCAAATATCTCCGTGACGCTTTTGGTGAGGGGCGTCCACCTGGTGTGTTGGCCTGATGGGTGTGTATTATCCCTTCCGCCTAATAGGGAGCGAGAGCTGGATGAGGTGTCAAAGTTTACCCTTGACTGCCATATGCTTGGCTTCCTCCTTTTGTTTTGCCAGGCGGACTGGACGCTATTTTCTCTAGTCCCCTGCGTGTAGAAGTTTGTAGTCTGGGGCAGATTCCCACCCAGTTGCTTCTCCGTTTCGGCAAAGCGCTTGGCTGCCGTCATGATGGCATCCCATGTGGGTGGCATGCCATCTTTTCCCGTCAACGTGCGGATAAGTTCTGGGTATTCGGTGCCCTGGATGAAAGCGGCGCGAACAAGGTCTTCGCTTATAACGCCCAGACTCAGCTTTTTCGAGTTAAAGCGAGTGATGAAGTCTAGTAAAGGTTCATCCTTATCTCTAACGCAGTTGAGGATCGTCCACTGCTCTTCAATATACTTCCTCTGTTGACTGAAGTGTTGGCTGAACTTGTGTTGGAAGTCCGCCCAATCATAAATGTGGTGGACCGGTAAACGGTCAAACCACGCTCTAACCGCTCCAACCAGTGTCATCTGGAACATATAACACCACGTGGGTTCCGTCCAGCTGCTGACGGTTGCCCCCGCTATGAATCTGTTCAGGTGATCATCTGGGTCGGATATACCATCATAGGTGCCGATGTTGGGCATCTGGTTGGCACTTTTTGGGGCGATTGCTTCCGCAATGTCCCTTGCAAACTTGGATGTTCCCGCGTTTGCAGCAGTTGGTCTGAAGGTTTTGGAGAAGTCACGTGGGTTTCCCCCCGCGTTTCTTTGTTTGAAGGTTTCTCCGAAATTCCTTCTCGTTTGGAAGTCCGTTTCCTTACGCTTCCCTTTCGCCCTAAGGCGAGGGTTTGCGTCGGTGTCGGATTCCTCCTGATCATCGTCCGAGGACTCGCACTCACTGCTCATGTTGAGCTGTTGGCGAGTGCTTCCAAATTCGTCAGCCTGTTGGACGGAACGTAAGCGTTCGTCCAACTCAGCTTGGAATTCCTTCTGACGTGCCTCCGCCCACGCTTTAACTTGTTCAAGTGTTTGGCGAGGGAGTCTCATCCGCTGTCTTTCCACCTGGGTATTATTGAATCCCAGGGGATGGTTGTTTACTGCACTTGCCCCAACTTGGGTAACTGGGGTAGTGTTCGTAAAATTTGTGTGCTCGCCGGTGTTCCCCCCAGTAGCTGGGGTTGTGGTTACCGGGGCTTCCTGGTAACTCGTTGGTCTTAGGACCGGAGTAACGTTAACCATCTTTCCAGAAGTTTGAAAAAACTGGAGAAAAATGAAGTTCTAGCTTTTATGCACGGATGGCGCCAATGAAGAAACACTAACCAGACCCCGGGCAGATTACGGGTAACCTGGGGGTTAGATAGCTGTTTCCCACGAGGGGTTAGACCCAGAAAAGATGGTTCTTCTGATAACTTCAAATCACCCACACCTTTACCTCGGTGGCGCACCCGCAGGGTAATGGTGAGGTGGAAAGAGCAAATAGGAGCATCGTCAACGGCATAAAGAGAAGACTATTGAAACACAGATCCGGCTGGGTGGACGAAGTTCCACACGTACTTTGGGCACACAGAACGATGAAAAAGGCAAGTACGGGAGAAACCCCGTTCAGCCTCACTTATGGCACTGAAGCCATGGTCCCGGTCGAAATTGGTTTACCCTCACCAAGGGTCATGATTCAACCAGATGACAATAATGCGGAAAGACGGTTAGACCTTATGCTAACCGAGGAACGCATAGACTTAGCCGCAATGCGTGAAGAGAACTACAAACGACAAATGCAAAAGTACTACAACACGCGGGTAAAACTCTGCAACTTCAATGAAGGAGACTACATATTGCGTAACAACGAGGCTTCGAACCAAGATCGCCCAGGAAAGCTGACTCCTGTCTGGGAAGGTCCGTACGTTATCAAACAAGTGCTGGGAAAGGGCGCATACCGGCTCGAAAGGCTCGATGGCACTCCCGTCCCAAGAACATGGAACGGAGCTCAATTACGCAAGTGTTACATGTAGATCAATTCCAAATTTGTAAAAGGCCCAGAGCCACTTTTAATGGAAATGATTCTCTTTAGAACATTGACGCTGATGATTTTATACTTGTAAACTTTCCACACGGATATGCCGGTCTTCACCGCATAATTACGAGGAAAGTCGTTGCGTGGGGAAGGCGGCAAAACCCGCATAAACCCAAAAAACGACAAACCTTCACGCAGGTCAGTTGAAGGGGAAAAGTTCAGTCATCCCACTAAATGAAAGTGCCGGTCTATCCGCATGAATCATGATAAAGGAAACTGAACACTAACCTATTGACAACCGCGCGTCGAACGGTTCAAAACAGAATTTCTAACAAAAGGATGAGGAAAACCTACACGCAGGTCAGATATAGGTAAAGTTTAGCCATCCTACTAAGTGCAAGTGACGGTCCTACCCGCACAATCACGAAAGGAAGCAAAACTTCACACCTATTCTGTCACGTTCAAAGGTTAACTTATCCAAAACACTGGGAAAATTGCTAAAATAAACTAAAATATGCATGCGCAATTCATATAACGTTTATAACGCGAGTCTCAAAGATTCAAAAGTAAGCGGGAATATACCCCTTACCTTGGCAACCAAGTAACTATAAGACGGGTGCGGGTACAGTGTCAAGGCAAAACCCTTCACATACTTAGCACCCGCAGGGAATTGAAGCCAAAAATACCTCGGCAACCAAGTAACTATAAGACGGGTGCGGGTACAGTGTTAAGGCAAAACCCTTCACATACCTAGCACCTGCAGGGAATTGACGCCAAAAATACCTCGGCAACCAAGTAACTATAAGACGGGTGCGGGTACAGTGTTAAGGCAAAACCCTTCACATACCTAGCACCTGCAGGGAATTGACGCCAGGAATACCTTGGGAGTAAAGTAACTATAAGACAGTTGCGGGTACAGTGTCAAAGCGAAACCCTTCACATACCTAGCACTCCGCAGGGAAATGAAACCAAGAAGGATCTTATGGGCCATGCTTGCGCAAACGGGAATAACATCCCCGCATAGCGGGAACGTCGAGAACTAGATTGTTTGAAACTTCAAGATAGAATTGGTGGTTTTAACATAATTGATCATTATGTTCAAAACTACCAAAACCTCATGGAGAATCTACACAAGAGGTACTCAACGCTCCTGACTTGCGAGGAGGTTACAGACCTACCCGCATCATACCCAAAGATCAAGCAGAACAGTGGGAAATTCTGCGTGACATTAGGACTTCCGTGGGAAGAATCCCCATGGAAAACCTTAAAACTAAACCCTTTTCAAAAACCCTTTGCTTAAGTCCAAAGTTCACCTCACTTTATTAAACATTCATGAGAAGAACATTGGACTGGGGGGACTTGAAGAGGTAGGTCCCAGCAGAGCCCAGTTGGACCCACAGACTCACCTTGAAAAGGGACGTCTGCGCAGTTCAACCCGCAAGACTCCTTAACGGACGTCTGCGCGGTTGAACCCGCAAGACTAAACTAAAGGAACGTCTGCGCAGAAACCAACTGGATCAGCAGGACCCACCACGCTCAGAGACGTGACGTCCTCACGTGCGGTACGCAAGCTGTCCCCGCAGGAAACGCCTACCAATGGTTCTCAGGTACTCCGCCTGTTCCCGTAGTTACGGATACCGGCCATCAGGGAAGGCCACCCGCGCAGCATGGCTACACGCACAAGGCTTAACTCTCATAATAATTCAGCAGTCACCTGAAGAAGGAATGAGCAAGCCGGGAACATTCCCGCACAAAGGCGGGAGGGGGAATACTCCCGCCCAAATGAGCCAGTCCGTACGATACTGAGGATCTTTTACTGTACCTGACGAGGTATGGGCAAAAGATCTGTCCAAAGATACGACAGCTCATTGACAACAGTATGGCGAGCAGCATGCTCCTGTACTGTATGTCACTATTAGCCGCTACCTACTCCCCAACTCCTGACATACCACGTGCCTAGCCTGTAGTTGGTGAAAAAGGAATAGTACACAGCAGGCCTGGTCACTATCAGCCGCTGCCTACTCACCAACTACCAGCATGGCACGTGCGTAGGCCACTGTTGGTGGAACAGGAATACTATTCAGCAGGCCACACCTCCTTGGAAACCTACCTCCGGCTATAAATACCACGAATGGTATGATCATCTTATCTTAACACATTATCAACATATTATCATCATATTATACCTGATATCTGCTCTAGCAATCTCTTAATATACATTTATATTTAAAGAGCAATCTAGTCTGATTCTCACGCCGGAGGGTGGTCACAAGGAGGAACCCCCCCCCCCTTCTCAGTGACAAGCTCACGGTGTCTGTTTTGCAGGTTATCAGAAGAACCATCTTTTCTGGGTCTAACCCCTCGTGGGAAACAGCTATCTAACCCCCAGGTTACCCGTAATCTGCCCGGGGTCTGGTTAGTGTTTCTTCAAACTCCATTTTATATTCATTGTACATTTTCATCACATCATCAACTTGACATTGATTTTGCCTTTGAATTTAAAAAAATTCCAAAGCATCTTTCTCAAAGGCTTTGATCTTCTCTTCATAATGTTACTCACTCTCTTCATGACCCGCAGTCATTCTCCTCTTATAATCTAAATCAGAAAGTTACTTTGGATTTCCTTATTTAAGTTTAGCAATAGCTTTTTCACACTCAACAATACAAGCAGTAGAAGTTACCTTTTCTGAGGACTCTGTAACATTGGCTATTTTTAATGAAGGCACGGATGGCTGACATGATGTCATTAACATGATTGCTCCAATCTTAGTTTCCATCTTGTGTAATCATTCTTGTTCCTGCACTATTACCCTGGTGTGGCACATTTCTTTAAACACTGTTAGTTTGACCAATGCTGTTGTTTCCAAAATTTCGATTATTGCCCCTATTCTGATTTTGGAAATTTTGAGTTTGATTTCTTTGGAAATTGTTGTTTTGGTAAAAGTTGTTACCTCTTTGAAGTTGATTTTGTTGAACATTGTGATTCTAGTAACTTGAACTTCACTGGCCTTGGTTATTTTGATCTTTTTGATTGTTGAAATTAGAGTTACCGTGGCCTTCATTGTTCTGGAAGTTATTCTAGTTTTGAAAATTATTTTGGTTATTTTGAAATTGTGAATTATATGAGTTTGGTTTTGAACAACTTGCATGTTTTGATTGAAATTTTGGGGAAATGGTCTTGGTAAGTTACATTATCTTGCAATATGACCTGATTGTTAACAATTATAACATACAAATTTAGACTTATCAAACCCAACACTATCATTGGATCTAAAATTTGATCTACCAGTTCTGTTATAAAACCTATGTAACCTTAGAGCTAACATTACAGCCTGCTATTTGATATCCATATCCTCCAAATTATCTTGATGTATTTGTTCAAAGTAATCCTGCATAACACTTGTATCAATCAAATTTATTGCAACAAATGCATTATATGAATCTGTAAACGTTGTAAATAAAGCCTGAAACTTAGTGTTTTGTGTAAGTGGTGCACTGATTGGCTCTGGTTCATCAAATAATTGAACTTGGAACTTCAACTAACTTAAGCTTGCTTGACTTGCTACAGCATTTGGAACCACATAAAACTATTTTGGGATTTCCACACTCTCACTTAGTTCTTCTACAATTGGAACCTGAACTTGAGCTTGACATGGTACACCTCCAGTTGGATCTATAAGTGCACTTTCCACATGAAAACTTGATTTGCTTTCACTCAATATCTCTTTCTCTATCATTTCTATCTCACTTGATTGCAAAAGTGCAATCACCTAATCCAACTTCATACAGCAAAATTAGCTTTCTCCGCACTTGAGTACCATTCCTTAGACAATGATGTCAACAGCTTCTTGTTCAAATGAAAATCATAGTATACCAGATCAGTTGATCAAATATCATTCACAATACTCACAAAACTTTTAAGTACTGAATCCAATCTCTCACCATGTTTATATTTAAACCTTTCTAGCATCCCCTTAAACCTATCTTTCTTGATGTCTTTCAATTCATTGTTACCCTCAAACATCACTTGTAAGGCATCCCACATAGCCTTTGCACTAGACTACTGCCTCACATTGTTTAAAATTTCCCAAGATAAACCCAATTTCAAAGTTGTAATTGCTTTTGTGTGTCTTCTCATCAAGGCTCTATCAACAACATTGATAGGACCTGTTGCATTTTTCTAGTCTAACAAATGGTCCAACTGTGTAGGATTGCCATACATCATTATTATTATAACACATTTCAGACTCAAATACATCTTTCTAATATGCAAATTCAGCTAAACTTTCAACTTAGGCAATTTGTTAGTAGTTGTGTCTTGTTTAGAATCCATATTTTTTATTTTTGAAAGATTTTTTTAATTAAATTTTTTTTTTGAGTTTTAATGAAACAATAAAATGGAAATTACAAACTAATTGATTAACTAGAATTAATAGACTTAATGAAAAAGAAGCAGATCTAATGAAACAGTACCAGATCTGAGCAAAAGCTATTAGATCTGAACAAAATTTAAGATTAAAATGTGAATTCTAAGAAATCTTTTGTGAATAATCAATGAAATAAGCTTAGATCTAGGATTATAGAGCTTTTAAACCTCAATGGAATAGTAAAATCAATGAAACCTAACTCTGCACTCAGATATGCAAATATCTTCAGATCTAACGTCATCATTCAATGGAACATTTGTCTTGCTTACGTCACAACAAATCTTCTTCAAATTCACCTCAAATTCTTACATATTCAACCCCAATTCTCTATAAATCGTTTTGAATTGAACCCCATAGCTCTAATACCACTTGTTAGGATCGCGTTTTCTTGACAAGATAAAACAAATAATTGAAGATCTACTAAGTGTGCAGACGGAATCTAGTATACTAAATGAGCAAACATGGAAGGTAATTAATGTAGATACGAGGCGAATATTGCTAAATAAATATTTTAATTAACGATGAGAGAGAATATTACAATCGGTGAAAATATAGGGTCTTTGGACGTATGAACAGTGTGCCGACCTCGCTTTCAATTTATAGTAAAATATAAAATATCAGTAAACCCTAATACAAATTATCAAAATATCATAAGTCTAGGTCTCGAACACTTAAGGAAACCCGTCGAACACGTAATCTTCAATAAGAACATCTTTGAACACTTATTTGGTCTTCTCGAACACTAATTTAGAATAATTCTTCTCGAGCACAAGTTATTCGCGAACACTTAAATGCTTCATGAACACTTATACTTAGCCAAATATATAGTGTTCGAACACATGGACTAAGTACTCATGAACAAGTATTCACGAGTACACACACTTAGTCATTTCTTCATATTTTTAGTAAATACTCGAGACCAAATAAGTACTCCTGGCTTAAATAGGCACTCGTGACTGACTTAAGTCATCAGAGTAATACTTAGACAAATAATTAACTCCCTACAAGTACTCATGTGTGTATATTACGTACCCAAAACCCATACTTAGCCTTTTTCTTCATGTTGCATCAAGTACTCGCCAGGTAATAAGTACTCGGGACTTATACTTAGAAAACAAATCTTGGTTTCAATAAGTTCTCATCTAGTGATAAGTACTCGGGACTTACTTTTAAACTATTTCTAGATCTTGTAAGTGTTTGGCTATCATTAAGTACTCGGAATGAGCACTTAGACATTTTTCTTCAATTTGTAAGTGTTCGGTATGTGAATAAGTACTCGAGTATGTACTTACAATTTTTTTAGGGTTGAGAATATTTTCAATCATATCTTCAGACTCGACATCCTTTTTAATGTATTATCCTTATGTGGTGCTCTGTCACTGCAACAACACCTCGCTCAAGCGTTTTTGGCCCCTTCCATCCTTGCTTGTGCCATATAATAACCATGTAACGTGTAGGATGAGTATCGGGTGGACATAAGATAATAGAAGCTTTTCATATGCCTTTATCATTTCTACTCAGGGCAAACGGACATGACAATACTCTTTCAATTTTACTTCAATTCTGGTCAACATACAACGCTAAACCAACACTCACTCGCCATCGTAACTTCAAGGTTTTAGATTTCATTAACCACCTGCATATATCTACTTTAAATTTTGAGTGCAAGTCTTTATTTTAGATTCCATTGTCTCATACAAAGCCTAGAATACATGCATACAATTCAATGTTTCAATATTCCAGTTTCACATGTGTTCAACCTTCAAACGCCCCAAAAGGTCAGCCTAAACAAAAGTGACTCATAGAAGCCAACTGAATCGACGGTGAACGTTATACTCGATTCGATGGGTTAGTTCGGTCTCGCTTTGAAACATTTTAACAAACTGTTACCTTGGAGTTGGAAAGCCTACTTTAGGTATCGATATCTGCCCATTCTAATAACAGAAAATAACTTGAGGACACATGTCACTTGGAGTTTCATTCCTAACCTAAAGTTTCCGCTCAAACCCTTCTTCCATTTTTAATTAAACATATTTATGTCAGTGTATATCAATACAAAATTTAATCAAACAACTAATTACATAAATTATAGATATCAAATATATGATAGTATTTATGTCAATATAATCTATTTATATCTTTAATAAAATTATATCTACCATTTTTTTAATTAAATCAATATATATATATATATATATTTTAGTGTAGGAGATGATTGTGATAAAATTCAATAAACGATATTTATAGGTATAATATGATATAGACAAATAGAAATTATGCATTAATTGCAATATTATTCTCACATATTCATTCAACCTCCATAGATCAATGTTTTTTTTAAGTATAATCATTTAATTTCTACAGTTTAATTGTATTTCTTTTAAATATCTCGTGAATCACAGGGATTCTAAAACTAGTCTTTACTATAATTAAAAATTACTTAGGAGTTATCTCAAACTATCATAATACATGTAAATATGTATTGATACACTATTTTTCTTAATCTAGTAGGCTAGGCTTCTAATTAGTCTATTAAGGTTCCCTGAGCTAATTATCTAGCAAAAAGGTACAAGAAGAATCAAAATCCTCAGGAGAAACCAAAGAAAATCCCCCATATCTAGTGAGAAAAAAGCTGGGACAAACCGGGGAGACGGTATTTACGGCCATTCCTCTTTTTTCACACAATTTCTCCGACTTCTTCACAGTTCACTCTATATCAGCTAAGAAAAACTTAACTCAAAATTTAAAATGACAGTGGTTTCTCTTTCCTACCGCACTCCGTCTTTTATCCAACGACCCCATTAAAAGACACCTTCGCTAGGGTGTTAGTTTGTGATCATCTTATATAGAAAATAATGATTTGTTAGAACCATCCTATTTCATTTTTCCTCATCATTCTTAATACTTCACAATTTTCAATTTAAGTGCTCACAGAACACATGAGTTTAATTACTTTTCGTGTATGAGTTCACTAATAACGTATATAAGTTACATAAATGATTTAACAAATAGAAGATATAAAATTATCAAAATAGATTTTTATTTTTATCAATTATAATTATTATATATCGATTATTAAAATTTAATTGAAGAGAGATTATGATTAATGCTTACTTTTTATATCCTTCACATTTTTGTTAAAAAAAATAAATAAACGAGTGATCCAGATTTCTCCCTAGCACTTCTCGCAATTATAACTTTATTTCTAAACAAGGTTTTTCTAAAAAATATATAAAATGAACCGCAAGAAACATATAAATACTAGTATACTTTATATCTAATAATCACTATGTACACATATATTATACATAATTATAAATCAATTCTCAATTTTAAATTCGTTTTGCAACTAACGTGCCCGATATCATAGAGTTTTGTAATCCAATTTTGATACATTTATTATCAAATAGATAGTGACAATGTTTTGGTTTTGTAGTATACATTATACATGTGACGGAAGATCTTTAAATACAAATATAAACTTATATACGACATAAATTTTGAAATTATATGCAATTATTAAAGTACGAATATTATATTTACACATGTTGAGACTTATGATAAAATATTCAAGTTCTGCGCAGTTACTAAATTCACAAAACACCAAAATCCAATGATAGTATCCATATGCATTTGTAAGTTACAACTCATTTCCGACCTAACTAAATGAACAATGAATTTAAAAAATAGGATATCCAATAATAGTATACAACACATTAGACTTTTGTTGGATACTTTAAATAAAAAAAAAATTCGTGTATTAGTGTGTCTACGATTAACATATTTGACTATACTACCTTTGGAGGTATCCAATAAAATTGAAACGACACATAGAAGTCCCCTGAGTAAGGATTACTCGCAAAAGTTAAGAAATGATTAAATTATGTTTTTTAACGAAACTCAAAAGCATGGGTGGTAGAGGTCACGGTGGCAATATGAATTTTTATCTAATTCATTTCTTAATTATCCTTAAATTATTTATTTCTCTAAACTTATTTTTTATTTTTTCAAATTTTTAATTCTCTTCTCTCATTTGGTTGTATGCAAATGCATATTAGTTGTAATAAATTTAAAAAATTTCTGAACGCATTATGTTTGCGATACCATGTGTTGAAAATAACACATACATGAAACGTTAAAATGTTTGAAACTCACAGTCTGCATATGCTAGTGTTTGAATTCGTTGTTACATATGCATATATATGTGTATGATTTTTTTGCCATAAGATTTGGATTTATATTGTTGGCTTTTTAATTATTGTAAGCGTTAAGGCCTTAAGGGCACGTGGATGTTGTCATAAAATGTGTTTCTATATAGAGCTTGTTATTAAAGAAATGAGAGTGTGGAGAAAATTTAGCACTCACGGGATATTAGAAACAAATTAATTGACGAGTAGGAAAAAAAAGCTTCAGTACACTGTAAGAGAAACCGGGTTACGTAGGATTCGATCCACTTTAGGCCAAGTCGATTAGAAGGAGAAGGAGTATGGTTTGGCCGGTCCCGGTTTTAACGGGTGTAGTTAGTTAACTTGTTAATCAAGTTTGGTTTAGCTCTAATTAGGTTTTGCCTATATATAGGGTGTTCAAAATGCTCGCAGCTCATTCGAAACTCTCTCGGAAAGTTTAAAAAAAAAAAAAAAGCTTGCTAGAAAAAGCAAGAATAAAATTCGATCGAGCTGAGCAAGCTCTTTTTGTAATCGAGCCGAGCTCAAGCCAGGGGTAGCTCCGCTCGGTTCAGCTCGTAGCTCGATTAATTTGTCTAATAGAGTGTTAGTTTTTATATTTAATTTGTAACTATCAAAAAGCCCAGCTGGTAAACTTTATACCAGCATGTTGTACACATCCCTTTCCGAGTTTGAATCTTGGTGCTAGCTTTTATTTTTCTTTCCTTTGCTTCTCACTCCTTTTGTCCCTTTCGGATATTGTCGCACATTGCTCTTGAACAAAAATCAGCCTTTCTTTTCTCAGTGTAAATAATGGTTCAACATCATAATTCATGCTAAGATCACTTATGGCTCAATTGTTCGAGCTAAATCGAGTTTAGATGAGTTGGCTCGGTGATGTACGAGCTGAGCTCGAGCTCCAACATCATAATTCATGCTAAGAACTTAGGGCTCAATTGTTCGTGCTAAATCGAGTTTAGATGAGTGGCTTGGTGCTGTACGAGCCGAACTTGAGCTCCAACATTTAGTTCGGCTTAAGTTTCGAGCTCGCGCGAGTTGCATTCAAGTCGAGCTCGAGCATGGCCTGTCTCGGCCCGACCCGACCCTTTTACATCCCTACCTATATATATCTCATCATGTACTTGTATTATTTTATACTAAATAAAAAGAAATCCTAGTTACAGCTTGTGGATGTAGGTCAGACCTAGATTGAATCAAGTTAAATTGCTCATGTTGGTTTACTTGTTTTCATTTATGTTTGTTTGTGCATGTGATTCCGGTTCCTAACAATTGGTATCAGATCTTTTGTTGTTGATCATTTGAATCACTCGAACCCAATAGTTGCCACCACCCTTGACGTCGCGGCCATCCGAGAGCCGGTAGGGGTTCCGCCGCCTTAGGTTTTCCAATCAAGAATTGCACCACTGCCGTTCGCCACCACCAATTCAGGGTTGATCAATCGTGACTAGGGTTAGTCATAAACCAGTCGAGTACCACCAACAGGCACCATAGTCGTCACAACAAGTTTTTGTCGCTGCCGACTTTTACACGGCCCATGCACCTTTGAATACGTACGGACCATACATTTCGTTGAACCAATAAACTAATCAAAGTTGTTAGTGGCGGATTGTAACACCCCGTTTTAAAAATAAAATTAAAAATATGAAACACATATTTCAAATATTATTAAACGAGCATATAACTAATAAAATAGCCATTAAAAATATGAAGCATTAATAAAAAATAATGCAAATTCAATCAAATACGTATTAAATGATAATAAAGTAATTATAATCTAGAAAATAATAAAAATAATAGTAATAATAATACAAGTAAATAACAAGAACTTCGAAGTGCACGTATGTGCAGAACACTTTTGAAAGTTATCTAAATTCATATTTAATTATAAAAATTTGTTAAAGCCTCCTTTTGACTCACATCCTAAAACTAATAATTATTATATATAATAATAAAGAAGTTTGGCGACGTAAACGTTGTCTCACGTGGTTTGTTGGTCTTTTTATTTGATTTTTGATTTTAAATTTGTGTTGGTTTGCTGCTGTAAGATACGGGATTTTTTTTACCGTTGATAGCGTCAAATTGTTCCCGCCAAATTTGCGTCAGCTCGCGATCGCAACCTAAGGTTTTTTTTTCCCGCGAATTTTTTTTTGTCCATCAATTCTAGACGAATTCGCGTCAGGTCACCACCACAACGCGCATATATTTTTTGTTTTTGCCACGATCATTTTTATGTAAATATGCTAATTTGTTGTATTTTGAGTGTTGACGAATTAACTTATTGCTTTAATTTCGGTGTCGTAACCTGATACCAACCGAACTCGTGTCGGTTCATCCCCATAACACATGGTTCTCTACGTACGATTTAGTGCCGACAACTTCGATTCCGACCGAATTCGCATTAGTTTGCAAACGTAACGTGCAGGTTTTTTTATCACTTTTTTTTGTACATCGATTCCAGAATCAACGAATTTGTATCAGTTCGCAACTACAACGCTCATGTTTTTTTGTTTGCCACATTTTTAATATATTTTAAACTAGGTTATTGACCCGTGTACGACACGGGTGGAAATATAGACAACGTTAATTAAACACACATATATGTGTGTGTATTATTATATTTTAAGTAAATGTAATAATAATTTGTGTAGGTGTGTTATCGAACTAATAGTAATTATTGGTACTACACGATAGGGGTGTGTTTTTTAATCGTACCCGAACCGAACCGAAGCGACCCGAGACCCAAATAACCCAACCCGAATTCACCCGAACCGATTAAATTCCTAACCCGAACCCGAGATAAAATATTCGGGTCGGTATTTGGGTTGAAATACCCAGATTTGGGTTGATTCGAATAACCGAAGTATAATGCATTGATGCATGTATCCCTAATTTTATAAGGTAGTTTAGCGGTGAAGTAGCACAGTGACCTTATGTATTCTTGTTCAGTTGTTCTCAAGACTCCAATTAATATTGGATTATCACATTCCAATGTATTAATGGCCATAAAGCATGCGAAGAAAGTATCTTCAATTCAAAAACTTAAATAATATAGTATTTTAACCAATATTTGTTGAGCATGTTTCTTCAATATATACAAGTATTAATCCACATGCTACAACACTCCTTCATCTAGACTAATGCATTCTTTTATGATAAATTTCACGTTTTGCTAAATAATATATGCTATTGTTGAATATGGATGTATATTATGGTTTTATAACGGCTTGGAATATGGTTTTCAATTTATGATATTGTTAAAGGTGGATTTTTTTTTAATTTGTTAAACCCGAATTTACCCAAACCGTATAACCCGAAACCCGAACAACCCGAACTTATTTGGGTCGGTTCTTGGGTCAATTTGTTTTGAGCTCAAACCCGAACAACCCGACCCAACAACCCGAAACCCGAATAAATAACCCGAAGAACACCCCTACTACACGAGGGGAAATATAAGAATCATAAAACGAACATATATATAATGATGTATACATGTTGTAAGATTATTGTTACTTCATATAAAACGTGGATGATTTGTATTATATGATTTTAGGAGTAATCAATTATTTTATTTGTATAGCTGAAAACTATTAAAATATTAAACATAATCACAGGACAAAACATAAAACAACAAAGATTATACATGTAGTTATTAGGAACGATTTTTGCATTTTTCATTTCACTAAGTAACACTATATATTAATAAGCAAACTAAGCATGGTAACATGAATACATGTTAATCTTAAATAACCTTTAAACCGTCCTTAACATATAAACATCCATCATAACATTAACACACCCTTGACATATCAAATTAACCATTAAAACATTATTAAAACTTAAACAACCACAACAAACTTCCAAAAGTATTTTTGTTCCATCCTTTGCACAAAATCTATTAGCACGAATCATAAAGAGAACTCAATTCATCATAAATTTTTTGACACCATATATGTTTAACAAAAACATTATTTTTCAAAGTAAAATATAAATATTTCATATACAATTGAATTTCAATTCAAAAAACTCAGTCACATATCCTATCATTAAATTACTTATCCATTTAGATCTTGCTCAAAATCACCATACCTTGAATTAGTGAAAACATGAATATTCAAGAATAACCAACTGAGATTTAATTCTTCTTCATGAACTATCGCCACCCACTTGTGAAAAGAAAATGGTCACCGACGTTTTCAACCCATGAATATCAAATGGTAAAACCTGTAATTAAAAAAATAAAAGTAAAAACAAACAAAAAAAGAACACTTTAAGAGTGTGTGCTCTTATTTCAAATTAAGACTCCTCGTTTGTTACTTAGGGGTTTCTTATTAAATTAAATGAGAAACATAAATTGTTTTCTTATTAAATGAGAAACATAAATGAATTTCTTTTTAAATTCTTTAATTGGGAAGAAAATCAAAGAAGAAGTTGTTATATATGAAAGCAATATATTAGACCAATAAGAAGAAGTCATATGTCCATAAACTCAATTGTTTAATAGTATAGGAAGATAGGTTAATTGTTGTATTTGGATGTGGACGTATTTATGGTTTGCTTTTTTTTTTTTGGCTTCGTAACTAGATACCAACCAAAGTGTTATCGGTTCGTAACCGCAACGCACGTTTTGTTTTGTTATGTTAATTTGCTGGATTTTTGCGTTAACAAAGTTAATTTTTTTTTATTTTTTTCCAGGTGGAGGGGGGTGGGGTTTATTACTGGTTTCGTAACCCAACACCGATCGAATTCACCTTGACTCGCAGACGCACTACACAATTTTATAAGTTGTACGAGTACGACTGTCAATACATCAACCCGAGACAACACGCCAGAAATCTTCCTAGTTGAATATAGTTATCAAATCATCAACCGACTCACAACGCGGTTTATTTACTTATATATAGAAAGGAGTACTAATTTACCAGAATATACGTCTCAAATCGAAACAGGTAAACGTCTAATCTTTATTTTTATTTATAAAGTTAATATATTTCAATATAATATTAGTTTAAGATAGTAAGTTTAATATATTTTAATTTTATGAGTAGCGTTTAGAGTTATAGCCAAGAAAGGCGTTGTGTGACTCGACCCTGGTATAGGCATGGATTGATCACCCATGCTTAGTCTAGGTTGAGTTGTTCAAAGCCAACCACAGTTATAACTAGTCAGGCATAACATCGGTTAACCTAAAATTTCCCTAACATGTAGCAGGACCAAAGGACAGTACCTGTTGGCTGTTGTATTAACAGTCGTCAAATCAGTGAGTTATCATGGCTACTTTTAAACTGTGATAGCATACTTGTATTGTCAAACTAGTAATAATGAAAATGCTGCAATATGCAAATATCGGTGGGGGTATAAAGGATCCTCGTATACTTAATGAATATGTTACGAAAAGCTTAATAGGGCAGGGGTGCCCAACATGGGGTAACCATGTGCTTAGTAACGGACTCCATACTTACACGATGGCTGGGGAGACGGTGATGCCCGTGACCCGGTGGTTGTGGTAATCCATGGTAGGCACTAGGGGTGTTCACAGTCTGGTTTTGACGGTTTTTAGGTCAAACCGTGAGCCAAACCGTTGGTAACGGTTTTTATCATTGAAAACCGAAACCGAACCGTTGAAAAATAAAACCGAACCAAACCGAACCATTACTAACAGTTTGGTTCGGTTTGGTTTCACGGTTTCGGCTTATTAGGTCGGCACATTTGCAAGACTAACACTTTCATATTTGCATGTTGACCGTGTTTGCAAGTAATTTTATTTTTTTGAAAATTGGCAAATGGAGGTTCTAAAAACATAGCATGGAGAAATATGACAAAAAGTACAACATACACTCCTATGAACTAGTAAACGCATTCCACTTATAAAAACATAAAAACAGTCAAGTTTGTGATGAAAATTGTTTCATAAAAACTTGTAATTGAAAAGCAGTTGCCAATTTACCTATCCATTTAACTGAATATACATCATAGCTCTACTGAAATTAGAGTAATGCTCAAAACTTATAGCGCCGTCCAACTTATACCATCCGGTCCGGTTTTTTACGGTTTGAAATTTTCAAAACCGTAAACCGAACCGTTTAGTACGGTTTGAAACTTTTGAAACCAACCGACCGAAAGTTCAATACAAAAACCGACCGTAACCGATGATCGGTTTGGGCGGTTTCACGGTTTCAAACCAAACCGTGAACAGCACGTGTTGCTCATGGACCCAATTATCACAACCCATGTTGTGTATGCATAATTATAAATATATGTTTTATAAATCGTGTCTCATGAGCTCACCAACAATAGCTGACTTGTTTTAAGTATACGTATCACAGGTGAACCATGAGGAAGGAAGTTTAGAGCTACTTGGTGATGAGCGATATCGGAGACCAAAAGGTTCTTAGGTTTTAATGTTATTATAAATAGTGACTTGATGCACTTGAATATTTTATAGTTTAAAATAAACTTTGTGTTTTCTTCCACTGTTAAGTTGTATCAATTGTGCATGACCACCCTGTATCTGGGTGGGGTGTTACAGTTGGTATCAAAGCCTCAGGTTTTAGCGAATTAGGTACCTTAGTACCTAGGCTTTAACCAGATTACCTTAGGGATCTTGATTGCTAAGACTTGAATATTAAGACTTTATTAGTTGTCCTAAGAATTCTTAAATATATTTTAGAATTACAAACCTTCAGGCTTAATTGCTAGGACTTTAACTGTTAAGTAATAGTAAGACTTAATTATTAAGTTGCTAAGAGTATTGTTATAGGTCACGACAACTAGTTTGTGCCCATCTAAGATTAATGATCGTTAAGTCCTTGACACTAAGTTAATGTGAGCGTGAGTTGCCCTAAGATCTAAATCATGCAAGTACAAGTATGCATAAAGTCAAGAAACTTATAACATGTATTATTGTATATGACATAATCGTGAACCAAATTTGTGGCTAAACTAAGAGCATGCCGTTGAGTATTACGTGGCCGCGCATTCAAAATATGGTGGCTAATAAGAGCATACAAATGTGGATGATGTAAATGAAGCACAAAAATTAAAGCACATGATGTGGTATGTGACTTGGTCGTATTCTTAAACCATAATAACCAAACTAAGAGAATATGCTATTGTATATGAAACATGTTTGAGAAGATGATTATACCTGCTTCTAATACACCATCAAAAGATAGGAACGTATGTACTAACTTATACAAGGTATCAGATTAAAACTATGCCTGAAAATAATGGTGAACACTGTTAATAATAAAAACAAAGGTCTATTTAGAACCAAAACATATCCAAGCATTTCATTATCTAGACAAGCGTGAAAGTATGGTTATTAGAGGTACTAGTACAAAGGATTGCCCTTGAGGTAGCTAGGATCGTGACTGTCACTTAACCAAAAATTAATCTAAAATAAATAAATAATTAAATAATAAAAACCTGAGGATAAATTAGAAGAAAGTTTCTCATCATCTACAACAAGAATTATGGATAAAGAAATATGAAAAAGAAAAGTAAGTATAGGGAATGTACATACAAATCCATACAAATCCTTCATGTCTTGTAACCCTCCTACCTTTGGCAACAACAAGGGGGTTATAGAGACACACAGTGGTAAAAAAAATGGAATTTGTTTTAGACAATCGCAACTATGCCAAAAGCAATAAAGTTCAATTGGCTGTATATTTCTTCCAATCAAAGAATTTTATTGATAGAACATTATTTACAAACCAATGGAAAAGATATTTCCAAATAATAATAATAATAATAATAATAATAATAATAATAATAATAATAAGCTAGCAATAATTCACCAAAGGATTTTTGTCCACCAAGTGAGACAGAACAACCAGACATAGAATTCTTAAATTATTAGAATAATAAACATGACATATAAAGGGTATGCCACAAAGTCTAATGAAATAGTTTGACTAGTTCCCCACTTGGTGGCAGCAAAGGAACAAATGATGGATGATTCATGTGGGGTTTACCATTAGAAATCCGAATGATATAAAATCTTGAATCCTA
Source organism: Bidens hawaiensis (assembly GCF_021521415.1). NCBI lineage: Eukaryota > Viridiplantae > Streptophyta > Magnoliopsida > Asterales > Asteraceae > Bidens > Bidens hawaiensis. The sequence goes on from NW_027491053.1 coordinate 41,587, forward strand.
ATTAAGAACTTATTTGAAACCGTGGAAGTTGGTGCAAAAAGAAGCTTAGTATCAAGTATTTTTAGATCCTATCGAAATTGAGAATCCTAGAAGGTCATACGTTTATAGTCAAGATGGCTGATGGTAGTCAACAAGAAAAGTCCAAATCGTTAAGAATTATACGATAAGCTGAAGGTCACTCGTTTCCTATAGACTTGATGGCCACATAACTTGAAAAATTTATGTAGTCATAGGAATGGATTGATTAGCACGTATCAAGCATAAGTCATGAGCGACAAAAAATATAGTAAGAATTAGATTGCCAAAAAAAAGAAAAAAAAAAAAAGAAAAGAAGTTCAGAATGATACGTATATGCATCAATTAAAGAGATTTAAAGAATAAGTACTCGTTGCTAAAGATCAATCATCTATTTGATTAGCTACAAGAAGATGATGTTTCTAAGATAGATTTACGCTATCAGCTAGTAAGAACGAAACCTGAAGACGTATCTAAAATGATCTTTTTGGGACGAGGTATGGTCACTATGAGTTCTTAGTGATAAAACAAACACACCTATAGTATCATGGATCTCATGAATTGAATTTGTAAGGAAAACATGGTTGTGGATGAACTTAGTAGAAAAGAGAGAACCCAATAAATAAGAATCCCTATTCTAGAATTGGCGTTAAGATAGACCTCTCTAAAGAATGTAGAATAAGATGCCTTGATAGCAGGCCACGTTAAAAAGGAAAGGATGGTTGGCAGATAAAAATTATTTAGACCTTGAGATGATGAGATCTTAAGATTTGGCAATCAAATATGGGCTTCTAGATATGGTGGATTATAACACATGATATTTGACAAAGGCCATAATTTTAAATACATAGTACACCCTAATAGCGATAAAATGTATAAGCATTTAAGATATTACTGGTGGCGTGATATCTACCTATTCTAATAAATTAAAACAAATGTGAACACTTGTCATGTTTTGATTAATTCTCACAAAACTAATATACCCTAATATATGTAATAAATCAATAATGATTCACTTTCCTTTTACACTATATTTATATAATATCTATATATTTTTATAAATATAAATATTAACATATTATTTTACTATATATTTCAAAATACTTGGTGAATTTCAAAAATCAAAAACAAATCATGTTTCTCAAATGAAAATTGCTTCGGGTTTTTTGTGGAACTTAAATTTGATTTTATGGATCAAAAGTTAGTAAACAGATTGTTTGGTACAAGTTAACTGCATTTAGGTTAAAATTTGTAGCGGGTCAAAAATGAAAATTTTGAATATTTCTAAAAGTTTGAAAATGCAAAATAGATTTATCGTCAAATTTGTTATGGGTTCAAAGTGTTGACTTTAAAATGTCAAAAGTATGAAAGTTAGAAATTTAAACATGGTTCAGGTTTCAAATTTATTTTTAAGGTCATTTTTTGAAATAATCAAAAGGTTCGGGATTTGGCAAACTAACTATTTTTCCCTCAACTATTAAAATATAAGAAAAGATTGCGAACATTTTCGACGTGCCACCCCCATGCCTATCAATGCTTCTAACTTTTATCAAATTTAAAATATTTATGTCAACATTAATTTTTCCTTCAATGATGATCAGATCGTTGTATAAGAAGTATGTCATGCAAAACTATTCTCAAATGAATATTCACAAAATTGAATGGGTTAACATGTTATTTTTTATATTGTCATTATGACAAAGTCGAGAAGCCCTCTGAAACTTATCAAAATCTTTTTCATGGTGTAGCTCAGAAAAACATAGCTTTTGAAGAACATCCATTGTTACAATTTAATGTTCTACTTTCCTTTGATAGGTGGTAAATTGATAAATATATCAATAAAGGTAACGCTCCTTTTGTATTTAGGCTGAGTGGTTAGAACTACTATCGTATAAGAAGCTTTATTTTCGAAATTGGTTCATAACCAAAAGTCTTTCAATTATACATATATGGCACCAAGAATGAATTTTTCAATAGAAAGAAGCATTTTCGGGTATGTTTTTGCATGGGCATTTTGTTTATTAAGTTCATTTAAAAAAATCATTTTGTGATATAAATAAAATCAATTTATATACACAATGTATAGATATAAGCATAGATATAATACATTTTTTTATATACGCTATGTAATTATTTTTTTTACTTATAATTTTATAATTTGAATTATCCCGTGTGTGACACGGGCTTTAAAACTAGTATATGGGAGGGATATTTTGAGAATCATGTTGAGTTTTAAGAACTTAAGAACTCAATTCTAGGCCACACATTTAATTAAATGGATTGGAATATGTGGTTGAGATTAAATCTGGAAAAAAAGTCAAAGTAGGAGAGAGAATAAATAAGTAAGTTGTTACACTAACTTTTACGTCCGTTACACATGTGTAAAAAGTCGACTCGGTGCGTAAAAAATTCTGTAATTTTTTTACGTGTATGTAACTTTCAAGAAAGGAAGTGGGAGACGGTAGGAATGGACTTTGCTATTAAGCCCTCAAGATCGAGTCATCAACAAAATGCTATTTAGGTGATAATCGATAGACTTGCCAAATCATCAAACTTTCTACTTATCCGATTGGACTATAAAATAGAAAAAGTTAGCCAAATTATATTAAAGAGATAGTCTCGCATCTTGATCATATCTGACAGAGATAGTCGTTTTACCTCAATATTTTTGGCAAAATTTCGAAATGAAGCTAGGAACTTGAATAAATCTGAGCACCGCATACCATCCTTTGACCGAAGGTGATGTTGAACGAAAGATCCAATATTAGAGGACATGCTCCGTGCATACATAATCAACTTTGGTGGTAGTTGGAAGATCACCTACCATTGATCAAATTCTCACACAATAGTAATTAGTATGCCATCATTAAGATAGCAATATACAAAGCTTTGTATGAAAGAAAATGCAGAACTCCCATTTGCTAGAATGAAGTAGGCAAAAGTCAACTATCTGTAGTTGAGATCGTCTACGAAACAACTTACAAGATAAAATCGATACAAGAATTAATAAAAAGCAAACAAGATAACCGGAAGAGTTACGTAGATAAAAGGCATAAACCCTAAGAATTTCAAGTAGGGATAAGATAGTGAAAAAATGTAGCACCTTTAAAAAGGGTGATTCATTTGAAAAGAAAGGAAATTTAAGCCATAATATGTCGGACCATTTGAGGTAGCAAATTGAATCGAGTCGGTAACATACAAACTTAACTTTCAAAACAGTTAAGTGGCTTGAGTAAGTGTTTAGTAGATGAAATACAATAAATATCACATAGGATGTGCATATATATGAAAAGTTGAAATTCGTAGAATAACCCTTACAAATTGAGGACAACTGGATAAGGAGTTACGCAATAAAGAAATTTCTCTAGAAAAATAAAGTAGAATGCGTGACATGAGCCTAACAAGGCATAAGGCTCTGGAAGATAAGGTGAATGAAAAGTACACTGAACTCTTTAGACAAATAAATTTCGTAGACGAAATTTTTATAAGGTGGGAAAAATTGTAACATCCTGTTTTATAAATAAAATTAAAAATATGAAACACATATTTCAAATATTATTAAACGAACATATAACTATTAAAATAGCCATTAAAATATGAAGCTTTAATAAAAAATAATACGAATTCAATCAAATACGTATTAAATGATAATAAAGTAATTACAATCTAGAAAATAATAAAAATAATAGCAATAGTAATACAAGTAAATAACAAGAACTTCGAAGTGCACGTATGTGCAGAACACTTTTGAAAGTTATCTAAATTCATATTTAATTATAAAAATTTGTTAAAGTCCTCTTTTGACACATCCTAAAACTAATAATTGAATATAGTTATCAAATCATCAAACGACTCAGAACGGCGGTTTATTTACTTATATATATAGAAAGGAGTACTAATTTACCAGAATATACGTCTCAAATCGAAACAGGTAAACGCCTAATCTCTTTATTTTTAGTTATAAAGTTAATATATTTTAATAAAATATTAGTTTAAGATAGTAAGTTTAATAACTAGAGGTGGCAAATAGGTTGGGTTGGGTCGAACGAGTCATGGGTCAAAATGGGTTTGGGTTGAAATGGGTTTGGGTTAGAATGGGTCAACTAAAAAAAGGTTGTTTTGGTTTAGGTTATAATAGGTTAGGATCGGAACAAGTCAAAACGGTTTTTTTTTTTTTTAACGAGAATAGCGGCTGAAACATTTTAGTATTTTCAGATTTTTTGTTTTTTATTTATATTTTAAGTTATAATTTTTTTATTATTTTTTTTGAATTTTTTTCAAAAGGGTTTCCTATTAAGAACAAAAACTCCTCAAAAAAATATTCAAAAATAATAATAAAAAAATCATAACTCAAATTATAAATCAAAAACAAAAAAAGTAAAAAAACTAAAATGTTTCCTCTGTTGTCCTCGTTCCATTAAAAAAACAAAAATACTAAGAAATCGAACCAAAACCAAAAAGTTGACGAAAATGAAACAAAAAGCCAAAACCGAACCAAATCAATCGAAATCAAAAAATCGATAAAAAAGAAACTAAAAAACTGAAACCGAACAAAAACGAAACTAAAAAACGGACACAAACGAAACAAAAAAACCAAAAACGAGTCCGGAATCGACCAAAAATAAACCAAAACCTAACCCATCCAGTGTTAAAACTCGTGTTGGCTTGAAATCCGAACCGAACCCGTTCCAATCTCAAACTTGTTTCGTGCCGAAACCTATCTTGTGCGGAAACTCGTTCCGATCCAAAACCTGCCACATTTCCTTAGGACACTAACCCACATCGACCCATTTCTTTGAATATGGTGACCCAATTTGACCCAAAAATTACAAGATGAAATTTCAAATGACCCATTTAGTTAAAATCCTTGACCCAAATCAACCCATTTAATTTTTAAAACAACCCATATTGACCCATTTGAAAAGGTTTGGGTCAAGATTGCTACCCCTAAGTTTAATATATTTTAATTTTATGAGTGGCGTTTATAGTTATAGCCAAGGAAGGCGTTGTGTGACTCGACCCTGGTATAGGCATGGACTGATCACCCATGCTTAGTCTAGGTTGAGTTGTTCAAAGCCAACCACAGTTATGAGTAGTCAGGCATAACATCGGTTAGCCTAAAATTTCCCTAACATGTAGCAGGACCAAAGGGCAGTACCTGTTGGCTGTTGTATTAACAGTCGTCAAATCAGTGAATTATCATGGCTACTTTTAAACTGTGATAGTATACTTGTATTGTCAAATTAGTAATAATGAAAATGCTGCAATATGCAAATATCGGTGGGGGTATAAAGGATCCTTGTATACTTAATGGATATGTTACGAAAAGTTGAATAAGGCACGGTTGCCCAACATGAGGTAACCATGTGCTTAGTAACGGACTCCATACTTACACGATGGCTTGGGGTACATTGAAGTCCGTGGCCCAGTGGTTGTGGTAATCCATGGTAGGCACGTGTTGCTCCTAGACCCAATTATCACAACCCATATTGTGTATGCATAATTATAAATATATGTTTTATAAATCGTGTCTCATGAGCTCACCAGCAATAGCTGACTTGTTTTAAGTATACGTATTACAGGTGAACCATGAGGAAGTTTAGAGCTACTTGGTGATGAGCGATATCGAAGACCAAGAAGTTCTTAGGTTTTAATGTTATTATAAATAGTGACTTGATGTACTTGAATATTTTATAGTTTAAAATAAACTTTGTGTTTTCTTCCACTGATAAATTGTATTAATTGTGCATGACCACTATTTGGGTGGGGTGTTACACGGATCTAGAAACTAATTTTAGGGGTAGCGTAAAAAATTTTTTAACCGTACATTAAGAACATTTTTTTTACCGGTTTCGCATTTACGAGGCCTGAGTACGTGTTCGCGCGTAGCGGAGCCCAATAATGTGTTTTGCTCTTGCAGGTGTCTGGTTACGCGTTTTGGGCTCCTCGGGCTCGACCTCATGTTACAAGCGTACCTGCGCCCGGTTAACCCAATTGAAATGGCGGATCAAAACAAGTTGGTTTGTAATGGGCGCTTCAAAATAACCTAAACTTGTTTGCTTAATGATATTGTAAAATTATTCAAACTTATTAACTTACTAATATAATGATTTTATTGATATTTTTCGATCTGATCAAACACATATTGCTAATGAGTAGTTTTAAAGTTTACTCAACAAAAATATTGATAAACACAATATTTAATTAAATAAAAATATAAAAGAGTCACACATGCTTGAACTTGAAGTTGGAATATTTAAATTTGGTGATGAACTAATGTCATCGTTTTCTTTTCTTTGACGTTTAAAAAGGTTGATAATAAGAGGTTGTTTACTCATCTTCAAAGTTTCCTAAACAAAATTTGAGACAAAAACCTAATATCAATTACAATTTACACATAAAACTAAAGGCTAAATCCTTAATTAATTCCAATTTAAACATAATCCTAAATACCTAATCAATTCCAATTTAAACATAATCCTAAATCCCAAATTAATTCCAATTTAAACATAACCCTAAATCCCTAAATAAAAGAAATCTTACCTGAAAGAAGGAGAGGCCGGAGGTGAAGTGGCAGAGTGAGGTTAGGAGGTGGCTGGTGGCGGATGAAGGTGGAGGTGGCAGTAGTCGTGGTGAACTAGTCGTGTGTGGTGAGCAGAGTCCAAAGAGGCAAAGAGCAGTCGGATGTGTGCCTGTGCTCATAATATCTGGCCTTTTTTTATTGTTAAACTTAAAATAATTATTTGGGTGATTGGGTTTTTTTTTTGTTTGGGCTTTATAATTAAATGGGCTTTTGTTAGGTTTAAGTATTAAATTAGTTGGAATTAAAATACATAGGGTTAACGTTATTTTTTCCAGGGGTAACGAAACATGAAAACCGACAAAAAAAATTTTTTTTACTCTACCGACGAAATGTTAAGGGGTAGCGGACTACCCCTCCTCCTAAGCTAGGTCCGCCCCTAAAAGTTGTCCAGTTCCGATCAGTAGGTTACACGAACCCGTTTCAGTTTGTTTTGTTCATTTTATGGAGTTGTTTTTTCAAATCTACTCATTTATTAACCGTTTCTCTGTTCGAGCAAGTTTCTGTTCTCTGAGACTATGGCAGACGACGATAGATTAGGATTGCACAGATTGAAGGGCGGAAATTTTAATTCTGGATGGTGGAAGATACAAATGCAAGATTTATTGACATAGTTTGAAGGGGAGAAAGTCCTTTCAACGAATAATATTTGAATTCCAATAACCAAGTGTAATGATATATGTTTCTATCTTAATATACACTCGAATCCAACTTGAATTTCACTTTTATCTTTATCTATAAGACCATGAAAGACATTATTATTTTCTTATCGCACAGGCTTAACATGTAAGCTCTATATAGTATTATTTAGGGCTTATTGGTTTTTTCAAGTTAATAAAAATGTTTGGCAACCACGTATGTTCTTTTAGTTTTAGATTTTTGATATGGCTGAAAAGCTACCTGATATTTTAAAATAGATTTTGGAAAAGGTCAATAAATCAATAAGTTGCTTTCGGTCTCAATCCCAAACTTGTACTTTATGCCTTTTCTTTTTCTTTTTTTTTTCTAACACGCGATTATATTTGAACCCAATAACAACATTGATAATAATACTAAAATCCAAAGTTTGAAGTTTTCCTGAATATGAAGATCAATAGAAACGACTTGTGTTGCGTGCATGGTTATTTGTACAATGACAATACATAGCATTGTTTGTGACAATTTTATTATTTCGCATAACATCTATTTTTTAAACTAGTATGAATTTATTTTAGTAAACAAATTTGGGAGACTGTTCAAAAAGCTATTTTACTTGTACAAATTCAATTGCATTCAATTATATGATGAGTATTAGAGAATATACCATATGTCCATATATTATTAGAGTTTGAGTATTATATTGTTATCATAGTTTGGAGATTGTATTTGATTATGTTTCATTGTGTTTATCTCCATTTTACTCATATATATAGTTGATTAATAATACATCATATATTATGGGGTTTTCATTATTCTATATCGTATCATAGCCTTAAGGTGCTGGCTAGTTTTATCTATTTTCTCTTCTCGTCCTGCCATGGGGTCGTTTATACACACATATATAGTGGACTACGGTCTGCCCGTGTCCTTTTTTATCAATAGCTTTTTTGAACAAATCTTTAGTTTTTTTCTTTTTCCTCTTTAGATATTTAGTTTTTTTATCCCATTCGTGGAGGTTTTTATCGTTAGTAATTTCTTTAGTTTTTCTCTCCATCTTTTGTTTCGTAACATAAAATAAAGTTTATTTATTTATTATATGTTGGTGTGCCACCAAGTCATTACTTCGCCCGACTCAGTTATAGCTCATGCCATAGCAGTCAAAGCTCCAGTCATCATACCTAGCCACCGCCCGGCCACAGTTAAGATGCCGCCAATCTTCTTAGATCCCACAACCGATCTAGTTTCTATTCTACGGACAGCCAATTGTGTATCTTCACAAGCTTTGCGCTTCAGTCTGAGCGTTCGATTTTCTACCGCTCTCACTGCGGGGGGAATACTAGAGAATATTATACGATATATTATTAGAGTTTGAGTATATATTGTTATCATAGTTTGCAGATTGTATTTGATTGTGTTTTCTTGTATTTATCTCTATTGTACTCATATATATATAGTTGATTAATAATATATTACACCTTACGACGTTTTCATTTTTCTACAATAAGTTGCGAATGATTTTTAGTTCAACTAGCATTGGAGAGGAAGTGAAGATTTGGGTTGAACACCTTAAGATCTCAAGTTTTATTCCAATCCCAACCGGTTTTAGCGTGGTGGGCCTTTAGGTGACGCGTTTTCTTCAGAACATAAGATGTTGTACCTTGACTAACCAGCGGGCGTACCAAGCATGATAGCCCGACTTTATTCCTTGTTCAATAAGTAAAAACAAGCCTATCTTGCTTGTCTCAATAAGAAATGCAGTTTTCAATACGTTATACAAATTAGAAAAAAGTTAGGATGAAATGATAAAATACATAAAATGGAAATTGGAATACGAACGCGGAAGAAACAATTGGGCCCAAGGAAGAGCACAAAAATACTAAACACCCATCAGAAATGAAGCCATCTTTTCAAAGGAATATGTTAAAGAATAATAATAAACTTTTAAAAGTGTTCTAATTAGGTCACTCATACGTATTTTCACTTAATCAGGTACTAAATCTTTAAATCGAGTCTCATCAATTTTTTTGCCCGTCAAGAAAGAAATGGAGGATAAGATGTGATTTGCAATATATGTTTTTAAATTTAAAAAACTTAAAAAAACGTTAATTATATTAAAATTTAAAAATAAAAAATAGAATCCACGTCGCCACTCAGCGTCAATTTCAAAAAAAGATAAAAAGATTTCTATGTAAAACAAAAAAGAAATAGGCTAAGAAAACATGTTAAAACCCGTAATTTAATAAAATATGAAAGATTAGTGACTTAATTAAAACGTTTTTTAAAATTGAATGATCTAATCAAGACACTTTTGAAACATGGTTACTATTACATGAAGTTGCCCACGCTAGTTAAAACTGAACTGAAAAAAATCAAACAGGTCCACAGCCGTCCACATTAAAACTTGAATTGGAACTAGTTTGGGAAAAAAAATCCCTCGGTTTGAAAACCTCTAGCTACAAGTCTTCAGTCTCAAATTCTTTAGACTATTGTTATAACTCTTGTGTTTAAAAAATTTCGAATACGAATCTGTATTCAAAATATTCGAGAATTCGAATATGAAGTATCTGAATATCCGAAAATTTCGGATATTGAAATTTTTGGATTCGGATAGTGATTTTGAGAATTTTCAGATAGTTTGCACAAACTATCCGAAACTTTATATTTGGTACTTTTTATTATTAATTATATTTAAATATATATGTTTTTAAGAGTTTTTTTTTATCAAAATGGGGGAGGGGGAAAACGTATTTATCAAAATGGATAATTTGAAAAGTATTTACCAAACTAGGTTTTTCTTTATAAACTTATCTTTTCTCACTCTTAATTTTATTTAATAAAATATTATTTATTAAAAATTCTACATAAAAAGCATAGATACGTAAATAAAATAGAAATAATAAAACATTTATTTTTTGTTTTTCACTTCGTCTAAAATAAAAATATTAAAAAAAATGTGTTTGGAAACAGTTTCTGGTATTCATATTTTTTTATTTATTTATTTTTTCTAAATCAAAACCGAATGAAGACTAAGACTATTTTTTGGTTTTTAATTCTCTTTGTTCTCTAAGTACTCTATTATTACTATTTTTTAAGTTGTTTTCTTATACAACAATGTTTAAAACTTGAGTTGGGTTTAATATCGATATATTGGTACTAATATTATATAGTCGGGCATGGTTAGGTTTGCCATCGGTATTGGTACAGTATTTGCACCCGTAAATCTTACGATATAAAAAATATATATCTTGAATAAAACTTTGTTTCAACAAAATTTATACCGAAATGTTGGAAAATATAGTTATACACAACTTAAAAAACCATAAAAACAAATGCTGATATCGGTATTGGTATCGATCTTCAGTTAAAATTGGTTTGGTTCATGCAAGCACCGATAAAAAATTGACACTCGTATAGCATTAAACACAACCGTGTATTTTGTCTTTTTTGTTTTAAACGTCTTTTTTTTTTCATAAAACAACTCAAAAAATTTGTATTTTTTTTCTAACATAAAATAGTTATATTACCATTTATAAACATGTTATATCCCTAACATATATGAAAAAAATAACCTTGAAGAAAAACAATAAAATAAATAAAACAATAACAAAGCAATGAAAAAAAAGAAAAAAACGAGCAGAAGAGTTTTATTTTAATAGATTTTAATAAATTAATAAACAAAAAATATGAATCTAAGAATAATTTTGAATATTTTTGCTTTAAACGAAATAAAATATAAAAAAATAAAAGTTTTATTATTTTTAACTCGTTATTTTATCTATGTTTTTCGTATAACATTTTTTTAATATAAATTGTTTTACTCAATAAGAATTTGAGTGAGAAAAGATAAATTTAAGAAGAAAATTTAATAAATACTTTTCAAATCAGCCATTTTGATAAACATTTTTTCCCTTCCCCTATTTTTGTAAAAAAGCTCTTTTTAAACGGATTTTCTAGAGAAACCGTGGGTGTTTCTAAAAAACCCAGTAATATGCCGCGTATTATACGTGACGTATTAGTGGGTTTTTTAAAAATATATATTTAAAAACTATTGTTTAAATATATCAAATATTTTAAAGACTTATTCCACTTTTGGTCAGTCTTTCATATTCTTCATACCAAGGTTGGAAAAGTCGTTAGGTGGTCCTAGGCGGTCGACTGGGGAGTCGCGAGTACTCGGGAGTATTCGGGGATTACTCGGAAAATACCGGAGGAGTACTCGGCCGAGGCGGGGAGTACTTGATCTAGGTGGGGAGTAATCGGGAAGTACTCGGCCGCATAGTCAGGAGTTTTACAACATTGCTCCATACATTGGACAACCCAATCTACAATAGGGGCAAGCCAAACTCAAAGTTGGAAAGGGTTGAAGCTTTGTTTGAAGTTTATAAAGTACGTTTAACCGAATAATACTTAGGTTGTGTTGTGTGGAGAAGTGAGAAGTGAAAGAGACATGTTCTCACATGTGTTGGTCAACATTGCAACAAAAAATTGAAGACAATGACCACACACAATGTTCATATTGGTGAACCCAATGCGAAGTGGATCGCGCATCCATGGTCGCTGTCAGGCCATTGTCCTTTAGCCTTGTCTCTCACATACTTGACTATAAATAGAAGACTTTTTCAAACTAAGTATTCATCCTTTGCTCTATAACATTTACACACACACTTCAAGTCTAATCTCTTCCATCATTCAAGTCTAATATAGCTTTAATTATTTAGAGAAGAGATTAAAATTGTAGAGCAAAAAGAAGAGCTTTTCAAAGCAATTATCCAACCATCTTACTTGTAATTTGAGGGGTCAACATTAGATTTTGTTCTCGTGTTTTCACAAGTGAGAAATTATCATTAGTTGGTGATTTGAGAGTGGAACAAATTATCTTAACATAGTATTGTTTTGTATTGGGTCGGGAACTCTATCTTGTTATAAAGTTAATTAGTGTTAGGTGAAGACTCACTATCTTGTTATAGTGAGATTAGATGAAATTGCAAACTTTAGTATTTGGTGTGCTTGGTGAAGTATGTGATCACCTCCTTTGAAGATTGAGACGTTTGTATTGGTAATCGCTACCATTTTAGGAAGACGACTAGTGAAGAAAACTCTCGATCGTGGAGAGGACGCAAGGTGAATTAGTTAATATCCACTTGAACATCTATAAATCCGGTTGTATCATCTCTAACCCTTAACTCTTTACTTATTTTTGTTTATTGTTATAAGTTGTGAAAAAAGTTTTACAACATCATTAGCTCGTTAAATCGGATTAAAACCTAAGAAAAAATTATTCACCCCCTCTAGTTTTCTACAAAATACACATACACATATAACTTATACATACATCACATATACATATACACATATATATCATATACATACACATAAATATTAGATATATACATACATACACATATTACATATACAGGTACATATACATATCACACACATACACACACACATATATATATATATATATGCATACATAAACACGTCACATATACACATATATTTATATATCATATATCACATATACGTATACAAAGACAGAAATACAATTTTTGTCTTTAAATATAGCCACTTTATGAATTGGGTCTTTTAAAAAGTTTACATTCACTCTTTATCCTTTATATGGTAAATTATCTTGGTTTTAGTCCTTTACACTAACCACCATCCAAAAACTAAGTTAAGTGGCATGATGTTCAATGCATGTGACGAGTATAATGGTAATTCCATTTTATCTTTTATTTCATTATAATTAAAAAAATAAAAAGAGACCAGGTCTTCTTCTCGCTCTTCCAAAATGTGCCCCTGTACTCTCTCTCCGAACCACATCTTCATCTTCATCTTCATTTAACCCTAACACAACAGCACCACCACCACCGACAGCCCCCCTCCACCTAAAAACCTTCATCATCCCTCTCTCGAGATCTCGTTCGAAACCCCTAAAACACTAGATCTGTCGCCGTCGAGAGTGCGGCATCTATCTGAAATAGTGAAACTCGATGGTGTCTTTAGCCGGCCGCCTTCAAGCCCGTCGGCGCTCCTGCCGTCGCTGCGGCCACCCGAAACCCTTCAATTGGAGCACCTTCACTCCTGCGACGAGACATGATAAACGCAGTGGTTTGAAATCAAATTTGAAGAACAAAAGTTTGCCTTGAAATCCTAACGGAGGTCACAGATCGTAAAACCCAAATCTCTGAGTACAAGGCTTATTGTTTTTGTAAAAGATTGACCTTACAAACATCGATAATCTGGAATTTGAAGTTAATTTAGAGGTTAATGATATCACTTTTACATGAGAAAAATTAAATCCATTTATGTTTTAGCCATAGGATTTGAAGAATTTTTTATCTTCATCGTTTTTTTCATATTGTTCACCATATCTCTGTACAATGGCTTTGAAGATTTGGGATTTGAGAGCTTTTGGTGAATTGTTTGTTTTTGACAGAGGTACAACACAGATAGAGAAGGTGAAGGAGGAGGACAATTTAATACTATATTAGAATGGTATTTTAGTTAAGGAGTTGAAATTACCAAATTGCCCATCACATGCTTTGCATATGATGGTACTTAACTGACTTTTTGGATGGTGGTTAGTGTAAGGGACTAAAACCGAGATAATTTACCATATAAAGGATAAAGAGTGAAAGCAAACTTTTTAAAGGATTCAATCCATAAACTAGCCATGTTTAAAGGACAAAAGTTGTATTTATGTCGTATACAAATTGAATATACACACATCACATATACACACACATAACATACACACATATAACATATACACATACACATACACACAAACATACATTTCACCTATGCACGTGTACGCATATCACATACACACATAAATACATATACGTAGGGGTTGCAATTGTTGACAGGACTTGAACCCGACCTGTTTTGAAAACTGGCCGGGTTTTGGTTGACTAGTATAAAAACGGGTTGACCCATTAACCCGTTTAAATATTTACAAAAAAAATTATAGTTATGTTTATATTTTTCCTTTTTTCTGTTTTCCATTTGTCTGAATACACCTTTGCGATTACCTATCCATTTCAAGATTTTTAATATTTTTAAAAAAAGTTGATATTCATATTACTCATTTACTCAATGTTGTGTTGGGGTTGAAATCTTAACAATATCAATTTCGTTTTATTCTTTTTCTTTTAAATGTTTATGTTTGCAAATAAATGGGTGGTCAAACAGGTCATGTTCTTGTCTACCCGACTTTATCGATGGGTTTTAAACTTTTAGGGTTGAAATCTTTTACACAAATAAAAATATCAGTCGATTTCAGGTTGCACATTTTAACCCGTTAACCTGTAACCTGTTAATTTGGCAACCCACAATAATATTGGTCGAGTTCAGGTTGCACATTTCAACCCATTAAGCTGATAATCTGGCAACCCACCAACCATACACCAACCCTACAAAATTAGCACCCCCAGTCATGTGTACATTATTCATGTGTGCTTCATGTTTATACTTCAATATTAAATTAAAATATGGACGTAGAGTTGGCCGGTGTTAAACATTGAGTTTAGGTAAATTAAACTAGAAATAACCATGCATAGTTATTTCTTATAAGAAATGTGAATGACTGACAACAAATAGTAATAACATCAAAAGACCGAACTTAACCATGCAAAGTTATACCTCTATGCAAATTGTACACATCATCAAAAATGTACTATCACTCATCAAGCATTACGAAACCAATACAAGAAATTCTGTCTGGTATGATGAAACCTATAGGGACGACAACTGTCCTTGCTATAGATCACCTATAGCGACGACTTGTTTTCACCATAAGAAATGGCAACATTTTTCCACAATGTCAGACATAATTTTTTTGTAGTAAACTCAATTTTAATTTATTTTTTCAACCATTTGCACAACTTTTACATTATATATTACTTAAAATTTATCTAAGAAAATCAATAATCATCAAAATCAGGCTTATTGATAATATTCAACGACTTGTAATCAGTTATTCCGTTGACAAACAACAGGTAATTCAGATGTCTTCAGCACACGAAGCCTCTTTGCCGAAGATATAAACATGCTACACAAACATAAATAGAGCAGATAAGTAACTTATTTCTTTTACGCTACGTTCGCTTGAAAATTAAACTAAAAACAATAAAATATGTTAACAAAGCTTACTCCCATGGGACGTCACCGACGAGAACTCTATCTCCTTCGTTATCCTCGTAAACTAAGGTGTACTCTCCTGTTCCATCTAGTAATCCGATGGATATATCTCTCTGTTTATTTGATTTTCCAGAAGAAGAGTCTCCTTGAGCTATAGGAACAAAAGACGAACAACTGTCATATGCTCACAAAAAAGTAATAGACGGAAAAAAAAAATAAGAAAAGATAATTAAAATAACCCACGATTATTTAAGTACATATAACATCCAAATTATTTTATCTTACTTTAATAATCCAAATTATCTTATCTTACTTTACTAATGAACAAAAATAATGATGTTAATGTGTCATAGACACATTAAATTCTAAATTTCTAATATATATTATCTTTTATCCATGTTATTTATGAGTCATGGGTTGAAATCATTTTGACAATCAGGTTATAAAATAGTCAATTTCCACTTTAACATTCTTATATTTCATCTCATTTATACTAGCTATAACGGGTCATGAGCCAAAACCATTTTGACAATTGGGTTATAAAATATTTATGAAATTAAAAGTAAAATATTGATTGAAGATCAAGTAAGTAGAAATATGAAAAAAAAAAAAACAAGTAGAAAATATTAAAGAACAATGTTTTTTCTAAGATTGTTTTGTTCTTACGATGCCCAGGTTTTTCTCATGAACATCATATGCTACATTATTCAGGGTAACTAGCAGACATGGTCTTATATGTTTATACTGGATGACGATTTAAATACTTGTGATAAAATCACAAATGTTGTGTGTATATATATATATATATATATATATTATCAAATTTATAAATTTGAGATTTCAGACTTCTTATTGTTTTTATAATATATTTCAATTCTTTTTTTAAATTTAATTTTGTTCGTTTATTTTAAATAGCAAACATTATTTTTTATCATTTAATAAATTCCGTGTAATATATAGGTTCAAAAGAATATATCTAAAGAAGTTGGGTACTTCTAAAATCTGTTATATTTATACGGTATATTGGTTTTTAATGGTCCCAACTATTGCCTTTTGGTCACTGTTGGTCCCAACTAATGAATTGGCTACTAATGGTCCCAACTTTTAAAGTATTTGCTTCTAACGGTCCGTGACTAACAGAATCCTAACGTCATTAGTTTCAGGTCGACGGAAAAACGATTTTGGCCGGAAAACTCAATTTTTTTTTCCCGAAAACTTAACATTTTCGTCCCAAACATCTTGGTAACTTCGTATCGCACCTTTTGGAACCCTTTTCTAGTAAAAGCCCCAATTATTGAGGTCGTCAAAAACCTTAGAACCATCGTCGGAATTGGCTGATGGTGCTCAAGTGGTGGTAGTTGGTTAGCGGTGAGTCAATTGGTGGTGGTTGTAGTGTTCAGGTGGTGTTTTCCGGTAACAAATTTGAATTTTCCGGCCAAAAACGTTTTCCCGACGACCTGAACATTTAAGAGCAATTCATAGTAGCTTCTCTTAAATTAAAAAGAAGACTATTTTTTCTTTAAAAAAAATTAAATAATATGTTTTTATAATTTTATAATTACCTTTTCTCTCTCTCCCAATAACAACCACTTCAAAAAACATTAAAAAATTATAAAAGGATAAACATTGTTTATTCAAATTTTCTTGTGAATGATAACTTTTTCTTTCTCATTTACTCACAATTACTTTCAATTAGTTCATACAGTAAAAGAGAACCAACTAATATAATATAGAGAAGCTGCTAATAATGTTGTAAAACATAAAACTAAACCATTAAGCAACTTTACACAATTTGTATTTTGATTAAAACTGAAATTGTAAAACAGGTATTATTACACAAGTAACTAAAGGATGGTCAGATGCATAAATATAGAGATGCTCCTCTATATATGACTTATATAACTTATTTTGTTTATCGTCAATAAATTTTAAAAATACTTATGGTTTATATGCATGTATTTACATTTTATTAAAATATAGGTTTTATTGAAATAAATAAATTAGTTATGAAATACTAGTTACAAGGAGTACGATCTAAGTTTTTAAAAAGTATAGGATAACTAACAGAAAAGTTTGCATAACTAATTATTCTAAACAATTTATACTATTTATACCGAAAATAACCTACTTTTATATTTATAATTGTTATTTTAAGCTACTATAAACATATAAATATAAGAAACAATAATTTAGTTTCAAAAGTTAAAAGAAAATATTTAATTTAAAACTTTTAAAAATTAAATATTTTGTTCACTTTGGACGGGCCTAGTTCCTTTGCGTTTTAAGCGCAGGCGAGACCTGGCTTACCCATTTATCTTTTATTCTTTTAAAATTTTTATAGTTTTAATTTTAAATTTTTAGAGTTAATGGCCATTTTCGTCCCTGTGGTTTGCTACTTTCGCCACTTCAGTCAAAAGTTTGAAATTTTGTCAATTTAGTCCTTATAGTTTTAAACATTAGCCAATTACGCCCCCTTCCAACGACATCCAACTATGCCATTAGTTTAAGGGGTATTTTTGTCTTTCTCCTGTTTATTTTTAGTTAATGGTCAGTTTCGTCCCTGTGGTTTGATACTTTTGCTACACCAGTCCAAAATTTGAAATTTTGTCAATTTTATGTAATTTAATTTAGTTTTTTTTCTTTTTCTTTTTTTTTTGCTACTTTTGCTACTTCAGTCGATGATGGAATTCATTGGTAAAGTGGTCAGGGTAATTCCCTAAAACCAAACCGAACAAACTAAAATCGTTCTCTGATTAATGCATAATAGTTAGGGTTTAGAGATTAACATATCGTAGCAAACATCTGGGTCGAAATCAACATCAGGAGGTTGAATATCCCGCATTTCCATGTTTGCTCAAGAAATCGATGCACTAAATCGCATGTATGTTCTTCAAATCGTGGTATTGTTCTTGAATTCGTCGAATTCAACCCTAGAGTTGTAATCGATTTGATGAATTCAAGAACAACACCACGATTTGAAGAACACACATGCGATCTAGTGTATCGATCTCTTGAGCAAACATGGAAATGCGGGATATTCAACCTCCTGATGTTGATTTCGACCAAGATGTTTGCTACGATATGCTAATCTCTAAACCCTAACTATTATGCATTAACCAAATAAACGATTTTACTTTTATCGGTATAGTACGGTTTCGGGGAATTACCTTGACCATTTTACCAATGAATTCCACCATGGGGGGAGAGTTTAGGAAATGTCTAGAAACTAAATACGAGGGGGAAGGGTATGATTATTGTTGTCGGCAGAGTAAATGTAGACCTGCTTTGGTCGGTGCTCGATGGTTTTGGGCTTAGGTTATGCTCTTAGGGGTTATAAACAAAAAAAAAACTAAATTAAATTAAACAAAAAATTGACAAAATTTCAAATTTTGGACTGAAGTAGCAAAAGTATCAAACCACAGGGACGAAACTGACCATTAACTAAAAATAAACAAGACAAAAAATACCCCTTAAACTAACGACATAGTTGGATGCCGTTAGATGGGAGGACGTAAATGACTAATGTTTAAAACTATAAGAACTAAATTGACAAAATTTCAAACTTTGGACTGAAGTGGTGAAAATAGCAAACCACAAGGACGAAATTGGCCATTAACTCAAATTTTTATAAGTTTACTTTTAAACAATTTCTTATAGTGGACGCTCTTAGATTTTATTTTAGTTTTAAATATTGTTTGAGATTGATTTAAATATAGAAATAATTTATGTTAAATGTAAATCAAATACAATGCAGTTTTGGGAAATTAAAGTAGAAACTGAAATGAAAGTGCTATAGCGTAGGATAAAATGAGAAAAATGGAGAAAAGTGGAAGGATTCCTTCCATTCTATGTTACATGTCATGACATATGACATGACGTGATTGTGACTGTTAAAAACAATTTTGAGTTGCTCATGTTCGTTCTTACATTATCTTTTTAAGTATTTTATAGTCACAGGCAATTATATGTTTATTCGCTACATCCATTGTATAGATTGATCGAATGCTTTTATAATATTGTTTTACCTGCCAAGAATCCTCCAAAGAGTTCATCTACAGCTAAGGAGAGTTTTTGATAAGTATCATATGCTTTGAGATCAACCTTTCTTCCTATAGCAACTCCCTCCATATTAATTTTCACGTACAAACTGTTTTCTTGATCGGAGCTGGTTTTCTTATCACCGTTTTCGTCTGTTGGAACTTTTACCGGCAACGACACCACCTTGGTAGCGTTGGTGGATGTCATAATTTTCTTCCTTGATGCTCTCACTGGTGGCCATCCCACCACCACCGGGGGCTTTGCAACTCTACAAAGTTTATTCAACACTTTTATCATGAATTCATCCACTCACAAATCATCATATTTAGTTCACTATATCTATTGTAATAACTATCAGACTTATTGGATTTTAATAATCCTAACTTTGACGTAATGACCGAATAAATCCCAGCTGAATAAATGTTTTCTGACAGTTTAAACTTTGAACCTATTTTTCTCCATCAATCATATAATAACTGAAAAATAACATCGTTAGCTTTTTGATGACACAATAGAAAATAGGTTGGGACTATTAGGAAAAAAATATTGAGTTGGGATTAATCGATGTCAATATGTTGAAGTTGATATTATTAAAATCCAACAAACCTGATTATTATGTGATATATTATTTTGTCTTACGTTAGTTAGTCATTATTTCATCTCTAATTTGAAATTACGATAATTGTCGACATGCTATCATTATCTTATAATTCCGTTACACCTCTCTATTTAAACTATGAGATGAATTATAATGCTGACCGATATACGAACACTAGCGTAAGTTTATCAAGATACAACGATACCTTTTGTTTGAAGGAAAACGGGCACGAACTGTACCACTGGTGAAGAGGTAGGTCCCAGCAGAGCCCAGTTGGACCCGCAAGACTCACCTTGAAGAGGGACGTCTGCGCAGAAACCAACTGGGTCCACAGGACCAACCATGCTCAGAGACGTGACGTCCTTACGCGCAGTACGCAAGCTGGTCCCGCAGGAAATGCCTCCCGATGGTGAAGGACTCCGCCTGTCCCCGCAGCCTCGGATACAAGCCATCAGGGAAGGCCACCCGCGCAGCAAGGCTACACGCACAAGGCACTTAGCTCTCAATCACTCAGTGTCACCTGAAGGAATGAGCGAAGCCGGGAACTATCCCGCACAAGGGCGGGAGGGGGAATACTCCCGCCCAAATAAGCCAGTCCGTACGATACAGGAAGATCTTCTGTACTGTACCTGACGAGGTATGGGAAAAAGATCTGACTAAAGATACGACAGCTTACTGACACAGTATGGCGAGCAGCATGCTCCTGTACTGTGTCACTATTAGCCGCTGCCTACTCACCAACTACTGCCATACCACGTGCGTAGCCGGCAGTTGGTAGAAAAGGAATAGTACACAGCAGGCCTGGTCACTATCAGCCGCTGCCTACCCACCAACTACCAGCAGGGCACGTGCGTAGGCCACTGTTGGTGGAACAGGAACACTGTTGCAGTCGGCCACACCTCCTTGGAAACCTACCTTCGGCTATAAATACCCCAAATGGTATGACCATCATATCTTATCTTGTATCATCATATTATACCTGATATCTGCTCTAGCAATCTCTTAATATACACTTATATTTAAAGGGCAATCTAGTCTGATTCTCACGCCGGAGGGTGGTCACAAGGAGGAACCCCCCCTTCTCAGTGACAAGCTCACGGTGTCTGTTTTGCAGGTTATCAGAAGAACCATCTTCTCAGGGTCTAACCCCTCGTGGGAAACATCTATCTAACCCCCAGGTTACCAGTAATCTGCCCGGGGTTCGGTTAGTGTTTCTTCATTGGCGCCATCCGTGCATAAAGCTAGAACTTTATTTTTCTCCAGTTTTTTCAAACTTCTAAGATGGTTAAAGAAACTCCGGTAACCACAACCCCAGCTACTGGGGGGAATACCGGCAACACAGTTTTTACAAACACTACCCCGGTTACCCAAGCCGGGGCAAGTGAAGTAAATCTTACGAACACTACCCCAGCTACCCAAGCTGGGGCAAGTGCAGTAAATAATCGCTCACTGGGATTCACCGACACCCAGTTTGAGAAACGAACAAGATTCCCCCGCCAAACACTCGATGAAGTTAAGGCATGGGCGGAGGCACGTCAGAGGGAATTCCAAGCTGAGTTGGACGAACGCTTGCGTTCCGTCCAACAGGCTGACGAATCCGAAAATTACTTGGACGACTCGGAGGAATCTGACTCCGACGCGAACCCTCGCCATAGGGCAAAAGGGAAGCGTAAGGAAACGGATTCCCAACCGAGAAGGCATTTTGGACAAGCCTTCAAACCAAAAAACACAGGTGGAAGTCCACGAGACTTCTCCAAAACATTCAGACCAAACGTTGCAAATGCGGGAACGTCCAAATTTGCAAAGGACATTGCAGAAGCAATTGCCCCAAAAAGTGCCAAACAAATGTCCAGCATAGGCACATATGATGGTATATCTGATCCAGACGATCATTTGAATAGGTTCATAGCGGGGGCAACCGTCAGTAGTTGGACGGAACCTACGTGGTGTTACATGTTCCAAATGACGCTTGTGGGGGCTGCTAGAGCGTGGTTCGATCGTCTACCGGTCAACCACATCTACGACTGGGCTGACTTCCAACAGAAGTTTAGCCAACACTTCAGCCAGCAAAGAAAGTATACCGAGGAGCAATGGACAATCCTCAAGTGCATTCGAGAAAAAGATGAATCTTTGCTGGACTTCATCACTCGCTTCAACTCGAAGAAGCTAAGTCTGGGTAACATTAGCGAAGATCTTGTTCGCGCTGCCTTTATTCAGGGTGCGAACGACCCAGAGCTCATCCGCACCTTAACGGGTAAAGATGGCATGCCATCCACATGGGATGCCATCATGACAGCAGCTAAACGCTTTGCGGAAACGGAGAAGCAACTGGGTAGAGACCTCCCACAGAGCACAAACCTCTACACCCAGAAAACAAGGGAAGACAACGTCCTTACCGCCCGATTAAACAAAAAGCGAAAGCTAGGCATTTGGCAGTCAAGGGTCAACTTTGACACCTCATCCGGCTTGCAAAATCGGTTAGGCGGAAGGGATAATGTACAGTCAAACAAGAACCCCAGATGGACGCCGCTCACCAAAAGCGTCACCGAGATATTCGCCACCGAGGAGCTCCCATGGCCAAAGCCTAAAATAATCCGACATCGTCACAATGCTGATCGGAGCAAATACTGTGAATTTCACAGGACAAAAGGCCACAACACCGAAGAATGCATAGACGTAAAGGACATGGTCGAGGCATTCGTCAGAGATGGGACGCTCGCGCACCTCGTGGCGCAATGAACGCTGAGCAAGCTGATGCGTGTAGAACCCCAGCTGGGGAAAACACGAATAAAATTCCAGCTTCAATATGGAGACTACATGCTGCGTAAAGAACGAGATCCCGAACCAGGTGCGTATCGGCTCGATGGCACTCCCATCCCAACAACATGGAAGGGAGCTCATTTACACAGTTTGCATGTAAATCAATTCCAAATTTGTAAAGAAAAGGCCAAGAGCCACTTCTAATGGAAACGATTCTCCTAAACACATTGACGCTGATGATTTTACATTTTTATGAACTATCAACACGGATATGCCGGTTTTCACCGCATAATTACGTGAAAAATCGTTGCATGGGGAAGGCGGCAAAACCCGCATAAACCCAAAAAACGACAAACCTTCACGCAGGTCAGTCGAAGGGGAAAAGTTCAGTCCCATTAAATGAAAGTGCCGGTCTATCAGCATGAATCATGAAAAAGGGAACTGAACACTAACCTATTGACAACCGCGCGTCGAACGACTCAAAACAGAATTTCTAAACAAAAGGATGAGGAAAACCTACACGCAGGTCAGATGGTAAAGTTTAGCCATCCTACTACGTGCAAGTGACGGTCCTACCTGCACAATCACGGAAGAGGAAGCAAAACTTCACACCTATCTACCACGTTCAAAGGTTAACTTATCCTCAAAAGGATGAGGAAAACCTACACGCAGGTCAGATATAGGTAAAGTTTAGCCATCCTACTACGTGCAAGTGACGGTCCTACCCGCACAATCACGGAAGAGGAAGCAAAACTTCACACCTATCTACCACGTTCAAAGGTTAACTTATCCTCAAAAGGATGAGGAAAACCTACACGCAGGTCAGATATAGGTAAAGTTTAGCCATCCTACTACGTGCAAGTGACGGTCCTACCCGCACAATCACGGAAGAGGAAGCAAAACTTCACACCTATCTACCACGTTCAAAGGTTAACTTATCCTCAAAGGATGAGGAAAACCTACACGCAGGTCAGATGGTAAAGTTTAGCCATCCTACTACGTGCAAGTGACGGTCCTACCCGCACAATCACGGAAGAGGAAGCAAAACTTCACACCTATCTACCACGTTCAAAGGTTAACTTATCCTCAAAAGATAAGGAAAACCTACACGCAGGTCAGATGGTAAAGTTTAGCCATCCTACTACGTGCAAGTGACGGTCCTACCCGCACAATCACGGAAGAGGAAGCAAAACTTCACACCTATCTACCACGTTCAAAGGTTAACTTATCCTCAAAAGATAAGGAAAACCTACACGCAGGTCAGATATAGGTAAAGTTTAGCCATCCTACTACGTGCAAGTGACGGTCCTACCCGCACAATCACGGAAGAGGAAGCAAAACTTCACACCTATCTACCACGTTCAAAGGTTAACTTATTCTAAACACTTGGAAAATTGCTAATTTAAACTAAAGTATGCAAGTCATATAACGTTTATAAAGCAAGGAATCCAATAAAAGAAGCGGTCTTACCCGCACAAAGATTTATATTTAATAAGTATTCATTACAAGAATGGCCGGGTAACTACCCGCCTACAAGAAAATAAATCTATACAAGCTAAATCTATCCTAGCAGCGGGAAGGGATCTTCAGGATCAGGCTTCAGGGCCACTTCCACTTGGACCAGCCCCATCAGTAGAGCGTGGCAGTTCAAGGAAAGCTTTGAGGATAGCTAGCCCATCATCAGCAGCAGCAACTTCGTTTACCTTCTCCACCACCGGATGCGGGAAGGCGGCGTATTGATTTACTGCTTGATCATATATGGCTTCAGTATCTACATCGAATAAAGGGAAGTTGGAAGGCGGGATGCCTTTCTCAACGAACCCTAGACCAAGCAGGAAGCCGGCCTTTTCCCCATCCTCGTGAGAAGCGTTGAGGGCTGCGCTCATAGCATCGTCGTAAGATGTCTCTGAGAAGACCCGATGCACAACCTACAAAGAAAAATACAAGTGTCAGAACCTTTTCTATTTATAAGGAAAAGCGTGAAGACATGAAGTTAGACTTACCTGAGACAACGCTTCTCGAAGAAGCCATTCCTTGGCAACCAGAGCTTCTTGGAGGGCGGCTTGAGCTTGGGTACAGGCGCGTTCGGCTTCACTTTTATTAAGGTTGGCAAGCAACACTTCCTTTGCAGCAGCCTCTTCGACGCCCTTTAGCTTCCGCTCAGTGTGGTCTAGCACGCCCCTCTGGTCCAGGATCTCTTGAAGCTTCTTCGCGTCCTCCATCGCCAAGGCATCATGAGCCTGCTGGAGAGCCTCTAATTTGGCTTTAAGTTCTTCATTCTCCACGCGTAGAGGCTCAGCAACAGCTTCAGCCTTGGTGGCCCTCTCGGTTGCGTTCCTGGCAGTCTCCTTAGCCAGCCGAAGCTGTTCATTAACAGCTTGGGCAGCCTTGGAACGGGCCTCGAGTCGAGCCTGAACTTCAACCTCGAGGGCCTTGAAGGCCTTCTCCTTCTCCGCAGCCACTGCGGTAAGTTTTTGGTTCTCCTCCCGGACAGCCCGCGCCTGAGCCTGTTCTTTAGCGCGAGCTGCTTTTAACTTGTCGTTTTCACGACAAAGCAGCTCGACGCGCGGCTGCATCCGGGCCAGGAGAACCCGAAGCTCATTGCTTAGCCTACCCTCCTGGTAGCTAGCCATGGCTTCCCCCAACGCACCACTGGGAGCAGCGTGACGAGCCCATTCCACGCACTCCACAGGGGTGCGAAGGGTTGTTCCTCGGCGAATGTTCCATCGTGGAACATACACTTCATTGGAATCCGACACTGCAAAAAACAAAAAGCAGTTAGGAAAAGATGATAAAAAATATATGTAAAAAAATGGGCCAAAAGAACCCTACGCACCTGTAGGGTCAATAACAGGCCGATAGCCGCCGAACCCATCACCTGAACCCAACGGAAATCCATCCAAGAGGTCAGGCAGATGGGAAGGTGGCAGAGATTGGCGAGAAGCCCCATGCGTACCTGATGGATCGGCCGTCGTTGCCGATGGCGGGGGCATGGTAGCAGCCGCCGCGGTCGCCGCCGCGGTATCCGCAGCAAAAGTTACCGCCGGCTCAGTGAAGGATGCTGTAAAAATCGCACTCACAGCCGGCGGTGACGTCATCTCAGCTGGAACAGTCGGCTCAAAGGAGTGAGCAACTGGACCAGCGGAAGCAGGCGCAGGCGCCTGGGTCGTCGCCTCAGGTAGGCTGGCCAAGTCTACCGTCATTGGCGGAGAAGTACTACTCTGCACTCCACCCTGGAATGCGTCAACATCCACGCCTGCGCAAAGAAGGAAAGTGTTAACGATATTAAACTATGAAGATAAAAGCTAAAGGAAAGTTGTACTTACGGGTTTTCTTGAGCCTAAAGGTACGAAGAGGCGGGGACGGACCCGATGGAGCCGGCCTCTTTGCGCCGGTCACCGTCGTCTTCTTTGGCTCTCCGGAGGTGACAGTCGTAACCTCTGGAGCCGTGGTCTTATCACCACCGGGATTCCCCGCCACCTCTTCGCTCTCGGTCTCCGAGTCAGACCGAGGCGCTGGATCGGCTGTGGAGGCCACTTTCTCTTTCCCCTTCCCGCCGGCAGCCTTCTTCTTCCGCACCAACGGAGGACCATCTGCGGATTCCTCATCAGAACATACGATTAGAGGAATTCCAGCAGAGGTTTCAGCATTGAGGGGTACAGGGTCGAATAGCGCCTTACCTGGCCGACGGGCGCTAAGGATCTCATGGCCTAGCGGATAGACCTCCACGAACCGATCCGCCGTTTGTTCTAGGATGGGCAACTCGTTCTCGTCTAGAGCGCGAGTACCCATCCAGGCGGGACCATCAGCCTCCCGCGGGTTTAGGAGCGACTGCAAGTCGTTCCCCTCTGAAATAAACAGGAAAGAAGTTAGAAGAAATTCAAAATCAACAAAAAGAAAGAAAGCATACCGTAAGGAACAGAGTTCGAACCGTATTCGAGGACGATTGGGATTTTGTGCGCATCAGCAGCCTTCCACACTCGGCTCGTCCCCAGCATCACCATCCCGGACTCCGCAAACCGGTAAACCGGAGATTGGACCCGAGATATCTTCGAAAACCATTCCGCCTCCTGGTAGCTGGAGGCGTGAAGGCTTGGGAGAGCTTGCCCGTTCTTGAATCTCATGGCAATGGGGATGGCGCGAGCGGATATGAAGAAGAACTCCCGCTTCCACGAGCGAAGACTTCGCTCGGTCGCGCAGATCTTTAAACCCTTAATCCGGGTTGTCAATGTGTACCACCCCTGGATGCACCTCCAAGTATAGAAGGTCATCAGGCGGTCAACATAGGGCTCAACGCCCAAAATCCGGCACACCCACTCGAAATGGCGAATCTTGGCGATCGCCATGGGGTGCAACTCGGTCAAATGAACACCGTGCCTCTCAAGGACACGGTAAACAAACTTTGTCAATGGGAACCTAAGATTCCCATAGACAAAGAATGCAGCATAAACCCCGATCTTGCCTCTGGGGGCATCGTACACAGTCTGATGGGGTTCAGGAAACTCAGGCTCGAGAGACTCGAGCATGAACTTCCTGACAACATACCGGTACAGATCGCCAGGCAGAGCACACTGGCACTCGCCAGCAGTACTCTTGTCATCGGCTGCAGATTCAACATCACGAGACGACATCTTGTGAAGGAAAGAAGAAAGCGATTTCGAGAGAATGCTTGCCTGAAAAGGGGAGTATTCGCCGGAAATCGCTTAAAAGATGAAGAGAAGAGTGAAAGTGTGGATTACAAAGAGCCCTCTACCCCTTTATATACTAATCGCAATTAATGCGATGAAATTAATGCGGAAGAGAGAGAAAACGAAGGTGCAATGAAACTATGACACGTGGCAAAAAGCAAGCTGGCAACAGCTGTTGACAGGACGCATACCATTAATTTCGCGGCCACGCGCCCGAAAAATCGCGCCCACGCGCCTGAAAAAGCGTCTGGAATGACCATGTACTGTCACGTCACCATAACTTCCTGCACGATCTGACACAGTCAGAAGAAACCGTCGCACGACGTTTCAGAGTTTTGGACTGTTCTTTCCACCAACTCTTCGAATTTCAAAATTCAAAATTCAAAAACATTATAAAGTAGGCGGGAAAATACCCCTTACCTTGGCAAACAAGTAACCGTAAGACGGATGCGGGTACAGTGTTAAGGCAAAACCCTTCACATACCTAGCACCCGCAGGGAATTGAAGCCAAGAAAACCTTGGCGAACAAGTAACCGTAAGACGGATGCGGGTACAGTGTAAAGGCAAAACCCTTCACATACCTAGCACCCGCAGGGAATTGAAGCCAAGTAAACCTTGGCGAACAAGTAACCGTAAGACGGATGCGGGTACAGTGTTAAGGCAAAACCCTTCACATACCTAGCACCCGCAGGGAATTGAAGCCAAGTACCTCGGCAACCAAGTAACTATAAGACGGGTGCGGGTACAGTGTAAAGGCAAATCCCTTCACATACCTAGCACCCGCAGGGAATTGACGCCAGGAATACCTTGGAAGTAAAGTAACCGTAAGACGAGCGCAGGTACAGTGTTAAGGCAAAACCCTTCACATACCTAGCGCTCCGCTGGGAATTGAAACCAAGAAGGATCTTCTGGGCAATGCTTGCGGAAACAGAAATAACATCCCCGCATAGCGGGAACGTCGAGAACTACGTTGTTTGAAGCTCCAGGATGGAATTGGTGGTCTTAACATAATTGATCACTATGTTCAAAACTACCAAAACCTCATGGAGAATCCACACAAGTGGGACTCAACGCTCCTGACTTGCGAGGAGGTTACAGGCCTACCCGCATCATACCCAAAGACCAAGCAGGAAACTCGGGAATTTCTGCAAGTGACAAGGACTTCCGCGGGAGGAATCCCCATGGAAAACCTTAAAAAACCCTTTTCAAAACCCTCTGCTTAAGTCCAAAAGTTCACCTCACTTTATTAAACACTCATGAGAAGAACATTGGACTGGGGGGACTTGAAGAGGTAGGTCCCAGCAGAGCCCAGTTGGACCCGCAAGACTCACCTTGAAGAGGGACGTCTGCGCAGAAACCAACTGGGTCCACAGGACCAACCATGCTCAGAGACGTGACGTCCTTACGCGCAGTACGCAAGCTGGTCCCGCAGGAAATGCCTCCCGATGGTGAAGGACTCCGCCTGTCCCCGCAGCCTCGGATACAAGCCATCAGGGAAGGCCACCCGCGCAGCAAGGCTACACGCACAAGGCACTTAGCTCTCAATCACTCAGTGTCACCTGAAGGAATGAGGGAAGCCGGGAACTATCCCGCACAAGGGCGGGAGGGGGAATACTCCCGCCCAAATAAGCCAGTCCGTACGATACAGGAAGATCTTCTGTACTGTACCTGACGAGGTATGGGAAAAAGATCTGACTAAAGATACGACAGCTTACTGACACAGTATGGCGAGCAGCATGCTCCTGTACTGTATCACTATTAGCCGCTGCCTACTCACCAACTACTGCCATACCACGTGCGTAGCCGGCAGTTGGTAGAAAAGGAATAGTACACAGCAGGCCTGGTCACTATCAGCCGCTGCCTACCCACCAACTACCAGCAGGGCACGTGCGTAGGCCACTGTTGGTGGAACAGGAACACTGTTGCAGTCGGCCACACCTCCTTGGAAACCTACCTTCGGCTATAAATACCCCAAATGGTATGACCATCATATCTTATCTTGTATCATCATATTATACCTGATATCTGCTCTAGCAATCTCTTAATATACACTTATATTTAAAGGGCAATCTAGTCTGATTCTCACGCCGGAGGGTGGTCACAAGGAGGAACCCCCCCTTCTCAGTGACAAGCTCACGGTGTCTGTTTTGCAGGTTATCAGAAGAACCATCTTCTCAGGGTCTAACCCCTCGTGGGAAACATCTATCTAACCCTCAGGTTACCAGTAATCTGCCCGGGGTTCGGTTAGTGTTTCTTCAACTGGAGTAAAAGCCATCTCCTAGAGGACATAACCTTAGTTCTAGCATTGTGTCCTCGCAATCTTCTTTGATCACCATCTTCTTTGATTCAGGGTCCCCTCCAATAAATAAACTTCTAACACGAAAGGGTTTCCAAATGATACCTTAAACTGGGCAAACGAACATGAGCTTAAAAAGAGTTCTAAAACACACCAAAAGTAGTTGAAAGTAATTAATGAGAAGAATAAAGAATACCAGCCATCACATGAGATATTTATTTGTTTAATTGGAAAAGCGAGGAGATGCACATCATGCTTTTAAAGGAAGCAGAAAAGAGGCTTCCAAATGTTAGTGTTTGGAGAGATAAAATATACTATCAATCACTTATCTATTAGTGCCATAATTGAATTTCTGTATCTTCTTTATTGCTCAATTTCATATTAAAATATTGATTGGGGTTGTCTTTCATACATGTATGACTAGTAAACTGTAATTTACATACCATAAACTGTAGTTTGTCACAACGTAAACGACCCCTTGCAATCAGCGTTGTAAAATATATAATCGGCCTAAGCAGCTGATTAATTGGCGCCTAGGCGCTAATCGAACCCTAGACGCCTCAATTTTGGCTAAACGGAGGCTCTAGCGCTACTCTGTCAAAATCAGTCCTAGTCGGATAAACTTGGTCAAAATTGCCCAACTCGACGTCTGTCAAAAACGGTATGAGTTGATCAAAATCGGTCCCAGTCGAATAAAATCGGTCCAAATCGTCCAACTTGGCCAAGTCGTTCAACTCGGCCCAATTTTTTAAGAAGCTTTGTTGGAAAATTAGAATATAGTGAATGGAAATTAATTTTTGAAATGATTATTATTAAACTTTTCATACGGTGAAACTCTTAAGCAGAGTTACTTAATGAACCTGATTAGTTTTATTAGAGTTTATGACTCTAATTAATTTATAATTAAGAGAGATTCTTCATCACTCTTGTATATATGGTAGGCTATGTGGCTCATTTGATGGAGCCAGGAAAAATAAAAACTAGAAAATTGAAAGTTATCGGTGAAGAAGAAAGCTTTTAAGACTCATATGTTGGAAACATATAGAGATGAGTTTCCAAACCTATAGAAATGAGTTTCTCTACTTGATTCATTTACTTCTTTATTCTATTTTTTTCCCACAAGTTCTAAAACTATAATTTAATTATTCGATGTAACCTTGGGTGTGTGGACATCTCCGGCATGCAGTACTAGCTGCTTCGGCTGTTGTACCTTAGGAGACAAACGCGTTCACTTATGTAGAGGTATGTGTTGAACATGTGCCTCAGCCTCAACCGTCAACTTTTGTTTCGTTCATTCTTGCAGCCAAAGAGACTACTAGAAGTCGTTGAGGTGATAAAAGTTGGAAAATTTATTTTTTAAGTTTGTGTCAGCGAGATTAGAAGAAGATGTTGCTGAATAATAAGTTGAAGACTTTATCATTTGAAAATCTTGAGTTGAATCATTTAACATATTTATTATGTTATTTCAGTGCTTATTTTATTTTATATTACGGTATTTGTACTACTTATTTTCTCATGTCAATAATGAGAGTATCGTTATTATTTGTATTAATTTTATATAAAAAGTGTCCCATATTCCTACAATCTTAAAATAGACTTCCGTGAGATTGTTAAGGCAATCTTAAACCTTTTTACTAAGGATATTGGATTCACGGAGAATATTAAAATTATTTTGTGATTCTTGCGACAATCTTGTATATTTGTTTTGGAAATATGTATGTAGTACAAATATACTGTTCGATATTTCCGGTATGTAAATAACTCGTATATAAAGAAAGAAAGTCTTTCATTTCATAGTTCGATATTCCAGATATTCCATTAGAATGACTGATGTTGGACTAGCTGACTCCCTAAGCTTTGCCGTATTGCATTTGAAAGTGGAGAAGTCCTTCGTCTTTGGTATGCGAACACTTGTGTAAGGATTTATAAAGATGTGGTAAAATCTTAAATCCTATACCGTGATACAAAACGTGGTTTTGTAGAGATATGGTACAATCTTAAATCCTATACCATGAAACAAAACGAATGGTTTATGATTCACTCGTTTGATTTAAGACAATTTTTCAATCATTATTTTTCTAACTTGTGTGTTAGACTGGGGTTATTGGTGTAAACCTATGTTCTTTGTGAACATTGAATTCTCAAGCGTGCATGTTAGACCGGGTGTATTTTATAAGTAATACGTCTTGTAAATGTTTCATTTCCTAGCATGCGTGCTAGAAATTCCTGAAAGTTATAAATAATATGGTTTAAAACGTTTGTCCAAACGTCTCGCTTTTTAAAATGAGTGTTAGAAGTAGTTTATTTTATATAAAAGCCTTATAATGATTTTTGTAATCATTTATTTCGTAATGAGTGTGTTAGATTTGGTTTATTTTATATAAACCAATAAGTTTTATAACGAATTATGTAATCGTTTATTCCTAACGAGTGTGTTAGAAAATAGTACACAAAGACGTCCATCGGGTGCATTTTAGTGAAATAATGAACATAGACTTCCGTGTCTATTGATATTCTTTTCATTAAGTCACCAACAATTAAGCATTAGCATGATGTTAATGGAGTGACTTGTGAGATATACACTAGAAAACTGAAAAGTTAAAGAGTTTTGGCTCAAGTTTAATTGTCCAATATGTGTGTTAGATGCGGTTTTAAAATAAAAAAAGACTTCTATGTTTTACGTAAACAGTTTATGGACCTAATAATAGTCATTGTTACGGTCTAATTTGAAATGCTTTTTTATAAATGGTTTTTGAATTCTTGAAAGTGTCATTTAAAATTTGGGAGTGTTTATTTATTTATTTATTTTTTTTATTATTTTTTTTGTGAGTTATGACACTAGTTAAGATTTTAAAACCATCGCATTAATTTGGGAATAGGAATGGGTAGACTATTTATACCACATGTGGTGGTGTTCTTCCTAGTTGGTTTATACAACATGAAACGAGTGCCGGTTGATAAATTGGCATGGTCTTCCACTAAGGAAGTATCCCAAGGCATACATCAAGAGGATGTAATTGGTTCCATTTCAGGTTTATCCTAAAAGACACACGATAGCTTGCAGAGGGTGGTTCTTGATGACTGGAGCAACCATTCATGCTTGTTCAAATCGTCACTCCTTTATGAACTATCGGCCTATCGATACTAGGGTGATAATGATTGATGGTAATATGGCACAAGTAGTGGGGATTGGGAATGTGGAACTGGAAACGTCCACAGGTGATACTCTATTGTTAAGAGATGCTCTTCATGTACCGAACATAAAAGAAGGTGTGATATCAATACTGAGGGTTCCTCAATTTTGCTGGCATCATTTGAAAGATGGAGAATGTTTCGTCGGAGGGAAAAATCTTTTAGTTTCAGTTCAATTGGAACTATAATAGGTGGAATATACTGACTAACTCTTCGAAGTGACATGCAACCAGAGGGCATTAAGATGTCGCACGACAATAGTGTTGGAGATAGCAACTCTATCTAATACCAGTGTTTACAATCCAATTGTGTCTGTTTGAAAAATTACGAATAAAAAAAATTTACTTTTGTTAAAAGTGCATTAAGATGAAATACACAAGAATGTTATATTTAACTCCTTGGAGGTTATAACATATGAAATTAATATATGTTGATGAGACATTTAATTCTTGGAAATTCATAACAGATTACACTTTTAAAATTCACCGGGTGTGAACCAAGAATTTGTTGATCAGATAGAGAAATATATGTTATAAAATCTTAAGAGATTTATTATAATATGCATATAATAGTAATGGACATATTTTTTTTTCTTTTAGTTTAAGAGAGTATCTAAATAAATGATTCCAAGAGGTTGAGTGCCAATAAAATTGACTTTATCTCAACATAATAATAATTATTGTAGACGAATAGCATTCAGCTTGTTAGTGATGAATGTATTAATCAAAATGATTTGGATTAAGACTTGTATTTAAAGTGCATATAAGTTAATGATGGAGCCTTGTATATCAAACAAAAAAAAGAAGTTATGTTCCTTATAAATGTATGATGAAGTTGTGTATATGTTACATACACAAACTTGTGAGACTTTCCAACCACTAGCGTTATGGGATTGTGGATAAGTTTCTTAATTTTGTCTAAGCTAAGGGCTGAATGTTTCAAAGTGTTATTGAACTATTTTATGGCTGTGAAGAATCAGAATGATGCATCTTCTGTTCACATGATAAATTTAGTAGTCTAAAGCATGATAGACTAATACTTGTTAATTATGGTGCTTTCCGAAGACTAATTAACGCGTAAATTTGAAACATCAACAACACAAGAATGAATTTGTTTATAGACAAATTTAAAGAAATTTTCATTTAATCTAAGGAAATGATATAACTTGTGAGGATCTTAAGAAGACCTCAACTTTTAGGTATGTTCTAGATGGTGATTTATAATACTTCTAAGTTGGTGCTGGTTTGACAACAAACTTATGGCAAGTTTAGCTTAAACTTTAGCAAGTGGTGGAAGCTAACACTAAGACATGTGTTACTTGATTAGTAAGCATTGATACACATGTGTTACTTGTGTGGAAAAGAAGAACCTTTCTTTAATCCATTCGAAAGTTGGATGATGTTATTCAATAGAACATACATTTAGAGGTGTCTTGCATTTGAACTTAGAAGGTTTAGCAATGAGGGTTATAGTAATCTAATCTAACATTGCAAGCCTACGACTAAGTGGAGGTCAAAAAGGTCTTGGTGCATAATGGAGATGGGTTTGCCTTAATGATAAGCGTATCTTACAAAGAAAAATATTATAACCAGATTCAGGTGGCCACTGAGGTTATAGTCTTAGAAAGTTGACACTAGGCAAAATTAACTTATAAGTTAAGAACACATCATGACAACTGATCTCAACTGTGCAAGTTATCTATAGCGACTAGACAAAGTCAAAGATAATGTTATGGATCCAACAACCTGAGGGTTTATATGACAAACTGAAAATTTTTCTTACTTTTTCAGGCTCTCATCACAACTTGACTCAATTTTCGGGACGAAAATTCTTTAACATGGGAATGATGTGACAATCGTCAATTTCAGGTTAACCTCGTTAACTCAACTCCGTCAATTCAAACTTTAAGATTGTTGAATCTTTAACGCACACTTCATTACATTTAAACTAGGGTTTAAATGACGCTTAACACTTACTACATGTGTAGTCTTTCGGGATTTGCACCGAAACGCAAACGAGTTAACGCAAACGATTGACAAATAAACGACAAACGTCAAGACACTAATTATATGATTATTATGTGTTAGGATTATGTGCTATGTGATAATAGTATGGTCATGTTAACTTATTGTTCAAGTATGATGGAATGTTCTAGAGAAAAACAACAATTGGAAGTTTAGGGACTAGAATGCAACTTGGTTGCTTATAAATATAACATAAACTCTAAACCCTAGCTATTATTATTATCACCAAAAACCCGATCGGCCCCCTTGCTCCTCCCTATCCACGGCTGCCGTCCACCTCCATACACACAACCACCATCAATTCAAGCCCTTGATCCAAGAACTAGGTGCTAGGAAGGTATACTTGATCACCTCTTACCTCCTTGTTGTGTAATTTTTATGTTTGATGGGTTGTAGGAAAACCCTAAGTTGGCCGATTCTTGTATATATATGATTATTATGATTCTTGTTAATTGGATAATAGATTGATAACTAGTTTGATAGTATTGCATGTTAATTATTGTGTCCTTGATTGGGAGTGTAAATAAAACCCTAAGCTTGTATGTATGTGGGATTGATATGCATGGATAGTAATTATAGTATCTAGAGGGTTGTATGGATGCATGATAGCTCATAGGTTGTGATTATGTTGAGTTTTGATGTGAACAGATTCTGGACAGAATGTATATACGATGTTTAACTGACTGTAACGAAGTGTAAACGTGAAAATTGATTGAGATTGTGAGTACTGCAGTAAACTAGGTTGAGTCTAGTTTCTATGAAGTATAAATTCGTAATTTTTGGATAAGTGGAAGTATACTTTTATGATTTTACAAAAACGTGATGCAAAGCTGAGCTGTTAGACCTGCTGTTAGGCTATGTTGTAAATGTTATATCTCATGAACCACGAGACCAATTGGGTTGGTTCCACTTCTGGAAGTTGACTCACTGAGTTAGGAACCAAACCCAAGTGGTCTTGCATTTATTGGATTTTTCGTTTAACGGGAATTGCAAATAACATTCTGATGTGCATGAATCTGGCTGATATAAGTTAGCTGTAATGTTTTGATCATTGTGAGCAATCTATATGGAATAAAAATAAGATAAAATATGTTCTGGAAACCTAAGACATGTATGTTTCTGTGGTAATTTTTGGTGAATTAATTGAGACATTATAATCGGTGAACTAGTACAATCTTTCAAGTAGAAATTCTGTCATGACGAAACTAGCTGCTGAGTTGTATAGGAATGCATGAAATATGGTAGTTTCTATATAATTGTTGTAATTTTGACCAAAATACCCTTGCGGGGAAATAGTTGCTAGTTGATTGCCATGAATTGACCAAATTACCCTTGCGGGAAATATTGGTTAGTTAGTCTTTGTTTGTTGACCAAATTGCCCTTACGGGAATTATTGCTAGTAAGTAGGTTATTAACACATGACACGGAAGTAATTGCTCACTCATATGTCGTATCACGATTGTACTTGTAGAGTCACACACAATACACAAACGAAACATGTTACGTGCATAGGTATTATGTGCCGAGTCTAGAGACTCGTTAAACGTTCCGATACTTAGAAAATCTCCTTGTTGTTTTAGAACGCTAGAGAGTTTTCTACGACGCGCATCACTCGGTGATCTAGATCGGATATTCTTCGCAAACAGTGAGTTCACTTTACCCCACTCTTAAACTGCTTTCAAACGTTTTCACTTGGGGGAGATAACATACTCCGATAAACATATTTTCTGAGATAAACGCATATGAAAGATTTTGTTATAAATTATATATCACTTGTAAAGGCTAAGCGGCATTTGTAACAACTTGAAGTCCCACACATCGGACCGGTTAATATTTGGAATAGCGAGTCACTTTTGGGTAGTACTACTGGGTTTGACAAACCCCACCCGACGTTATAGCTCAACTGGAGGTTGAGTGGGTGTAAATTTGGGCTAACACATACCATGGTCTGGAGGACCTGGTGACGGGCACTTGATAAACAGTCAGCTTCGGTCGCGAACCACTTAGCAATACTTGTTGTATAGATTAGCTACCTATCGATATATAATTTAACATAACACTATCTGGTAATGCAACACTTAAACGTTGTAACATGGTTACACGCTCAAACGTCGTAACGAGGTTACGCAATACTTAAACGTTGTAACGCGGTTACACACTCAAACGCCGTAACGAGGTTACGCAAAACGCTAAACAATTTATCTTATCTTACTTGTGAACTCACCAACCTTGTGTTGACACTTTTAGTATGTTATTCTCAGGTAGCCGAGGCGGGCGCGCAGTTTAGGAGCATGCATTATTGAAAACACTTTTATTCTGCAAATTTAAACTTAAACAGTTACTTTTGGTTTTTAAGTCGTCCTGCGTGACGCAACTTTTGAATTAAGGTTTTACGCTTCCGCATTTACTTTCATTTAAACGTTTTTCTTTGGTTTGGTTATAACTAATGATTCCGATCCTGCCAGTTCACACCCTCTGACGGTAAAACTCCGTTAGTGGATTTTGAGGGTGTGACAGATTGGTATCAGAGCCATTGGTTATAGCGAACTAGAAGCTGCATGCATACTAGACTATAACCGCGACGACCCATTAGTTATAGAGTTACGCACTACATAGGCTTGTGTAGTCTTTAAATCTTATCTCTTTACCTCCTTCACTCATACGCGCGCATATACACGGCTTACCTGTAGGAATGTCGACGCCACCCTCATCATCATCCGATTCGATGACGCATGCTCACGGGAAGGAACCGCAGTTACCTACTGCCTCGCCACCCCGTGTAGTCCCGGAACTCGAAGCTCCCGCACCAAAGAGGTACCGCCCATCCGGAGGCCTGTATGATAACGACGTTAGCTGGGAATGGTATCCCAACATGATCAGACGTATGGTCTACCGTGAACAAGTTCCCCCATTGCCTCACCCGAACCACCCTGGTTACCCTAACACTTTACCACCCATAACCGAACCTGTGGAACGAGTCCTCGCAGCTGTCGTTTCTTGTTTGGAGCGTGATGTGGGTTACATGCGCTACACTAGAGAAAATGTTGCTAGACTGTTTAAAGATGGAACCGAGACTCAAGAGGAGATTGCCCGCATGACAACGGCAATGAAAGAAATGCAAGAGACTAGTGAACAACGAACCAAGGTTATGATGAAGATGCAAGCCGAGATGATAGACTTGCAAGAACAACTCCAAGAAGCAAGGACCCGAACGGAAATAGCGTTAGAACGTTGCGATATCCTACAAACGCAACTCGATCAGAACGCAGCAGAACCTGAGGCCGAGCCCGAGGCAGAGCCTGAAGTAGAACCCGAAGTAGAACCTGAAGAAGATCCCGAAGAGGAGCCTGAGGAAGATCCCGAGGAGGAACCCGAAGAAGAACCGGAGGAGGAACCGGCTGAGGAGGAGGCACATTCAGAGGTGTCCTCAGATGACGACATCTAGTGATGATGACACTTAGATGGAGGGGTTGTCTCCATCCAAACTATTATTTTTCTACGATTTTAAGGATTGATTGGAAATACTTTGTAGCGAATACAATGGTTTTAATCAAAAATTTTTATTTAGACTAATATGTGGTTGTGATGTGATTTTTTTTTTTTACCTACCTTTTATTACATGTATGGTGTGTTGTATATGAAAGAAAAATTCATGTTTAACATTTTATACTGTGATTCTAGGAAATGGCCGGAAGAAACGCTGGACGAGGACGAGGTAACATCAGCATGACTGCAGCTGAACTCCAAACCTTGCTGAATGACCATGTTGCTGCCGCTTTAGCTGCACACAATCAGAATCAAACAGGAGGTCCAAATGGAACGTGTACCTTCAAGAACTACTTAGACTGCAAGCCCAGTACGTTTAAGGGCACTGAGGGAGCTATAGGCTTCCTGCGTTGGGCTGAGAAGGCCGAGTCGGCCTTTGAGATGTGTAACTGTCCCCATGCCAATAGGGTCAAGTTTGCTGCTGGGACACTCGAGGATTCCGCCCTCACTTGGTGGAATTCGAACGTCCAGATCCTTGGCTTGGAACTGGCAAACGCGATGAACTGGGAGGAGTTCAAAAACATGATGCGAGAGGAATACTGTCCGAGGGAAGAAATTTCGAAGTTAGAGTCGGAGTTTTGGTCATTGAAAATGGTGGGTTCAGAGATTGAAGCCTACACCACTCGTTCGCACGAGTTGGCAGTGATGTGTCCGCGGATGGTGGATCCGCCGAGCAAAAGAATAGAGATGTACCTTGATGGGTTGGCACCACAGATTCAGGGTATGGTGACGTCTTCCAGACCAGCCACGATCCAACAAGCGATCCGTTTGGCTCACAAACTAACGGATCAGGCTGTGACCCAGGGTGCGTTACCACCAAGGGGTTCGACTGTAAAAGCCCGTGACAACCCGAATAATGACCATGCCAGCAACAGCAACAACAGCAACCCGAACAGCGGGAAAAGAAAGTTTGACAACACCAGATCTTCATCCTCAAACCTCCCACCGCAACACTACCGGAAGCCCGAATTTACTCGGAGTTTCAACACTCAGAATCACAACAACAACAACAACAACAACAACGGTAACGGGCAGGTTTCGAGCGGGTATGCTGGGAAACATCCAAAGTGCAATAGGTGCAACTTTCACCATGTTGGGCAGTGTGACCGTGTCAAGTGTCAAAGATGCGGAAAGATAGGTCACCAAACGAAGGATTGTAGAGTTGACCTTGTGGCGAAGGGTGCTCCTAAGCCACCGATGATGACTAAGGGATGTTATGAATGTGGACAGGAAGGTCATTTCCGGAAGGACTGCCCCAAGCTGAAACAGAACGACAATAACGGGGGTAATGGGAGTGGCAGTAACGGTGGAGGAAATGGCAAAGGAAGAGCGTTTGTGATTGGATCAGGTCAAGCCCGCAGAGATCCGCATGTGGTGTCTGGTAAGTTCCCTGTAAACGATTGTTTTGCTTCTGTTTTGTTTGACACTGGAGCTGATAGGAGTTTTGTGTCAAAGGCCTTTAGCCAACTTTTAAACCTTACTCCAACCCCGTTAGACGCTAAGTTTCCTGTTGAATTAGCTAACGGTAAGACTGTAATAACAACTCATATACTTGCGGGATGTAAGTTGAAATTGTCAGGTCATGTCTTTGACATCGACCTTATTCCTTTTACGCTTAGTAGTTTCGATGTCGTTGTCGGCATGGATTGGTTATCTGAGAACCGAGCGGAGATTATATGTCATGATAAGATCGTCCATATTACCACCCCTTCAGGCGAGATCATTTCGGTCCGAGGCGAGAGAAGCGGCATGACCACCAGCATCATTACCATTATGAAGGCACAGAAGTATTTAAGAAAGGGTCATCCGGCAATTCTGGCGCAGATTGTTGAGAAACTTGTGGAGGAGAAACGAATTGAAGACATTCCGGTTGTGCGAGACTTTCCAGAAGTCTTCCCGGAGGATTTGCCCGGACTCCCTCCTATTCGTCAAGTCGAATTTCAAATCGAGTTGACACCCGGTGCAGCACCCATAGCACGAGCCCCGTATCGGCTCGCACCGGCGGAACTTCAGGAGTTGTCCACTCAGTTGCAAGATTTGTTGGATAAGGGTTTTATCCAACCTAGCTCATCGCCATGGGGAGCCCCTGTCTTGTTTGTCCGAAAGAAAGACGGGACTTTCCGGATGTGCATCGACTACCGGGAATTGAACAAGGTGACGGTCAAGAACCGTTATCCTTTACCCCGAATTGATGATTTGTTCGACCAGCTTCAGGGATCGAGTTACTACTCGAAGATCGATTTACGATCCGGTTATCACCAGCTGAGAGTGCGCGAAGAAGATATTTCAAAGACGGCTTTCAGAACACGGTATGGTCACTACGAGTTTTCGGTTATGCCTTTTGGCCTAACCAACGCACCAGCCGTATTTATGGATCTCATGAATCGAGTATGCAAGGCGTACCTCGACAAGTTCGTGATTGTTTTCATCGATGATATTCTCGTCTACTCCAAGAACGAGACTGACCACGACGAACACTTAAGGATAATTCTGGAACTGCTGAAGAAGGAACAACTGTATGCTAAACTCTCGAAATGTGAATTTTGGCTTCGAGAGGTTCACTTTTTAGGACATGTGATAAACGAGAATGGTATCCATGTCGATCCCGGTAAGGTAGAGGCCATCAAAAACTGGGAAGCACCTAAGACTCCGACTGAGGTGCGACAATTCCTAGGACTGGCCGGCTACTACCGGCGTTTCATCGAGGGATTTTCAAAGATTGCTCAACCCCTAACCGCTTTGACTCACAAGGGCACTAAGTACAACTGGGGTGACGCGCAAGAATCCGCTTTTCAACTGTTGAAAACCAAGCTTTGTAGCGCCCCTATTTTAGCCCTCCCCGAGGGAACGGAAAATTTTGAGGTACACTGTGACGCATCTATACAAGGTCTCGGTTGTGTGCTGATGCAACTTGAGAAAGTTATAGCCTACGCCTCTAGACAACTACGGGTTCACGAGAAGAACTACACGACCCATGATTTGGAACTCGGAGCTGTAGTGTTTGCTCTTAAGATATGGAGGCATTACTTGTACGGTACCAAGTTTACCATTTACACCGACCACAAGAGTCTCCAACATATCTACGATCAGAAAGAGCTGAACATGCGACAGCGTCGTTGGGTCGAGCTGCTTAAAGACTATGATTGTGCCATCAAGTACCACCCTGGCAAGGCCAATGTGGTGGCCGACGCCCTTAGCAGAAAAGAAACAGATAAACCCAGACGGGTGAGAGCATTGCAACTCACGATTCATGCCAGCTTACCCGATCAGATTCGCGATGCGCAACTGGAAGCTTTGAAAGATGATAATCTCCCATCGGAACTCATGCGGGGCATGAGCAAGCAACTTGAAACCAGGTCGGACGGGGTCCGATATTTTGAGAACCGGATTTGGGTTCCACGATACGGAGAGTTGAGAACTCTAGTGATGGACGAAGCTCACAAGTCCCGATATTCTATCCACCCCGGCTCAGATAAAATGTATCATGATTTAAAGGAACTTTACTGGTGGCCGAACATGAAAGCCGACATTGCAACCTACGTGAGCAAATGTTTGACTTGTGCCAGAGTCAAGATAGAATACCAGAAACCATCTGGTCTACTGCAACAGCCGGAACTCCCAATGTGGAAATGGGAACAAATCTCAATGGACTTTATTACGGGTTTGCTTAAGACACCGACGGGATGCGATACCATCTGGGTGATCGTTGACCGGTTGACTAAATCGGCACATTTTCTAGCGATTAAGGAAACAGACAAAATGGAAAGACTGACTCGTGTCTACATGAAGGAAGTAGTGTCGAGACACGGAGTGCCTGTCTCCATCATTTCCGACCGAGATTCTCGTTTTACCTCACACTTTTGGAAGTCGCTGCAAAGCGCACTGGGCACACGTCTCGATATGAGTACCGCATACCATCCTCAGACAGATGGGCAGAGTGAACGGACTATCCAGACCCTGGAGGATATGTTGCGTGCATGCGTCTTAGATTTCGGAAAAAGTTGGGAACCCCATTTACCCTTGGTAGAGTTTTCGTATAATAACAGCTACCACGCAAGCATTAAGGCAGCGCCGTTTGAAGCGCTGTACGGACGGAAGTGTCGATCACCACTCTGCTGGGCAGAGGTGGGTGATAGCCAAATCACTGGTCCGGAACTGGTACTCGAAACTTCGGAAAAGATTGTTCAAATCCGAAATCGCATGGCAGCAGCACGAGATCGA
The DNA here is from genome assembly GCF_021521415.1 of Bidens hawaiensis. Taxonomy (NCBI): domain Eukaryota; kingdom Viridiplantae; phylum Streptophyta; class Magnoliopsida; order Asterales; family Asteraceae; genus Bidens; species Bidens hawaiensis. The sequence goes on from NW_027491053.1 coordinate 84,329, forward strand.
CAAAAGAGTTACGCCGACAAGCGCCGAAAACCTCTCGAATTTCAAGTAAACGATCGAGTGCTACTCAAAGTCTCACCTTGGAAAGGTGTGGTTCGCTTTGGTAAGCGAAACAAACTTAACCCGCGATATGTTGGTCCGTACCGGATAACTGAGCGCATTGGTCCGGTGGCGTACCGACTGGATCTACCAACAGAACTCGGTGGCGTACACGATGTATTCCACGTATCAAATTTGAAGAAATGCCTATCTGATGAAACCCAAGTAGTCCCTTTGGAGGAACTACAAGTTGATGAACAGTTACGGTTCATTGAGGAACCAGTCGAGGTTTTGGATTGGGAAACCAAAACGCTCAAACACAGCAAAATTCCAATCGTTAAGGTTCGTTGGAACTCGAGACGTGGACCGGAGTTCACGTGGGAACGCGAGGATCAGATGATGAAAAAGTATCCTCACCTTTTTGAAGGGCTAACCAAACACCGGAAACCGCGAAACCCGGCAAACCGTCAAACATCACCGGAGGTATGAACTAAATTTCGGGACGAAATTTCTTTCTACTAGGGGATGATATGACAAACTGAAAATTTTTCTTACTTTTTCAGGCTCTCATCACAACTTGACTCAATTTTCGGGACGAAAATTCTTTAACATGGGAATGATGTGACAATCGTCAATTTCAGGTTAACCTCGTTAACTCAACTCCGTCAATTCAAACTTTAAGATTGTTGAATCTTTAACGCACACTTCATTACATTTAAACTAGGGTTTAAATGACGCTTAACACTTACTACATGTGTAGTCTTTCGGGATTTGCACCGAAACGCAAACGAGTTAACGCAAACGATTGACAAATAAACGACAAACGTCAAGACACTAATTATATGATTATTATGTGTTAGGATTATGTGCTATGTGATAATAGTATGGTCATGTTAACTTATTGTTCAAGTATGATGGAATGTTCTAGAGAAAAACAACAATTGGAAGTTTAGGGACTAGAATGCAACTTGGTTGCTTATAAATATAACATAAACTCTAAACCCTAGCTATTATTATTATCACCAAAAACCCGATCGGCCCCCTTGCTCCTCCCTATCCACGGCTGCCGTCCACCTCCATACACACAACCACCATCAATTCAAGCCCTTGATCCAAGAACTAGGTGCTAGGAAGGTATACTTGATCACCTCTTACCTCCTTGTTGTGTAATTTTTATGTTTGATGGGTTGTAGGAAAACCCTAAGTTGGCCGATTCTTGTATATATATGATTATTATGATTCTTGTTAATTGGATAATAGATTGATAACTAGTTTGATAGTATTGCATGTTAATTATTGTGTCCTTGATTGGGAGTGTAAATAAAACCCTAAGCTTGTATGTATGTGGGATTGATATGCATGGATAGTAATTATAGTATCTAGAGGGTTGTATGGATGCATGATAGCTCATAGGTTGTGATTATGTTGAGTTTTGATGTGAACAGATTCTGGACAGAATGTATATACGATGTTTAACTGACTGTAACGAAGTGTAAACGTGAAAATTGATTGAGATTGTGAGTACTGCAGTAAACTAGGTTGAGTCTAGTTTCTATGAAGTATAAATTCGTAATTTTTGGATAAGTGGAAGTATACTTTTATGATTTTACAAAAACGTGATGCAAAGCTGAGCTGTTAGACCTGCTGTTAGGCTATGTTGTAAATGTTATATCTCATGAACCACGAGACCAATTGGGTTGGTTCCACTTCTGGAAGTTGACTCACTGAGTTAGGAACCAAACCCAAGTGGTCTTGCATTTATTGGATTTTTCGTTTAACGGGAATTGCAAATAACATTCTGATGTGCATGAATCTGGCTGATATAAGTTAGCTGTAATGTTTTGATCATTGTGAGCAATCTATATGGAATAAAAATAAGATAAAATATGTTCTGGAAACCTAAGACATGTATGTTTCTGTGGTAATTTTTGGTGAATTAATTGAGACATTATAATCGGTGAACTAGTACAATCTTTCAAGTAGAAATTCTGTCATGACGAAACTAGCTGCTGAGTTGTATAGGAATGCATGAAATATGGTAGTTTCTATATAATTGTTGTAATTTTGACCAAAATACCCTTGCGGGGAAATAGTTGCTAGTTGATTGCCATGAATTGACCAAATTACCCTTGCGGGAAATATTGGTTAGTTAGTCTTTGTTTGTTGACCAAATTGCCCTTACGGGAATTATTGCTAGTAAGTAGGTTATTAACACATGACACGGAAGTAATTGCTCACTCATATGTCGTATCACGATTGTACTTGTAGAGTCACACACAATACACAAACGAAACATGTTACGTGCATAGGTATTATGTGCCGAGTCTAGAGACTCGTTAAACGTTCCGATACTTAGAAAATCTCCTTGTTGTTTTAGAACGCTAGAGAGTTTTCTACGACGCGCATCACTCGGTGATCTAGATCGGATATTCTTCGCAAACAGTGAGTTCACTTTACCCCACTCTTAAACTGCTTTCAAACGTTTTCACTTGGGGGAGATAACATACTCCGATAAACATATTTTCTGAGATAAACGCATATGAAAGATTTTGTTATAAATTATATATCACTTGTAAAGGCTAAGCGGCATTTGTAACAACTTGAAGTCCCACACATCGGACCGGTTAATATTTGGAATAGCGAGTCACTTTTGGGTAGTACTACTGGGTTTGACAAACCCCACCCGACGTTATAGCTCAACTGGAGGTTGAGTGGGTGTAAATTTGGGCTAACACATACCATGGTCTGGAGGACCTGGTGACGGGCACTTGATAAACAGTCAGCTTCGGTCGCGAACCACTTAGCAATACTTGTTGTATAGATTAGCTACCTATCGATATATAATTTAACATAACACTATCTGGTAATGCAACACTTAAACGTTGTAACATGGTTACACGCTCAAACGTCGTAACGAGGTTACGCAATACTTAAACGTTGTAACGCGGTTACACACTCAAACGCCGTAACGAGGTTACGCAAAACGCTAAACAATTTATCTTATCTTACTTGTGAACTCACCAACCTTGTGTTGACACTTTTAGTATGTTATTCTCAGGTAGCCGAGGCGGGCGCGCAGTTTAGGAGCATGCATTATTGAAAACACTTTTATTCTGCAAATTTAAACTTAAACAGTTACTTTTGGTTTTTAAGTCGTCCTGCGTGACGCAACTTTTGAATTAAGGTTTTACGCTTCCGCATTTACTTTCATTTAAACGTTTTTCTTTGGTTTGGTTATAACTAATGATTCCGATCCTGCCAGTTCACACCCTCTGACGGTAAAACTCCGTTAGTGGATTTTGAGGGTGTGACAGTTTAGTAAACATCAAGTTGTGTAATGAGACTAAAGCCCATTAAAAAGCGTATATAAAGGAAAACCTAACTTAGTTGACCGGAGATCCAAAGATCTAAGTTCAATAGGACAACCTAATTATATATCTAGCGGTGGTCACTGGGGGGGGGGGATAGCTTATGTATAAGTTGACACATAAGCTAAAAAATATATATATATCCTCCTAAATTATAAAGGGGGTCTAATTACTTCCTAGTTGATCGATGTCGAAAGGTCAATCAAAAACATTTCTAAAATTACCTTTACTAGCAAGAGCAAGTAAGGTGTCGAATTGACAGGGAATAAGTGGAATGTGGCAATCGAGTTTATTGTTTAAGACTAATTATGCTAAGCGGACAGACGATGTTAAGCATATTAAAAGTTAACTTGGTTGGAAAACAATTATTGAAAAGTAACCGAACTCCAGGTTTCAGGCTGTGAAGTTGATTCGACCAATTAATTAAACCTATTTGGAAAACTCGTTTGATTACACCTATAATAAAAAAGATGAGATATTTTACCTTACTAATTGACAGACTTTAATCCGAACAATTGGTTTGGATGAATAATAATCTAATTGATTACCAGTTTTAGGGTTTATAAATTTGGGTGATTTAATGACTAATGATAAACGGGTCACTGACTCAAAGAACTTAATCCTAAAAGTTGATGACTACAAATCAATTACTGATAAAATCACAAAACATTTAATTGCGAAAAACTGTTGAATGCATAAACAAACATAAAAAGGTTAATCAACCAAATGATTAATCAATTCTAGTTCCAATGTGAAATTTCAAATAAAAAAGGTCTTGCTTACAAACACAACCATACTCCCAGAGATGGTCACGAACAGTTTTGCCTAGCATATGCCTCTTCAATAGCTTCTTTGATTGTTGAACGGATGATGACATGGGTGATCTGATGATTGGTAGGTGTTAGGATGGTGGAAAGAGGCTCCAAAATCATCCTTGGTGGATAGGGTATCAAGAATTCTTGTTCTAGGGTTTAACTGGGCTTAAATATGAAAGAAAACAAGAAAATTTGGTTTTCCCGTCTGTGCTGAGCTTACGATGGTGAGCTTCTGCCTTATTAGGGTTTTTATTCCATTTTCATACTCGTCTCGTCGAGAAACCCCAAAATTTATAGATTATGGGTTCCGTAACTCATTTTCTAGCCCCGGATATGCCCGTTTTACTTTAGTGCGCACGTATCACTTCCGAACTCCCCCGATTGCTTCCCTTTTGCCCATAACTCAATTCCTTGCTATCCTAAGTGCTCCAAATTAGTTCCTTTAAGCTCCGAGAACCTATAAACATAAAACCAATCAACGTAGTCTTGTTCGATACATATAAATAAGTAAAACACACGATATAAAACACTTAAAGCATGTTCTTTCACCCAAACATCACAGCCCCACACTTATCCTTTTTCATCCCGAAAAAGATTTACAATGAAATCAGAACCAGAAACTGTCTTTACAAGACACTTAGGTTATTTTAATTAACGACCGGCTAACACAATTGTGATCACCCGTATTTTTGTCCAATTAAACCCATGCCCTAATACTTACCGGGTTCATTTGTTCGTATGATTATGCGGGACCCGCACTACAAAGCCCTGAAGTTTCCTTACCATGCTTCATTATGGTTTCATCGAGCCAAACCACCCCAACTTGACTTAAACCTTAAAATTAGCTGATCAAATTTTGCAACAGCGTGTATGCTTTTTAAGCCCATATGTAATAGCTAAGACAATCAAGGATATTACTGTCCACCTAAACTTAAGCATCAAAGTCTACAAGAATAGCCATTAGATATAGCTACGTACAATTAAGTAACTACCTAGCAAGTTTTCCCTACTACTAGACATACCCCCATTCTCAAGTAACACCACGGAGCGCATCATCCCAGGTGAATATGCACGATTTCATCTGTAGGGTTTACACACGTTGTAGGTAGGGTCTTTCTTAATGTTATGGACCGTGTCAAAGAGGACAACGTGTGGCTAACAGCTGGAGTGATCAACTCAATTGTTTAAGTGTACAATGAAGTACCTAATGATTATTTATGACTTTTTATCACTATTTTGAATAAGTGATTTGCGTTGGTTGTGTAGCTTTTGCTTTATATTGGCAGTAGTAATTGCGGGTTTAGCTTTTTAGCTCGATTTAATATTTGTAAACCACTTAGGTAATACAAATACCCAGATGACAAATTGCATAAAGACTCAAAATCTCAGAACCCCAAAGCATCCTTATCAATACAGGATTTAAGGCCATAAAACCATACGCCGTGAATCGTTAACCACTTAAACTAGAAGTATTTCCGTTTAAGTTTATATCAGAAGCCATCTAGCATACTCTAACGTCAAGCCTATCCAAGCATCGTTCAATAGTCTATTCATATTTTTAGAAAATTTTATCTTTTGGTGATTAAACTAACAAAAGGCTTGAGTATGGCCCAACCTTTTATCCCAGTCCTTACATAGGCTTAGCTAAACAAACAAAACCCGAAGATGTTTCCCACTAAAATCAAGCAATTAAAAGTTCAATTAAGTCAACAACCAAACCGTCCTTTCATTCTTAAAAGCTGAGCATATCAAAACATCCCAAATTAAGTGTGTTCTTGTCTTTTATGATCTCACATATATATATATATATATATATATATATATATATATATATATATATATATATATATATATTGTCCCCAATATATATATAAGTTTGGCAAACAGTTCCCAATTTTTCTATCATTTTCCATTGTTTTACAAAAAAAATTTTAATTCGGGACACTTTAAACATTTTTTAACATATATTTTTTTATTTTAACTTCAAACCCTCATCCCCACACTTTAAATTTATATTGTCCCCAATGTAATTTACGGTTAAAAATCGAGTGCAGTATATGAGAACTTAAACATTTTAACAACCAAAGTAAAGAAAAAGGTACATGCACCTGATTCAAATCTCTCTTGTCAAGTGGGTCCTGCTGATAAGTAATGTTGCAAACTTGACCCGTACTTCTTGAACTGTGATATGGCAATATATACTCCACCAAATCTTGACCAGACCACCATGAGCTTCCCCACACTTAGGTTTTAGTATGACTGCAAACACAAAAAAAAAGTAACACGCAACAAGAAAAAAAACAATAATAAAGAAAAATAAAATAAAAGGCCGGGTTGCCTCCCGGTTAGCGCTAAGTTTTGGTAAGGTCTTCAGCTGGATCGTTACCTGATTTTGGCGGTTATGGTTGGTGGTTGCATAGAACATTTACCTGCTGAGTTTCCTATAAACTCTCGGTAGGTAACACGGCTCAGCTCTACTTCCTCCTTCATGTTCAGCATGTTTGATAAACAAAAACGGGCCGGTGTGAACGGCGATTTACCTTTAGAATTTCCAACATATGTCCAGTAGTTACACGTCTAGCCTGCACATTATTCCTTATCTTCGAAGCATCAAATGTTGATCGGAGGCGAACCGAGCATTTTCCCACCGAGTTCCCCATGTATGCTCGGTAAACAACATGTCGGACCCACACATTATTTCTCATGGTTAATACTCGTGTAGACTGAATAGGCCATTTCATCAAGTTTTGCCCAAGGTATTCTAGACTCACCTTCATTTTTCTTGAATGTGCACTATTTCCTCAACTTCATTTATCAGTGTTACTATTATGGGAGAACAATCAGGATTCACATGGGCTACTTCAATCACCGGTCTTTCAGAGGTTGTTATGTTTTCAACCAGGTCTAAACTTTCAACTTCATAACCCAAAAGGTTTGAACTCTCTCCCTCTAGATCATCATCTTTAATCACGACCATTGCATTTTTTGACTCTTTAATGATTGATGGAGTTGGCGTGGTATTAATCTACACAACCTCTTCCTCTATTTTGTGCTCTGAAAGCCCCTGAACCCCATCTATCAATTCATCATCCACCATGGCACCACTAGCCAACTTCTCCCGTTCTCATTTAATTTGGGTCACCTCTTCTAATAGTTGACTCATCAGTCATCTTGGGCAGCATTCAGTGTATCCTGAGGCTCTGACCTTTGATTTATAGCCTTATTCGGAGCTTCTTGAAAAAAAGGTTCCTAAAGGTCCGATCCAAGGTTAAAAAGATTTTAGGAAGAAAATGTTGTTTCAAGCAATCTGCAACTAACAACGTTAGAATTCTGTTAGTCGTGGACCGTTGGGAACAAATATGATAAAAGGTGGGATCATTTTTAGTCAATTCGTTAGCTTGGGCCGACAACGACCAAAAGATGATAGTTGGGATTAATAAAAACCAATACACCTATTAACAAATAAAACATGATTCTCTCATCTTCATAATTTTAAAATGATATTTTATTCATGTTAGAACCAAAACCGGCATAAAGTCGAGTTTGTGTCCGACCAAAAACGAACCACTTCTTAATTTATTTTCTTATTTTTTAGGCCCATTTCACCTTCTTTGAACGAGCCAAACTTAATCAACATGACTAAATACTGTCATAACCTAATATGTTAACAAGAACAAAAAACGGACGATTTATAACTATTACAACTAAAATCTAAGCATTTTTAGTGAAATATATATTTTCTAAAACTCTTAAAAACTCCAAACTGTAAACCGAACTCATCATTTCTTTGCTTGTTCTTTTATTTACTTTATATGTTTCATTGAAACTAGAAGTATTTATATTTTCTAGGATCGCTCGTCAAACCGAACTCGTCTAGTTCACTCCCTTAAGTGTTCATTTCATCTTTAACTATCTTATTATATCATGTGAGTTTTCATAACCCCTTTTCCATATTTTAAAATGTTTTGGGGATGTAGCACACTACATTTTTTGTGTCAAGTTGTAAACCAATTCACGCTATTATCTTGCATGCTATTTTTCTTCATATTTATTTGTAAAAATGTGAATTATATGCTATGTGTTTATTGTTTTACGGTGGAAGAGACTTCACATATACTCTAAGTGGGAGGGTCCGACGGGACATACCCTCTCCTCCTAGTAATTCAACTTATGTAAAAAAGAATGATGCTATCGTTTTCATCTATTTCATCTATCATTAGTAATTTGGCCTTGCGTTAAAATGAATGATAATTTTGATCTATATTATGTTGAAAAATTACATCATGGCAAGTGAATTGTTTTTTTTTCATATTACATAAATACAAAGTATGAATTCTCATGAACTTACTTATTGAAAAAATATATTAGTTTAAGCGTGCTACAGGTTGATCAGTGTGTGCAAGGATGAAGAAAACTAGATGGACCTTTAGGATTAATTTTAAATTTATTAATAATTTATCTTCAGATGTATTTTTATTTGATTTGTAAAATTGTGTACTTTTGGTTATTTGAAATGGAATAAGTGTATATTTGTCACTTTAGTAGTGTCTATGCGCAATGAACAATCTAAGTACCTCCCCATGTATAATCTGCCTAAGGTATGCGTGCTACAGATTGGTATCAGAGCTGCAACTATAAGATATGTGGTTAGACATAGAGACCTAATATACTTATAATTTTTAGGGCCCCAATTGCATGTATACCCTATGCACTATGTTACCACATTTTATTTTTGTTCATATGCTTCATATATTATGAAATTTTATTTCGTCCCATGTACACATATTCACACACAATTCCAAGGCTTATGCCTATTTCATTTCATATTTTAATTCAAGGATTTTACATTTCAAAATCTCATTTCTTGATTTTTCAGTATTTCAATCTCTTTAAAGTATAGTTTTACGTGGAAGGTATGCATTAACTAGAAGGGAGAAAACACCACGATCTGAACCCTTTGAAAAAATATTTTAAATCCAAGGAAAGTAATGCGCATAAATCCCAATTAGATGCAAGACTTGGTTACTTTCCTGAGGGGTACGGAGAAAGTGTTAGAACCTATTAGGGCAAAGCATACCACACCAAACGCCATACGAACCACAACTTTAAGTCTTCAAGGTAGCCATTTTGAATAAAAATGGTTACACTCATATTACTCTCAAACTTACATACTAGTCATGGTGATTCATGCGAATTATGATTCCAAAATTCAATGTTTATATTTTGGTTTTAATTGAAAATTCAAAAAGTTATGGTGATACATGAACACTTGATTTTCAATTCAATTTCAATATTTATTATGTTTATATTGGGATATGAATATCCATGGTGATTCGTGGATATTCCAATTTCAAATTTAGTATTACTTTCCTATGATTTAAATGTTTTAGATGTTTTTAATGTTTTAAGTGTTAGCTAATTCAAATCTCAAATTTTATATGATTTCTCGCGATTTAAAACCTTGGTTTATTTTCATGACTTCATTATGTTAATCAACCCAATTATGCATATCCTAAATCTCCGAACTCTTGTGATTATGGATCATCTACAACTCGACATGTTTGTAATAGCAACTTATGATTTACCTTAAGAACTCACCCTTCATGATTATTTTATTGCAAATTTATAAAGTTTTATTGCCTTTAGCCCAAACATCATGAATCCATATACCTCTTACATCTCATAAAGTCCCCCAATCTATCAAATAAAACTCAAAAGTAGGGAATATCCACGAATAATTTCTCATGTAACCCACACGAAATCCCATCATGATACTACCATTTCTCCCCATCAATGTTACGACATTTGACCATTTAGGTCACCTTAGCGCTACATGCCACGAACCTCTTCAAAATCACGATTACCTAAGCCGGTGTTCAACCCCTTTTTTTCTATCAAGCATATCCGCTACGCTCACCGTATTCCTCTATAAATTTTTACTTTCAACTGCATTTTGATTAATTGAAACTTCTGTATCCAAACTATCATACCCACCATTTTTGTACTCTTCGTATTTTCATTTAACTATGCATATTTTCCTAACTATTAATATATTCGTTTTCACAAATGTAAACTATACATATAATTTAATATCTACAATTACATACGAAATTGTCAATTCGTAAAGTCATTTGTTTATATCTAAAGGATTTTTGATATAACGCTAAATATATAGAATTCCATTGTATAGTTTATATAATATTTATTAGTTTTTTTTGTTTTTATTAAAATTTGTATACTACTAACATATTTGTATAATATAGGTCCCAGGAGTTGTTCGTGGTTGAAAAGGGCAAAAAATCGAGCTAAAACAAGCCAAATCGGAGAACCGGAGGGTCAGGAAATGAACTGGACCGCACCAGGATTGAACTGGACCGAACCAGGCAACCACCCAACCCCCTAGCACGCCGCGCCGTGTGGCCAGAGAGGTAGGGCCTCATCGCGCGGCGCCTTCAGCTTAGTTTCCAGAATATTCAACGAAATTTAGGGTTTTGGGCCTTAAAAGTCTATATAAACTCCCCTAAACTTAACTTTAAACAAACACTGTGAACTAGAGCCTAATTTGGAGTTTCATGGAGCTTAGGATTGAATATTTTAGCGGGTTTGAAGGCAAGGAGTCAGCCGGTGAAGTGCTCCTCGATCAAGAACGAAAACTATGGGTTTTATCACCTATTTTCTTCCGTTTCTATTGTTTTTCACCATGATTTCTTTTATAAGTATTTCGTTTGATTTTATAATGATTGGCTAAACATTATAGACTGCCTACGCATCTGATGAACCTTTGTTGACGTTTGATTTTGATTTGGGATTTGTTTGACGTTATGGCTTTATGAACTAGTAAAAGGTTTAATTGTATATAGTTGATGCATATGAATACTTAGGGTTGTTTCATGAGTCTTATTATTCCATAGTTGACTTGATTATTGTTTGTCATATGATAAGTTGCTATTATGTCATTTACTTTGTGTTTTTTATTATTTTATGATTGATTCACGATAAGATCATAGGAATAATATTATTTAATCAAATAAACCTAATTGTGCTGCTAACCTAAATAGCTGTAAGGTGCTAGGTTATTGATAGGTCTTTGTTGATCAAGATTACTAGATTTAGTTCTTCGTAAGGAGTCCGTCTAGGTTTGATTGGTTAATTTTGTCTATCGAGTCAATAAATTAAATTAAATTGCCTTTGATTTCCGCGCTGTAAGGCAGGATTTCGTATAAAGGAACTAGTTCATAATTAATTAGGTGACCGTAAGGAAACTTGATTCTTAAAACTGGTGTGCGTTAAAACTTATTAGAAACCCATAGGTGTCTTCTTGAGAAGGGCCAGGAGTCCTGTTTGGGTTGTTTTATAAGCGTCTATTTTACAATCTCAGTTCCATAATTAAATATTTTTCCAGTTAATTGACAACTGGAACTTAGGGATTCTAACTTAGGTAGTTTTTCATTATCATCTGATTAAAATCAATTTAATTGTCTTTCGTTTAATTTACTTGTTTTTCTTAGTTAGTTTTTAAATAATAGTTTCAAATTAATATTTTAATAAAAATCCCCTTAAAACAAATAAACAAATAGTCGTGTCAGTATTAGTTGAGTGTAATTAGCTAATTTACGTAATTTAAAGAGTCTCACGAGTTGAATATCCGGACTTACTTAGCAGTACTAGAGTCGACCGGTTCACTTGCCGGCTAGGAGTTTTAGTTAAGTTAAAGAGTCTAGAATTATTACTGAGTGTCTAGATTAATATAATTTAAGTTAATAATTTTATAACTACTTTTAGCACATCAAGTTTTTGGCGCCGTTGTCGGGGACTCTTGGCGATTGCGTTATTAGCTTTGATTAGACATACTTGCTATATAAGTGCTACTTGTTTTGTTTTGTTTTTGAGTCATAGGAGTCTAATTACTTTTAGTTTAATTTTAAGTTTAGTTTTTTTTATTTTAATTATATTTTATTTTTTTTGTAGTGTTTTATATTTTATTTTTTTTGAGTCATAGGAGTCTACTCAATTGGTATTGTGTGTTTTTCAGGTTTATGCCACATCTTCATTCGCAAGGACCACCTCCTTTATAGTCCGAAGCTAGTTCATCATCTCCGATCAACATAGATTCTCCATCGAAATTATCACCACACAGTTCACCGCCGTCGAGTCCCAGAACCATTCCCGATAATCAAATGGACAAAATAACCGAACCGTTTACCAACAAGCTGTCGAGTCCCATAGTCACCCCCGCAATCGATAACCCTAACTCATGGAAAATCCTCTCCTACATCACGGCTAATCTCACCCAACATAACCTATTCCATGGTCGTGAAGATGAAGACACACCAGCGCACATCAACCATCTTACTCGTGTGCTTAGAACGTTCAGATTTTAAGGTGCTAATGAAGATGCAACTTCCTTCACTTAGTCCCATTTTCACTTACGGGTCGTGCCGCCACTTGCTCGATTCGTAACCTGTTGGAGCATTCACTACTTGGCAGCGCTGCACACTGCATTCATCAAGAAATACTTCCCGCCTACCAAAGCATCTCGTCTTCGTGACCAAATCCAATCTTTCCACATGGAGCCGGATGAACCGTAATATCAGGCTTGGGAGCGTTCCAGAACTTACTATCCCGTTTTTCACAGCATGGTCTTACTCCTTGGGCTCTTGTTGAGAAGTTTTACAATGGGCTGACTTATGAAACTCAATCTCGTTTCGACACTGATGCTGGAGGTAACTTAATGGATAAAAAAAATGTAACTCAGTGTAATGAAATGTTTGAGAGTTTTGCCAAATTAGAATATGCGAAAAAGCCACGTAGTGGGAATTCCAATCCCGTCACTAGTACACCCTCATCCGTCCGAGGTGTTGACCATGTCAATCTAAATACTAGTGTGGCTGATGCCTTAGAAAGCCTTACCCGTGAGATGAGAGAACTTAAGGCTAAGGTAGATAAGTGTGAGTTGTGTAGAGGGGGGCATGGTACTTTAGAGTGTCCATTGTTGAGTCAGGAGCAAGTAGAGTTCATAGGAGGGAAAAATAAGGTTCCTAATGCATTTAATGGAAATAATTCAAACTAGAACACTTACAAAAATAATAATTATAACTCTAATTGGCGTTCCTCTGGTGCACCCCCTGGTTTCCAGTCAAATCTAAATCCTAACTAGGGGCTGGATTAGTCGTTTAGTGGGGATCAAAGTAGTCAAGGTGGGAGTAATGGGCAGGATTTGAGTGGTGGAATGTGTAGGCTAGAGGAGATGATGAAGTAAATACTTATTAGAGATCAAGAAACTCAGAAAAAAATTGCTGATCATGATTTGCTTTTAAGGAATCACCAGTTCGCATTCTTAGATCTTTAGAGGTTTGTAGGTGATATAGCCTGTCGTCTAGTTGAGAGACTCCCCGATCATTTTTCAGGTTGCACTCAGCAAAATCCAGCTGCTCAATTAAAAGCCATCTCCACTTGTAGTGGTAGGGTTTTAGGTCCGAATAGAGAGGTTGAAGTAGAAGACGTGAATGAGTTAGTAGATGAGGAGGTAGTGATGGAGACTCTTGGGAGGGTGCAACCTAGGCTAGGCCTAGCAAGTACCGCACCAACTAGTGAGCCCATAATAGAAAGGAGTGTAGAGAAGAAACCGAGAGAGATTAGGCCGTCACCGCGTATAGGTCATGCTCGTGTCCCGTATCCAGCCGGCCTTAAGAATAAGAAATTTACTAGAGAGTACGGGAACTTCTTAGATATGTTTAGGTAGCTTGGGATTAATCTTCCTTTGATCGAGGCCCTCCAGCATGTACCGAAATAAGCCAAGTTTTTTAATGATCTTCTTAAACGAAAGGAAAGTCTGGAGGAGCTTTCGACCATTCCACTGAACGAAGAGTGTTATGTGGTAGTTCTCAATAAGCTACCAAAAAATTACCCGATCCTAGCATTTTCACTGTTCCATGTTTGTTCGGTAGGGATAGCGCATGCCAAGCATTAGCAAATCTTGGAGCTAGCATAATCTTAATTTTGTATTCGTTGTATGAGAAGCTAGGCCTAGGAGATCTTACACCCACCCGTATGTCATTATCTTTAGCCGACCGTTCGATAAAGTACGCTAGGGGAATCATAGAAAATTTCTCGTTAAAGTCGACAATTTATTTTTCCCCATAGATTTTGTGGTTCTAGATATGGAAGCCGATGAGAGAGTTCCTATTATTTTAGGTCATCCATTCTTGCGTACTGCTAGGGAACTTATCGATGGTTTTGAAGGAAAGATCACCCTTTGAGCTGGCGATGATAGTGTCACATATGTTGCTAAATCCATGAGACATCCGGGTGGTCAAGACGGTCTCATTGATCCATGTCATTCCGTTTTACTCGATAGATTCTTTTGTTCCAGGCATGGATCCACGTCTTGATCACTTTCATTCCATCAGAGTTAATTTGGAGGATGAGAGAGTGGTCGTGAGTTTTCAAGAGTTGATGAAGAGTGATAGATAGAGTGGTGGTGGTAAGAGAAAGTTCGTGGAGATTTGAGAGGTTGGAGATAAGAGAAACAGGATTGGTGAATGGTCATATCGTGATGCAGTATCTTGGAGGGCATGGAGTTTTACCAAGGTGGAGGAAACTCCACTCGGACAGCTGAGTAGATCAAATAGCAGAGTGTCTTGAGTGAATACTCAAGTGTAGAGTTTGTATATTTATCCAGTTTTTATTTTTTATTCTTGTCGAGTCGCTAACGTAGTTTTTTTAGTTTTTATTTGTTTTTATATTTTTAAGTTTTGCAGGTTTGAGCCAGAAGAGTATCCCCTTGAAGTATAACGCAAAATTCAAGTGTGGGGATGGAGCAGCGGAGCCGTATACTTTTTGTTTACTTATTTGCTGCTTTTATTCATGTTTTATATATTTGTTGGGTTGGTTGGCTTGGTAAAATACTTTGAATGCATAATATCTATCAAATGGTTGATTTGATAAGATAAATTTTTAAATATTGTTTGATTTACTTTTGCCACTTCCGTTCATTTGTGGTTTGAAGATATTTTTTTTGTTGAGTATGTTTGGAGTTGGACGGCAGCTATGAAAAGAAGACTTTGACATCATATTTCATGCGCATATTACCAGCTAAGTCTTTTCCATTATCTAGTTTGTTTATTTTTTATTTTAATTTTATTTTTTGGGTTTTTAGTTTTTTTTTGTAGTCCGACTTTATTTTTATTTTTCGTCCTTATCCTTGCATTGAGGATAATTCAAAATTTAAGTGTGGGGATAGGATATTTGAGTTGTAGTTAAACTTTGCTAAAAAAAAATTAAAAAAGTTTTGAAAAAATTCCTTTTGATCTATTGCTTAATCAGTACACAAAACCCATCCCAATAATTGCATTTAAATGGGAGATGATGTTTTTTTTATAGTCCGATGTTTATGGCAAGAGCTAGGGAGTCGTATTCAGATCTTATGATTCCAGAACCTCTAGTCAAGTTTGATCTATTGCTTAATCAGTACACAAAACCCATCCTAATAATTGCATTGTTAGACTCTAGTTCACACATATCAGTTCTAAATCCAAATATTCAACCTCTCAGTTATTGGTGCCCCCATAAACAGTTTTTTATAACTGCCGATGGTTAGATTTTCTCCATTGACAAAATTAGCAAGCCAATATACATTCGACTATTTCCCAAGTGTATAATCAGACATAGGTTTATGGGATTTAGCCTCCATGGTAAAGACCTTCTCCTTGGTTGGAATATTATTTTCCAACTACCGGAGGTAACGTGTTTTGGTTACAATGGTATCAAATGGAGGGAGCATGTCAACTCATACACCACAACTCATAGTCTCCATGAAAACCCATACTCTTCCCATCACAAAGAAACCCAAGTAGCACAGCATGTCCCTACTTCCCTGTCAGCATTATCAGAACAAACAGTATCCTGGTCTCCCATAGCAAAAAAGAATTCAACTCAGTGGCCTTAAAAGTAAACACAGGCTGGAAAAGAAAAAGATATAAAGGAGTCATCTGATGAGATGTCACCTTTAAAGATTCCCATGCAACCTGACAAAAGAATCCTTCAGACTGAAGCTAGTGTTGAGCATTGGGCAATGGTCCTAGTTTTAGAAAATGACAAAGGTGTTAGAACAATATGTGGATACAAGAGTGGCACATTTGAGATGTCAGAAAGAAATTATCACTCCACGATCGAAGAAATCTTGACGGTCAAAAGAGGAGTTGAAGAGTTCCATCTTCATCTTAATGGTCACAGCTTTTTTATTGAATTAGATATATTATCTTTTTCAAATGAATAGTTGCTACAGTTCAAGAAAAAAGCTCTCCGAAATGAACAGTTGCTACAATGGGCTAGCTGGTTCTCACAAAATTCCTTTACAGTTACCCACATCAACAGAGAGAATAATATCCTCAAGAAAGATTTGCAGTCATGGCCACAAGTCTATAAATATCAAGAATCCAAGAAGAATCAGCCCCACCAAACCTTACCCACCATCTTCATGATGCCTAAATCCAGCTCATCCACCACCGCAGACAAAACCGAATCCAAGAAGAATTCAACCAGATAGATGTACCAGGGGAAATTGTCGAAGTAATTGAAGATTTAACGTTCAAAGAAATATCTCGGCTAAATTACAAAGCATTCACTACAATCCTGCTAAAAAACCATGCAACAGTTTTAGAAGGGATAAAGTTCCACCCAGATTATCCTTTCTTAAACATTTTTCACTTCGAAAACCTGCTTAATCTCCCCCATAGAAGCACTGTGCCTCTTCTGGAACTTGTTTGAATCATTTTATACCGCCATATCCTTTGACAATGAAGATCTCCATTTGTACTTACTAAATTGCCAATTTGGAGATGTACCAGTAGAAAAAAACACACACCCTTACTCTTCTTCAATGGTTCTTACCAATCCATCAATGGATCGGTTACGTGACCAATTCCCGCCTCAAATACAGTGTCTGGTATTTCAAAAGACCAAGAAACTTCATACCTACATCAGCAATTAACAGAGATAAGGAAGCCATCTGTCATTCACCTTGTACCTTCCTTTACAGCTTTTATAACATAAATCCAGCATCCATAGGTTTTAGAAGAAATTATCCAGACATATGGATGAAATTGAGAAAGTGTCTAGGACGTGCAAATGGAGTGGATATCAAGAAACTAAGCCCAACATCAGAGATAACATAAAAATCTGGAGTATTATATAAAGTTGTGGAGAAAAAAGCAGTTTGAATATATCCACACTCATATTGTTGCCCTTAATGAAGAAGAATATGATGAGCTTGTAGATGAGAAACCTTATTCTAGGCCAGGCAGCAGACTCTATTCTGGAATGACCAGCAATAACCCCTCCCCCCACATCAAACCTAGACCCAACAGAAGAATATGATCCCATAGAGGACTACCATGACCCTTATGAAGATGATCCGTCGCATCCAGATTCAAGATGGAAGTAGTCCTAGTCTTAATCCATGGAAGAAGTTCATAATAATTGGGTGTCTTCTATAATAATGTCTTAATTCTATATTAAGTATGTTGTCTAAATCTAATCACTCTTAAAGTGGTTAGTTAGGATTAGTTAATATGTATGGACATGATGTCATGGCTTATGTCATAAGGCATGGCCCTTAATCCACTAGTATTGGCCTTGTGTCTTTTTATGAGGTTAGTTAGGTTTTCCTTGCCTATAAAAGGAACGCTTCCCTTCACTTATAAACCACCATTTGAAAGAAATAAAAACTTCTTCCTTATATATTTTCTCTAGTTCTCTCTTGAGTTCTTGAGTGTTCTTGAGTTCATGAGTTCTCTAACTTGAGTTCTTAAGTTCTTTTATGGTATCACCTCTGTCCCTCTGATATCTTGGTATCAAAGCCATACTTCGGATCCTGTTCTCCTATACTAAAGGTTCGGATTAGTATGCTCTGTGTCTGCCGTCTTTGTACGGATCTCTCACAACAGAAAACCAACCGATAGTTAAGGTCTAAAAGAACGACTGGTACTGTTCCATCCAAGATCCCTATTGATTTGGTTAAAAATCGCTCTAAGGATCAATGAACCAAATTCGAAAGTGAGGATTGGTGCTAGTATGGATTAATGCGATCAAAGTAGCAGTTATAAACGATGAACACAGAGATTTATACGAGGAAAAACCCTTGGTAACTAGTATTCCGCCGGCCCAAAAACCTCGGGTAGTGAAAAGTATCACTACCAATTATATTGAACTTGAAAAGATTACAAATGGTGGAATAATAGCTGATCGTGAATACAAGTGTTTGCTATGAACTCTCAGTGCTAAAGTGTTATGTGTTGATCAGCTAGTATTCGATATATATATACAAGTAAGTTATAACGGCTAGTAACTACTTATGTTATAATCCCGGCCACGTTTGTTTACTTCTTCAACTTGAACGTTTTTGAAGCGTGGACGAGAAGGGAAGACTGAGTAAAACACTTCGTCCGTAAAAGTAGGAATTCTGGTGAGCATGTGTTATACCTGCAAAAAATAGATTAGAATATAACTGAAATTGACTGTTGAGGATCCTTGAACCTCTAAGGATCCTCAGTCCTGCTGACAGTTGCTAATGATACTTGAATTTCTAGGATTAAAGATCCTGGTCCCAACAATTGCCCCCAAACATGATAGGGGTGAAAAGGGGAACAGCTGTCATGTTTATCCCGAGAAAAGTGCATCGTAACCGTCGATTAAAGATAGATGTGACCGTCGCCTGCCACCAAATAATTACGCCTACTTAATAGATTCAAACCCTTATATCTTCCTCCTTCATCGGATTATAAGCGTAGTTCCGGCATAACCACCAGGTATCCTCCTTTCTTTTTTCTATTATCTCCTGTATCTTTCTCATCCTTCTGTCACGATACCTAGAAGAGACTAGAAAGCTTCCTTTAGCTCGAGTCCTAAGGAGATTACTCTCGTGCTCCAGACACAACATCTTCTTAAAGACCCAGCTTCCGAGATCTGCAAATTCACCAACAAAGAGATCCAGAGAATCTCCAAACGCTTCCCCGAAGGAACGGTGTTTAGAGCGTACGACTCCCGATTAAGGAGCGATTGTGTTTCATCTGACTGGGTTTGTTTTCTGGCACTCCCATTCCTTCTCGGCCTCTCGTATCCGTTTCCCGACCTTACCACTACCTTCTTTTCCTTCACCGTTCTTAGCTATATTCAAGCTATGCCGATGATGTGGAGGACTTTGCATACCTTTGAGAGACTGATTGCAGAGCAGGATCTCGACTTAAATCTTCCAGCCCTTTCTTACTTGTACGGACTTGTAACTCATGGTTCTAGTAGATTTCTCTTCAAGAGTAAACCCTTCCAGCCTTTGCCGATCAACAAGACTACTCATAACGACCAAAGCTGGAAGAACCAGTTCTTTTTCGTTTTAAGAGACAGTATCCCCAAAGGGAATTCCTTACCGTCTCGCTAGATCCTAAAGGGTAGGATAATGGATCCAGAGGATAGGTGATGCTCGTTCTATCAATTGGCTAACTGCGGGTTTGTTGTTTTTTGTGCAGTATCCAATTTTTCTGATGTTGCCGCTGACCTGGAAGGTATTGAAAAGGCAAAGGTGTTCCTGTCTCTGAATCCTTTTGATAGGACCTTCAAAGCTATCATTGAAGAAGCAGAGGATTCATACTAGAAGACCGCCAGTTCCTCGGAAACAATGTCAAGTAAGTTAGAATCCATCCTTTTATTGTAAGTTTACTAAATAAGAAAAGATAACAGATAATAACTTATCTTTTTTCAGGCAGGAGCACAGAAGTCCTCATCCAAGCCGTCCAAAAACTTGTAGGGTCAGTTCCAGTTGGAGGATGTTGACAGCCTGATCTCTTCCCGCTCCTCTGAGAAGAAACCCATGAGAAGTTCCAGCCTTGCACCTCCAAAAGCTATGACTACCCGTTCCAAAGCCATCCTGAAAAGAAAAAGAGATCCTGACGTGGAGATCCACAGTGCCCAGCATGTCTTTGATCAGCTCTTAGAGGTAAGGATCTTTTATCCTTAGTCATAAACTTTTCAGTTGTATCTTTAAATTGTAACTTTCTTGCAGGCGGTGGCCAGTTTCAAGGCTTTGTACGACGAAAACATGGCCAACATAGAGAAGGAAATCGCCAAGTATCTTGCCGGGATATCCTTAAAGGACAAGCTGATCATGGAGCTACAAACTGAAAAGGGCACCCTAGAGGACAAGCTGACTCTTGCTGACATCCAAGCTCAGGAGCAAGTGATTGAGGTCACCGAACAGGCCAAAGTGTGGGCAAGTAAGGCGGTGCTCACAGCCAGGATTAAGATGGCTGATGATCCTAACTTCGATAGGTTCACTTGGAATGTGGCTATGTGGGAGAAGGCATTGGCTGGCTTTGGCGAAGAGAGCGAGGATGCAGGAGCTGAGAAGAGGACCGAGGATGCTGGGACAAGCGGGATCAAGGATGACGCATTGGAGGTCAAGGAGGCGGGTGATGGTGAAGGTGATGGGCTAAGGAGTAGCTGGTGCAATGGGCGATGAAGGATATGAAGACACGGCCGGAGCCCATTTTTTTTTATGATGTTTTAATGGTTTTTGTTTATGGTTTGTATGGACAATGGTAGTGGCAATCCTTAGGATCTGTGATCCATAAGACAATTTTCAAAGGTGGTTAGGGTGGAGGGATCCTTAGCTTTATAGGGATGAATCCTTAACCGCCTTTGTCTTTTAAATTTCTGCATGAACTTTGATGTAGTTTGATTCGGGTGGATGGTCCACGTTTTGCTGGTGAAGCACGGATCGCCTTTTTATCTTGCATATTATAATATAACTCTTTTGATTCCTGCTTTATAACATGTGTCACTAGGATAGAGGATTCTCAATCCTCAGAACTTTTTTCTTTAAGATATTTTCCTGTCAAAACAAATCATCAAAAGAGGATATAATAGTTAGAAAAGCTGGATTAAATTCCAACTATCTTGGGGAAAAGCCCAACAAATCATGGGGACAAGCCCAATAAAACGTGGGAACAAGCCCAATAAATCATGGGGACGAGCCCAATAAATCATGGGGACAAGCCCAATAAAACGTGGGGACAAGACCAAAACGTGGGGACAAGCCCAATAAATACGAGCGACGAGCCGATCCTTGGCGTTGGCCCAATTGTACGGGGTGACGAGCCTAACCCGGCGTTGACCTTAACTTGTGTATATGGTACGTCTACCATTTAATTCGTAGGATCCAAGATATAATTTTTAGCCATGAAATTGTCAGCCATGTATAGTGCACTGGTCCCACAGCCTCCAATTGTACCCGGATAATCATGCGCTCCAGGCGAGGGTGTAGAAACCCTAATTCGGGAGATAAGGTGAGACCTTATAAACCTGGCGACAAGGCCGATTAAACTTAGGAGAGAGTTGGCCAACCCGTTTTTTCCACTTGAGGGCCCTATTGCTCGGCATTTCTGCAACTTGACACATTTGACAAAACAAGAATATAATGTGAAAATATAAACATAAAGTAAAATTTTACCAAGTATCGGACTGAAGCAATTGATTAGGATCTAGGATCCTGATTAGGATCCAGGATCCTGATCAACAAAAATACTTTTTTAGATGGATTGCTTTCAAGCCCTTGGGAGCATGTCACATTCCATATTCATTAAACGATATGCCCCCTTTCCTGCTTCGGCTTCAATCAGATAAGGACCCTCACATTTGGGTGCCAGCTTCCCGTCGGTGGGATTAGTTGTGTTTTGGAACGCCTTTCGAAGGACTAAGTCTCCAACTTCAAATCTTCTAATTCTGATATTCTTGTTTGTAACACCTATGCATTTTCATGCATGAAATCACTAGTCTTTTATACTCGTATTTAATAAGGTCCATGTATTAGTTCACCATCTATATTATTATGGAATCATATATTATTTATTTCTAGTTATTAATATTATTTTCATATGCACAATTACATGTTTCTATGTACATTTAGTTATACATGGTTAATCGTTAACGTGACACGTTTAACCAGGAATGCCTAGATTTAATATTTGTCATTGTCAATTTTATCCTAAAGTAATTTTATTTATATCCTTAAATTCAAATTAAGAATAACCTTCTAGAATATTCTATTCTTGATCTCCAAGATTAGCCTTATCCAAATTTGAATTCAAGTCCTAGTCAAATTCTATCTCTAATTCATCATAATCTCTTCTCTAAACACCCCTATAAATAGAACTCCCTAGCACCCCTAAAATTCATTCCAAACCTGCATATTCCAAAGCCCCGAGGTTGAAAATTCGTGATCATCATCCTCTCAAAGATTCACAACTCGTTTCCTTCCTAGTAAGTTCTATTTTCCGTTTAATGTTTTGTTCTTTCATTCTGCAGAAAAACCTTTTCTTTCAACGCTTAGATCTCGGTCATAATATATCCAAATCACGAATTTCAAAAGCCTAAATTGGTTCTTTATGTGTCTAGTATCTCTGTAATTTTTGGTGTAAAATTTTATAAACTTTAAAAATGTTTTTATTATTTTTCTTTAACAAAGGGTCTTGCTGAAAATCCTAACACATAACTTTAGCCTCAAAACGAATGTCATAACTCACTCATGTTTATGAATTATGACCCAATGTTTGGATATATTGTAGACCTTCTAATTATAAAAATTATCCAACTGGAATCTCCTCAATTTGTTAAAGTATCGATGTTTAGTGATTTTTCTACTAAACTGACTCAGAATCAGACCCCTCGGTAGTCTATGAATTTTATATTTTTTTTATAAACACTTAAATCTTATAAAAAATATACATTTTAAAAAACTCATACGGTTACAAGATATAAAATTTTCGTAATCTAACTCAAAGGTTTACTATTTTTAAAGATTCGTGTCTTGAACAGTAAACAACCTATTCCTTTCTAGAAAAGATAATCTAAAACCCTAAACCATAAAGTATCACTTGAAACCCTAAAATCCAATTGTACTTCCAAACAAACACCAAGTCTATAGATATTCAACCAAGGGTTCTATCACCAAGGCTACGGCCTAAGGAAAAACCAAGTGGCGTGTCCGGGCGTGAATGGACCCACTTACCTTTTCCTTGGAACCTGAGGTCGGAGATTCTATTCCACCGAAATAGGGTCACATTCTAACAACTTTCTTGATCATTAGGGCTCTAAACAAAAGCGTTACAAGTCTCAATTCATCAACGAAGGTGACTTCATAGCCCCTTTTACATGCTTTTAAACGTTTTATACTTCGGGGTGGAAACATGCATAATCAATTTGTTTTACATTTTATTTGATTCAAGCTTTATTTCATAATATTCGTTATGTGTGATCATTATAAATGTATACTTAATCGCATGTACAACCATTAACTTGTTAAGCCCGTGGTAGTATGATGATAGATCTATTGGCCCGACCCGCCCATGTAGGCCTTGGGTAGAGGCCTGTGTGTTCAGAATCCGACGATCGTTAAACATTGAACATAATAGTCTAATCGTGGATTAGACGACTCGCTAAACGTGTCAGAGGTTTGGTTGTAATCACAAAGTATACAAAGTAACTTAACACATATGGATTGCTTTCAACTTAAAACTTATTTTATTAAAACCTATGTTCTCACCAACTATTTTTAGTTGACACTCTCGCATGTTTTTCAGGTATTGGAAATTTGTTTGTTGAAGATTACTTGATGCAAGATATAGGATTGCATGATTGGACCTAGATGACTATAAAACAATTCATTGTATCTCTGTATTGCTTGATATTAAATTAAATTTAACGACTATTGTAACACGTAGTATCATGTGCTATGAACAATCACCGTCTCACCTCGACGTATTCCGCCGTCGGTTGGGGTGTGACATTGTTGTATGCACCAGCCATCTTTTGTTGGTAGGCTGCCATCCTGAATCTTGATTGATCTCTGAGTTCTTTCACAGTATCTAGATCTTGGACAAGATTCTCGTCATTTGTCTGAGGATCATGGATGCTAGTTCTGGCTGTTGGGTACACCATTTCAGTGGGGATCACTGCCTCAGCTTAAAAGACTAATGAGAACGGCGTTTGTCCTGTGGCATTCTTTGGAGTTGTCCTATCTTCCTAGAGCACATAGGGTAGTTCCTCAGCCCATTTGCCTTTCTTTGCTTCAAGCTTTTTCTTCAGGTTGTTGATGATGACTTTGTTGCTTGATTCTGCTTGGCCATTTGCCTGTGGATGGACTAGTGTTGAAGTGATCATTTTGATTCCCCAGCTGTCACAAATGTTAGTAGTTATTTTCCACATAAATTGGGAACCATTATCATAAATAATTTCAGAAGGAATTCCAAATCTAGTTATAATGTTACGTTTGATAAAGGATATAACTTTCTTTTCCCTAACTTGAGGGAAAGCCTGAGCTTCGATTCATTTAGAGAAATAGTCTGTCATTGCTAACATGAAGACTTTTCCTCCTAGATCTGTAGGGAGTTTACCCACTATGTCTATTCCTCATTTCATGAATGGCCACGAAGAGACAATAGGGTATAAGGGTTCTGCCGGTTGATGCAGAATGTTTCCGTGCCTCTGACAAGCATCACACTTCCTAGAATATTCCATAGCATCCTTCTTCATTGTAGGCCAGAAGTATCTGGTTCTTAGAATTATTGAGAATAATGCTCTGCCCCCTGTATGGTTGCTACAATCTCCTTCATGGAAATCCTTCAGTACTTCTTGGATCTTGGATCCTTCGATGCACCTTAAATATGGACCTGCAAGGTATTTCTTATATAGCATATTATGTACAATAGTATATTGTGATACCTTGGCCCTAAAAGCTTTGGGGTTCTCTTCTTTTGGGATTTCTCCATCTTGAATGTACTTTATTATCGGAAGGATACAGGATGAGTGATCAAGGGAACGATCCTTAGGATCCGTGTTTAGGCTCCCGTCTATCTCCATTGCTTGGCATTCCTTAATTGTAGGGGATAGGACGTGGATGATAGGAATTTTTATGTTCTCTCGAAGCTTCAAAACTGAAGCCAGGTTTGCTAAGGCGTCGGCCCAAGCATTTTCTTCTCTTCGTACCTGCGTAACTGTACAATAATCGAAGGATCCTGCAAGATCCTTTACTATATCTAAATATTTAATTAATTTCTCACCTTTGACTGCATATGAGCCATTAAAGTGATTAGCAATTAATAAAGAGTCTACAAAAATTTGAAGATATCTGATTCTCATACCTTTAGCTAGTTGTATACCTGCAATAAGTGCCTCGTATTCTGCTTCATTGTTAGTGGCCTGGAATTCACAAGCTATGGAATGGGGTATTATGTCCCCCTGTGGCGATTTTAGTAGTATTCCCAATCCTGTTCCTTTAACATTTGAGGCTCCATCAGTGAAGAGTGTCCAAGGATCCTCGGCTTCTTCAAGCTGTTGAACTTCAAGATTGGCTTGTTCTTCTATGTCACTACTAAAATCAGCCACAAAGTCCGCTAGTGCTTGTGATTTAATTGCATTTCGCTCATATTGAATATCATATGCACTTAATTTCACAGCTCATTTGACCATTCTACCTGACATTTCCAGTTTTCTAAGGACATTCTTTATGGGATAATTAGTTTTTACTATAGTAGTATGCGTTTCAAAATAGTGTCTTAGCTTAGTTGAGGCCATAATTAAAGCAAGAATAAGTTTTTCTAGGTGAGAGTACCTGGACTCGGCATCGAGGAGACTTTTACTTATGTAGTAAATGGGATGTTGATTACCTTCGTGATCTTTTACCAAGACTACACTCAAGGCGGTGAGGGAAACGGCTAGATAGAGGATCAATGGTTCTCCATCTAAAGGTTTCATCAAAGCGGGTGCTGAGGATAAATAATCCTTCAGAGCGGTTAGAGCAGCTTCATGTTTCTCCGTCCACTCGAATTTCTTGTTTTTCCTCAGGATGTCATTAAAATCTTTACATCTTTCCGAGGATTTCGATATGAACCTATTAAGTGCTGCCACCCTTCATGTTAATCTTTGTACCGCTTTGACGTTTGTTGGAGACTTGAGGTTTAAGATGACTTGGATTTGCTCTGGACTCGCCTCTATCCCCCTTTAGGTTACCAAATATCCTAGGAATTTTCCGGCTTTGACACAAAATACACATTTAGCAGGGTTTAGCTTCATGTTGTATTTGTCGAGGATGTCAAATGCTACTTCCAGATCCTTGAGGTGATCCTATGCCTTCTTTGATTTCACCACCATGTCATTGATGTAGACTTCCATGATATCTCCCAATTGTTCCTTGAACATCATATTGACTAGTCTTTGATATGTAGCACCTGCATTTCTAAGACCAAACGGCATAGCAATATAACAATATATGCCTGTAGGGGTTATAAACGATGTATCCTCTTGATCAGATGGTTCCATGTAACAATTCCGGCAAATTCAGGTATACCCTAGCCGGAATATACTATTTACGTGTTATTTAATATTGAACATATGAATTATAATGTGATTATACGAGTATATAAGATTCTCAGTACGAATTATACTCAAATGTACAACTAGTCGTATCGGAATTACGATTAATCGATGAACGGTTATTGAAACCCGAACGAATCGGGAATTACATTATAGACGAAATATATAATGTTTAGTGATGTTTACGAAGTATTAAAGCTTCGGGATAAGTGAATTATAGCACAGAAAAAGGATTTCGACTTATTAGTACGTCGGTACGATAAACGAAACCTTTAACATCAAACCAAGCAAGAGACGATCGATCAAGCCGAAAAAGATGCACAATTACCGACAATACGATGTGTTAAGTCATTAAATGTCATGGTTTAAGTTTTTAAAGTTTTTAAATCAGTTTTATATAAATTTTATTTTTAAGCCGAAAAACGACCGTCTTGGCCTCGTTTTGAGCGAAATTAAACGTTTAACCGAGAAACGAACTGAACCAGATTATCCACAACATTATCCGGATTACACAAAATCCAAATGTGTGGCCATGGGTTGAGATGTGGGCCCCACCCCACACCACAACTAGGACCGATCGGTCCACCTTAACCATTATAACATTTCATTTTCTTTTTTTAACATCCCAACCCCAACCTTCTCTCATCAATCTTCAACATTCATCCAAAGATCCAAGTTTTTAAGCAAGAAAACGAGGTATAGACCGAGTTATAATCGTGTTATTCTTCTTTTCTTGATTCATTTACAAGAAAGTGAGGTTTCAAGTGAAATATGGGTGAAAACCCGAGATGAAACCGATTCTTGGAGGATCAAGTGATGTATACAAGTTATACAAAGGATCTTGGTCCAAGAAAGTAGCTAAAAGAGTCAAAAACGAATTTTTACGGTCAAAATCTTTGTTTTGATGTTTTAATCGAAACCATGAAAGAAATGGCTTGATTGTGGGTATAACTTGCTTGGTGTGATGTTGTTGTGCTTGTAAGTGTTGTATCTAGTGGCTAGCAAAGGCTAGAAACCAAGATCTTTGCGATCTAACGCTAGAAAACACAAGTAGTTCGGTTTTCGTATGATTTAGATAATTTGGACAGATTGTGATAGACCTAGAGTTGGGTCACGAAATTTCACAGAGATGATCTACACATGAAAATATGAGATTTGTGAATCTTTGGTAATTTTTGGATAAAGGATGAATATTTGGTGAATTTAATGCTCGGTTTTGGCCAAAAATGGTGAAAAATAGCTAAACATCATGAAAAATTCTGGAAAATTTAAGATAAGCTTTTTATAACATCACTTATTTATGATTTTTATAATGATTTGTCATGGTTTATTTAAATTAGTGAAACTCACCAACTATTCGTAGTTGACCCGTTTTCTTTGCATGCTTTCTAGGTACACTCAAATTGGAATGAGTGATATGTGTTCGATGCTGTGTGCTATTTTGTGGAAGTCTAGAGATCTATATTTTTCATTAAATATGTTAATGTACTATCGGTAACACTTATGTGATAACGCTTAGATGGTTATGAAACTCAGAACAATGTAATACGTTTAAATTAATGTAGTGGTGTTTTCTTTATAAACAATGCTGTTGATATCAGATGTGTCTGTTGCATCCCGTGTACGTTTCCGCTGCGGTTACGGGGTGTTACAGAACTTGGTATCAGAGCCATTGGTTATAAAGAATTAGGATGTCTTTAAAAGATACCTAAAATATAACCAGTAGCTCAAGTATTATAGGATCTGAATATCAACTAATAATATATTGTGACGAGATCGGGATGAACTTGGATGGACAAGTGGGTTATTATGGTCCGAAAGATAATAACAGACTTGTCTGCACGAGGGAATTCAGGGAAAGTCACGGGGGACTTTAATAGGTAAAATTGGCAACATACGTGCAAATATTTGATAATATTGTTATGTGGTCAAGTTGTATAAGTAAGTGTATATTAATTTGATTATGATTTACACTATGGAAAGAACTATATG
The DNA here is from genome assembly GCF_021521415.1 of Bidens hawaiensis. Lineage (NCBI taxonomy): Eukaryota > Viridiplantae > Streptophyta > Magnoliopsida > Asterales > Asteraceae > Bidens > Bidens hawaiensis. The sequence goes on from NW_027491053.1 coordinate 112,959, forward strand.
TTTGTTAACTTGTGTGCAGGTAAAATGTCAAGAACCCCCAGTTTGTCGATTGAGGAGGACCCGGAGGAGGTCAGCTCCGGGGACTCTGGGAGCCCACTCGTAGCATCTAGCACAGAGCCTAGCGAGGCTAGCCTTAGGAGTTCCGGCCAGTCCTCCCCAGCTAGGATTGCCAGATCCCCGACCCCACCCGCACCACAGGCCGCCCCTGCACCCCCCGGATTCGGACCCCGCCTCACGGCGCGGATCAGTATCCCATATGTCCGACCTACCTCGCCCCCACCCAGACCTGCTACCCGCAGGGGCGAGTCCTCCCGCTCTCAGCCCGAGCCTGCGACTCCACCTGTGTGGGGTCTTCCTAGACAGGAACGGGACGCGGCGGCCTGGCTCCGAGTGCTCACCGAACAGGTGAATGAGCACTCCGCCGCCCTGACGGTGGGAGTCCAGAGGAGGATGTACTTGGGGGATTTCATACTGGACCATCAGTATGCGATTGCCCAGCTGAAGAGGGAATGCTCATACTCCCAATGGATGCTCGGCCGGATGGAGATGCGGGTCCGGGTTATGATGGCTGTGTTGGTGGTGTTGGTGGCGATATTGGTGGGGTTGGTTTACCACCGTGTTTAGTTGTGTTGGGTTGGGGATAGACAGGGACCATTTTTTTTTGATACTCTGTGTAAGTAGTTAGTGGTGATGCTAACATGGAGTGAATCTTGTTTAGTTATAATACAACCACTGGCCCTTAGGAGGGTCTCTTTTGGGGCATATCATTATAGATACTTTTGGGTATCATTCAAGCACTGACCCGTTGCGGGTTATGTCGAGATGATGCCGACATAGGCCCTACGTATGAAAACTTAACTAATGTAATAGTGACAGGAAAGTAATATGAACGGATGTTTGTGTAATATGTACTAACGTTTATTAATGAATGGAATGTTTGTTGTGTTTTATGATTGGAACTTGTATTGATTATATATATTTTCTTGATGTTGTGTAGAATGGCACCAAAACGTTCAGCCCAATTGTCTGAAGTGGACGTGAGTCGTTTGATTGCTCAACAGTTAGAGGCGGCGATACCGGATATAGTATCGCGCATCGCCGCCAGTATTAACAATTCGACCAATCCAACCCCTCCGAGCAATCAAACGACCACCAATAATGACGGGGAACGAAATACTGATCCTCCGCAGAATGATAACACGATTCCGAGTAATGACGCACCGCCTAGGGTGGTCGTTACAGACAGTAATGGCCCTATACCTACGGTAGAGACGAACCGTACTGAACCGATTCGTGCATCCAGGGGATGTTCGATCAAGGACTTTATGTTGTGCAAACCTCTAGAGTTTAGCGGGTCTGAAGGACCAAATGGATTAGTTAAATGGATCGAGAAAATAGAATCCGTGGTGAATATCAGCAACTGCCCCGAGGATTGTGTTGTTAAGTATGCTGCCTGCACATTCACGGACCATGCCTTGACATGGTGGAACACGTTAGTGCAGACCCGGGGCCAGGCGGCGACAAACCGCATGACCTGGACGGAGCTCAAGGCTCTTGTACTGGAACATTTCTGCCCGAAAAACGAATTGCAAAAATTAGAAAATGAATTGTGGAACCTGGAAATGCAGGGGGCAGACCATTTGGGTTATACGAACCGGTTTAATGAGTTGTCGCGATTGGTACCATGGTTGGTCACCCCATAGTCGAAGAGGGTGGAGCGTTATATTTGGGGGCTAACTCTAGTTGTAAGGAGTATAGTCAATTCTGGGGGACACCAGACGTATGAGGGTGCGGTGACGCAAGCTGGTATCGTCACGTATGATTTCGTAAGAAGCGGGTCACTGAAGGTGGCAGGAGAGTCCGCTGGGGGGAAGCGGAGTTCACATGACCATAGGACCCAGGAAAAGCAGCAAGGTAAACGTGCTAGACCCACTGCTCAGAACTACGCCATGACTAGTTCGGGCGGAAGGCAAGAACCGCAGAAGGGAACGTTTCCTAAGTGTGGGAAATGTGGTTACCACCATGGTGGCGTGTGCAAAGAGGTGGTGTGCCACCGGTGTGGCAGGATTGGACACTACGCACCAAATTGTAAGACAAATCTGAACAACCTGAACCGACAACCGCAACCTATCCGTGCGCAGCCATTTAAGACCCAACCAGCCCGACAGCAGAACCCGCAAGGAAACCAAATGGTGACCACCAGCCGTGCTTGCTATGAATGCGGCAGCACGGACCACTTCAAAAGACACTGTCCGAAACTGAACCAGGGAGGAAACGGGAGGCAACCCTCGGGTCAGGCATCGTCGTCCAATCCGGCGCGAGGCCGAGCATTCGTGATGGGGGCGAACGAGGCACGCCAGGACCCCAGCGTAGTGACAGGTACATTCCTCGTCTCTGATCATTACGCTTCTGTATTATTTGATACAGGCGCCGATAGAAGTTTTGTCTCCGTTAGATTCCTGTCGATAGCAAACCTTCCTATTGGTGAAACCATAGAACCTTACACCGTAGAAGTCGCTAACGGTAAAACCATGATAGTTAATCAGATAGTTCGGAATTGCCCTTTTATTCTGAACGAACAATCCTTTCTGATTGACTTGTTACCGGTAGAATTGGGTAGTTTTGACGTAATAGTGGGAATGGATTGGTTAGCACGTAACAAAGTAGAAATAAACTGTGAAAAGAAAATCGTCAAGATCCGGGTGTCGGATGACGAGGAGGTATTAGTGCAAGGAGAAAAATCCGGCACCATGATACCATTTATATCCCACCTCAAGGTGTTAAAATATATACGTCAGGGATGTGTGGCGTATCTAGCGAGCCTGACGGCCACTGATTCTGAGGAAAAACGGGTGGACGATATTCCCGTGGTACGCGAATTTCCACAAGTTTTCCCAGAGGAACTTCCTGGATTACCGCCAACCCGACATGTCGAATTCAGAATCGACTTATTACCTAAAGCTGGCCCTGTTGCTAAGGCGCCCTACCGACTTGCACCATCGGAGATGCAAGAGTTATCCAACCAGTTGCAAGAATTGTTGGATAAAGGATTTATACGTCCTAGTTATTCCCCGTGGGGTGCACCGGTACTATTCGTGAAAAAGAAGGACGTGAGCCTTAGAATGTGCATTGATTACAGGGAGTTGAACAAGTTGACAATCAAAAATACGTATCCTCTTCCCCGAATCGATGATCTGTTCGACCAACTGCAAGGTGCGAGCTACTTCTCAAAAATAGATCTTAGATCGGGATACCATCAGGTTAGAATTCAGGAGGAGGATATCCCAAAAACCGCATTCCGGACTCGCTACGGTCATTACGAGTTCTTAGTTATGCCTTTTGGGCTAACAAATGCCCCAGCAGTGTTCATGGATCTCATGAATCGAGTCTGTAAACCCTACCTCGATAAATTCGTCATCGTGTTTATTGACGATATTTTGATATACTCGAAGAGTAAAGAAGAGCACGAGCAACACTTAAGATTAATTTTAGAGCTTCTTAATCAGGAGAAGTTGTATGCAAAATTCTCCAAGTGTAACTTCTGGTTACAAGAAGTGCAATTCCTTGGTCACGTTATAAACCATCAAGGAATACACGTTGACCCAAGTAAGGTTGAAGCAGTTAAGAATTGGCAAGCGCCTAAATCGCCAAAGGAAATCCGCCAATTCTTAGGCTTAGCTGGATACTATCGTCGATTTATAGAGAACTTTTCCAGCATCGCCCAACCTTTAACCCTCCTGACTCAAAAGGATCGAAAGTATGATTGGGGAGAAGATCAGGAAAAGGCGTTTCAAACGCTAAAACAAAGATTGTGCCAAGCGCCGATCTTAAGTCTCCCCGACGGAGACGATGGTTTTGTCGTGTATTGTGACGCATCCCGTAGAGGATTGGGATGTGTGTTGATGCAGAATAATAAAGTCATAGCCTATGCTTTCCGACAGTTAAAAGTACACGAGAAAAATTACACTACTCATGACTTAGAACTGGGAGCAGTTATCTTCGCACTTAAAATCTGGAGACATTATCTCTACGGTACAAAGTGCACCATCTTCACCGATCATAAAAGTTTGCAACACATATTCGATCAGAAAGAACTGAATATGAGACAACGAAGATGGGTCGAATTATTAAGCGACTATGACTGTGACATCCGTTATCACCCCGGCAAGGCTAACGTCGTAGCCGATGCCTTGAGTAGGAAGGATCGGGTTAAGCCATTGCGAGTGCGAGCGCTGGGGATGATAGTCCAGTCGAACCTTTCGGATTTGATTCGAGTCGCTCAACGCGAGGCGTTGGAAGAGGAACAATTGGAAAAAGAGGGACTTTTCGGTAACGAGAAGAATTTCGAACAGCGCAAGGACGAAATTCTCTACTTCAAAAATCGGATTTGGATCCCGACCCTCCATGATCTTCGTGAATTGATCATGAACGAAGCGCATAAATCAAAATATTCCATACATCCGGGTTCGGATAAGATGTACAAGGATGTGAAGGAGTTCTACTGGTGGCCGGGTATGAAAAAGGATATAGCCACATACGTCGGCAAGTGTACGACGTGTGCGAGGGTTAAGGCGGAGCACCAGAAACCTTCGGGGATGTTACAACAACCGGAAATTCCCGAATGGAAGTGGGAGCAGATCACGATGGATTTTGTGACACATCTCCCCAAGACGTCCCGAGGACATGATGCAATTTGGGTAATCGTGGATCGATTAACCAAATCGGCACATTTTATTCCGATTAGGAATAATTATAACACTGAGAGGCTTGCGCAGATTTATATAAATGAAATTGTGTCTCGTCATGGTATACCCATCTCGATCATCTCTGATCGGGATAGCCATTTCACCTCCAACCTTTGGAAAGCTGTCCAAGAAGCGTTGGGAACGCGTATTGATCTAAGCACAGCTTACCACCCTCAGACCGACGGTCAGTCTGAGAGGACCATCCAAACACTGGAGGATTTGCTTCGTGCATGCGTACTGGATTTTAAGGGAAATTGGGATCAACATCTCCCACTCGTTGAATTTTCCTATAATAATAGTTACCATAGCAGTATAAAGGCAGCGCCTTACGAAGCATTGTATGGACGGAAATGCCGATCGCCACTCTGCTGGACTGAAGTGGGCGACACACAGGTTATTAGATCAGATCTGGTCCAGGAAACGACCAGCAAGATCCTTGAAATTAAGAACAATCTGAAGGCCGCACGGGATCGGCAGAAGAGTTATGCCGATACCCGTAGAAAACCGTTATCATTTGAGAAAGGTGATAAAGTGTATTTGAAAGTATCACCTTGGAAAGGAGTAGTCAGATTTGGAAAGGCGGGGAAGTTAGCCCCTAGATACATTGGACCGTTCGACATTTCTGCAAAAATCGGTCCTGTAGCATATCGATTAGAACTGCCAGACGAATTAAGTGCAGTTCACAACGTGTTTCACGTGTCAAACTTGAAAAGGTGTCTGTCGGATGAGACATCGGTGTTACCTTTAGAGGGTGTCCAAATAAATGATAAGCTCAACATTGTAGAGGAGCCCATAGAAATAATAGACGGGAAAATCAAACAACTTAGACACAATAAGATCTCGTTGGTCAAAGTTAGATGGAACTCGCAACGAGGCCCAGAATATACATGGGAACGAAAGGACGAATTTCGGAAGAAATACCCCCACCTATTTCCGCAAAAGGAAATAGTTGATGCGTAAAATTTCGAGGACGAAATTTTTGTAACGGGGGGAGAATGTAACAATTCCGGCAAATTCAGGTATACCCTAGCCGGAATATACTATTTACGTGTTATTTAATATTGAACATATGAATTATAATGTGATTATACGAGTATATAAGATTCTCAGTACGAATTATACTAAAATGTACAACTAGTCGTATCGGAATTACGATTAATCGATAAACGGTTATTGAAACCCGAACGAATCGGGAATTACATTATAGACGAAATATATAATGTTTAGTGATGTTTACGAAGTATTAAAGCTTCGGGATAAGTGAATTATAGCACAGAAAAAGGATTTCGACTTATTAGTACGTCGATACGATAAACGAAACCTTTAACATCAAACCAAGCAAGAGACGATCGATCAAGCCGAAAAAGATGCACAATTACCGACAATACGATGTGTTAAGTCATTAAATGTCATGGTTTAAGTTTTTAAAGTTTTTAAATCAGTTTTATATAAATTTTATTTTTAAGCCGAAAAACGACCGTCTTGGCCTCGTTTTGAGCGAAATTAAACGTTTAACCGAGAAACGAACTGAACCAGATTATCCACAACATTATCCGGATTACACAAAATCCAAATGTGTGGCCATGGGTTGAGATGTGGGCCCCACCCCACACCACAACTAGGACCGATCGGTCCACCTTAACCATTATAACATTTCATTTTCTTTTTTTAACATCCCAACCCCAACCTTCTCTCATCAATCTTCAACATTCATCCAAAGATCCAAGTTTTTAAGCAAGAAAACGAGGTATAGACCGAGTTATAATCGTGTTATTCTTATTTTCTTGATTCATTTACAAGAAAGTGAGGTTTCAAGTGAAATATGGGTGAAAACCCGAGATGAAACCGATTCTTGGAGGATCAAGTGATGTATACAAGTTATACAAAGGATCTTGGTCCAAGAAAGTAGCTAAAAGAGTCAAAAACGAATTTTTACGGTCAAAATCTTTGTTTTGATGTTTTAATCGAAACCATGAAAGAAATGGCTTGATTGTGGGTATAACTTGCTTGGTGTGATGTTGTTGTGCTTGTAAGTGTTGTATCTAGTGGCTAGCAAAGGCTAGAAACCAAGATCTTTGCGATCTAACGCTAGAAAACACAAGTAGTTCGGTTTTCGTATGATTTAGATAATTTGGACAGATTGTGATAGACCTAGAGTTGGGTCACGAAATTTCACAAAGATGATCTACACATGAAAATATGAGATCTGTGAATCTTTGGTAATTTTTGGATAAAGGATGAATATTTGGTGAATTTAATGCTCGGTTTTGGCCAAAAATGGTGAAAAATAGCTAAACATCATGAAAAATTCTGGAAAATTTAAGATAAGCTTTTTATAACATCACTTATTTATGATTTTTATAATGATTTGTCATGGTTTATTTAAATTAGTGAAACTCACCAACTATTCGTAGTTGACCCGTTTTCTTTGCATGCTTTCTAGGTACACTCAAATTGGAATGAGTGATATGTGTTCGATGCTGTGTGCTATTTTGTGGAAGTCTAGAGATCTATATTTTTCATTAAATATGTTAATGTACTATCGGTAACACTTATGTGATAACGCTTAGATGGTTATGAAACTCAGAACAATGTAATACGTTTAAATTAATGTAGTGGTGTTTTCTTTATAAACAATGCTGTTGATATCAGATGTGTCTGTTGCATCCCGTGTACGTTTCCGCTGCGGTTACGGGGTGTTACATTCCATCTGGATTTGTTGAAATCCCGAGGAAGCATCCATAAAGGTCAACATTTCATGCTCTGCGGTAGCATCCACCATGGAGTCAATGTGGGGAAGAGGGGAAAGGATCCTTGGGACATGCCTTATTTAAGTCAGTAAAATCGATACATACCCTCCACTTTCCGTTTTTCTTTTGAACTACAATCACATTGGCTAACCATTTTGGATATTTTACTTCTCTAATCATACCTGCCTTTAGTAGTTTTTGTACCTCCTTTTGGATGATCGCATTTCTTTCTGGGGCAAATTTCCTTCTTTTTTGGTGAATAGGCCTGAAAGAAGTGTCACACCCCGTTAAGCGATTTGCGGAAGCGTAAAATGGAAATGCAACAGATACAACTGGTATCAAATACATTGTTCATAAAGTAACATTATTAACTAATTTACAATATATTACATCGTTCTAATCTCTTTTACAAACTAGGTGATATAATCAAACCGGTTCTTCAATTACTTTACTTCTAACTCAAATGCCCACGACATCAATCATCAGTCAGACACGTAACGCACAGGAAATTACTTCTCATATCTGATTACCTGAAAAACATGTTAAAATAGGTCAACTACGAATAGTTGGTGAGTTTCATAAGTTTAACGAAATCAGTTCTGCGTACCACACAGTCATAGTTTGTATGTACGCGCGTATGTAAAAATATGTATTTACGTTTGTATAAATATGTACAGCCATATCCTTGTGTGTGCATATGCACACATGTAAGTTTATATTATAAATTCGAAATTTCGGTAAAATCGTGATTGTTTGTTCGTACTACCTGTTTCCAATTTTCGTGTTTAACCAACCACTGTGGACCCCCTTCATCCCACAACGGTTCCACATAAACTCAACCACTGTGGCCCCCCTTCCGCCCACAACGGTTCCGCGTTAACATCAACCACTGTGGTCCCCCTTCCACCCACAATGATTCCACGTAAACTCAAACATTATATAGTGTACATGCAAATAATTAGTATATTCTACACATAGTATTTCCTACGGCTAATCACATAGCATGTATATAGACACATATACACATATAGTATTTATCACGTATCACCAAATACTGTGGCTCCCCATCCGCCCACAATACGCATAATCACATTATTTTTTTAACATTCATGTCATAATCAAGTTAGTTCGTTTAATAAGTTGCAGCAGAACTTGGCTCATAGGCCATACTCAACTTTAGTTTATAAGTTGCAGCAGAACTTGGCTCATAGGCCATACTCAACTTTAGTTTAGTAAGTTGCAGCAGAACTTGGCTCATAGGCCATACTCAACTTTAGTTTATTACTATTGTGGCCCCCCTTCCGCCCACAATAGCCCCATAATCATCACAGACCACGTTATCCCTATGGCCATTACAGACCACGTTGTTTCCCAAATTGGTTATGTTTAACATTACATAATGTGTTTGTATAAACATGCTGTCACGTGTAATTTCATTATGTTTTGCAATTCGTATTAACTCCACTCAATATATCAATCAACGATAATAATCATCTTTCATCAGCACGTAGTCAACCATTATGTTTGTAGGGACTTTTCATATATAAATGTTCAGATATTTTATATCCTGAACCGTTTTCAGATAGATAACGTCTATAAACATGCTTTCCACCCCAAAAGTTCGTAAAATAGTTTAAAGAGTGGGGTCATGAAACTCACAGTTTTGTAGGAACTCAGTGCGAGGTCAGCTCGGGATTCGTTTCCCTTGCTATCACTTAGTCCCTATAGTCCATATTATAATAATATTAATATTTTAATATTATTATAATCTCAGTACTAAACTGGGCTGTATAACTAATCTGGGTATAGCTGGAACACCCAGAAAGTGGCAATAGGCTTAGGTTGTGATGTTGTTCAATGTCTAATACTTAAAACCGAACTTGGCTCAGATTCCCGTTTTCCCAGCTGGGCCAAGTTGTTCGTTTACGCGTTCAGAAAATAGTTATGGGAAAATAAACTTGGGTAAATGTATCGGTTAATAAAATGATTAAGTTATAAAGAAGGATCACATACTGGGGTCCCGGATTAGCCACGGGGGCCCGTTTCCGTTTATTCAGTTTGATTTAAGAAGAAACGCGCACAATCTATCCGGATTGTCCAGGTTTCTCATAGAAAAGTTCGTTTTCACTTAATTAGTCCAAACATATGATTTTTGATCACTCTTGGTGTTTTGATTTTCCCGCAGGTTCACTAGCCGCGAACTTGCCGGTTGTTATAAAAACTGAATTTGTTTAATATTCACATTAGCATAATTAATTAACCGTTAATCATTAAATTATGAAAATTTAACCACTTATCAATTAAAATATGTAGATTTTTATAAAAATATTTCTGGAATTTATTTACTGATTTATTAATTTATAAAAATTCGTTTTATCAGCTATATTTCGCCTGAAAATCGTCCGTTTACCCCAAATAATTTCCAAAAAATCCACAAAAATTCCTGAATACTCAAATCATGTCCCAAAACAATCTATATCAATTCCAGAATGTAAAAAGCTTGTTCAATAATCTTTTCGACCCAAATTCGGCTACAAAAATTCACACGAACGCATATACACAAAATACCTTTAGACTTCTCCAAATGATCCCAAAATTCATATGTGATCAAAATACATCAAATATGAGTTCCCAGAAAAGTTTCATAATTTTTGAAGTATTTTAGCTATTTTTCCCAAATAATTGTCCCAATTCGGTAATAAATTCGCCAAATATTCTCAGATGGTCGAAAAATTACCAAATTTAAACAGGGACTTATTGACATGGTCCCTGATGTTCCTGAAAAATTTCAAGGCCTAAAAATATGCACATCACAACCTTAACCTAAACAGCCCGTAATCGAGTAAATCGGCATTACCTTTGCGGTTTTGGTTCGTTTTCGCTCTCTTAATCCAATTTTCGGGTTCTTGTGCTTCTATATAAGCTAGGTACAGGTCCTATATCACAAACCAATCAATTTTTCATCAAAATAACAGCCCTTAACTTAGGGTTTCGGCTAGTGCACAACAACGAACTTTTGAACCGTAAAAACGCTGTTTCAACCCTTTCATCCGTGTTTATGGCCAAAAAAACTATCAAAACAGGTTCCTTACCGTGTTTATGATCAAAACATGTTTATGGACCATTTTTAGGATTTTTGCACGGTTAGGAATGATTTTTAGTAACCAAGACATGTTTTTATGGTATTAAACAAGTTTAAACAAGTAAAAAAACTACTTATTTAAGCCCCTTACCTTAGGGTTTGAAGGTTTTTGGCTGGAGCAGCAATTATGTCCAGAGTTTTCAAGAAAATGAGGCTGAAAATATCAAGGATCTAGTTTAAATGTGAAAGAATAAAAAGGGGGGTAAAAGTCTTCTTTGGCGGGCTGGGCTCGTTGGGTCCCCTTTTGGGCTCATTTGGCCCACTTTTCTCGATTTATGTGCCCAAACGTGAAATGCCGAGTCCAAATTTATTTCGGGTTCGGTTTTTGGCGCGAAAAACTTATCGGGTGCGTTAAACGGAGCGAAAACGAGTGTTTTTCGGCTAGTTTTGTGTAAAATTATAAAAACATACCATACGTTTGTAAAAATCGAAAATATTTTCACGGATCGCTTAAAACATTTCAAATAAGTGTTTGGTAAGTCTTTTTCGGCTTAACGGATGATACAATGCTTGGTTTGTAACTATCTTTCGCGTTTAAGTCCATAGCGGGTAGTTAAACGAGCATGTTTTCGTTTAACTTGTTTGCTATCGAACTAAGGCCATATTATCAGTATGTTGGCTTATAATAGACATATATCTCGTATAGATGGCCCCTCGGGATATCTGGGTCATAACCAGACCCATTCGGTTAATCGTTCGTTCGTTACGCAATAAGCGGTTAAACGCTTATTTGAGTTTGTAAGTATTAAGGTGTACTCGGTTTTGCCACGGATGTCACAGAAGGATCAATTCCAAGTTTATGAGTTATAATATCTTTAGAAATACCTGTCATATCTTCGTGCTTTCGCGCAAAGGTTGAATTTCTTCGTTGTAAGAAGGATATTGGATCATTCTCAATGGACTCTTGTATTTCAACACCTATTAGGACTTTGCCGTCAAGATCCTCAGGGTGCAAGACCACTTCCTTAGAGTCTTGTTCCTTAGTCTCCATGACATTCCTCCTTGTTTTCTATAATTGCTATGCTTCCCTCAACTTTTTTGTAGACTTCATTGAGGAAGTGTAGCAATCCTTAGCGTCTTGCTGATCAGTTTTGATCTTCGCTATCCCCCATTTTCTGTATTTGCTATGCTTCCCTCAACTTTTTTGTAGACTTCATTGAGGAAGTGTAGCAATCCTTAGCGTCTTGCTGATCAGTTTTGATCTTCGCTATCCCCCATGGGTAGGAAGCTTTACGCATTGATGGTAAGTGGAGGGGACTGCCTTCATCTCGTGTATCCATGGCCTGCCAAGAGTAACATTGCAACAAGACAAAGAATCGATAACACAAAATTTTTGAATAGAATATACTCCCTCTATATATATGGGTAGTTTGATGTCCTCCAATGTATTCTTCGTTTCCTCACTGATTCCTACAAGAACTAAGGATCATGGGACAATTTCCACCTCAGGGATATTCATCCTTCGAAGGACTTCTAGTTGGATGATGTTAACTGAACTTCCTCTATCAATAAGTATCCTGTGTACATAATGGTTAGAAATAAACAAAGTAATGACTAAACCATCATGATGAGGATCCTGGTCATTGACTCGATCATCCTCATCAAAGGAGATAATTCTTTGCTCGGCTTTTGTAGAAGTCTTGATTGGCCTTTCACCGTTTTCTAGTTTGCATTCTTTGGCGTACTTCTTTGCAGCCAAATAAGAGGTTCCACATATATCGGATCCTCCAAAGATCATGTTGATAACTTGAGCTTATGGGGGAGGTGGAGCAGCCCTTTCCAGAACTGGTTCAGGATCCTGGTTCCTGGGCTTTTTTCTTCCGAACAGCTCCTTAAGGTGACCCTTGCTGAGGAGGTAGCTTATCTCCTTTCTTAAGGCTATGCAATCCTCTGTCATATGGCCGAAGTCTTCGTGAAAGGCGCACCATTTTGATTTGTCTTTGGGGGGCGGTGCCTTCTCGATTTTTCTTGGCCATCTTGCTTTATCGCCCAAGTTCCTGACAGCAAGTATCACTCCTCCCATATCTACGGAGAAGCAATAATCAGATATTCTTGGACAATCTTCATCGTCCTCCTCCTCTTCTACAACATTGATCTTCTGGCCATTTGCTTTATTTTATGGCTTAGAGTTGTTGTTCCTGAAGTAGGATCCTTGTTTTTTGTCTTGAGATTCATTTTTCACCAGAGTGCTTAGTTGATCTTGTATCCTTTGATCCTCCTCCAACCTGATGAATCTTAAAGCTTTATTTCGGACTTCATCTAAGTTCCTGCAAGGGGTCATGAAAAGATCTTGATAAAATGGAGAGTCCTTTTGTAACCCCATTTTGAATGCCTCAACAGCTGTCGGGACATCCAAATTTGGAATTTTCAAGGCCTCTCTTCCAAACCTTGTAAGGAACTGCCTAAGAGGTTCCCCACGAGGTTGGGCAACTCTATATAAATCACTAGTTAGTTTTTCGAAAGATCTACTGCATGAAAATTGACTATTAAATAGATTGATTAAATGAGAAAATGAGGTAATAGAATAAGGAGGAAGACTTAGCAGCCATTTAAGGGCGGATCCAGTGTGGGTCGAGCCAAAGCCTTTACACAAGCAAACTTCTTTCAATCTATTAGGGATTGGATTAATTTCCATCCTTTCGCGATATAAGGCTACATGTTCCTCAGGATCCATGGATCCATCATATAGTTTCATACTGGGAGCAGTGAAGCGTTTTGGTATCTCGACATCGCAAATTGGTGAAGCAAACCTGGATATGTTGCGGCTTCCTGCAGGTACTTCGGGAATAGGTTTGATGAGTCCAGGCACACTCGATATCATATCCTTGAGCTTTTGTAGCTCACGGGCTAGGGTTTGGTTGATCCCAGTATCCTGAATACTAGCATGGTTAGTGCCAAAAGACGGATTATCATAAATGTTACCTTTTACGTGATCAAAAGATCTAGCTCCATAGCAGCGTCCAGGATATATTGTTTCGGCATCAGCAGTTGGTCCAGCAGGAGCAGTAGTTTGCATGGGCATGAAATCGCCTTCATGGACCTCCAATGGCCTAGATCGGGGTTCCTTCAGGGTTTCCTTCCCGTAAGGATAGTAGGATTTTGGATGCTGATGGATGATGGGTTCTGTTTGAAAGCCCAAGGATCCTGGTTGAAGGGTCAAGGATCCTTGAAGTTGGTGGGTGGAGGATCATTGGTAAAATCCTGAGGGACCGGATTGGAAGGCTGAGGATCCTTGCAAATGGTGATTGGAGGATCTTAGGGGTTGACCTAATGATCCTTCTTGAAGGATAGATGATCCTTGCAAGTATTGGTTAGGGTATTTCTTCTGGAAGAGGTTCGAGGATCCTTGTTGAGGGTGAGAGTATGCTGGATACCTCTGGCCCGGGAAATCCGGAGTGCCAAAGTCAAGTATTTTTGGCATGATGGGGCTTGCGTCTTCAGCAGTTTTTTTTAGTTCTCCTAATTTCCTCGATCTCATGGAGGATCCTCTGGTTGGTCTTGTTCTGCTGCTCCATATAGCTCTTCATCTGTGAACACAAAACAGAAACATCATTGTTAGCATACCGTTTGGGAGATGGTAGTGGATTTTGATCTGGAGAAAACAGCAGTCTCCTTCTTATGAGCAACAGTTATAGGCTTTTGTGCCTTCGTAGAAACGGGTAGCGGTGGCAAAGTCACTTGAGCCGGGACACTCGAAGCAACAGTTGTGGGAATAGCTTTTCCTTGGGAGGCCATTGAGTGAGTGAAAGTAAGGATCGAATAAAGGTAAGGGTTTTTGTGATTAAAGCACCAAAGGCCCCACGGTGGGCGTCAAATTGTTTCGGTTAAAAATCGGTCTAAGGATCAATGAACCAAATTCGTAAGTGAGGATTGGTGCTAGTATGGATTAATGCGATCAAAGTAACAGTTATAAACAGCTATAATCCCGGCCACGTTTGTTTACTTCTTCAACTTGAACGTTTTTGAAGCGTGGATGAGAAGGGAACACTGAGTAAAACACTTCGTCCATAATAGTAGGAATTCTGGTGAGCACGTGTTATACCTGCAAAAAATAGATTAGAATATAACTGAAATTGACTGTTGAGGATCCTTGAACCTCTGAGGATCCTCATTCCTGCTGACAGTTGCTAATGATACTTGAATTTCTAGGATCAAAGATCCTGGTCCCAACACCTGTTAGAAGTCTAAAAGAACTTACAGTGAGTGGTAAGTCGAAAAGAAGTGGCCATCAAGTCTCATTTCGCGGTGTGAAGACTAAACAGTGTTGAAGACAGTCAAATATCTAGTCATGTCCGGCCAAACACTATCAGCCCTTAAGTTCTTTTATGGTATCACCCCTGCCCCTCTGATAGCCATTACTTCAGCTCATGTTCTCCTATACTTAAGGTTCGGATTAGTATGCTCTGTGTCTGCTATCTTTGTCCGTCTCACAACGAAAAACCAACCAATAGTTAAGTTCTAAAAGAACAATTGGTACTCTTCCGTCCAAGATCCTTGTTATAAATCTAAAAGAACCTGCGGTGAGTGGTAAGTCGACAAGAGCTCGCCGTCAAGTCTCGTTTTGCGGTGTGAAGACTAAACAGTGTTTAAGACAGTCCGATATCCAGTCATGTCCGTCCAAACACTATCCCATTCCAGTTCTAGCCTACGTCAGTCGTCAGCATCCAGAATAGATTAGTTATATGAAGTATCGTATGTTTCTGGTGATTCTAAAATTCCTATTACTAGTATGCCTTTAGTAAATCCTTATAATGTTTTTTTAAACTCTCAAATTCGTTATCTAAAAACGTCATCTCCGGTAGCTGGATAATAATATCCCAACCAAGGAGAAGGTCTCTTTGTTTTTCGCTCCTCTCGTACATGGTTACATAGGAAAATGAAAACACGTAAATACATGTTGATTTCTACAAATGAACGATATAATTTATCATGAAATCTTATTAAAAAGAACGTAAAAACGGATGCGTTTTGCAACACATAAAAGTTCTTTCGCGACCCTTTTAATGACCATGGAAATTGTTTGATTTAAATAAAGGAAATATTAGATAAAAGAAATTTTCTTTAACTTTCAAAGTCCTAGATTTTGTTTGACAAACGGTGAAAGGTAAAGGTAAAATAAGAGAAGAAAATAAGAAGGTAAAGATCACAATTGCTTGAGACAGCGGATAGCTCCTTAATTAATAAGTGTAAATTTCTTATTTCATGTCGCTCATGCATGCATGAATAGAGGTTAGCCCACAATTGTTTTTATTAATTTTCTAAAACTCATTCCAAATGTATTTTATCACTTTGAAAATGTTCCCAACAATCAAATGTTATATCATATTGACAAATGTATTTTTTTAACAACATATTTTATCACCTAAAGTTCCTCAAATCTTAAAATTGCCAAGATTTAAACCTAGCACCTAACTTTTGAAAGGACAAAACAATACCATTATTAATGGGAATATTGTGCTCTCAAGAAGCATGCCATGAAAGATCCTCTTGTGAGTGGGTGGGAAGGATGGCTACTTTTTGTAACTTGATGCACATCTAGTCTTCTTTTGGTTTTAGTTTATAGTGTCAAAGGGAGCAATAAGGAGGTTCATTGAACGTCTTTTTTGCATTTCAAATAAGTCCTCATCACACATCATACTTTACACTTTTATCTCATCACACATCTTACTTTACACTTTTATCTTTTGGCACTCAAGTACTCTTCCAGACTCACACTCTATCTATCTCTCTCTCTCTCTCTCTCTCTCTCTCTATATATATATATAGGCTTAAGTTTAGAAGAGAAATGAGATTAATGTGATAAATAAATATGGGCCACTAGTTTTATTTTATTTTTTAAATCTTTAAAAGTAAATGAAAAAAATATAAATGCAACAATAAATGCATTCTCTTTCTTCAATTAATACAATTAATATAACCATAATAAATCTCTCTGTTTTCAATTAATACAACTAATATAACCATAATAAATACTCTCTAATTAATAAATATCAAGACATAACATCTTTTATTTTTCAATTGATATACTTAGAAAAATTATTGTTATAAGTAATAATAAAAAAATATTATACAAATTTGTTCATTAAATATAAACAATAAATATACAACATACACAAAATTATATAACCTACACATGTTTTGAGGATTAAAAACGTACAACATACAAAAAAGTATACAACTTACATATGTAATTTCACATCAATAATTATATAAACTAGACAAAGATACACATATTCTATATGTGTGTAGGTTATATGTAGTTATACGTTTTTTGTGTGTAGGTAATATGTTTTTTTATTCCTAGAACAAGTGTATGTTGTATGTTTTTGTGTAGGTTGTGTATTTTTTATTGACATTTATTGCTAACATATGTAAGATAGTTTTTTGTATTATTCATCACAATGTACCTACGTGTTGATGGATATTGATATATTGAGTTGGAAGAAATTGGTTTTGGATAGAAAAAATGTTTAATGTATGAATAAATTGTATTTGTGTAGGATAAAATTTTCAAGTGTAGGTTATATGTTTTTCTTGTGTAGGTTATAAGTTTTTGTGTGCGTGTGTAGTTTATAGATGCTGAATTTTGTGTGTCGGTTATATGTTTTTCGTGTGTAGGTTATATCTTAAGAACAAATGTAGGTTATATGTTTTTGTGTAGGTTGTGTACTTTTTTGTTGATATTTAATGCAAACACGTGTAAGATAGTTTTTTGTACTATTCATCACAAAGTAAATACGTGTTGATGGATATTAATATATTGAGTTGGAAGAAATTGGTTTTGGATAAAAAGAAATTTTAATGTATGAATAAATTGTACTTGTGTAGGATAAAAATTCAAGAGAGAAAAAAAAAATAAGTTATAAAAATAAATGAATTCTTATTATTTTCCAATTATAATAATTTGATTAGCTATATTAATTAAATAGATAACTATTGTATTTATTAGTCATATTAATTGAAGAGAGAGCATGCATTAATACTTTCCTCAATTATCTTTAAGCATTTAAAACCTAAAATAAAATTAGTGGTCCATATTCATTTCTCACATTTCTCACAGTAATTTCATTTCTCTCGTGAACCATCCCCTATATATATATATATCTGTGTGTGTGTGTGGGAAATATAAAGTGAAAACCCATTTGAGTTGTGAAAACCCTATGCAACATCGTTTTTTTTGTTTGCACATGTAATATATGTTGTTACATTTAATACAAAACATCAAAAAATAAAAAAAATTGTTTTGCTATTTTTAACATTTTTTTACTAATTTTTATATAAGTTTTCAGGAGAGAGAAAAAGTTATATTTATATTTACATTTTTTATTCACTTTAATTGTAGACCACAAGATTCAAACTTTAATTAAAAATATGTACTTAAGAATGGGTTACTAGAGTTTTCACAACCCAATTGGGTTTTCATTCTAACCCTTCCATACATACATACATACATACATACATACATATATATATAGGGGATGGTTCAAACGAAAGTCATATTATTGCTAGAAGTGTGATAAATTAATATAAACTACTAGTTTATTATAGGTTTTAAATGTTCAAAAATAAATGAAAAAGTTTTTTATGGCAACATTAAAAACATTCCTTCTTTAATTAATACAACTAATCTAATCTAACTATATATTCAAGCAACATGATTTTTTCACATGGCATCATTCTAGTGCTTCCACATAGGATGCTACTTAGATGCCATGTGAGTAGTTTCCTATTTTATCATCTCTTCTTCTAAACACAATATTGAGCATGAACCCGTTTAGTTATGTTAACCTATGACCTGGTTTCTCTTCAAATACAGTCATCTTCATATGAAGATACACTTTGTAAAATTTTGAAAAATAAATTATTATGTGATACAAGTCTCGAACCCAAGATCTCATGTTTCAAACTAAAGATGCTTACCAACTCCACTTAAGAAGTTATTGTGTTGGATTTCTTGACTTATAAATGGTATATTGTTTGATATATAGTTAGATTCACTTATAATTAATACTAGAAAATCATTAAACAATTAAGTTAACATCTAATGTTATATAGTACTAAATCTAACTTTTTTGTTGTTTTTAACCACCCGTATATCACACGGGCTCTATCCTAGTAAATACATTAAATTCTCTTTCCAATTAACATAACTAACCAAGCTAAAATATTTAAAAGATATATATAAAAAATTCATGTTTTTTTGTAAAATATTTTCCTTTTCTCTTAATTTTTTATCCTACACCAATACAATTATTCATACACTACAATTTTATTTAACCTAATATATCAATATCCATCAACATATGATTTTATTAATAACCATGAATACATATTTTTTCTCAATTAATATATCTACATAAACTAACATATACTTACAATGTGATGAATAATACAAAATAAATATCCTACGCATGCTTGTATTATAATATTACAATAAATATTCAACCTACAACCCTACACAAAAATTGTAACTTACACTTGTTCTACGCATAAGAAAACATATAATCTACACACACACACACACATATATATATATATATGTATATATATAAGCCACATGGAAAATACAAATGTCCTACGTATGTGTACATTAAATATCAATAAAAATATGCACCCTACACAAACACATAAACTATACTTGTATTTCAGCTTCAACAATTATATATAACATACATGAAATTGCATAAAACATACACATGTGTATTTAATATTAAAAAGAAACATTGATGTTGTATTTTAAAATACACATGTGTAGGCTATGCTATATACATTTTGTGTAGCTTTTATACATAATTGTCGATTCTAAAATTCATATGTATGTTAGATATTAATGTATACATTATATGTTTTTTATGCAAAAACACAAGTGTAGGTTATATGTATTTATATAGGTTGTATATTTTTACCAAAATTTAATGTTCACATGTAGAATATATATATATATATATATATATATAGGGGTTGTATTTATATAGGTTGTATATCCTATATATATATAGGTTGTGTGTGTGTATGTGTGTGTGTGTGTGTATATATATATATATGTGTGTGTGTGTGTGTGGGTGAGATCTAAAGAGAACTCCTCTTACAGAGAGAACTAATAAAGAATTACTTTTAAGTTTTCTTAAAAGTATTTTGTGATTTTTTTCCTTTCCTCTTAACAAAATGATATTATTCCTATAAAAAAAAGTCGATGTAATGCATATGTGCACTAATGTGTATTGCATATATACAATAGTGCTTTATTGCATATGATACAATATAATTGCATTATACAATACACACTATTAAATATATTTTTTTAATTAGATTAAAAAGCTTTCTTTACTAGTTCTCTAGTTCTCTCTTGATCCTCACCCTATATATATGTGTGTGTGTGTGTGTAGTTTATATAATTGTTAATGTTGAATTTCATATGTAGATTGCATGTTTTCGTGTATGTTATACATGTTTTTTGCTTAAAA
Source organism: Bidens hawaiensis (assembly GCF_021521415.1). Classification (NCBI taxonomy): domain Eukaryota; kingdom Viridiplantae; phylum Streptophyta; class Magnoliopsida; order Asterales; family Asteraceae; genus Bidens; species Bidens hawaiensis. The sequence continues at coordinate 133,060 of NW_027491053.1, forward strand.
CTAGTGTATGCTTTATGATTTATGTAACTCATATATTTTATTTTTGATATTTAATGGATGCATATGTATGATATATATTTTTTGTAATATTCATCATAATGGTTTTTGTAGTTATTTCAACGGAGAAAAAAAATACATACTAATAACCATGAAAAAAAGTTACGTATTATATTGAGTTAGAAAAATTGTCTTTAGATATAAAGAAATTGTATGGTATGAATAAATTGTATCTATGTAGGATAAAAAATCAAGTGTGAAGATAAATAAATTCTAAAATAGATGAACTGTTTATATTCTATTTAAATATATTAATTTGATTACTTATGTAAAAAAAAATTGGAGAAAGAAATTAATTGATTTATTAGTTGTATTAATTGAATATGAGAAGGTTTTTAATGTTGCCATTAAAACTTTTTAATTTATTTTTAAACATTTAAAACATATAATAAAATAGTGGTCCATATTGATTTCTCGCATGAACTTAAGCCTGTATATATATATATATATATTAAGTTTATTTCAGAAGTGTTTTTTAGTACGAGAAGTAATTACAACCAATCATAATTTTTTTCTTTTATTTATGATTTATTTTAATAGAGTGGACATCTTAGTACAAAGTTTTTTTCATATATGATAAGTAACCTATGTGTGGGATAAGTTACATCTTTTTTTGTTTTTAATTTAAATATTTTTATCATATAACTAGTTTACCATAAAATAATCGATCTTCATAATTCCATTTTATCAACAAATATACTAAATTACAAACTATTTTTTTCTTTAATATACTGAGGTTTTGATAATGAAAGGGTTCACAAATAAATGAGATGTTATAACTCGGTTTAAAAACTATCTCTGTTTGGTGAGACCGATGACCCGCTTATTAAAGTTAATTACATTAGTGAATCTTTTTTTTTTAAGTTTAACATAAATGAAACGCTTCATAAATAATATTCAAATTATAACAAATGAACATAAATAAACAAATATAAAAATAAAGTGATGTTTCATTTAATGTTTCAAGCAAAAATGAGTATAACTTAACATAAATTGATAAAAATATTTTCAAGTATATTATTATGTTTCTTACAGTAAATAAAATTAAAATCCAAAAAAACATGTTCACAATATTATGAACGGAAAATGTAATTACGGGGGTAAAAACTAGTTTCCAATAAATTGCTTAATTATTATTTATTATCATTAATGTACATATAAAATTGTTGTCTTTTCAAAGTAACGTAACTCCGATGAAATCGTTTCTTGGGAGCGTAATTAACTTACAAAGTAATCATGATACCAACTGAAGCGTAATTAACTTACAAAGTTTAACTAGTGATTTTGTTAGCCAAAAAATGAGATCTTGATAGTGTTCTGTTTTGTAAGATACTAGCTCAGGTTCTTGTGTGCAACACGAGTTGGAATAAATAAATTTATTTAAACGACAATACGATATGAAATACAAAAAAAAGGTGGTAAACTGTTTATATAAATATATATGTATTATATGGTTTAATAAATTACATATGGGGAAAGTGAATACGGTACTGTTAGCCGTGTAACTTTACACGTAAAACCAATCAAAACTACGTAGTTTTGATTAAAAACCCTTCTCATTTACCTAAAATACCTTCTCCTTTTATGATAGTCTTTATATAGTAATCTTGAATATATAAAATATTTGTTTGTTTTAAGTTTTCCTCAAATTCTACCACAAAACATTAACTTGGTGTTCAACTTTTTGGATCAGCTCGTCTAAAATTGGCTTGCCGTTCTTGGATTATTTTACTTATTTTTCCTTTTGAATTTTAATTTAGATATTTACAATGAGGTTACATATAATGGTTCGATAATAAATAAATGAAAAATCAATTTTTAAAATAAAATCACAAAATCCTCATTTTGAAAACTTGCAAACGTTTTCATTTTAAGTTTGTATTATTCTCAATGATTGCATACATAATATTTAAATTATCAATAATTGATATTTGTCCAATAAAAACCTAAAAATTGCATCTTGAATTTGTGAGTTAAAAATCCCTTCAAACCGTGTAATCAAAAGAGCTGAAATTTTTATTATTTTTAACTTAGATATGAAACTTTTGTAAATATAGAAATGATTATGATTAAATAAGGAGAGTTTTAATTAAAACTACGTAATTTTGATTGGTTTTGCGTTTAAAGCTACATGGCTAACATCACCGTATTCACTTCCCCTATTGCATATTAAACTATATGAAAAAAAAAATCATATACATGTTAGAAATACTAAATCTCTATAATATTTTTTTGCATATAAAATTTATAGCCTTGCCTTTAGACTGTGCGTTCTGGGCAGATTATAAAAATAGCACATTAAGCAATCAAATTCAAGGAAAAATAACACCTCTAAAGTATCCAAGATAAAGATATATAATTCATACTATCTTTTTCACTGGTTAACTTTTAAACTGATAGATTCGAGTTCAGCTATATGTGTCTCTAATAAAACAAACAAAATATGAAATAAAACTGTAGGGGTATGGTACTAAAACCCGGTTCTACGACCCTAAATCTATTATGTTTGGCCTATTTTATCGCATGGACTAATACAATGTTATTGGGCCGAGGGGGTTTTGTGGAGGTAACCCTAACTGGGCTAGGCCCATTAGGGTACCATGATGGTGGCCATGAGACTCTATATAAGGAGGTCTCCACCTCCTTATCATTGGTCATGCTCAATAAGAGCCACCACCACTTTTTGTGTCTGTGAACAAGAAATCCTCAGGATATCTTAGCAGTCGCCTCCACACCCCCAGAACGGCCATCGCAGGTCTCACAGTTGCAGGTCTCAGGCGCAGCCGAGGAAGAAGAAGATCAAGACGTGGTTCGTTCATCTCGAAAATCCGTGGAAGCATCGTCATGGATCAGGTTAGATTCGTTTCGTGTTTCGACATTTGGCGCCATCCGTGGGACGGCAACGAACTGCCCTTCGATCTTCATCTCGGCTGTCAGATCTCTCCCAAGAAAAACGCAGATCTGGAAGTTTACAGAAAAAGGCTTCAAAGCTTGTTCTATTTAAAGCTCAAAAAGATCCATAGATCTAAAAAGAGGCTTCCAGATCTGGGCAAGAAGGAAAATCCATGATTCGAATGATCAGATCTCCGAATCTGTGAATCTGTGATTCAGGATCTCCGAATCTGTGATGGTTTTAAATCTGCTCCGAATCTTCAGATTTGTCCAGATCTGATTTACAGATCTAGGTCTAGATTACAGACCTGAATTTTAGGTCTAAAGTTGCAGATCTGACTCTTAAATTGCAGATCCAGAAGTTACTAGACTTCCGCCGCCATGTACGCCCGGGGGTTCTCACTCCGCAGCCGTGCATGTGCCGCCGCGGAAACCACCATCTGGGTTTTGCGCAAGAGACCTTCGCCATGCACACGCACTTGCGAGTCACCACTCTATCGCCGTGCATGCGCGCATCAGGCTACGCGCCAAAACTTCAAGGTTGGGAATCCTCCTAATATCCCATATGGCTACGCGCCAAGGTTGGGAATCCTCCTAATATCCCATATGGCTACGCGCCAAACTTCAAGGTTGGGAATCCTCCTAATATCCCATATGGCTACGCGCCAAGGTTGGGAATCCTCCTAATATCCCATATGGCTACGCGCCAAGGTTGGGAATCCTCCTAATATCCCATATGGCTACGCGCCGAACTTCAAGGTTGGGAATCCCCATAATATCCCATATGGCTACGCGTCAAACTTAGGGGTTGGGAATCCTCATACCATATGTTCACGCATCACATATGCTCACGCATATTACACATGCCTACGCATCACATGCTCGCACATGTCATAGTCTACACGCACGCGCACGCAACATCTGCGCGTGGCGCATAACACAAAACCAAAAGTCTACGCGCAAGTGCATGCAACATCTGCACGTGGCGCGTGACATAAAGTAGCTCGTAAGCCGCCTCACGCGCAAGCTCCACTATTATTACAGCTCATAAGACGCCTCGCGCGCAAGCTGTTATTATTTTTACGGCCCGTAAGTCGCCTCACGCGCAGGCCTTTATTATTCACACAGCTCATAAGACGCCTCGCGCGCAAGCTGTTATTATTCTTACGGCCCGTAAGTCGCCTCACGCGCAGGCCTTTATTATTCACAGCTCATAAGACGCCTCGCGCGCAAGCTGTTATTATTCTTACAGCCCGTAAAGTCGCCTCACGCGCTGGCTTTTATTATTCACACGGCTCATAAGACGCCTCGCGCGCAAGCTGTTATTATTCTTACAGCCCGTAAGTCGCCTCACGCGCAGGCCTTTATTATTCACACGGCTCATAAGACGCCTCGCGCGCAAGCTGTTATTATTCTTACAGCCCGTAAGTCGCCTCACGCGCAGGCCTTTATTATTCACAGCTCATAAGACGCCTCGCGCGCAAGCTGTTATTATTCTTACGGCCCGTAAGTCGCCTCACGCGCAGGCCTTTATTATTCACACAGCTCATAAGACGCCTCGCGCGCAAGCTGTTACTATTCTTACAGCCCGTAAGTCGTCTCACGCGCAGGCTTTATTATTCACACAGCTCATAAGACGCCTCGCGCGCAAGCTGTTACTATTCTTACAGCCCGTAAGTCGCCTCACGCGCAGGCTTTATTATTCACACAGCTCATAAGACGCCTCGCGCGCAAGCTTTATTACTTTCACAGCTCGTAAGTCGCCTCACGCGCCAGCTTAATTATTATTCTCAAAGCTCATAAGACGCCTCTCGCGCGCAGGCTTTATTATTCTTAGCTCGTAAGTCGCCACTCGCGCAGGCTCTATTATTATAGCTCGTAAGTCGCCTTGCGCGCCAGCTTCATTATTCTACAAGCTCGTAAGCCGCCTCACGCGCCAGCTTCATTATTCTACAAGCTCGTAAGTCGCCTCGCGCGCCAGCTTCTTTATTATTTTACAGCTTGTAAGCCGCCTTGCGCGCCAGCTTCATTATTCTACAAGCTCGTAAGCCGCCTCACGCGCCAGCTTCATTATTCTACAAGCTCGTAAGTCGCCTCGCGCGCCAGCTTCTTTATTATTACAGCTCGTAAGACGCCTCGCGCGCCAGCTTCTTTATTATTACAGCTCGTAAGTCGCCATGCGCGCAGGCTCTCATTATTCTACAGGCTCGTAAGTCGCCGCACGCGCCAGTTTTATTACTTTCACAGCTCGTAAGTCGCCTCACGCGCCAGCTCAATTATTATTCTCGAAGCTCATAAGACGCCTCTCGCGCGCAGGCTTTTATTATTCTTAGCTCGTAAGACGCCTCACGCGCAGGCTTTATTATGCTACAGCTCGCAAGACGCCTCTCGCGCGCAGGCATTATTATTATTTTAGCTCGTAAGTCGCTTCTCGCGCCAGCTTCATTATTATTATAACTCGTAAGTCGCTTCTCGCGCCAGCTCCATTATTATAGCTCGTAAGTCGCCTCACGCGCGAGCTTCATTATTATTATAGCTCGTAAGTCGCCTCGCGCGCAGGCTTTTATTACAATATGTCATCATCATGAAGAAAGCCTCTCAAAACTCAGACAATAAAGACAAGGCCAAAGAAAAAGGGAAAAAACCGCCTCACACCTTATAAAGTCCAGCGCTCCACCTAGACGCTTGCGCGCCCAGGAGCAACACTGGACTTAGGGGGGCTTGTAGGGGTATGGTACTAAAACCCGGTTCTACGACCCTAAATCTATTATGTTTGGCCTATTTTATCGCATGGACTAATACAATGTTATTGGGCCGAGGGGGTTTTGTGGAGGTAACCCTAACTGGGCTAGGCCCATTAGGGTACCATGATGGTGGCCATGAGACTCTATATAAGGAGGTCTCCACCTCCTTATCATTGGTCATGCTCAATAAGAGCCACCACCACTTTTTGTGTCTGTGAACAAGAAATCCTCAGGATATCTTAGCAGTCGCCTCCACACCCCCAGAACGGCCATCGCAGGTCTCACAGTTGCAGGTCTCAGGCGCAGCCGAGGAAGAAGAAGATCAAGACGTGGTTCGTTCATCTCGAAAATCCGTGGAAGCATCGTCATGGATCAGGTTAGATTCGTTTCGTGTTTCGACAAAAACCATGAAACGGATTGGATGATACTTCGTAATTGATATCTTATCATTGAATATTTTTGCTTTTTTCGGTAATCACGTTTTACTAGTGGTGCGCTCGCTACAGAACCGGTATCGATTCCGAATTTCTTAAAACTTGGCACCGATACCGTAAGAAAAATTTCGGTAAATACCGTACTGTTACCGGCCGGTACCAATCCCGAATTTTCCGATCCTGGTTTTCTTAAAAAGTTGACGCCGATACTAGTACCGAAATGCTCGATTCGATACCGGTACCATTTACTTATCCCTACATTTTACAAAGATCTTTTTTGCACTTACAAATGATACAAGAGATTCGGATCTTAAAGGAGAGATGGAAAAGTTATGGAAACATATTTCAATATCCACTAAATAAAGGAGAAGCCTTGGGTTGTTCACGATACTGTTTGAGGTCATATCATAAGTCAAACCGTCAGTAAATATTTTGTTGAAAAATTAAAAGAGAACGGTTAAACTTTAAAACATAACCAAAAACCATTACTAACGATTTGATTCCTGTTGGTTTTACGGTTTGGCTCGTTCGGCATTAACACAAGTTATCCTAAAGTAACCATAAGTTAGATTGTAATGATAGGAAGAATTACAATAAGTTAGGTAAAAAGTTAAATATTATACATCAATTGTGCTGCTGAATAGTAACTTCAAAAATCATTAAGCAGCTTAGCAGCAAAACCAATATATTTATTGGAAGGAATAAAACTTCCACATATAAAATATATCCATCAAAAACTTGCGCAAAATCAAACTAACAAGGTAAAAACTTGAACATGCGGGCGTGCACGCGGACACACGTATATAAATTATTTATTGTTTTGTTATTATTATTATTATTAACAAAACATTTTTTTTTCCACATAATCATCCATGTAAGCAACCATATCAGTAAAAATTGATGAGGTTAAATTCCGTTAGTAAAAAACTTATCGAAAGAAAATAGGTTGAAATTACGTTGGTACTGTTGTGGTACGTTTTTAAAGTTAGACTTAGTGCTAACTAATGAGTCAAAGTTTGAATTAGTAATATCCGATATCTCCTAAACGTAATTAGAAAAAGAGTACCAACGTATAATAGACATTACATTAGCTTGAACTTTAGAGTTCATTAAAAAAACATAAAACTATATAAATATTTCGTCGACAGCTCAAAATGATTCATTCTATAATGTGGCAATTTCAACTAGTTTAGTTTGAACGGATTTATTGGAGTTATGGTTTTAATCAAATTACTTAGAAAAAAAAAATTCCATTAGATACTTAAACATTTTGACATGAAAATTTAGACAAATATTTTATGAAAGGTGCATTAAATGTTAATTTTGAAGAACAAGCCGGTCCCAAAGGGTGCTAAAAATTCAAAATCTTTTAAGTGGTTTAACCAATGATAAAAAAAATTATTTAAGAACGATTTTCCCTTTATATAATCAACTTTAGCATACTATATCCATATTAAAACGCATCATTTTTAATAAGTTTCAAAATGGGTGGGTCGGGTTGACTTCCAATCACTATTTTCTAGTTATTTCACGTGTAATAAATAGTCCATCAATTTGATGTTTTATACAAACAATATTCAACCTATTTGACCCATTTGAGATAAAAGCATTATTTTCGAAACCGGAAAAGACCAGCCAGTCCAATTGAGAAAAGCTGAAGTCTTCGGCCCGGTTACAAGCAAATAAACCAAAAAATAAAAACACTAGCTGGTTATTCACAGACCAGAAAACTTGCTTTGAACCAGCAAAAGGAATCAAAAATATCCAATCTTGATAACATTAAATATCTTTCATATTGAGTAGATGTACACAATAATTTATGCACTGCCGAATGATAAGTTTAATGCACCGTCATTTATAATTGTTGGCTTCCTCATTGATTTCTCGGTAGGATGTGATATCGTTTTCTTTTGAACTTTAAGGAAGTGGCTCAAAGATGATTCAATTAAGTGCCAAATGGCACAACCATCTTACTTAGGGGTCTACACGGACTGAACCGGACCTTGTCCGTGTTCGTTCGTTAAGCTTTTACAAACGGATGGTTCACGAACACTCTACTGAACGAAAATTCATTTTCGTGTCCGTCCATTAAGAAATTGAGTTTATCCGTGTCCGCCAGTCAATATTGTAAACGGGCATTAACGAACACTAATGGAAAAATGGACACTGATGGACAAATAGGGCTGTAAGCGGGCCGAACCGAACTGGATAAGACCTTGCCGTCTTCGTCCATTAAGCTTTTGTCAGATAAACGTACGTTTCATGAACACCCTACCAAAAGAAAATTAGTGTTCATGTCCGTTCATTAAGAAATTAAGTTTGTTCGTATCTGTTCGTTAGTATTGTTAACGGACATTAATTGACAACCGAACACTAACGGACACTAATGGACAAACAAACACCAATGGACACTAATAAACGTCAATGGACAAAAAAAACATAAACATATCAAAATACTTAGAATAAACACTAATGAACAATACATCACATAATATCCAAAAATACTTAACGCTTAACATAGTAACCAAATAGATAATCATATCAAAATAATGTTTTGGTATTTATAATTTACAAACTTCTAGTGTTTCACGAGAAATAAGCTTCAAAATCTTCATTTTACAGAGAATTTCAACGTACACAACACTATTAAACGGACCTTATCGGGCAGGCGTTACCGGACATAATCTGACGGATGTTACCGGGCGTTCACGAACACTATCGAACGAACACAGCTTATCCGTTAAGTTTACCGAACAAATTTTTTTTGTCCATGTCAGGTTCGTTTATAAAACGGACGAACATAAATGAACTTTCTACCGAACGGACAGCCAGACGTCTGCAACGCCTGGTTCTTAAATTCTTACTATTTATTATATTAAGGATAACGTTAACAATGTTTAAAAATAAAAAATAAAAAAGTAATAACAAAAGTGTACGAGGTAACTCGGAAAACAAAAACTATTGAACTCAAAAACAAATACGATTTAAAAACAAAAATATTTGGGAAAAACAAATACTATTGAACTCAAAAACAAATTCGACTTAAAAAAACATTTGGTATACAATGAATTTTTTTTAGACCTGTTGTGAGTGAGCATACCTTTGAGATCTTTTATTCTTCTGAGTGAAGGACAACCAAAGTTCAAAATAAATTAACAGTATAACCTTTGAGATCTTTTATTCTTCTAAGTGAAAGACAACCAAAGTTCAAAATAAATTTAAAGTATATTTGGTATGACGTAATAGAATGAATGAGAGAATGGAATAGACGTGAGAATGGAATGGACAAAGGAATAAAATAAATCATTACCATTCATTGTCGTGTTTGGTTAGCATGTAGGAATGAAATGATATTCCTTTAATTATTATTATTATTATTAATGCTAACAATTAATATTAATATAAGCATTAATAATATGAATATTCATATTAACTTATTTTTAAGACCTGCGTGTTTCAACGAGATAGTTAAACGAATAAAACAATTATAAAAATGTTGAACCACGCCGCGTGTTGTGAAGCGTTGAATTGCCTAATAATAATACTAATATTGATAATACGATAATAAATCTAATATAATAATTTTTATATTTTAATATACAAAAATAATGATATATTATTATTATTATTATTATTATTATTATTATTATTATTATTATTGATTCCATTCCTTGAAGAAATGAAAAAAACCACACATATACCTTAGAGAATGAAAATCCTGTATTTGGAAGGAATTTCATTCCTTGTGAAATGGTTCATTTCATTACCACGTGACAACCAAACATGGTTTTTTTCATTCCTTTAGAATGAACCATTCATTCCGTCTCTCATTCCTATATACCAAACGCTACCTTAGTGTTATATAGTTTGTCAGCAGTTATAAAGAACAAAGCCTAATAATAACAATAAATTACAAATAAGCAAATACTAATAACCACAAAGCCATGTAAAAGTAAATACTGGCGGATCTTGAATATTTAGTATGAACGGGCCGAAAGTCACAAGACCTAATTTTTTTTCCTACTTCTAAGTTTCGGGTCGAAAATCCAGTTCAGGCCGGGTCAAACAATAATTCCAAACCCTAACCTACCAAAGTGAAAGAAATACAAAAAGGGTGAAATGTGAATTTCCGAACATGGTCTCTACTAGCTTACGCTGACTGTTTTGATTAATCGATTTCACTCCCACACTAGTCAGTTCTGAACATCAGGCCTCAGTAGGCAGCGACAGCACCCAATCAGTCGATTAATCGTTTTCACATCCAAACGAGTTCACCAATTCTCCTGCTTGCTTCTTAGCTTCTTTCTGACTTGTGTGACGAACCTCATAAGTCAGTAGGTCACACAATGGCCAACGCGCATTGAAACTTCATTGTGGTGTTCGAACATCGACCAGATGGTAGGGTAGGATTTTGGGCATAACGATAATATTTTGTTTAAAATTTATTTGGGCTTGTATTTAGTCTTATGGAGTTTTATTTTTGACAGAATTATAGAGATTTTCCTTTATGTTTGCACAAAATTTCAGCGGTTGTTATTTATCTTCAAAATTAACCTAATTTGTACTTTACTTTTCCATATGCTACACCGTTTGTCCTTTAGCACTAACACAATTAGTTTTTGTTGTTAACTCTGGTCATGTGCAAGGCGCGTGCGGGCATTTTTGTAATTTTACATATTTAATTAAACATATTTGTTAAATAAAGAAACAAAAAATTAAAACACGTATTATCGTCTTTTTGTCTCAACTCTCTCTCTCTCCCTCTCTGTCTCTTCTCTCTCTCTCTCTCTCTCTCTCTCTCTCTCTCTCTCTATGAAGACAACCACAGACCAGCTGTCGTACTCCGACTTGAAGCCTAGAAGTGTGATCAATAGTTGGTACATATTTTGTAAATATATTAGAGTTACGAGTTATTTTGGCGGAAGACTTTGTTTATAACAAATTATTTATTTATTTCAAAAACTTCTTGGATAATAAATACCCAAGTGTTTGATTTACAAATCATGTTTAATTTGTTTACAATATTTTAATAATTAGAAACTGAGCCATCTTCATATAGCGAGCATCTAACTTCATGAGTGACTGTAATTTCTTGCTAACTATGCTTAATTTGTTTTTCGTAAAATGTAGGGGGAAAATACGTCAGCAATATGTAGGTGAATCGTTGACTCTAAAAATACTTAACAATTCTTTAAATGACAAGATAGTTTTCTTGAACTAACTTAGCAGAAACTTTTCTTATTCCTGGGATTTATACCTTTTGCCATACACACACAATCAAGGGTTCTCCAGGAACTGATGCCCACTAGAGAACTGGTTATGACTGCGTGGTCAGTTATGTTTGGATCCAGACACATGTATAATCGATCTGAGTTACTTTTGTCTTCTATCTTGTATGTTATAGATCACGTTATCTCTTATAAACTTTTGACTAAGTTTTTAAGATAAACAACTCATTTATCTTATTGACTTATTGTAAAGGGTTTAATGTATTCACCTGTGATTTCCTGTTCTAAATGATATGGTGATCTCGTTTGAAAACCTTTGGGAATGAATGATTTTTAACCTATAATAAGATAGGTTCACATAAATACCCGGATCGTCTCTTGATCAAACTACAGACCTTTAGTCTAGTTTTGGTAGCTTTAAAATGTGATAGATCATTTGTTTGAAAAAATATTTAGACCTGTAGTCTTTCTGTTTATTTGCCAATCATGTACTGAGTTTCTTCTTCATGAAGAAACATCTATGATAGGTTTCTTCTTCAAGAAGAAAAGTAAATTGACTACAACTTTTGTATGTAAAAATCATATGTTTCTTAATCATGAAGAAACAATATTTTGACTATATCTATGGAATAAAAAACTTTATGCTTCTTAATCATGAAAAACTATATTTTGATTATATCCTCTTGTATATAAATTTCTATGTTTCATAATTATAAAGAAACACTATTTTAATTATAACCCATGTGTAACATCTCGGATTTTTCAAACCCGTATTCGTTTACATATAACTTGATCCGGGAACATTTTTCGGATCCTTATTGTTAATAAAATTAAACAATTATGATTATTTAAGATTTATGTTTTCATTTTATATCCCTCATGTTCTTAAAGTGGTTCAAATCTTGATTTAATTTCAAAATATTTAATAATTGACCATTTTATAAACTACAAGGACTAAAATTGCCAAACCACAAAAGTTCCTCCTCTTGGACCCGGGGCGCCGCGCGACCACAGGTGTTCCTAGCCACCACGCGGCGCTATGAGATACCTGATCAGTTTGTTTTTCGTTATTTGCTTCCTAGTTCGTTTTTAGAATGTAAATCGCTTATTTTTTGACTAAATCAAGTGTTTTAAGCTCCAAGAAAACTCATATAGACTAGATACATGTTCGTGTTCATTACTTATTTATCAAGAACAAATTTTTACTGATCTTATATTGATTTGAGCATTAAAGACATATTCGGTTACTTAAACGAGCTAATTAACCATAATTGGTTCGTTTTAGTGTTCTCTATATAAAAAAACTCATTATAACCTGTCACAAACTTTACCTAAACCCTAAGAGAGCATCCTCAGCCATCACCCCTTCTGTTCCTCATAAAATCCTCTGGTTTTTACTTATTTGTTTGAAGATACAAGCTTAATCGGTTGACTTTGCTTATACTTGGACCGTTGACTATTCGTTTTGGTTGATTCTTCCACTTTTTAGGTAAGTTGTAAACTGTAAAATCATTCATACATATTCCCTAGTCAATAATATTTAATCAATTTCCATGGTTTGAAGGGTGTTGACCGGTCAATTCGTTGAAAACCCGTTAAAGGGCAAAACAGTCAACAAGTTTGACTATTTGATTTCTCATACTTCTGGTCAAAACCAACGTTCGGTCCAGAAAACTTTTATTCTCGTAACGAAATTTTAAGGCTGTTGACCAAAACCTGACTTCCGAATCACTGTTTGGATTCTGGTCAGTACTGACTCGTTTAAATCTTTAATTTAACATAACCGGAGTTTTAAACATCCGTTTGGAATGATTCCTCCGGAAACGAGTTCGCTTTTACTCTCATTTACTTATCTCGAAGTTTCAGATTTATTTGCTTTACTTTTTTCGACGCGTTAGTGGAAGATCCGTGTATTATTACTCGTTTATTCGCATTTGTATTCACTTACCTTCAATCTAAGGCGCGTTTTTATCATTCCCCTATTTTACTAAGTTTTCTAACGTTTTGGGGACATATGCGTATTATTTGTATTTCATAACACACACACACACACACACACACACACATATATATATATATATATCTCAAAGGTAGCAAACGTGTAATTGTGTGTGATTAATCAAATATACTTGTTACATGCTTACTTGTGCTAATATTCATTCATTCGTGTTTTGGGGTGGTCCAACATATTCTCATTTATAGTGTGACCATACTATTGACCAAACGCTCCGATTTGCTTGGCAACGTTTTAACTACTTGCTTATGGTTTGATTTATTCACCGCAATTTACTACGTTATGTTTATTTATCATACTATATCATATCATTGCAAAACTGGTGATAATCTTACTCAACATTATGTTGACAAACTCTATTGTATTTTCTACGCATATGCAGGTTATTGTGTGAATTAAAGATTGAAGTTTGGACACCTAGACAAGACCTTAGGATTTAATGAAGGCAATCATTATTTAAATTTATGTTGGATTGTATTTACATATTTGAATTGTTTTGTCATATTTGGATATTGTGTGCACTCTTTGAAATAAACACTAGTAGAAAAATAGCCTTTAATGACATGCGACCTATGACACACGATAATTTATAAAATGCAAATGCGTGTGTCATTGAAAAAATGTCATATTTTTAAAAATTTTAAAAATTTATGACATTTATTTTTGCATGTCATGGATTCGGTGTCATAAAGTAAAAGATGAAAAGGCTTAGCTTAAAATGTGTGTCATCTCCAATTAATCAGTCCTCATTCCCTCCGTGTCCAAAAATCAAAATAGAACTGTGCTCTTACATTATATTCCCTCCACTCACCACATCAGTAACGATTAACATTAGCACCACCGCCTCCAGCCCTGCCGTTCCATTCATTCTCTGCCATCTCCACACCCAAATCTTCAAACCCTAAAACCTTATTTGACTATTTTGGGTGTCCAATAATTGCTCTGTTTCTCTTTTGTCTCTTTTAAGAATTATGGCTCCCGTCGGCAACATCGCTGGTGTTGACTAGTACCAAAGGATGCTCCAACAAGTCGTTTGAAGCAAAAATCCACTTATGGTAAAACCCTAATCTTCCTACGCTGCTCCATTTCTTCTTTTAGTTGACAGTTATTTTTCCTTGTCGACAAAACTCAAAAGTGCAGGACAATTTCAGGACCTGCTGGATGCCACACGGATAATAGATTGCTATATCCCCTTTTGCTAAGTCTATTGAGGTAAGTCCAAATAGTTTTTCTGTTTTGATTTCTTGGCCAATTACATTGTACCACTACTAGAATGTGTGGTATTCCTACAAATAATAGATGGTCTATTCTTTATTTTACTTCAGAAAGAAACTTTGAGAACGAACATCTAATTTCCTTGAAATAAAAAGGGACCTCAAACTTATTTGGTTTCTCCATAACTGCCACAAGTGAGCAAGGATCATGACATGGAGGGTGAAATGGAGCGTTCTCTTTGATTCCTCTATCTGCAAGTTCCATTTTTTCCACATGAATGATTCTTGACAAAGAGGAATTTAAATTTGTCAAGGTTAGTGAGGAATTCCTCTGCTATTATTTATGATTTGTCTAATTCCATTGTTATATTTCTGCCTTTTCTCTTGTCAAGATGCTTCCATCACTTTGTAGCTCTCGTAATTAAGAAAAGTAGATTTATTCAACTCAGCATTTATTTTGGTTAAAAAATGAAGCTATGTTAGCATTAGAAATTGATATACTGGTTTTAGGGTTTATATTCTACAAGGTTCACTATTTTATTCAAATTAACAAGCTGAGGACTTTAGTATGCAAAAGTTGGGTTGAGGGACTTTTGTGAGCAAAATAAGACATTATGTTGGTTTTTTGTGGTATTTGCCTTTCTTTAATTAGATGAACTTTAGTAAATTATTGGTTTTTGCTAAATTATGCACTTAGATTTAGATTATTTTATTTAATTTTATTTTTCTGTAATGAAATATAATCATGAGGTATGCACCCAGATTTAGATTTTTTTGGTAATGAGGAAGCATTTTGTGATGAAAGACAAATATGGCTTAGAAGGTTAATTGGTATTCGTCCAACAATTTGTTCTTCTTGTATCAGTGGGACTTATATGCGGCAATTGACACACACATGTATATAACATTGTAAGTACAATACCGTATATATTTGATGTTATGTATATTAGATTATCAGTAGCATCTAGTAGCATTTGATGGTACTGCTTGAATGTTAGATTGTTGGGTATAATTTTTGATGCGCTATCTTGTTTAACTTTCCATGACCTTATTGAAATAAAGAATTTGATGTTTGCCATGATTTCTAATATTTTCTTTGTTTAATTTTCTTCTCAGCTTGGAAGAGGTAAAGATGAATAAGCGGATGTGGATGTTGATTGAATTCGCAAAAAACGGTGAAGCTTTATGGAACCGCTTATTTTCCGGTGATATATTGTATTGAAAAATATTATCTTTGTTAACTTAGGAACATTTGTAATATTTGACTAAGGATGCCTAATTTATGAAATATCTTGTTTTGCTATGTGTATTTTGTGTGTATGGTGAGAATTTATTGGTCATTAATATAAAATTTAGTAATTATACAAATATAATAATATATATATTTTTTAAAACACATAAAATCATGACACGCATAAACGCATGTCATATACGGTGTCGTAAATGCAAGTTATGAAAACGTGTCAAAAATGTATGTCATTAAAGCATGACACACAAATGCATGTCATTTTTATTTTATGACAGGGCTTCAACGACACGCATTTGCGTGTTATCTGTACCCTTTAATGACACGCATTGCGTGTCGTTAAAGGCATTTTTTCTAGTAGTGAAAATAATTAACTTAATAGATATTGTCATTTTTATATTATGATAGTACCTTTGAGCTATGAACAATCAGCTCATGCCCCCGGCATTTCCGTCTTAGGTTGGGTGTGAGAGATTGGTATCAGAGCTGAAGGTTTTAAGATAGGTCGTTAGAAATTGTCCTAGTCATATGCTTAGGATCCTATACGTGCTTATCTGAACTGCCTTATGTGCTATTAAATTGCTACAACTTATTTAAGTTAATTGTTTTATTTTATCTTATTTATTTATTGCTCACACCCACAAATTCCGAGGTTATGCCTCACATTCAAAATATTTTTCTAAATCTTTTATTTTAGGAAATTTCTTAAGAATTCCCGAGTTTTGTTTTTACTCTCTCTTTTTAGGGCATGGGAGTATGACATGTTCGGTAAGTAACAGTAGGGGGTGCGAGAAGCTATAAGTTGGGCCTTGGCAAAATGATTTCAAGAACCAAAGGTAAGACGCTACTCCTTACCTGAAGGATAACCTGACCACGGTACTCGAGCCTCTAGGCCAAAGCAGAACAAGATGCCACAAGACCGGACCCCTAAGCGGTTAAACATAACCGGCTAAACGGTTGCACTCCTTTTATAAAACCGAAATCACAGTGGTTCGTGGCTAAATTCGGGAAAACTTTCAATATTATGTTTTAATTTTAATTATTTAAAATCTTATTTGGGTGAAAAATCCATGTAAATCCATGGGCACTCCAACTATCCATTTCTCAACCCGTTTTCAATTTGATTTTTAGTTGGAACGTATCATCCGAGGTGGTTCCCGAGATACACCAATTACTCATAATTGATTCGTTAATTCAATATTTAGTTGGGTTGGTTAAAATGCCATGTAACACTCACGGGCTGACCAACTCCATTGATTTGATAATTCGTTAATTAGTTGGGTTAGTTAAATGCCATGTAACGGTCATTGGCTGATCAACTCAATTATTTGTTACTCCTTATTTTAATTGGGTCAATAAATTGCCATGGAACGCTCATTGGAGGCCTAATTCACAAAATTTATGTTGCTTTATTTAGTTGGGTCATTCAAATTGCCATGGAAAGCTCATGGAATGTCAACTCATTGGATATGCTTTATTATTTTATTTAGAATCTCAAGCTACCATGGGAAGCCCATGAAAGGCGCCCAATATCATTTTACTTTTGGAATTTTTATAAACATTTTTCTATTTAATTAAATGCCTCAAAATTGTTCACATTATTTTAAATCCCGACTCGTTCTCGAGTCATCACTAGTACAATTTTAATACATTTCACTATTATACCACATCAACTTATTCACACAAGTTACCCATCATCTACTAAAGTTTCATCTTTGGTCCTCATAGATGTCTTCCCTAAGAATCTATCATCGTAATCAATGTCGTTCATCTGCTTCTCACGATCGCCGTTCGACTACTAGAATCGCCAAGGAGTTTGCTTCTGTAATGCCGTTAACCAAACAACCGCCAACCTCAACAAAACCAAAATGCCCGGGACAAGAAATATTATACTAATTCGTATCCATTATAATATTATTTAAATTATCTTCTCTCATTTATTTCCATATTCTCAAACTATAAACTAGCAAGTGCATTTCAATCTTTACCCTCAACTTTAACTATAAATATTTTATTACTTCTTGTTTTTCCTCAATCTCATGTTAGTTTTCACAACTTACTTTCCATTTTATAAGTCTTTATTATTAAAATTCAATTATTGTAAATTTTATTATTATTAAACTTAATTTTTCATCATTCAAATTTAATTTCCATTATTAAATTAAATCTTCCATTAATTAATTTAATTTTTTTTTCATTAAATTGACTTTTGATTGAATCTCCTTGGAAATTGATGTTCGGTTTATATGTACACATATTAGCTTGTTAACTTAGTTGTTTATTCGTTTAGATTAGGAACTTTGGTACTTCATTAATATTTCAATTATTATTTACTAATTATTATAATATTTTAAATCGAATTAATCTCATATCAAAAATCACAACTTGAAAAGCTATAACTTTATATCAATTTCTCTTTAATCTAATAAGTTCTCAAACTAACCAAACTCGACTCATCAAAATTTTCGTTAACTATGTTTAAACTTATGCTCTCGGTCTTAAGAATTTTATTCCTAATGATTACGATATTTAAAGATTTCACATGTTATTAGTCATTTTGAGATTTGTTGTTAATTAAACTTTTGCGCATAGCATCTCATGAACCAAGTCCTTTATCTATTAAGGTTAACTTCTTATAATATCCTACTCTTAACTTATTCTCGTTCATCATGATTCATTTCGAATATCTGCTTCAAGAAGTCCATTTCAATCTTCAAAATTTATATTTTTGCAAATAATAGATGTTTTACAAAGTACACTGTTTTATTAATCAAACTTGAACATTTATTTTTAGAGGTGCTTCGTACATTGATTATCTTTTGGATTTATATTTAAATTTATAAAAACTTTTGTTCCTCTCAAAATTTTAGTTTTCATTGTTTTATAAGCCACATGATGGGACGGATTATGCGAACTATCCGAAGATAAGAGTAATTATGGTTGCATACATAATTATCCAAGTCCTCGCATGAAAATCATAATGCGTACAATTGTGTGTCATAGTCTAGAACCGAAGTAGTTTGAGTAATGGTACGAATGTTAAGATGATAAGGACATGTGGATACGCCGCTGGTACATCCTATATATAAGTGCCCTTATTGTATTTTCAATTGGATCATTGTTCGGTTATTAGAGGTTCTATGTTATGATATTTTCCTTAAAAGTTTAATTATTTTCAAAATGATGATGTTTTGGTTTTCCTTAATTTCGGGACGAAATTTCCTAAAGTAGGGGAGACTGTAACATCTCGGATTTTTCAAACCCGTATTCGTTTACATATAACTCGATCCAGGAACATTTTTCGGATCCTTACTGTAAATAAAATTAAACAATTATGAGTATTTAAGATTTATATTTTCATTTTATATCCCTCATGTTCTTAAAGTGGTTCAAATCTTGATTTAACTCCAAAATATTCGATAATTGACCATTTTATAAACTACAAGGACTAAAATTGCCAAACCATGAAAGTTCCCCCTCTTGAACCTGGGGCACCGCATGACCACAGGTGGTCCTACCCACCGCGTGGCGCTATGAGATACCTGATCAGTTGTTTTTCGTTATTTGTGTCCTAGTTTGTTTTTAGCATGCAAATCGCTTATTTTTGGACTAAATCAAGTGTTTTAAGCCCCAAGAAAGCTGATATAGCCTAGATACATGTCCATGTTCATTACTTATTGATCAAGAACGGATTTTTATTGATCTTATATTGATTTGAGCATTAAAGAAATATTCAGTTACTTAACGAGCAAATTAACCATAATTGGTTCGTTTTAGTGTTCTCTATATAAACAACTCATTATAATCTGCCACAAACTTTACCTAAACCCTAAGAGAGCATCCTCAGCCGTCACCCCTTCTGTTCCTCATAAAATCCTTCGGTTTTTGCTTATTTGTTTGAAGATATAAGCTTAATCGGTTGACTTTGCTTATACTTGGACCTTTGACTCTTCGTTTTGGTTGATTCTTCCATTTTTTGATTAAGTTGCAAACTGTAAAATCGTTCATATATATTTCCTAGTCACTAAACTTCAATCAATTTCCATGGTTGAAGGGTGTTGACCGGCCAATTCGTTGAAAACCCGTTAAAGGGCAAAATAGTCAACAAGTTTGACTATTCGATTTCTCATACTTCTGGTCAGAACCAACATTCGGTCCAGAAGACTCTCATAACGAAATTTTAAGGCTATTGACCAAAACCCGACTTCCGACTCGTTGTTCGGATTCTTGTTAGTACTGACTCGCTTAAATCTTTACTTTAACATAACCGGAGTTCTAAACATCCATTTGGAATGATTCCAGCAGAAATGAGTTCACTTTTACTCATATTTACTTATCTCAGAGTTTCAGGTTTATTTGGTTTACTTTGTTCAACGCGTTAGTGGAAGATCCATTTATTATTACTCATTTATTTGTATTTGTATTCACTTGCCTTCAATCTAAGGTAAGTTTTTATCATTCCTCTATTTTACTAAGTTTTCTAACGTTTTGGGGACATATGCGTATTATTCGTATTTCATATTTTATATATATATATGTCAAAGATAGCAAACGTGTAATTGTGTGTGATTAATTGAATATACTTGTTACATGCTTACTTGTGCAATATTCATTCTGTATTTCGAAGGGGTCCAACATATTCTCATTTATAGTGTGATCATACTATTGACTAAACGCCCGATTCGCTTGGCAACGGTCTAACTATTTGCTTATGGTTTGATTTATTTACCGCAATTTACTACGTTATGCTTATTTATCATACTACATCATATCATTGCAAAACTGGTGATAATCTCACTCAACATTATGGTGACAAACTCTATTGTATTTTCTACGCATATGCAGGTTATCGTGTGAATTGAAGATTGAAGTTTGGATACCTATACAAGACCTTAGGATTTAATGAAGACAAGCATTATTTAAATTTATGTTGGATTATATTTACTTATTTGAATTGTTTTGTCATATTTGGATATTGTGTGCACTCTTTGAAATAAAATAATTAACTTAATAGATATTGTCATTTTTATATTATGAGAGTACTTTTGAGATGTGAACAATCAGTTCACGCCCCGGTATTTCCGCCTTAGGTTGGGGTGTGACACTATGTACGCAAAACTTTATGTTTCTTAATAGTAAAGAAACTTGTGTTTTTGTAAACCTTTATATATAAAAAGCTTAAATATATTTATAAACTTTCCAAGGTTTAGGCTACACCATCGACTTGGATCTAAGCCATGAGTTGAAATATCTTAAACATAACTTTTACCTTAAAATGGGTATAACACTTAAGGACGAACGAGTAGTACTTCGACTATATGTAGGGTGTCGGGGTATGAAACGTCAAAACTCCGGAGTGGCATCAGGTCTCCAACTCGGTGGCACGAACTTTGAGAATGTGAAAGTGGTTTGGTGCTTTGGATGCCACAATTAAGGAGCCCATGTGCACTAGTTATAGCCATCCCTGGTCGCCACTTGGGAAGCATCGTAAGGATCAGATGCCACTTGGGAAGCTGAAGATGAAATGAGGAAATTCTACCCGCAGTTGTTTAAGAGATAGTTAAGTTTCGGGGACGAAACCTCTTTTAAGGAGGGTAGACTTGTAACATCCGAAGTTTTAAAGATAATAAATAAAGAAATTAATTATTATTAATTACGCGTTGTTGGTTGTTGATGATTAAATAATAAAATAATATAAAGGATTAAACAATAATATATATATATATATATAGGGGTGGGTTCTAGTGAAAACTCCCCTTAAAGAGAAAACTTAAAAACTTCTAAAAACTTATAAAAACTATTTTTAACTTTTAAAAATTTTCTTTTTGAAGTTTTTTTTCCATTATTCTTATATGTTGTTATTGGTTCCAAAAAAAAAAAAAAACTTGTCGGTAACTTCGTCGGTATAGTGTGCATGTGTAATAGTGTGCATTGCATATATGCAAAAGTGTTTGTATTACATAGAATACAACACTATTGCACATATTTGATACACACCATTGTATATATGCAATATAAGACTAATACACACATCGAATATATATTAGTACGTATGTGTAATACAACATTAACGCACATGTGCACCACATCGACTTTTATTTTATTATTATTTTTTTCATATAATACAACACTACTACACATATACAATACACAAATATTGAATATATGCAATAAAACACTATTAAACTCAAAAATACATAGTAATACACATGTGTAATACAACGGTTTCGCACAGTAATACGTATGTGCATTACAACAGTTTTTTTTTATTTTTTTATATTTTTCGAGTGAAATATAAGAAAATATAAGAATAATGGCTAAAACAGAATTTTGAAAATATTTTTTTATTTTTAATTAAAAATAATTCTTTAGGAGTTTTTAGGAGTTTTTAAGTTTTCTCTCTAAAGGTGAGTTTTCTCTTGATCCTCTCCCTATATATATATATATAAATAGAGTTAGTTTTATTTGAGAACTCAAAAAAGTTAAGAACTTTTAGGAACTCTTAAAAACCAAATATTTTTTAAAATTTTTTTATATATTAACATTATTTGAGACTTGTTTTATAATATTTATAAAAAAAAATTTTGATTACATATATAAATCATAAGTTACACATGTTATATATATATATATATATGGAATGCATGTATGGCTATATGGTTAAAGGGTTGCAGACCCAAATAATACATGCGAAGGTTGTAAGGCGAAAGACCCTAAAAAGTATGTATGAATGATTATGTATGCACAAGTGAGGTAAGTAAAGACGGAAAAGTATGAAAGTAAATATTTATGTATGTATGAAGGAAATATAAACAGGTTAACTATGCAATATGTATCTCCGAATACGTGCGTGTAAGTATGTGAATGAATGACATGTTGCCTGTTAAACAAGAACTCGCTCAGCGTAGCTGACTTTTAGTATGACGAAGGAAAATAAGATGAAGCAGTTGGCTTGAGGAGCGTACATGGCAGGAGAATAAAGAAGCTGGCATAAGATAAAACATTAAAAATAATTAAAAATGAGGGGCTTTAAAAGAACTTACCTTTGTCTCAGCACAAGTAATATATATGATGTAATACACAACAAGTTGATGTCAAGATATTAATAACAGTCATCCAATGATAACTGGATTCCTTGGTTTAATACAAAGTATAAACATGCGTACAAATAGGAACATAACTCGTTTATCCTAACGCGCCTTACATATCATAGTTATAATAATTAAATTACAAACTTCTATTGTTTTAGAAAATCGTAACTAAATTAAATATTTCAAAATATCCTATAATCATTTGAATAACTTGGTTTAAGATATTCATTGTAAAGCTAATATGTAATTTCGAAACCAAACTTGGATGTTATTTAATAAAAAGTATTGGTTTATAACAAATATAATATTCTTTTGTTAATCAATTATCCGAAATATTTTAGCACAAACATCATATGTATGCATATATATATATATATATATATATATAATAAATACACACGATATCTTCCAAGTCTTGGTTGTATCATTTTTAACACGCGTGGTCATGAATTTAGATTAGCTATCCACTTTTATACTATCGTTTTTAACACTCGTTCGTAAACTAACTATAGTTAAAATAATCATTAACCATATTTTCATAGCTCAAATTAAACTCAATAACTCTATTTATACCAATATATCATATTCTAACTTTATCAAAACTCAAGGGATAAAAGCTATATCCTCTCGTGTTCAGTTTACATCTAGAAATTTATTCAAAACCCGCATGCCATGCAATCCTGGTATACCAACACATTTGTTTTTTCGTCACGAACATTTCTCCAGTCTC
Source organism: Bidens hawaiensis (assembly GCF_021521415.1). Classification (NCBI taxonomy): domain Eukaryota; kingdom Viridiplantae; phylum Streptophyta; class Magnoliopsida; order Asterales; family Asteraceae; genus Bidens; species Bidens hawaiensis. The sequence goes on from NW_027491053.1 coordinate 156,710, forward strand.
GGATTGTCCGTACGACACCTCAAAACATACATCTAACTCTTTTTAAGAAACTATTTTCGTTCTAGAATCTGACCAATAAGTTATGAAGCTTATAATTCACCGTGCAGACATCTGATCAGTGATTCCTTCTATGGAATCAAATATTTATGTGTTAGGAATGTTCACTGAAAATTTCCGCTTGATCCAATGGTCGGATTTACAGGAATATGCATTTTTTTAGATCTGTGTTTTCTGAATACGTCCAGCAAACAAAACATGAAAGCGGGTCTAGAAACCCAACATAAACTACTCCGATTTCATCTCCACCATTCAAAATTTAATATCCATGGGTTACGAACCCTCTGTATAAAACTCAAGATGATCGGACCGTTAGATCTTACGTACCAACACAATATTTGAGAGATCCCAAATCTATAACAATTTGTCCAAATTTTAAAACGTGATTTTAACGAGCATAAGTTGAACATTAGGACGATCAAGGCTTACCATCGCGCTCGGGACATCGAGAAATAGTTTATGGTAGAAGATGGCCTTCGGCTACCACTGGACCATCGTCGGACCACCACCGGAATTCTCTCAGCTCTCTCCCCCTCTCTCTCTCTACATTTCTTACTTATGAAGAAATCTGTGACTGGTCAGGTTCTCGGTGTCTTAAAACCGGTCACCCAATGTTTCTATATATAACATGCTCCAGGTGACTCAGTAGGACGCGTGTCACGTCCAGGGTCACTAACACGACACTAGGCGCGAGACTCACCGGAAGGTGACACTTGTTCGGTGACTCACCCACACTAATGACACTTGTCATGCATAGAGGTAGGCATGCTTATAGTGGTGAGATTTCCCCCGTGGTCTCCGTTTGCGTGTTGGTCTCTTGCTACAATGAACCCACTACTTCGAGTGATGTTATATTTTCCATACATTATTCGTCAAGTTATTTGTATCGGTTCCGACCCAATTTTTTCTCGTTAATTTTTTTTCAAAATAAACTATTGTTGGTCGTTTAGGCGTTGTTGGTTCCACATTAACCCAAAATGCTTAAAAATATAGAGATGTTATTTTTCCTACAAAAATAATTCGTCCAATGTTATTATCTTGATTTGATTTATTTTTGTCCAAATAGTAAATCTCAATTATGGCGACAATATTTATTTTTTTAACAAACTCATCGATAGGTGTACTTATAACGACTGTGCTCGAAAATACTAATTTGCATTTTCCCGCTTCGTTATAACTCAGAATTGTGTCACATTTTCGCCTGCGTTTTTGGTATTCAGTTCTCTACAATATTAAATGGATTCATCCATGAATATTTTCTAGAGTATCGGGTTGGATATTTCCACGTTTAACCGAAAATGTTCATTTCTTCATAACTTATCACCAAAATTCCTTTATTTGGTTTGACTTCGCATGTGTTTTCCCTTAAATATAGTTATTTTATTCTCATAATAAAATAATATTTTTCACTTACGGGTCTTAAATCTCGCATAATCCAGTTTAAACATATCTTAATCTTGATTTTTTATTTTACGTGTTAGCTAATTCTTGTCCTCGAGATTTGATTGAACATAGAGGGTGTAACACTAATTTTTTGCTTTAACTTGCTAGCTTGCCGGTAACTTACCATCCTATCCCTTTTCAAATTCTTTATTGTCACAATGTGTGCGTTTCTGATCTGAATAGAATCTAGAGTCGGTATTAATGAAAATATCTTTCATTGATCGCAAGGTAATTTTCCTTAAGACAATAGTGTTAGTTACTTCATTAGATACTTATTAGGATATGAGCTTTTCTATTGAGATCATTGATTAACTTCAGATCATAAGCCAGGTAGTGATCTTTATGAGTGCAATTGTGCAAGGCACAAACGATGGTTCCACTTTCTTGTATAAGCAAGCACTAAAAGTTTGATAAGTCCACCAAAGTAAACTATCAAATCTTGCCTCTAATTTAAATACTAGTTCTTCATTGTTGATCTTGTCTCTGATAAGAGGAAGACTTAATCTTGTCGATGATGCGTCAACATTTGCAATCCTTCTAAGAAAGTGTTCTCCCTTGGCGAAATGAACTTAGCTAGTTTTTAGACGGATTATTGTGATTCTCAGCATTTCACGTCTTTAAAAGAGTTTCATGCAAACACTTTCTCTTTATACTGCTTCTTTCTATGACGAGTAATAATAAAAAACATTGTACTAAAATTAGATCTTAGAGTGTAAGGGATCTATTAAACTACAAGCACAAACATTCATTCAGTATGACATAAACACTAAATTTTATCACACTAGAGGACCTATACGTTTGGTATTTGTTTACCATAAAAGGTGGGTAAATAACGTACGCATGAATCAAATAGATTATGTCAGCAATGAAATCACAATAGGGTCAAAGAATTTGTAGACATAGCTACAAAGATACTTAAAGGTCTTAGAGATTGTGGTTGCAAACAATTAACAGTAATCGAGGAACAATGAGGTTGATAAATATACGAGGATAACATCTTAACACTGTCTTTGATTGACTAGGAGATGGTAAGTCATAAACGTTTGCCATGAACGCAATCCGAATCAGTTAAGTTGGAACGTGAGTCTTACACACAGTTCAACATCACTATATATAGTTTGGTGTAACTATATATAGTTTGGTGTGACTGTGTTTAAGAAGATGGATTGTATATATGGTTTACCAGTGAATTGTACACCTGGGGCTACATGGAGTTGTGTGTGAGGTACTGTCACACATTGCCATAACAAGAGTACTAGGTGCAACTTGATATATTTCACTATACATGCTTTTCCATTATTACTTTAACCGTCACGAGGTTTGGCTCTGACATTACACTTATCCGTTACGATGATCAATTAATACAAAATACTTTGACTTCTAATTCTTCAATTACGTAACGTCCTAAGAAGCAGATGTCAGTTAATTTAACTCTGAACATTTTACCGATAACACATTCGTGCCGGATTAATTAACGTTTCTAGAGCTATGGAATAGGTCGACCTAGCATAGAACTTTAATAAGAATCACATTTATTTTGTGTTCGAATCTAGGTCTTACAAGAATATACTTGTGTTTAATTGCAAGGAAGCATAGAAAAAATAAGACGATCCATCATTATCAACAACAACCATCTTTATTTGTTGAAGTGTCCACATTATGATGTCATACAAGGGTATGACAAAATTTGTGTGTATACGAAACACAACTGAAATAGTATATTCAATGGAGTCTAATAGTACCAAGGACGTGTTCCATTTATTTTAGACCAACTTATTTAATATAAGATAGAAAATTAACGAGTGTTCCATTCTTTTAACATCACAAATTAGTTTATCATACGAATAAGACTGAGCATTAGTATGGATATGCATGATGCGTCACATGTAACTAATGAACTAAATTAAAGTTAGAATGTAATCGATACAATATGTTTAAGGTCAAACTATTCAATCCTATTGAGGAACTTGAGTGCTGCAAGCACCAAAGAAATTCGGGTCAAATTAACGAAAACGTTAATAAATACCATATGTTATGAAATCTTGCTACCAAGTAACGATATTAGTACTAACTACGTGTTAGTCATCATTACTAAACGAAAAAAAATAACGAAGTCATAGGTGATGAATTCTAGACGAAAGATCATGCATTTATTGCTCAGGGGCAATTGATAAATCGAATGAAATTTCAGTTCGTGGGTAAAGTTCAAAAGTAAAAGGTGAACAAGAGTTTGAAGTATATACATCCAAGGATTAGTAAAATGATCACGTGCCATTTCAAAGCCAGGTAGTAGGCAACATAATGCAGTAATGATCTTACAAGATTGTTATCGTATGCTTTTAAAATAAGCATTATTCTAATAACTAGGTTCTCTAGTCCCAACAACTTTTATTTGATCTTAATGATGTCAAGGTTATTGAAACTTTCTTTTATAGAAAATTGAGAATGAATACATTTTTCTTGAATACTTAATATCACAAAATTATTATTTTACATCGAATCAAGGTTAACATTTTCATTATGAGAATTGAGTTGTAGATTTTAACTAGATGATGCTTCAAGATTTTGGTCTTAGGTTCGAGTGTTTGGAGTTGCAAGGGTGTAATTATATTTATCATCATCATCAGTAGTGAGGGGCCTACCAATTTGAGAAAATCATACTTCGCTTAATTCTATCAAGAACAATTTTAAGTCGATAATATATTCTATTTGGTGAAAATAGCATTATCATCAACAATCTATATGCACAACTGATTGGTTGAGGGTAACCTATCTTTTATCCGGCAGAGAAGAATTTGATGCATGGAGGTCAATACATATTTGCGCAGACATGATGCTTTTGAGCTTAGTGAACGGTCATGAATACGCTAAACACGACTGTCCATTCAAAATCTCCAAGGAGCCTCCAATCATAATGGCGGTTTAGTGATTGTAGAGGAAGTAGCGCGGTTAGTAATTTATCTAAGGATTTGAGGTCGCGTGTTTAGAATGTAGGTACTAGACTTTTGACAATAGCTACGATGCCTACTTGTCTCCATCAAAGTCTTTATATAACATTTAGATATCACGCGCATACGAAGATGGGTCTTAAATCTCGCATAATCCAATTTAAACATATCTTAATCTTGATTATGGAGTATTATAATACGTTTTATTTTGCGGGTTGTCACAGATAACATCCCTTTTTTAGTAATAAAAAAGTTATTCCAGACCTGGACTAAATTAACATCAATATGTAAAATCATATACCAGCAACGTTATTAAACAATTAGGGTATGTTTGGTATGAGGTAATGGAATAGACAAGTGAATGAAATAGACAGGGTGTAGAATAGACAAAGGAATGAAATGGATCATTACCATTGCATTGTTATGTTTGGTTACCATGTAGGAATGGAATGATTAATCACTTTATAATAATAAATAATATGAATATTCATAATAACTAATTTTTAGGACCCTTTCGTTGCAAAGAGATCGTTAAACCGAATAAAAATAATCGTAACAATGTTGAATCACATATGTGCGTTGTGAAATGTTAACTCGCCAAATTTAAAATAATAATATTGATAGTGTAGTAATAGTTTAAATGTAATAATAATTATATTATAATATACAAAACAATAATGATAATTATATAATAATAATAACTGAAAAATAATAATAATCATAATATAATTACAATTACAATGCAATAACAAATATAATAATTATAATAATAATAACAATTGTTGACTTTTTGACTTGTTCATTCTTTGAAAGAATGAAAAAAAAAAACACTCAAACCCAAAAGTAGGAAAATCCTAAAAATGAAAGGGTATCATTCCTTATGGAATGATCTATTCCATTCATGCATGGTAACCAAACATGTTTTTTTCCGTTCCTTTGTAATGACCCATTACATTCCCCCTTCCATTGCTTCATACCAAACACTACCTTAATATTATTCGACAAGTAATATATATCGCTTAATAAAAATCCCAAATTTTAGAAAACAAAGATATATATCATCATTATATGCTTATTAAAGAGCAATGCTCGTTTTTATGGAATGTTTTTCAAATAGAAATAATAAAAAATATAAAAAATATTTTGATTTTAAATTTAAATGGTGGAATTAATGCAACTACCATAAATGCATGATGGTGTAAAAATGCCATATTATCCTAGATTAAAATTTACCTATTACTATGTCTGTTTAGTCTATTGGTTCCTACATTTTGAAGGCTAAACTAATTTTGTATATGATGGTGGCAGTTGTAACTCTATCCATATGTGTATGAACTTAGTCGCAACTGCATGCTAAATGAACTTACACCATGTCTCAAGTTTGTGAACAAATAGTACATGCATGTAATTACAGAAATGTTCTCTGTATATTGAAATATAGTTAATTGCATAAACATTCCCTTTTGTTCATAGAAAGGCATATTGATTATTATTTCTAAAGTTACGTAATAACGGATGATACTCGTTAGTGAACATAGAAAATTTATAACGGGAAGGTGACAACCTTGAAATTTCCTAATATTGTGAGGCACCGGGAAAGTGATGGAGAACCGGAAAAATTGTTATTTTAGTAATTATTGTATAGTTTTTTGGAAAGGTGCTTAACATTTTACATATATTTAAATTTAGATAGTGTGTGGTGTCTTGTACTTTCCCACAGGTAACATGCATATAATTTTCATATGATCTGAAAGGACAAGCATGAACTTTATCATGGAGGTTCTTATATGATGATTCAACCCTACCTCCCTCTTAAAGGCTAAAGCTTAATCATACTTTAAAAGAATTTTTCTGTAACTTTTCAGACATCAACTCCACATTTAACTTTGAAGTCACACCCATTTGCCCACAAGAATTGCCGGTTAGACTTATCCCTTTTATTCTAAACTTACCCCTACCCCTAGGATATAAAACAGAGAAAACAATAAAAAATATCGTAGTGAGACCAAGGAAAACACAGGTAAACATGCAGAACGCCACTAAATATAAAGGAAAAACTAAGTCCTTTATTAAAATTGAAGGCAAAAACAGTACCGACCCATAAAATTCTTTAACCTTAATCCTACTTCTCTACGAATTTCTATCATTCATCATATCCTAAACAAAGTGCATTTTAGCAAATCCTGCCTAACCCATTTGGGTCTGCCCGTACTCCTCTCATCCACAATTACGGGTTTCACAGCTCCAATTCCTAGTCTTACGTGAAGAACCGCATTTCTTATTTGATCCATCGTTGAGTTCCACGCATACACCTCGACATCCTTATTTCTGCTACCACCAGCTTGCGTGCCTAAGTTTTCTTAGCGGCCCAATAATCTGACCATATATTATTTTTGGTCTAACTGCAACCGGACCGGACCGGACTAGACTGTAAATGTTAAATGCGTTTTGAACTTTTATTTATTCAGTACTAGCTTTAGAGCCCGTGTAACATACAAGATGATCTAAATTATAAAGTTAAGGAAAAACAAATAATTACATAGCATATATGAAAAAATGTATTACATCTGTGCTTGTATCTATACTATGTGAATATAAATTGATTTAAATTATATCACAAAATGTTTTTTTTAAGTGAACTTATTAAAAAAATGCCCGTGCAAAAACATGCCCAAGAACGCTCAATCTATTGAAAATTACATTCTCAGTATCATATATGTAAAATTGAATGAACCAATTTCGAGAAGAATTCTTCTCATACAATAGTAGTTCTTACCACCCAGCCTAAATACGGAAGGAGTGTTACGTTTACTGATATATTTATTAATTTACCATTCATAGAAGGAAATGAGAACATTAAATCATAACGACGAATGCTCTTAAAAACTATGTTTTTCTGAGCTACACCATGAAAAAGATTTTGATAAGTTTCAGGGCTTCTCGACTTTGCCATAACGATACCATAAAAAATAACATGTTAATCCATTCAATTTTGTGAATATTTTGCTTCATTTGAGTATAGTTTTGCATGACATGTTTCCTATACAACGCTCAGATCACAATTGAAGGAAAAGTCAATGCTGACACAAATGTTTCAAATTTGATAAAAGTTATAAACATTGATAGGCCTGATGGTGGTATGTCGGAAGTGTTCGCTATCTTTTCTTAAATTTTAGTAGTCGAGGGAAATATAGTCAATTTTCCTAATCCCGAATCTTTTGATTATTCCCAAAAGTGCACATGAAAATAAATTTGAAACCCGAATTATGTTTAAAATTCTAACTTTCATCCGTTTGACATTTTCAAGTGAACACTTTAAAGCTGTAACAATTCGACGATAAATTTACTTGCATTCTCACACTTTTAAAAATACTCAGATTTCCCATTTTTGGCCCGTAACAAATTTTAACCCAAATGTAGTTAACTTGTACCAAACAATCTATTTACCAACTTCTGACTCGTAAAAATCAAATTTTACTTCCACAAAAAACACAAAACAATCATTAATAAAAAAAACTCAAGAAACTAAATAAGATAAACTTTGTTACATGTGAAGCGATCGGTATATACTATCCTTACATTTTAACATATATATAAGTTTACTAAATTAACCGAAAAAAGAAATTGATATTTAAAACATATATTTATAATTCATATGACAATTTACAATAAAATAATAATAATAATAATAGATAAATCGATTGATTTTAAATAATTGGATCAACTTTTAAGCATATATTTATAATTTAATGATTAAATAAAATTACTTTGTAAAATGAAAGGATATTCGAGTTTTGTTTTTCTTTACAATCTTCAACAGTATACATAGTAAATATGTTAATGATAACATTTGAAATTATAATCTTTAGATCTTTAACAAACATGGTTTATTGTTGATTTTTGGATTTCACCAATTATTTTAAAATATATATTAAATAATAAAATGCTAATATTTCCTTTTATAAAAACTTATAGATATAATATAAATAGAGTGTAAAAGGAAAGTGAATAATTATTGATCTATGGCATATATCAGAGTCAATTAAGATCTTAGTTTTGGAGGGAAAAGAGTTGTGAGATTTAACCACAAATCGATATGTGTCGTAGTTCTTTTCTTTTATCAGAATAGGTAGATTAGATATGTTATATATATATATATACACGTGAAAAAGATCAATAGAAAGCTCATCTTAAAGAGAAAACAAAAAAATCATAAGAATTATTTTTAACTAAAAATAAAAAAAATATTTTCAAATTTTCGTTTCCTCTATTTTTCTTATATTTTTTTACTCTTCACCGAAAAAAAATTAGAAAATAAAAAAAAAGACGTAATGCACATACCTAATACTGTGTAATACGGTTGTATTACACATGTGTAATATTGTGTATTTTTATATTTAATAGTGTTTAATTATATATATATATATATATATATATATATTCAATATTTGCTTATTTCGTATGTGTAGTAGTGTTGTATTATATGCAAAAAATAATAATAAAAAGTCTATATAGCCCGTATGTGCATTGGTGATGTATTCACATGCATACTAATGTGTATTCGATGTGCATATTAGTTTTATATTGCATCTATACAATAGTGTGTATCAAATATGTGCAATAGTGTTGCATTATATGAAATACAACACTCTTGCATATGCAATACACACTATTGCACGTATGCACTACACCGACGAGCTTACCGACGAGGTTTTCTTTATTTATTTTTTAATTTTTAAAATTTTTTAAAAAGAAAAGTTAATTCTTAGATTACTGTGAGAAATGTAAGAATGAATATAAGCCACTAGTTTTATTTTATGTTTTAAATGCTTAAAGATAAATGAGGAAAGTATTAATGCATGCTCTCTTTTCAATTAATATAATAGTTATCTCTTCAATTAATGTAACTAATCAAATTATTATAATTGGAAAATAATAAGAATTCATTTATTTTTATAACTTATTTTTTCTCTCTTGAATTTTTATCCTACACAAGTACAATTTATTCATATATTAAATATTTTTTCTATCCAAAACAAATTTCTTCCAACTCAATATATCAATATCAATCAACACGTAGGTACATTGTGATGAATAATACTAAAAAATTATTTTACATATGTTAGCATTAAATGTCAATAAAAAATATACAACCTAAACAAAAACATATGACATACACTTGATCTAAGAATAAGAAAACGTATTACCTACACACCAAAAATATATAACTTACACATATATAGGATATGTGTATCCATAATTAGAGAGTGATTTATTATGGTTATTAGTTGTATTAATTGAATAGAGAGAATGCATTTATTATTGCATTTACTTTTTTTCATTTATTTTTAAATATTTAAAACCTAAAATAAAACTAGTGGCCCATATTCATTTATCACATTTTCAGAGTAATCTCATTTATCTCTTGAACTTAAACATATATATATATATATAAATTTATAATATATATACACGAAACCTTTAAAAGCTCTTTGTTTACTCTCTAAATGCTCTCAACCACCAGATTGCTTTATTTGTAAATGGAGGCTTCTCATGCATTTGACCCGATTTCACATGTATGGGTCTCACCAAATCTAGATAACTCTTAAACGGGTTATAACATCTCATTAAATTAAAAATTAATTTTACCAAATATTTGATATGAAAATCCTATAAAATAGGGATATATTAAAAATTAATATCCGATTTAAAAAAAAGATATTATTTATAATTAAGAAACAATTTTATAATAAATAAAATAAGCGGGTCATGGGTCACAAATCTAGATAGCTTTAAAAATGTTTTAATATATCATTTATTCGTGAATCCCTTTCATCATCAACCCTAAGGCTGCGTGCTATGGTGGGGGGCTTCGAAGCACTTCCACAGTGCCACATCAGCGCCACGTGGGCACTGGGGGCATCGAAGCCTCAGGGCATAATGCCCCTCTATGGTGAGGGGGCTTCGAAGCCCAACCTTTTTTCTTTTTTTTTATAAAACAAAAAAACCAATACAATAATATATAATACAATAATAAAAAAATACAATAATACTAAAATACAAAATAAAAATAAAAACCATACAAATAAGAATAAAAACAGACAATTAAAAAAATAATAATATAACTACTATTCGTCGTCCTCGTCTTCGTTTGAATATTTGGCCAATATCTTGCCTTTCTTTTTTCCATCACCGCCCGTGTCACCTTCGATACATATAAAAGTTTAGTGTTAGTAAACAAAAAATATAACATGGAAAACATATAAATATTTTTATAATATACCTGGAATCGAGTCTTCGGAAGAGTCGATCCACGCTAACGCTAACGCTAACGCCATTTCCTCGTCCGCTTCCCACATTTGTTGTTCGACCTTTTCGGTTGTTCAAACGTCACCCGGTTTCTTTTTATATGACTTCTTTTTGGACGCCGGACTTGCGTTTCGGGTATTTGGGTTTGTGGTACTTGCGAGGACGTATACGGCATTGGCGCCCGAAAGAACATATCGGGGGTAAACAGTGGCATGGGTGGAGGAATCATCGGTCGTTGTTGGTTGGCATAGAATGGGTTACTAAGGTCGACGTTATTTGCGAGCAAACTAGCCCACCAAATACAAATCGGATCTCACGGGTTTTGGTTCGGGTTCGGGTTTGGGTTCGGTGTTGAGCTTGAGCTCGTGTTCGGTTTGGGTTCGGGTTTGAGTTAGGATTCATGATTTGGTGAGAAGATGAAAGTTGTGAAGATGGTTAAATTTGGTGTGCAGATAAAAGTTGTTTGAGTAAAATTGAGAAAAATGTTTGAATTTATATAGAAATGATAATTTTAATTTTTTTTAACGGATCTATTTTTTACCGTTGGGGTGTCCCCCCCCCCTCACCTTCGTTCCGCGCCCGCCTTCCCCTCCACCGCTACCCCCTCTGCACCCCACCCAACCGCGCCCCCCGGCGGTGTTTGAAGCCCCACCGCGCCCCTCTACGGCGCCCATAGCAACCGGTCTAATGGGGTGTTTGGGATTCCTTATTTTTACCTCTTTGTAACTTATTAACTTTTATAAGTTAAAAAGGTGTTGGGTAATGGGACTTTTTTAAGTTTTTAAAGAAGGAAAAAGAGGGTTTTGATAAGTTTGGAGGGAGTAACTAAACAAAAACAACTTATATAAGTCAAAAGGAGGTGCAAATAAGGAAACCCAAACATGGCCTAAGTATATTATTAACTTTTTTAAAATAAAGAAAATTAAAATCCAAAAAATAAATATTAGAAAACAAAAAATATAAAACAACCCCTATAATACGGGGGAGAAAACCTAGTACGCACATATATAGGGGTGGGTTAAAGTAAAAAAAAGAGTTTTTTAGGAAGCGTAAAATAGATATAGGCCCTTGAATTTAGTATCTATTGGTTGAGATTAGTAGTATCTAAAATATCAAATGTTTTTCTCAGATCTAGGATTTATGCTACATAGTTTCGTAGATAGGCTTCCATAGTTTCTTAACTTCAAATTTTATGCTCTTCTTACTATCCTTAAGAAACTTTTTATTTTTATTCTAACTATTACACACACACACACACATATATAGGGGATGGTGCAGGAGAGAAATGAGATTACTACGAGAAATGCGAGAAATGAATATGGGCTACTAGTTTTATTTTAGGTTTTAAATGCTTAAAGATAAATAAGAAAAGTATTAACGAATCCTGTCTATTCAATTAATATAACTAATCAAATTATTATAATTGGAAAATATTAATAATTCATTTATTTTTATAACTTATTTTTTCTCTCTTAAATTTTTATCCTAAAAAAGTACAATTTATTCACACATTAAAACTTATTTCTATCCAAAACCAAATTTATTCCAACTCAGTATATATTAATATCGATCAACACGTGGTTACATTTTGATGAATAGTACAAAAAACTATTTTACACGTGTTTGCATTAAATATCAACAAAAAAGTACACAACCTACACAAAAACATATAACCTACACTTGTTCTAAGAATAAGAAAACATATAACCTACACACAAAAACATATAACCGACACACAAAATTCAGCATCGATAAACTACACGCGCACACGAAAACGTATAACCTACACACGGAAAACATATAACCTACACTCGAAAATTTTATCCTACACAAATTTAATTTATTCATACATTAAATTTTTTTCATCCAAAATCAATTTCTTCCAACTCAATATATCAATATCCATCAATACGTAGGTACATTGTGATGAATAATACAAAAGAACTATTTTACATATGTGTCACACCCCGTTGAGCGATCTGCGGAAGCGTAAAACGGAAATGCAACAGATACAACTGGTATCAAATACATTGTTCATAAAGAAACATTACTAACTAATTTACAATATATTCCATCGTTCTAACATCTTTTACAAACTAAGTGATTCAATCAAACTAGTCTGTTAACTACTTCACTTCATACTTGAATGCTCATAGCATCGATCACAATCCCAACACGAAACACATATGCAATCTATTCCACCTTTCTGATTACCTGAAAAGCATGCTTAAAAAACTGTCAACTACGAATAGTTGGTGAGTTTCATAAGTTTAACGAAATTAGTTCTGCGTACCACACAGTCATAGTTTGTATGTACGCGCGTATGTAAAAATATGTATTTACGTTCGTATAAATATGTACAGCCGTATCCTTGTGTGTGCATATGCACACATGTAAGTTTATAATATGAATTCGAAATTTCGGTAAAATCGTGATTGTTTGTTCGTACTACGTGTTTCCAATTTCCGTGTTTAACCAACCACTGTGGACCCCCTTCCTCCCACAACGGTTCCGTATAAACTCAACCACTGTGGCCTTCTTCCTCCAATAATGATTCCACGTAAACTCAAATATTATATAGTGTTCACGCAAATAATTAGTATTTTCTACACATAGTATTTCCTACACCTATTCACATAGCATGTATATAGACACATATACACATATAGTATTTATTACGAATCACCAAACACTGTGGCTCCCCATCCGCCCACAATACGCATAATCACATAATTTTCTTAACATTCATGTCATAATCAAGTTAGTTCGTTTAATAAGTTGCAGCAGAACTTGGCTCGTAGACCATACTCAACTTTAGTTTATAAGTTGCAGCAGAACTTGGCTCATAGGCCATACTCAACTTTAGTTTAGTACTATTGTGGCCTCCCTTTCACCCACAATAGCCCCATGGTCATCACAGACCACGTTATTCCCCATGGTCATTGCAGACCACGTTATTTACCCATGGCCGTTACAGGCCACGTTATTCACCCATGGTCATTACAAACCACATTATTCACCCATGTCCGTTACAGACCACGTTATTTCCCCAACCTGTTGTGTTTAGCATTATATAGCGTATTTGTATAAACAGGTTGTCACGTATGATTTCATTATGTTTGGGCATTCGTAGTGTTTCCATTTAATATATCAATCACGATAATAATCACCTTTCATCAGCACGTAGTTTATCATTATGTTTGTAGGAATTTTTCATATATGAAGGTTTAGGTATTTTTCGTTCTGAACCGTTTTTAGATAGATAATGCATATGAACATGCTTTTCACCCAAAAGTTCGTAACACAGTTTAAAGGGTGGGATCATGAAACTCACGGTTTTGTAGGCACTCAGTGCAAGATCAGCTCGTGGTTCGTTTCCCTTGCTATCACTTAGTCCCTATACTCAATATTATAATAATATTAATATTTTAATATTATTATAATCTTTATACTAAGCTGGGCTATTGATGGTTGGGTAAAATTTAGCTAGTTTTATATATTAATTAGTTATGTTTAGTTAAAAATCGAATGAACATTGGTACTTCAAGCATTGTTTACGTGTTTCAGGATATTGGAAGCTATGGAGCTTAACGAGGATATTTACGAGCTTGGAACGAAGATCGAGAAGTGAGAGATTGGACGTGCACACATCACGAGGCATTCAAGAAAAGGAAAATGAAAAATTTGATGTTTTACATCTTCGCGATACGCGAAGATGCAAAGAAGGGCAACTTCGCGTATGTCGGCCGCGACTATTTTGTCCTTCACGATACGTGAAGAAGCATACCTAAACATCTTCGTGATACGCGAAGATGCTTAAGTCGGCCAAAAATTTAGGTTTTTCCTTATATAAACCCTTTAACCTCCCCATTCGGTTATAGACGACTTCCAGAGGCAAAAGAGGCTGCTTAGGACGATCTTCCATCATTCCAAGGCTTCCGGTTCATCTCGGGTGTGCATGTTCATCAAAGATAAGTGTTTTGACATTATAATTATGTTCGGCTAAGTCCTTTGTTCATGATAGGCTAGGGTTTTGTGTAATTCCTCATGAGAACAGATTTGAAATGCTTAAATTTATGAACTTGATTTGAGTTATTGCTTTTATCTTGTTTAATTGATTGCTTGGTTGTTTAAATAATTTATATTTGCGATTATTGATTAGTTCATCACTTGTTTGGTTTTGTTCATCAACACTTAGGGTTAGGCTCTTGTGTCATTGAACTTATAATCATTGGTTCATGCTACTTAATTAGTTGTCATAAAACATAAATTGGTAATTGTGTAGATCGAGTTCAATTGTGTCAACAATTCGGTTAGGGTATTGTTTGTCATCACAATCAAACTACTAGGTCTAGTAATTACTGCGCAATCAAGACAAGTAAATTTGTAATTAAGTTGAACTGTCACATTACCCAAACCTAGAATAAATACTTTTAATTAATATTGTTTACAAATCTTTTTAAGTAATAATTAGTCTTAATTAAATCTTTTTATAAAAACCGCTTGACATCGTCTGTCGCTTAGGTTAAATAATTAGTTATAAATTAAATAAACTTGCACTTTCCTTGAGTCCCTGAGGAGACGATCTTACTTACCCGTACTAGTTTATAGGTATTTAAGTCTTAATTAATTATTTTTGAGTAGACCGCGACAACCTATTAGGGGTCTTGATTCGCTACAGGGCTCGTTTCCGTTTATTCAGTTTGATTTGGAGAAAAACGTGCACAATCTATCCAAATTGTCCGGATTTCTCAAAAAAAAGTTCGTTTTTACATAATCCAAAAATATGCTTTTTGATCACTCTTGATGTTCTGATATTCTAACAAGTTCGTTAATCACGAACTTGCCGGTTTTCGTTAGAATTAAACTTGTTTAATCTTCAAATTAGCACAATTAATTATCCGTTAATCATTAGATCATGAAAATTTAGTCACTTATCAATTAAAATATGTAGAGTTTTATAAAAACATTTCTAGAATTATATAATGATTTATAAATTTATATAAAATCATTTTATATGCTATATTTTGCCCGAAAATCATCCGTTTATACCAAGTGATTTCCAAAAAATCCACCAAAAATCCCGAGTGACCAAAACACTTCCCAAAATAACTTGTAGCAATTCTTTAATCTAACAATTTTGCCAAATACCATTTTCGAGCCAAACACGGTAATGAATATCCGAATAAACGCAAATGCACCAAACGTACCTAGGGTTTTCCAAATGACCCCAAATTTCATATGTGATCATAATATATCTGAGTTCCCCAAAAATTTTCATAATTTTTTAAGCATTTTAACTAACTTTCCCAAATAAATATCCTAATTCGGTAATAAATTTGCCAAATATTCTCGAATGGTCGAAAAATTACCAAATTTGAATAGGGACTCAATGATATAGTCCCTGATGTCCCTTCAAAATTTCATGACCTAACAATAAGCACATCACAATCGAATCCTAAACAGCACGTAATCGAGTGATTTGGTATTACCTTAGTGGTTTAGGTTCGTTTTCGCCTTTCTAATCAAGTTTTCGGGTTCCCTTGCTTCTATGAAATCTAGATACAGGTCCTATATCACAAAACAAGCATGTTTCATCAATATGGCAGCCCCGAAACTTAGGGTTTCGGCTAGGGTATTAAATTGAACTTTTGAACCGTAAAAACGCCGTTTAAACCCTCTAATCCTTGTTTATGGCCAAAAAAAGATTATGATTCTGATTCTTAACCATGTATATGATCAAAACATATTTTTGAACTATATTTTGGGTTTATGCATGGTTAGAATGAATTTTTACTAATCTAACAATACTTTTATGTATAAAAACATGTTTAATTCAGCTGGGAACAGTTAGTTCGAGAGGCCCTAGTCTTAAAGAAGCTTGTGGAAACAAGTATATGTTTAAAAAATCAAAGGAGGTGCCCCCCCTTAACTTGCGGCCGCCATCTTGGGGGGGGGGGTCCCTTGGCCATTTTGTTTTGTTTATTTTCCTTCTTTTGCATGCCATAGTTGAAATCTCGAGCCAAATTTATTTTGGGTTCGGTTTTTGACGTTAAAAATATATCGGATATGACAAACAGTGCCAAAATGAGTTTTTTCGGCCATTTTTGTATAAATTTAGAAAAACATACTATTTGTTTGTAAAGATCGAAAATATTTTTACGGATTGCTTAAAACATTCCCACTAAGTGTTTTGTAAATCTTTTTCGGCTTAACGGATGATACAATGCTTGTTTTGTAACTCTCTTTCGCGTTTAAATCCATAGCGGGTAGTTAAACGAGCATGTTTTCGTTTAACTAGTTTTCTATCCTACTAAGACCTTAATATCAATATGTTGGCCTATAATAGACGTATCTCACTTATATATGCCCCCCCTGGGATATCCGGGTCATAACCAAGCCCATTCGGTTATTCGTTTGCTCGTTACGCAATAAGCGGTTAATCGCTTATTCAATAAACGAATACTATGGTGTACTCGGTTTTGCCACGAATGTCACAAATGTAGTAACAGGTACGTTCTTAGTAATGCCTAATATACTTTAGTTTATTTATTACGGGCACTGATAGACGTTTCGTTCCTACAAATTATTACCTTGGGAAATATACCGGCTAGTAAGACTATAAATAACAATTCAAAACTATTTAAGGACCGATAGTGCTTGAGACTGTTGTAACCATGACGAGTACTGATTCTGAGTTGTTGAAGGGGTATTTGTTGCTTGAGAACCAAGTGGGCACACCTACAAAACCTCCAAAGTACATGACCTTAGATGATAACTTTGCCGATTTCAAATGGAGGTTCATGAATTTTATCTCTTTGACCGACGCTGTGTTGATGAGGTGTTTTGAAGTAGGTCCTCATGTTTCTATGGTAACCACTGCAGCTGGAGAACAACTGAAAGCTGTTGAAAATTATGATCAAAATAATAGGAACTTGATTGAGCAAGACAAGAAGGCATACCTCACTCTCACTGTTTGTCTCTCAAATGAGATTACTGAGACTCTTCGTGAACACACAAGTGCTAAAGGTTTGTGGGATGCACTTGTTGAAAAAGTTAAGGGAAATGCTGAGATTAGGGAAAACAAAAAGGCACTGTTAAAAGAAGAATTCAATATGTTTAACCATCGTCAAGGTGAAGGTGTATTGGATTTAGTAAAAACGTTTGAAAAGTTGATGGTAAGAATCAGAGTTGCTAGTGTCAACATCCTAAACTCTGAGATCAACCACAAGTTGATGAATTCTTTGCCGTACAACTGGAGTACCAATACAGTCACAATCAAGAGAACCACCAACTTAAATGGAATGACGAACACTGACTTGATTTCCACTATCAAGTCGTTTGAAATGGATGAGCAAATGAGAATGCATAATCATCTGAGTTCTTTAAATCAAGCTGGGGTGAGTACTGCTACATCTATGCCCACTGCATTCATCAGCAAAACTCAGCAAAATATGTATCCAGTGACCACTCCAAAGTACTCCTCAAATATGCCTCCACAGACAACTGCATTTATCTCAACTGGCAATTAGTCTACTTCATCTGGTTCTAGCTCGTTTCAAAAGGTTGTTGATAATGCAGTTGAACAAGCCTTGAAAGCTCATGGGATTTCCTCATCTTAAAAGCCTCAGCCAAGTAAAAGTTCAAGCCTTTGTGACGCTTTTCCATTGCTGAATGATTCAAATGTTTCACTGGTTCATGCATTCCTGTCTAGCCATGAAGAGTTGATGCAAGGAAATCTGTTGCCTCCACAATTTGAGACTGGGGATCTAAAAGACATCAATCAAAAGGATCTAAAGAAGATGGACATCAAGTACTAGATGGCAATGGCCGTCGACAGAGCCACAAACTTCATGAAGACTTATGGAAAAGACAGTTTCAAGGATTCCGACAGGAAGAGGATTAGTTTTGATAAGGATAAGCTTCGGTGCTACAACTGTGGTGAGATAGGTCACTTTGCAAGGGAGTGCACAAATCCCCCCAAACCAGCAAAAAACATTCATGTGACTGAGGTGACTGATGAAGAGAACAGTAAGTCAGCTGGGAAGAAGCATGAAGTGCACAAGCCAAGCAGCTCAACATCAAGAATTGGAGGTCATCCACACATGGGCAATTCAAGCTCAAACTCTAGAGCCCTTGTCTCCCAAACGGAGGTCCAAACTGTGGATTGGGATGATCAATTTTAGGAGCTGAATAATCCACTCAACATGGCAGGAATGGCTTTCTCTACAAACAACGAAGCTTTTTCATCTTCAGCTGCAAGTTCTGATGCATCACCACTCGATGAGGTAAATCATAATCTCTGTTCTCAAGCTTGCATTGATAAGGTTACATATTATAGATATCTTCAAAATGAAGTTTTGAAAGAAAATGCAAAACTTCGAGAATTAAATTCTAAGTATGTAAAAGCTGACAAGTTTACGTTGAAAAGATTGAAACTCACCGTGATGATGTAGCAAACCTTAGAATCAAAATTTTTCAGGCTCGCCAAGAAGTAATTTATTATAAAAACATAATTTCAAAATTAAAAGATGAAATTGAAAGCTTGAAACTTGATGCTTCTGATAGAAAGAAAGAAAAAAAGATAGTCGAAAGGTTTGAAACATTATCAGGGAGATTAGATGATATTATTGGAGCTCAGAGAAGTACTAAAGTTAAGGCGGGGCTGGGGTACGATTACACTACCGTACCACCAACTTTGAATGACAACTACACCAGTTTGCCCCACTTTAGCTATAATATTGCTCCCGAGGAAAAAATGTCATATGGGGTTGGTAGAATACCAAAACCTGTGAAATTTGTTCTTGTAGTGTCAAAAACTGTTGCTCCAATTCAATCATTTGATAAATCTAACATCAATGTGTCTTATGAAGCAGTTGATGTAATCAATGGTGATTGTGGGAAGGCTAACTTGGGTTGTAAGCCAAAAGGAGAGTTAGAACCACGTTTTGAGTCTTGTGTGGATCTAACCAAAACTATTAACAATCTAGTTTGTAATAAAGTTTGTGAATCTATGTTGGGAAGTCTAATGTCAGGATCAAAAGTTGTATTTTGTGAAACGTCTAGTGATGAAAGTTGTAAAGATGTTTGTAATGAAACTGAATGTTCTTCATCTGATTCAGAGTGTGAAATAGTTTTTGATGAAACAATCGAAGCTAAGGCTGATGAACAAGCTAGTCCTAGTTGCTCATCAAATGATCATCATGTTGAGAATTTGAGAAAAAAAGAATCAAAATTTGAAAATATAAAACCAAGCACTTCTTGTAAATATGTGCCACCTAAGAAAACCTCATTTTCTCAAAATATAAATTATAATAATAGTTCTCAAATTTATGATCAATTTGATGGTGCCTATTACTACTCTTGACAGAAACCTAGGAAATTAAATTATTTTGCAACTCATCGTTCAAATGTTCACATTATCACAATTATCAGTCAGATAGAGGTTACCAACATGTTAACCCACCTACATCACCTTATCCCACATATCTCAGTGATCAAGATATCTATAAATGCAACCAAAGAAAGTGTTGCTTCAATTATGGAAATCCTTCTCATCTTGCGAGACATTGCAAGAACTGGCATAAGCAACAAAGAGAACTAAACAGTGCGTTTGGTCAGGCATTCCTAAGGTTAATCTCAAAGCTAAGAAAATGTCTAACCAAACTCACTTCACTGCCAGTGAGACGGATTTCAAACCTAAAGGTGATCAGAAACCAAAGAAACAATTTTGGCTAACCCAAAGGGAAAGGAAAAGGTTAGCAAAGGGTTCAGAAACTGAAAAGCCAAAGGGCCCTTCAAATGTTTTCAACAAGAAACACACCGTGGACTTTGTTGTTGAGTCCAAACCAGAGCGAAGACAATCCAGAAAACCTTTCCAAAACTGAGGAAATCATAATTCATGTTCCTCGAGGGATTGCTCTTCAGATCCCGATTCTCCAAAAGATTATATTTTTAAAAATCATAAAATTAAACTTGGTGATTTTCTATTTAATTTTCCCGAGACAAATGTGTCTCGGGACCCCTCTACTAACTAGCTGTTCATGTGTGTAGGGTCAGCTAGTAAGGCCTGTTAATAGTATTTGGTACTTGCACAGTGGCTGCACCCGACATATGACAGGAAATGAGTCCCTGTTGTTTGACATCAAACCATTCGACGGCGGACATGTTTCCTTTGCTGGTGACATTGGAGGAGACATCACAAAACAAGGCAAGGTCTCCAATGGTACATTGACCTTTGAAGAAGTCAATCTTGTGGAACAGCTCAACCACAATCTGCCCAGTGTCTCCCAAATCTGTGATAAGAAATTCTCTACTCTTTTTACAGAAAATGAATTTCTTATTCTCAAACCAGGTTTTAACGTCCCTAAAGAGTGGATTATGTTGCGTACTCCTAGGCACAATGATGCTTACATTCTGGACATGAGAAGTAATTATACAATGCGTACCACTTCTTGTTTCTTGTCTAAGGCCTCAGAGAACGATTCATCTTTGTGACATCGACGTTTAGGTCATGTCAACTTTAAGAACTTGAATAAGTAAGTTAAAGGTGACCATGTGAGGGGTTTGCAGTAAAATCTTTTCATTGTGCTGAAAAATGTTTATCTTGCTCCAAATGCAAACAGCACAAACTCCCTCACAGACCCAAAATTGTCAATTCCATAAGCTCCACTCTTCAACTGTTACACATGGATCTTTTTGGTCCCATTCAACCAATGGCAATAGGTCGAAAAGCCTATTGTCTGGTTATTACTAATTATTTTTCGCGTTTCAGTTGGACTTTACTGCTAGGACATAAGGATGAGATAACTTAGTTTCTACTCAGATTCATCATCTTGATTGAGAATCAAACAGACAAAAGAGTCAAGTGTATCAGAAGTGATAACAGAACAGAATTCTGCAACAAGACCATCAACGACTTCTGTCACAACAAAGGGATCGTTCGTCAATTCAGTGCACTTTACACTCCCGAACCAAATGGGGTGATTGAAAGAAGAAACCGTACATTGGTTGAGGCTGCAAGAACAATGCTGTCTTACTCCAAACTTCCTTTATTTTTCTGGGGTGAAGCCATCAATACTACCTGCTTTACCCAGAACCATGTGTTGTTGAATAAAAGATTAAATATAACCCCTTATGAAGTCTTTTATGGAACCAAGCCAAGGGTTAACTTCTTCAGAACATTTGGATGCCCATGCACGGTGCTTCAAACAAATGTTGCAACAACTTCCAAGTTTGCCGAAAAGGCGGACGAGTGCTACTTTGTTGGCTATTCTGCTGATAAAAGTGCTTATCGGGTCTTCAACAAGAAAACAAGGGTGATCTTGGAATCGTTCAACATTGACTGGTAAGAATTAAACCCTACAGATGCACACACCGGCTCGAATTGGATGTTTGACTATGAAGGACTGTTCAAGCAATTTCAAGGAATGTACGCGCCACTGATTGTTTCTCTTGTTCCCTCCATTGTGACAACACCAGCTCCAGCTGAAGACGATTAGTCAATATTGATGCATGTAGTTTTGGGAGGTCTAGAAGATGTTCAAGTAGCTGCACCTGCACCTGTAGTTAATGTTCCACCCGTGGCTAATTATCCAGCCCCGGCAAATGCAGTGCAACCTTCTGCAGTCTCCACTGAGATGCCCAATATCGAAGACGCCTCCGATTTAGATACCGATTAATATGTGTCCGATGACAATGTGGAAGACCATGTAGAGAACAACATTAAGCAGTGAACCCTCCAGGAGATCCAAGTGTGGTTGAATCGGTTCCTACACCTCTCTCTAACGAAGAAATTCATGGATCTGCTGAGGAGACTGTTCAAGCAGATGTGCAGAATGAACTGGTTCAGAATGGAGCTTCTGGCAGCATTGACACAACTTCTGTTCCAGCAATTGTTCTGCCTTTCTACGACAACCTGTGGGAGGTTCCCATTGCATAGGAACATCTGGTTGATCAACAGGATGATGTCACTAATCCTCAACCACGTGCTCCTGTCAATGTGACTACTGTCTTTCATCCCATAGAGAGCTTATCAGTTCAGCTTGAGGCAACACCAGTCGAGCATGTCGAGCAAATTCCTTAGTTATCGATCCATCGACGACATCCGACTGAGAACATCATTGGAGATCCGTCTGCAGGCATTCAAACACGCAGCACCTCTGGTACCATTAACAGATGTCTTTTTGCTTGTTTTATTTCACAGGTCGAGCCCAAGGACTATCGAGTTGCTTTGAAAGAGAATTCTTGGGTGGAAGCCATGCAAGAAGAGCTGTTACAATTCAAGAAGCTGAGTGTTTGGAGGCTTGTGAAGAAACCTGAACATAAGAAACCGATTGGAACGAAATGGGTGTTCCGGAATAAAAAGGACGACAAGGGGTTATCATCAGAAATAAAGCCCGGCTTGTTGTGCAAGGCTTTTGGCAACGTGAAGGACTTGATTACGATGAGGTTTATGCACATGTGGCAAGATTGGAAGCAATTCGCATCTTTTTGACCTACGCTTCGTATATGAACTTCAAAGTATATCAGATGGATGTTAAGACTGCTTTCTTATACGGGAAAGTAAAAGAAGAAATCTACGTCAGTCAGCCTCCAGGTTTTGAAGACCCAGATCATCCTGATTATGTTTATCGACTTAACAAGGCACTTTATGGTGGCATACCAAGCACCTTGTGCTTGGTATGCCACACTGGCTGACCATTTGGTGAAAAATGGGTACAAAAGAGGAATTGTCGATCAAACTCTCTTTGTCAAGAAGGTTAAGGGTGATCTAATTCTAGTCCAAGTGTATGTTGATGATATTATCTTCAGGTCCACAAATGAGGATCTGTGCAAGGAGTTTTCAGAGGTTATGCACAGTGATTTGAAATGAGTTCTTTGGGAGAGATGACTTTCTTCCTGGGTTTACAAGTTTAACAAAAGACGAACAGGACTTTGATTCATCAAGAGAAGTACGTTCATGACATTGTTCAGAAATGCGGATTCAAGGACTCAACTTCATTCATGAAACCAATCGCTACGCGACCTGTTCTCGCTCCTGATCCATCAGGAAAGCCAGTCGATCAACATCTATATAGGTCCATGATTGGCTCCCTGATGTATCTCACTGCTAGTAGACCGGACATCATGTTCCCTATTTGTCAGTGTGCCAGATATCAGTCAGATCCAAGAGAATCCCACATGATAGCTGTCAAGCGTATTTTCAGATACTTGAAGGGTATACCGCGTTTGGGACTCTGGTATCCAAAATAGTCTCCCTTGGAAATTCATGCTTTCACTGACAGTGATTATGGGGGATGCAATTTAGATAGAAAGTCAACATCGGGTGGATGTCAATTCCTAGGAGATTGGTTGATTTCATGGCAATGCAAGAAGCAAGTTACTGTGTCCACCTCCACAGCAAAAGCCAAGTACATTGCCGCATCCAGTTGTTGTTCCCAAGTCATTTGGATCCAGCATCAGCCGTTGGGTTACGGTTTGAATTTCTATAACACAACGATCAAATGTGATAATGAGGCTGCCGTCGCGATTGTTAAAAACCCGGTCCAGCACTCTAAAACTAAGCACATCGAGATCCGAATACACTTTCTTCGTGATTGTTTTGATCGTAAGCTTGTGAACATAAAAAAGGGTCAAAACTGATTTTAACTTTGCAGATCTCTTTACAAAAGCTTTTAATCGTGCCCGATTTTTGTTTCTCGTTGAATCGTTGGGCATGATTTCTTTTGAGTAAATTTTATCTTTTATTTTAAAATTGTAAATATTTTTAAAAAATATGTCACAATTGTAGAGGGAGAAAATGAGTTAACTTTAACTCAACAAAAAGATTTTAAATTTACTATAAGAAAACCAAGAATCGAGTCACTTGACTTAACAAAAAGATTTTATTTGTTTATATAATATTAATTTCATCTTTACTCCTATTTAAGAAAAATTCAAGAAAACTCTAAAAGAATTATCCTGTTTAGAGGGAGCTCTTGTTTAGAGGGAGTCGGATATTTAAAAATTTACCTTAAGAATTTGATCCAACTTTTTGGAAAGTAATAGTACATTGGTATGTAATGATCCTAGCGCGTGAAAAAAGTAGATCAAAAGGCTACAAAGTCATTCATGGATGTGTAGATAGGCTTGACAAACAAGTAAGTGTTGGGTGATATAAACTTAAACTCCTGCCGTTGCTAGTGGCTATACGTTTAAGAAGCGGCTGCATGATTCCATTAAAGTCATATTAATGAAGGATGAAATGTAATTACACATGTCATACCCAAGCCTCTCTTTACCTGATCACATTTGTCTTATGTAATCAAGTGTCAATTTTAATTTTCCTTGAGTCAAGAAAAGCTTCAAAGAAAAGCAAAAGAAAAGGAAAGACAAAAGATTCAGAAAAGAAAATGAAAAATAAAAAAAAGAGTCGAAAAAGAATCAAGTTTAGGGATTTTAACTTCTACTTTATTTCTTCATTTATTTTGATTCAAGCTTTGGACTTTTTCTGTTGTAGTCATACAAGATCTGATTGTTAAGGCCCTGAATCCTCTGCTTTATTTTAATTTTTCTAGATCGAGTCAAGTGTGCAAAGCACAAAGTGTTGAGTGTACAAAGTCAAAGTGTCAAGTATATTAATAATGGTACTGTAAGTCTCGAATCTGGATCACTACAATTATGATATCAACAATTTAGGTGTTGGTGCAGAATTCCAACACTAGATGATTCAAGAACACAAGTAAACACAAATATGTAGAACACACGAATGGCTTCAAAACACACGTATTGTTGTACGTCGTGTGCTTAAGCACTATTAATACAAAACTCGTCTAGAACAACCCCTAGACAGCCAAGACACCAGTGAAATCCACCCTTAACCCTATACAATGCATTCTATATATATAGGGAACTAATCAGTCAAGCCCAATACTAACCAAAAGCCCACCGAGATCCAAATGGATCTCGGTTTACATAAGCAACCCAAGTTAAACAAACAGACTAAGTACAAACCACATAAATGAGCCCAACAATCTCCCCCTTGGTTTATAGCTTGGTTCTCAATCATGCTCCATATAATCAATGTCAACGTCTTTCAAAGCACCTGCCCAAAATTTGCACCTGATAATAGAGGCCACCATGCTTGTATATTCTTTTGCGACCGATTCAAAAATCGGGTCGGCAATTATCTGAAATGTACTGAGTGTCTTGATGTCTTTCTCTCCAAGCTTCAGCAGATCTCGTGGGTCAACAAATCTATATTGCCCTTTGCCCTTCTGCAGACGTACAACCACGGTAGCAGTTTCACTGTCATACATCCAGAATCTCATATTATCCAGAGTACCATCTGGAATACCTTTAGGAACAGGAATACGAGTGACTTTCTTTGTAGCAGGCCACATGACATTGACCATTGTCTTTCCTGTCTTTGGATCCACGACCCCCTTTGCTTTCTTCAAGAACGATTCTGCAGTTGGCATCTTTGGAAAGCCTTGATCAACTTGATTTCTCAGAAAGTTCCAGAAATCCCTACCACGTTTATCATTTGTTGGATTGTGGAATGGGGAGTTTATCAAATCACTGAGATCCACCTTAGTCCAAAAACCAAAGTCTTTCATCTTATTATAGTACTCAGTGGTATCGGACTTCCGTTTAACCCACCACATGTTCTTTTCAGCATCAAAACCCCATGACACAACTCCAGAACGATCTCCATATTTATCCGAAAAACCCTTTTGAAGAGTAACAACGAATCTGTCTGGGTGATCAGATGATTCAATATTCTGATTGGAGTTTTTCATCACCAGCAGCTTCTTTTGAATTCTATCCGACTTTTCTTTGGTGAGTGGAGGTTCAGATAGATACTGTTTCAACGTCTCAGATTCGTCTATAATTTCAGCTTGACGAACAGTAGAGCTATCACTTTGATCAACGTTGGGCATCTTTGAAGTTTTATCATCACTGCTCTTGAATTCATCTCCAAACTTTTGAACAAGCTTTTGTTGGAGGTCTAGATAAACGGCTGTTAATTCTCCCATGTTGGACTGAAGCTCTTTGATTTGGAGTCTTTATCAGAATTGATGGCTTCCAGCTCTTGAATATGCACATCTTTCACGACATAATCTTGTTCAAGTTTAAAGACTCTACGTTGAAGAGCTTGCACATCAACGGGAGCATCTTCAAGCACCACTCCCTTGCCTTTATCTTTCATATATCTTTCTTGCATAGCCAGAATCTGAGCAACCTTTTCGGAAACATTTGAGTTTGATTGACCCAGATTGGACGGGCCAGAAGATCCAGAAGCAACATCAGTGTATGGCATAGTAGCCTCATCAGTGGATGGAATATCTGACTCAAAATCAAAATCACGAGCAATGTCATCAAGCATATGATATTGAGTCAGTGGCTCTGCATAGGATGAACATGGTTCAACTTGAGTCTCTAGTGCTTGTGACTCAGGTTGTGATTGTTGCTGTAGGCTAGTGGTTGTGATTGTTGCTGGTGTTGTGGTTGTTGTTTCAGTTTCACGAACCAGCACGCCTGATCTCGGATCTTTCTTTCTGCGCTTTCATGGAATGAGATCAGCGGCTGGTTCCTCAGGGATATCAACTTCTTCATTTACAACAACTGCCTGAGGAGGCTTTAGAGCGGTTGACTGTAATAATTCTTTGAAGGCTTTAAAATCTCTTAATTGCTCATCAATTAGAGCAGTATCCTTTTCACGGTGTTCTGTCTCTTCTTATTCATCTGAACTGATCTCAAAGGCAGCATACCGCCCTTGAACAGGTGTCACATGTTCTTCGGCAACTTGAGCTGTAACTGGTACAGCTTCAGTCTCAGCAAATTTACTAAACTTTTCAAGAGCATTGAGGCCCTGATAGAGAATCTTTGAGCCTTTCCTGGACTGCTTCATTAACCCAATGGTGTTGGGTCCCATTGACTTCATATCTAAAGTATCAGCAGATTTGACAAGGTCGGTGTAGTGTGAGTCAAAAATCATTTGCAGAAATCTGGGATACATGAGGAACATCTCTTTCTTCTTCCCTTTCAGATTGCTCATCATTTCACTAAAAACGAACTTGGAATAGTTGTAATTCCAATCCATGATCAGAGCAACAATAGCAGACATCTGAGTATGACAGATCTCGTCAGATCCCCCCTTTCTTCCTGACACGCATGTGAAGAACGTGTGTATCAAAAACCTCCAGTATGGACGAAATAGTTTCTTGATTGCTGGAGGATAAGCACCCTCATAACCCATCCTAGTAAGAATCTCAGAGACAGCAGTAGCAGAGTATTCTGTCGGGTGATCAGGTTGATCACCAAAAAGAAGCACATCCCTTATAATGGCCTCTGTGATGATGACCGGCTTATTCTGCACTTTGGATTCTATCGACACAACTCCATCTGCTCCTCGTGGATTGATTGAGGCATTGTTCCAAAAATCAGTGATCATCTTTCTGCAAATAACAGGGTTTTCTCGTAATGCGTGAGAAATCCTGCAAGTGTTGAGGCCAACGATCATAGACTTGAATTCCTTGTGGGCCAGTGGTGGATCAAACAAATGTCCAACTATGTTATGTGTGTCCACAAACTTTAACGGAGCCTGATCAGCCATTTCTGCACCAAACGAATCAAGTTAGTAAATACAAACTTGACTATAGTTATATTTTAAAGCAAATTAGTCATTTTTAAGACATGAGGGGCCAATGATGACAAGATCACATTTGGTGGACCAAAAGGAAAATAAAATAATAGTATCACAATTGATCTCGGTCCACAAACAGTTTTCTGTCAACAAGACAAGTGTTTTCTGTCCAGATTAACCCAGAACATGAGTTCTCGGTTAATTCCAGTGTTTTTGGTCAACGAAAGTCAACCCGAGAACATGAGTTCTCGGTCAAGGCCTGGAGATCTCGGTCAACGAAAGTCAACCGAGAACTCCTTGACAGCTGGGGACAGAGAACCCGTTGGGTTTCTTCTTGGAATGTGTGTCGTCTTCTCCAAGTCACCGAAATCTTTATTATTCCTGCAACGAAACTCCTTAAACTTCCAACAATTTACCCTAAAACAACTCAGTACCTGTAACACGATCAAAAGAACACCAAATACAATGGAGTGTGATTAGCTTATGTTTGTGAGATTTTCGGCT
Organism: Bidens hawaiensis; assembly: GCF_021521415.1. Classification (NCBI taxonomy): domain Eukaryota; kingdom Viridiplantae; phylum Streptophyta; class Magnoliopsida; order Asterales; family Asteraceae; genus Bidens; species Bidens hawaiensis. The sequence goes on from NW_027491053.1 coordinate 185,600, forward strand.
GAATGGTTTGAGATATGAAAGTGTTTTTGAATGAATGAGAACAAAATATGGGATAAATATCATTTATACCCAAATGAGATGGGCCGAGAACCCACAAACAAGCCCAACCCTTTGTTTCAGCCCAAATACTTTTAATCTCATACCTGACAATCCAGTCTAAAGCCCAAAGAAATATAAACATATTGAAAACGACCCAGTTAAATCACATGTTTCGAGGAGAGTGATTTCGAGATAAAAAAAAAACATAAAGAAAACAAGAATAGTAAAAAATAAAAATACAAGAATAATCTTTTTGAGATTTTCGCAGATTTGGGATCAAATTTCAATTTTGTAAAATCGCCGTCTTTTACGAAAAGATCCGAACATGAAATCATATTGTTTAAGATGCTGTCACAAGGATTCATGTTCAGCGTTATTATGACATAAAGAGACAGGTTGATAGCAGGTAAAACAAACTTAGCATGACTTTCATTGCATCAGTGATATGAGTTAGGTTCAGTTCGGCATAAAGCTTAGAAGGACATCACTCATGGATCTGTGACGCCTCCTATCTCTTCTCAAAACGTATTTGGCTTTCCCAAATCACCCCAAGTTGACTTCAACCCCCTAGACTTGATCAAAAGGTTTTTATTTGAAAATTAAACAAAAATTTGAGCTTTAAGGTTGAACGTTGGACTTACAAGCCATCCGGACTTACAGGCCTTTCATTCGAGACATGACAGGATTTACTTTTATGCCCCCATCTCTGTAGTTCTAGTTTGACCCTTTAAGCTTTTGAAAAACGAAATTTTTTTTAAGTACCACAATAATCAATATATATATATATATATATATTATTTTTATTTTTTTTAAATAACTTAGAAACAAAACATTTTAGGTGATCAAGACAATAACGGGCTCGTGTATGTTTGGGTAATTGCTTTTCTGTCTATCATTCGGAGAGATGTATATGGAGATATGCACATTTCTTCAAAATGACTCTCCACAGTACGTTTAGCAAATTTAGTTTATATCACTTCAACTTTTACGCATCATGGAAAGCTACAATACAGATCAATGACTTTTCTAAAGCCTTTTAAGCTTAATAACTTCACCCTTTAGGCACACAGAAACAATATATCTATCATTTTCCAAAGGTTGGATCAATTTTCGTTTTAAAATATTTGAAGCTTCCCAAAATCTGTTAACTGAATAGTAATATCATTTCCCAAAAGACAGTTTGAGACTCGATCACCCCGGTCACTCTTAGGTTTCAGGTAAATGGCTACCCCGTATGTCCACAAGTGGTTAACAAGGCCAAACACATATGAAAATACATGTCCTTCCAAATTAGAGTTACCGACATAATTTTAAGTGAAAGAATTCAAAACACAAAACATATCACAATCGCCCCAGATGCTTTCAGTCTTTAGACAAATGGCTATCCTCTGTGACTCTACAAGTAGATCACCGGACCAAACATATACAAGTATATGTTCTTCAAACTTAAGCAACCGACATAATTTTAAGCGAAAATGAGACTTACACACACAATTTTTTTTTTTAATTATTCACGCACACACACTATTTTTGGCTTTTTGATTTTTCTCCCCCTAAAATTGTACAAATTAAGAAGATATGTAGGAGTTTACACTCAAAAAGACTCAATCCTCGAAACGAAGCATTTTAAGAAAACTCACAAGCACATTAAATTTAGCTGTTTCGACCGGTTTTGTAAATAAGTCCGCCACATTATTATCAGTGTGAACTTGTTCAAGGTGAATCAATTTTCGGTCATAACAGTCACGAATAAAATGAATTTTAATATTGATGTGCTTGGTTTTAGAATGTTGAACTGGATTCTTAACAATTGCAATGGCAGCATCATTATCACAAAAGATGGGAGTATTAAGAAATTCCAAACCGTAATCCAGCAGTTGATTTTGCATCCAGATAACCTGAGAGCAGCAGGCTGATGCAGCAACATACTCCGCTTCGGCGGTCGAGGTGGACACCGTCTGTTGTTTCTTACACTGCCATAAATGAGACGATCTCCTAAGAATTGGCATCCGGCAGATGTAGATTTCCTGTCAATGTCATCTCCACCATAATTGCTATCTGCAAAAGCATAGAGATCAAATTCTGATTATTTGGGATACCAAAGACCTAACTTCGGTTGTACCTTCAGATATCTAAATATACGTTTGACAGCAATTAAATGAGAGAGTTTAGGATTAGCCTGGAAACGAGCACATTGACAGACTGCAAACATGATATCGGGTCGGCTGGCGGTGAGGTACATTAGAGACCCGATCATTGATCGATAGTATGTTTGATCTACGGGACTCCCTTCCGGATCAGATGACAGTAAAGGCCTTTCCGCCATGGGAGTGTTAGCACTCTTGGAGTCTTGAAACTCAAACTTTGCGAGCATATCCTCAACATACTTCCCTTGATGCAGTAAAATTCCTGCTGAGCTTTGGCGAACCTGTAATCCCAGAAATGTTGTCATTTCACCCAGCAAACTCATCTCAAATCATTTCTTCATTACTTCTTCAAACTCTGTGCACAACTCAGCACTGGTGGATCCGAAGATAATATCGTCTACATAGATCTGGACTAAGATCAAATCTTTTCCGACAGTTTTGCAGAACAGGGTTTGATCAATGGTTCCTCGCTTGTAGCCATGATCTAGAAGATGTGCTGTCAATGTAGCATACCATGCTCGAGAAGCCTGATGAAGCCCATACAATGCCTTGTCTAACTTGTAAACATGATTCGGCTTCTTGGAATCAGTAAAACCCGGTGGCTGTTCCACATATATCTCTTCCTTGACCTCGCCATACAGAAATGCAGTCTTAACGTCCATTTGATACACTGTGAACCCCATAAATGAAGCGTAGGCCAAATAAATTCTGATGGCTTCAAGTCTAGCCACTGAAGCATAAACCTCAGTGTAATCCAACCCTTCAACTTGACGAAACCCACGAACTACCAATCGAGCCTTGTTTCGAACAATAACCCCGGAGTCATCTTGCTTGTTTCGGAACACCTATCTCGTATCAAAAGCTTTCTTTCCCTCCGGTAACTCAACCAATCTCCAAACTTTCAACTTATCAAACTGATTTAACTCTTCATGCCTAGCGTCTACCCAACTGGGTTCCTGGAGGGCCATGTCTACAGTCTTTGGCTCTATCTGAGATATGAAACAGGAAAACAAACAACTTTTTATATTTCCAGTCAGACTTCTGGTGGACACGCCTGTTTCAAGAAGACCTATGACGTTCTCAATTGGATGATCTTTCTGAATTCTTGAAGGAAGTAATTGATCGGAAACATCACTGGTGGAATTCAAGTTTGAAAAATTCACGTCAATGTCAGCAAGGGGGTTCTTCCATCCGGAGGTCGCTGTATTATGTAAGTACGAAGTGCTTGCGACATATTCATTTGGAATGACATCGAGAAATAGTGTGCTCCCGAAAATCTGACGAATAGGACTCTCCCCCTCAACTGTCGTGGTATCTTCAGATGGACTTTGCGAATATTCATTTTTTGGAACTGCTTTCGGCTGAGAGACGGATGCGAGTTTTTCGTCATTAACTGGTTCTGGGACATCATCATCCAGAAGTGAAGAGATGTGAGATACTGCATGTGAGTCATCTTTCTCAGCATCTACTGTAGTGCTGCCTGAAGGTTCTGTGTTAATGACCGGAAGCACATTGAACGATTTGAAGAGTTCATTATAATCGAATAACCAGTCCAGACCAACACGAGCATCTGTCTCGTTTTCTTCCAACCAACGAACATCATAAGATTCTAGAATCTGTTTGGTAGACTTGTTGTAGACCCTGTAAGCAGTATGGCCCGCATAACCAACAAAGTAGCAATCATCAGCTTTGGCCCCAAATTTCGGAGTAGACTCGAGGTTCAGTAGAGTGCATGGGCAACCAAAAGCCTTGAAGTGCGCGACAGTAGGCTTATGCCCATAGACAATCTCATAAGGAGTCTTCGTTTGTGATTTGTTGATTATCACCCGATTCTGAACATAACAGGCCGTATTAATAGCTTCTGCCCAGAAAAATAATGGCAGCTTAGAATCACACAACATCGTCCTTGCCGCTTCAATAAGAGTTCGGTTTCTTCTTTCAGCCACACCATTTTGTTGTGGTGTCCGTGCTGAACTATATTGACGAAGCACTCCCCTCTCTGAGCAGAAATAATTTAATGATGCATTCTTGAATTCTGTACCATTATCACAGCGTATTCCCTTCAGCTTTAAATTCAGTTGGTTCTCCATGAGCACTATAAACCTTTTGATTAAATCTGCAGTTTCACTCTTATTCGACAAGAAAAACACCCAAGTAAAATGTGAGTAGTCATCAGTAATAACAAGACAATAAGAGCTGCGTGAAAGACTCAAAACATGCACTGGACCAAAGAGATCCATATATAGCAATTGAAAAACTGATGAGATAGTGTTGATCAATTTTGGTTTATGAGTTTTTCGATGATGTTTACCCAAGGCACAAGCCACGCATTTTTCAATAGTAACAAAATCTTTAATGGGTAAGCCACGGACCAAATCAGTTTTAGCAAGACGATTTAAATTTTTTGTATTAGCATAAATCAAGACGACGATGCCAAAGCATAGCATTGTGTTCTGACACTTTTGAAAACAAGCATGTTATTTCATCAGAAACATTTTTGTTCATGTCGATCACATAAGCATTATCCTTTCGTTGTGATCGAACAAGAATCCAGTCTTCTGGGATAATGATATCAGGTTTCAAAATTAAACATTCTTTCTTAGTAAAGTGAGTTGAAAACTCTTTGTCACAGATTTGTGACACACTCAGCAAACTGTGCTTCAATTCAGGAACGAAATTAACATTTTCAAATTTTAGAACACCGTTACTTACAGTACCCTTCTGTGTGATGTTTCCCTTTTCTCCTCCTGCGAAGTACACATATCCACCGTTAAAAGTTTGAATGTCGTGTAGTTGGGAAATGTCTCCTGTCATGTGCCTGGAACAACCACTATCAACATACCAAGGTCTAATGATATTCCTCCATAGCTGTCCTTGCACAAAGCGCGGGATTAGTTAGATTTTGGTCCCCAGTCTATAGTTACACCGGGTGACCCTGATGCATTTAATGTTGTCACGGGTTGCCATGACATGTCCCTTTTATCATCAAACGTGGATTTTTCAGATTCCTTTGCCGGAGATTTAGGCAACCATTTGTGTCTACCATTGTATGATTTGGCATTATATGTACGAATGGTTGTCGTAACCTCCGGTGTTTTGGGGTTGGAAGAAGACGAGGTTGCCTTTTTCACCTGTTTTGGCTTAGAATTTGTGTTCGCTTTTGAAACCAAAGCACTTTTTCTAGCCTTTTTTCGAAACATGTTAGGCTTGGTATGATGAGAACTAAACTTGCCAGATTTGTTTCGGTTCCAATCATCGTCAGAGGAATTAACTTGACTATGCCTGAATCTTTGCCTGTACGAATTATGATGCATATAGGGCATATTCCTCTGATAATATCCATAATAAGGAACATATGGACGATGTGTACAATTTCTGGCAATATGACCAGGAGTGCCACAATTAAAACAAGTTTGACGTTTTATGTAGAAATCATTTTGGGCAACTCCTCATCTGGACTGGTTGTGAGGACCAGTTTGTTGAAAATTTGCGATGGCCCCTTTTTACATTATTCACATTATTCAGCTTATCACCGTGTTTGTCATTAGAGCATCCTTCTTTAACAAATTTAGGTGGTAAATATTTGTTGGATTTTGAATTTTGAATTTTATTTGAAACCACATTGTCAGAATTCAAAATATTAGCCGAATCAATCACACAAAAATCCTTGCTCTTTGAAACAGAGCCCACACAAACAGTCGGAATAACAGAATTTAAAACAGGCAGTTTTAAAGGAACATCAAAAATAATGTCATTATTAAATTCAAAACAAGGGTCGTCGTCCTCATCCCCTCACAGTTACTTTTTCTGCATATGAAGCAAACACGTTAGAATCATTCACTCTTGAAGTAGACGCACTTGCATTCACGGAATTAGCTTCATCATTTGTATCTAGTTTGCCGTATTGCAAGCCTTTTACCTTTTCTTCCTTTTCTTTGGTAACAGGAGTACTAACATAATTGTGATGATAAGGTGGTGGAACATTACTATAACCTATGCCTTCACCTTTTTTTTCTTTCCACCACAATTGATTTTCAATCATTGAGTCAACTATTCTACTGGAACCCTCGAATTTTTTAAAATCTAGTTCAGCTCTTTCAAATTTACTAGTTAGATTCAAAATTTCCAATTTAGAGGCTTCCAGCTTAGCAGTTAATTCAACAATTTCCTGTTTGGCATCTAGGTAATGACAGCATTTTAGACTAAATTCAGACTTCAGCTTAGAAAAATCCTTTTTATTTGCTTCTATTTTATCTAGAAAACCTTTTTCGTTTTTCTTGAGTTTAAAGTTTTCAGATTTAACTCTTTCCATGTCTCTGATTAAGTTATCATTGTGGAGCCTATATAATTCTATCTTATCAACACAATCTTGAGAACATGGTTGAAAACTTACCTCAGATGAGTCGGGAGAAGTGAACGCTTGATTTGCTCCTCAGCAACGTTTTCCTCTTCAATGTCTTCAACATTTGCAAAATTTGCGGTCTGATTTCCAATGTTGAGAGCAGCCATCTGATCCTCTCAAGAAAACTGTTGAGCAACCAATCCCCTTTCACCATTTCCCGAACTATCACCAACATTTCCCCTAGCAGTACCTACTGGAACCAGCGCCCTTTCTGTGTTTCCTTCCTTTGCTGGGTTAGTACATTCACGAGCAAAATGACCCGGCTCGTGACAGTTATAGCATCTCAGAGTGTTCTTGTTAAAACCCACCTTCTGATTATTAGGCATGTTCCAATTATTTCTACCAGTCCTCTAAGTGAATTTATTGGCACTAAATATTGCAATGGCGATTTGCCAAGAGATATCCATTTCTTCAACATCATCAGGGTGAATCTGATCGAGTTCAGCAGTCACAACAGGTTGAACCAAATCTCCAGCTAGGAAAGCATTATATCAGTTCATGAATCCTGTCATTAGAGCTATGTTCTCCTGAGTCTCTTTTGGAATGGAGGGAATCTGACTTGAGTTCTAACCTTGAGCAGCACCAGCAGATGAAGGTTGAGTAGACTTAGTGAAGAAAACTGGAGCTGGTTGAGGTGGAGGAGAGGATGACTGGCCTTGAGTGGACTTAAACATCTGAAAGTTTCCTTGGGTTGGAGGTTGCTGAGTGGCCTTGAACATAGAGAAACTATCTTGAGAAATAAGAGCATTGTTGGAGGCAATGTTGTAACCAGCTGCACTGTAAGAATTCGCATGGTTTATTGCACGTTGAATGTCGTCCATATCACATGCCTTGATAGTAGCCATCATCTCAGAGATAGACATTCTGTTGAGATCTTTAGTCTTCTTGATAACAGGAACATTTATATCCCAATTCTTTGGCAATGAGTTTACCAGTTTGTTGTTTATCTCTGAAGTTGCTAGATAAATACTCGCAGATCTCATTTCAGTCACTAAAGATATGAACCTTTGGAGTTGAGTTTCCAACGACTCCCCCAGAACATGGTTAAACATGTTGAACTTTTGTCGCAGCAAGTCTTGGCGACTCCTTTTCATGTCTTCGTTTCCATCATACACCTCGATTGATGCCTCCCATAGTTCCTTAGCAGATTGAAGTTCTCTGAAACCAAGGGCAATCTCAGGTGAAAGTGCCATGGTTAGAGTTGAAAGTGCCTTTTCATCTTCCTCAATTTTATCAAAATCATCATCATCATACAAGGCAACAGGCTTCACAAGAATTTCAGTCGAGTTTTCACGTTGATAGGTAATTCTTTGAGGCCCCCTAAGAATACTTCTCCAAACTTTGGGATCCTTCATCTTAACGTACTTTTCAAAACGAAATTTCCATTCACTAAACCCCTCATGAGACAAGAGACGGGGTATACGAGTGGTGGTCCCCATTATAGTGTCGAGTTCTTGATGGAGTGAAGTGTTGGTTGAGACATTGCTGTTTGTTAACTGATCCATTTTAAAATAGTTTAAGATTAATTTAAGTCCAGAAAGTTTTATGGTCCTAGTCTAAGTATCAGGACCAAATCAAACTAATCAGGCCCAATAGAGCCTACAGTTTACTGAGCCGAGAACCAAAGGATGACCGAGAACTACAAAAATTGACCGAAAACCCAAAGTCAACCAAGAACTGCCTTAGCCGAAAACTGCTGACTTAACCGAGAACTGCCTTAGCCGAAAACTGCTGACTTAACCGAGAACTGATTGTGGCCGAGAATAAGTTTTTGGCCGAGAACCAACAAATTTCACCGAGAACAACCAAATGATGGCCGAGAACAATGAAAATTGTCCGAGAACTTCCAGGAAACCCAAAGATGCTTTGACCAGATAATTTTGGTAACAAATTAAATCCCGAAATCTCTGGGATTTGAATTTTAACCAAGATTAGGTCAATCTTCAACCAAAATAAACTTTTCCTTCTCCGACGAAAGTGTCACCAGAAAATCAAACACAACCACCAAAGATCACAATCTTGAATCCTTGATATCACAAAAACGAGCCTAAATAGGTCTAAGGCTCTGATACCAATTGTAAGTCATGAATCTAGATCACTACAATTATGATATCAACAATCTAGGTGTTGGTGCGGAATTCCAACACTAGATGATTCAAGAACACAAGTAAACACAAATACGTAGAACACACGAATGGCTTCAAAACACACGTATTATTATACGTCGTGTGCTTAAGCACTATTAATACAAAACTCGTCTAGAACAACCCCTAGACGGCCAAGACACCAGTGAAATCCACCCTTAACCCTATACAATGCATTCTATATATATAGGGAACTAACCACTCAAGCCCAATACTAACCAAAAGCCCACCGAGATCCAAATGGATCTCGATTTACATAAGCAACCCAAGTTAAACAAACAGACTAAGTACAAACCAAATAAATGGGCCCAACAGGTACTGTGATTAACTAAGAAAGATTTAAGTCAAGTGGAGGTGATATGTCAACACAAACTAGGCCTGAGATATGATGGGATCAGTAACATGTCTAATTAAGTTGGGACCACATAAGTACCATGCCTAATTGAACCTTATAAGTATCACGTTAACATCAAAACACTTGTCAAGTTAAACAAGTGGAAAACATTTACAATCGATGATGAATTTGTGTCAAAATAATATCAAAATGGAAGCACGATCTAGGGCTTTGCAAATCAATATGATTCCATGTCAAGATCGTTCTTTATAAATTAATCGAAGAAAAAGATTTTATGTATATTTATTAAGCATCATCTTCAACCTTAAAATGTTTTAATTTTCTTTTATTTTGTTTTTATTTTCTAAAATATCAATTACTTTGATAGTTTAATATTTTAAGTTTTATTTTTAATTTTTATTTTACTTTTATCTTATTTTTATTTTTATCTTAAGTTTGTTTTTAATTTTACTTTTATTACTATTATTTTATTTCATTTTATTTTAATTTACTTTATGTTTTTTATAATTTACTTTTGTTTTGTTTTCATTTTGTCAAAGAGATCAATCTTGCAAACGTTAACAGTAACGGACCGATAGAAGAAAAATCAGAAAAATAAACAAGTACTTGGATTCGGTGGGTAAATGTTTTTCGTGTTTGAATGTGCAAATGTTTTAAAGACCGAGAGTGTATTTTTCGGTGAATACTCGCGATATTTTGACCTTATCATGAGATAGGCTGACCCTATATATAAGGGCATCCAAATATCTCTTTCACTATTCACCAAAACTTTTAACTTTTCACTCTCCTTTCTCTCTCTACCTTATCCATCAAGCCCTAACCTCTTCATCTTCTTTATTCAAAGGTCCGGTCCTCTTTTTTCACACTTTGATCATGAATCTAGATCCGACACCCTCGGTATAACCTCACAACACCATGGATCGTCCATTCATCTTTGTTTATGGGTTCTTGTGGATCAAGACGGCGGTTCAAACGAACCGTCGGCTAGTTCTAAGAACAGATCTTCAGATATGTGTTGTTTATCTTGTTTAGGACCATTAAGCTTTAGTTTATGTTTATCAACATTAATTTCTAATCTTAGGTTTGTTTTGCAAAGTTTGTAGATCTAGGTTTTGTTCAAAGTTTTAAAGGTTCGATTGACCATGTTAGCCAAAGGGTTTTTGCTTCAAAATCTCCAGAAACCTAATTCGGGTCTAGACGACCATGTGGAAAGAAAAGGGGATCAAAAAGTGGCTAAGTCAATTTTTTCGCATGGAGAGGCTTTTTCGCTTCGCATGAAGCATGCGAAGTGAAACACATTTCTGTTTCGCTTCGCTTGGGCTCATGTGAAGCGAATGAAGTTTTTTGTTTCACTTCGCTTGAGATCATGCGAAGCGAATGGGACATTATATTTCGCTTTGCTTGGGCTCATGCGAAGCGAATGAAATCTCTGTTTCGCTTCGCTCGGCCTCATGCGAAGCGAATGGGGTTTCTGTTTCGCTTCGCATGACCCCATGCGAAGCGAAATAAATGCCCATGCGAAATTTCTCATGCGAAAAACTCATACTTAGCACAATTTTTAGGAGTTTGTAACTGAAACCTACTGGACTGTCTGTTCCTATATGAACTGTTTGGACTTTGGACTGTTATGGACATATAAGACTAATACATTATGGACTTTTGTGGAATTTTAACTTATTAAAACATAATATTTATAATTAATTAACTTCATGTAATTAAGTCAAGCAACTTGTACATAGTTAAGACATTTGTGTATAATTTATCTTGTGTTTAATTAAGTTTCAAATGATGATTCTCATAATCTTAATGACTGATTTCAGGGTCATAACTTGTTTTGTGCTCTCGGGAATCCAAAAGGGAAAGAAGATAAAGTGTTCACATCTATGGTCAAGGGATTAAGACAGTCACCACTTGAGCATGCTATCACTAGCAACCCCGCAATTTACTCCAAATGGGTTTTGGATTTCTGGGCTTTTGCAAAAGTTGCTGATGATTCTCTGTCATTTACTACCAAGGTTACTGGGAAGGAATTAACGATTACAGAAGGAGATATAAGACGGGTATTAAAGATCACAGATGCGCCAGACTATACATATGAGAAAGGTGACAGGGCGAAGTTAGTTGATTTTGTGACTAGTATGGGATATGACACAGAATGGAAGAGTCTGGAAAAGAAACACCTCCCGCCATATTGGAGATTTCTCTTCCACATTGTGACTCACTACTTTGTAGATATTCGTGGAGGATTTGATAGTATGAGAGTCGATTGGGTACAAATTATGTTTGCTTTGACCACTCGGGAGAAGTTCAACTATTCGAGGAGGATATTCTTGTGTATGATGGCAAATGCGAAGAATGAGTCCACTTGGCTTATGTACCCAAGGTTTGTGCAGATGTTGCTAGATGATATGATTCCTGATGCTCCCAGGCCACCTCATAAGAAGGCCAAAGACAAGAAGTCCCTTCCTGAGCCATATCATGTTAATGAGATCAAGTTGTCATTTTTTGGCGTGTTGTTGAGCACAAAAGGAAAGGGTCATCAGTATGAAGGACCAAGACCAGTTCCTAAGTTCGGTTTGTTTGAAGAAACAGAGCCTACTGGAGATGAGGCTTCTGTTGAAAGTGGGGAGATTGCTGAACCTGAGCCTGAGGCTGAGGCTGAGCAAGCTGACTCGTATGATGAGCCAGCTAAAGAAAGGATGAAAGCCAAACATGATCTGAAGCGGAAGGCCACTGACAAGCCTTCTGTTGGTGGTTCTTCTGGCAAATACAAGGAGGTTGAAGAAGAGGAGGAGGAGGAGTAGCCGTCCTTGAAGCGTTTGAAGAGACTTGGGGACTCCAAGAAGCCTCCCAAACTCGTTTTCAAGCTTCCCTCTAAAGGTAAACCCTCTAACCCACCTGTAGTTTCACAGGAAACCCTAGCCAAAGCCCTTAGGGACCTAGACGTTTCCAAAATCAAGATACCTATTTACAAGAAACCCAAATCCAGAAAGAAAGCCAAAGCTAAACCAACCAAAACCATGCTCCATGACTCACCCGATTCTTCACTCGAACCCTCACCAAAAGACCAACCTATCTCAACCTTCCTACCAAAATTACCTGAATCCCCACCTCAATCTCAACCACAACCAACCACTCCTCCGGAACAACCATCCCAAACTACAACACCACCTGCACAACCTACCACTGAAACTAAAACCACCTCAATATTCACATCTTCCATCTTTAGCTCACCCATCCAATCAACAAGCCTATGGACAGAAACATTTATCACTAAACTTAGAGCCCATACCTTACATATCTCTTCTCTCAATACCACTCATCTCAACACCACCAACCTCCACAACCTCACCTATACCAACACAGTCCATTAATCTACCCTTACAAGCAACCTCACCACCCATCATGTCCGTTAATCCTCCATCCACTATCCTTTCACCCAAACGCATCACAAAAGGAAAGTCTTCGACACCTCCGGTCTACGCTGATCCTATCCTTGATAGGATTATCACACCGGAGGAATCGAACGCTAAGAGGGCAGAACGCGAGATTGTACTCCTAATGTTTATCAAAGACATGAAGAAAAAAGAGCTTGAGGATGAAAAGGAGAAAGGGAAGTTGAAGGCGAGGGTACAGCTATTGGAGGAGCAGAAGGAGTTGAATGATGCAAAAATTGAAAGTCAATGCCTCCTAATCAATCAACTTCAAACTTGTATTCAGAACCAACAAACGCTTCTCAATGACGAATCTTTAAAGAATGCAGATCTGAGGGCAGACCACTCGAAGCTTGGTGATCGGGTTGAAACACTTGAAAAGAACTTACCAGCTGCTAATGCTCTTGAAGAAAGTCTGAAAAAGATGATTGAGGATGCTACAACAAAATGGGATGTTGAAAAAAAAGGCCACAAACTCCAGAGTCTCTATGCTAGAAGGCCAGTTAGCATCATCTGCCTCTCTCGGTACACTTATGGCAGAAAATAATCAGTTCAGAACCGAGATAGAGGCCATTAAAGCAAAGATCAAGGAGCATGACCGCCTGAATGAGCTGCAATTGAAGACAAATGAGGAGTTGGTGAGCAAGTATCAAGCTGCCTCTGACCTCATGGGAATGCGAGATGATGACTTTCACAGTCTAGAGGACAGACTTGATGCCGTGTTCAAGAGTTGGAAAAGGTCTGGTGAGACTTCTAGAATTGGTGGAACACAACCTACCGCAGGTCCAAGTGTGGCGATGATGAAGACAGTGATGAGGAAGACGACGATGATGTGGACGAGAATGTCCATGATAGTTTTGATGAAGATGATGACGATGGTCAAGGAGGTGACGGTGGAGATGCTGGAGGTAGTGCAGCAGGAGGTGGAGGTGGAGGTAACACTCAATCACCTCCACATACTCAGGAACATATTCAAGACCTTGCTGCACACGACTCTGCCAGCAAAGTGAGGGAACATGACTCCAAGATTTTTGACATATATAACGAGTTATTTCCTACAGGTAATGTTACAGGGATGATGGATGACTTCATCGAAGCTGGGAAGAGCTTGGTAGACTTCATTGCAGGAACGGAGGAGGCAGTAGACACCAATGACGACTACATCAAATCCTCGCCAAATCCTGACATGCCACCAGCCCAAGCTACGCCAGATGCACCAGTTCAAGATCCCTTCTCTGATCCAACCACAGGCTTGACACACGAGGCACCAAAGAAGAAGAGAAACACACACATTGTGTCAACTCGTACATGTTCCCGCTCGCTCAACTACCCTTATCATGACGATTCGCTGATTTTATATGGAAGTATGATAAGGAGAACAGCTGTTGGGCTATCAGAAGATATAGTGGAGATCTGATCTATCACAACCACCATGAGCTGAAGTCGTTACCAGAGCTCGACATCAACTATCTTCGAAAAGCTTTAGGCCGTGGTGAGTATGATGATACATTAGAAGGATGGGTCAAGACTCATCTTCATCATCAATCGAAAGTCGGCTACAAAGACTTCGAGTTGAATAAGGGTCGCAAGTACAAGAACCCACAGGAGATCGACCCAGCCACCGGATAGCCACGAATCATGTGGAGATATAGGGCGCCGAAAGAATGTCATGTTATCTATCATGGTGAGCCTTATCTTCCTAACACTCTCCGAGATTTTATTGGTTGGGAGTTCGATAATACAACAGGTGAGGCTGTCATCCACTGCAAGAACATGCACGAAATTCGAGTGTTTGACGAGCACAAACTTATGGGTCTACACATAGAGGACGTGAAGAAGCTCTACAACTCACCTCTAGAGACCGTTGAGGATCTAGGTCGTCAAAACACTGACTGGATAGTTGAAGCCTTCAACAAGTTTCTCAGAAGACTTGTTGAACTTCCACTGACCGAGGACGAATGTCTGGAGTACGACACCAACAGGTTCCAATGCTAAAGACTAGAGGGAGATTGTTAGGTCCCATTTTGTTATATTAGTCTTTTGTGTTGGATTTGTATGTATTGGGCCTTTGATGTTTTCGTTGTATGTATTTAGGCCCAAGGGAAACCATGTAAACAAGCCCATTGGGCATTTGATATGACATATTTCTCATGCATGTTTCCTATAAATAGGAAGCATGGCATGAGATAAACAACTTTTGGCAAAAACTCCAAAATTCTCTTATCTTACTTGTTCTATCTCATCTCTCTCTCTCTCTGTCTCTAACCGAAAATAATACTCAAGATACGAGACCTCTTAGGTGACTTAGTGTGATTTCCTCTAGCACTAAGTTCGGTTGATCCAAGACACGTTGTTTGATCCACCCACGGTTTGGGACCTACAACAAGTCCGACATTTATGTCTAAATTTGTGAATTATATAAGTGTTTGAATTTGAGCTTTTGGGTTTTGTTTATGTACTTCTTTGAATTTGTGTTTTGTTTGTGTACGAGTTTGAATAATATATAGGGTTTAAATTTGTGAATTTTCAGCGTTTTATCTCGAGTACAGATTACCTTTCATGCTTCTTCTTACTGTATCAGAGGGATTAGCAATGGGATCCTAACATGGATTCAGTCAATAATGTAAAACAATTTTGTAAATCTCCAATAAAATTAAGTTATGGTTTTTAAATTTTGAGATATTTTCCATCTTTTGCTCTCAAGGAGCAAAGAGCACAAGACACAAGCTACGCGAATCATACTGTTCATATACTTGTTCAGGGTATAATATACTTTTATATATTTACTTGTTTGGTCATATCAAACGTTTAAACATGGCCTATGTTAGTTTTTCTAAAGAATGGAGACGTTGGTGGTGACTACCGGTGGTGGAGATGACCGAAACAAAATTTAAGGGCTTTGTTTGATTTGCTTCATAAGCCTCTTAGATTTTGCTCATTCTTTTCAATATTTAATATCCAAGTTCAGGTTAATAATGAAAGAATGGCACATTTAATAATTAAACATTGGACTTGTAAAAAGTCAACAGCCGGAAATCATTTAAATGCCCCCGGTCCTGCTGCAAACGGTTACTTAACTGTCCCGAAACTTGTTCGAACTATAAACCAACAATTTAAATCGGTAACTTGAACTTGAATTGACCCGAATCAAATTGTAGAAATAACACGAAACACATCATATTTTTATTATTATTATTATGTTTTTTTCAATCTTTCTGCTTGTGTTTAAATGGATTGCATGAGTTACGTTTTTCAACAGCTTGTCTAATGCATATTCGAGTCTTTAAGAAACACAAACAATTTTAATTTTGTTTATTTTAGCTCATCGTGCTCTAATTAAAGAGATTTAATTTCTTATTTTGTTTTGATTTTGTGATAAAGTTGACTCACAGAAATCCCAACATCAACGCGTTTTAGAACTACTTATAAAGTTTTATCTTTTTTTTCCTGTTACGATGGCATAATGAGAATTTTACGGATCTTAACTTCAGGTGATTACGACCTAAAGGTCATTCGACAAAAAATATTTTTGAAAACTGTGTTTTGGTTTTTTTGATTTTTAGCATTGTTTGAAGATTGGCGCAGTTAAGTTTCTGATTTTTGAGTAGGTCAGCGAGCCCAATATTTATATAATTTTAAGTTAATGTTTGAAGTATATGTGTACAGAATAATAATTATATATTAAAATAATGATAAAATAAACTAAATAATAATGAGCCAAATGCCTAAATTCGAGATTTTGTATGTTAAATGAGTTTGGGCTCAACTCGAGCCTAAAAATAATCTTGGTTAATAAACGAGTCCGAGATCTACTTATCAAGTTTGATACTCAGTTCAATTATTTTCATTCAATTGCTATCTGAATTGCTCTTCGGGACTGCCCCAGACCAACTCAAGGCTGGTGGTCCTAGAGGCCGGTTTAGTGGAGGTGCAGCAGCTATTGTAGCAGTCTGCATGTCGAGGTTTCACACTAAGGGTATTTGTAATTTACTTACGTACAAAAGTGTAACACTCCTTGACCTGCTTGTAGGTCTTTATTGTTATTTTTGCATTAATTTTGTTGTATTATCAATTGTGTCAATTAGAAACTAATATTCAGGGTTTTTTTTTTGCATGTAACCAAAGGTGGGGATGTACCAAAGGGTTGTTGGACTGATGCATATTTTCCTCAAATCAGGTCAATAAATCAAGTTCAACGATTTTTTTGTGCGTCAAGAAAGAAATGGAGGATAAAATGTGGAAGTCAGAATTTGCAATATGTATAGTTAAATTTAAAAATTTTTAAAAAGGTTAATTATATTAAAATTTAAAAATAAAAATAAAATTCACGTCGGCACTCAGTGTCAACTTAAAAAAAAAGATAAAAAAATTTCCTATGTGAAACAAAAATGAAAAAGACTAAAAAAATATGTTAAAACCTTTAATTTAATCAAACATGAAAGTTGAATGACTTAATTGAAACACTTTTTAGAGTTGAGTGACCTTATTGGAACACATTTGAAAGTTGGTTACTATTCTATGAAGTTTCCCCCTTTTAATATTGTCTTTTACCGATATTTTTTCAAAATGCCAAGTTATTATGCCCTTGCTTCGCAAAACGCCATAATGCAAACCATGTTAAATTATGATAATGATATTGGTTTACGTGCTAAAACTCTGAAGCTGACAAATATCAATGTTTTCAAAGATGGAGCCAAAGATTTGAATCTCATCTTGGGGTTATTGATCTTGATCGTCTTCCTTATTTGGGCACTCCTTCTGAAAGACCTCAATTTAGCGTTGCCAGTGTTGGTCTAAGAAAGAAAGCTATTGAACATTAGACTCCTGAAGAGAAGAATAAAAATGATTTAGAAGTCAAGACTTATTCACTCTACCTATGACATTACCTAAAAATATCTTTCATCAGTTTAGTCATATCAAGGTTTCAGCTACCTTGTAAGTTGCTTTGAAGGCAAGAAGCTTGGGTAATTCACAAGAAAGCAAGATGTCAATGTTAAGGCATCAATACAAAAACTTTAACCTCTTGCCCAATGAGAATGTAAATGAGTTGTTGACTAGATATTGTCATCTTCTTGCCGAGTTAAATCGGTGTGAGTTGCAATATAAATGAGTTGTTGACTAGATATTGTCATCTTCTTGCCCAGTTAAATCGGTGTTAGTTGCATATGAATAAAACTGATAGAATTGACACCTTAAAAGTTGCTTCTCCTGAATCATATGCCACTTTTGTGATGATTCTTACTGAAAAAGGATTTTTTCAAAGATCTAACTCTCACTTGTATGAAGTTTATTGAAAGACTCGAAAAGAGGGAGAATGAAATAAGTGTCAAAGCATGTCAAGAGCTAAAAAAGATCCATCTTTGTATGATGGTGCTAATCCTGTTAGAAAAAGTGTGTCTACTTCTATCACAAATTTCTATACTCAAGCTGGTCATGTTATTCCTCCACCTGAAGCATTTCTAGAGCCTCAATACTTTCCAAGCTCAAGTCCCTCAAGCTCAAGCACAACACCTCCACCACCACCACCACCTAATGCTAACATGAAAGAAGCAGAACAACAATTTTCTTTTAGGGAAGATTTCATGTTATCTTATGAACAATTGGTGAGTAACAAGGTAGCCATTTGTGATTTGACTGATGAAGATTATGATCTGATTAATCTTGATGATTTTGGGTTAATGATCTCAAGTGGAACATGACAATGATTGCAAGGAATATTATAAAGTATATGGAAAGAATAGCTAACGATCTTCCTACTATGAGTAAGAGGATTGGCTTTGACAAACTCAAAGCAAATGCTACAATTGTGGGGGAATTTGATCATTTTTCTAAAGAATGTGACGAGCCAATGAGAGGGTATCCTCAAAACAAGACTCTAGATAGAAACTCTTAACTCTCAAAAGAAGTATAATAGCAGAGAGTCAAAGGAGGTACCTCAAAAGACCTTGGAAAAACCAAAGAGGAGTGAGGCTAACCCAATGGTGATTCAAGAAGGAGTTGATTGGTCAAGAAAGCTTTTGGCTTTAATCTTCATCTAGTGAGCAACAACAAGCAAACGTGGTTGTTGTTACTAAGATTGATCAAGAATTGATTGATGACAAGAAAAACAGTGTGGTGATTGAAGAATCGGATTCAGAATCATAATATTCAAGTGATGATCAGAAAAATCTTTTTGCTTGCATGACTAAAATTGAATAGGTAAGTTCTAACTTTTCTGTTTCATTTGAGTCATTTAGTTCTACTTCATTTGGTTATGAGGATTCTGAAGATACCCAGCAAGTAACTGTGTGTGTTACTTGTGAAGAAAAGTTGTTAAAGCTTGAGAAGATTGTAACCATAATGAATCCATGCTTATTGATCTTGCAGCTTCGAGGG
Source organism: Bidens hawaiensis (assembly GCF_021521415.1). NCBI lineage: Eukaryota > Viridiplantae > Streptophyta > Magnoliopsida > Asterales > Asteraceae > Bidens > Bidens hawaiensis. The sequence goes on from NW_027491053.1 coordinate 204,496, forward strand.
ACAATTATAGAAATTTGGTTAGTTGTGAGAAATAGTATAAAATAAGAATTGAGAGTTTAACTGCAAGTAATCATGAGTTGAAAGTTGATGTTTCTATTAAGCAAGAGTCTATGATTTCCCACTTTGATGAAATAATCAAAGGAAAAACAAGATCATTGAACTTGAAAATGAAGTATTGATGTTAGTAGCAGTTATCCTCAAGGAACTAAAACTGACTTAGGCTATGTTGAAGTTCCTGCACCATTTGGAAATGGTTATTCTAAACTACCTAACACCGAGGAATTCAAAGAGATAGATATTATCTCTCCTTTAACTATTGATCTTTTGGTTAAGTCAACTTAAAAAGATAAGGCTATTTATGTAAAATCTTTTGAGAAAAATTATAAGAAGGTAACTCCAAATGTTCATTACAAGAGCAATCTTGTGTTTTATGAAAGTGATGAATGTGTCATTGTTGAAGATGTGTTTGTACCAGTGGTGGTACACAAGAATGAAAATATACCTTTAGAGAATTATATTAACTGTGAACCACATGTTACCGAGAAATCTAAAACTAGTAGAACATCATCTTACCATGCAACAAAAAAATTTGACAAGAAAGTTGTGTTAGATGAGGTTTTAAAATCCTTTTTAAATCCTGTTAACGTTGAGAGAAACTGAAGGTTTACAAGTTGGAGGGAGTTGATTTTATTGCTGAAGAAGTATTTCCTTTTGCTCTTGTGAAACCTGAGCGCATTGAAAAGGTTTACGACTATGGTAAACCTTTAGCTAAAAAAATTCTTGTTTGGGAAATTAAGAAGAACAACATTTGTACCTAAAGGAATCTTAGCCAATTCTATTTCAACAAAATAAGTTTGTTAAATCAATTGTATTTGACATGCTTAAAAATTTTTCAGAATGTTCTAACCTTGATTTTTATAAACAAAAACAAGCTGTGAAATTGGCTATGTCTCAAGTTGAGTTTCATTCTTCTTCTCAACCTTATGTTTCGCAAGTTCTACCTGGATCACCATATAAGGTTGTGGAAAAGGGAACTTGTTTTTCATGTGGTGAAAAAGGTCACAATGTTGTTAACTGTGAATCTAAGGTGACCAAAATTGAAAAACCCTTGATCAAGGATAAACAACGATTTATTAAGAATATTTTAAGAAGACCGTTGAGTGTAACATATAAAGTTGTTGACATTGTTAACCCTAAAACGGTTATTGGGATTAAAAATGAAGTGAAAATGGTTGTTGACAACATAAAGGTTTAGTTAGTTAAACCTGGTTGTCTAACTACTAAAGTTGATGTAACTCCCGTTAGCCCTAAATTGACTAAAAGTTCAAAGGAAACTTTTATTTTTTAAAAATTCTAGAAGTTATATCAACATGTTAGAAGAATAAGTTGAATGATGATGTGCTTCATGTTGATGATTTGCTGACATGGAAGCAAAAATTTTTTGTGCCTCTAAAAGTGACTTAGGTGAGTTCGAACTAATCTCTTTATTTTTCTTGTGTAGAGCTCATCAACAACTATTTCTAGTAACAAATGGATTGTTGATAGTGGATGCTTTAGGCACATAACTGGCAATCTTATTACCCTTACACATGTAAAAGATATTCAAGTAGGTTATGTTGCATTTTCGAGTAATAATGGGAGACATATAACCAAAGAGGGTCAAGTGTCCAATGGGAAGATCACATTTGAAAAAGTTAACTTCTGTGATAAGGTTGATCATAATATGTTGAGTGTTTCACAGATCTGTGACAAAAAGTTTACAACCTTATTCACAGATACCAAGTGTGTGATCTTGAAGCCTGACTTTGTTATTCCTCAATCGAATGATATCAATGTTCTTGATATGGTATCCACTGCATCATTTTGTTCAACTTCAACATGTTTCATATCAAAAGCTACCGAGAAGGAGTCGATATTTTGGCATAGAAGGATGGGTCACATTCATGCTCAAAAGATCAATACTTTGGTGAAAAATGACATGATTGAAGGTATTTCATTGAAGAATTTTCACATGACCGATCACTATGTCTTGTGCAAGAAAGGAGAGAAAAAGAAGAAGTCTCATGTATTAAAGCTGATCAACTCTATTGACACTCCACTGAAACGTCTTTACATGGATTTATTTGGTCCAGCAAATCATGTGGGTGTTGGGGGAGATTTCAATTATCTTGTAGTCACTGACGACTATTCAAGATATTCATGTGTGTTATTCATGATCACGAAAGATCAGCTATCAGGTTAGTTCATCAACTTATCACCAAGATCGAATCACTTTACAAATTTAATGTGAGACGTATTTGAAGTGTAAATTGACTTGGAAAAAAATGTTTTTAGATAGATAAAAAGAAATTGTAGTGCATTAATATATTTTATTTATGCTGGATAAAAAATCAAGAAGGAAGATAAATAAGTTTCAAAATAGATGAATCTTTATATTTTTTAATTATATTAATTTGATTAGTTATGCTAATTGGTAAGAAAAATTAATGGTTATAACAGTTATATTTATTGAAGTGAGAATGTATTTAATATATCAATTAAAACATTTTTATTCAATTTTAAATATTTCAAACTGATAATTAAATTAGTGGTCCATATTGATTTCACTCACTTCTCGCACTAAGATCACTTCTCATATGAAATTAAGCATACATGTATATATATATATATGTATACATATATATATATATGTGTGTGTGTGTGTGTATTATCTATTACTATATATAATAGAGATAAGAGACAAAATAAAAATGTTGAAATTTAAGAGTTGTGCAATCATTTAAGCATATGTTACAATCTGTTGAAGCACATAACAATAAGCATATTGATTCATTGAGGCTTAGGTTATTCATGCACCAAGTAGGTTATTCATACACCAGGAAGGCCTATACGAGTCGTATAGGCTCTATACGACTCGTATAGGTGTAGTGTCAAGTCATTTTCAAGTCAGGAGTGTCAGTTGGCATTTATTTGTATCGTATAGCCCCTATACAAGCCGTGTATGGGCTATACGACTCGTATATAGTATGCTTGACTCGTTTAGTTTTTTTTTTCAATTACAAAATATTAAAAATAACATTCGAGTTGTTTACAAAATAGAAACATGTGATTTAACAGTAAATATTTTGCTATATACATAAAAGCATACAAACAACATGAGTGTTTTTGGGTAACGACTTTTTTATATGTGGTCATGCAATCCATTTTGGTTGACGTCCATGTGAGTTATCTAAGCTTTCGAAATATAACTGTCATAAAAATAGTTACATTTGTTAATGTAGATGTTTTGATTCGTATTAACTCGTCTTTTGAAATATAGCCTTTATAAAATTATAGTAGTTCAATGCCCTACAGTTACATGACGAATGAAATATAAGTTGTGTTGGGTTACGAATTATTTAACATATTTAAAGATTTTACCTTCAATTTTTACTATATTTAATGGCGCTTGTAAAAGAAAAACTTTTTAAAACATAAATATGGTAAGTTATAATAATCCATACATGATAATCAACTAGGCAACCAAACAAACTTGTAATCATAAGGACCAAAACATTATATCAAAAGCATAAGGTGCCAAACATAAGGTTCACATAAGGTCCAAAACATAAAGTCCAAAATACGTTAACATCTAAACACCCGATAATAAAATAACGACTACTGTGGTGGCGGCTCCTATGCCTCTGGCGGCGGTAAACCAAGTATGCTCGACTGTGCTGGAACTGTATGACCCTCCTCCCTCGCCCGCGTAATTATCCACTCCATCATCCACGCGACCCTAGCATCTATAAGGCGAGTGGTAGCAACAAGCTCACGTAACATATCATCAACATGTGCTAGGATCGGCGGAACTGGTCTAATCACATGATGGCGTGGCGCCGAGTGCTCGAGCTCTGGCTCTCACACCGCAATGAAACGAATATGCTTCCCATCCTTCTTAGTGATCTTCATCAGCCCACATGTCTGCTTACCGATCAGTTTCTGCTTGTATTTTTCTATCATTGAACGCTTGATGCTATTCTGAAAACAATCGAGCCCCATAGCCAGGGTAGTGACATAGGCGCTACACGTAATCGAGGACTCCTCCCTAAACTGTTATCTGGTAGCAAAGTATGAGGCAATGCAATGCGCTAGGTTGCACCTAGCAGGTGCAAGCAGAGAATGCAAGAAGAACAAATCAGTCTGTGTGACCCACTCTTGGCCACCCCCTCGTCCAGCAATCGTATACGCAATAACCTTATGGAGATATCGGTGCACCGGGTCTCTCAAAGCACTAGCCCTAGCCTTATTCCTGAAAGCCTTTGAAACATATTCCCCATCGCCAATCTAAGGCCACCAACTTGACAACTCTGCTAGGGTAGCCTCTTTACGAGCATCTAAGAATAAATCAGTCGTCGTCTCCTCTTCGGTGTAAAACCCAAGTGCAACCGCAAACTTCGGTAGAGTAAGGTCAAACACCCTACCACACAACTGAAAGGATACAGCAACATCGGTATGAGTCGACTCGATCGGCACTGGATTAAAATTGAAAGTGGATAAGAACTCTAATGTATACGATTGAAAAAATAGTTAGATTAGAATACTTTATGACTTTACTTTATCGGTTGAAAAAATGGATATGTTGCTTGAATTTTCACCACCGGTAACTTCATAATTTTCACCACCGGTAACTCCATAATTTTCACCACCGGTGGCTTCAAAATTTTCACTACCGGCAACTTCGCAATTTTCACTACTGGTAACTCCATAATTTTCACTAAAATAACTTTCTTGATAATTATTGTCAAAGATCGTTGTGAAAAACTCTATTCGTTTAAAACTTACAAAACTAAAGCATGATCTAGTATGAGAAAAGAGACTTCGAAAGAAAAAGAATGATAAAAATTGAAAAACTTCAAACACCTACTTATATTGTTTTCACTATATTCTTAAATCCCTATATTACAATTAGTCAAACAACTTTCTATAGGAAATCATAAATCATCACACAAATCTTTCATGTTTTAGGCTTATATCCCAATGTTACAATAAGCAAAACAACTTTTGGTATTATCTTACAAAGCGACACACAAATCTTACATGGTTGGAGCAAGAAAAACTGATACATGGCCTATACGAGTCGTATACCATCTATACGGCTCGTATAGACCATAAAATAATTATAAATATTTGGTCAAAGTACAACTAACATGCAGTCTATATGAGTTGTATAAACCCTATACGGCTCGTATAGGTCTATAAGGCTCGTATAGGGTCTATATGAATAAGAACATCTATACAACTCGTATATGGTCTACACAGCTCATATAGATTGCAAAAAACTGCCACACTATCACCTCCATACGCATGTTAATAAGTTAGGCCTATACGACTCATATAGGCCCTATACGAGCCGTATAGCCTTATTCACACACCATGGGGATGATGTTTATATATAACAACACTTCATTAAACATGAGGGTCAACCTAAACTTCTTGGTCAACCATCGTTGAATAAGCTAAAACAGCCAATCATTCTAAACAAGAAGGCTTCCCCTCTACTTTTCTTCCATTCTCATCCAACCCCTTAGTTTGTGTGAGGGGTGTTTTTATAATTTAGAGAGTGATTCAGGGTGTTGTGAGTAAATAGTTTTTATATTTTAAAAAAATAATGATTTTTCTGTATATTTGAAAAATTACCGTTATCACCTTCATTAATTTCAAATTTCAAATTTCAAATCTATGTTTTTTAAACAAGACATAAAGATTGGGATCCCTTCCACTACCATTTCAATCCAAACCATACGAAAAAATGAGATTCAATTTTCGTATGTTCCAATCACGCATATATTGATTCTTAATCTCTATCATACCTATATTGATTTGCTGTCTCTTCAAATTGCATATTCAAAACCCTAAAGCGTCCTATTTCTGCACTACCTCTACTACACAGTTGGATTTCTGGTATGTATTAGTGTTTATCCGTTTCAGGTCACATTCTATTATTGTTTTACAAGTTTAGTTAACTTATTTCTATTTTTGGGTCTTTTATTGGAATTTTGTTTCCATTTTGAATTCTATGTTTGATTTTTGTACTCTAGGGTTTTAAATTTAGGGCTTTATTTTGTTGGAGGTATATCTTCAATGATTACATATTATGGAACTGACGATCTTTTTTGTTTTTTTTTTGGGGTCTATTTATGTACAATGGTAGCCATGGATGTTGCATTCTCTTATGAAACTCTCGAGCGTGAATGTTGAGGTTTGTGCGAAACTTTCCTTCAAATTTGCATTGTTTTGTTATGTAATCTGAGTTTTTTATGTTTTGATAATATCTTGGTTTTTTGGAGAAGGGTATAGATGTTATAATATGTTGGATTCTTAGATTTGGTTCTTTGTTATTGTGGAATAGTATGTTAAACTGTCCAAAGCTATTGTTATGCATTATTTCTTGTGAGTCAAAAGGCTTCAAGATCCATACAATTCCCTTTAACTTTCCATTTTGACATCTGTGTACCCATAATAAATAACAAAAAGCGAGTATGAGTCGGCTTGGTTAGGATTTTTTTTAAAATAAATTATTGATTGGTTGAGGTTACAAATGAATTAATCAGTGATTTCAAATTTAACCAATCAAGTTCATTCCAGCTATTATGTACATTTATGTTTTTTTTTTCAAATTAAAACGTTAGCTAATAGGATAACGGGTTAGCCGAGTCATTTGGGTCAAAGTCAGCACAATGATTTCTATGTTTGAAATTTTAATATTGATCGAATATTTGGGATTGGATGGTGGACTGGGATGCAGTACTTCAAATAAAAGAGGAAATCTGGAATATTTCTTAATGTTCGGGGAATAATGAGTTTACTTTTTGCAAGCGTGTCAAGAACTTTGACCGGTCTAAAGTCAATGGTTGGTAAAGGCAAATAGGATGTTCACAGTTCGGTTTCAAACCCAAAATGGTCATCATTTTGGTTCCACGGTCGGTTTTTTAATTTAACTCTTGGTTGGTTGGTTTAAAAAATTATAAACTGTGGTGAGCGGTTTGGTTTACGGTTTATACCGAAAACCAGCCGTATTAAACCGAACCGGACCATTAGATTTTACAATATATACTTTAGTTTTTTTGTATATTTACATTACAATATTTTATCTTCCGTGCCATTAGATTTAATAAAATAATTTTGACTAAGTATTTGTGTTACTGATGCATTGTGCAGCTCAGTAATAAGTTTGGTTTGTTGGACAAAATCAGTCATTCAGTGGTATTATATGGATAGTGCTTTTGAGAAAAAATCATTTTCATTATATGCATAGTTAGTTGGTTTGTTGGTTACTTGGTTATTTTGATTATTTCTATGTGCATTTAATAATATTTTCCATTTAATATAATTCACATTTTATTTAGGCTCAATTAGCTTAAACCGTGAAACCAAACCAGAACCAAACCGTTATTAACGGATTAATTTAGTTCGATTTCTGTTTTGGAATATCAAAAACCGTTATGGACGTTTCAGTTCACAGTTTGTCTTAAGAACCGTCAAAACTGGATCGTGAACACCCCTTTAGACAATGCTGAAGTTACACTTTCGCTGGCTATACCGTTTACTGTATTATTATGACAGATGGTTGGTATTTGTGTTTGTTTACAAAAGTGATTATTTGAATTGTTAATTATATATAGGAGCTGAAATGCTTTTAAAGAATTATAATGGCATAACTGTCTTTGATAAACTTTTAAACAAGAACACTTAAGGTAGTATGTTTTGTCACAAGGACGTGAGTTGCTGGAGCCTAGATGGTGGTAAATTGGTTGCTTGAAAATGGAGATTTGGTAATTGGCTTGATGGCATCTATTTAAATAGAAAGAGTTTCATGTAATGATTAAATTGGCAAATATTAAGGTTAGCATATTTGAACTTTACTTGACTTTATAGAATTGCATCGTTATAAGAATGTGGATATTATTATTTAATAGGGGTGTGATGTGCGTGAGTCAGTTCAGTTTTTTAGAGATGAATACATGCAAAAGCGGAACTGAACTGGAAATTTGGTTTTGAAAAGACAAAAACCAAACTCATGCTTTTGTATTAGGTTTGGTTAGTTCAGTTTGTGTATGTCATTTTTTTTTTTCAGTTTCAACATTAGTTTTAAAAAAATATAAAACTGTCACGCGATTTGCGAATTTGAATATTTGAAATTTGATTCGATGAACACCCATATAATCACGAAGTCAAAATCATCAATTCATGTTTTCTATATTTGATTCGATGAATGTGGTGTATGTGTTATTATACTGGAGGACCATAGGGTTGTTGCTTTTGATGATGAAGACGCATATTATCTTTAAGACTTTAATAATGATGACCATGATGGGTATCTGTTGGAGCATAACGTCTATAGCTAGGGTCTTGTATTTGATTTTGATGTATTAAATGCAAGATTATATGTAAAATGTAGATACCAGCGCATAAGTCACTATGGGACCGCAAAAGTTATGCGGCACATAACTTATGCGCCGTATATGCGCCCCATAGGTGGTTTACTCATGTCTATAAATAGCCATTCTTATATATGCGCTGATTAGGAGCTCTTGGCAGTTAGAGAGAGAATTTGTGAGAGAGTTAGAGCCTTGATATTGTCATAATCTGTTGTAATCATCCTTTGAAGTTAATGAAATGAGTTTTAATATTACTTGTGTGTTTTCTACCTCGATGGATTCCACACTTTCAAGTCTAAGCCAATAACACATTATAGATCCTACGTACGTACATATCAGCATTATCTCCTTTCTAGTGGTATCAGAGCTTCAGGCTTGTTATTTGCTTGGAAACCGCAAGATTGTTTGGATTGTGAAGTCATTTCAACATATCTCAAGATTTCACCGTTAAATTTCTACCAAACTCTCACAATATGTTCCTTATATGTCCGTGGTAAACCCTACAAAAAATCAAGTCATTTCATCAAGGAAATCATCTTCAAAATGTCAAAAGTTATCATGATCAACATATGTGCCGCATATGTATTAAGCGCATAAGTGCATCCTTAACGTATATCTTATACGGCGCATAAGTTTATATTTATATGCTGCACAAGTTTCGGACCTATAATATTGGAGTTATCCGTTTACCATAAACATATACGTTTGACCATCATTTGATCTTATACGTTGACCAGAAACATATCCATTTGACCAGTTTTGAACTTATATGTTGAGAGAGTTTAACTAATCGTTCAATCATGGAGAATCTCAATGCATTTGTGTCTCAGCCATCTACATTGCTTCAAAACTTGAATATCGTGAACGATATGGGGACATTGAACAAGCCTCCGATGTTACTAAGAATGGAAGACTATCCCTTGTGGGCTGACAAGTTTGAGATTTATGTGCAAGCATTAAACTATGAAACCTGGACTACTGTTGACGAGGAGTATCTGATTCCTAAGAATGAGAACGGTAGTAACTATCGGTTATCCCAAATCGATGAAAGGGACAAATCTTTGTTCTTAAGGGAGAAGAAAATGGTTAACCTGCTCCAACAAGCTATCAAAGCCGAGATATTCCAACTGTTGCAGGACAATGTCTCGTGCTACTCAATTTTGCAAGCGATGTTGATTGAACAAGCAAGATGGCATTGCTCAAGAAAGAATTTGACATCTTTACCCACCCTAGTAAAGGGAGAGTCGTTTGCAAAATTGATTGAACGTTATTACCATCTTGTTAATGAGATGAAGAGAATGGGTATTGACAAGCAGGAGTATGAGTACATTGATAATGGGGCATGCTTTTGTGGGAAATCTGCCTCCTACACCTCAATACAGTAGCAGCTATTCAGGCACCGTTCCTACCAGTCAAGCACCTTCTAGCTCTTAACAACAAGACCCTGATGTGCTGCAGTGTAATATTGTTGTATACATCAATAATGAAAACGGGATGACACCTGACAATGTGAAGGAACATATGGCCTTCTTAGGGTCTGTGTTGGAGTCCTATGAATGTCTAATTGCATGTAAGACCCCGAATCCCGGGAATTCTACAGTTGGTAATCACATCCACAAATTCACAAAAATTTAAAACCAAACGATTATTTGTATTTAAAACAAGTTCAGAGTAAATAACAGCGGAAAAGTTTAAGTATTAAAAATCCCAAAACACGGGTACAGGTGTCCAAAATCAATTGTAAATAAAATATTCGTTTTATTTGAAATCTTCATCTCATTAAAATCGTTTCAGAGTAGTAAACAGCGGAATAGATAACATCAAAATTCCCAAAACCAGGGAAAGTGACAAAAACCAAAATTTAAATACTTATGGTAATAATTTAAAAGAAACAGTTTGCGTTATTAATTCTTTGACTAGATGTGCCTTCAACCGTCCGAGTAGTCTCTAGCATGTCCAAGCGGAAATCTCTAATCCTCAACCTGAAAGTCAATCTAACATACACACAAAGTCAACTTGAGCTGAGTGAGTTCAAGTTTTCATAAACAATAATTCATACTTTATTTCAAAGCTATAGTTATAAACAATAGAGAAGGTATAAATAAAATAAATTATATATAATTCACCAAGTAATACAATCATCGTCGAACACACGTACACGGGCCTCTCCACCACGAGTCAAAACTCGAGTAATATATTTGACCCGGACGCTGTAAGACCTAAGCATGTGACACGAGTCTCTCCACCACGAGTCAAACCCGAGTAATATATTTGACTCGGTCACAGCTTATACATCCAAGCACGAGATACGGGCCTCCTCACCCCGTGTCTTCCTCAAGTAATATATTTGACCCGATCCCGGCTCATAAATCCAAGCACGTGATACGGGCCTCCTCACCCCGGGTCTTCCCCAAGTAATATATTTGACCCGATCACGGCTCAACATCAGGGTCGAGCAAACTTACAACCCAAACACGTAACGTCAGTGCATGCAAACACAAAGTAGGCATACACAACATCAGTAGTCGAAACGACTACAACATTGCCAAATATAGGCCAGGCAATAATGTATATACATATATATATATATATATTTAACATCCCAAGGCCTACCATTGCTAGCAAGCCTATATAAATTCGTTTAAAAACATTTCAAGGGTTTAAATATCAAAACAGGATTATAAAACATTCCAAAAGTTTAAATATAAAAACGAGATTATAAGACATTCCAAGAGTTTAAATATAAAAACGGGATTATAAAACTTTCCAAGAGTTTAAATATAAAAACGAGATTATAAAACATTCCAAGAGTTTAAATATAAAAACTGGATTATAAAACATTCCAAGAGTTTAAAATATAATATGGGATACGAACAGTTAGGCCATTATCAACACTAAGTATTCGTACTTAGACATCTATATACATCCATATATTTATATCCCTATAAATACCGTCCAAATAATAACATCAGGGTCGAGCACACGTACAACCCAAACACGTAACATCTCATCCAAGTAATAACATCAGGGTCGAGCACACGTACAACCCAAACACGTAACATCAGTGCATGCAAACACAAAGTAGGCATACACACATCAATAAGCCTACTCACATCATTCTTAGTCTCGAGGAACTAAATATCATCACACAACCGTAGGCTATAAGGTAACACATACTCATACATACATACATACCTCCATACATTCATACATATATATACACATTCATATATATATATATATATATATATATATATATATATATATCATCCCAAGACATTCCAAATTACAAGTAAGCCTATGGGCCATAAGGTAATATATATTAATCAGTTCAATACATGAACTAAGTAAATAGGTCTACTCGCATTCAATTACTACCAAGCCTATTAACATCATCGAGTCTAGACCATATTCAGGTATATAACCTTAAGGAATATAAGACCATAAACTAGTCTACAATATCCCAAGGCATAAAATATAGTTCACAAATAGTTTCATAAATGCACAAATATGAATAAGGCTATGTAATACCATCCAAATAGTTGTAACGAGTAAAATCGTTTAAAATTGTATTTCGGTGTGTATGCTAGCCCAAAACGTAAAAGAGTAAAAAGGGCATCATGAACTCACTTGAATCAACCGAACACCTGCAACGAGCTAGGAAATCCCTAAGTGCACAATCACAAGCAAGGGCCTGTAAATTATACACAACGCGTTACTAAACTAAACCGTAAGGACACACTTGCCTAATGGGCCGCCCAAGCCAAACACTTTGGCCCAAGGCCCAACAACTTGGCCCAAGGCTCAACCACTTTTCCCAAGGCCCAAGTACTTGGCCCAAGGCCCAATACTTTGGCCCAAGGCCCAACAACTTGGCCCCAGGCCCAACAACTTGGCCCAAGGCCCAACAACTTGGGCCGAGGCCCAACCCAAACCCAATTACTTTACCTCAGCCCTAAAACCCTTCAACTAACCAAATCCATCCTACGATTATGGCCGGGGCTAACCATGATGCACAACTCACCCGCCGGTAATCAAATCGAGTCGAATACGCGCGTAATAAATCTTAAAACCAATTGTCAAACGAATCAGCCCCAAATGGACTAAATTCCCATCTTAACCTTTTCTTACATCATAATTATGTCACCCGAGTTGATAGGGTTGACGGTTCCTTTTTACAACTTTCAATTTAACATTTAAACGAAAATTCGCGCACCGTCGACTCGATTGACCAATCACCAACCAAAACAGCCCCGAGTATCAAAAATATAATTTTCCCACAGCCCTTAGACTCCCCTAGGGCCATGCAAACTGATTCAGTTGGTCATCCAACCGATTAACGCATCAAACTCAACAATTTACAATTCTACACCCGATAAACCCTAGTTTTCAAACTAAAATCGATTGACCGACCTAAACACCTCCATTGGCCAAGAAATTTTAGTATGTTGTAAGTGACATACCTAGGAAGTTGACGGAGCACGAACTTCAATTATAACAGCCCTGAAAGATGCGAGAAAGGGTAGCCACCGATTAAGCCTAAAACGAACTTATCGATCAATATGAATATAACATACAGATTTTAGCATGCAAAGATGTATTTTATTACATAGGAAAACCATGAAATTAAATTATTAAACTTTTACCAGTGTTGCATAAATATCTTAAGTTTATAAAAATATTTTTATTATATTTTTCTAGTGGACACAAAAATCATAAAAATTCTTCCAACACAGAAAGGTATGTGCAGCTATTTCAGCTGCGCAACAAAATGGTTTTATTTTTATAAAATTCATTACCCAGACAAATTAAACGATTCCAATTGGGTTTGGTTTCTAACTCAAAATATTAACTTCCAGAAGTGGAACCAACCAATTTAGACTTGTCGAAAAAAGGTTATGATGTCGGGAAGACGGACCAGAATCCGTCGTCCCGCATCAGGTTTGACACTCGATTTTATAAAATCATAAAAAGTATTCAAATCTCGTCCAAAAATTACGTATTATACCTTTCTGGAAACTAAACTCAAAGTAGAACATCATGGAATAAAGAATCGATAAAAAACAGTATATTTTCATCAATTTACAGACCCTACAATAAACGTATATGAATCTGTCAGTAAACTGTTATCATCAAAACTCAACCTTAACGATAAATACGCGATGTATAAGGATGGTTTAAGGTGAAAAAGGCTAGAGAGGACATGGGACTAACCTTGAATTGGATTTTTACACCCTTAAGTCGGCTGGAAAAAAAGAAAATCGGATGGTTTGGGGGCTGCTGCTGCTGCCGATCGCAGGATATGGGAGCTAGGGTTTTAGGTTTGACGATGAAGTTATGGAAACGGTGGAAAAGATTGGGGTTCAACAGGTAACTGTAGATGAGTTTGCTGATCAAAAAGGTTGATGAAGCTGATCAAGGTAAAGATGGTTCAGAATTCATGGAAAAGATCACCATCGACTTTCTGGAGAAGATTGATGACAAGGATACTGCTGATGACTCGGATGCTAATATGCCTCATACCTATGATAGGATTAATCCTATCCCTGTTGATTACTTCCAAACCTTGTTTCCTCCTGATATTATTGAAAGTGTTGCAGCATGGTTTAATGGCGAAGAGGTCCCTCATGGTAAGATAGACTTTGGGAAGGATGTTGAGGATGATCATACTGAGGAGTCCCAGCAAGTTGAGGAAACAAAGGAGCAATATAATGATGCTCAACTATTCGAAGATGGTTTAGTTGAAGATATTACTGATGAAATATCTGAAGTTTCAAGCGAGGAGTTTCTACCTACTAAACACGCTTACATGGTAAATCAGGTAACTCCTTCATCTTTTGTTTGTGAAAAGTGTGAGATACCATGTGAGGAGTGTGAATTTAAAAGTCTTGAGATAAAACAGATTAAAAAACACTATGACACTGCCTTGATCTTAAATATGTTAAGGAAGCTTACGTTAGCTTCAAGTTTGTGAGAAAAAGTTGTGGGAAAAGATCCTATAGGATGAAAAAACCATGCTAATGTTAAAACATACGGTTGAGGATAAAAAGATTGCAATCATGATGTGCTAAAAGTAGTTATTAATTTATTAACTAAATAAACGCTAATCTAGACACTAAGTAATAATTCTAGACTTTTAACTTAACTAAAACTACTAACCGGCAAGTGAACCGGTCAACTCTAGTATAGCTAAGTAATTCCGGATATCAAACCCACGAGGCTCTTTAAATTACGTAAACTAGCTAAATTAGACTTCACTACAGACACGACTATTTGTTTATTATTATTTTGAGGAAGGGGGGGTTTACTAAAATACTAATTTTAAACTAATTAATAAAATTAAAGACAACTCGACTTAAATCTTAGACTTAATGCAGATGACGATGGAAAACCACCTAGGCTAGAATCCTCAAAGTTTTAGTTCTCACTTAATCGGAAAATGCTTGTTATGGAACTAGGATCATAAAATATTCACTTAAAAGAAAACCCGAACATGACCCCTGACCCTTCTCAAGAAGTCACCTATGGATTTCTATTAAGTTCTTAAAAATACCAGTTTTAATATTAAACTTCCTTACGCTTACCTAATTAATTATGAACGAGTAACTTTATACGAAATCCTACCTTACAGCGCGGAAATCAAAGGCAGTTTAATAAATTCATTCGACATTAATAGACAAAGCTAAAAAATCAAACCTAGACGGACTCCTTAAGAATAACTAAATCTAGAAATCCTAATCAACCAAGACCTATCAAATAACCTATCACCTTACAGTTTCTTAGGTTAGCCGCACACTTTTATTTATTTGATTAATAATATTGTTTCTATGATCTTATTATAAATCAATCACAAATAAGTCAAGAACATACAATAAATGACCTAACACAATCCTATTATATGACAGAAAATCTCCAAAGACTCTGTGAAACAATAAAATTCACCAAATAAACCAAGCACACATATGCATCGAATAAATAATATTAAACTCTTTACTTAATCATAAAACCCATAACTAAAAGCAAATCCCAAATAAAATAAAACGTCAATCAAAGGTTAATCATAAGCCTAGGCGGTCTAAGGGTTTAGCCAACAACCATACTCAAGGCCAAAAGAAAATAAATAGGTTCAACCAATAAATTCATAACGAAAATAATAAATTCAAACCGAATAATAAGAATGTTTGGATGAGTAGGTGTTGAACCCGGATACTCTCTATTTGAACCAAAGACTTTCTCTCCCTTTTTTTTTTCTTTCTTTTGCCTTCTGTTGATCTTCCTTCTTTTTTTCCTCTGCCTTCGATGTCCACCACCTTAAATTGTCATAGGGTGTATTCTATTTAATTAGATACAAGTTGGTTTAAATGTAAGATTCATGTGGGCTTAGAAACCTTATTAGTGGGCCATATACAGCATTCGATTTAGTTGCGCTTCAAATTCATCAAACTTCTAACTTTACTCTTTATTTTGAAATAGGAAATTTATGTGGCCTCCAATCATTCAAATCAAAGTAATGAATTTAACACTGAATGCAGTTATATATTAAGTGATATTTAGTAGTCTATGCATTTATATATAACTAAATTTAAACAAAATAAATTTTGTTTAAAGTTTTAGTCGTCACCTCAAACTTGTAAAATATAAAAATAATTCGTTTTAGCTCGTTGTCTCAAGTTTAATAGATACTCAATTTTAGCTCATTATCTCTTAGAACTCTAAAAACCCACATGTGAACCAATTAATAATAATATTCAATAAAAACTTAGCTTCAAAGTACTCAAAATTGTATGAAATATTTATATAATTAATATGTATAATTGAGACCATATCAAATATCGTCACACTTAAACATTTTTCGTCCCTGAAAAAGCTATTTGCAATGGAATCAGAATCGAAAAACTGATTTTCAAAACATTTAGGTTACTTTAATCAATAATAGATAAACGCAAAAACCGCGATTGCCGATATTGTTGTCTACTTAAACCCAGCCACCAACCTATCAAGCCCCCAAGCACATTTAACACTTATGTTTAAGTAATATAAAAAACATATGGGTCTCACACCTTTTGAGTCAAGATTCATCTACCCCATAAGATAAGAACCCGTTAATGGTAAGAAGAAAATACAGTTATATGAAATTATGAGTGATAGGTCAAGTGAGGTCGTACGAGCATGCCCTAAATATTATTGGACTTTGTCCTATATATTCTCTAAAAAGTATTTATTGACTAGAAACTTTCGAGTCCCAATAATGTATCCTCAGAGTCGCCATCCCCTTGGTAACACACAAACTCTCAGTCTCATCTAGTATGTGCACTTTGGCCTCTTTTTCTAGTTTTGAGAATGCTTCTTTGGCATTTTTCTTATTAATTAGCTTTCTCTTTTTCATTTGCTTTTTTAGACCAACTTTTGGAATAAATTAATTTAATTAATTTTTTTTCTCTTTATTTTTTTATTGTTCACTTAGGCATCTTTTACCCTTAATATATAACTAATTTCTACGCTCGTAAAAATTGGACATTTGTGGGGCGCCACCACTCTTTATTTATTTTCATAAAACGGAGTGACGTGCTATTTTTGAAGTGCATTCAATTCTCACCACCTTAGGGTAATCAGCTTATGGTTATACTCTCTATGCCTTATTGAATTTCAGCTTCACTATCCCCCATAAGATGAGAATCCACAAAATCTAAGATTAATTAGGTTTATTAAGAACATGCAATGGGAAGCCTTTCAAGACTAGTTGGGCCTACCGACACATCACAATCTTAGTACGCTTTCTTTTATATTATCTCATATTATTAGTAGTTTGGAAAACTAATTTCCAATTATACTATCATTTTCCATTTATAGTGCAAAAAACCATATTCAATGGACTTTTTTTTCAATTTTTTATCTTTTTTTTTATTTTTTATTTTTGCCAAAAAAACATCAATTTCCCATCCCCACACTTAAATTTCACATTGTCCTCAATGCGAGAAAAAGGAAATTACCAATAAAATTATGCAAAAAATAAAAAGATATAATGAATTGGAACAGACTCCCCTGGTAAATTGACGATATGCCTCGTGAGTCGTATCCCGTGCCCTCCAATTCGAACACGATCTGCAAACTAAATTCAAATAATGTATCTCTCAGGAACGAAAGTGACAATTCTAAAGCATGTGGCGTCCCCACACTTGTTTAAAACCATATCTCATCAATCATCTAATAAGTAACTCTAGAGCAACATGTAAGTAAGAGAAGAAACACCCGGCAGAGTAGGGAAATAAAACCAAAATAAAAATAAAATGAAAACATAGTACCGGGTTGCCTCCCGGGAAGCACTAAGTTTACAAAAGAGTCTTTAGCCGGACTCGTTCCCGAAACCCCAATCAGGAGGATTCTCCTTTATCCTCTTCCCATCAGTGCTCCTCAACACTCTCCTTTTACACTAGCTGAGAAGAAACTAGCTCCCAAACTCATGTGGCCACAAAAATCTGAATTCAGCTCGATCCACCAATTATTGAAATTATGAAGAGGTGACAAATTTGGCACACTTTGATTTATGACTCCAGATATCCTCCTTCTTAGGGCTCTTGAATTACGTGGCGATCCACGAACAAGTATCTCTAAAAACCTGCCAGTCTTACCGCGCATACGCGGATGATGTTTCACTATGAGATGCAGTTCTTTATTCTTCAACTCTTCGGATATCTCTGGTGATTCTTCTTTTACATTTAGCTGTAACACCACGAGAAGAACCTGTTCAATTTTAGACCAAAAACGACAATTCTGCAACCTAAAGGACTAAAAATGAAAATTTTTGTTTTTCCAGACCCATCGCGCTACGCGATGGGCAGATAAACAGGATCATCGCGCTTCGCGATGCAGATTCCCAGAAGCTAGGAAAAAGGGGGCGCCGCTCTACGCGACAACCTAGGATCAAGGGGGCATCGCGCTACGCAATACCCCATTAAGCAACCCAGGGACACGTGGCCAACCACGTGTCACCACGTGGCAACACCTTAACTATTGCGTCGTCGCGCTACACGATGGCCCTGGGAAAAGACCATCGCACTACGCGACGATCCCCAAAACTTTGCCTATAAAAGGGGCTACGGGATTGAACCATATTCATCACAATCTCACTCTTACAAACACACATTTAGCATTATAGAGCGTGCCTAGCTGTCGTGAAGTTCGAGGTTCAGTTTTTTTGAAGTTCGTGCAAGAATCGGAGTTCTGACGCTTCGTAGATCGGCTAAAAGAATAGGAAAACAAGGTTTTGCCAATCAAGTTGTCAATCTGCTTTAGTAATTAGCATTCCCGAGTACCTGTATAAGGTAGGGGTTCTGCCTAAATATTATTTTATTATTATATGGCTTAGACTATAGTCAGGGGTATAGCCTAAAACCTTGATCATTATTATGTTTATAATAGCTTTATACATGCAAAGGTTATAGTTAAAATAATGTTTCATGATTAAGAAACATAAGCTTTTACATACAAGCAGATATAGTAGTTTCTTCACAACTAAGAAACGTAAGATTTTACATACCAGGGTTATAGTCAATTTCATGTTTCTTCTTAAAGAAGAAACATATCAGTCGATGTTTCTTTATAAAGAAGAAACTTAATTCATGATTTGTAAACAAATAAAATTACTACGGGCCTAAATATTTTATTCAAACAAATGATCAGTCAAGGTTTATAGCTATCAAAACCAGACTAAGGTCTGTAGCTGGATCAAGAGACGATCCGAGTATTTATATAAATTTATTTTATTATAGATCATTCATCATTCATTCACAAGAGTTTTCAAACGAGATCACTACATCATTCAGAAAAGACAATCACAGTCACAATCACAGGTGAATACGTTAAACCTTTTTAGTCAGATAAATGGGTTGTTTATCTTAAACAGTCAGTCAAATATGAGATCACGTGATCTCTAAATTTTAAGGGATTACGTTATCCCTAAAGTCACAAGGTAGATAACAAAAGCAACTCAGACCTAGTACACGTGTCTGGATCCAAACATATCTGTTAACCTTTCAATCAAGGCTACGTGGCCGCAGGCTAACAGGCATAACGAAAGTTCTTCAAGGAGGCATCAGTTCTTGGAGAACCATAATTGTGTGTGCATGGCAGTGGCACAAGTTCCTAGAAATAAGAGATATTTCTGCTGAGTTAGTTACAAAACTATCATGTTAGTCAAATGTTTTCAAAGTCAACGATTCACCAGCATATCGCTGACGTATTTTTCCCCTCATTATAGGAAAACAAGTATAGCACAGATAGCAAGGAATTAGAGTCATTCATGGAGATAGATGCTCGTAGATGAAAATGACTCAGTTTCTAAATAAGTGAAATATTGTAAACAAGAATAAACAAGGTTTGTAAATCCAAAATACTTGGATATTTATTATCCAAGAGATTTTTAATATTTTATTATAATCAAAGACTTCCGCTAATGACCCGCAACTCTGATATATTTTCAAAACAGGTACCAACTACGGGTGTTACGCCTAGGCCCTAAGTCGGGGTGTGACAGGTTGGTATCAGAGCCATCGTTCTTAGCGAATTAGGTATTGAGTATACCTAGACTTTGAGCAGAAATAAGGTTATGCTGAAAATATTAATATTCAATTAAGAATATTAACTGATATAGTCATGGAATGATTAAACATAAGACTCAATCTTACCATACCGATACTGATAGGTACTTGATTAAAAGTATCTACATACAATCGCTGAATAATAAACTGTTACGGATAAGATAGGAACACGACCCTATTTCCAATCTAACATCGTACAGATGTCTGACCGTCAATCCAGCCAAGGATAATATCGACCTCCCTCAGGTAAGGGAAAAGGGTGTATAGGAACCGCTTTACTCCCGATCCAAGTATGTAGTAGTGAAGACTCATATCAGACCTCAATGGAAGAAAATTCAGATTTCTTCGATTCAAACATCCCACTAGCCCATATCATTCGAAGACAAGGTGTGCAAGGAACAGGATCAAGTGGATCAAGTAGATCCTAGAAATCAATAAAGTTAAAGAGAAAAGGAATAATGACTGATCAGGAAGAAAATCCTCAGGGGCACGAATATTTTAATTACCCAACAAATCAGGATCCATACTTTGCTTATTCTCACAATGAAGGCTGGAGCACAGATTATGAATGACTGTACATCAAAGATGATTCAACATATTATGGAGTTGATGTTACAAAAATAGCCGAAGCAATGCTCAACGATATAGAGATGAAAGAAGAGAAGGAGAAAGAAAGAGAAAAAGGAAAAGAAAAGAAGACCACCGAGAATATCAAGAAGGATAGCAAGATCAATAAATTAATTATCCGCTAGAAGAAATAAATAATAATAAGAGTAGTAGCTATAAACAAGTGTAGTTATAATAATTTTGTGCACTCTTGTAACTACAATATGATGAATAAAAGATTTGTTTTGAATTCCCCGAATAAATATTTGTTTATTATTATTTTGAGGGGGGTTCTACTAAAATACTAATTTTAAACTAATTAATTAAACTAAAGATGACTCGACTTAAATCTTAGACTTAATGCACATGACGATGGAAAACCACCTAGGCTAGAATCCCCAAAGTTTTAGGCTAAAATACTTAATGCTTGTTATGGAACTGAGATCATAAAATATTCACTTAAAAGAAAAACCCGAACATGACCTCGGACCCTTCTCAAGAAGACACCTATGGATTTCTATTAAGTTCTTGAAAACACCAATTTTAATATTAAACTTCCTTAAGGTTACCTAATTAATTATGAACGAGTACCTTTATACGAAATCCTACTTTACAGCGCGAAAATCAAAGGCAGTTTAATAAATTCATTCGACATTAATAGACAAAGCTGAAAAATCAAACCTAGACGGACTCCTTACGGATAACTAAATCTAGAAATCCTAAATAACCTATCACCTCACAGTTTCTTAGGTTAGCTGCACACTTTTATTTATTTGATTAATAATATTGTTTCTATGATCTTATTATAAATCAATTACCAACAAGTCAAGAACACATAGTAAATGACCTAACATAATCCTATTATATGACAGAAAATCACCAAAGACTCTGTGAAACAATAAAATTCACCCAATAAAACCAAGCACACATATGCATCGAATAAATAATATTAAACTCTTTACTTATTCGTAAAACCCATAACTAAAAGCAAATCCCAAATAAAATAAAACCTCAATCAAAGGTTCATCATAAGCTTAGGTAGTCTAAGGGTTTAGCCAACAACCATACTCAAGACCAAAAGAAAATAAATAGGTTCAAACAATAAATTCATAACGAAAATAATAAATTCAAACCGAATAATAAGAACGTTTGGATGAGTATGTGTTGAACCCGGATACTCTCTATGTGAACCAAAGACTTTCTCTCTCTTTTCTTTTTTCTTTCTTTTGCCTTCTGTCGATCTTCCTTCGTTTTTTCCTCTGCCTTCGATGTCCACCACCTTAAATTGTCATAGGGTGTATCCTATTTAATTAGATCCAAGTCGGTTTAAATGTAAGATTCATGTGGGCTTAGAAACCTTATTAGTGAGCCATATACAACATTCGATTTAGCTGCGCTTCAAAGTCATCAAACTTCTAACTTTACTCTTTATTTTGAAATAGGAAATTTACGTGGCCTGCAATCATTCAAATCAAAGTAATGGATTTAACACTTAATGCAATTATATATTAAGTGATATTTAGAAGTCTATGCATTTATATATAACTAACTTTAAACAAAATAAATTTTGTTTAAAGTTTTACTCGTCACCTCAAACTTTGTAAATTATAAAAATAATTCGTTTTAGCTCGTTATCTCAAGTTTAATAGATACTCAATTTTAGCTCATTATCTATTAGAACTCTAAAAACCCACATGTGAACCAATTAATAATAATATTCAATAAAAATTTAGCTCCAAAGTATTCAAAATTGTAGGAAATATTTATATAATTAATATATATAATTGAGACCATATCAAATATCCCCACACCTAAACATTTTTCGTCCCTGTAAAAGCTATTTGCAATGGAATCAGAATCGGAAAACTGATTTTCAAAACATTTAGGTTACTTTAATTAATAATAGATAAACGCAAAAACCGCGATTGCCGTTATTGTTGTCTACTTAAATCCAGCCACCAACCTATCAAGCCCCCAAGCACATTTAGCAATTATGTTTAAGTAATATAAAAAACATATGGGTCTCACACCTTTTGAGTCAAGATTCACTCACCTCATCTCAAGCATAGTAGAGACAATTAAAAATTGAGTTGAAGCAAACTGGTTCAACATATCACCATAAGATAAGAACCCGTTAATGATAAGAAGAAAATATAGTTCGATGGAATTATGAGTGATAGGTCAATTGAGATCGTACAAGCATGCCCTAAATATTATTGGACTTTGTCCTATATATTCTCTAAAAACTATTTATCAACTAGAAACTTTCGAGTCCTAATAGTGTATCCTCAAAGTCGTCATCCCCTTGCTAACACGCAAACTCCTAGTCTCGTCTAGTATGTGCACTTTGGCCTCTTTTTCTAGTTTTGAGAATGCTTCTTTGGCATTTTTCTCATTAATTAGCTTTCTCTTTTTCATTTGCTTTTTTAGACCAACTTTTGGAATAATTTAATTCAATTAATTTTTTTTTCTCTTTAGTTTTTTATTGTGTATTTAGGCATCTTTTACCTTTAATATATATAACTAATTTCTACGCTCGTAAAAATTGGACATTTGTGGGGCGCCACCACTCTTTATTTATTTTCATAAAACGGAGTGACGTGCTAATTTTGAAGTGCATTCAATTCTCACCACCTTAGGGTAATCAGCTTATGGCAATACTTTCTATGCCTTATCGAATTTCAGCTTCACTATCCCCCATAGGATGAGAACCCATAAAATCTAAGATTAATTAGGTTTATTAAGAAGATGCAATGGGAAGCCTTTCAAGACTAGTTGGGCCTACCGACACATCCCAAGCTTTGTACGCTTTCTTTTATATTATCTCATATTATTAGTTGTTTGAAAAACCAATTTCCGATTATACTATCATTTTTCATTTATAGTGCAAAAAACCATATTCAAGGGACTTTTTTTTCAATTTTTTTTCTTTTTTTTTATTTTTTGTTTTTGCCAAAAAAAACATCAATTTCCCATCCACACACTTAAATGTTACATTGTCCTCAATATGAGAAAAAGAAAATTACCAATAAAATTATGCAAAAAATAAAAATGAATTAATGAATTGGAACAGACTCCCCTGGTAAATTGACGATATGCCTCGTAAGTCGTGTCCCGTGCCCTCCAATTCGAACGCGATCAACAAACTAAATTCAAATAATGTAATCTCTCACGAACGAAAGTGACAATCCTGAAGCAAGTGGCGTCCCCACAGTTGTTTAAAACCATATCTCATCAATCATCTAATAAGTAACTCTAGAGCAACATGCAAGTAAGAGAAGAAACACCCGGCAGAGCAGAGAAATAAAACCAAAATTAAAATAAAATGAAAACATAGTACCGGGTTGCCTCCTGGGAAGCGGTAAGTTTACAAAAGAGTCTTCAGCCAGACTCGTTCCCGAAACCCCAATCAGGAGGCTTCTCCTTTATCCTCTACCCATCAGTGCTCCTTAACCTCCTTTTACAACTAGCTGAGAAGAAACTAGTTCCCAAACTCATGTGGCCACAAAAATCTGAATTCAGCTCGATCCACCAATTATTGAAATTATGAGGATGTGAAAATTTTGGCACACTTTGATTTCTGACTCCAGATATCCTCCTTCTTGGGGCTCTTGAATTACGTGGCGATCCACGAACAAGTATTTCTAAAAACCTGCCAGTCTTACCGCGCATATGCGGATGACGTTTCACAATGAGATGCAGTTCTTTATTCTTCAACTCTTCGGGTATCTCTGGTGATTCTTCTTTTACATTTAGCTTCTTAACTGGCTCCCCGAATAATAATTTTTCAAGTTCCTCAAGATCTCTTTCGGGATTAAAATCTCTTTTATCCATATCGGTAAAACCCAGTAACTCTTTACCAAATTCATCTCTAAACTCGTCCTCCTAAGAGGGAATACTCTCCTCTATCTGATTCTGTAAACCAACATCCCCAACCTCAATCACCGGCTCACTAAATTGTATTCGACTTTTTAACCCTGACTGAAACTCATCCGTAATATACCAAAGCGGTGTACTTGGATTAATGCTATGGACGACACACATAAAATCCATTAATATCTTTTCTGGATGTGGTATGTAATCCATCATTACACCAGATGAGTCTTTACAACCAACATCATTCCCATCTTATCATATAACGGGCAAAATTTGAGCCCATAGTAACACTCCATAAAGATCACTGCTAGGATAAACTAAACAGAAAAGAATCACAGGCACCAGATAATAGTGAAATAAACTATATATTACAGAAAAAACTAAACTAATTTAAGCAATTAAACTAAACTATATTAACCTGACTCATACGACTCAACAAAAATTATAAAAAAACAAAAAGAAAAATAAAATAAAATAAAAACTAGTTAGACTCCTACGACTCAAAAACAAAACAAAACAAGTAGCACGTGTGTAGCAAATAAATCTATTCAAAGCTAATAACGCAATCACCAAAAGTCCGCGGTAACGGCGCCATAAACTTGATGTGCTAAAAGTAGTTATTAATTTATTAACTAAATAAACACTAATCTAGACACTAAGTAATAATTCTATACTTTTAACTTAACTAAAACTACTAACCAGCAAGTGAACCGGTCAACTCTAGTACACCTAAGTAAGTCCGGATATCGAACCCACGAGGCTCTTTAAATTATGTAAACTAGCTAAATTAGACTTCACTACATACCTGACTATTTGTTTATTATTATTTTGAGGGGGTTTTACTAAAATATTAATTTTAAACTAATTAATAAAACTAAAGACGACTCGACTTAAATCTTAGACTTAATGCAGATGATGATGGAAAACCACCTAGGCTAGGATCCCCAAAGTTTTAGTTCTCACTTAATCGGAAAATGCTTGTTATGGAACTGGGATCATAAAATATTCACTTAAAAGAAAACCTGAACAGGACCCCTGACCCTTCTCAAGAAGACACCTAAGGATTTCTATCAAGTTCTTAAAAACACCAGTTTTAATATTAAACTTCCTTACGGTTACCTAATTAATTATGAACGAGTACCTTTATACGAAATCTTACCTTACAGCGCGGAAATCAAAGGCAGTTTGATAAACTCTTTACTTATTCATAAAACCCATAACTAAAAGCAAATCCCAAATAAAATAAAACCTCAATCAAAGGTTCATCATAAGCCTAGGCGGTCTAAGGGTTTAGCCAACGATCATACTCAAGACCAAAAGAAAATAAATAGGTTCAAACAATAAATTCATAACGAAAATAATAAATTCAAACCGAATAATAAGAATATTTGGATGAGTAGGTGTTGAACTCGGATACTCTCTATTTATACCAAAGACTTTCTCTCTCTTTTCTTTTTTCTTTCTTTTGCCTTCTGTCAATCTTCCTTCTTTTTCTCCTCTGCCTTCGATGTCCACCACCTTAAATCGTCATAGGGTGTATCCTATTTAATTAGATCTAAGTCGGTTTAAATGTAAGATTCATGTGGGCTTAGAAACCTTATTAGTGGGCCATATACAGCATTCGATTTAGCTGCGCTTCAAATTCATCAAACTTCTAACTTTACTCTTTATTTTGAAATAGAAAATTTACGTGGCCTGCAATCATTCAAATCAAAGTAATGGATTTAACACTTAATGCAATTATATATTAAGTGATATTTAGAAGTCTATGCATTTATATATAACTAACTTTAAACAAAATAAATTTTGTTTAAAGTTTTACTCGTCACCTCAAACTTTGTAAATTATAAAAATAATTCGTTTTAGCTCGTTGTCTCAAGTTTAATAGATACTCAATTTTAGCTCATTATCTCTTAGAACTCTAAAAACACACATATGAACACAATTAATAATAATATTCCATAAAAACTTAGCCCAAAGTACTCAAAATTGTAGGAAATATTTATATAATTAATATGTATAATTGAGACCATATCAAATCAACAGACACGTTGATGAGTATACAGCTCTCAAACTTGAATTGCAAACAATCAAGATTGAGAATGAGCGAGTGAACTTGAAACTGACAAGTTACTCGGCTGTATCGTATGTTCTGGACCACATCATCCCAAGTCTTCACATTGTGAAAAGAAATCTGAGGATTATGTGGTTAAACCAAGGAAACCTGATGTTGGATATAATGTTGTTCCACCTCAGATTTGGAGTTCTTACATTCCTAAGAAACCCGATAAGTTTGAGAAGGCACTGAACGTGGAGATTTCTACACCACTTCATGAGTCCACATCTAGGTTACCAGAATCTGTTGATGTAACATTTGAGAAAACTGTTCATAGCTTCGATTGTGAAAGTGATATCAGAGTAAAGATGGCAGAAACTGTCTTAATTAAAAAACCTATTAAGGTTAAAATTTCAAACAGTGAGGGGTGTGATATCTCTATGAGATTTGCCAAAACAAGTTTCTATTACAAACGGCAAAACCACGAAGTTAACAAACCCAAAGACTTTAAGAAAATCATATTTGTCAAAGGGACAACTTTCGAGTTAGAAAAAGAAGCCTTTTTTCCGAAAATAGTCTAATTAGGAATTTTTTAAAGCAAAGGCTGAACGTGAACGAGCTAAAGAAACTCCGGTAAACAAATTTATAGACCGGAGGAAATGCTTCAACTGTAATGAAGTGGGCATGTATTTTATGCATATCCTAATCGAATGAAGCACACTCACATTCATCATCAAAAGTTGGCTCCTCAGAAACCTCCAAAGACACAGGTTGTGGACAAAAAGGTGAATGTTTCAAGATCCGAGCGTGTTAGGATTTTGAAAAGAGATGATGTTGTGTTGAATGACTAAGTAAAAAGTATCTTTGAAAAGGATGAAAGTTCAATAAGAAAAACCCTACTTTTTAAGTCAAAAAGAAGTCAGCGTTCAGGACTCGACGGAGACAAAAATTCTGATAATTTGTATCCTAAAAACAGCCATAGATATGCTTAAGGATAATGAAGAAGTACTGAACACGCAAGAGGATGTTTATTAGGATCCTAAAACAATTAAGGAATCTTGGACCCTACCTATCAAGATGTTCTTGCAACGTGACGAGATCCCTAAGCACGAGAATCCCAAAGCTTTTCGCATGTAGGTATCTCGATTTATTATCTTACATGATATTCTCTACAATAAATCTATTGTAAGACCATACATAAGATGCTTGGAAAGATCCTGAGATTCAAGGAGTGTTGCAAGATATTCATGAAGGTGACTATGGGAATTATATTGGTGGTCGATCCTAGTTTTCCAAAATCCTTGGCACTATTTATTATTGACCAACAATGAGGAAGGATGCAATGCCATATTCCAAAAAGTGTGATGCCTGCCAAAGATGCAGCAACATCCTCCAACAACCAGCAGAGCTTATGCATCCAATTGTATCTCCATGACCATTTATGATGTAGGGAATGGATATACTTAGCAAACTTCCCATGGCTCCGGGAGGAAAAGTATTCATGTTGGCTATGACTGATTACTTTTAAAAATGGATTAAATCAGAAGCAATCGCCCAAGTCAAGGAAAAAGAAGTGATATCTTTCATTAAACGCAATATCCTAACCAGATTCGGGATCCCAGGGAAGATCACTTGTGATAATGGGTCACAGTTTATAGGTCAAAAAAAATTGACTTCTTCACAGCTTGGGGAACAAAAATGATCACTTCTGAACCAGTACATCCGTAAGTCAACGGACAAGCCGAATCCTCAAACAAGATTATTGTTAAGGGTTATTTTATCCCTAGCGTGATCCTAAAGATTATCCTGATAGCTTGGATTCCCAGCTAGCTATAAGATCCTGCGCTAATCGATCATGTTTGTTTTATTTATGATATACTTGCAGGTTACTTAAAAGAACAACGGCCTGCAATTTCTAGCTGACTATTTCTAGCTTAAAGGTCAGAGAAGCAGCTAAAATGCACGTGGGATGTAGACTAAGTCGTTATATAACAATGGCGGCTAGGTTTCCCGGATTTGTAGGAATTATTTCTATTTTCTCTTTCTTTATAAGGAGGCTATTGTGAACGTTATAGGAAACACCTTTTTCACCCACTACACTATATTTGTACTCTAGCTATTGTTCAAAAGCAGTTCTCGAGCTTTAACCTACGTTTTACATTAATAAATTGAGGAAGGGGATAGTTTTCCCCTCACGAGGTTTTTTTCATAGATCCTCACCAGAATCCTAGGCTTTTCCTCACTATATCATTGTGTTCACCTTTACTTTTGTTGCACTTAGCTTATTATTGAGAAACACACTACCTCACTTTACTAGGCTGTTCAATTATTACTTCGGTCATTTTTGACCAAAACAATTTGGTGTCCACCGTGAGGCAACTAGTGTTTTTCATTCACAAATACATATTCACTTTCATTCTAAACCGTTACCTTACAAAGCTATACTAAAAAATGGTCTCTAAATCAAAAGCTACATCTTCTTCCATTCCATTAGCAATTTCCGGAGCTACTCAACCACTGCCTCCTCCACCTGCTGCCCAAAAGAAGACGACCAACGTTGGCGTTAACATCTCAGGAATTGGAGGATCAAGCAGCATGTTTCTTCTTACAAGGCCTTCAGCCGACGTACCACTTCAAAGATCTAGGTCTCCCAACACGAGGCCCGTCCTTATGTCTAATGACGAAATTTTTAATGTTTTAATGAAGATGAAGGAACAGATGGAGGCTTGAAAGAAAGCCAACAACTCAGTCATGCGGGAGCTCTGGGATATTCGGGCACAAGGGAAGATGCCGATGGAGGAATCCTTCACTCCATTACTACCTAGAAACCAGAATTTTGATGTGTTAAGATCCCACGAAAATCGTTATGATGACTTACTTCCCATGGAGTTGGCAAACAGAACGAGAGATCCTGTCCAGGCCACAAGGGCAACTCCCACTCAGGAATTCGGTGTTATTCCAGGATCCCCAGCTAGTGTCACACCCCGACTAGCAAATGCGGAAGCGTAAAACGAGAATGTAACAGACACCTCTGGTATCAACCACATTGTTTATAAAGAAACATTACAAACTAATTTACATTATATTACATTGTTTTATTCTCGATTACAAGGTAGGTGGTACAATTAAAACCAGTCTGTTATACTATCGATTTCTTAGTATTACATTTGCTTCTATTCACACAGCATCAATCACACTTTGTACACATAGCACATCACCAAGTTATTCCAACTTTGGTATACCTGAAAAGCAGTTTAAAATGGGTCAACTACAAGAGTTGGGAAGTTTCACGAGTTTCGAGAAAATAGTTAAATGTAATCACAAGTCAACGCTTGTATGTATGTTTATATGTATGTATGTATGTATGTATGTATGTAAACGATGTAATTATGCTAAGCTACAATGAAGCTTTGACTGTTTGTTTGTGCTGCGTGCTTCCATTTACCATGCCCAATCAACCACTGTGGCCACCCTTAAGCCCACAACATACCCCAAGTAGCTATGTCTAACACTACATAGCGTGCGTTTTAGATCAAAAAATGGTTTAAGGATCAAGTAACCAAATCGGTATGTGAGGTTTGATGCTTGTATGAATGAAATGATCAAAATAATAAACGTAAATGATGAACAACGAGATTTATACGAGGAAAAGCCCTTGGTAACTAGTATCCCGCCGGCATAAAAACCTCGGGTAGTGAAAACTATCACTACCGATTGTATTATCACTCAAAGATTGATTACAAAATAAGAACTTTGGCTGAAATGAGTACAATGTGTAAGTAGTTTGCCAAGAATTCAAAGTAGACTATGTGTGTTCTGTGTGTTTCAGTCATTGTTCGATGATATATAAAATAAGTTACAAACGAATATAAACTAATTCTCCTATAATTTAGGCCACGATCTTCCACTCTTTCTTCACAGCCGTTGCTTCATGGTAGGTCAGCTGAAAGGAATTAGTAAAAGTATCTATCGTGAAAATAGGACAGCCGGTAGACACGCTCATACACCTGCAATGGAGATAAAAAAATATTTTGGAGACAACCGTTGAGGATCCTTGAGCTTTACTAGATCCTCGATCCTGGCAGCAGACATTTATGAGTGTAGAGGATAATTGATCTTCAAGCATCAATGATCTCGGTCCCAACAATTTCCCCCAAATATGATAGTTGTGAATGGAGAACAGTTGTCATATTTTATCCCAAGAAATTCAAATTGTAACCGTTGATGAGATAGTTACGTGACCATCTTATGTGTACTCATCATTATCCCTATTTTATAGACCTGAGGCGTCTTATAACTATCCTTTCTTCTAGATTAAACTATTTTTCCGGCGATAATCCTCAGGTATTATCTTTTCTCTCTCGAATTTTTCTTTCATTATTTCATATCTTCTCTCGCAATCCTAGACGATGCCGAAGAAAAACTCTAAACCTTCTTTTAGTTCAAGCCTTAGGGAGATCGTTTTTGAACTCAGAAGCCAGAATCTTCTGAAAGATCCCATTTCCAAAATCTACAAATTTACCGAGGAAATTGAGAATATTTCTCATTGTTTCCCCAAAGGAACCGTTTTTAGACCTTAGGATCCTCAAGTAAGAAACGATAATATTTCCAGCGTTTGGGTCTGTTTTTCTGCACTCCCTTTCTTGCTTGGCTTCTCCTATCCCTACCCGATCTGACTGAGACCTTCATTTCCTTTACTAGGCATGAGTTGCATTCATGCCATGTCAATGATACGGAGGACTTTGCACACTATCGAGCGATTGATTGTCGAGAAAAATCTTGATTTCACTATTTCAGCCCTTTCTTGTCTGTACACCCTAGTTACCCATGGTTCTAGCAGGTTTGTGTTCGAAAGCAAACCGTCTCAACCCCTTCCGGTCAACAAAACCACACACAATGACCAAAGCTGGCAGAATCAATTTTTCTTTGTCAAGAGGGACTCTATCCCAAATGGAAAGACTTTGCCCACTCACTGGATCCTTAAGGGTAGGATAGTGGATCCAGAGAATAAATGATTCTTTGATTGCTGGTTTAATTGACTTGAAGTTTACTTTTGTATATGCAGTTTCCAACTTCGTGGATCTTACTATGGATATTGGGGGAGTTAAGAAGGCGAAGAGATTTCTCGCATTGGATCCCTTTGATCCGACGTTCAGGGTTACAGGTGAAGAATCCTCTGTCGATTCAGATGAAGAAACCGCGACCTCCTTATTTACCATGTCAAGTAAGTTAGTTCTGTAAATTGAATAAATAGAATAAAGAAGAAGAGAATAGATTAACAAGAACTTATCTTTTTCTTTTCTGTTTATACAGTGTTTAAAAGTATAAAAGCAAGCCTGCTAAGAATCTCATCACCCAGTTCCAGCTAGAGGATGTGGATAGTCTGATTTCCACCCGTTCTGCAGATAAGAAGCCCGTAAAAAGTTCAGGCCTCGTCCCGTCTAAGACTGTGGTTACCCACTCAAAGGCAAGTGGAAAAAGGAAAAGGGATCCTGAAGTTGATGTCAACAATGCCCAGCAACTGTTTGATCAAATATCTGAGGTAAGGATCCTTTATTCACTAGTGTAAAGGTCTAGACATATCCTAAGCTTGCCATATTTTTATAAGGTTTGGCCGGTATCAAAGCTTTCTATGAGGATACTGTAGCTAATTTGGAGAATGAGCTGGCCAAATACCGTACTGGCATTGTTCTTAAGGATAACTTGATCTCAGAGCTCCAGGTACAAAAGGATATTCTGGAGGATCGACTTGCCCTTTCTGGCGTCCGAGCTCAAGAGCAGTTGATGGAGGCCACAGAACAAGCCAAGGTTTGGGCTGGCAAAGCGGTGTTGATGGCTAGGATCAAGATAGCAGAGGAGGCTGAAGATACCAACTTCAACAGATCCAACTGGGATGTGGCCCTCTGGAAAAAGACTCTTGCTAGATTTGGTGATGAAGGTGAGGCTACTGAGACTGAGAAGAAGGATGAGGATGCTGGAACTAAAGGGGCCAAGGATGATGCGGCAGCGATCAAGGATGGTGGCGATGGTGCTGTGAGGAAGAAGTAAGCAGGTCAATGGGCGATGATGGATGTTGAGGACTAGGCTGGAGCCCATTTATTAGAAGGTTTAGTTTGGTATTTGCTAATGGTGGTTTTTGTTGAACAATATTTACTGTAATTCCCAGGATCTAAGATCCGTAAGACAATATGAAAGGTGGCTTTGGTGGAGGGATCCTCTATTTGGGGGTTGAAGCCTTAGCCATCTTTCTCTTTAATTTCCCGCATGAACATGTTATTACCTTGATTATGTTTGAACCGGGTGGATGGTCCATGTTTTGCTGGTGAAGCTCGGGTCAAATCCTTTGAATGCTAGTAATGACATAACTCTTTTTGCTTTTGAATCAACATATGTATGCTAGAATAAAGGATCCTCAATCCTTATTGCTTTTATCTTGAATTGCTTTCCTGTTAGGATAGTTAACCAAAAGAAAACATAACAATTAGAAAAGTTGGATTTAAGTCCAACCAACTTGGGGACAAGCGCAACAATTTGTGGGTACAAGCCCAATAATACATGGGGCAAGCCTAATAATACGTGTGGACAAACCCAATAATACAGGCGACGAGCCGATCCTTGGCGTTGGCCCAGTTATAGGCAGCGACGATCCTACCCTGGCGTTGGCCCAGTTAGTGCACTGATCCCACAGCTTTCAACCATACCTAGATAATCGTGCGCTCCAGGCGAGGGTGTCAAAACCCTAAACTCACGCGATAAGGTGAAAACCTTATAAAACTTGGGGACAAGCCCAATTAAACTTAGGAGAGAGTTGGCCAACCCGTTTTTTCCACTTAAGGGCCCTGTTGCTCGGCATTTCTGCAAACTTGATGTATTTGACAAAAATAAGTGTTCAACATATTTAATATAGATATGAGTATAAAGTAAAGTTTCACCAATAACGAGTTGATGAAACCGAATAGGAACCAGGATCCTAATTAAAAAAAATATTTTTTGAGATGAATGGCATTCCGAGCTCTTGGGAGTATATCACCTTCCGTATTCTGTAAACGATATGCCCCCTTTCTAGCCTCAGATTCGATCAAGTAAGGACCTTCCCAATTAGGTGCTAACTTTCCATTGGCTGGATTGGTTGTATTTTGGAAAGCCTTTCATAGAACTAAATCTCCAATTTTAAATCTTCTGATCCTGATATTCTTATTATACGCCGGCTATCTTTTGTTGGTAAGCAACCATTCTGAACCTTGCTCGATTTCTAACTTCCTCGACAGTATCTAGGTCTTGGACAAGATTTTCATCATTTGTCTGAGGATCATGGATGCTCATTCTAGAAGTTGGATACACCATTTCTGTAAGATTCGTTAATTTTCAAACCCGAAAACCCGACCCATTTTGATTTTTCAGTTATTGCTTATAAATAATATATATATAAATATTATTATATTCTCAAGTTCGTTTCAATATATTGTCATTTGTTATATAATATTCCTGATGAGTTACGATTATCATTCGCTCATTTCTTTTCATTGTCTTCAAGTATCGAAACGCCGAGATTTAAAGTTAATCGGTTCACAAGCTATCGGGTTTAATACGAAAATAACACAAATATAATTACATATACTTTTAGCAAATTTTATTAGCCTCAAGGTTCAAATTGTAAATACATACTTTAATATAGTTTTTAAAGAATTATGAAACATGAGGGACTGAAAGTGAAACTACTTAAATTTATTTACAAAATTAACCCAACCCCCCCCCCCACATCAGCCCAGTTTCCCCGTCAACAAGATTCCGGCCGCCACCGGTGACGCAACTTCCTTTTCCGGCGAACCTTAAAACACGCCATAAACCTCGTCTTTGACCAATTAAACTTGCATAACGACTTTAGACCTTAATAAAAGATGCTAATCAACATATTAATTAATTTATAATGTTCTATAACCGTCTACTTAATTCCCGTAATAACTGCGAATGACCGGAAATTGTTATAATGGTCGTTAACGCAGCCACGCTCCAATTAGTACTATATAAAGGGCGTAAAACTCAAACCAAACTCGTACCCACTTCCAATTTCATCTAATCTGCTCTCTAGATCTCGTAATAATCTGTCAAGTCCCGTTTTCCGGCCAACCTCCGTTCACCATCTTTCCGACACCAAATCAAGTAAGTAATATATGGTTTTTAATAGTTTATAGCCATAATCCAAAACCCCTAAACTAGATTGAACAAACTCGGAACGAATTGATTGAATTAAGAACTAGGGTTTAGGGGAGGAAGATGGTGAACTTGTACTATTATATTTATTCAATCTGTTTTGAGTTTATAAAAAAACTGTTAACTTGATCCAGTGGTTAAGCATCTATGTTGTGTTCGTAAGGAGCCGGGTTCGAACCCGGGGTCAAAACCATATTTTTGTTTTATTTTTAAATCTTTTATATTAATTATAATAAACTATATATATTCTTTTATAAATCAATTTAAATCAAATAAAAATTATTTTTAATCACATAAAATCAATTATAAAAATTATAATTATCGTTTTCACCTAAAAACTAATCCTTCGAACCGTCAAGTCTCGTTTTAAACCTGTTTAACAATTATATATTTATCGTTCGTTAGCACCTTGTTTTCAAAACAAAATTTACCGTTAACATCAAAATTTCGTAAACGTCATAACATTCACACTTAGCATTAAATTAATAATATTTAAATAATATAGTTCGTTAAACTTTAATTCATTAGCTTTTAATCCGTTAAACTTTATTTCGGTAATATTAATCCGTTAAACTTTAATTCATTAAACTTTAAATTCGTTAGCTTTATAACTCATTAGTGTTAATTCTTTAACCTTATTTTGTTAACATAGTTCAAGATAATTCTCATGTAAAATCCATGCCTCGTAATTAACACAACTTTCATATTAGCATTTAAGTCATAATATTAAATAATATAAACCGTAAAAATTTCTGTTAAGACTCAGAATAATAGAATAATCCACGCCTTAAGATAATAAAATATATATAACGCGACATATTTAAAACTAAATAATTAACCCGTATAATCCCGTTAGTTAATCTTTAAATTTTCGTATTTATTTTTATTTATAGTTCGAGAAGTTCAGACGCTTCAAGTTCTTTAAACGCACTTTTGGTTGCCTTTGGATTTCGTTTCTTATCTATTTCAAAGGTGAGTTCTTCATAACCCCATTTTTAATGCTTTATAATGTTTTGGGGTGTGGCACGTTACAAGTTTTTCTTTCGTTAGTTATGCGCTTGTTTACAAACCGATGCACTTATATCGTACATGTTAATATTATTCGTGCATATTGTTTATGATTATACGTGAACTTGCTTGCAACGTGTTTATTGTTTTACTGGTGGAAGTTACGCAAACACAAACACAAACACATACACATAGTGGGAGGGTCCGGCGGGACACACCCGCGCCGTCTAACGTTACGACTTCGGTTGTTTACGTAAGGTGATTCTCATTTCCCCGACTTCAACGGCTTCGGCTAAATGAACGGGACGACGACACTATTTAATTTCATTTACTTTACGCTTGAATATTTATTGCATGACGATTGTTGAATCGCGAGTTTTTTATATATATATATATCTATAGGCAAAAACTTATGAAAACTCATCAACATGTGTTGTTGACAAAATATATTAATTTCACGTGCTGCAGGTTGATACGATGAAGTGTCATGACAAGAAAACTAGTTATGCCTTAGGATTATTTCAATGAATAATATTTGTTTCATTTAGATTTAATGTTATTTGTCTTATTATCATACTATTTGTGTACTTGCGAAGTTATGGAATATAATAAATATATTGACTCTATTAATAGTGTTACGAACTTATGAGTGATCTGTACGTTGCACCCGGGCGTATTCCGCTTAAAGCCGGGTTGTTACAGACTGGTATCAGAGCCGTAACTATAAGATAGGTTGTTAGACGTATCGGCCTTGTATAGTTATAGTTTATTTTATGGCCCAAACTGCATGTATACTCTTTGTGCTATGTGCCCGCACTTATATTAAAAGTTCATTCGTGCGCTTTTATATTTATAATATTTTATTGCGTCGCCTGCACACATATTCACACACAAACTCCAAGGCTTAGGCCTAAAACAAGTTTTCTCAAAAGAAATTTCAAGCAATTTCAAAATTTGGTGTTTCATCTTTCTTAAAGACGGTTCTATGTGGCGGGTTCGTAGTAACCATAAGGGGGACGTGCTTGTTTTCTGAACTCTTGACACCAAGGTTAAGGATAAACAATGCGCATATATCCAATAAGCCGCTGGACCTAGTTGCTTACCTGGGGAATTCGGGAAGGGCATGAAACTTATTAAGCCAAATCGTTCTACACCAAACGCCATATGAATCGCAACTTTATGCTTTCAAACCGTGACCATGTCCCCTTTGTGATAAGGATATGGTTGCACTCCTTAGGATGTCACACAAGTCATGGTGGTTCATGCAACGTGTGACTCTGACCCTCAATGTTTTACAATGTGTTTTAACTAAAAGTCCGACAAGTCATGGTGATACACGAATAAACAGCTTTTGGTTTGATTTGATTACGCATTTTGATTTATACGTTTTAACTGAAAGTCTCTCAAGTCGTGGTGATACACGAATACCCAACTTTCGGTTCGATTTGATTACACATTTTTACTTTTATTGGAACATATAAATTATGATGATTCGTATAACGTGTGATTCCAAATACTCGATTGTTTATATTGTGTTTTTGACAAGTTATTGGGAGATGTGAATACTCGAGTTTCAATTCGTTTTATGTGTTTATATTCATTGAAATTTCTAAAAGTCATGCTAGTACATAAATTGTTGAATTTTAACACGCTTTCTTTAGTTATAAATTCTATTAATATAATTTGGAAATTCGAAAGGTCATGGTGATACATGAATCGTGGAGTTCCAATCGTTATCTTTATATATTCAATTACTTCTTTGAGTTTTGAATTGAAAATACGAAAAGTCATGGTGATACATGAATAGTCGATTTTCAATTTGTTTTCTTTACATAATTCGCTTATTATTACGGTTTTAATTAAAAAAAATCAAAAAGTTATGAACACTCGATTTTCAATTCGATTTCACTACTTATATTAAGTTTACGTTAAATTCATATTTTATTTCAAAATTTGATACATTTTTCATATGTTTATCCAAAGTTTTATTAGATTATTACTGAAATACGAAAACTTATCAGCATTTCAATCTTGATTTGAAATTTTGCTTCATACGATTTCATTTCTTATGATTTATAAAGATTAATTCCGATTTTAGAGATCTTTTATGTAAAGTTTTCTGTTGATTGTTAATACGAATTTTATATTTACGTTCCATGTCACATGAATTCTTCACGATTCGCAGCATGTCCTCTTGTTTTCCTCGACATTGTCCTCGAAACGCAGCCTACAAAACGACCGGTTACCCAATCATTCATACAAAAACTTCTGCCTTACCTTATGCTCGTACTTCAAACCTACTATTATTGTAAAAACTCGAGCACACACGCAAGACCCTGAAAAACCTAACTTCTTTCCGCTATGCGATAACTAACCCTGCATTCCTTGTCGTCTTAAAAATTTATACATTTTCGGCATTAAGGTTTAATCTTTTCAAATTCATCAACCACGCTTAAATTTTTAAATAACTAAATTTCTCACGTTTATTTCTCTTATAAACAAATCCCAATTATTTTCATAAATTATTTCGTTATACGAAGTATAAACAAGTTATTTTTATCTAAAGAAATTTCATTTTAAATGGATTATTACTAATATTACTATCATTATTATTAGTATTATTATTATTATTACTATTCTTATTATTATTATTGCCATTTTTACTACTATTGATATTCTTATTAATATTATTGCTATTCCAAAAAGATCTTTAAAATAAAATAAATCAAGATCTCTTTATTTAAACAAGTTAGGTAACGATCCTTCATAAAGTTTTCATATGGCGTCGCCCAACAGAAAAGAAAATTTTCTACATTAAAAGTTTTACAAAGTTTTCTAAGCTTTAGCGCTAGCTAAGGATATTTTTTTATATATGCAAATTATTATTATTATAACTTTTCTTGAAGTTATAAAAACACCACGTCTTTACAATCGATTTTTCACAAACTTGAACGAATCCCAACAATCATTTCTTTTCCCTTCTTTGTCAACGTCAATGAGTTTCAATTAAGAAATCATGACACCGCCTGTATAACAACTTTCATACCATAACCCCTCTTCGAGAAGACAAGCATCACAAACTACCTTTTGTTTTTCTTTCTTTCTTCTTCATGAATATATATTGTTATATATATTATTCTGTTTGGACGTCACCGAAAAAATTTGTATATACCAATTTCTTCGAAGATTTGTTTATGAGCTAAATATTGTGTTTGGTTATTCGTTATTTAGTGAAATATTTTCATTCATAGTTGCAATTTGAATCGGTTTACTTTGTTATTTCAATATCGCGGTCTATAACTGATTTCCCATAAGCATAATTGTTTAGTGGAAATTGGGACCATGCATATGTTGAGTTTATTATTTTTACATGAATCGTTATGATTGTTTGATTTGTTCTATTTCCGCTCAATGTTTTATACAAGTTATTTTGTTATTCTTGATTTCAACATTTCATCAATTTGATCAATGTTTTATTTTGATCTTGAAGTTTCAGTTATTTATTCTTGATTTCAATGTTTAATCAATTTGAGACGAATGTTCACTTTGATTATTTATTTTGTGATTCTTAATCTCAATATGGCCTTTATTCACATTGATATTTTATTGGAAATTTTGATTTGTTTAACGATCAATTATTGACTCCAAGAACTCTATTCTGTTATTAAAGTTTCGTTGGTCTATCCTATTCTCGGACCCAATGCTTCATCGACTTATGTGTTTATATTTTGTTAGCTCAATACTACGTTTATTTACCTTGTTATTCTCAATCTCATTATTTCATTTATTGAGATATACATGACTTCAATGGTTTTCATTCGTTATTCTATTTATATGGTGTTACTCAATGGTTTCACTCATTTCGTTATAAGTTTGATAACATCATTTATATAATTTAAAACTCTTAACGATTTAAATTATTTAGACCTAATATTTTCGCTGATCCTTGATCTCGAGGATCCGTTTATACATTTCATTAATTTTGATTTCTATAGTTCATCATTCTTGATTTCCAAAGTTTTCACATAAGAACTTATTGTATTTATTGTAAAAACCCACACGATGGAACGGATTATGTGGACCATCCGATGATAAAGGTAATTATGGGTCGACACGTAATTACCCAAGTCCTCGCATGGAAGACATAATAAGTACGCTATGTGCAATAACTCGAAACTGGGAATGATTTTAAAAGATGGGACAATTGCAGTATGAAAAAGGCATAGTGGATACGCCGCTGGTACATCCTATATATAGGTGTCCTTGCCGTATTCCCATTTGTGGCGTCTTTTCGGGCCAATCAAAGATCGACGTCATTATTTATGTTTAATTATGTACATATAAAATTGTTAAAACTTTTAACAAACTAATTGTATTAGTTTTTTTCTTTTAAAAATCTATTTTTATTTTAATTTCGGGACAAAATTTCTAAAAGTTGTGAATACTGTAACGTTCGTTAATTTTCAAACCCGAAAACCCGACCCATTTTGATTTTTCAGTTTTTGTTTATAAATAATATATATAAATATTTTATATTCTCAAGTTCGTTTCAATATATTATCATTCGTTATATAATATTCCTGATGAGTTACGATTATCATTCGCTCATTTCTTTTCATTGTGTTCAAGTACCGAAACGCCGAGATTTAAAGTTAATCGGTTCACAAGCTATCGGGTTTAATACGAAAATAACACAAATATAATTACATATACTTTTAGCAAATTTTATTAGCCTCAAGGTTCAAATTGTAAATACATAGTTTTTAAAGAATTATGAAACTTGAGGGACTGAAAGTGAAACTACTTAAATTAATTTACAAAATTAACCCGACCCCCCCCCCCCCCCCCCCACATCAGCCCAGTTTCCCCGTCAACAAGATTCCAGCCGCCGCCGGTGATGCAACTTCCTTTTCCGGCGAACCTTAAAACACGCCATAAACCTCGTCTTTGCCCAATTAAACTTGCATAACGACTTTAGACCTTAATAAAAGATGTTAATCAACATATTAATTAATTTATAATGTCCTATAACCGTCTACTTAATTCCCGTAATAACCGCGAATGACCGGAAATTGTTATAATGGTTGTTAACGCAGCCACGCTCCAATTAGTACTATATAAAGGACGTAAAACTCAAACCAAACACGTACCTGCTTCCAATTTCATCTAATATGCTCTCTAGATCTCGTAATAATCCGTCAAGACCCGTTTTCCGGCCAACCTCCGTTCACCATATTTCCGACACCAAATCAAGTAAGTAATATATGGTTTTTAATAGTTTATAGCCGTAATCCAAAACCCCTAAACTAGATTGAACAAACTCAGAACGAATTGATTGAATTAAGAACTAGGGTTTAGGGGAGGAAGATGGTGAACTTGAACTATTATATTTATTCAATCTGTTTTGATTTTATAAAAAAACTGTTAACTTGGTCCAGTGGTTAAGCATCTATGTTGTGTCCGTAAGGACCCGGGTTCGAACCCGGGTCAAAGCCATATTTTTGTTTTATTTTTAATCTTTTATATTAATTATAATAAACTATATATATTCTTTTATAAATCAATTTAAATCAAATAAAAATTATTTTTAATCACATAAAATCAATTATAAAAATTATAATTATCGTTTTCACCTAAAAACTAATCCTTCGAACCGTCAAGTCTCATTTTAAACCCGTTTAACAATTATATATTTATCGTTCGTTAGCACCTTGTTTTCAAAACAAAATTTACCGTTAACATCAAAATTTCATAAACGTCATAACATTCAAACTTAGCATTAAATTAATAATATTTAAATAATATAGTTCGTTAAACTTTAATTCGGTAATATTAATCCGTTAAACTTTAAATTCGTTAGCTTTATAACTCGTTAGTGTTAATTCTTTAACCTTACTTTGTTAACATAGTTCAAGATAATTCCCATGTAAAATCCATGCCTCGTAATTAACGCAACTTTCATATTAGCATTTAAGTCATAATATTAAATAATATAAACCGTAAAAATTTCCGTTAAGAATTAGAATAATAGAATAATCCACGCCTTAAGATAATAAAATAAATAACGCGACATCTTTAAAACTAAATAATTAACCCGTATAATCCTGTTAGTTAGTCTTTAAATTTTCGTATTTATTTTTATTTATAGTTCGAGAAGTTC
This sequence comes from Bidens hawaiensis, assembly GCF_021521415.1. Lineage (NCBI taxonomy): Eukaryota > Viridiplantae > Streptophyta > Magnoliopsida > Asterales > Asteraceae > Bidens > Bidens hawaiensis. The sequence goes on from NW_027491053.1 coordinate 246,430, forward strand.
AATCGCTTCGAGTTCTTTAAACGCACTTTTGGTTGCTTTTGAATTTTGTTTCTTATTTATTTCAAAGGTGAGTTCTTCATAACCCCATTTTTAATGCTTTATAATGTTTTGGGGTGTGGCACGTTACAAGTTTTTCTTTCGTTAGTTATGCGCTTGTTTACAAACCGATTCACTTATATCGTACATGTTAATATTATTCGTGCATATTGTTTATGACTATACATGACTTTCTTGCAACGTGTTTATTGTTTTACTGGTGGAAGTTACTCAAACGCAAACACATACACATAGTGGGAGGGTCCGACGGGACGCACCCGCGCCGTCTAACGTTACGACTTCGGTTGTTTACGTAAGGTGGTTCTCATTTCCCCTACTTCAACGGCTTCGGCTAAATGAACGGGAGGACGACACTATTTGATTTCATTTACTTTACGCTTGAATATTTATTGCATGACGATTGTTGAATCGCGAGTTTTATATATATATATATACGCAAAAACTTATGAAAACTCACCAACATGTGTTGTTGACAAAATATATTATTTTCACGTGCTGCAGGTTGATACGATGAAGTGTCAGGACAAGAAAACTAGTTATGCCTTAGGATTATTTCAATGAATAATATTTGTTTCATTTAGATTTAATGTTATTTGTCTTATTATTAGACTATTTGTGTACTTGCGAAGTTATGGAATATAATAAATATATTGACACTATTAATAGTGTTACGATCTTATGAGTGATCTGTACGTTGCACCCGGGCGTATTCCGCTTAAAGCCGGGGTGTTACAATTTCAGTAGGGACTACTGCTTCAGCTCGAAAAACTAATGAGAATGGTGTCTGTCATGCGGCGTTCCTTGGAGCTGTTCTATCTGCCCAAAGCATATAGGGTGGTTCCTCGGCCCATTTGCCTTTCTTTGCTCCAAGCTTCTTTTTTAAGTTGTTGATGATAATCTTGTTGCTTGATTCTGCCTGGGCATTTTCTTGTGGATGAATACGGCGAAGTGATCATCTTAATTACCCAACCGTCACAAAAGTTAGTTGTTCTTTTCCCAATAAATTGGGAACCATTATCCTAAATAATTTCGGAAGGAATACCAAATCCAGTAATAATATTTCGTTTAATAAAGGATATAACTTCCTTATCCCTGACTTAAGGGAATGCTTCAGCTTCTATCCATTTGGAGAATTAGTCGGTCATTGTTAGCATAAAGACTTTCCCTCTTGGAGCTTTGGGGAGTTTGCCAACTATGTCCATTCCACACTTCATAAATGATCATGAGGAGACAATGGGGTATAAGGGCTCTGCCGGCTGATGCGGGATGTTGCCTTGCCTTTGACAAGCATCGCATTTCTTTGAGTATTCCACAGCATCCTTTTTCATGGTAGGCCAAAAGTATCCGGTCCTTAGGATTCTGGAGAATAGTTCTCTGCCTCCTGTATGGTTGCCACAATCTCCTTCATGGAAGTCCTTTAGCACTTCCTTGATCTTGGGTTCTTCGATGCACCTTAAGTATGGACCTGCAAGGTATTTCTTATACAGCATATCATGTATAATAGTAAATTGAGATACCTTGGCTTTAAAAGCTTTGGGGTTTTCGCCTTTTGGGATATCTCTATCTTGGATGTACTTCCTTATTGGAAGGATCCAGGATGGATCGTCATGAGGGTGATCCTCATGATCTGTAAGTAGATTCCCATCTATCTCCATTGCCTTGAATTCTTCAATTGCATAATAGGAATTTTTACATCCTCGGGGAGCTTCAAGGCTGAAGCAAGGTTTGCTAAGGCATCAGCCCCTGCATTTTCTTCTCTTGGTACCTGTGTAATGTTAAAATAATCGAAGGACCTACAAGATCCTTTACTATATCTAAATACTTAATTAATTTCTCACCTTTGACTGCGTATGAGCCGTTAAAGCGATTAGCAATTAATAAAGAATCCACATAGATTTGAAGTACCTGACTCTCATACCTTTGGCTAATTGTATACCTGCAATGAGTGCTTCATACTCTGCTTCAAATTTAGTGGCCTGGAATTCACAAGCTATTGAGTGGGGTAGTATGTCCCCCTGTGGTGATTTTAGTAGTATTCCCAATCCTGTCCCTTTAACATTCGAGGCTCCATCAGTGAAGAGTATCCAGGGATCCTAGGTCTCCTCAAATTGTTGAACTTCAAGATTGGCTTGCTCCTCTAAGTCACTACTAAAATAAGCCACAAAGTCTGCTAAAGTGTGTGACTTGATCGCGTTTCTAGGCTCATACTGAATATCATAAGCACTCAATTTGATAGCCCACTTAGCCATTCTACCTGACATTTCTGGTTTTCTAAGGATATTATTGATAGGATAGTTAGTTTTTACAATAATAGTATGAGTCTCAAAATAATGTCTCAACTTAGTGGAAGCCATAATTAAAGCAAGTATAAGTTTTTCTAGTGAGAATGCCTGGATTCTGCATCAAGGAGACTTTAACTTACATAGTAGATAGGGTGCTGGCTACCTTCATGATCCTTTACTAAAACTGCACTTATAGCAGTAAGAGAGACAACCATATAAAGTATCAATGGTTCTCCATCTATAGGTTTCATTAGAGCGGGGGCTGAGGATAGGTAGTTCTTTAGAGCAGTGAGGGCAGCTTCATGTTTCTCTGTCTATTCAAACCTCTTATTTTTCCTTAAAATATCATAGAATTCTTTGCATTTCTCTGAGGATTTGAAGATGAATCTGTTTAATGCTGCCACCCTTTCTGTTAGCCTTTGAACTTCTTTACCATTTGTTGGGGACTTGAGGTTTATGATAGCTTGGGTTTGCTCCGGACTTGCTTCTATTCTCCTTTTGGTCACCAAGTATCCAAGGAATTTTCCAGCCTTGACACCAAATACACATTTAGACGGGTTCAACTTCATGTTGTATTTGTCAAGGATGTCGAATGCCAATTCTAAATCCTTGATATGGTCTTTGGCTTTCTTGGATTTCACCACCATGTCATCAATATAGACTTCCATGGTATCACCGAGTTGATCCTTGAACATCAAGTTAACCAATTTTTGATATGTAGCAACTTCATTTCTAAGACCGAATGACATAGCAATATAACAATATATGCCCGTAGGGGTTATAAATGTTGTGTCCTCTTGGTCAGATGGTTCCATCTGGATTTGTTGGAATCCGGATGAAGCATCCATAAAAGTCAGCATTTCATGCCCTACGATAGCATCCACCACAGAGTCAATGTGGGGGAGAAGGAAAGGATCCTTGGGACACGCCTTATTTAAATAAGTAAAATCGACACATACCCTCCACTTTCCATTTTCTTTTGAACAACAACCACATTGACTAGCCATTTTGGATACTTTACCTCTCTAATCATACTTGCTTTCAAGAGTTTTTGTACCTCTTCCTGGATGATTGCATTTCTCTCTGGGGAAAACTTTCTTCTCTTTTGATGGAATGGCCTGAAAGAAGGATCAATTCCAAGTTTATGAGTTATAATGTTCATAGAAATACCCGTCATATCCTCGTGTTTCCAGGCAAAAGTTGTCTTTCTTCACTAAAGGAAGGATATTAGATCCTTCTCGATGGATTCTTGAATCTCAACTCTAATTAGGACTTTCACATCAGGATCCTTCGGGTCTAAGACTATTTCCTTGGAATCTTGTTCCCTTGTCTCCATGAAATTCTTCCCTTAGTTTCTTTGTTGGCTTCATTGAAGAAGTATAGCAATCTTTGGCATCTTGTTAGTCACTCTCAATCTTTGCTATCCCCCATATATGGAGTAGGCAACTTCACACATTGATGGTATGTAGAGGGGACTGCCTTCATTTCATATATCCAAGGCCTACCAAGAATGACATTGCAACAAGACAAAGTATCAATAACACAAAATTTTTGGACAGAGTTTACTCCCTCGATGTAGATGGGAAGCTTGATGTCCCCCCAGTGTGTTCTTTGTCTCTCCGCTGAATCCTACAAGGACTGAGGATCTTGGGACGATTTGAGATTCTGGGATATTCATCTTTTTGAGTACCTCCAGCTGGATGATATTGACTGAGCTCCCGCCGTCAATGACGATCCTGCGAACATAGTGGTTAGAAATAAATAAGGTAATGACCAAACCGTTGTGATGAGGATATTGGACATTGACTCGATCGTCTTCGTCAAAAGAGATTACTTTTTGCTCAATTGTTGTGGAAGTCTTGATTAGCCTTTCACCATTCTCCAATTTACATTCCTTAGCGTGCTTCTTCGCAGCAGAATAAGAAGTTCCACATATGTCAGAGCCTCAGAAGATCATGTTGATAACTTGGGCATCTGGTGGAGGTGGAGCATCCTTTTTCGGGACCGACTCAGGATCTTGGGTCCTCGATTTCTTTCTTCCAAACAGCTCCTTGAGATAACCTTTGCCGAGGAGGTACCTGATTTCCTTCCTCAAGGCAATACATTCTTCTGTCATATGACCGAAGTCTTCATGAAAAGTGCACCATTTTGATTTATCTTTAGGGGCAGGTGCCTTCTCATTTTTCCTCGGCCATCTTGCTTTATCACCCAAGTTTCTAACAACGAGCATTACTCCTCCCATATCCACAGAGAAACAGTAATTGGATATCTTTAGACAATCTTCATCGTCCTCTTCTTCCTCCACAACATTGATTTTCTGATTGTTCGGTTTGGAATATGGTTTGGAATTGTTGTTCCTATAGTAGGATCCTTGTCTCCTGTCTTGAAATTCGTTTTTCGTTGGAGTGTTCAGCTGATCTTGTATCATCTGATCTTCCTCTAATCTGATTAACCTTAGAGCTCTATTCTGAACTTCATCTAGGTTTCTACAAGGGGTCATAACAAGATCTTGATAAAATTGAGAGTCCTTTTGCAATCCCATTTTGAGCGCCTCAACAGCAGTCGAGACATCCAGGTTTGGGATCTCCAAGGCCTCTTGCCCAAACTTAGTGAGGAATTGTCTAAGGGGTTCCCCACAAACCTGGACAATCCTATATAAATCACTAGTCAATTTTTCAAAGTTTCTACTGCATGAAAATTGGCTATTAAATAAATTAATCAAATGAGAGAAAGAAGTAATCGAATAGGGAGGAAGACTTAGTAGCCACTTGAGGGAAGATCCTGTGAGTGTTGATCCGAAGCCTTTGAACAAACAAGCTTCTTTCAGCATTTCTAGAATAGGATTTATTTTCATTCTCTCTCGGTACAAGGCTACATGTTCCTCAGGATCAGTGGACCCATCATATAACTTCATGCTAGGGGCGGTGAAGCGCTTTGTTATTTCAGCATCACAAATTGGAGGAGCGAACCTGGATACGTTATGACTCCCCACTGGCATCTCTGGGTGGGTTTAATAACTCCTGGTACACTGGATATCATGTCCTTGAGTTTTTGTAACTCTCTAGCTATCGCTTGATTGATTCCTGCATCCTGCATACTACCATGATTAATGCCAAAAGATATGTTGTTGTAAGTGTTACCTCTCGTGTGATCAAAAGATACCACTCCATAGCTGTGTCTAGGATATGCTGTCTCAGTGTCCAGAGTCGGTCCAGTAGGAGCACTGGTCTGCATGGGTATGAAGTCCCCTTCATGAACCTCAGTTGGCCTTGATCGTGGCTCCTTCGAAGGTTCTTTTCCATAAGGGTTGTAGGACCCTGGCTGATGATGAAAGATGGATTCTGTCTGAAACCCAAGGATCCTGATTGAAAGAATGAGGATCCTTGAAGCTGGTGACCTGAGGATCTTGGATGGTAATCTGAAGATCCAGACGGGAAGATGGAGGATCCTTATGAGAATTGGCCGGAGGATCTTAAGTGATGACTCGAGGATCCATGCTGAAAGATGGATGATCCTTGTGAATGCTGGGCAGAGGATCCTTTTTGGAAGATATCCAAAGATCCCTGCTGATGAAAAGAGGATCCTGGATATTTTTAATTTGGGAAATCTCGAGTGATGAAGTTAAGTATTTTTGGAATTATGGGACTTGTGTCTTCAGCAGTTTTCCTGGCTTTCTTGATCTCCTCAATCTCGTGGAGGATCCTCTGGTTGGTTTTGCTCTGCTGCTCCATGTAGTTTTTCATTTGCGCATACAAAACAGAAACATCATTGTTAGACGTTACCGTTTGGAAGACAGTATCGGATTTTGATCCCGAGGAAACGGCGGTCTCCTTCTTCTGAGCAACAGTTGTGGACTTTGGTGGCTTCACGGAGGAAGGTATTGGTGGCAAAGATATTTGAGCCAAAACACTCTATGCAGCGGTTGTAGAAACAACTTTTTCTTGAGAGGCCATTGAATAATAACTTTGAGTATAGGGATTGAATAAAGGTAGAAATGTTTGGGATTAAAGCATCAAGGGCCCCACTGTGGGCGCCAAATTTTTTTGGTCAAAAATCGGTTTAAGGATCAAGTAACCAAATCCATATGTGAGGTTTGATGCTTGTATGAATGAATGATCAAAGTAATAAACGTAAATGATGAACAACGAGATTTATACGAGGAAAAGTCCTTAGTAACTAGTATCCCGCTGGCATAAAAACCTCGGGTAGTGAAAACTATCACTACCGATTGTATTATCACTCAAAGATTGATTACAAAATAAGAACTTAGGCTGAAATTAGTACAATGTGTAAGTAGTTTGCCGAGAATTCAAAGTAGACTATGTGTGTTGTGTATGTTTCAGCCATAGTTCGATGATATATAAAATAAGTTACAAACGGCTATAAACTAATTCTCCTATAATTTAGGCCACGATCTTCCACTCTTTCTTCACAGCCGTTGCTTCATGGTAGGTCAGCATAAAGGAATTAGTAAAAGTATCTTCCGTGAAAATAGGACAGCCGGTAGACACGTTCATACACCTGCAAATGAGATAAAAAATATTTTCAGAGACAACCGTTGAGGATCCTTGAGCTTTACTAGATCCTCGATCCTGGTAGCAGACATTTATGAGTGTAGAGGATAATTGATCTTCAAGCATCAATGATCTCGGTCCCAACAACATGTTTGTATAATTATGGTCATGTGCAAACCGGATAAGTCTCAGCAAACGGGTTCGAATGTTTTTTTCTTTTTAAACTAGTTTATCATCCGAACTAGTTTTGTAACTTGTTGACCAACCCATTCGCTTCATAACTCAAACCTTTTTTTTAAATACACTGGTTTTGTACACCTCTACACTGCACTAGCTTTCATTTAATATGATTAACTAACTGATTTTGGAGGTAATTAGTTAAAATATCATATATGAATTAACCATTTAGACAAATAAATTATTATGAAAGTGTGGTTTCTAACTCGGCACCCTTATGGCTATAATAGTTTTTAATGTAGCACAACTTGGCTTGTCTTGAATGTTGTACAACTTCTAAGTAATTTTTATATTACCTCTTTTTTGTTACTTTTTATTGGTATTACATGAACTTCATAATGTTGTCTTAATATTATCTCTCTTTTACAAGAAATATATGGTTTTATGATTAGAGGTTTTTTCTTTCTATTGAAGTAATTTCATTTTTGGCTATTTTTAATTCTTTGGAGGCCGTTATGATTAGTGATAGTACAAAAGTGAAAAACTCTAGGTTGTTATTTTGGCTGCTCTCTTGAACCAGGATGTTGAGTTCTGCAGCGGAGACTATGGCGACTTCTATGTCCACAAACTTTTAGAACAAAGCCACTATCATAACATATATAATTTATTGTATAAAGTCATGTTGACATGAGTATGTTAGAAGATATTAATTGCATACTGTTTAATAGCCGCTAAAATATTAAAGTTTAAAATTCAAATTGTTATTTTAGTCAAGGATTGTATTTTTAGTACAGGAGATAATTTCTCCTAAATTGGTGTGATTTATTATGCATTTAATTTGTATTTGTGAATGGAAAAGATCAAGGGGAAATGATTCTCTCATGGTATCACGCCAGTCTCTTCATCCCTAACCCTACCCTCCCTCTTTCCACCACTCTTCTCTCATGGCCGCCTCCATCGATCCAACCAATATTCCTCTTCATTCTCTTTGTCACCTCATTAACATTAAGCTCACATCATCCAATTACATTCCATGGAAAAACCAGGTTCAACCGGTTCTCTCTTATCTTCGTCTCCATGGCCATGTCGACGGCACCACCACCCCTCCACCAGAAACCGTCACAGAAAACAACAAAACCACCACCAACCCTGAATTTCTTGCATGGCAAAAAGTTGATCAACGTCTTATTCTGCTTCTTCATTCCACCCTCTCGGAAGAAGCCATGGCAGAAATGATAGGTCTCACATCCGCCTATCAAGTGTGGCAAGCTCTTGAGCACGCATATAGAAATCACTCAATCGAGCGTATGCACACGCTCAGAGACACCCTCAGCAAGATGCAAAAACGAACGTCTTCTGTTTCCGAGTATGGTCGAAAATTCAAAGCCTTGTGTGACCAACTTGCCGCAATCGGTCAACCCGTCACCGAAGAAGACAAACGCCATTGGTTCCTTTATGGCCTTGGTGCATCCTATGAAAACTTCTCCACAGTCCAACGAACCGTGAAACTCGCTCCTTTATTTCGTGATCTTCTTGCTCATGCCGAAAATCAAGAAATCTTTCTTCAAAATTTGCATGGAACTCAAACCCCTCAAGAAGCCTTCTCATCACAACACCAACGCTCCCACTCCTCTAGACCATATCGCAGACATTCTTGCGGAAACTCCTCAAACCGAGGACGTTTCTCGTCAAATAAACACATTGTTCGCTGTCAACTTTGACAAAAGGAAGGACATTCTGCCCCTACATGTCCTAATCTCCGCAGGTTTGCTCAAGGATCCACTCCGCTAGATGCGCATCTCGCACACACGTTTCAGGCACAATGTGGCATCAATCCCTCTACACCGAACTAGACGGCTGACACGGGTGCAACCACTCATATGCTTCGTTCAGCCAATGGCCTAGATGCATCTCACCCGGATTCCGGTAATACTCGTGTTACTTTCGGAAATGGTCAGTCTTTACCCGTTTCTCAAATTGGAACAACCACAATTAACAATGCTATTCCTTTACAAAATGTGCTTGTTGTTCCCAACATTACAAAAGATCTACCGTCCATAAGTAGACTAACTAATGATTCACCCGTTGACATATTATTTTCTAACACTTTCTTTCATATTCAGGATCGAAAAACAGCAGAGGCCATTGCTAGAGGAACCTGTGAAAATGGTTTCTATGTCCTTTCGCAAGGTCACAAGTCTTTGATTGCTGCTCTTTCCGCTTCGCATCTTCGTGCATCTTTTGATAAATGGCATAGGCGTTTAGGACATGTCTCGTTTGATACTATTTCTGTTTTGAGTAAGCTTGGACATGTTTTTCTTACATCTTTGTTACCTAAACCGGGTTTATGTTCATCTTGTCAATTATCTAAAGCACATCGTTTACCGTTTATTGAAAATGACAAACGATCGTCACATGTTTTGGATCTCATACATTGTGATCTTTGGGGGCCCGCACCCGTTATGTCCACCGATGGATACTTATATTATGTGATATTTGTTGATGATTTCTGTAGATGCACTTGGTTTTACCCATTAAAAGCTAAATCTGATTTCTACAATACACCAGTTGTTTTTCTCACAAAATCAATTCTCAACCACTATCAAAGTATTCCAAAGTGACGGTGGAACCGAGTTTACAAACAACCGAGTCCAACAATTTTTTCAACAACATGGCATTCAACATCAAACATCTTGTCCTCATACACCTCAACAAAATGGGCGGGCCGAACGCAAACATCGTCATATCACCGAAACGGGGTTGGCCATGATGTTTAACTCTAATGCTCCGGCAAATTTGTGGGTCGATGCTTTCACCTCTGCTACATACATTATCAATCGCTTACCGACACCTCTCCTTGCCAACAAATCACCATTTGAGGTCCTTTTTAATTACCTACCATCATATGCAAATTTTCGTGTATTCGGGTGTCGAGTCTTTCCATACCTTAGGGACTATACCAAAAACAAACTCCAACCTCGAAGTGCACCTTGCATATTCATTGGTTATAGCCCAAAGTACAAAGGTTCCCGATGCTTAGACCCCACTACATCACGAGTTTACATCACTCGTCATGCTAAATTCGATGAGGACACTTTTCCTTTCACCGGTATAATTTCCAGTATTGATGAAACCAAACTAGCCTTCTCTAATTTTGATGATGCATTGCCACCTCCAACAACTCCCACTGTCCCACCAAAACCTTCCCCACATATATTAGTAAATCCCTCTCCATGTACAGTTTGCCTCCAATACCCCACTGAACCACACTCATCCACTAATCAACAAGTCTCTCCAAACCACACCCCAACACAAACCCAGTCGGACCCATCCTCTCCAACCCATATCACTTCAGCCCATTCACACACTAATCAATCCCCACCAGCCCATTCCCACTCTCCGTCACCCTCTACATCTACAACCAACCAAAATATTTCATCAACCTCTACAACCCCATCTGTCCCAGCCCACATCCAAACCGTACCGTCACCCACCACTACCGATCCATCTCCACCCACTGTTTCCGATCACCCGATGATCACAAGATCTAAGTCGGGAATTTTCAAACCAAAACACTTTGCCGATCTAACACAATTTTACTCAAACCAGCTTCATCATGCTCTTTTAGGTAACCACATTCCTAAAGGTTACAAAACAGCTGCGAAGAATTCGAAATGGGTCGTAGCTATGAATGATGAACTAAGTGCTCTTCGAAATAATAACACTTGGGAGCTTGTGCAAAGACCGACTCATTCGAATGTGGTTAGTTCCAAATGGATATACCGGATCAAATACAAAGCCGACGGATCTCTTGACTGCTACAAAGCTCGTTTAGTAGCTCAAGGATTCACACAAATACCAGGCCTTAATTTCAGTCACACTTTCAGTCCAGTGGTTAAATCAACTACCATTCGTGTAGTACTTAGTCTTGCCACAATCTTTAACTGGAAACTCCGACAACTCGATGTAAACAACGTTTTTTTAAACGGACACTTGACTGAAACCGTTTACATGGAACAACCACCAGGTTTTGTCGACCCAAAATTTCCAAATCACGTTTGTAAACTCAAACGAGCTCTCTACGGCTTGAAACAAGCTCCACGAGCTTGGTTTCAACGCCTAAGTTCCTTTCTGCTAACCCTTGGTTTCAATTGTAGTCTAGCCGATCCATCCCTATTTGTTTACAAAAAAGACACAACTCTAATTTATCTTCTTGTTTATGTAGACGATGTTATTCTCACAGTGAACAATGAACAAGTGATCACTGCCTTTATAACTCATCTACATGCAAAATTTAAGTTAAAAGATCTTGGCTCCTTAAGCTACTTTCTAGGTCTTGAAGTAACCCACACTTCATCCGGTATCTTCCTTAGCCAAGCCAAATATGCTTATGACATACTCTCTCGAGCCGATCTCCTAGATACCAAGCCCGTAACCACCCCCCCTAACTACTACCGACACCTTCACCTCTAACGGTACTCTATTTCATGACCCAACCCTTTACCGTTCTCTAGTCGGTGCTCTTCAATATCTGACCATCACTAGACCGGACCTATCCTATGCCATCAATCAAGCTAGCCAATACCTTCAAAATTCCACCACCTCCCATTTTCAACTTGTTAAACGGATCTTGCGTTATGTCAAGGTACTTTATCGTATGGTCTCTCATTTGGTCGTCCTACTACCACAACACTTGTAGGATACTCGGATGCAGATTGGGCTCGTTGCATTGAAACTCGACGTTCAACATATGGTTACTCTATTTATCTTGGTGGTAATTTGGTATCTTGGAGCGCTAAAAAGCAACCAACAGTGTCACGCTCGAGTTGTGAGTCAGAATATAGGGCCATGGCAAATACCGCTGCAGAGATCGTATGGGTTACTCACTTGTTACGAGAGTTACATGCTCTTCCACCAGATCGACCAACTCTTCTATGTGACAACAAAAGTGCTTTATTCATCAGTCAAAACCCAATATCACATAAAAGAGCCAAACGCATTGACATTGATTATCATTTTGTTCGAGAATTAGTGTCTTTCGGCTGCCTCTACACGAAATTTATTCCAACCAAGCTCCAGGTCGCCGACATTTTTACAAAAAGTCTACCAAGACCGTTGTTCGAACGGTTCCGCACGTTGCTTCGGTTTGGACCACCACCTGTCGCTTGACAGGGGGTAATAGCCGCTAAAATATTAAAGTTTAAAATTCAAATTGTTATTTTAGTCAAGGATTGTATTTTTAGTACAGGAGATAATTTCTCCGGTGTGATTTATTATGTATATAATTTGTATTTGTGAATAGAAAAGATCAAGGGGAAATTATTCTCTCACTGTTGTACTATGATTGTATTTGTCTTTATTTTATTTTAATAAAAAAAGATTGTATTTACCCTCTCCCTCTCCTTTCTAACACGAGAACTAAGCCTTGTAAAGTGGACAAATTAAGTTGTTTAACAAGTTAAACGAGCTGAACCGATGCTAATGAATTACCATTGCGTTCCCACCGTATCGCGCGGGTTTCCTACTAGTGTGTGTGTGTGTGTGTGTATGGGAAGTATAGAATGAAAACTCACTTGAGTTGTGAAAACCCTATGTAACATCGTTAATTTTTTATTTATTTATTTATTTTTTTTGCACGCGTAATATATGTTGTAACATTTAATACAAAACATCGAAAAATTAAAAAAAAATGTTTGCTATTTTTTAACATTTTTTTACAAATTTTTATATATGTTTTTAGGAGAAAGAAAAAGTTATATTTATATTTACATTTTTTATTAACTTTAATTATGGACCCACAAGATTTAAACTTTAATTAAAAACATATGATTGAAAATGAGTTTATAGAGTTTTCACATCTCAAATGAATTTTTATTTTAACCTAACCCTATATAAATATTAAAGTCTTGAGAACAAACTCCACTTAACCATGTATTTAATAATGTGTGAGTAGCTTATTTGAGTTACATTCACCAGCGAAAAAACAATAACAAAAGGGCTGAAAACCACAAATAAATACTTAATACAACAATATAATAGTCTTTGGCTCAACTGGCATATTTTTGTTCCACTTGTATTAATTGATTCTTCCATTTTGCAGTCAGTTTCATGCACCTTGTCTCAGCATCTGAATTAACGTTTTCATCAGTCAACAATCCATAAAATATGTTTTAGAAGGAATAACAAATTTCAAAGAGGATTAAACCTGAAAATATGATTCAAGTTTCCTCTTTAGTGTAGCGTGCTCTTGCTTCACTCGTTGAAATGCCCTTGTACATCTGCGATCAAGAAATGAACAAATTTGATAGCATCATAGGATACGCTAGATTATAAGGTTAAATGGTCTGTTTCAATACATTAAATATATTAGGGTAAGATGATTAGTGTGTAGAATAGGAAGTCAATGATTTGTTGAATGTAACATTTAGTCGTTCAAATATAAAAACATTACCCTTCGGCATGCCTAGCTTTGCAACATTCCTGAAATTGTGTGCATTCGTTTTTCACCTTTTTCGCGCCAATACTACATGTAAACTTTTATTGCGTCATTAAGATATAAAATATCACATCAAACGCTTAAGATATAAAACTCACAAAATTTATAGGTAACGATATATAATGTTGTTTTCCACCAAACGCGTGTAACACATGATATAAAATACTCTAGTAAATCCTTCCGTATTTTAGATACCAAAAGTCAAACATCTCATTAATAATATTTATGGTATTTTATATGTTCAATATATATACCTTGAGCTACTACCCATGAACTGATGCATATAATCATCGAGCTTGCAAAAATCCAAAGGGTAATTCTCCCTGAGAAAACAATCTTCACTAAATTAGTACAATTTATACTCCTTGTAACAAATATATATTTTCCACAAAGACTAATTAGATGACCAAAATTTTAGCAACCAAGTTATGATGTCATTGCTAAATAATCATATCAACTCTTCTTTTTAGTAACATGAGAGTATGTAGAAAGTGGGTAAATGTTTGTTGGCTACTTACAGTGCAGTTTCAACATTGCGAATTAGTCGCATCGAATCAGCAAAAAACAGTGTGACTATTTCTTCCACAAAATTAGGGTTTACATCATCTTGCAAGTCCTCAAGCTGGGTGAATTGTTCATCCAAATACCCCTAAAAATATTAAAGATTATTTTTATGTACAGTAAAAACTTAGCTTAGTGATCTAATTAATCTTTGTAATATGTTTTAGTTTTGTCAGGATGCACGGGACTTCCATGGTAGTTAACGAGTGCAGTTTGTTAGCGTGTGTATGTGTATGTATATATATACATACATACATACATATATATATATAGAGAGAGAGAGAGAGAATATGTGATGATATGTGTAGTGGAGAACTTGAAATAAGGGCGATTTTCGACACGTGGCGTCACGTCAGCACATGGGCGATTTTTATTTTAAGAGTGTAGTGGTTTTGTAGCCTTATCACATCATATATATATACACACACATATATATATATTACGCACACATAGTAATATAATAATATCGAACCGAAAAACATAACATGGCGACAAATACATGTCCCCCCCCCTTTTATCTCTGGGGGAGTTGTTCTCACCCCTTTTCACTTCACTTTGCCGCCCACTATACTTAGTCTTTAGTCTGAGTGCAGATATTTTTTTTTTGGGTAAATAGTGATACACAATGGAATAAAATTTAAACAATTAAAAGCTACGGACATAGGAATATGAGTAGTTATCTACTGATCCTATAAAAGAAAAAGAAATTAATGATACCTGTTGAATAACGCCCCACATACTTATACTCAAAACAGTGTAGTGAAATGAAATGAAATTTGACAGAGAACTTGTAACAAAGTGAAATGCCGAAGCATGAATATAAAACAAGTGAGAAAGTGACAACAAAATGAGATGCTTGATCAAAATGCTGACACGGCTAGGTTTAAGAGGAATGCCCTCCGAAGCTTTGGCCTAAAGCCTGCGGCGCTATCAAGGCAATTGAAGGTCAGTAGAATAGGAGATATTTTGAGAGAAACAAAGTAGGGTTAAGCTAATGTGTATAGAAGTGTTGAGTTTGCCAAGAAGAAGAATGAAACAAAATAGCCTATTATTGCAATAATTAATTAATTTGCCCGTAATGTTTTTTCCCTAATTAACATTGCATTTAAGATGGAACAATGGCTCCTTGCTTGTGAGAATATATATGAAGCTAAATGAATATATATATATATTTGTTGTAAAATAAATTTTTAGTTGATATAAACCAAGTTTTATATGTATATTCTTTTAAAGGCGAGAATATATTAAATTAAAATAGTTATAGCAAGCCAAGGAGATAGATAAAACACCACTAAATGCATATATAAGTTATAACCTGTTCAAAGAGAGAATTTCTGGTGACCTTAATATTGGTGCGATTTAGTTCCATCTTTAGTAATGAAATGATTGCTTCCTTCTATCAAACCAAACACATGCATTGCTTTTTTATAGTCACGATTTTAGGGGGTAGGGTAGAGTAGGGTGGGGTACGATTGTTGCATGATAGAAAGGAATCAAAATGACATGTGTCATCTCCATAGTATTTACAACCCAACGAATTATTACCCTACCAAAAGTAAGGTAATCTTCTCAACTTTACACCAAAATATCTCTTTGTTACACACCATTGTTTCTTTCTCTTCTCTTTCCTAATCATTCTTAAAGATTCAAATAACTAACACCTATAAAAATTAAAAACTTAATAGATTGAAAGAGAAAACTTGAGTACTTTATCGAAATGCAAATATCTACTTTCTTTTGATTCCTCTTGTGATATATATTAAATCACAATGTTGTTAATAGTAATAGTCTAGGGTAGATTGTGTATTTGTGTCTTTGTTATTTTAAACCACTTATGCAACCCTAATCGTTACACATCGAATAAAACAATAATATACACAGAATTACTATGTTTAACTTGGTGTTAGAGTCACCTTTGGTTTTGGCAATACTAACGTAACATAAAGACATCCCAACTTATTTTAAAAAGAAATAGTGTCAAATGCCACCTGATCCAAACAATCATGCCAAACTTCAAACAATGCTAGAGTTCCTAAGAAAACAACCGCAACTAAAGGCCAATCATGAAGGGCATATAAACCTTGCTTACACTTTTCATTCACTAATACATGTTTCGTTTCTTGATCCTGAACATAAAAGAATGGTTGAGAAAATAATTCATCCTCTAGGTTATCACGTAAATGGTTTGTTAGAGTAGGAATGACCAAAATATCACGTAACTGAATATGGCCAGTAACTTGGAAATGACCCGTAAGAGAGATGGGAAGATTAATTACTACCATTGCCAAATGCGACTTTCACATTACCCATATACGGAGACGCATGGTGAACATGATCTGTTTAAGGTGTCATAGGAGTTGTAGTTCCAACATTCCAATCCGACCCATTAGAGTTAACATGACATTGAGCATGAAATGCCTCGGCTAAGTGTGCTTCATATTAGATCGCTTTTGATCAGGCGTATGATGCTAAAGTACGAAAAGCATTTACGTAGTGGCCAATTGTTCTAAAAGATGACTATGTGGCAGTCTATGACCACATCCGATTAGAGTTAACATGACATTGAGCGTGAAATGCCTCAACTAACTGTGTTTCATATTAGATTACTTTTGAAGCATATGAAGCTAAAGTAGGAAAAGCATTTTCGTAGTGGCCAATTATTCTACATGATGACTATGTGGCAATCTATGACTACATCCCCGACCCTTGGGTTAACACCCTGATTACTCGAACCTTGAAATCGTTAAACCTGCCAAGGCTACGGTTTGGGGATGTGAACCGAGAATATTCGACACCGAAAGCTATTGTTGGGGCAGAGTAGCCAATAATGGATTTTGAAGAATGACTTGTGACTTTCTGCTTGGGATAACAAATCACAAAAATCTGGCATAGGCTTGGCAGCTCGAATAGTCATGTAGAATGTCTTAAGCAAGGAGTCAAGACCACAAAGGAACCAATAAACCTTATCCATATATGTCACACCACTTAGGGACTATAAGTGTGACCAATTGTTGGTACATGTTTTGTAAGTATATCAGAGTTTAAGGTTATAAAGTGAAAGTCTTGATTAAAATATTAATATATATTCCAAAAGTCGGGCATTAAACACCCGACAGTGTTACAAAAGTGTTTGAAATTATAAAACCGTAACATACATTATTTTAACAATAAAACTTCAACTGAGCCATCGGATCGTCTAATGGCTAAATATCGTCTCCCATCATCTATTCATGATTACCTGTAAAACAGTTTATAAAATTCGGCAGCAATACATGATGGTGAACACATTGGCAATAAAATAGTTTATAGACTTAATTATCCCCTCGGGTATCTTATGACCCGTAGAGCCCACTTTGATGTTATGAGTCTTTTGTATTTGTTAGTTAATTTTCGGTTGTATTTTGTGCTTTTGTTTATCTAGTTATGTATGCTTGTGCCCGAGCCATTGTAAACAAAAGCCCAATGGGCCATTAATAATAGAAGGATGCATGGCATGCCTTCACCTACAAAAGGTGAAGCATAGCGATGCATACAACACCCTTTTGCAAGAACTCTCTCTCTCTCTCTCTCTCTCTCTTCAACCACTCTTCCACTTTCCTTATTTAGAAAATAACATTGAAACACTACAATATCCAAGATCTTGGTTAGTTGTTGGTGATTTTCGCTAACCAACAACCAAGATTGATTCAAAAACTTGTTGTTTGATCCCGTTTAAGAACTTACAATTGGTATCAGAGCATCCGGCTCTACAAGTTGAGGTTCTTGAGTCACAACCTTGGATTTTGGTGTAGTTTTCTTCTTTGACAAGTTTGTTCTAGTATACCACGGGTTACTTAAGGCGTTTGAAGCTTCAAAATAGGCCAAAAGTGTGTTTGGTTGAAAATCCGTATCAAACATTCGCATCTCTGAATCCAATCGCATTCGCATCTCAGAATTCAATCGCATCGCATCTCAGAACCCAATCACATCTCTTTATTGTTCACCATGCGATTGTGATCCCCTATACTTAAAATTTTTTTGAGATTTCTACCATTTTCAAGACTGTGTTGACTTAGTGTTTTTTGATAAAATTTGTAAAGTTGTCTTACGATCAAGAATTGTTAAAGAGCTTTATGATACTTGAAAATGAAGCTGGGACTGTCAACAAACCACCCAAACTCCTAAACTTTAAAAGCAACTTTTAGCACCGAAAATGGGGGTTCAAGAACTTCATAAAAGAAAACGATGATAAGATCCATTGAAAATGGACCACATAGACTTGTAGCAATGACTCCTGATGGTCCAGTTTATATTCCCCCTGATCCTTCACCCAAGGTATTCCATCGGTTTAATTAACACGATCCTATTCTTGCTTGATGGTTCAGAACCGAACTGTTAAGAGATCAAAGGATAATTTTATGTTGTTGTTTGACAAAATCGACCTTGGATCTTTAATATCGACAACTTAATAGACAATTGCATTGATTTAATTGGATTTGTGTATAGATTTCTTAGGTTTTTAGGTTTTTTTATGGGCTTATCGGACCTTGTTTTGTCCTATTAGGCCTCTTAGTGTTCTTGATAATAGATAATAGCTGTACAAAAGTGTGATTTGCATATGGACGGCTAAGGAGTTTCAAGGAATTGATTTTTGGTTGAAGTATAAATTCTGGAATTGCATTTGATTCTTATCAGAATTGCATTCGCATTTTGATAAGAATCGCATTCGCATCCTTATCAGAATTGCAATCGCATTCTGATAAAGAATCAGAATCGCATAAGTAACTTAAATCACAATCGCATACCTTTATGCGAATGCAATTTACTTGATATGCGACTACAATTGGATCCTCATGCGAATACGATTTCAGTACTTAGATAAATATCACAACTTTGTTCAAATCGCATACCTCTCTAATCGCATTCTCATGTTGACCTGAATCACAATCGCATATCCTTATGCGAATGCGATTGCAATTATGTGAGACTGCGATTGAATTTGCATTAAAGCGATTCCCTTGGCTTAGAAAATTTTTCAAAAATTTCATATTTTTAGTTTTAATTTTTTGTCTTATTTTTATTTATTGTTTTTAGTACAAATCAGTACTTATGTGTCTGTTTGATGATGTTTTACAGGAATATAATATGTATGCTCCTTTGGAACTTCCCATAGACAAGAAGCACAAATTCTTTATCTCAATAACCAAAGGTCTGAGAGAGTCTACTCTTACTGATGCTATCACTGCTAACCCTGATATACACACATGCGAGATTGAGGAGTTTTGGAAAAATACAAAGGGGGTTAATGACAAGAAAGGAGATTTGGTTATCACAAGTGAGGTGGCAAGGAAGAAGTTAGTTATTGATGAAGCTGATGTAAGAAGGGTACTAAACAACACCAGATCACTTTTATAAGAAATTAAAGAAGGAGGAGCTGATAGATATTGTTGAGATGATGGGATACGATACAACGTGGAAAATGTTTAATAAGAAGAATCTTCCACCTTATTGGAAATACCTCTTTCACATAGTTGCTCATTTTTTGTCGGATTTAAGAAGAGGGTTTGACAGCTTGAGATCGAACTAGGTTGGTTTTATGTCTTGTCTCATTAACAAAGTGTTGTTCAATTTTTCAAGATTCATCCTTCTATGCATGCACGCCAATGCCATACAGAGAATTCATGGATGATGTATCCAAGGTTTGTGCAGCTGTTTCTTGACAAAAAGATGCCTGAGGTACCGAGGCCAGTATATGAGGTCGAGTATGATGAGGATGGAGTAGAGTTACCACCATATGAACCTCACCATGCTGGGATGGTGATAAAGACTGTCTTTGGATATATGTTACAGAAAGGTTACTCAAGGAGCTATCAATACAAAGGAAGAGTTCCTGGTGAAAGAGGAAACTAAGCCTGCCAATGAGGATGAAAGTGATGAAGAGAAGAGTGTAGAGGAGTTGTATGCTGAGGAAACTGAAACTGAGGTTGAAGTGACAAAGTCGATGACAATGGGGGTAAAAGAAGAAAAGAAAAGGCGGAAGACAGTTATCCAACCACCAGCTAGTCAGTCTTCCCAACAAAAGGAAGAACAAGAGGAGTCACCCGAGCAACCGTTGGAAAGAACGAAGAAGGTTGAGAACTCCAAGAAGGCCCCTTCCTTGGTGATAAGGCTTTCTACTAGCCATGTGATAGAGGCAACCGCACCACCACCCGAAACCACCCAAAAGGACCCACACATAGCCTCACCTAAAACCATGGCCCGCCAGATTGAAATTATGAAGGGCAAACAAGTCAACGTCCCTCGAACCAAACCCACATCCAACCTTCCAAGTTTAAACTAAATGACTCTCCAACACCTAGCCCACCAACTTCCCCACAACGCCAATCTTCACCCATAAACCTACTATCCTCCTCCTACCAACCAACTACCCTACCACACATATCCCATAGCTCATATCCACTTAGGTCGCCCTCCCTTTTCACTTCACCACTAAAATCCACCACATTTTAGACCTCTACATTCACCTTCTCACCCATTTCCTTACCGCTTACCATTCCCATACCTACCGCTACCCAAACTGAAACTCAAACCACAATCGAAACCCAAACCTTGCCATTAACCCAACTGACCTACCAAACCCATACAATTGCCATGCCTATCCAATCAACCACTTAAACTAACCCATCCTACACCTCTCCCTCAACCACCCGACCAAATATCCTAACCCCAACCCATCTGTCCAGTGGAAAGTATAGAAAGTCTTAGTGTTCACTGATCCTATCCTTGAGAGGATCGTGGCATTGGAAGAATCTAATAAGAAAAGGGTGGAGCGAGAGAAGGTGATGATGGATTTCAGCAGAACACAAAAGGAGAAGATGAAGGAGTTTGAGAAGGAGAGGGCGTTGGATAGGGAAAGAATATAGAGGTTGGAGAAAGAGAAGGCTGCTGGTGAAGCCAAAGTTGCTAGGAAGGAGGTGAAAATAACAAATCTCCAGTCGCGGGTGGATAGTCAACAGATATTGCTTAACGACAAATCACTGTCCCTCGCCGAGCGATTTGCTGAAATTGAAAGACTAGAGTCAAGAGTTGCATTTTTAAAGAATGATCTCAGGTCCTCGGGCGATATTGAAGATAATCTAAGGACTAAGATCACCCAACTGAAGTTTGAGATTGAGAAATTGAAGGCTGAAAACCAAGTGCAAAGCCTATTGACTGAGGCTCAAGTCAAGATCAATGAAGACTTGGTGGGCAAGTATCAGGCTGCTTACGAGCTTTTTTTCATGTCGGATCAAGATATGTCTGATCTGAAAATGTGGTTGAAGAGGTTATTGATAGCTGGGAGGTTTATGATATTAAGGATGAGGGTAAGGAAAAGAAAGAAGGACAGTCTTTTGTGGCTGGTCCTATAACTAGTGGAAGTGATTGTTGAATGGTGGTGCTGGTTGTAGTGCGTAGAGGCCCAGTTTCCAGATTTTTTACGAATTTTCTAGTTTTAAGGCCCAGTACAGTATATAAACACCCTTAACCTTAAACCTGAACATAACCTACGAACCAGAGTCGTTTTGGATGAAAATAGGAGTCAGTATTGCGATATTTTGAAGGCTTTGGGGGCTAGGAATCAACCGGTGACGTACTATTGAAGCAAGATCGAATACTACGGGTTTTATTGCCGTTAATCTATCGTTCTTTATTATTTTTCACCATGAATTCCATCTTTCTTGTTTTGTTTGATTTAATAATACTAGGTTAAACTTACTAGACTGCCTAGGCTTTATGATGAACCTTTGTTGATGTTTGATTTTGATTTGGATTTGCTTTTCGGTATGGATTTTATGAACCAATAAACAGTTTGATATTATTTCTTCGATGCGTATGTGTGCTTAGGATTGTTGGTGAGTTTTATTGTTTCATATTGTCCTTGGTGATTGTCTGTCATATAATAGAATTCTATTAGGTCATCTATTGTGAACTTTTGACTAGTTTGTGGTTGATATGCATTAAAACAATAGAAACAATAATAATTAATCAAGTAGACATAAGTGTGCTGCTAATCTAAATAGTGTAAGGTGATAGATTATTTGATAGATCTTTGTTGATTAAGATTGCAAGATTTCGTTCTTCGTAAGGAGTTCATCTAGATTTGATTTTTCAGCTTTGTCTATTAATGTCAAATGAATTTATTAAACTACATTTGATTTCCGCGCTGTAAGGTAGGATTTCGTTTAATGGTACTCGTTCATATTTAATTGGATAACCGTAAGGAAGTCTAATATTAAAATTGGTGTTTTTAATAACTTAATAGAAATCCATAGGTGTCTTCTTGAGAAGGGTTAGGGGTCCTGTTCGGGTTTTCTTTTAAGTGACTATTTTATGATCCTGGTTCCATAACAAAGCATTTTTAGATTAACTGATAACTGAAACTTTGGGGATTCTAGCCTAGGTGGTTTATCTATCATCATCTGAATTAAGTCCAAGTTCTAAGTTGAGTTGTATTTAATTCTATTAATTAGTTTTAATTAGTATAAATTTAGTATTTTAATAAAATCCCCCTCAAAATAATAATATATAAATAGTCGTGTCTGTATTAAGTCTAATTTATCTAGTTTACGTAATTTAAAGAGTCTCATGAGTTCGATATCCGAACTTACTTAGTTGTACTAGAGTCGACTAGTTCACTTGGCAGTTAGTAGTTTTAGTTAAGTTAAGAGTCTAAAATTTCTAGATTAGCGTAATTTTAGTTACTAAATTTATAACTACTTTTAGCACATCAAGCGCATTCATGCTTGTAAAGAGTTTAAATGCATTCACGTTTGTTATGGATAGTGTGTCTCACTGATTTATGCTTACATGTTACCTCAGACCTATAGTACGAGAATAACTTTTTATAAATAACTAGATCAATGATCTAGCTTTAGAAATTTAGTCTATTTGCATAACATTTACCTTGATAATTCTTTATAAAATATATGGACCTTTAGTCCTCTTTTTGCATAACCTTTATCTTGATAATCACATGATACGTTTTTTCTTCATGAAGAAACGTATATACCGATAAAAACTTTATATCATAAAGAAATACTATTTTAACTATATCCTTGTCTTATAAAACTATATTTAACATATATCTAATCAAGGTATGGACTATATCTCCGACTATGGTCTAAGCCATATATAATAAAATTGTCAGGCAGAACCCCTACCTTGTATGGATACTTTATAAGACATGCCTAGGATTTACGCGGGTAACACTCCTACTTATCGACGGGTATTTGGAAGGAATAAACCTACAGAACTTCTAAAAAACGAACACGTCGGAACGTCGAGATCGTGGCACGCTGACCGCGACAAAGTGTGTGATGTAAGGTGTGAGGGATGAATGGAGCATCCCCTTTGGCCTCTTTTTATTGGCCAAAAATTTGTGTTTCTTCGCATAGCGCGAAGAACTTCTTCCTTGGTCGTTCGCGTAACGCGAAGGAGAAATGAACTTCCTTTGAATATTTTATTCCGTCACGTATTGCAATGGATTTTGGTTCAGCCGCCACGTAGCGCATCGCCGCCCACTAGGCCTGGTGTGTCAACACCCAGACTTGCCACATGCCTCGTCGACTTCATGACTACTTCGCGTAGCGCGAAGATTGGTTGGTGGTATTTTTGCGTAGTGCGACGCTGCCCATTCTTGGATTTTGTGTTGATTACTTCGCGTATTGCAAAGAGCTTGGTTCATATCCTTTGCGTAGCGCAAAGGGTTCATATTTTCAGAATTTTTATTTTTAATCCATTGACTTTTGTAATTGACATTTTTAACTCGAAATTTAGAGATGTTAGAATATAGGAATTCATTTAGGCTGAGGGGTGTGGGGGGCTCTAATGGGGGCTTTAGTGGGGGCTCCAGCCAATAATATTATAACGTGTGGCAGAGAGAGAAACTGGATAAGGGGGGTGTTGGAGCCCCCGTTGGAGCCCCTGGCCCTGGTGTGGAGGAGCCCCAGCAGGGCTCCAGCGAATTTTTTTTTTATTTTTTTATAAATATATTCAAACAACGTATTATTAAAAAAAACTCATAAATTATTAAAAAAACACACATTAATAAAAAAAACACATTAATATCTAAAAATAAAATAAAAGTTAAAGTACTAAAAAAACATTATTTTTATTCTTCGGCTTGGTCTTCTTCGATCAACCTCTTTCGGATACGTTCCTTTTGCTTTTCCATTAGCATTTGATCGACCGGATTTAGGTTACTGAAGTCTCTAGTAAGGAAGTCCAAATCTCTCGTTCGACTTTTTTCCTTTTTGTCATTAGAGACCACCTCCATGATTTTGTTGAATTTATTGAGGGATTCAACAAGATTGGCGATGTTTACGGCTTCCCCCTCAGCCGGTTTTTTCCCCTTGGCGTCCCTTCCCAATGGCCGCCTCCTCGGCGGTGAAGACGTTTCCTCCTCCGCAATGTTTAGGTCGAATCCAACACGGCAATCCGACCCGATTGAAGTGCTATACGCTCCAGACGAACTAGTTTTAGTCCGTTTCGGCCGTACTTCCGAATCAACGTCCGGCGCCACCAGCTCAACCCACTTGAAACACCTTTTCAACCTCTCCCACAACTTTAAATCATCCCACGTCTTCACCGTCCCATACCTCCGCAAACACTCCTGCTTCCACTCTTCGACCGTGAAATTGTAAACCGCCAAATCATCACTGCCACTTGGTCTCATACGACCGCTGTTCCTGTTGAAAAGATTAGTAAACAAGCCGACAAATTTTCTGATGTCGGACCACCGACCCGAAATCATATCGGCGTTCCGCTCTGTACTCCCAACGAGCGTATAGAACATCTCCCTAACCTTTGTCCAAAAAATCTTGCTCTTTTGGTAGTCGGCTGCAAAATGAATAAATAAATTAGATTTCCATTTAACTTTTTTTTTAAAATTTTTTATTAAAAATCATTTTTAAAAACGTTAAAACAATTACCGCAACGCCGATCCTCAGAAATGACTATCCAAGCCCGACACAAGGCTTCCTTCTCATCCGATGACCACGGAGTGGTTTTCCGTTTCGTCCTCGGAGTCGAAGCCGGTCCCGACCCGTCCGTTGCAACTTGTTTTTTCCGGTGGACGCGTCTTCTTGGTCCCGTAGCTTCACCGTGTGATTCTTGTGTCTCCGGAACTACAAAGTTAGGAGACGGTTGTATGTTGGATGGTTGAAAGCCGGATGATTCTTGCGGCCCCGAATAAAACATCGGTTGGTGCGGTGACAACCATACATCGTCGTCAATATAATCTGAATCTAGGTTTGGGTACCAATTTCCAGCCATTTTTTTAAAAAAAAAGTTGGGAAGATGGGTTGACTTTGGGTTTTATTTTGAAGTTGTGGTGATTGATATGGGTGAAATGGGGTATTTTATAGATGAAAAAAAGGTTTTTTTTTTAATTAAATAAGAGCCAACGACTCTTTTAAACACCACCAACGGGTCTTTGCACACTCCCCTATGCCACTTTATGCCCTCCTCTGCCGCTAACCCCATCACGCCTGCTTGGATTTTCGTGCTCGCGCCCCGTTAGCGCCCTGGCTAGCGCCTGGTGGTGTGGTGGTCGCGCCTGGGGGCGCGAGCGGAGAGGCTATAGCGCCCCCGTTGAAGCCCCACACCCCTCAGCCTTATAAAAGAAGGATTTTGGCGCTTCGGTCACTATTCATTCTGTTGTTTTTCTACCAAATTGTTGCTCTCGTAATTAGAGTTTAACAATTTTCAAAGTTAAAAGGGTAATAGATTGTATCCAACTCAGCATATATATATATATGTAAGAAATATTTTGAGAATTTTGTTAAGTTTTAAAAATTTAAGAACTTTATTATTAATCATAAATTTAATTAAATAAATTAGATTACGGTGTTGAGTTATTCTATAAAGACCAACAAAAATAAGAAGTGTGAGAAGCCATAATTAATTGGCATGTGTCAAGTGGGGACTAAAAAAAAGGGTATAAAAGTAATAGTACACATTTATCTCCGTATGTAAGTCACATATTAATTCCCTTATCATTTTAAAATGTCTATAACTTTTTCATATGATATTTAAAAAAAATCAACATAATAAAAAGCGTTTTTTATCTTTAATATGAGTATCATTTTGTTATATAAAAATTTAAAAAAAATTAGTCATTGTGTCTTTTTGCTTACCATTGTGTCTTTTTTCATCATTGTGTCTTTCTTTCCGTTTGTCATTGTGTCTTTCAACTCATTATTATGTTTTTTTTAAATACTAATAACACTGTTGTGTAATAACAATATGTAAATATAGTGATAAAATAACAACAAATTATTTAATACCTAAAACACAATTACACAATGACCTGAAACGTAAAAACAAATGATGAATACTTATAACACAATGACCTGAAACGTAAGACATAATTGTGAATACATATAACACAATGACCTAAAATGTAAAACATAATAGAAACTACATATTACACAATGAACGTAATACTATTTTTCTCAAATTAAGTGAATGGCACATGTCAATCCCGAACAAAAGACCATGAACGTATTTCATGATGATTACAACACAGTGATAAGTAGAAAGACAAATGTTTAGCATAAAGGCACAATGACGAACAAAAAGACACAATGACGTAATCTTTGTTTTAATTTTTATCTTTATATGAGTACCAATAGAAAACCACAATAATCAAAATATATAACACAATGCATCGAAAAACCCAATTAAACACAATGAACAACAAAATAACACAATATAAAAAAACCCACTAATTTTTTTTATTTTTATATAACTATATGATATTCATATTAAAGATAAAAAAAATGTTTGTTATTATGATGAAATTTAAAAAACCCACTAATTTTTTTTATTTTTATATAACAATATGATATTCATATTAAAGATAAAAAAAATGCTTGTTATTATGGTGAAATTTAAAAAAAATGTCATGTGAAAAAGTTATCGACGTTTAAAATGATGGGAAAATTGACATTTGCCTTGCATATGGAGAGAGAAAGCCATCATAAGTGGGTATTTTAACTATATCATCCATATCTAAGATCAATGAATCAGATTTCCTCTCACGCTTCTCATTTTTGTTGTACTTTGTATTTTAACTTTACCCTATATTATGTGGTTGAGATTAAATGTGATTAAAAATTAAGTATGAGAGAGAATAAAGATGTACAGTAATTACACTAATTTAAACGTACGTTACACCAATGTAAAAAAGTTGACTCCGTGCGTAAATAATTATGTAATTTTTCTACGTACATACAAACTACTATATTACATACATGTAAAAAAGTTAAAAAAAAACAAAAAAAAAACTTATTACGTTGAATTCTTTCGAGTTTTTAAAACTTAAAGTAGTTCTCAAAAGATATCAATCATATACATATATATATATACACACACATACACATATTTGTTAAAATAAAGGTCACGTGAGCACGAAAACCTGCTATACAGGTTCCATGTCGTAGTTTTATTTTTCATGCGAAACTCATAGTTTATTCAATTTCAACTAATTTTAACAAGTTGAGTGACCTTAACTTACAAATGTTGAGTGAAATGGCTTTTATGACATAACCAAAAAAGTATGTTTTTTTTTTTTCATTTTTAAACTATAAACTCTTTTTTATGAAAAACGTATATGTGTACCAGACTTGTATACAAAACATTTTTAATGTTTAACTTAGTTAGAGCATTCCTTGCATGTCGTTTATCTATATCTTTATGATTACACAAAAAAAACATTATAATTTCTTTCTTTTTTTAATTAAATAATTTGCATTTTTATACTTCTGTTATTACGTTTTCTCTCCTACACTCATAACCACTTTCAACAAATATTAAAAAATAGCGTTTATCTAAATTTACTAATAAACAGTGTTGTGAATACACTTATGTGTAAAACTATTAAATATCAATACCACCAAATATTAGGTTTATATATAATGATAATGGTCTATTGCAAATCTAACTTATAAAGTTTTTGTTAACCCAAAAAGGATGCAAAACCTTATTTTTGGGGAGTGGTTAAATGAGTCGAGATGAGCCCAAGCTCAGCTTGTTTAATTACTAGAGCTCGACTCTTTTACTATTTATTTATTAGTTTGCATATATTTTTTATACGTTTTAATTAAGATCTCCTACGGAGATGGTCTGATAATAATGCAAGATACATTGAACAAAAGATTACAGCGTATCACATGAAAAAGAGACCAGCAGGTGGATCAATGCTCTTCATCTTTTCGGGGGTTGGGGAATATAAGCTAAGTTCAGTGATAATCATCAGTACCAAGTGACAGTGGTCCTGCAGATGTTGTGTTGGCGATCTCTCACCAACTTACACCACCACAAGATGCCACAACTACTTTATTCTATTCATCCTTTTTTTCTTTCTTGCATCCATCAATCAGAATTTGCTACCATCATATATATTTCACTGTCAATCTTGCATGGTGTTGTGGTCATGCACCCTGCTTTCCAGAGGAATTGAATCCGAAGGACTCGGTGCTAGTGCATGATTGGGTAGATCTTTTCGATTGCATTGTGTTGATTCTGTCACTATTTAACTTCTATCGCTCTATCGATTATCTACATAACTAACTGTAAAACTTTGTGCAATACCAACTTAAAGGACCCCAATGACTAATATGAAAACTATAAGGGAGGTACGAAAAATCTTAATAGGTGGTTTGGAGGAGATCTAAAAGTATGGGTGCAAAGAAGATTTCTTATTCTAAGTTTATCTATTTTAGTATTTTTTATTTATTAGAATTAGAAGTTTATTATTTTTCCTAATTCTAGTATGTATTGTTCTTTAAGTTTCATGTAGCCTATTTATATGCCTAGAATTTATTTTTAGTTAGCATTATGTTCTCGTTTATTTATTAATAATAAAAAGAATCGCAAAACATTTATGCAAATACCATGTTTGGTTTCTTAATTCATTTGATCGAATAGACTCAATGCCAACATATGTAATATAAATATAACACACAACTAGAAAATGGGCATTTGGGATTTCTTAACAGTCCCAAAATTTTCCATGGGTAATCTTGTTTTGTGGTTGAATTTGAGACCGCCTTTTTTCGACCAACTATAGAGACCCCAATTAGTGGTTGCAAAGTGTAAGGCTAGTATAATTTGGTTGAAAATCAATTGTCAGTTTTTCCTAAACTTTTCTGTGTCTCAAGATGTCGGTGGCGAATGTTCAGTTTTATAGTAGTGATAAAATGACCAATAATTTCAAGTCCTATTTTGGGTTTAGTTTATGAATATATGAAATCTTCACATCACAAGTGAAGAAAAGAAACCTTATAAGTGGTGATTATGAAGAGATATATTAAGGGGCTATTTGGTAACCTCTTTATAATTTCATTAAGGGACTACCTTTTAATTAGTGAGCGTTAAGTGTGTTTGTTTTACCTGGATGATACCTCTGAATCGATCAGCAAACTTCTTACCAATTAAGTTTCAAAATGATGATTAATGAAAATTTAACCCCTTTGTCAATTCACATGTGTTCATAATTCTCAGTTTGTCAGACACGCACCACCCCCTAGACCCACCACCACCAATCACCATCACATCCGCGTACTCAATATTGACTTAAAATTTACTGGATTATAGTCTATTAACCATTTAAACCTCCTACTAATTTAACTTAAAAAATATCTAAATGAATATTATTTGATGAAATAGGATGTGGAGACGACCGTGATAGCAACAATGAATCATGAAAAAGTTATCTTGATCTCTACCATTTCTAGCGGTATCGGTTCTCCTCCTCTTTTTTGGAATCTTATTGCCTGGTTGACAGCAACATTTGCAGCCTTGCAAATTGAATAACGTATTACTTAGTTAAAGATTAAACTATATAGGCAAAACAGAAGACTAATTTGCATGTGTTGATTCTATAAAATTAATTAAAATATTTAATCTTCCTTTTGCAATAAATTAATTGGGTAAGTTTACTGTTTGTAACAATGGTATAGATAAGGTTTAAATTACTATTTATGGATATAGTTGGTTCACAGTTTACCTTATTATCATAATTAGTGTTACGTTCATGTATTTTTATTGCCATTTTCTTATATTTTCGAACTCATATAGAACTTTAGTTTTAGGTGTGTTTATGACTTATGAGACTTTATCTTTTTCATTGTGATAGTAAGCCGATTCGAGATGGCTAATCTCCCAAATAATAGACCCTTTGAGCGGGTTAGACTTCAAAAAAATAGAGAAAACAAGACAATAAAACTTTTCTAATTTTCTTCTTAACATTAAAAATAACAAGAAGGCCTTATAAACTAATGAAACTAACTAGACCCACTAATCCACTAACATGACCCATTACCTAGAAGTTGTAAACTAACTTAATACAAGAAATTGGAAAACAATAAAACATGCATGAGACGTGGGTGAGTTGCATATTGCTTGAGGGAAACATGGGTACGTATCACATAGGGTCGGCAACCCAATACTCATATTACGGTTATAAGTTAATTAAATTTACTCTTTATCAATTTTATTAAAAAAAGAAACTCTTTTAAAGCAATCAAAAAATTTCATTAAAGCGATTCCATATCAAATCGTCCCCAAAAAAATAGGCCGCTTTATATAATATTGGGTCATTTGACTTATATACATCGGCTTCAATTTTCATTAATATTTTTAAAAATTAAACCAATACAAACGGTCTTAAAGAACCACCTTTTTTCCTCAATTTTTTAACAGTGATTTTGATTTTAAATCGTTTAATTAAATCATTTAGACTATACAACGGTATTGACAATAACAGGTTTTATTTTCAGCTTTTGGAAAACCATTAACAAAGAACACTATTGTACATGAGTAATGTCTTTCCCTTTTGTTTAATGCCGAAATGGAAGGGATGAAATACTATTGAAAAAAAATATATAGCCTAAGTGGAGAGAAGTTAAAAATGAGTTCAGGTCGTTTCCTGCAGTATACGCTAATGTTCGTAGGAACCCTGTTGGGTTCCAATGGTGTTCAGTCAACGGTCTAACAATTAAACCCGGTTTTAATTAAAAGGTTTCATATTTATCAATCATATCATTAAAAGATTATGCATCGGAATATTAAAACCAATAATCATCACTTTTAGGAAACGTACAGGATCCGGTTACAAACAATACGAGTACGGGTCAAACAAATAAATATAAATTGTAAACTGACAATATATTTAAGTTTACCTCGGTTAATAAATAACCGGTTGAGACACGGAAATCTAACGAACTGAGCTAGGTGAACAACGAGACAAACGACCGGCGGTGGCGGTGCACAGTGGCAACGGCAGCAACGGTGGTGACTGGTGTGATGGGGCAGCGGTGCTCTAGCTACACGGGTCATGACCCGGTTGGCCGCATTAACTTACCCGAACCGGTCCATAAATCCAACAGTCTCCCACTTGGACGGTTTTAAATTCATTAACCAATGCTGACAGCCAGCGGTGCTCTAGCTACACTGGTTAAATTGCTCAATGCTGATAGCCAGCGGTGCTCTAGCTACACATAGTTGCCCCCAACAAGTTATGACATTTTAAATTCATTAACCAAAATCATCTTAAAATACACTATTGCAAGATAATGAACTTATGGTAATCGTCATCTATTCTTTCTGTATAAGACACCAATTGAACAATGAGACATGGATCAAGTTCAATCTCATATGGTGTTCAATCATTACAGTTCTCGATCTAGAATCAAAGTGGTCCAATCAAACACACAGTAAGTTTGGGTGAGGCCTCCCACTTCACCAGTTTGAATCAAAGAGGGTGCCAAGATGTCTAACTGTTACATATCATGTAAGAGTACAAAATCCCATCTTGATTACATACAACTCCCACTGAACTTCAGATTATTCCCAACCAATGCATTTATAGCAGGCAGTTACGCGACAATGTTTGACACTAATCAAAGAATAGCCTTTAGTAAACGAAAGTTCTAATATGTACTCAGGTCTAAGGATACCAAATGAGTATACCAGTATCAAAACATCTTATGACTAAGATTCATGAAGATGATTTTATGCGAGTTACATCCAACGTCATTCATAATGAGGTCTGTGAGTTTGGAAGTCAACTCCTTGAGTCCAAAGTCAGGATAGTCTTAATTCAGAGTCGTTCCCATAAGTCTGACCGACTACGGATAATTTAGAATACAATATTCATGGATTAAACATATTAAAATCGAACACAGTTATAATATTCAACGTGTGAATTTAACCATTAAATCAAAAGTGAACTCAAAAGTATAACTGTTTAAATGTTCATACATCCAAATACTAAATCAAAACAAACTACTAGCTAATCTAAGACCGATACCATCTCTGTGACGATCACGTTTGTCCTGAGTCATTGGTTTAGTGAACGGGTCAGCTAGGGCATGATTTGTGTCTACTTTGCTTATTATGATGTCTCCTCGTTCTAGTATTTCCTTATGAGGTGTAACTTTCTTAGAATGTGCTTGGCTCTGTGATGAGATCTAGGCTCTTTGGCTTGAGCAATAGCACCTGTGTTATCACAGAATATCTCTATTGGTTTATGAATACTCGAAACCACATCGAGGCAATGATGAACTTCATCCAAGCAGCCTCCTTAGCAGCATCTGATGCAGCTATGTATTTTGATTCGGTGGTTGAATCTACCACCACACTCTTCTTTGAGGCTTTCCAGTAAATAGCTCCTCCATTGAGAGTGAATACATATCCTGATTATGAGCTAGAATCATCTCGGTCAGTCTGGAAGCTAACATCAGTGTACCACCTTACAGTGAGCTCCTCTTCCACTTCTCCAAACACTATCCTTGGTCATTTTCAGGTACCTTAGAATGTTCTTTACAGCAATGGGCAATGCCAGGATTTTGCTGAAAACGACCACTATAGAAAAAATTGACCTGAGGCAACCTTTATTTTACAAAAAAAAAAAAAAAAAAAAAAAAAAAAAAAAAAAAGCTGCATTAGATGAAGTTGCATTAGACCTAATGCAACCCTTTTATCAGATAATGCAACTGTTTTTTCAAATGCAACCTTTTTAAAACGTTGCATTTGAAAAAACAGTTGCGTTACCTAACAAAAAGGTTGCATTAGATCTAATGCAACTTCACTTAATGCAGCTTTTTTTGTGCAATAAAGGTTGCCTTAGGCCAAATTTTTAGTAGTAGACTAGTCATGCTTAACACATACGATACGTCAGGTCTAGTGCATAAAGTAGCATACATGATAGAACCAATCACTGAAGCATATGGAATTGCTTGCATGTGCTTAGTTTCAATGTCCGTTGCCGGAGATTGCGACTTGTTCAACACTGTTCCTTTAGCTATGGGAACAGCTCCTTTCTTGGAGTTATGTTGAGAAGCGTGTCATTGCCTTGTCTATGTATATACATTGACTTAGCCCTAGAAGCTGCTTAGACCTATCTCGGTAGATCTTGATTCCAAGAATATAAGCAGCTTCACCAAGATCTTTCATTGCGAAACAAGATCCCAACCATTGCTTAACCTCCTTAAGCATAGGAATGTTATTTCCAATTATCAGTATATCATCCACATGCAGAATGAGGAATGATATAGTGCTCCCACTAGCCTTTCTATAAACACAAGGCTCATCTTCATTTTTGATAAAACCAAATTCTTTGATTTTCTCATCAAAATGAAGATTCCAGCTGCGAGATGCTTGTTTAAGTCCATAAATGGACTTATTCAGTTTGCACACCTTATTAGGATATTTAGGATCGACAAAACCTTCAGGCTGAACCATATAGACATCTTCAGAAAGGTATCCATTAAGAAAAGCAGTTTTGACATCCATTTTCCATATCTCGTAGTCCATACTACACGGCTACGGAAAGTAATATCCTAATCGACTAAGTCATAAAAACGGGCGAGTAGGTTTCATCATAGTCAATACCATGAGTTTGAGTAAAACCTTTAGTGACTAGCCGTGCTTTATAAGGCTGTACATTTCCATGCATGTAGGTTTTCCTTTTGAAAATCCACTTGCTTCCTACTGCTCGACGTTCAGGGGTAGCTCAACCAAGTTTCCGACTTGATTGTCACACATAGATTGCATCTCGGCGTTCATGGCATCTTGCCATTTCTCAGATTCTGGATCTAAGATAGCAGATTTGTAATTAGCAGGTTCGTCACTTGACTCGGCTACTAAGAGGACTTCGGGACCGACTAGATGCTATAGGTATTTAGAATTTGGTATGCGAATCCTATTACTTCTGTAAACTCTTGTGTTTATATCTAATGTATTAGCAACAACAACTTGTTGATCAGACATTCCAACTTCCTCAGCGGTTGTTTGTGGTTCTTGAATTTCTTCGAGATCGACAATATTATTTCCAGTTCCTCGATCGAGAATTTCCTTCTCGAGAAAATGGCCCTTCCTTTTGATAGAAATCACATTTGTATCAGGATGGAAGAAATAATATCCGCTTTGGTTATAGATCCGACGAAAACAACTATTACGCCACGAGGATCGAGCTTGTCATCAGAATCACTGCTGACATAAGCATCACATCCCCATACTCTAAGGAAAGACAAATTGGGTTTACGCCCATGCCATATCTCATATGGGGTTTTGCTTACCTTTTTAGTTGGAACCAGATTGGCAATGCGGGCGGCGGTCATAAGGGAAAAGCTCCAAAATGAGTGAGGCAAGTTAGTTCTACACATCATCAATCGGACCATGTTTAGCAAGGTTCGATTTCTCCTCTCGCTCAAGCCATTATGTTGGGGGGCGGAGTGAGCTGTGAAACAATTCCACGCTCTTTTAGATGATTTATGAATTCTGAGCTGAGATACTCTCCACATCGATCTGATCGAAGCATCTTAATAGTTTTCTCGAGTTAGTTTTCCAATTCATTTTGAAACTCTTTAAACTTTTCAAAAGTTTCATGCTTGTGTTTTGTAAGGCCCCTCTCCCGGTGACCCTACTTTAGCGTCGGATTTACTCATAAACACAGTTCTTCAAATCAGAGTTTATTAAAACTTTTCGCGGAATATAAAACATCAATCATTTGTTACAAAACATTAAATCTTTTCTTTGATACCATAACACAAAACTTTATATTTAAAACATCTTTACTTCTTTCTTCAGATGCCAGCCGTTCAATCCATGCCGTGTGTCATCCTCATGCTAACTCTATAATCAGCTCACCTGCGTGCATAATAAAAGTCAGCTACGCTGAGTGAGTTCTAGTTAATCGAACGCCATACAATACATACACATACATACATATCCGTAGATACATATCCATACTTCACTAGTTACCCTTCTGTTCTACATACATACTTGCTACCATACATACATACATATCTACAATCACTAACCTCAGTCTACCGAGAGTACGTTCATAGTTCACCGTCTATACCTGTACTCAAGGTCGTGAACACGTACAAGGTTCGCAGTCCTTACCTATGTTCACCATTTATGGTACGTACAAGGATCGCGGTCCTTCCCTATACCATAGTACATCCACAACACGTACAAGGTTCGCAGTCCTTCCCTATGTTGCAACCTAATTCATAGCACGTACGAGGTTCGCAGTCCTCCCCTATGCTACAAAATCAGCACGTATAAGGTTCACAGTCCTTTCCTATGCTGAAATACATCCACAACACGTACAAGGTTCGCAGTCCTTCCCTATGTTGCAACCTAATTCATAGCACGTACGAGGTTCGCAGTCCTCCCCTATGCTACAAAATCAGCACGTATAAGGTTCACAGTCCTTTCCTATGCTGACGCCTATCTACATTACGTATAAGGTTCGCAGTCTTTATCTACGTTACATATATCATCTACTTCACGTATAAGGCTCGCAGTCCTTAACTACGCCATCACCAGCCGAGTCTATGTCCGACAGAAGCTAGAGGGATTTGCCATCCTAACTTACTATGTAGAACGTAGAACTCACATGCCATTCGTGTACCTATATACACATACTTACATTATAACAGAAGAACACTCTAGGCATTCTTTACCTCATTCATTTAACAACCATACCCCTTGTCGTTACGTGCAATATCCGAAGATCGTTCACGCCCCGACAAGTATTCATTTGAAATATTCATACATCTTCGATATATAATATTCGTACCTTTATTTTTAACCTGACAGTACGCGCAATATCCGAAGATCGTTCGCGTACCGACAAACAATCATTCATATCTATCACACATATCACATATGACATACACTTATCACTTAGGATAAATGTATTAACAACACATCGAGTATGCACACAGCCCCGAAAACATAACAAGGAATGGGGCTAGAAACTCACCTGAACACGGTTACGTTCACCGTTGATCGTAATCCCTTTCTTCAGTTGTGCACGGCTGACTGTATAACAAGTATACGTATCAATTAACTATCACTACTCATATCATCTTTCCAGTCTTAACTACTACCCACAACGAACGGGGGTCCAAGGGCAGCGCCCCTGGCAGCGGGGTCTAGGGGCGGCAGCCCCTAGCAGGGTCCAAGGGGCAGAGCCCCTGGCTGGGGTCGAGCTGCCAGGTCAGCTTGGAAATATTTTATTTCCATTAACTGTCTTAACACATTTTTCATTAGATTTTTAATTTATTTTCTAATCAACCTTGACTTTAGGCGAAGTTAAACCTTAGGCGAACTTAGCTTTAGGCGAAGTTGTCATCAGGCGAACTTAGCTTTAGGCGAAGTTGTCATCAGGCGAACTTAGCTTCAGGCGAAGTTGTCATCAGGCGAACTTAGCTTCAGGCGAAGTTGTCATCAGGCGAACTTGGCCTCAGGCGAAGTTACCAGTTAGGCGAACTTAACTTTACAGCGAAGTTGCCATCAGGCGAACTTAGCTTGCAGGCGAAGTTCATCAGGTGAACTTAGCTTGCAGGCGAAGTTCATCGCTTTGAAGGCGAAGTTGCCCAGTTGCAGGCGAAGTTGCCCAGATCAGCCGCTGTTCGGTTTCTGTCCAGCATTTTGAGCGATTTTAACACCCTTGCTATGGTTCAATATCACCCACTACGCTTCCCGACCATTTTCGGTCGTTTATACACTAAAAAGCTTGGATCTTTAAACTTCAAAGATCAAGAATCATACCTTTTTGAGCTTGTTTGGATCTCGTTTAACTTGTTAACACAACTAATCGCTCTCTCTCTCTCTCGGATCTGCCCGTTCCTCTCCTCGGCCCGGCGGCGGTGTAGATGGTGTGTGTGTTTTTGGAGTGTGTGTGTAGAAAGTAAGGAAATGAAGATATTTTTGGGTTTAGGGGATATTTATATCCCTGAAATCCCATGAACCTAAGGCCCATTCTCATTTAACCCGTCTCCATTAATCCAACACTAGCCCGACTCATACCAACTCCTACTCTATTATTTATTTCCCGAACCCGAGTCAACTTTCCCTCTATTATTAAGTAATATAATTAATATCATTTTGGAAATTTCGGGATGTTACATGTTTCATAAGATACACATAAACATATCGACTGTAATTGTCAATAAAAGAAACGAAGTATCTTTCATGATTTCTAGACATGGTTCTGAAAGGGTCGCAACCATCAGTATGTATGAGTCCTAGCAGATCCTTTGCTCGTTCATTCTTATGAGTGAAGGAGTCTTTGGTGAGTTTGCCAACTAAGCAGGATTCACAGTCATCAAAAGAGTCCGGTCCTGTGGATTCAAGAATCCCTTTGGATTGGAGTCTCTTAACTTGTGCCTTGCTTATTTGGCCAAGTCGGCAATGCCATAGAAATGTATCATTGATGCCAGATCTGATATGTTTAGAAAGATTATATACATTATTGTTTATTTGAGCATCAATCTCATAAATACCATTTCGAGGTTTAGCCTCAAAATAAAAGACATCATTCAAGTAGACAGAAATAGCAATACCATCAACAGCGTACTTAAATCCTTGTTCAAATAGTAAAGAAACTGAAATAATGTTTCTGATCAAACCAGGTGCAAACAAACAGTTATTCAAAGTAACTACAAGTCCAGATGGACAACCAAAATGATATGTGCTAGTTGCAAGAACTGGGACTCTCTTCCTATCACCAACAATGAGTTCCATGCTGCCTTGTTTCAGCTTCTTCCAGTTTTCAGGCTCCTGCAAGACATTAACGATGTGGTAACCACATTCGGTACAAATACCCATGTGTTGCTAGAGACAGTGAAAAGTTAAATAACGTAAATGGAAATACCTTTAGAGGAGCTTTCATCATTGGTCCTCTGCCTTTTCAGCTCAGCAAGATAGTCGGGACAGTTACACTTCCAGTGTCCCATTTTTTTGCACTTGTAGCACTGGCGCTCCTCAGGATGCGGCGGTGGTACCTTTGCAACACCCTTGTTGGTGTTGGTGGCAGACTTGGCAACAACAGTAACCCCTTTCTTGCTTTTGCCATTCTTATCCTGGTTCTTGTGTTTAGGATTCTTGACACCAGCAGATCGAACCATAAGAACTTGATTAGTCTTAGTTGGAATATTCATCTCATTCATTTTGAGCATTCCATGAAGCTCCGGCACTGTCTTCACCCAGCCATTCATGTTGAAATTTATTACGAACTGGTCGTAAGAGCTGGGAAGAGAGTTCAAGATGAAATCCGCTACCATTTCATCTGACAGGGGATAATCAAGTTTTCTCAACTGTTCGATGTACCCTTTTATTTTGACGACATGCGCACTAATAAATGATCCATGTTCCATTCTGCAGATAATAAGCTGATTCATAGTGTCATAGCGTTCTTAATGTCTGGAGCATGCCCTTGAGTTGCTCAAGCATCTCATAGGCACCAAAATCTTACAAGCCTTTAGCAAGCTCGTAAGACATGGTGGCTAGCATAATGCAGGCGACTTCAGTAAAGTCGTCTATATGCTTGTCAAGAGCCTCTTTGGCAGCAGTGGTATTGTTTTCAGGCTCGGTGGGAACAGGTCCATCGAGAACATAGTGCTTCTTTGCCATCTTGAGAACAAGTCCCAAATTGCGGTGTCATTCAAGAAAGTTGGTGCCATTCAGCTTTTCTTTCTCAAAAATAGTCTTGAGGGTGAATGAGGAGTTATTATCAGTTGACATCTATTAAATAACCAAAAGTAACTAGTATTTTTGATGTTTTAATCCAATTATCAATGACCCAATATCATTAATAAAATAGGAACTTGGGAATCTGGCTTCCAGTTACTACTGGTAGCTGTAGCATACAACATTAGCAAGTGGTTAGGAAGACAGACAACGATTGCCAATTATGAATAAAGCACAACTCTTAGTTATGAGGCCTATCGAGACATCACCTACCTAAGTAGATATGTTTAGCCTCATCTATGCCCACCTTAGTCTCCAGATAGTTGTAGCACGTAACAGGAGAGTAAATGTAACATCTCGGATTTTTCGTATTTTTTTAAACCAATTCAGGAACGTAATTCGGATCTTCCGAACTATTTAAAACTTGTATTTATTGGTATTTAACTTGGTTTAACTTATTTTATAATTTCATAACTTTCAATTATGCCAAATAGACCTTAAAACCTTTAAAATCGCTTAAAACGACTAAAAATCGTATTTTCGGGAACTACCGGGACTAGTTTTGCCAATTCTTTCCTATTTTCGATTAAATTAACAAAACTTAAACTCCAAGAAATGTTATATATGTGCCAATTTAGTTTTCTTGGTGTCCAAGCCAAATTTTGTTAGTTATTGTACTAGATTTTCTCATTAAATAGCTTATTTTGTTTCCAAATTTGTTTTTAGCATCCAAATCGCTTATTTTTTTGCATAAATCGAGTAAATTAAGGTCCAAGAAAAGGATTATAACTAAAATACAAGTTGATATTCATAAATTACTCATCATGCACGAAATCTACAACTTATTTCATTGATTAGGTCATTAATATCGTATTTAGTTACTTAAACGAGTAAATATTCCAAATATGGTTCGTTTTTGCTATTCTTATATAAACAAGACTCATAATCTCTGCCACAAACTTTACCTAAACCCTAAGAAACAAGACTCACACCTCTCTATGCCTCATAAAATCCTTTGTTTTTGCATTATTGTTGAAGATACAAGCTTGTTCGTTTAACTTTGCTTACGTATGAACTTTTGACTCATCATATCTCTTGATTCTTTCACTTTCCAAGTAAGATGTAAACATAGGAATCATTCATATATATTCCCTAGTCAATAACCTTAAATCAATTTCGGTGGTTGAAGGGTGTTGACTGGTCAAATCATTTAAAACTCGTTAAAGGGCAAAATAGTCAACTAGTTTGACTTAACGTTTTCTCATACTTCTGGTCGGATTCAACGTTTGGTCCAGAAGACTTTTATTGTCGTAACATAATTTTAAGGCTACTAACCAAAACCCAACTTCCGACTCGCTGTTCGGATTCTGGTCAGTACCACCTCGCTTAAATCTTAAAACAAACATAACTTGAATTCTAAACGTCCGTTTGGATTGATTCTAGCGGCAATGAGTTTGTTTTTACTTATATTATCATAACTCAAAATTCTAGATTCTAAAGTTTTTATATCGTTTGACGTGTAGTTGACAACTCGCTTATTCGTTAGCTCGCTTATTCGTATTTATATTCGTTTGTCGTTAATCTAAGGTAAGTTTATCATCTCCTATTTTACCAAGTTTTCTAAAAATTTTGGGGACATATGCGTACCTATCCGTTTTTCATACTATATACATATCAAACAAATGCATACGTGTAATTGTGAGTGACTTAATCAAATATACGTGTTACATGCTTACTTGTGTTAATATTCATTCATTCGTATATTGAGTTAATATTCATTCATTCATATATTCGGAGGGCTCCAACGTATTCCCATGTATTGGGTGCTCATGCTATTGACCAACGCCCGATTCGCTTGGCAACGGTCTACCTACTTGTTTACGGTTTGATTACATTTACCGCTTTTATCACGTTATGCTTATTTATATTGACATCCAAAACTGGTGATATTCTCACTCAACTTTATGTTAACAAACTCCATTTTCTACGCATATGCAGGTTGCTTGTATTGAAGATTGAAGTTTGGACACGTAGACAAGACCATAGGATATAATCAAGATAATCATTATTTGAGCTTATATTCATGTATTTAAATTGTTTGTTGTAATTGAATAATGTGTGTATACTTTGAATAAAATAATTAATTAGATATTGTCACTTTTATATTATGATAGTATCCTCGAGCTGTGAGCAATCGGATCACGCCCCGGCATTTCTGCCTTAGGTTGGGGTGTGACTAAAAAGTAATAGTCGCCCTAGTATAGTCACTTGTGAAAGGGCCGATGTGTCAACGAAACCCTTTCACCTTTAAGGGATAGGCTACAAATCAAGTGCGGTGCTGTAGCTCCAAACACTTGAAGTTTTGCAGTATGCCTCAAGTGTGGTTTATAGTAAGTAGGATGGCATAGACTATTGATTTTAAAATTGGGATTTAATTTTAAATATTACCGAATAGAGTAAAAGTCCAACTTTACTGTATTAATCGGGACAACTTGATGAACCCTTTCATCTCCCAAGACACTTAGTTTTATATAACCTATTAAAACTAAGTTTGTCGCGATACCACCAATTAATTTTAAGTTAATAGAGAAATCTATTAAGTTATTAGTTTTTGAAATTTAAATAAAGCTTAATTTGCAAACACACAATTGGTTAATTTATTTTAAAATATTTGGTATTAGGTTGGTGGTATTATAACCT
Organism: Bidens hawaiensis; assembly: GCF_021521415.1. Lineage (NCBI taxonomy): Eukaryota > Viridiplantae > Streptophyta > Magnoliopsida > Asterales > Asteraceae > Bidens > Bidens hawaiensis. Next base: position 288,228 of record NW_027491053.1, read on the forward strand.
ATTAAAATGAAGCAAGCAACCACAATAGTAAACAAGAATATGTAAATCTTAAATGGCCAAGATTAATGATTGATCTTGCTAGAGCCTATTAGCAAGATCAATCGGGTCAAGGGATCACAACACAAAACAACCACAAGGATGGACTCTTGGTGCATCCCGTCATCTTTGGTAACTCCCACTGACTTCAAGAACTCCATGAGCTCGTCCTCGGTTTTCCTTCGGGTCTTCATCATTACAAAATTCAACTAATACAAGTAATGAAAAACTAAACCCTATCTATTACAATTTTGAACCATCAAGGTGGCCAAAAACCATACAATAAGACCGAAAAATAAATACAACTTTTGAGCCATCCATATGGCCAAAAACAAAATCATTCAACCAAACAAACAAGGTCTGGCCAGATTTACATATTCAACGAAAATAAAATCGGGCATTATTTTGGTTAAATCAAATAAATAAAATTTTGACCAAACCAAATTTGCCCTAAAATTTTATCTAGATCAAAAACTTCAACTACCTTGAAACTCGTTGTAGTGCGCATATGCAATACATCGACTTTTTTTTATTGCATATGTGCAATAGTGTTGAATATCATACATGCAATTGTTTGTATTGTATATGTGCAATAGTTTTATATTATATGCAATAATAAAAAAAATCGATATAGTGCAATGTTCATTAGTGTTGTATTACATATATGCAATAGTGTGTGCTGCATATAGACAATAGTTTTGTATTTGCATATATTCAGTAGTGTATATTCTATAATGCAATTGTGTTTTATTATATGCAATAAAACATTATTATTGAATATACGCAATACATACTATTGCAATTTGCGTAGATGCACTATAGCGACAGTTTTTTTTCTATTTGAGGAACAATATCAACTTATTAGAATGATGAAAGAAAAGATAATTACAAAATATTTTTAAAAAAATAAAAATAATTCCTTATTAGTTCTCTCTTTAAGAGGAGTTCTCTCTAGATCTCACCCCTATATATATATAATCATTGGCGAAACTTGATCATAGCCACAGGGGTGACCTTGGTTAAAAGCACGCCTGAGGCGAGCCGGGGCGAGAGGACATAAGGCGAGGGCCTTGATGTTGGGTAAAAGTTAGTTAGTTTTATATATTAATCAGTTAATTTTAATTAAATAAATGAATGAACATTGGTACTTCAAGCGTTGTTATGTGTTTTCAGGACATTGGAAGTTAAGGAGCTTAAACGAGCAAATTCAGAGCCATCCAGATGAAGATTAAGCAAGCCTCGAGATGATGGAAGCATGGGGAAACATGTATTGAGGGTTAAAAAGGATTTGTGAAAGGATTGAATGAGAAACCTGAAGCCGAAGTGAAAACTGAACAAGATGGTTACCAGGAAAGTGTCTTTTAGTAAAATGGGCATATCTCGGCCTAGAAAATGAGTTACAAAATCCATAATATATGAATTTCGGGTTTCTCAATGAGACGAATCTGAATATGAAGTCTGTTTGCGTCTTGGCGATACGCGAAGATGCTTAAGTCGGCAAAAGTTAGGGTTTTTCACTATATAAACGATTTTTCAACCCTATTCGGCAGACAACGACTTCCAGAGGCAAAAGAGGCTGTGTTGGGTGACTTCCTACCATTCCAAGGCTTTCGGTTCATCTCGGTTTTGCATGTTCATCAAAGATAAGTGTTTTGACATCATGATCATGTTCGGCTAAGTTGTTCGTGTTCGTTCTAGGTTAGGGTTTGTGTAATTCTCCTTAAGACCAGATTCATGTGCTTAATGATTATGAACTTGATTTAGTTTATTGCTTTTATCTTGTTCAATTGATTGCATGGTTGTTTAAACATTTTGTGTTTGCAATTATTGACTAGTACATCACTTGTTTGGTTTGTTCATCAACATTTAGGGTTAGACTCTTGTGTCATTGAACTAAGAATCATCGGTTAATGTTATTTAATCAGTTATCATAAAACATAAATTGGTAATTGTGTAGATCGAGTTCAATTGTTTCAACAATTCGGTTAGGGTATCGTTTGTCATCACAATCAAACTACTAGATCTAGTAATTACTGCGCAATCAAGACAAGTGAATCTGGGATTAAGTTGAAGAACACATTACCCGAACCTAGAATGAATACCCTTTATCAATAGTGTTTACAAATCTTTAAAAGTAATCGTTTTAGTTAAATCTTTTCAAAAACCGCTTGACATCGTCTGTCTGCTTAGGTTAATTAATTAGTTAAAAATATAAACTTGCACTTTCCTTGAGTTATGTATAGACGACCTTACTTACCCGTACTAGTTTATAGGTATTTAAGTCTTAAAATTAATTGTTTGAGTAGACCACGACAGCCTACGTCAGGCCTCTTCGTTTTAGGATAGTCAAGGTGAACAATGTTTAAAAGGCGAGCCTAGGGTGAGATTTTTAGGAAAAAAACGACCTAAAGCGAAGTTGAGGTGCTCACCTTTCGTTTGCAAGTGGTTTTTAAGCATCTAAATGTTGTGCAGTATGCCTTTTAGGTTGTATGTGTATGTGGTTTATATATTAAATCATATATGGGTCGGGATGCTAAAAATCCATGATATATACATATATATATATATATATATAACTATATAAGTATGTTCGCATCGTGTTCAAAAAGCTCTCGCTTTTGCGCCTGGCGTTTAACGCTTCTGTTTTAAACCCCGTCGCTTTTCTTCGACTCTCACATTTTAAAACCAAGGCGGTGACCTAAGTCACGGACCATAAAATTTTCCTGTCGGCGATTTGGTTCATGTACGCGATTCGGTTCGGGTCGGGTCAACACAATGAAATCTAAATATCTAATTTTTCTTCATTCATTCAATGTTCAAACGATTGTTTTTACAATAATAAGAATATCAAAAACTAGATAATTTTTTAACCAACAAAGACCTAAAATATTCATAATAATGTGAGTAGAAGAGTGAGTACTTTGAAGAATGATCCACTTCATTAGTATTTGACTGTGGTTATGGAGTTTCAGAATTACCATGATTTTCTTATTGATTTACTTGGTTAAGATCCACTTCATTAGTATTTTAATGTGGTTGTTGTGGAGCTTCGAATTAACCGGCTCACTAGTTGAAGCTTTGTGACGTTTACCTGTTTGTTCATCCTTCTTTTTTTTTTTTTTTGAAAAAAGAATTAATAGTATCTCATTTTCCCATGATTTACATAATTTAAAACATTCAATAGGATTGCGTTAAACTAAAATTTCACCATACACTACCAACTATAACCTTAATGGATCAATTTCCTCAAATCCCCAATTCCATAATTATAAACCCTAATTTTATAATCATTGAACAATAATAGATATAAATGCAATACATTATTTAACAACTCAACAATGGCAAATAATAAAGTAAAATTAACAATTACCTTGTTGATTAATGATTGCGATGTGTGGTTACTCGGTGTTGTGTCGTTTGTGGTGTCTAAAAGGTTGAAGGTGTTGTCCTGTGTGTGATATCCGATGGTCTCCAAGGCGGTGGCCGACATAAGCAGGTGACGGACGGCGGTGTGTGCTTAGTGGTGGCCGACAGAAGCAGGTGGCGAACGGCAGTGTGTGCTTAGTGGTGGCCGGTGACCTCCAGTGAGGCAGTGTCTTTAAGTTCTGAACTGGATGTTAGATGGCTTCCAAACCCTAAAGTAATGGTAATCCCATTTTTGTCTTTTTTGAACAAGTTTATTATTGTTGCAAATAGTCCATTTCAAGTTTGAGCGTAATAAAAACAAACCTATTAGTATTCGACTATTATTTGTTTGTAACATGCGAGGTTTCATAAAAAGAGAAACAAAGCGAGGGTGTATTATTAAAAAAAAAAAACAGTGGTGACCGTTAGCTTTATGGAAAAATACATCGGGGTGACCGCGCTCAAAACCTACAAAATTTTGGGACAAAAATCGCGAAAGTTACCCTATTAACTGAAAAAAACGGCAGTGGTCGGGGTCACCTCTGATCTCCATGAACCTTCACCCCTGTTAATATAATTCATTTGAAATTATTCAAACGAGCTAACGAGCAACTTAAACTCATTCCAAGATTGACTTGTTTACAAACCGAGCCTTGAACAAGGCTTTTTGAAACATTTTCAAACAAACTTCAAGCCAAGAGCCATCTGAACATGGAGTCTTAAAACCCTGCTGCTGTTATTCATTTAATTTTTATTTTTTATTTTTCATTTCGATTCATTTTACTGTACTTGTTAAAATAAGCGAGTGCGCACGAATAGTAAAGATTTTGTTATTTCATATTTCAGTAATCTTAGGGGGTGTTTGGGATTGCCTTTTTCACCAACTTATAACTTATTAACTTTTTGAAAAGTAATAAGGTGTCTCGGATTGCTTATATTATAAGATGAAAAGTTAAATAAGTTATGATGTTGTAACTTATTAACTTAATAAAAAGTTATAAGGAGGTAAAATAAGGAATCCCAAACGCCCCCTTAGTCGATTACGATGACCTCTTTGAAAACAAACAAGTTTGGTGACCCAGTTTTGGCCAAACTTTGGTTCATCATATTATGTGTTCATAGAGGTACACATCCACCGTGATCCGAAACATATCCAAAAACTGGGTTGAGTGATACCGGTTTGGTTCTGAACCAATTTGGATCCGACCCGGTTTGGCTTCCCTTTAAAAGTGGTTTTGGTCTAATCTAGTTTGACTTTCTTCGACTTGATCCGAAGTGGTTTTTGAAACGGTCCAGTTAGAACAAAAACCGGTTTGTGGCCTCTATGTCGATAGTGATACGAACTCTTTGTTTCTTTAATTTAAGCCCATTACAACATAATTGACTACTGGGCTTTTCTACGTAATCAACTAATCAAGGCCTTTTGCCCTTTTATAGCTTTGTGGGCCTACTTTTTGTGTGTTTTCATTTAGAGATGTTCAACGAAACCAGTTCCTGGAACCGAACCGGTGGACCCGAACCGGACCCGAACCGGTTCCTACCCGTTTTTTGTAGGAACCGGACCCTATCTGATTCAACCCGATGATCCGTGACCGGTTCTTGCATTTCTGAGTGGGGGCGGGTAGGAACCGGAACCGGTTCTGGAACCGAACCATCCGGAACCGGTTCCTAACCGGTTCTAGCCGTTGGATCGAATATAGCCGTTGGAAATCGTTTTTTTGGCCGTTTTTTGACCGTTGGGGTCAAAAATAGCCGTTTTTTGGCTCCCCCAAGCACCCCACTGTATTTGGTGTCATGGGTTTATCACAACACTCAAAACGCAAACCCGAACGCAAAAAAATACAAAAAAACGCTATTACAACGTTTTGAGTTCTCTAATCTCTTGTTTTCTCTTCTTCTATATTCATATTTGTTGTTATGGCTGCCTCACAATCATCGGTTGGTCAAGGTTCCAACGCCGAACCAAGTTTCGTTCGTATTGTACCTCATAATCGTAATCAAGAGATTTGGTGCAATTGGGATTTGGTTGAATTGAGTGACCATTCATTGAAGGCTCGGTGCAAGTTTTGTGGGATTTATTTAAACCCACTTTCGAATTCAAATTTGAAGAAACACATCGAAAAACCGTATTGCAAGGCGTTGAAAAAGAACGTCGATTCGCAACAAACGCAAATGGATAGTGAATGCGGAATATTTACATACCAAATTGATCGAGTTCAAGATCGTATGGCGAAGTTTGTGATTCAAGAAGCTTTGCCGTTTAGCCACTTCGACAACCCTCGCTTAACCGCCATGATTCGAGATACGCTTCAACCACAATACACTCACGTAAGTCGTCATACTCTTAAACGTTATTGTTTAAAATTGTGGAAGAAGGCCAAAGAGGTACTAATTGCATATTTTGAAAATATAAATACGGGAATAAACTTAACTAGTGATGTTTGGTCGGCTCCACATGGTCCACGGGAATTAAAAAAAAAAAATTTACACTGTAACCGGTTGGAACCGGTTACGGTACAGGAACCGGGTTAGGAACCGGTAAGAACCGGTTAGATAGGTTAGGGGTCCGAGGATGGGAGAACCGGTTCGGTTCCCTAACCGGTTCGAGCCTGGAACCGGTTTAAAAGGGGGTTTTGAATATAGGAACCGGTTAGGAACCGGTTCCGGTTCCTAGTCCCAAACCGTTTTGAACATGCATATTTTCATTAAACATGTGCATAAACGGGCAGAGTAGCAAATAATGTTGCTAGGCGTATTAGTGGTGGTGTCCGGAATTTGTTTTATTATGAGATCTGGATTTTTTGATGTTTGATATTTTCCGACATCAAAGTTTCCTGGTCTGTATGGCTCGGGTCAGTCATTCGGCCAAATAAATAAAGCGCAATATCAATACCATAACAAAAGTATATCGTCAACATTAAAATAAAATACAAAAGCCATATTAAATAAAACAGCAAAGTGCCAAAATCGTCCACGGGGATGTCATCCAAAAGGTTTTCTTTTTCCAACTAGACCATCGAGGTTTCTCAGTTATTGCCATTATCATCCAAATCACTAACTCCATCCAAAATTTCCGTTAACTTTAATCTAAAAGGACCAAAATATCCTTATTCTTTTAGTTAAATCGTTGTTTTAAAATATTTAAGTCTTAAAAAAATCAATAAAAGTAGTAACAAATAAATTAATAAAAAAAACAAACAAAACCCTCCCCACTCTCTCTGATCTCTCCTGTCACCATCCCAACCATTCCCCCGATCAAAGTCCACCACCGCCACCATTCTCCAGCAACCATCAAAGACCGTCACTACCACCATCGAAGACCACCACCTTCACAAAAGCATTGTAGCTTACCGCCGCTACTAGATCTGAGGTCGCCTTCTAATCCAATCATCGCACATGCTATGCATCAACATCAAGCACCTTGCCATCTCCATATCCGTCTGACCCATGTTTCTCTTCGATTCTACGGTTAGATCATCATTTGCGCCACACACGCATACACCATCGCCAGAAAAGCGATTGGCAAGATTTCGTGATTAATTTGTATTTACACCATCTACGATCGATTGTCATGGTCGGTCGCTTTAATCTATTTTTGGATTTAAACTTGTTGGTTTTGAAATTAGGGTAAGACGAATAGTGGAGGATGTGGTAGTTGGAGAAGAATTGTGGGCCGGCTGAGGTTGTGGTGGGTGTCGAAGACTGTAGATTGATAAAGATGAATACTGGTGGGTGGCATGTTGTCGGGTGGTGGGCAGTTACCGGCGGTAAGCTGGTAGTGGTGAGTAACTGAGTGGTGTTAAGGACACAAATGGAGATGAGTATTGAACTATTGATTAGGTTGTGGTGATGATGGCGGTGGGTAGATGATGATGATGATGATGATGATGATAGTATATATGATGTTGATTATGATGGCATCCATTAAAATAAATTAAAGAATATTACAAAAGACCGTTTTGCCCTTCACTTAACGTTAAAATTCTAACGGAGTTAGCAATTTGGATAATATTGGCAACAATTGATAAACCTCAATGGTCCAGTTGCATTAAAAAAAAAGAAATTAGACCAAAGTAACATAATTAACCAAACCTCATGGATGATTTAGGCACTTCACTCTACATAAAAAGGTTTTACATATTACATTTTTTTTCCTACACGTTTTCATGTTTTGAAAAGGCTTCAAAACATCTTTGATCACAACTATCAAAGGAACTCATTTTCAATATAACAAATGCAAACATCGGTCTTATAAACCGCTACCCATCCGATTAGTTCGAATTTTTTTTTTAAATGGTGATCGAGGAAATCAAAAGAAGTACATTTTTATGGGTAAAAAATAGGGGACGAGAGGAACTCGATTGGTTGAGTTGGTGTAATTTTACCTTTTAAAAAAATGAACTTTGGTGTTGTATGTTCCTCTGTTTCAAGCTTTTTGCTGAGTATTAAAGTTGTTTTAATAGTATTTAGCCGTTTAAAAAAAATATAGATGAATGATGACGATCATTAAACAAAATACGGTGGCACATATATAATTATAATAAAAACAATATTTTTCTGAACATATTGTAGGGCATGGGTCACGTTTTAATTAAAAATAAAATAATAAAGTAAACACTAACGATACTCTCGTTATTAATTATAAATAAAGTAGTACAATACCATTTATAAATTGAATATAAAATACGATTTTTTTTGTATTCAAAATTAATATGCTCTGATATCTTTAGCAGGTTCTTTAACGGGTCTTCATGAAGTATCATTATCTTGTTTCTTCATCACATTTGGCTTCGATAAGCACCTTGACTATCATAAAAAGCAAACGAAATATTGACGGATGTCGCTGAGGATTCGTGTCACGGTCCCTTAAAACAGATTTCGGGCCTCTACTAAATAGCTCGTCTGTCTCCCAGAGTACAACAGCCGAAGCAATATGTACTGCCGGGAAAGGCCACGCGCCCAATGCTACACCAGATAGTTTAGTGTGTTAGAACTTGGAAATATGAAGAAGAATTTTAGAGAGTACTCCTTTCCAATAATTTATATAAAGAAATATACTAAGGTTTTTATTTGATGATCATCCTTTTATTTAAAACTTCTCTTCTCTTTCTCTTCCTTATATTTAACCAATGCAAAACCTCTGTTTATACATAAAAAATAGATATCATGAAGAGTAACAATAAATCTCACTTGTGTACATTAATTGCAACTTAATTCTCATTATGGACATAATTAAGAAGAGTTTCACAAGATGTACATGAAGAGCCTTACATTGATCTCACATTCATTAAAAAATTTTCCAACAATCCCCACATGAATGGAGATCGATCAAACACACACAAGATATCCAATGGAACCTCGATAGTTAAGTATTGCAGGATCGGTAGGTGTTAGCTTTGAACCTTCCTTTATGAAGTATACTTAGTCTCTTAGCATTTAGTAGAAGCGATGTCCTTGAACAAACCCCCTTTTGTGTAGACGACAATAAACTTCACTCAATACTCTCCCTAGTCGGGCACATCCCCTCATTGTCGTGCCCATTATGGTCCTGGAACACTATCCTGGTTCCGTGAAAGCTCTAGGAATTGCGCACCCAGAAATTTCATTCGAAGCGACCCGCTTCTCTTTCACATAGGTGATTATCTACAAATCATTAAAAGCATTAAGGCTATAATGATTTACACAAATCATTAACCATATATTATGCTTAGCCTCACAATATGTCACTGTTGTTATAGGAATGGACTAGAAAGTAATTAGACTCCCTTTATAATTTAGGAGGGATATATATATATATATATATATATATATATATATAAGCTTATGTGACAACTTATACATAAGCTATGTCCCCACAGTGACCACCCATAGATATATAATTAAGTTGTCTTATTGAACTTAGATCTTAGGATCTCCAGTCAACTAAGTTAAGTTTTCCTTTATATACCCTTTTTAATGGGCTTTAGTCTCATTCCACAACTTGGTCTCTGCAAAACCCTCAAGTTGTTGGATCCATAACATTATCTTTGACTTTGTCTAGTCACCAGAGATAACTTTCGCAGGTGAGATCAGTTGTCGTGATGTGTTCTTAACTTATAAGTTAATTTTGCCTATTGTCAACTTTCTAAGACAATAACCACAGTGGCCACCTGAATCTAGTTATAATATTTGTCTTTGTAAGTTTTGGACGTGTTGGATCTGAATTCGACCTCATAACGACATTCGGACCGACTACGAATCGAACACTCATTTAAAGTTCGTTTTCTTTAATTTTAAGTTTAAACTCTGATTTTATTATTAATTTTGGTTCGTTTTGGTTTTATTTATCTTTGGAATATTTACCTTATTTTTAGGAAATCATCAAGTTCGGTTTGGCCAGCTCGCTTAAGTCGGTTTCCTCCATGTTCTTATCTTCCCCACTTGCCACTTTTTTACGTGAGTAAATCACTTCCCTTATTTTTAAATTTTTATGTTTTGGGGACATGTATCTTATAAATCGCAAGTTATTATTTTCACATCCTCAAATTACAATTCTAATATATGTGTTTACGTGTATTGCCCAATTATTTTTTAACATGTAAAGTGCTTAATTGTTTAAATATTTTATTGTTGGTGGTCTCATCCTCATCCTCATTAGTAAGATCTTACGCCATCTTAGTAGCTTGACCTTGAGTCATGATGAACGGATTTATTAGTTGTTATTGTTGCAATTTAATTGTTGTAGTTATGTTTCCGCATAAGAATTGGTTTTTTTTATTATTTATTTAATTGTGTTTTTGTTCACCAACCTTGTGTTGACAAATTATTTTCATACATGTTGCAGGTATTATCATGAGATAGGTGAAGAACAAGCGAGTAGATGACACCTTTAGGATATCAATGAATAATTACTTTGAATTTTTTTTTATCTTATTTATTTGAATTTTGTTAAGTTCTGGATAATGTTTTATTTTGGATTATGTGATATACTTGAATTATTTAAATTAAATAAGTAGTTATTGTCACTACATTAATATTAGTGTCTTATGAGCTACTGTGCAATCAGTTGCGCCCTGACATTTCCGCCGTAGGTTGAGGTATAGCACACTTTTGCCATCAAAGATCTTGGAGCATTAAACTATTTTTTGGGCATTGAAATTGTTCCTCACGGTAACAATATTCTCCTGACTTAAAGGAAATACATTTTGAAGCTTTTCCAACGATCAGGCCTTTCTGAGTGCAAAGTTGTTTCTTCTCCAATGAGTGTTTCCCAGATCTTGACCCTCAATGACAGCCCACTGCTTCCTGATCCAGTCAAGTACTGCCAAACCGTTGGCGCTTTGCAGTATGTCACTCTTTCGCGCCCCGACATCACTTTTGTTGTTAATAAGGCTAGTCAATTTATGCATGCTACAACTGAAAACCATTGGGCTACAATAAAAAGAATTATGCGCTACCTAAAGGGCACGTCTGAGTACGGTCTCTTCATTCGTCATGATTCAGGCTCTACTCTCCATGCTTTCACAGATGCTCATTTACCAACCTCTTTTCTAGCCTACTCTGATGCCGACTGGGTCGGCTGTCCGGATGACTTGCGGTCCATGGGGAGTTCGCTACATATTTGGGACGCAATCTTATCTCGTGGACCGCCCGCACACAAGGTACGGTCTCCTGTTCCTCTATTGAATCAGAATATAAAGCTCTTCCAGATACGGTAACAGAAATAATTTGGTTAGAAGCTCTTCTACATGAGCTTGGTATTAAAACTAAAATCTCACCCATACTATGGTGTGACAATTTGGATGCTACCTATCTGTCTGCCAATCCCGTGTGTTCATGCACTCACAAAACACATTGAGGTTGACTTTCACTTTGTCAGAGAAAAGGTGGTTCAGGCAAACTAAATGTTTAGTTTATATCCACAGGTGATCAAATAGCTGACATCTTCACAAAGCCTCTACCATCACAATGTTTTCTCCTTCTACGGTCTAAGCTTCAGGTCGTTCCCCGCCCTTAGCTTGCAGTGGGGGGTGGGCTGTTAGAACGTTTATTGTATTTTATATTTTTAGATGGTAGTAATATGTAACTTTGTTCCCTATATAATGGGTCATATTGTCTCTCTTTAATCATTAACTAGGATAATAACCCGTGTTACACACGGGTGAAAAACATATCAACAAACAATATAAAATATAAACTACGTATTCAGTCAACACAAATATTTGACATAAGTTTTTTACCCTCAGATATTACAAAAGATGTTAAACTATATCTATAACATAAAAAGAAAATACTTTATAAATAAACAATGCAATGAATAAGAAATAATATAACATAAATGAACCATTAGACCTGAAAAAAAAACAAAAAAAAAAACACATATTAGTAAAAGATTTTGTAATATTAATTGAAAACTAAGTTTACAAATACATACCAACTTTAAACTGTATCACATTAAGTTTTTGAAAATCTATTTGTAAACAGCTTTATTTAATTTTGTTAAATGTTCCTAATTGTTCTAAAGAACGTTTTTTTCTTTTTTCTTTTAGAGTGTTTTTTATAAATAATTTTAAGAGATATCTATATTTTTATAGATTTTTTCATGTCATTTCTTAATAAATAAATAAATAAAACTTAAAGAACATTCGGTTTGATCACCATTCACCGGTTCTTCTTCTTTTCTCCAGAGTAAATTAAATCATTGACAAGGTGGTTATTAATTGGAATAAATAGACTTAGGTGGTGTTTGTTTTTGCTTAAAACATTTGCAGGAGGCTTATGTCTGCGGGCGCGTAGACATAAGCTTCTGAAGACTGTTTGTTTTTTTTTAAATAAGATCTGCAAACTGCTTTTATGGTCTTAAAAAAGAAGATATTGTTTAATTTCTTCACACATCTTCACACTTCTTAATATCCTACCAACACCCAATGTCCAACACCACCACCCATCATGCGCCGCCGCCACCACCACCGTCCACCACCACCCACTGTCCGCCACCACCACCACCGTCCACCACCGCCACCACCTACCGTCCACCACCACCACCCACCATCCACCACTACCGTCCATCACCACCACCACCACCACCTACCCGTCGGCCACAACCATAGTCCACTACCACCACCCACCCACCGTCCGCCACCACCACCTACCCGTCGACCACAACCATCGTCCACTACCACCACCCACCGTCCGCCACCACCACCACCACCACCCGCCACCACCACCACCATCCATCACCACCACCACCCACCCGTCGGCCACAACCGTCGTCCACTACCACCAACCACCGCCGCCACCACCACTCACCACCACCACCTACCATCCGCCACCAACCCGTCAACCACCCACCACCATCACCGTCCATCACCACCACACCCACCGTCCGCCACCACCACCTACCATCCGCCACCAACACCGTCCACCACCCACCACCATCACCGTCCATCACCACCACCACCCACCGTCCGCCACCACCACCGCCCACCATCCACCACCAACTATTTTACTAGTCTACAGACGTTAAATGACTTCTATATACTGTGATATGTATTATAGGAACTAATTTTTAGCTTCTGCAGACGATACCCAGTTTATAAAACAAACAGTATTATATTTTCCGATTGCAGACCTTCAGACCACATCTTTAGTTGCAGACATGAAATCAGATGAAATCAGATTCCAGACAGTTTTTGTCTTTAAAAACAAATAGCACCTTAATCATGGAGTTAATTGCATTAATTTGAATAAATAGATTTAATTGTAGAATTAATTGAATTAAATTGGAATGCTTTTTTTAATTTAGTGGATTAAAAATAATTGTGAATATGTGGAAATTATTGATATGGAAATGTGATTACATGGAATCCTATGTGGATAGGCTAGAATAAAGACATGTGGAGAGAATTATCTTACTTTAATATATTAGTAAGATGTTCCTAATTGTTCTAAAGAACGTTTTGTTCTTTTTTCTTTTAGAGTGTTTTTTATAAATAATTTTCAGAGATATCTATATTTTTATAGAATTTTTCATGTCATTTCTTAATAAATAAATAAAACTTAAAGAACATTCGGTTTGATCACCATTCACCGGCTCTTCTTCTTTTCTCTAGAGTAAATTAAATCATTGACAATGTGGTTATTAATTGGAATAAATAGACTTAATCATGGAGTTAATTTTGGCATTAATTTGAATAAATAGATTTAATTGTAGAATTAATTGAATTAAATTAGAATGCTTATTTTAATTTAGTGGATTAAAAATAATTGTGATGTGGAAATTATTGATATGGAAATGTGATTACATAGAATTCTATGTGGATAGGCTAGAATAAGGACATGTGAAGAGAATCATCTTACTTTAATAAATTAGTAAGATGTTCCTAATTGTTCTAAAGAACGTTTTTTTCTTTTATTCTTTTAGAGTGTTTTTAATAAATAATTTTCAGAGATATATATATTTTTATAGAATTTTTCATGTCATTTCTTAATAAATAAATAAATAAATAAATAAAACATAAAGAACATTTGGTTTGATCACCATTCACCGGCTCTTCTTCTTTCCTCATGAGTAAATTAAATCATTGACAATGTGGTTATTAATTGGAATAAATAGACTTAATCATGGAGTTAATTTTGGCATTAATTTGAATAAATAGATTTAATTGTAGAATTAATTGAATTAAATTAGAATGCTTATTTTAATTTAGTGGATTAAAAATAATTGTGATGTGGAAATTATTGATATGGAAATGTGATTACATGGAATTCTATGTGGATAGGCTAGAATAAGGACATGTGAATAGAATCATCTTACTTTAATATATTAGTAAGATGTTCCTAATTGTTCTAAAGAACGTTTTTTTCTTTTATTCTTTTAGAGTGTTTTTAATAAATTATTTTTCAGAGATATATATATTTTTATAGAATTTTTCATGTCATTTCTTAATAAATAAATAAATAAATAAATAAATAAATAAAACATAAAGAACATTTGGTTTGATCACCATTCACCGGCTCTTCTTCTTTCCTCATGAGTAAATTAAATCATTGACAAGGTGGTTATTAATTGGAATAAATAGACTTAATCATGGAGTTAATTGCATTAATTTGAATAAATAGATTTAATTGTAGAATTAATTGAATTAAATTGGAATTATTATTTTAATTTAGTGGATTAAAAATAATTGTGAATATGTGAAAATTATTGATATGAAAATGTGATTACATGGAATCCTATATGGATAGGCTAGAATAAGGACATGTAGAGAGAATCATCCTACTTTAATATATTAGTAAGATTATAATAACAAAAACTCTTCGGTTCATCTGTCTATGCCTAAACATTACCCTTCTCAAAACCCAACGCAGCATACGGATGTAAAATATAGTTTATCTTAAAATTGATCTAATTACAACTCACGTCTCATATTCATCTCTTCTATTCACACTGGCATGAAAACATAAATTTCAAAACCCCACAAAACTATTTTATAATCTAACTATATATTAAAGCAACATGATTTTTTCACATGATATCATTCTAGGGTTTTCACATAAGATGCCACATGGATGCCATGTGAGCAGTTTCCTATTTTATCTTTGTAAAATTTTGAAAAATAAATTATTGTGTGATACAAGTTTCGAACCCAAGACCTCATATTTCAAACTAAAGATGCTTACAACTCCACTTAAGTAGTTATTAGGATGAATTTCTTGATTTCTAAATGATATATTGTTAATTCACTTATAATTAATGTATTACATATAACAATTTTTTATTTTTATTATATTTTTCCACCCGTTTATAATACGGGCTCTAACCTAGTTCGACAATATTTTAAAACTAAAAACGATGAAATATATACAAATGCATTTCACATATAAAATAGTTATTATCTTAAAACCCACACATTATTATTTTTAACCAAAATAACGCAAATAAATTTCAGTGGATTATCGTTATTTTTCTTGTTTCCTAAATAAAACATCAAATAATTAATAACGCGGTATAAAGATCAATTACATCATTTTTGGTCGGGATATGTTTTGCGGCAGAGGATTTGGTGGATCATATTTTTACATTTTGCTATGTCGCGAATGTGGTGTGGCAAAGAATTAGAAAGTGGTGTAGTATTCAAACTTTTCAAGTTAAAGGAGTTCAAGATTTAATCGAGGCTGTAAAACAGATTTTGGACGCGAGGCATAAAGGAAAATTGGTCTTTTCCATTGTTATGGTGGTCATTTGGTGCTTATGGAAGTACATTTTCAAAAACAAGCTGGTGAAGATTGTTAAAGTGTTTGGACATATCAAGGTTTTGAGTTTCTTGTGAATTAAAAATAGGACTGGGATAGGTGGAAATCTTTGGTTATGTAACCAGTTGCTGGTTTTGTTCTTGGTGGCGGCCTTAGCCACCGTCTTGACAGGAATGATTTTGGCTTTGTTTTAATGAAGCTTGTTAAAGAAAATACTATGATAAATAATAATAATAATAATAATAATAATAATATGGGCTTGGGCCAATGAAGTGTCGATAAAAGCGATCGATGACTGCCAATGTATCTCTCTCTCTCACTTTGACAACACAACCCTGCTCTCCAAAATCTTGGCGCCATCGTCGTAGTCGTCATTCTTCTCTCGTAAGCAAAGCTATCCATCTTTACGCGTTGTTTTATTTTTCGATCTTCATATTATTAACGATTTCTTTTCTAATGCTTCTTTCGTCGATATGATTATAAACTCTTGTATTGGGTTCTGTTTATTATTTACAAACATCGCGTAAATCTTGCTACTGTATTAGGGTTTTGTTGTTTCAATCTTGTATCAAGATTGGCGGCGTTGAGTTCCGGCATTCTTGAAAACATAAAACAACGTATATTTCTTTCATTAACAATCCAAGACATGTTCTTGAAAACGTTAAATTTAGTACTGATTTAACCCTTCTGTGATTTCTTTTATTATTATTGATTTTGTTTTTATTTTTATTGAGATGGGTTTTTTTTAGAACAAAAACTCATCATCATTATGTTTAATCATTATTTCTTTTAACACTTTTGGTTTTTTTTTTTACTGTTTTGGGTTTGATTGTACTAATCATTTTTATTTTTATTTTTTTGACAATTTGCAGGGGTAACAAAACAGATGTCTTTTGATTCCTCTTGCTCACATAATTTGAAAATTTTGTGTGTGCATTTGATGAACATTGGGAGATTTGGGAGCTCTGGTTGGATATTTTTCCGACACTGGACCTGATTGCGCTTTTGGGATTTAGTTTTTAAGTTTGTTGGATTATTATTTACTGGAGATTTTGCTGTGTGTTGGATTAGTTTCGTGATGGCGCGTACGTCTCTCATTCCGGGGTTTCGGTTTCATCCGACTGATGTTGAGTTGGTCATGTTCTACCTTAAGAGAAAGTTATTAGGCAAGAAAATCACCGTCAATGCTATTGCTGAAGTGAACATTTATGATTTCGATCCGTGGGATCTTCCAGGTATATTAATCTTTAAAGTTTTATAAAATCATAATACACCTTTTTAATATTATCAATGTATTTTACTGTTTTTATTAAACAAGTTCTGATAATTTTTTGTTGGTTTTTTCAGATAAATCAGATTTGAAAAGTGGAGACTTGGAATGGTATTTTTTCTGCTCAAAAGCAAAGAAGTATTCCAGTGGCGGTAGGTCGAATCGTGCAACTGAAGCGGGATTTTGGAAAGCCACGGGTAAAGACAAAAATTGTTAAGTATAATGGAAGAACAGTCGCAACAATCAAGACGTTAGTTTTTCACATTGGTCACAAAGGGAAGGGGGAAAGAACTGATTAGGTCATGCATGAGTATAAAATGGAGGATGAGCAGTTGGCGAGTGCTGGAATTATTCAGGTGACTTAGTGTTTGATTTTTATATTTCCAAGTTAGCAAAAATTATTATGATGTTATACTAACTGGTTTTGTTGATTTCAGGACACAAATGTGCTGTGTAAAGTGTTTAAGAAAAGTGGTCTGGGGCCGAAAAATGGTGCACAATATGGCGCACAGTTTAACGAAGAAGAGTGGGATGATTTAGCTGGTTGTGGTGATTTTCAAATGGCGGTTGATCCAGTTGGCGTCACGGTCTCTACAAATACACAGACTGAAAATGGTTCAGCTAGTGGCGTGTCATATGCGAATAACATGACTGTAAATGGTTTAGTGAATGGCATGCCTTCTGCAAATATCATGACTAAAAATGATTTAGTTAGTGACATGCTTGCTGCAAATACGTGTACAAACACACAAAGCCTGGTTGCTCCTCAAAACACACATGGTATGGTTGTTTCGGAGCCAGGGTCATCTAGTGGCCAGTTGTGTGTCACCGAGACACATTCTGATATGCTTGCCATAGATGATTTTATCTTCTTTGAAGATCTTGATCTACTTATGGCGTCTGAGGTATTTGCTTTTCTTTTTTTTTTTCAAATAGATGATAAAATGCAAGTGTTTTAATAATCATTTAATTGGTTCGTTTGGTGTTTGTTTACAGGATGAAGCTGCTACTAATGTGAAGCAAGTGAACACAGCACCTGATGAATATGATATCTATAAAGATTTGGGGAATTTGATTGACGTGGATCACTTAAATGGGACCAATTTCAAGACCAATGGAGCTGACTACACGTTTGACAAACTTACATCACTCAATGAGCTGGAGGCGTTTTATGTCGAATGACCAAAACTTGATGGCTTGCAACAGTGATTTAATGGCTTGTGTTTGGCCTTTTGATGTTAAACAGTACCTTTATTCTTTGTCTTGGAATTTTGATGTCGACAGTACCTTGATTCATTGTTGGAATTGAATAATGAATTTGGCTTCTTTTTTTTTCATTTATGGCAAATCTGTAGTAAAAATGTTTATTTGACACTAAAAGCACTAAACCAGTTTGCATTATCATGTCTTTGGCTGTCAAATGTGCATTCTAAAAAATCATTAGAAAAATATGATAATGCAACACTGTTGTCCCTGTATATGATATCCACAAATACACCAACATCTACAACTGGGAAACACGGGCATCATCATGGTTATGGCCCTGTTGACTTTGGTCAAAGCCTGAAACCGTCAATGATGAGGATGAAATCACCGCCTTTCCTTTCCCATCAGAGCTAGTGTTAGGCAGATCCACCTCCCTGCTGCTGTTGCTGCTTTCTGCGACCGAATTCGTGACAACCTTCTGCCAAAAAGAACATGATAAAGAATTAATGATGTCATTGTTAAAAGCATTACTCTACACCAAAAACATTGAGATTAGCATCATACCACATGTTCGGCGTTATAAACACTGGTTCCAGGTGTAGTTTTGTTGGGAAGTAAAGCATATCCAGAAGACCTGCAAATAACATGAATTTTAATTAAGATAATATGGGATAATTGGTACCAAATTGATTTCAATATCAACTACATGTTTACATACCATGTAAATGCACTTGGAGAAGGGTAAACAAACGATTTCTGATATATAGAAGCTGCTGCGGCAGCAGCTTGAACTCTCTTTTGGTGCCTGCTAATATTTTCATTTCCAGTAGCATCACCATTTTGATCTTGAGACGTATTTTCTAAATTTGTTCCTGAAAACAATAAAACTATCAAACATTTAGGGCTGCAAACTAGGGTGGCTCAAAAAACTCGTGGCTTGCGGCTCACTCAAAGTTCGCTAAAAATAGCTAGTATCTAGCCGAGCCGGCTCGGTTTGTAAGTGAAGCAAGACCAAGCCAGGGTTGGCTCAGCTCATGGCTCGCTCGATAACAGGTTTGTTGGCTAGCTTGATTGCTCGCTTAAATCAAACCCCAAAACATAACAATAACAATAACAATAACAATAACAATAACAATAATAATAATAATACCAATAATAATAGCAACAACAACAACAATAACAATAATAATAATAATAATAATAATAATAATATGAAAATAAAACAAAAAATAATACATACAATATGCCTCTTAATATTAAAAAAACAAAAACAATACATATAATGTTATAATTTCACTTGTTTAAAAATCTTATATTATGTGTGTTTAAAAAAATTGTCTTTGTTTTAAAAATAAACATCTGAAAAATAGCAAGCCGGCTCGACTTTTCAGCTCCTCAAATTAAACAAGCCAAACCCAAGCTGGCTAGCTTAAGTTCGACCCGAGTTTGCCCTGGCTCGGCTTGAGAACAGCCCTAGTGCAAACGAGCCAAGCCGCTCGTGAGCTACTCGAGATCGTCCCAATAAAACAAGCTAGAGGCCTAAAAATAAGCTTTGTTTAATAAACGAGCCTGAGCCCGGACAAATTATAATTATATATATGCATATATAAATATAAAAATTAAATAAATATGTATCATATATTGTGTCATATATATAAATAAATGCAAATAAATTAGTAATAAACAATAATGAGCCAAGCTCGAGCTTGAAAACCACTCACAAGCCAAACTCAAAGTTGAAAACTACTCACAAGTCAAGCTCGAGCTTCAAAGTTACTCACCCGCCGAACTCGAGCTGGAGAAACAAAACTCAAAATGAGCAGAGCTCGAGCTCAGCTCGTTTACACTTTACACCTCTATAAACGATACAAATATGTGTGGAAATCTTTCAAAAAGATAGAAAACCGAGCATGATTTTAAAACATGAAAATAAGCTGACCTTGACGAGGAGCTCCAGCTAGTGACCGTGTGGTGGTGGGCCCACCTTCATTTGGTATAACAAGTGCTCTGCAAGTGGGACAAGTGTGTTGTCTCTCTAACCATGATCTGAGACAGTGCACATGAAAAAGATGCCCGCAAACTAATCTTTTAGCGGTAGTCATTTCTTCTCTGCAGATAATGCAGGTCGCATCACTTCTGCATATAATAAAAACAGATACGATAAGATAATAAAATAATAATGTAACACTAACATACTAATTATAAAAACAAAGAACTAACGCATTCAACTCTTCAGGTGTTGCATCTGGAAACCGGTCATTCATATTTGATGTTATATTCCTATAGCGAATGTAATCAGCAATTCGCGACTTGAAGTTTCTAAACGTCTCATACAGTTCTCGAATCAAGTGCAGAGGCACACCATAGTTCCTAGAGAAAAGTAAACAGGCATAAATATATAAAGAATAAAATGCACGTGTGACAGAATATTAGAATAAAGTACTTACACAAAGATTACTAGGAAAAAGCCTAGATACATAGATAAGTGCAGCAAGTCACGAATAAGCTCCAAATAGAATGTATACACAGCTTTTCTTTCCCATTGACCTTCCATAAGCATGTCACTCACATAGAAGACGTATTTGACAAAAGTTGAGATTGTTGTTGTAGCCAATATCATGTACCTAAAAATGATAAATGTGATAAATATTCTTCACAAAATATTAGCTAATAAGGTTCCTTCAAACCGAGCTAAACTAAACAAATATGTTTAACGAACCACAAGAATACTAAGGATAACTTTGTAGAAAAGTAGCCAAGTTTCTAGAGTGTCAAACTAAAGTCACTTTAAAGTTTTTTTTTTCCTCTAAAGTCTCAACTTTCATTACTTGTTGCATTCTAATGTAAGTTTTTTCTATAAATGTTAAATATTTTAAAATTGTGTCAAGCAAAACATGCATGAAACTTTGTCACTCTTTACTGATTATTTAGTGATTTTTTTTTCCACTATCAGACTGAACAGCTATAAAACTAGGTTATTATTTAGTAAACTTTTTTCACTATTACCTATTACTTCAAGTTAATTGGTAACAAAATAATCACTAAACAGTAGCAAAGATTCATACATGTTTTATTTGCCTCATTTAATTTTTTCCTGAAAAAAACTATCATTTATTAAAAAATTTACACAAGAATGCAAGATTGGAACACGTAATGAAACTTAAGTTGATTTAAGAACAAAACAACCTTTGAGTGACTTTAGTGGACATTTGAAAAACTTTACTATTGAGTAAAATACAGTTGAAAACAACTTTTGAGGACTGTAGTGGATCGTTTGAAAAACCTTATTGGTAACAAATTAAACAGGTAAAATCCCCTTAGATCAAGTAAATACTTCTAATATAGAACCACAGAAATAGCAACATAAAAGGTGTAAGAATCAAACAACTTACTCAAACGAAAAGAATAGAGAAACGGAAGCTTGGCGAGTTTGAATCAAGTAGATGACTGAGTTATACAAGAACAGGCAGTCAACAAGAAGAAGAAATCCCATGAAAGAAACAATCCGAACATGTGACAACATTGTTACAGTTGGAGTTGTTTCAATGTATTCAACTCTCTTTTGAGCCAACCAATGCAAAGACTTGATGAGCAAAAGAGCAGTAACCATGGCAAGAAACATAACAGAAAAATCCTGCCTGAATATAGTTATAGCAAACAGAATTTCCATAACTTCTCGCCATGATTGCTCGTTTAATCTCTCAACCTCTGCTTCTCTAAGAGAACCAAGAAATACTAGCTTTGTGAGCTGCCACATGATGCACATGATCACCAAACAAATGTTGAGAAGAAGCACTAAACATACTTTGGAGGTGGATAAGTAAACTGTTGCAGGGTAGAATTGACCTCTGCTACTAAAGGCATGATAGATAGCAGCCAGTGTGGCAAGGACACTAAGTCCAGCATATGTCTGCAGCCTCATCATTTTGCTGAATGCACTGTTACACCAAAGCTTATCATAAAACAAATGACTAGCATGAGTCCAGTTAGGCCGGTTTTGACGAAAAATTTTTGGTCAAACCGCTAACTACGGTTTTAGAAAAAGACAAACCAAACCGGCCAGTTTTCACGGTTTGACAGTTTGGTTTAGATGAAAAAAAATATTTTTTTTCCCAAAAAGCATAATACGAATTGTTAATGGAAATAATGTATATGCACAACTTTGTATTCCTAAAACTAAAAAAGAAATTATAAATGTTATGTTTTCAGTCGGTTTACACGGTCCATTTCATGTTCGAAACTGTAAACCGTTAAAACAATTAAATCACACCATGAACTGAACCATGTATGTTCCAAACCGGCTGTTTAATGTAAACAAGTCGAGCTCCAAGCTAAATGAGCCTAAGATAGAGCTTTCGCTCGGCTACAAAAAAAAAAACAAGCTCTCGTTAGCTCGATCTTAGGCTCATTTAGCTTGGAGCTCGACTCGTTTACATTAAACAGCCGTAAGCATAAAAGCAGACTCGTATCTTTTCAATTTCTAAATACTCTCAAATCAAATAAACATATGGCATCCATTGCAGTTTGCGTTTTTTTTTTCTTTTCAACTTTAGAATCTATTGGTGTCCACTGAACAGTAATCAAGTGTTCGGAATACCTAAAATCATGTTATTCAAAAATTTATATAAAATCTGCCAATGGGTTTCTTAAAAAAAATATCTTCACATAATTACAAATAAAAAAAGGAGTAAAACCCTAGAATCAAAATCATCCCATTAAGATTAAGATTAAAATAAGGAATTTCAGAATGGCGTGATTTACCTTACCTGATGATGAATCTGATTCTGCAAACTAGGGTTTGAATTTGGGGGCGTCAGTTCCAGAGATGAAAAGAAAAACAAAACAAGACCAAGAATTCGATTCCATTAAACTAAATTCAATTAATTATAATACAATGAGTCTGGTTTCGTCATCTATTTGGATTCCACCAATTACTTCTTTCCACATGTAATATTGTCCACGTGGCCACTGTTTCTGACGTGGTATGGCCGGGGGTTACAAGAAGTCACAAAAGGAATGATTGATTACACGTATCGTTGGAAGCTAACTATCTCGGTTAATTAAGGTGAACGCGGATGAGGTTTCGGATTTTGCTAAGTTGATTGGATGCAACCCCAGTACCCTCTCTTGTAATATCTTGGTATCCTCATCGGTGCTAATATGAATCGAATTTGCAATTGAAATTTGGTTCTTGAAACTTTTGATAAAAGGCTTTCTCTTTGAAAGGCTTCTTTTCTATCAATTGGAGGAAGATTAACACTTCTTAAGTCAGTTATGGAAACTCTCCCCACATATTTCTTTTCTCTCTTCAAAGCCCCGTGTAAGATAATTGATCAATTAGAAGCGAAAAGAAGAAGATTCTTTTGGAGAGGGAGCGAAGATAAAAATAAAATTTGTTGGGTTAGTTGGAATCGAGTTACTATTCCAAAAAAGGCGGGCGGTTTAGGTCTTACCCCGCTTACAGACGCTAATATTGCTCTCCTCACCAAGTGGTGGTGGAGATTCAAGACCAAACCGCTTGCGTTATGGAGAAAGGTGGTCACTTCATTACACTCTTCCAATAGGTCTTGGCATATTTTACCGCACTCAAGCAAACTGCCAGGTACATGAAACACAATTGCAAAAATGAAAAATCAACTTGCTTTTTCCAACCTCAATTTAACCAGTCTCATTAAAGGAGTTTTGGGTATGGGTGATAAAATTGGATTTTGGATAAACCCCTGGCTTGCTCCAGTCCCTTTAAGAGAAGTATTTCCAAATCTGTTTTTGATCGTAAAGGATAAAGTGTGTTTAGTTCAATCTTGTTTTGAGGTAGTTGACGGGAATATAGTTTGGAAATGGAGGTGGAAACGTTCAAGCCAGAATCAAACGGAGACCAACGAGCTGTCGGCATTTTTATATATGCTGCAGTCGGTTACTGTTAATAACACCCTGGACCGCTGGATTTGGGCTAACGATTTATCGGGTATTTTCACTGTTGCTGCCATAAAACAATCACTTTTCGAAAAATCCAACATGTCTGTCCCATTTACTATAAAGTGGAAAAGTTGGGTTCCGATTAAGGTCAACATTCTTGCTTGGAAGGCGGAAATGGATAGGCTTCCGAATTGTGCGGCTCTCGCTAAAAGAAATGTCGACGTGGGATCGACTTGTCGTCTTTGTGGTGATTACGAAGAGACTAGTGACCACCTTCTCACCTCGTGTTATTTTGCCACGTTAATTTGGCAATTTGTTAGTAAATTGTGTAATATTCCTCCGATTTTCGCCTTTTCGGTTCGGGATTTGCTTACCATTCATTAATACAGTAAGTTGGGGCTCAAGAAAAATAAGGTGCTTTACGGTGTAATTCTTACAGCGTGTTGGTGTATATGGAAGACCCGAAACGAGGTGATTTTTCAAAACAAGACGGCCAGCATCTCCAAAACGATGGAGGACATAAAATCTACGGGTTTTCTTTGGATTAAAAATCGGTCATCCTTTAAAAATTTGATTTGGAAAGATTGGTGTAAATTTGAGTTGTAACCTTACTTTGTTTTGTATTCTAGCTGCTTGCTAGTTTGTGGTTTATGAAATTTGATGTTCTAAAAAAAATAACCAAATTATTCAAATGAGTTAAAGAGGTTGTTCGGTAGCTTTTAAAGGTTAACCATTTAGGTAATATTAAGTCTGAATAGAATAGTTAAGAGTTATCTCTTAAGTATTCATACTTGCTACATGTTAACTATTAGATCATTCCCAACCTATCCCTCATCCGCATCTATTTAATTACACTAAAAAACACTATATTTCTCTCTACTGTTTAATTAAATAATATTTTTTTTATACTTTTATTATTGCAGTTTTTCTCTTTTCACCCTATAATTTGCAAAAAATCACTACTTTTTCCTCAAATTTACAAAAAAATCATTACATTTTCTCTCTCCACCCTATAATTTACATTCACAATCACTCAAAACCCCACCCTATAATTTTGCAAACTCCACTCACAAAAGATTTAGGGAATGGGATAGGAATGCTCTTAAGAGGCCATGAATCATTAAAAGTGGCATCTTAATGACCATTAAGAAGTGACTATCAAGCAGCCCCTTAGACGTCTTGTCGTGTATATAATCACATCAGTTAACCTAATCAAAAGTAAAAGGTTAGATGCACCACTATAATGAGTTAGTCGCATTATATTAGTACATTAGACACGACATTATTCACATTTGTGTCAAGCTTATTACAACAATTACTCAAATCTTAGAAGGTAGACACTCAATTGTAAAGAGTTTTACATCTAGTTACATACATGTGTGCCAAAACTTATATTAAAAGTGTGAATTTATTATAACACTAGGTTTTATCTCTCGTATTACGAGGGTTGTTTTATATTTTTTGATTTTTAATATTTATTTTTTAGATTTTAATTTTCTTTATTGTAAGAAAGTTAATAATATACTTAGGGTTTAATGATGAAAGGTTCACAAATAAATTATATGTTATAACTTATTTAAAAGCTATCTGGATTTGGTAACCCAAGACTCGCTTATTTTATTACTATAAAATTGTGTCTTAATTATAAATAATATCTTTTTAAAAAAAGAAAAAAATCGGATATTAATTTTTAATATATCACTATTTTATAGGATTTTCATATAAAATATTTGGTAAGATTAATTTTTAATTTAATGAGATGTTGTAACCCGTTTAAGAGCTATCCGGGTTTGGTGATACCCATACCCATGAATTCGGGTTAAATGCATGAGAAACCTTCATTTACAAATAAAGCAATTTCATGGCTTAAGAGAATTTAAGAAACAACCAGAAAGCTTTTAAATGTTTCGTTTATATATATTGTAGATTTTTTTCTAGCCTTTGAAGTTGGGTGCACCATTACAAACATAAGCGTCGAACTCATAACAACACTGCAGCAAATTTTCAAATTGTTCAGTGCAACTTATACATATGTGTCACAAAATGTTTAGGCTGGACCATCGTTAAGGATCTTGCCATTAGTAAATAGAGTACGACCTCCTTTACCTTTCCTTTTTATATTTAAAGATCGTGAAACTATTTTCATTTTTGTTTCTTTTTGTTTTATATTTAGGTATTCTTTTAACATCTTATTAATTACTACGTGTCATTGGATCGATTTCCACCAAACATTTGATCAATTTACTGTATAATATGTTGGGCGTAAAATCATGTGTTAGATTTAGAGAAGGAAAATAAAATATGATTCCACATATAATGTTTTATAACACATATTCATACGTCTATCATAATAGAGAAAATGAAGATTTCGATACTAATATAATTAAAATAAATAGCAAGGTGTGTTAGTTTTTATTAGTCTAAACTATGATTTAAACTATGATTCATTGGTCACAATACATACTGAAATTTAAATTATAACTCTTTTCTTTCACTTACGTTATGAATAACAATCCCCTTACATAATCATAACAGATTTATGCTTAGTTTCATTCACAAGAAATGTATTTTCCCTATTTGGCTAATAATCATTCCTATGAACAAAATAGAGTGTAAATCAGCTATAAATATACAATGATTATGCAAGCGGACTGTGATAGGATGTATTATTATCGGACTAGTTTAAATTATTAAAATTCTAGTTAGTAATAATAATTAAATAAAAAAGAAATAGCAATAAATAAACAAAGTAAATGATGATTTTGAGTTTTGTTCCACAATGGACCACTTATTCAACTTGTGGTTTTGATTGTAAGGGTTTGGTTTGGTCTGGTATGTGGTTGAGGGGAACAAGGGAATCACGTGTTACCACCGAAGGGTTCACGTGATAAAATCTTTTACTTAACTACCTTCGTCTTAAGGGTAAAATACATTTATCTTTATTTTAGTGTTTCTTAAGAAGAATATATATGCATGTTCTTTCTAAAGATTTATTAGTTTCTTCGTTGCAGAGGTTATTAAATCGGTAGGGGGTAAAATAAGAGTAGCCCCTACATTCAAAGTCTCCATGTCGCCTGTGTGCTGACACGGGGATCATTGTCGGGAGTCTTACTCTTAGTCTTAGATCAGCAAGCGTTATCCGGAATGATTGGGCGTAAAGCGTAGCAATATCCTTACGTAAGGGCCATCCTATCCAACTTTCAGGCATTAAGATACGTTTCAAACGTGGTATTGTGATTTGAAAGTTTAGAAATCTATAGCCATGAACTTCAATTTAAAAAGGAGAAGCTCTTGAATTCAAACAAAATAACAAGAGGGTTTTAGATTGGACTGTAGAGTTTTCTTACCTATGATGTATTTTCTTCTGAATTTGAAATGAAGATGATCGGATAGGTCAGTGATCCGTCAATGATCCGAATAGTTGTTAGAAAAAAACAGCTCTAAACGAATGAATGATAAGACAATTTCAGAATTTTCTCAAAAGTATTTCCCTCTAGAGAGTAATGCAACCTCATACATTATCGTATATAATAATGTTATTTTGCTAGTGAAACTGATAGCAACCTCATAGGAGATTCAAATTCAAGAGTCGTTGGGTTACTAGCCGATACCACTAAAGCAAACAGGTCCACGACTTGGATAAGCTCGGTTGGATTGCACACATGCAAAAGTGGCTAAGAACACAAACTCATGCAATTGCACTCCACGTTTCCATCATTGCCCAAAAATCGTATTTTCAGTTTTAATCTTTTTTATTATCTGTAACAGTTGATTTTTATTTCCTATGTTTTTAGTGAGTAGATAGTTAGTATTTTAATTCACTAAAGGCTAGGAACGTGAGTTTTCTTTTCTTTGTTCTATTTGTATTCAAACCTAATGAATGAGAGTGGAGAATAATTATTATGTTTTTAATTTGGTTTTTCCCACTGGAAGGCTAAATATTCCATTGCTATCTCAAGCTTAGCAACTTGAGAGGTGAACTTTGGATACCTACTCGTGGCAGGTGGTGAGTCTGTATCTTGTTACGGTTATTTTTGCTCTTCGGTTACAATTCGGGTGTGAATCTGTATCCCGGGTTGTCTGTTGGATTTATTTTCGTTTTCACAGTTTTGATTAGCCATTGGAAGTCGAGTTTATAACATCTGGTATCAAAGCCAAAACTCCTTAATTTTCTTTTCAACCCCGATTTGTTTTCCATTCAAAACCTACCTTTTTCACTGTGGTTGCTCCATTTTATTATTCAAAAAAAAAAAACCTCCGATCAACTATGGGTTATGAACAATGAACGATGGAACAACAAGTCCGTGATTTGCATGCAAGAACTCACACTTGCTATGCAAAGACGAGGGGATGATGATCGAACCTGTAACACCCCAGCTAAAACGGAAACGCCTAAGTGTGACGTACAGATTGCTCAAACACACGTGACACTATTAGGTGACCATAATAACATTATTTCATTTAAATCGTCATGTAACACAAGTATCAATAATACAAGTTGAAACAATAAATAAATAAATGATAAGTTGTTCTTTGAATATCCTATAGGCATGCTATGTGTTTTCTAACTTTTATCCTCGTATCTTTACACCTGTAACATATGTATAAAATAAAGTCAGCTATGAACATAGCTGGTGAGTTCCCACAGTTTTATATATATACATAAAAATCATACAATTCATGGACAAGTGATAAATGAGCAAGTAAAGTCCTTTCCAGTTGGTATCAACCAACGTACTAGGGTATTCGCGCAAGTAAGGTCCTTTCCAGTTGGTAACAACCAACGTACTTGGATAATGAGACCCTTTTTCCACTCGGTACAAATGGACTGGAGTGCAAAGGGGAGCGTCTGATCATACTTAATGAGGCTACCACCACGTGCAAGTAAAGTCGAGCAAGTAATCAAGTAACACACAAGTCCATATAGTGAATTGTAGTTTGTAAGCGAAATCGTACTACATTGAATTTGTAATAAGATACATATGCTACCCCAAAATATGAAAACGTTTAAAAAGGGGTTGTGAAAAACTCAACTCGAAATTGAAGATCAACATTGTAATGAAAACCGAAAGCACAATAACGAAACCGAAGCAACCGAAAATGTGTTAAAGAACCCGAAATGATTGAACTCCTCGAACTATTAAAATAAATACGAACATTTAAAAATAAACTAATTAACGGGATTATAAATGTTTAAATAATTTACCTTTTGGGATTATATAATATTTTATTAGCTTTTATTATTTTGAAGCAAGGATAATTTAATATTATTTTTAGGCTTTAACGATAATTTTAACGGTTTGATATTATTTTAATATTATAACTTTTAACACTAATATGAACGTTATGATAATTTACGAGGCATGGATTTTATGTTATTGAATTAAGGTTTACGAATTACAAGCTAACGAATTTTAAAGCTAAGGGATTAAAATTAAACGAAACTAATATTAACAGTTTAATGAAATATATATTATTTAAATATTATTTAGCTAACATGCGAATTATATTCTTTGTTGAACGCGGATTTTAACGGTTAAGTTCTTATTTTAGTGTATTAAAAGGTTAGCGAAAATGGTAAATATAATATTATAATCTTAGCGGTTTGTTGCGAAACGGAAAAACAAAAAGTTAGTTTTTTAGGCGAAAATGGTAAAAGATAATTTATAATTAATTTTATTGATTTATTATGATTTTTAAAGAATTTATTTAATTATTACTTTTTAATAAAATCGGTTTAAAAAAAAGTTATAACTAACAGCCTGACCCGGGTTTCGAACCGGGTCCTTGAGTTCACAACAACAAGTTTTAACCAGCTGCTCCAGCTAACAATTCATTTTATAAATGGAAATTATTAAATATATATAAACAGTTCAGTTCATCGTCTTCCTAATAATACCCTAGATTCTATTAGGTTAATCCGTTCGATGATGGACGAAATTGAGTTGGGGGTTTTGTTTGTTGGCTCAAAACTATTCAAATGCATATAAAAGTTACCTGGTAAGGTTACGTTTTGACGATGAACACGACTTGGTCGGAACTGATTTAGGATGAACAAATCTGTAATTTTTTGAGTGTATTTGATTGAAACGATGATATTAACGAGTTTAGATGTTGGTTGGCGTCCTACTTATTCTAGAAATTGCAACGTAAAAGTGTTAATTGGTGTTTATTGTAGATTGGCCGTTTTCCGGCGAGTTTTACGGGGTTACGGGATTAATTAGACGGTTATAATATAATTAGTATGTTGATTTGTGACTGTTATTGTCATAAAAAATCATTATGCTAGATTAACGGGTCAAACACGAGGGTTATGACTTGATTTGAGGGTCGCCGGACTTCTTTGGGTCATCGGCGCTTCGCCGGAATCGAGGCTGACGGAAATACAGGTGTACCTGGGTGGGGGGTTGGGATTTTGTTACGTAATTATAATATTATTTATTATTTAAACATATTTACACAACTAGCCCTCCAAGTTTTAGATTTCTTTTAAAACAGCTTTTAAATATACTTACAAATTGCACCCTGAACTTTAGAAATGCATTAAAAAGTGTAACAAAAGTTTACACACTTGGATAATTTTCATATTACACCAGTTTAATTTGAGGATCGTTTAAATAGAAACTTTGATTCCCGATGCTTCGATAGTTGAACAAAGCTTATTAAAAATGAACAATCGATAACCGTGCATCATCGAGAATATCATGAACGAAATTAATATATATATATATTTGAAATAAATCAATATATATATATATATATATATATATATATATTTAAAATAATCAATAAACAAAACCGAAAATTCGAGATGGGTCGGGTTTTCGGGTTTGGAAAGTAACGAATGTTACAAAACCCCACCTCGGTATCCCCTGTTGGTGATGATTATGTCACCGATAATGATTCCATCAACGACTATAACCCGTACGGTCATTATCCGCGTGAAAATCCACAGACGAGTGACATTAGGGTTGGTGTTGCAGAGTATGATGGCAAGCTCGATCTCGATGCGTTTATCAATTGACTGTGCACAGTTAGACGTATTATTTATTACAAGCAAATAACCGATGAAAAGAATATCATGCTTGTTGCTTTAAAGCTTCGAAAATATGCCTCTACATGGTGGGAAAATGTGTTGTTTCATAAAAGAGAGCGATAAGGATAAGACAAGGTAAGAAACTGGTCAAAAATGAAGATACTGTTGAAGCAAAAATTTATGCCTACGTATTATCTCAATGAACATTTCTCCAAACTTCATTATCTTAAAATGGGTTCCCAACCAACAAAAGAATACTCTCATGATTTCGAAAACCTCATCACGAAATGTGGCCTGGATGAAGATGATCTAGAAACCTTAGTTCAGTATCTAGGTGGCCTTGAACCCGGATTGTTCATGTCAACGAGTTGTAACCATGTGCTTCATTAGTTGTGTTGTCCATCTTAGTGTAACATCCAACTTTTGTTAAATAAATAACAGAAAGTTTTGTTAATAGTTGTGTGTCGTTAAGTTAGTCGTGTGTTAAGTATTTGGATAATATTGGGAGTAGGAATTGGGAATGGGTGGTAGGACCCATGAAACCCCCCCTTTATATATACCCAACTACTTCTTCCTTTCTTTTCTTTTCTCATCCAAACACACAAACACACACTCAAGAAACACACACATACTCTCTCTAGCACTCGGATTTAAAATCCAAGCCAAAGAAAGGTGGAATCTCGTGTTTAACATCGTCAAGCAACAAGAATCACGTCCAGATGTACGTATTGTCCAGATCTGAACTCGAACCCGAAGCAAAAATGTAGGTTTCGGTTTAAATGGTTAAGTCTTTTGGTTAGAATCGACATGCAAACTGATAAAAGGATAGATCGGGGTATATGATGGAAGAAAAACATGAACTTGATAAGTTATAACCCCCCGAGAATGTTATATGGTAAAAATGTGATGTTCGAGCCTTATAAAACGCAAGTATACAAAGTTGGTACAACCCAAAACCCTTAAAAAGGGTAAAACCGGGTCCTAAGGAAGAGTCACGAAGTAAAATGGCCATTAAATGGTAAAAAAACGAAGAAAAAGAAGAATTTCCCATCGCATAAGCCATGCGAAGTGAAAAAGGCTATTTCGCATCGCATGACCATGCGAAGCAAAAAAGGTAATTTCGCATCGCACAGTCATGCGAAGCGAAACAGTTCCATGCGAAGCGAAACAGTTCCATGCGAAGAAAAATTCCATGCGAAGCGAAGCGAAGCGAAATTCTTCCATGCGAAATTTTATAAAATTCATTTTCTGATGCATTTTTGTTAAAGGACTGTTAATGAAAATAAAATTTTTTCGAGCTGACCTGGCAACTCAACCCCAGCCAGGGGCGCTGCCCCTTGGACCCTGCTAGGGGCTGCCGCCCCTAGACCCCGCTACCAGGGGCGCTGCCCCTGGACCCCCGTTAGTAGTGGGTTTCATAAATTTAGATGTAAGAAATAGTGGTAATAGATAATTGACACGCGTAATGTATTGTACAGTTAGCCGTGCTCAACTAAAGAAGGGAATTACCATTAACGGCGAGAGAAATCGACTCCAGGTGAGTTCTAGCCCCATTTCTCTTTGAAAAGTTTTCGGGGCTGTGTGCATACTCCTATGTGATAGTTAATACATTTATTTAAAGGATAAGTGTATGATATGTGTATGACTATGTATTGAATGTTATTACCATATATTGATAGTATGAATGAGCATGTGTGTGTATATATATTATTATGTACACGAGACAGGTATGCTGGTATGGGTACTCGAGGCAGAAGGGACTAGACCCTTATAATATCTGTGATGTTAGGGACCAGACCCTTATAATATCTGTGATGTTTAAGATAGACTAGCTTATGGTATACCATAGGATTGTATGAAAGAAAGTATGTAAGTACGTATACATGTAAGTAACGTATGAATACGCATCTTCGGATACGTATAAGTAAGGATGTGAATGTATTGTATGATAATTGATTTTCTAGAACTCACTCAGCGTAGCTGACTTTTAGTATGCATGCAGGCAAATAGGTTGAGGCAGCTGGCTTGAGGAGGGACACATGGCATAGACTGAAGAGAATGACATCCATGATGAAGTGTTATGACTGTTTTAATTAAATATTTATGAAAAGACAATTTGTATGTTAAAACAAGAATGAATGTTTTGTAATGTGATGTTTGAAGTTTTTAATTATTCCTCGAAGTTTTTAATTTACTTTGATTTTAGAATTGTGTTTATGAGTAAATCCAACACCAAAGTAGGGTTACTGGGAACGGGGCCTTACATTTAGCTCACAAGGTTGACGCTCAACAACCCAATTTCAACAACCCAATTTCAACAACTGTAACAAGAAAACCACTGCTACAACTGTGAAAGGGAAGTCTGAAGTGAATCGGTCCACTTCTACAATGACATCACCCACCTTTAACCCGCCCACACAACCCAATTTCAACAACTGTATCAAGAAAACCAAAACTTCTAACCCCGTTGCAAAAGCGTTGCGACGTTGCTTCCGATGTCAAGGCATAGGTCATATGGCTTATGAATGTCCAAATGCTCGGGTTGTCACACTTGCTGAGGCTGAGAACTATGAACAACCTCGTTTGTCACACCCCAACCTAAGGAGGAAATGTCGGGGCACGAACTGATTGTTAACAGCTCACATGACATTATCATTTAACTTAAATTATATCATTTAAGTTACTTTATTAAATTTAATCAAGTACACATCATCTCAACTAAATACAAATAAATCCAAAAACAAATAACCAAACCATCCAAAACAAATTTTATCTTTTTTAAATAGCCTAAAGTATGTCCTAAGTGATCTTCAATCTTCACTTCAAACCATATGATAACCTACAATATGCATACAAAATAGAATATATATTTGTCAACACAAGGTTGAGTAAGTAATCACCAGTTTTTTATAATATAATATAATATAATATAATATAATATAATATAATATAATATAATATAATATAATATAATATAATATAATATAATATAATATAATATAATAAAGGAAAATTGGAAATAAATAATCCCACCTTTAAAAATCACTAGCAATGGTCCCACCTTTTAACTATTTTTGTCTCACTGGTCCTCCGTTAAAAATACTTAACATCGTTATGTTTTTTCCCTAGTTTCAAACCGATGTTTTAGGGCTTTTGATCGGAAGGACGATACGAGTCGACCAATGTAAAACTTATCTCGAAATAGTGATTCAAACAATGAAACAATGTTTCAATTCGGGTGCTTGAATTTCCAATTAACAAAAATCAAGCAATTTGAATCACTGTTTTGAAATAATTTTTACATCAGTCGACTCATATCGTTCTTCCAATCAAAAGTCCTAAAACATCGGTTTGAAACTAGGGAAAAAACATAACGATGTTAAGTTTTTTTAACGAAGGACCAGTGAGACAAAAATAGTTAAAAGGTGGGATCATTGCTAGTGATTTTTAAATATGGGATTATTGTCAGCCAATACACAAAAGGTGGGATTATTTATTTTCAATTTTCCTACAATACAATACAATACAATACAATACAATACAATACAATACAATACAATACAATACAATACAATACAATACAATACAATACAATACAATACAATACAATACAATACAATACATTACAATATATAAGATGTAAGTGCACGGATTTGGTGTCTGCAGCTGTTCGAATAGGCTAGGGGTAGTTTAGTCTTTACACTTAATGTATAAAGTCTCATTCGCTAAGCATGTTTAGCGAATGAGGCCTCATTCGTATAAGACTAGGCTATTCGTTAAGTTAGGAGCCCATTCGTTACTATAGTGTAACGAATGGAAGCTCATTCGTTAAAGTATACCCATTCGCTAAGGGTGTTTAGCGAATGGGGCTATGGAAAGACTTATTCGTTTGTATAGTTAACGAATGAGATGGCTCATTCGTTACTATACTTCTAACGAATGGGACCAGCCTATATATAGGCCTTCCATGGTAGAATTGCATAGAGTTCTGTGCCATATTTATGTTTATGTAATGTTATGCTGCCGAATTCTCTCCAGATCCCTAATGTATTCATCCTCCATCTTAATGTATTCTTCCATTAACGTATTGAATGAACACGAGATTTAACGTATCTATTTGCGACTAGATTTCTGGCTCGTAAACGTTACTATAACGTTTCTATAACTGGTATCAGAGCCAGAGGTTGCTTGTGATACGTACCAGTTGGTGTTCGTCATGTTCATCGGAGTTAACATACTGATTTGATCGGATTTCGGACTAATTAGTGGCTAATTGAAGAATTTGGTGATAGATTCAAGTTCTTGATGTAAATCCGAGCATTCGTAAGGTATTCTGATGGTTAATTGGTAGTTGGATCGGAATCCACCATGGATGCCATGGTTGAAGCTTTTTAAGTTGCAGGTCTGTATTGACATGGAATCAATTTGTTATAGATCAAATTGATTATCGGTTCATGATCCTGGATAAATTTCAAGTCTTCATGATAAAGTTGATGATTTGATATGAAGATTTGATGATGATTTGAAGTTTCCGGACACCATAACCATATTTTCCAGCAAAATTCGTTTTTTCCGGCTACAGTAACTGCACTAACGACTCATTTGTTAGTTGAAACACATTCGTTACAGAGGTTTAACGAATGAGTTATTCGTTATAGTGTTTAACGAATGTAAAGCTCATAACGAATTAAACCTCATTCGTGTACTATTCATACGAATGAGGGTGATTAACGAATGTGGTTTAACGTATAAGACATTCGTTATGGGAATTAATGAATGAGACCTATTCATTGAAGTGTAACGAATGTGAATGGATGCTGGACAAATGTGCTACTGTTGTAGCAAATGAGGACCAGGATAACGTCCAGATTCCGGTGACGTAAACCGTTTTTCCAGCGGTTAACAGAATTTTCCGGTGACCAACAACCCATTCGTTAATGTAAACTCATTCGTTTAGGAGGTTTAACAAATGAGCTTATTCGTTATAGGATTTAACAAATATGGAGATCATAACGAATGAAACTCCATTTGTCAACTGTTCATACGATTGAGAAGGTTGTAACGTATGTAGACATTCGTTATTAATGTTAACGAATGTGGTTTAATGTATAAGTTCATTCGTTAATGGGATAACGAATGAGACCCATTCGTTCATTTTAACACGAATGTGGATAGAAGTTGGACAAATGTGATACTGTTGTAGTGAAAGACCAAGGACAAGTAACGTATGAGGATTGTAAAAAAAACAAAGAGTATTTTCGGAAAATTTTCTTAAACGAATTTTTTCGGGGATATTTTAAATATGCAGGATACTCTTCTGGCAAAATTTGGTGATATATTTTCCGGCCGACTTTTCACGCATATCGAGGGGCCGAGGGGGAGTAACTGACTAAGTTAACGAGAATTTTATTGAAGATTTTCGAAGAATTGTTCAAGACCTTGCCTAATTTTTCAAGAAATGGGGAGATAATGTATTCAAATAACAATCAAATTGATGACAGTTACATAATGTATTCAAATATCAATCCAAAGAAAGTTATTCGGATTGGTGAGTTTAATGTATCTAGCAAATTTGTTGACCGTGCTCAACCAATTTGTAGAAATACGGATTCGGGAATTATCCGTGAAGGTTACTTAAAGAAGAAAACTAAGAAACATGTCACCTATTCTCACGTCCCAAATGCGAGTGTTGATTTAACCTTTTCTCCGAAAGTATCAAAGGGAGAGCCCAAGACTGAGGCTTGGGCTGCCTTTTTGAACTAATCTTTCTACTTTGTTGTGCAGAGTTCATCTAGGTCCATTTCAAATCACAAATGGATATTGGATAGTTGATGTTCTCGGCATATCACCGGCAACCTGGATCTTCTGAATAACGTCAAAGATATTCAAGGGGTTTATGTTGCGTTTGCTGGTAACAACGGGGGAATGATTACAAAGGAGGGAGAAGTTTCAACGGGAAAGTAACGTTTGAAAAAGTTAATTATTGTGAAAAGGTGGATCATAATCTGCTGAGTGTGTCGCAGATATGTGATAAGCAATTTAGTTCAAGGTATGTACTAAAATCCCCAACACTCTTTTTTTCACCCCTAATCATTTTGATGCTCAATTTTGCGGAAACTTTTTGTTGGACAGATTTTCGGCCAAGGTGTAATTGACCCACTTCCCATGGATAAAAACTAGAGTTTCCGGTATAGAAAGATCCACAGGTATGGCATTTACATCATATTAAAATTTCGTGGCCATTGGAGGTGTTTAGGTCGGTCAATCGATTTTAGTTCGAAAACTAGGGTTTTTCGGATGTAGAATTAGAAATTGTTGAGTTTGATGCGTTAATCGGTTGGATGACCAACCGAATCAGTTTGCATGGCCCTAGGGGAGTCTAAGGGCTGTGGGAAAATTACTTTTTTTATGCTCAGGGCTGTTTTGGTTAGTGCTTCGTCAATCGAGTCGGCGGTGCGCGAATTTTCGTTTAAATGTTAAAGTGAGAGTTGTAAAAAGGAACCGTCAACCCTATCAACTCGGGTGACATAATCATGATGAATGAAAAGATTAAAATGGGAATTTGGTCCATTTGGGGCTGATTCGTTTAACAAATGGTTTTAAGGTTTATTACGCGCGTATTCGACTCGATTTGATTAGCCTTGGGCCAAGTGTTGGGCCTTGGGCCAAGTTGTTGGGCCTTGGGCCAAGTTGTTGGGCTTGAACGGCCCATTAGGCAAGAGTGTTCTTACAGTCTAGTTTAGTAATGCGTTGTGTATAATTTACAGGCCCTTGCTTGTGATTGTGCACTTAGGGATTTCCTAGCTCGTTGCAGGTGTTCGATTGATTTCAGGTGAGTTCATGATGCCCCTTTTTAACTCTTTTTAAATTTTGGGCTAGCATGCACACCTAAGTGTCTTCTTACATGATGAAATGTTTTAAACGATTTTATATAGGCTTGCTAGTATATGGTAGGCCTTGGGATGTTATATATATATATATACACAAATTATTGCTTGGCCTATATTTGGCGATGTTGTAGTCGTTTCGACTACTGATGTTGCGTATGCCTACTTTGTGTTTGCATGCGTTGATGTTACGTGTTTGGGTTGTACGTTTGCTCGACCCTGATGTTATACGTGGATGTCATATATATATATATATATATATATATATATATATATATATATATATATATACTGTTATATATATAGGGATGTACTTGAAAGGATGTTTACATATACATTTTGTATATGTATGTATGAGAATGTTTAGTTTTCGGTAATGATGATTTAATGGATGCACTCTTTTATTTTTAAACTTTTGGTATGACTATAATAATTGTTACTACTGATATTATTTACTTAAAGCTTGAACTCACTCAGCTCAAGCTGACTTTGTGTGCATGTTAGTGTGAGTTTCAGGTTAGGAAGAGGATGCCTTATCGCTTGGACGTGCACGTAGCAGATGAGTGACACGTGCAATGAGATCCTTCAAGCGTGTAGAATTCAAATTTCAAAAATTTTACAGCTGTAATCCACATCAACAGCTGTTAAATTTGGGGACAATTGTTAGGGCTCGGATTTTCGGTATCCTCAGCCAGCAGTATGTTCGGGATAACTTCAAGATATGGTATCTTCCGAGGTAATAGGTATCCTAAATATATTGTATAAATTAACAATTTGTTCGCTATTTTCCTTGTTTAAACAGGTCAAAGGACGTTGTCATGATCTCCCGGAGACTCGAACCTGCAGTTATTAGCGCGTGGTTAAAAAGGAAACGTGGGAAACAATTTATTTGCAACCTTTCCATGTTTACCAGGTCAAAGATTTCACCATGATTGCCTAAAGACCCGGACCTGCAGTTAACAGATCGTGGCATGGAAGGAAACGTGCTGATTAAGGGGATTAATGGCTAATTAAACTCACTCCATTCCTTAATTATAGAAAAGTTTGTTAGACTCTTTTTTGTTATAAATAGAGCGATAGACTTCGATCAAAACACACACACTCTAGCACTCGAGGACTTACTAGTACTCACATCCTTTGTAATCACGATCAAGTTTGAGCTCCACACTTGTAATCACCTTTATTATTAATAAACCGGTGCTGATAGTTTTCACCACCCGGGGTTTTTTGCTTGTTATCCCAAGGATAACGAGTTTTTTCCTCGCAACAAATCTCTGTGTTCATACTATTTTTACAAGCACCTAGTCCCGATTTACTAAATTAGTTACAAAATCACTGTTGTTAATTTTTGACCAAAACACTAGACATGAGTTGTAATGTAAATGTTTCACCCTCGGCCACATGTTTCGTGTCAAAAGCAACCAAAAAGGATTCTATCCTTTGGCATCGACGCATGGGACACATTCATATACGCAAGATGAATTTTCTTATCTCAAATGAGTTAGTGGATGGTGTATCTCTTAAGAATTTCAAGATAAATGATCATTGCGTCGCTTGGAAGAAGGGGAAACAAAATAAGAAATCACATCCAAGCAAGTCAATCAACACGATTGCTACACCACTAGAAAGACTTCATATGGATCTCTTTGGTCCAGTGAATCGTGCGAGTATTGCTGGAGACTTATACTGCTTGGTGGTTACTAATGATTTCTCACGTTTCTCATGGGTGTTATTTATGGGATCGAAAGATCAAACGCCTATCTTAAATCAAAATCTTATTATGAAGATCGAATCACTTTACAAACTGAAAGTGAGACGTATTCGTAGTGACAATGGAACTGAATTTAAGAATAATGTATTGGATTTCTTCTGTATTCAGAAAGGAATTCATCGGGAATTCAGTGCGCCTTATGTTCCTTAACAGAATGGTGTATCTGAAAGAAAGAACCGTACGTTGATTGAAGCTGCGAGAACGATGCTTGCTGATTCAAAGCTACCCGTTCAATTCTGGAACGAAGCTGTGAATACTGCATGCTACACATTGAATCGTTTTTTAACTGTAAAGAAGTTCAAGAAGACGAGTTACGAGCTTCTTAACAATCGTAAGCCGAACTTAAAATATTTGGAACCATTCAGGTGTCCGTGTACGGTTTTGAAGAGAGATGCTGGAAAGTTTGATGAAAAATCGTTTGAGGGTTATTTTTTGGGATACAATTCTCCTAAGAAACGGATCTTCAATATCTCTTCGGGTTGTGTGGAAGAATGGTATCACGTTGATTGCCAAAGTTATACTACTCCGCCAACTGGTACGGGTCCCGATTGGATGTTCGATTACAACGGATTATTTAATTCGTTTACGTCAGTGGTTGAAGAAGTACCTGAAGATTTCATTAGATCATATTTGGAAGAACAATGTCTTCCTATTCCAAGGTCTTCTTCGGTTGATGTAAATGACTCTCCTAATTGAATCAGAAACGTCAAATGAAGTTTCTGAATCTTCCGATGATGCTGATTTTGTGGATTCATCGTCAGTTCTTTTTGATGAAGCTCTAGACACAAACGAGCCAATTCTAATTGTTGATGAATCACCAACTGTCTCTTTAGACAAAGCGGAGGAAAATATCACCAACCTGGGTGATAACGTATCTGTCCCTGCTAATCCTTCCTTAAGGATTCACTCTAATCATCCGCAGGAACAGATAATTGGTGATGTGAACGATGGGGTTCGTACAAGAAACCGATTAGCTAATATATGTGATGATCAAGTTGATAGTAACGTATCTCCTACTGAGGATTCGATAGTTTGTGCTTATGCGGATATGCACTCTTCAGGTATCCTTAGTATTGCACAATACACCTGCTTCCTATCACAAATTGAACCGACAAGTGTCACAATGGCTCTCAAGGAACCGTCCTGGGTTGAAGCTATGTAGGAGGAGCTGCAACAGTTTGTTCGACTGGGTGTATGGGACTTAATTGATAAACCCGATCGCGTGAAAAAGGCAATTCCGATGAAATGGGTTTTTAAGTGCAAAAAGGATGACCGCGGGGTAATCGTGGGTCGTTCTTGGTTACAATCAACAAGAAGGCATCGAATACACTGAAGTATATGCTCCTGTTGCACGACTGGAGGCTATACGTATCTTTCTTGCCTATGCAGCCTATAAAAATTTGAAGGTTTATCAAATGGATGTGAAATCGGCGTTTTTAAACGGAGCTATTCATGAAGAAGTATATGTGAAGCAGCCTCCCCGTTTCGAGAATCCAAACTTTCCAGAGCGTGTTTATCGATTAAACAAGGCTCTTTATGGTTTACATCAGGCCCCGAGATCCTGGTACAGCACGTTGGCTGACCATCTGATTAAAAGTGGATTAAATAGGGGGACTGTGGATTGTACTTTATTTTATAAGAACGTGGGTGATGATCTTCTCCTCGTCCAAATCTATGTGGACGACACAATTTTCGGTTCGAAGAACGACAGCCTGTGCAAAGATTTCGAGAAGACGATGCAAACCAAATTTGAGATGAGCTCGATAGGAGAGATGAACTTTTTCTTAGGATTGCAAGTTCACCCGTCTGATTCCGGGATCTTTATCGATCAGACCAAATATGTGAAGGATCTCTTGAGCCAATTCAAGATATCCAACGGCAAGATTCCTTCGACACCTCTTCCCGTGGGTCGCAATTTATCACTGGATGAATTGGAGAATACCGTAGATCCTACCTTGTATCGAGCTATGATCGGATCTCTCATATATTTGACTGCATCTCGACCTGATATCATGTTTGCTGTTTGTTTGTGTGCTAGGTACCAATCGAGTCCTCGAGTAACTCACTTGGCGGTAGTAAAGTGCATCTTACATTATCTGATGGGAAATCCAGACATCGGGTTGTGGTACCCCAAGGATGATAAGTTCGATCTCACCGCTTTTACTGATTCGGACTATGGAGGATGCAAGATCAACTTCAAGTCTAGAATAGCGGGTTGTCAATTCTTAAAAAACCGGCTTGTTTCCTGGCAGTGTAAGAAGCAGACGACGGTCTCAACTTCAACAGCTGAAGCGGAGTATGTGGCTGCCTCGAGTTGCTGCTCACAGGTTCTCTGGATCAAGCACACTTGCGGGATTACGGTTTGAAGTTTCTTACTACTCCTATTTACATTGATAATTCTGCTGCAATATCTATCACCAAAAATCCGGTTCACCATTCGAAAACCAAACACATTGAAATCCGTTATCACTTTATACGTTATTGTTTTGAAAAGAAATTAATTTCAAAAGGCTGACCTTTATACTAAAGTGTTTGACAAAACACGTTTTCAATATTTGTTGGGTATAAATGGTTTAAAAACTTTAAATGATGTTCAAAAGCTTGGTTAAATCAATTTATTTCTTGTTTTAATTCAATTTTTGTTGTTTTTAGGGGGAGAAAATATAAAATCCAAATCCAAAAATATTTTGTTTTCGTTTATACAGAGAAATTTAAAAACACCAAAAACATACAAATTGTGAAAAATTCAAAAACATTGAAAAATGCTCCTCAAAATGAGTTTTGAAGCAAAAAGGGAAAATGATAGTACATTGACGGGATTGATCTAGTACATGAATAAACTAGATTAAAAATTACTGTAAGGCCAACAATATGATATGCAAAGATAGGCTTGACAGACTCTATAGGAACTGATAAGATATAAAGATAATGAATGCCGAACCTAGTGTTATAACATCTTGAAAGATTGAGACTATGTCTGATTTAAGAAAAGTCAAAAGTCAAAAGTCAAAAGTCAAAATGATTACTGTGTGTGCATGCGTTTATTTTTGAAGAAAATTCTGCTTTGTTTTTATTTTATTTTGCAAAGAAATTCAGTTTTATTTTTTCTTTATTTGTATTTAAATATTGGATCCCTCTCATGCACAATAAGATTATCCGACCTGAGGGTTAATATTTGAATATTCTGCTTTATTTTCTTGGTGATTCGTATAAAATCTTGGACTTTCTCCGCGCGATAATACGGGATTATCCGTATTGAGAGTTAAGATTTTTTGCAACTTCTGCTTATTTTTATCTTTTTATTTTGTTGAAATGGAACCTTATCTGCGTGTAGTAATACGGATCTTAAGAGAAAATTTTAACGTTCTCCTTTAGTTTCCTTTTATTATTTTTGCATGAGTCACAGTTAATCAAAATTTGAAGAATCAAAGGAAAAACGTACATGTGCAATTCACTGTATAAGAGATAGAAATGTTATATCTGATTGATGGGGTCCACATAAGGTTTTGTGCCTAATTGAACCAAATTAAAGCATATCGTAAAGTTTCCGACAAGTCAGTGAAAAGTTTAAGAGGACAATTATATCTGCAATCATCGTTGGGTTACATGTATAATAATCATCGAAATTGAAGTGTTACTTAGTGACATTTTCGACAATATGATTTCCTGTTCAACTCACAAAAATATGTACTTCTTTGATCGTTTAGTTGTTTACTACTTTTCATTTTTTTTTATTATTGAAAATTTTCGAAAATCCAAAAAGATTTTTTTTGTTTTTCAATTCTGCTTTATTTTCGATTTACCAAGCTGGCGAATAATTCAAAAGAAAAAGGAAAAAGGTTGATCCCCAAGACTTTAAGTTAATTATGTTTAATGTATTTACAACTGGTATCAGTTGTGTTTT
This sequence comes from Bidens hawaiensis, assembly GCF_021521415.1. NCBI lineage: Eukaryota > Viridiplantae > Streptophyta > Magnoliopsida > Asterales > Asteraceae > Bidens > Bidens hawaiensis. The sequence continues at coordinate 331,893 of NW_027491053.1, forward strand.
AACGTTAAAATCCGTTTTATTTAATCATTATCGATCTTGGATGGATCAGGTATTTTAATGTATAAAATCAAAACCCTAATTGGATTTGATTGATTAATTCCTTATTTTATTAAAACCCTAATTGGATTTTAATATTATTTAAATCCTTAAATGAGATTTTATCTCATTTGCTAAGGATATTTGGTGATTCTTTAATTGGTTTAACGAATGTCAAGCCTTTCGTTATTTAAAGATTAACGAATGAGATATCTCATGCGTTAGAATGACATTCGCTTCCTTTGTGCATAACGAATGGAAGACATTCGTGTGACCATTGACGAATGGAATGAATTTAATGTATCATTAGCTAAAATGACTCTTATATTCGTTAGAAAAGTTAACGAATAAGAAGAGTTAATGTATGTTCGTTAAAATCTAACGAATGAAAGACCTATTTGTTATTAATTGACGAATAAGGGTTCTTAAATTAACGAATGAGGCCATTCGTTAGTTCAAATTTGAACGAATAACCTCAGGTTGTGTGAAATTATTATCCCAAGGACAGACGAATGATGGTTCATTCACTTGATTTCTATTTCATTGCCAACCTAAAGAAACTATTGCAAAATTTTTCCAGAAATTCTTACCTGCATATTAGATCATTTCGTTGATATCTTTGTATTCTACAGGTAATGGCGATTGCTGAGATACCAGATTTGTGACATTTTATCCGAGTTTTAGTATCCAATTGGATGATTAACTAAACTGATATGAATATCATGGTTAAACCATCTAATACAATCAGTGTTTATGTTTTTAAGAGTATTAGATTGACGGTTAATGTATGTAATAGATTTCCGATTATGTTGAGAGTATTGGATTGAGAAATTCAATATCTATTCAACCGATTCAATGTCGAAGTTTATCGTGTTTGACTTTCTATAGTCAAAATCTCTTTATTTTTGACTTTTGATAGTAAAAGATTAAGTTAAATCAGATTTGTTATACTTATAATGAAACTGATTCGTTATTCATATAACGAATGATCCATTAGATTCGTTAAGCGTTACCGAATGATTAGCTTATTCGCTAAGGTAGCTAATGGTCTATTCTATTCATAGCGAATAAGGAGTTAATGTAATGAACATTTAACGAATAAACTGATTCGTGATCATATGTCTGATTCGTTATACATAAAATTAGACGAATTTGACATTCGTATAGTTGGTTATAACGAATGAGATGTTTATTCGTTAATAAAAAAAAATAATATGATACTAATGTTTATTTTTGATTTTAACGGAAATGGCTAATGAAAACGTTCAGAATCCTGCTCCCGAGCAAAACCCGGAGGCTAACCCTGCTCAAGCTGAACCTGAAGAAGCACCTGTACGATTATCATGGAATGAAAGCCACAATATATGTGCTTATCTAGAGCCGAATTTTAATGATTTACCGATGTTTAGAGGAATGATTGGCTTCTTGAGTTGTTCGAGAATCTACAAAGCCATCTCTACTCGTAGAGTGGTTTATCAGAAGATTATACGTGCTTTCTGGGATACAGCTAGATTGAATGAAGAGGATAACTAGATTGAAGCTGTGATTCAAGATAAACGAGTGGTGATTGACTTTGGGGTGATTCGAGATTCTTTGGGCTTTATTGATACGATTGTTGATCGGTGCGAGTTCGATAAAGAGTTGATTAGAGGGTTATTCAGCCGAGTAAAGTATAATGGCGATTTTGGTAGATCTATGTACAACAAGGCAAACTTGTGTGAACAATACAAGTACTTGCTTCATGTGTTGATACACTATCTAGGAGGTCGTAAAGGTGGATTCGATGAATGCCGAGTGATGCTACAATCTGCTTTTGTTGCCTTGGTGTTGAATAAACCGTTCAATTTCTCTGAATTGGTTTATTATCACTTGAAGGAAAATCTTACGAGCCGTCATAAGTTCTTAATGTATCCAAGATTTCTGCAGATGATAATCAATGATCTACAGCTGAGTTGGTTAAAGATCGGGATGATATTCTAAGGATTAAGCACATGGATGACGAGACAATGAGACGTTTGAGATCATACAGAGGTCAGAGTCTTGTAGATCGACCAAAGTTTAAGCGTTTGATTGGTCATTTGGTGAATATTGATTATGTTGCACCATCTAATGATTGTTGGATTCATGATGACTCCGATTCTGAACATGAAGGTGGTGATGGTGGAAATGTTGGAGATGATGGTGGTGGTGGTGGTCCAGGACCACAAGCAGAGCTAACTTATGAGCAGAAACGTAAACGTTAAGGGAAAGAACCAGTGGTTGAGAAGAGTGAGAAGGTGAAGAAGCAACGGGTTAGACGTGGTTCAGGAATTGAGATTCCTAGTCAACTGTTTGTTCGTTCAACTCCTCCGGTATCTATTTCAAGTCCTATTCACACATCTCCTATGCCTCAACAGATTCCAAGGTCACCGACTCCGGTTCATATGCCAGTATCTCCTGAACCTCCTTCTATGACCTTGATGACTACTTCACGATCAAATCCTATTTTTGGTGACATCTTTCAGACTGTTTTGGCTCATATGCCTACACCGCAGCCTGCTACTCCAATGACTCATGCTACACCTACACAGTTGCCGAGACCTGAGCCCTCATTTATGACATTTACTCGCCATTAGAGTCCGTTGCAACCAGTTCATCCTAACTTCTTTGGTTTGAATCTTCAAACTCAATGGTTTCATATGATGAATCTGTTGCACCTTCAACCGACTCAAATGCAAGCTGACAGAGCTGCCCATGAGCTAGATCAAAGAAATTTGTTGCGACATATTCAGTTCACTCAACGTGAAAACAGGGAACTTAGAGCCCTTGTTGCTGCTCAGGGAGGAGAGATTAGAAAAAACAGGATGAAATCATACTCCAGCTCACTTGTAAAGATGATGAATTGAAGAAATTAAAGAATGATGAAGATGACCAAGATGGATCGGGAGGTGTAGATCAGCAACCGGGCGTTGGTTCTGCACTGTCGGCAGGTAATAAGACTGATTTGGGTGCTGGTGGTGGGTCTGGAGATAGTCAGTTGCAGATTGTGCCATACAAGGATTACACGAGAGCCAAACCGATTGATGTTATTCAGGCTAATATGATTTTGTTTGTCGGAATGGACGGAGTAGTGTATAGTATGGTGAACGCGGATGAGATCGAAGAAGGTGAATTTGTTGATCATTCGTTAACAAAAGAACAAATTGCCTTGCTTCTGGATCTAAACGAAGATGAGGTTGATGTGTTGGGTAAGAGTGTGGACGTGGATATTGAGATAGAGGAAAGTACTAATACAGGCATTCCACACGGGAATGTGCCTGATTTTGATGAGGTAGAGGTCGAAGACGTTACTGCTGAGGAGTACCCTGAGTTCTACACCGACAACAATAACAATGACTCAGGTATTCCGTTTTTCACTTCTGAACACTTTAATGCAGCGGAGCGTCGACTACGTGAAGAGATTGAAAAATGGAACAAAGCTGGTGAAACTAGTCACCTCACGGCAAAAGAAAGAAAACAGAAGCGTGATTTGGAAGGTATGTTTGATCATGATATGCAAAGAATGAACAAGATGATCGAGGCCTTTCGATACTATGAAAGGGAGGAAGTGAATTTGGCCAAGGCTCGAGCATCAGCATACCAAATGAAGAAATACAAGCCAACAAAAGATGTAAAAGGTGATTTGGTTGCGTGGCAATTTGGTTCGGATCTTAAGGTATATATCGTTAAGTGTGAGCACGATATTTATTATTTCAAGTGCCCACACGATATCTTATCTATGCCAAGATGGGATGTTAGAACACTAGCCAACAGACCGTTCGTGAATCGAGGAGATGATCAGTGGGCTGGGTGGTTCTATACTCATTTATTGCATGAAACCCATTATGGTTTCAAGTTCTTCAAGCCGCAGGTGCCAACTCATAAGTACATTGATGAGATAGATCCTCGCACGGGCTGGAGAAAGATGATATTGCAAGTGAAGCCGCCAAAGACAATGAAGAGGTCTCCAATGAACACATTCCCTCAGAGTCTGTTCACCTCGTTTAATTATTGGTATTATGACAATCATACAGGTGAAGCGGTTATAGTATATGGATCTGGGTCAAACACGAAGACCATACGTGTTATTGATCCAATGTGGTTGGTTAACTTATCTGAGTCTGATAACGATGCGTTATTTATAAGTCAGATCAGATTTACTAACGTAAGCGACTATGATCTTGCTATGCAATTCCAGAAAGTAGTTCGTGTCTGTTATGCATACAAGATTCACAGTTGTGTGTATTGGAAGACAAAGATGTTCCAGAGATGAAGATAAGGAGCTCGAGACGGGGGGAGTTTGTTGATACATGTTTTGTACGTCTTGGTCTTTATCAGGACATTAATGTAATAGTTTATTTGTATAGGGGCTTTAATGTAAAATTCCATTCGCTCTAATGTAAGTTACATTCGTTACCCCGTAACGAATGTAACAAATTCGTATTAAATGTAAGCTCATTCGTTAACCTTGTTTAACGAATGAGATAACGAATGAGGGCTATTCGTTATGTTTTAAGTGTATTAACGAATGAAGTATTCATTCGTATATGTTAATGTAACGAATGACACAATCGTTAAGTGTTAACTTAACGAATGTAGTTATCCCCTATATATATCCTGTAATCTATTCAGTAATGTAACAGTTCTTATTATTCCGCATTTCCTCTCGTTACTCTGCCCGATTAACCCCTCAAAACACACAGTTCACACACTAACATATTCCTAGCCTAATCGTATACCTAATCAGCGTTAACATCAATGTCATCACAAGATCTAGATCCGTAAGTGCTCTCTCATAAGAAATAAGCAAACCAATATTGTGAGTATCAATAATTAAATAATGAGCAAATAATCAATGTCATTTAACCATTGCCTAGCGAATCGGGCTTTGGCTACTATGACGGTATCATGCTAGAATAAGATTATGATGGACGTCTCCGAATGATAGAATAAACAAATAAGCAGGTAAGCAAATAGCAAATAAACATTTAATTGATCAACAGCACAATAAGTACGATTTGCTAGTTGTGAATAATATGTAGTAGGTAAATATTACTAAGTACGCCTAAAGTCCCCAAAATGTTTAGAAATAGTAAAATAAGGGGAGTGATTACTCACCTTAATGAATAGGTGAGATAATTAATAAAATAAGATTAAACGAGGAATTTAACATGCTGACTGATCCGACATGAATGAACTTGAAACTTGGAGACAATTAAGTAGAACTAAAACCAAGAATAATGCTGCTGGAATTATAACAAACGGAAAAACTCAAGATATGAAGTTTTTAATATTTAAGCGAGTCGGTACTGTTTAGAATTCGAACTTCGAATCTGGAGTTGGGTTCTGGGCAGTACACTCAAAATTTCAAAACAAACAAAAAAGTCTCGTGGCCCGAAAGCTAGTTTTGATCAGAAGATATAATAATTGAAAAATCACAAAAGTTGACTTTTATGCCCTTTAACGGGTCGGAATCAAATTGACCACCTAAACTCCATATATCAGTAAAATTGATTGAGGGATTTTGCTAGTCAGGTAAAATTTAACATTTTATCATAAGAAAACTTACTAAGAAAGATAAAGGAACGATGAGAAAATATGAGTCAAAGGTTCTTGAGCCTTGAAAGTTAAACCGAATAATGAAAATTTTTTGAAGAAAAATACAATGAACACCATAGTCACGAAAATTAGAGATGGAGGCTGAGTTACAGAAGTGTTTTAGGGTTTTATGATAAGTTAGTTTAAATACTAAGGGTTAGAATTCGTTTAATTGGTAAACGAACTCGTTTATGAAACAAAATAATCAATTAAATGATGAAATCGAATCCCATAACTTACAAAATCCGTTTTGGTTAACAAAGTAATGAACTTGGACTTGTTATAATATTATTTGACTTATATTGGGGCTTACGTTTTAGGTTTTGGATCAAAATAGGCATGATTTAGCATTGGAAATGAATAAACGAGTCAAAAACGAACTTTTGCTGATCAGGTGGCTGCCCACGTTAAGCGAAGAGGAGAGGAGGGATCTCTGCTTGAAACCTCGAGCAAAATTTTATAAAAACTTTGATTTTTTACATATTTAGCCCTTGTACTTCTATAAATGCGTTTTTAGCCATTTTAAGCAATTTTAAGGTTTTCTAAGAGTTGTTTGGCGAGTTTGAAAGTTAAGAGAATATAAATTAAGTTAAACAAGTTAAATACTAGTAAATGCAAGATTTCAATAATCCGAAAGATCTGAATTACATTCCCGATTCGGGTTAAACATAAACGAATATAAATATGAAAAATCCGAGATGTTACATCGTTACGATGAAGAACCGGCTGGAGGTGATAATCACAAGTTAGAGGAAGTGGAGATATGACCTGATGAAGGCGATTGCTTGGTTTTAGACGTGCTCTTAATGGAATGGTTGGTCTAGAAAAACACTCTCAACGTGAGGCTCTTTTTCGTACTTGATAATCTGTTCGCGGTATGGTATGTTCGTTGGTTATCGATAGTGGGAGTTGCACTAATGTGGCATCTCAAACCTTGATCACAAAGCTACAGTTATCAATGGAACAACATCTTTCGCCGTATGAAATCCATTGGCTTAACCAAAGTAAAGGTATTAACATTTCTCGTTGAGTTCTACTTTCGTTTAGTATTGGTAAGAGCTATACTGATAAGATATGGTGTGATATTATTCCTATGGATGCATGTCATGTGTTGTTAGGACATCCATGGTTATTTGACAGGAAGGTGTTACATGATGGGTACGACAATACATATTCCTTCATCAAGAATGATAAAAAGATAAGGCTACTACTAACGGTAATCAATCATGTAACTGAACACAAGGCTATGTCCATGCATTGGTCCATCAACCAGGATTATATGAATGTTTTTCTGTCAAAGATTATAATCCGATGGTGGGCAAGTCTCTTGCTATAGGTTCACATCAGTTAAGTCAACTTGAATTTAAAATTGGTATAAGGCAAACTTTGTTCAAGACAGGGAGGATGATAGCAACCTCATAGGAAATTCAAAATGGAGAGTCATTGGCTCACTAGCCGATACCACCGAAGACGGGTTATCCGGGTTAGCAGCAAACAGGTCTACAACTTGGACCAGCTGGGTTGGACTGTACACATGCAAAAGTGGCTAAGAACACAAACTAATGTAGTTACATCCCACGTGCCCATCATTGCCAAAAAAAATGTATTGTGATTGAGCCTGATTGGATCTAGATCTTACGTTGACATCGAGTTATTCGTCGATTAGTTATACAATTATGCTAGATTACGTTATGTGTGTGTATTGTGTGTGTTGAGAGTAAATTTGGACAGAGTAACGAGGCTGGAGAGGGAATAATCAGAACCGTTACATTAGAAATAGATTACAGGGGTATATATAGGGGATGACCTCATTCGTTAAGATAGCCTTAATGAATGGGTCATTCGTTAACTAAACTAACGAATGAAACATCTCATTCCTGTTACATTACACATAGCGAATAGCCTTCATTCGTTATGTTCCATTCGTTAAGCAGGGTTAACGAATGGGACGTACATTAATACGAATGTGACACATTCGTTACGGGGTAACGAATATGCCTTACAATAAAGGCGCATGTGACTATTTACATTAAACCCCCTATAAACTAAGACTATTACATTAACAGACAAAATAACGTCCGAGACGTACTAAACATGTATCAACAAACTCCCCCTCGTCTCGAGCTCTTTATTCTTCAGTGCTGGAACATCTTCGTCTTCCAGTCCACACAACTATGAATCTTGTATGCATAACAGACACGAACCACCTTCTGAAACTGCATAGCAATTTCGTAGTCGCTTACGTTAGCAAATCTGATCTGACTAGTAAATAAAGCATCATTGTCAGACTCAGATAAGTTAACAAGCCACATCGGATCAATCACACGAATAGTCTTCGTGTTTGAACCGGAACTAAATACAATAACTGCTTCACTCGTATGATTATCATAATACCAGTAGTTGAACGACGTGAACAGACTCTGAGGGAATGTTTTCATCGGTGCCCTCTTCATTGTCTTTAGCGGCTTCACCTGTAGGATCATCTTTCTCCAGCCAGTGCACGGATCAATCTCATCAATATACTTGTGAGTCGGCACCTGCGGCTTGAAGAATTTGAAACCATAACGGGTTTCATGCAATAAATGAGCGTAGAACCACTCAGCCCACTGATCTTTTCCTCGATTCATGAACGGTCTGTTGGTTAGTGTTTTAACATCCCACCTTGGCATAGATAAGATATCGTGTGGGTGCTTGAAATAATAAATACAGTGTTCCCACTTCACAATATACACTTTAAGATCAGAATCAAACTGGCAAGCCACCAAATCACCTTTAACATCTTTGACAGGCTTGTACTTCTTCATCTGGTATGCCGATGCTTGAGCCTTGGCCAATTTTACTTCCTCATTTTCATGATATCGAAAGGCCTCGATCATCTTTCTCATTTTCTTCATATCATGCTCAAACATACCCTCCAAAGCACGCTTCTGTTTTCTTTATCTAGAAGACAGGTGACTTGTCTCTGCAGCTTTGTTCCACTTCTCGATCTCTTCTCGTAAACGACGTTCTGCTGCATCAAAATGTTCTGTAGTGTAAAACGGAATACCTGAGTCATTGTTCTTGTTGTTGTTGTCAGTGTAGAACTCAGGGTACTCCTCAGCAGTAACATCCTCAACTTCCACTTCATCAAATTCAGGCACATTCCCGTATAGAATGCCTGTATTCGTACTTTCCTCAATCTCAACATCCACATCCATACTCATACTCAATTCCTCAACTTCTTCTTCATTAAGATCCAAAAGCAAGGCTATTTTCTCTTTAGTCAACGAATGATCTACAAACTCGCCTTCTTCGATCTCATCCGCGTTCACCATACTATAAATAATACCGTCCATACCCACAAATAAAATCATATTTGCTGGTACAACATCAATCGGTTTCGCACTCGTGTAATCCTTGCACAACACAATCTGCAACTGATTACCTTCTCCTTCATTACCACCACCCATACTTGTATCACCAGCTTGATTACCTGCTATGGGTCGTCGCGGTTATAGTCTAGTATGCATGCAGCTTCTAGTTCGCTCTAACCAATGGCTCTGATAAACTGAAAATTTTTCTTACTTTTTCAGACTCTCATCACGACTTGACTCAAATTTTCGGGACGAAAATTCTTTAACATGGGAATGATGTGACAATCGTCAATTTCAGGTTAACCCCGTTAACTCAACTCCGTCAATTCACTTTAAGATCGTTAAATCTATAACGCACACTTCATTACATTTAAACTAGGGTTTAAATGACGCTTAACACTTACTACATGTGTAGTCTTTCGGGATTTGCACCGAAACGCAAACGAGTTGACGCGAACGATTGATAAATAAACGACAAACGTCAAAACACTAATTATGTGATAATTATGTGTTAGGTATATGTGTGTTACTTGATTGTTATGTGGAATGTTAAACAAGAAACAAGAACCAACTAGTTTAGGCTAGAGATGTAACACTTGAAGGATTAGGGACTAGAGTGTAACTTGTATTATTATAAATATAACCTTAACACTAAACCCTAAATTATTTTCTAAACACAAGACCCGATCGGCCTCCCTCCTTGCTCCCTCACGGCTGCCGTCCACAAACACCCTCACACAACCCTCAAATCAAGTGATTAATCCAAGAACTAGGTGCTAGGAAGGTATACTTGATCATCCCTTACCTCCTTGTTGTTTAATTTTGATGTTTAATGGGTTAAGTATAAACCCTAGGCAGCCGATTTTGGTTCATGTATATGGTTAATATGATTGTTGTTATTTGGATAATGAATTGATAACTAGATTGATGTTGTTGCATGATTCATTGTTGTCTTTGATTTGAGTTAAAACACAAACCCTAATCTTGTATGTATGGTGTAATTGAGTTGCATGGATAGTAGTATTAGTGTCTAGCATGTTATATGATTTATTTGTGATCCATGGCTAGTGAAATTGTTAAGTTTTGATGTGAACAGAATCTGGACAGAATGTATGTACGATGTTCAAGTGACTGTAACGAAGTGTAAACGTGAAAATTGGTTGAGATTGTGGGTACTGCAGTAAACTAGGTTGAGTCTAGTTTTCATGAAGTATAAGTTTGTAATTTTTGGACAAGTATAAGTGTGCTTTTATGATTTTACAAAAACGTGGTGCAAAGCTGAGCTGCTAGACCTGCTGTTAGGTTATGTTGTAAATGTTATATCTCATGAACTACGAGACCAATTGGGTTGGTTCCACTTCTGGAAGTTGACTCATTGAGTTAGGAACCAAACCCAAGTGGTCTTGCATTTATTGGATTTTTCGTTTAACGGGAATTGCAAATAACATTCTGTTGCGCATGAATCTGACTGATATGAGTTTACTGTAGTGTTTTGATCATTATGAGAAATCTATATGGAATAAAAATAAGATAAAATATGTTCTGGAAACCTAAGACATGTATGTTTCAGTGGTGATTTTTGGTGAATTAATTGAGATGATATGATCGGTGAAATAGTACAATCTTTCAAGTAGAAATTCTGTCACAGTGAAACTAGCTGCTGAGTTGTGTATAAATGCATGAAATATGATATTTCTTATATAATTGTTGTGTTTTGACCAAAATACCCTTGCGGGGAATAGTTGCAAATTGATTGCCATGATTTGACCAAATTGCCCTTATGGGGAATAATGGCTAGTAAATTGTTATTTGTTGACCAAAATGCCCTTACGGGGATAATTGCTAGTAAAGTATGTTATTAATACATGACACAAAAGTAATTGTTCACTCACGTATCGTATCACAATTGTACTTGTTTAAGTCACACACGATTCACAAACGAAACACGAAACATGTTACGTGCATAGGTATTATGTGCCGAGTCTAGAGACTCGTTAAACATACCGATACTTAGAAAATCTCTTTGTTATTTAGAACGCTAGAGAGCTTCTACGACGCGCATCACTTGGTGATCTAAATCGGGATATTCTTCGCAAACAGTGAGTTCACTTACCCCACTCTTAAACTGTTTTCAAACGTTTTTCACTTGGGGGAGATAACATACTCCGATAAACGCATTTTCTGAGATAAACGCATATTTAAGATTTTGTTATAAATTATATATCACTTGTAAAGGCTAAGCGGCAAACGTAACATTTGAAGTCCCACACATCGAACCGGTTAATATTTGGAATAGCGAGTAACTGTTGAGTAGTACTACTGGGTTTGACAAACCCCACCCGACGCTAAGCTCAACTGGAGGTTGAGTGGGTGTAATTTTGGCTAACACTTACCATGGTCTGGGTTGACTTGGTGACGGGCACTTGATAAACAGTCAGCTTCGGTCTCGAACCACTTAGCGATACTTGTTGTATAGATTAGCTACCTATCGATATATAATTTGACGTAACACTATCTGGTAATGCAAAACACTTAAACGTCGTAACGTGGTTACGCAACACTTAAACGCCGTAACGTGGTTACGCAACACTTAAACGCCGTAACGTGGTTACGCAACACTTAAACGCCGTAACGTGGTTACGCAACACTGAAACGTCGTAACGAGGTTACGCAAAACGCTAAACGATTTATCTTATATAACTTGTGAACTCACCAACCTTGTGTTGACACTTTTAGTATGTTATTCTCAGGTAGCCGAGGCGGGCGCGCGTATGAGTGAAAGAGATAAAGAGATAAGATTACCAGACTACACAAACCTATGCAGTGCGTATCATTATAACTAATGGGTCGTCGCGGTTATAGTCTAGTATGCATGCAGCTTCTAGTTCGCTATAACCAATGGCTCTGATACCAATCTGTCACACCCTCAAAATCCACTCACGGAGTTTTACCGTCAGAGGGTGTGAACTGGCAGAATCGGAATCATCAGTTATAATCAAACCATAAAAACGTTTAAATGCAAATAAGTGCGGAAGCGTAAAAACCTTAATTCAAAAGTTGCGTCACGCAGGACGACTTAAAACCAAAGATAACTGTTAAAAATAAGTTTGCAGAATAAAAGTGTTTTCATTTAATGCATGCTCCTAAACCGCGCGCCCGCCTCGGCTACCTGAGAATAACATACTAAAAGTGTCAACACAAGGTTGGTGAGTTCACAAGTTATATAAGATAAATCGTTTAGCGTTTTGCGTAACCTCGTTACGACGTTTCAGTGTTGCGTAACCACGTTACGGCGTTTAAGTGTTGCGTAACCACGTTACGGCGTTTAAGTGTTGCGTAACCACGTTACGACGTTTAAGTGTTTTGCATTACCAGATAGTGTTACGTCAAATTATATATCGATAGGTAGCTAATCTATACAACAAGTATCGCTAAGTGGTTCGAGACCGAAGCTGACTGTTTATCAAGTGCCCGTCACCAGGTCAACCCAGACCATGGTAAGTGTTAGCCAAAATTACACCCACTCAACCTCCAGTTGAGCTTAGCGTCGGGTGGGGTTTGTCAAACCCAGTAGTACTACTCAACAGTGACTCGCTATTCCAAATATTAACCGGTTCGATGTGTGGGACTTCAAATGTTACGTTTGCCGCTTAGCCTTTACAAGTGATATATAATTTATAACAAAATCTTAAATATGCGTTTATCTCAGAAAATGCGTTTATCGGAGTATGTTATCTCCCCCAAGTGAAAAACGTTTAAAAACAGTTTAAGAGTGGGGTAAGTGAACTCACTGTTTGCGAAGAATATCCCGATTTAGATCACCAAGTGATGCGCGTCGTAGAAGCTCTCTAGCGTTCTAAATAACAAAGAGATTTTCTAAGTATCGGTATGTTTAACGAGTCTCTAGACTCGGCACATAATACCTATGCACGTAACATGTTTCGTGTTTCGTTTGTGAATCGTGTGTGACTTAAACAAGTACAATTGTGATACGATACGTGAGTGAACAATTACTTTTGTGTCATGTATTAATAACATACTTTACTAGCAATTATCCCCGTAAGGGCATTTTGGTCAACAAATAACAATTTACTAGCCATTATTCCCCATAAGGGCAATTTGGTCAAATCATGGCAATCAATTTGCAACTATTCCCCGCAAGGGTATTTTGGTCAAAACACAACAATTATATAAGAAATATCATATTTCATGCATTTATACACAACTCAGCAGCTAGTTTCACTGTGACAGAATTTCTACTTGAAAGATTGTACTATTTCACCGATCATATCATCTCAATTAATTCACCAAAAATCACCACTGAAACATACATGTCTTAGGTTTCCAGAACATATTTTATCTTATTTTTATTCCATATAGATTTCTCATAATGATCAAAACACTACAGTAAACTCATATCAGTCAGATTCATGCGCAACAGAATGTTATTTGCAATTCCCGTTAAACGAAAAATCCAATAAATGCAAGACCACTTGGGTTTGGTTCCTAACTCAATGAGTCAACTTCCAGAAGTGGAACCAACCCAATTGGTCTCGTAGTTCATGAGATATAACATTTACAACATAACCTAACAGCAGGTCTAGCAGCTCAGCTTTGCACCACGTTTTTGTAAAATCATAAAAGCACACTTATACTTGTCCAAAAATTACAAACTTATACTTCATGAAAACTAGACTCAACCTAGTTTACTGCAGTACCCACAATCTCAACCAATTTTCACGTTTACACTTCGTTACAGTCACTTGAACATCGTACATACATTCTGTCCAGATTCTGTTCACATCAAAACTTAACAATTTCACTAGCCATGGATCACAAATAAATCATATAACATGCTAGACACTAATACTACTATCCATGCAACTCAATTACACCATACATACAAGATTAGGGTTTGTGTTTTAACTCAAATCAAAGACAACAATGAATCATGCAACAACATCAATCTAGTTATCAATTCATTATCCAAATAACAACAATCATATTAACCATATACATGAACCAAAATCGGCTGCCTAGGGTTTATACTTAACCCATTAAACATCAAAATTAAACAACAAGGAGGTAAGGGATGATCAAGTATACCTTCCTAGCACCTAGTTCTTGGATTAATCACTTGATTTGAGGGTTGTGTGAGGGTGTTTGTGGACGGCAGCCGTGAGGGAGCAAGGAGGGAGGCCGATCGGGTCTTGTGTTTAGAAAATAATTTAGGGTTTAGTGTTAAGGTTATATTTATAATAATACAAGTTACACTCTAGTCCCTAATCCTTCAAGTGTTACATCTCTAGCCTAAACTAGTTGGTTCTTGTTTCTTGTTTAACATTCCACATAACAATCAAGTAACACACATATACCTAACACATAATTATCACATAATTAGTGTTTTGACGTTTGTCGTTTATTTATCAATCGTTCGCGTCAACTCGTTTGCGTTTCGGTGCAAATCCCGAAAGACTACACATGTAGTAAGTGTTAAGCGTCATTTAAACCCTAGTTTAAATGTAATGAAGTGTGCGTTATAGATTTAACGATCTTAAAGTGAATTGACGGAGTTGAGTTAACGGGGTTAACCTGAAATTGACGATTGTCACATCATTCCCATGTTAAAGAATTTTCGTCCCGAAAATTTGAGTCAAGTCGTGATGAGAGTCTGAAAAGTAAGAAAAATTTTCAGTTTATCAGAGCCATTGGTTAGAGCGAACTAGAAGCTGCATGCATACTAGACTATAACCGCGACGACCCATTAGTTATAATGATACGCACTGCATAGGTTTGTGTAGTCTGGTAATCTTATCTCTTTATCTCTTTCACTCATACGCGCGCATACAAGGCTTACCTGTAGGAATGTCGACGCCACCCTCATCATCATCCGATTCGATGACGCATGCTCACGGGAAGGAACCTCAGTTACCTACCGCCTCGCCATCCCGCGTAGTCCCGGAACTCGAAGCTCCCGCACCGAAGAGGTACCGCCTATCCGGAGGCCTTTACGAAAACGACGTTAGCTGGGATTGGTACCCTAACATGATCAGACGTATGGTCTATCGCGAACAAGTTCCCCCGTTGCCTCACCCGAACCATCCTGCTTATCCCAACACTCTACCACCCCTAACCGAACCTGTGGAGCGAGTTCTCGCAGCTGTTGTTTCTTGTTTGGAGCGTGATGTGGGTTACATGCGCTACACGAGAGAAAATGTTGCCAAACTGTTTAAAGACGGAACCGAGACTCAGGAGGAGATTGCCCGCATGGCAGCGGCAATGAAAGATATGCAAGAGACTAGTGAGCAACAAATGAAGGTTATGATGAAGATGCAAGCTGAGATGATAGACTTGCAAGAGCAACTCCAAGAAGCAAGGACCCGAACTGAGATAGCGTTAGAGCGTTGCGATGTCTTACAAATGCAACTTGCTCAGAACGCAGCCGAACCTGAAGAAGATCCTGAAGAGGAGCCTGAGGAAGATCCCGATGAAGATCCCGAGGAGGAACCCGAAGAAGAACCTGAAGAAGAACCGGCTGAGGAGGAGGCACACTCAGAGGTGTCCTCAGATGACGACATCTAGTAATGATGACACTTAGATGGAGGGGTTGTCTCCATCCGAACTATTATTTTTCTATGATTTTAAGGATTGATTGGAAATACTTTGTAGCGAATACAATGGTTTTAATCATGAATTTTTTTTAGACTAATATGTGGTTGTGATGCGATGTTGTTTCTTATTTTCTTTCTTACCTATCTTTTATTACATGTATGGTGTGTTGTATATGAAAGAAAAATTCATGTTTAACATTTTATACGGTGATTCTAGGAAATGGCCGGAAGAAACGCTGGACGAGGACGTGGTAACATCAGCATGACTGCAGCTGAACTCCAAACTCTGCTGAATGACCATGTGGCGGCCGCTTTAGCCGCACACGTTCAGAATCAAACTGGAGGTCCGAGTGGAACGTGTACCTTCAAGAACTACCTTGACTGCAAGCCCAGTACGTTTAAGGGCACTGAGGGAGCTATAGGCTTCCTGCGTTGGGCTGAGAAGGCTGAGTCGGCTTTTGAGATGTGTAATTGTCCCCCTGCCAGTAGGGTCAAATTCGCTGCTGGGACACTTGATGATTCCGCCCTCACTTGGTGGAATTCAAACGTCCAGATCCTTGGGTTGGAACTGGCTAACGCGATGAACTGGGAGGAGTTCAAGAGCATGATGCGAGAGGAGTACTGTCCGAGGGAAGAAATTTCGAAGTTAGAGTCGGAGCTTTGGTCGTTGAAGATGGTGGGTTCGGAAATCGAAGCCTACACCACTCGTTCGCACGAGTTGGCTGTGATGTGTCCGCGGATGGTGGATCCGCCGAGCAAGAGAATAGAAATGTACATTGATGGTTTAGCACCGCAAATTCAGGGCATGGTGACGTCTTCCCGACCAGCCACGATCCAACAAGCGATCCGTTTAGCTCACAAACTGACGGATCAGGCTGTGACCCAAGGTGCGTTACCACCTAGGGGTTCGACCACTAAAGCCCGTGACAACCCGAGTAATGACCACGTCAGCAACAGTAACAGCAACAGCAACCCGAACAGCGGGAAGAGAAAGTTGGACAACACCAGATCTTCATCCTCGAACCTCCCACCGCAACAACACTACCGTAAGCCCGAGTTCACTCGGAGCTTTAACACTCAGAATCACAACAACAACACCAACCACAACGGTAGCGGGCAGGTTTCGAGCGGATATGCTGGGAAATATCCAAAGTGCAACAGGTGCAGCTATCATCATGTTGGCCAGTGTGACCGTGTCAAGTGTCAAAGATGCGGAAAGATAGGTCACCCAGCGAAAGAGTGTAGAGGAGTCCTTGCGGCAAAGGGTGCTCCTAAGCTACCGATGACAACTAAGGGATGTTTTGAATGTGGGCAGGAAGGTCATTTCCGGAAGGATTGCCCCAAGCTGAAACAGAATGACAACAATGGGGGTAATGGAAGTGGCAGTAATGGTGGAGGAAATGGCAAAGGAAGAGCGTTTGTGATTGGATCGGGCCAAGCCCGCAATGATCCGCATGTGGTGTCTGGTAAGTTCCCTGTAAACGATTGTTTTGCTTCTGTTTTGTTTGACACTGGAGCTGATAGAAGTTTTGTGTCGAAAGCTTTTAGCCAACTTTTAGACCTTACTCCAACCCCGTTAGACGCTAAGTTTCCTGTTGAATTAGCTAACGGTAAAACTGTAGTAACAACTCATATACTTGCGGGATGTAAGTTGAAACTGTCAGGTCATGTCTTTGACATCGACCTTATTCCTTTTACGCTTAGTAGTTTCGATGTCGTTGTCGGCATGGACTGGTTATCCGAGAACCGAGCGGAGATTATATGCCATGATAAGATAGTCCATATTACCACCCCTTCCGGCGAGATCATTTCGGTCCGAGGCGAGAGAAGCGGCATGACCACCAGCGTCATTACCCTTATGAAGGCACTGAAGTATCTACGAAAGGGTCATCCGGCAATTTTGGCGCAGATTGTTGAGAAACCCGCGGAGGAGAAACGAATTGAAGATATACCTGTTGTGCGAGACTTCCCGGAAGTTTTCCCAGAGGATTTACCCGGACTCCCTCCTATTCGTCAAGTCGAATTCCAAATCGAGTTGACACCCGGTGCAGCACCCATAGCACGAGCCCCGTATCGGCTCGCACCGGTGGAACTTCAGGAGTTGTCCACTCAGTTGCAAGATTTGTTGGATAAGGGTTTTATCCGACCTAGCTCATCGCCATGGGGAGCCCCTGTCTTGTTTGTCCGAAAGAAAGACGGGACTTTCCGAATGTGCATCGACTACCGGGAGTTGAACAAGGTGACGGTCAAGAACCGTTATCCTTTACCCCGAATTGATGATTTGTTTGACCAGCTTCAAGGATCGAGTTACTACTCGAAGATTGATCTACGATCCGGTTACCACCAGCTGAGAGTGCGCGAAGAAGATATCTCAAAGACGGCTTTCAGAACACGGTATGGTCACTGCGAGTTTTCGGTTATGCCTTTTGGCCTAACCAACGCGCCAGCCGTATTTATGGATCTCATGAATCGAGTATGCAAGGCGTACCTCGACAAGTTCGTGATTGTTTTCATCGATGATATTCTCGTCTACTCCAAGAACGAGACTGACCACGAAGAGCACCTAAGGGTAATTCTGGAACTATTGAAGAAGGAACAACTGTATGATAAACTCTCGAAATGTGAATTTTGGCTTCGCGAGGTTCACTTTTTAGGACATGTGATCAACGAGAATGGTATACATGTCGATCCCGGTAAGGTAGAGGCCATCAAAAACTGGGAAGCACCTAAGACTCCGACTGAGGTGCGACAATTCCTAGGACTGGCTGGCTACTACCGGCGTTTCATCGAGGGATTTTCAAAAATTGCTCAACCCCTCACCGCTTTGACCCACAAGGGCACTAAGTACAACTGGGGTGACGCGCAAGAATCCGCTTTTCAACTGTTGAAAACCAAGCTTTGTAGCGCCCCTATTTTAGCCCTCCCCGAGGGAACGGAAAATTTTGAGGTACACTGTGACGCATCTATACAAGGTCTCGGTTGTGTGCTGATGCAACTCGAGAAAGTTATAGCCTACGCCTCTCGACAACTACGAGTTCACGAGAAGAACTACACGACCCATGATTTGGAACTCGGAGCTGTGGTGTTTGCTCTTAAGATATGGAGGCATTACTTGTACGGTACCAAGTTTACCATTTACACCGACCACAAGAGTCTCCAACATATCTACGATCAGAAGGAGCTGAACATGCGACAGCGTCGTTGGGTCGAGCTGCTTAAAGATTACGATTGTGCCATCTAGTACCACCCTGGCAAGGCCAATGTGGTGGCCGACGCCCTCAGCAGAAAAGAAACAGATAAACCCAGACGGGTGAGAGCATTGCAACTCACGATTCATGCCAGCTTACCCGATCAGATTCGCGATGCGCAACTGGAAGCTTTGAAAGATGATAATCTTCCGTCGGAACTCATGCGGGGCATGAACAAGCAACTTGAAACCAGATCGGACGGGGTCCGATATTTTGAGAACCGGATTTGGGTTCCACGATACGGAGAGTTGAGAACTCTAGTGATGGACGAAGCTCACAAGTCCCGATATTCTATCCACCCTGGCTCAGATAAAATGTATCATGATTTAAAGGCACTTTACTGGTGGCCGAACATGAAAGCCGACATTGCCACCTACGTGAGCAAATGTTTGACTTGTGCCAGAGTCAAGATAGAATACCAGAAACCATCTGGTCTACTGCAACAACCGGAGCTCCCAATGTGGAAATGGGAACACATCTCAATGGATTTTATTACGGGTTTGCCTAAGACACCGACGGGATGCGATACCATCTGGGTGATCGTTGACCGGTTGACTAAATCGGCACACTTCCTAGCAATTAAGGAAACGGACAAAATGGAAAGACTGACTCGCGTATACATGAAAGAAGTGGTGTCTAGACACGGAGTGCCTGTCTCGATCATTTCCGATCGAGATTCTCGTTTCACCTCGCACTTTTGGAAGTCGCTGCAAAGCGCACTGGGCACCCGTCTCGATATGAGTACAGCATACCATCCTCAGACGGATGGGCAAAGTGAACGGACTATTCAGACCCTGGAGGATATGTTGCGTGCATGCGTTTTAGATTTCGGAAAAAAGTTGGGAACCCCACTTACCCTTGGTAGAGTTTTCGTATAATAACAGCTACCACGCAAGTATTAAGGCAGCGCCGTTTGAAGCGCTGTACGGACGGAAGTGTCGATCACCACTCTGCTGGGCAGAGGTGGGTGACAGCCAAATCACTGGTCCGGAACTGGTACTCGAAACCTCGGAAAAGATTGTTCAAATCCGAAATCGCATGGCAGCAGCACGAGATCGCCAAAAGAGTTACGCCGACAAGCGCCGAAAACCTCTCGAATTTCAAGTGAACGATCGGGTGTTACTCAAAGTCTCACCTTGGAAAGGTGTGGTTCGCTTTGGGAAGCGAAACAAACTCAACCCACGATATGTTGGTCCGTACCGGATAACTGAGCGCATTGGTCCGGTGGCGTACCGACTGGACCTACCAACAGAACTCAGTGGCGTACACGATGTATTCCACGTATCAAATTTGAAGAAATGCCTATCTGATGAAAACCATGTAGTCCCTTTGGAGGAACTACAAGTTGATGAACAGTTACGTTTCATCGAGGAACCAGTCGAAGTTTTGGATTGGGAAACCAAAACGCTCAAACACAGCAAAATTCCAATCGTTAAGGTTCGTTGGAACTCGAGACGTGGACCGGAGTTCACGTGGGAACGCGATGATCACATGATGAAAAAGTATCCTCACCTTTTTGAAGGGCTAACCAAACACCGAAAACCGCGAAACCCGGCAAACCGTCAAACATCACCGGAGGTATGAACTAAATTTCGGGACGAAATTTCTTTCTACTAGGGGATGATATGACAAACTGAAAATTTTTCTTACTTTTTCAGACTCTCATCACGACTTGACTCAAATTTTCGGGACGAAAATTCTTTAATATGGGAATGATGTGACAATCGTCAATTTCAGGTTAACCCCGTTAACTCAACTCCGTCAATTCACTTTAAGATCGTTAAATCTATAACGCACACTTCATTACATTTAAACTAGGGTTTAAATGACGCTTAACACTTACTACATGTGTAGTCTTTCGGGATTTGCACCGAAACGCAAACGAGTTGACGCGAACGATTGATAAATAAACGACAAACGTCAAAACACTAATTATGTGATAATTATGTGTTAGGTATATGTGTGTTACTTGATTGTTATGTGGAATGTTAAACAAGAAACAAGAACCAACTAGTTTAGGCTAGAGATGTAACACTTGAAGGATTAGGGACTAGAGTGTAACTTGTATTATTATAAATATAACCTTAACACTAAACCCTAAATTATTTTCTAAACACAAGACCCGATCGGCCTCCCTCCTTGCTCCCTCACGGCTGCCGTCCACAAACACCCTCACACAACCCTCAAATCAAGTGATTAATCCAAGAACTAGGTGCTAGGAAGGTATACTTGATCATCCCTTACCTCCTTGTTGTTTAATTTTGATGTTTAATGGGTTAAGTATAAACCCTAGGCAGCCGATTTTGGTTCATGTATATGGTTAATATGATTGTTGTTATTTGGATAATGAATTGATAACTAGATTGATGTTGTTGCATGATTCATTGTTGTCTTTGATTTGAGTTAAAACACAAACCCTAATCTTGTATGTATGGTGTAATTGAGTTGCATGGATAGTAGTATTAGTGTCTAGCATGTTATATGATTTATTTGTGATCCATGGCTAGTGAAATTGTTAAGTTTTGATGTGAACAGAATCTGGACAGAATGTATGTACGATGTTCAAGTGACTGTAACGAAGTGTAAACGTGAAAATTGGTTGAGATTGTGGGTACTGCAGTAAACTAGGTTGAGTCTAGTTTTCATGAAGTATAAGTTTGTAATTTTTGGACAAGTATAAGTGTGCTTTTATGATTTTACAAAAACGTGGTGCAAAGCTGAGCTGCTAGACCTGCTATTAGGTTATGTTGTAAATGTTATATCTCATGAACTACGAGACCAATTGGGTTGGTTCCACTTCTGGAAGTTGACTCATTGAGTTAGGAACCAAACCCAAGTGGTCTTGCATTTATTGGATTTTTCGTTTAACGGGAATTGCAAATAACATTCTGTTGCGCATGAATCTGACTGATATGAGTTTACTGTAGTGTTTTGATCATTATGAGAAATCTATATGGAATAAAAATAAGATAAAATATGTTCTGGAAACCTAAGACATGTATGTTTCAGTGGTGATTTTTGGTGAATTAATTGAGATGATATGATCGGTGAAATAGTACAATCTTTCAAGTAGAAATTCTGTCACAGTGAAACTAGCTGCTGAGTTGTGTATAAATGCATGAAATATGATATTTCTTATATAATTGTTATGTTTTGACCAAAATACCCTTGCGGGGAATAGTTGCAAATTGATTGCCATGATTTGACCAAATTGCCCTTATGGGGAATAATGGCTAATAAATTGTTATTTGTTGACCAAAATGCCCTTACGGGGATAATTGCTAGTAAAGTATGTTATTAATACATGACACAAAAGTAATTGTTCACTCACGTATCGTATCACAATTGTACTTGTTTAAGTCACACACGATTCACAAACGAAACACGAAACATGTTACGTGCATAGGTATTATGTGCCGAGTCTAGAGACTCGTTAAACATACCGATACTTAGAAAATCTCTTTGTTATTTAGAACGCTAGAGAGCTTCTACGACGCGCATCACTTGGTGATCTAAATCGGGATATTCTTCGCAAACAGTGAGTTCACTTACCCCACTCTTAAACTGTTTTCAAACGTTTTTCACTTGGGGGAGATAACATACTCCGATAAACGCATTTTCTGATATAAACGCATATTTAAGATTTTGTTATAAATTATATATCACTTGTAAAGGCTAAGCGGCAAACGTAACATTTGAAGTCCCACACATCGAACCGGTTAATATTTGGAATAGCGAGTCACTGTTGAGTAGTACTACTGGGTTTGACAAACCCCACCCGACGCTAAGCTCAACTGGAGGTTGAGTGGGTGTAATTTTGGCTAACACTTACCATGGTCTGGGTTGACCTGGTGACGGGCACTTGATAAACAGTCAGCTTCGGTCTCGAACCACTTAGCGATACTTGTTGTATAGATTAGCTACCTATCGATATATAATTTGACGTAACACTATCTGGTAATGCAAAACACTTAAACGTTGTAACGTGGTTACGCAACACTTAAACGCCGTAACGTGGTTACGCAACACTTAAACGCCGTAACGTGGTTACGCAACACTTAAACGCCGTAACGTGGTTACGCAACACTGAAACGTCGTAACGAGGTTACGCAAAACGCTAAACGATTTATCTTATATAACTTGTGAACTCACCAACCTTGTGTTGACACTTTTAGTATGTTATTCTCAGGTAGCCGAGGCGGGCGCGCGGTTTAGTAGCATGCATTAAATGAAAACACTTTTATTCTGCAAACTTATTTTTAACAGTTATCTTTGGTTTTAAGTCGTCCTGCGTGACGCAACTTTTGAATTAAGGTTTTTACGCTTCCGCACTTATTTGCATTTAAACGTTTTTATGGTTTGATTATAACTGATGATTCCGATTCTGCCAGTTCACACCCTCTGACGGTAAAACTCCGTGAGTGGATTTTGAGGGTGTGACAATTGAAGATGCAACAGATTCTTCATGTGGAACCATTGAGTTTGAGGAGACATACCGAAGAAATTTGGATGAACTAGTTGCAAGGGACCCTGAGGACGAGTAAATGTCATAAATGAATGCTCAGGTCGTGGCAACTGAGTAGGTGTAACTGAAGTCTGTGGTGTAGGCATACGAGCCAACACTGTCTGCAATACATCTCCAAAATAAGGATCTGGTCTTGCAGTAGTAATCAAAGTCATAGATGGAGGCACTGGAGAAATAGGCATTTGAATAGGAGTTGGAGATCGAGTAAAAACAGGAGTAGGAGATCTCAGAATACTCTGAGGCAATGTAGAAGTAGGAATAAGAGCAGAAATAGATACTGGTGGAGTCGATCTCTCAAAAGGTTGACTAGGAATCTCAATACCAGAACAACTTCGCACCCTTTATTTCTTTGGTTTTTCTCCCTTCTCCACCATAGGTTCTTTGCCTTTACGTTTACGTTTCTGTGCATAAGTTAACTCAACTTGTGGTCCTGGACCACCATCACCACCATCATTTCCACCATTTCCACCATCACCACCTTCACGTTCAAAGTCTGAATCATCATGAGCCCAACGATTATTAGGTGGTGCAACATAATCAATATTCACAAGGTAACCAATCAAACGCCTAAACCTCGGTCGTTCTTCCAGACTCTAACCTCGGTAAGATCTTAAACGTCTCATCATCTCATCATTCATGTGCTCAAGCTTCATAACATCATCTTTATCTTTAAACAAATCAGGCTGTAGATCATTGATCATCATCTGCAGAAATCTCGGATACATAAGAAACTTGTGACGGCTCATGAGATTTTCCTTCAAGTGATAATAAACCAATTCAGAGAAATTGAATGGTTTATTTAACACCAAGGCAACACACACAGATTGTAACATAACTCTACACTCGTCAAAACCACCTTTGCGTCCACCGAGACAATGTATCACCACGTGTAGCAAGTACTTGTATTGTTCGCACAAGTTTGCTTTGTTGTAAATTGATTTTCCCAGATCACCATTATACTTAACCCTTCCAAATAATCCACGTATCAAACTCCAATCAAACTCGCATCTATCATCTATGGTATCACGAAAGCCCAGTGAATCTCGAATCACCCTAACATCAATCACTACTCTTTAATCTTGAATCACTGCCTCTATCTGATTCTCGGCCTCGTTAAACTTAGCTGCTTCCCAAAAGGCACGTATAATACTCTGATAAACGACAGCACGAGTAGAAATAGCCTTGTATATTCTGGAACGCGTCAATAAACTGATCACGCCCCCGAATATCGGTGAGTCTTCAAACTTCGGCTCTAGATAAGCACATATATTGTGGCTCTTGTTCCATGATAATAAAACTGGAGCTTGTTCAGGTTCGGCTTGAGGCGGTTGATCAGGGTTAGCCTCTGGATTTTGCTCGGGAATAGGATTTTGAACATTCTCTTCAGCCATTTCTGTTTACACAAACAAAAATATCATTATAATATTCAAACTGATTAACGAATGTCCATCTCATAACGAATAAGACATTCGTTATATATTAATCTTTCATTCGTTAAAGATAACGAATCAAACTCATACGTTAAATCATTTGTAATGATAACGAATCTGATTTATTATATTAACAAATCATTCCTGATTTGTTATCCTATTCGCTATCAGTAGAATACCTATTCGTTACATTTAATGAATCCTATAGTCATTTGTTAACATGTTAACGAATCTGGCTATCATTCGTTAAACTAATAACGAATCTTAGTTAAATAAACACTTTGACTATCAAGAGTCAATTTTACAATTAATTTTGACTAAATCACGTCAAAGACGACGATTGTCATAGATGAAACTCCTAATTTCCAATCACATTTCACAATTAACTTGGTCAATCATGTTCGGTAATCGGTTTAAAACGTTGACCAATGATTATCTGGTATAATTTCGATCAATATATGAATTTTTAAACAGGTTAATTGTTCGTTTAGCAAAATTCACCAATACATTCAGTTAACCCCAAATTCACCGATGAAATGTAATGAATATCAGATGATTGAGATCGTCCATACCTGTAAAACACGATAATCTTAATCAATTGCGATAATAAGCAGGTATAGAATTTTGCAAGAGTTCGTTTGAGTATGCGATAAAATAGTAACAGGCGAATGAAGGGTCATTCGTCTGATATTGGGATTATAAACCCCAATAATTTCACATATATCGAGGTCATTCGTTCAAATTTGAACTAACGAATGGCCTCATTCGTTAGCTTACAATCTGATTCGTTTAAAATTTTAAACGAATTAGATTCTCATTCATTAACATTTTAATGAATAATAATTTAACTTTTTCATTTGTTAAATTTATAACGAATCTCAGAGTCATTCGTTAAAATTATAACGAATGATACATTATAAAATCATTCCATTCGTTAAAAGTGTAAACGAGTGTCTTCCATTCGTTATGCTCAACGGAAGTGAATGTTAAGACAACGAATAAGAAACTTATTCATTATGTTTTAAATAACGAATGGATTTACAATCGTTAACCAGTTAACGAATCACCAAACTTCCTTAGCGAATGAGAAGTAATCTCACTAAGGATTTAAATAATATTAAAACCAATTAGGGTTTTAATGAATTAAATAAAATTAAAACCAATTATGTTTTAATGGATACATTATATCACCAATCAAC
This sequence comes from Bidens hawaiensis, assembly GCF_021521415.1. NCBI lineage: Eukaryota > Viridiplantae > Streptophyta > Magnoliopsida > Asterales > Asteraceae > Bidens > Bidens hawaiensis. Next base: position 357,911 of record NW_027491053.1, read on the forward strand.
GATCGATACGATTTAAATTAAACGGATTTTTACGTTAATACTCAACCGATACCAGTTGTGAATTACGTTAAGCACGATTAACTTAAAACTTTTGGGAGTTAAACTTGTTCTTTTTGTTTTGGATTATTCAATAGCTTGGTAAATCGAAAATAATGCAGAATTGAAAAAAAAAAATTAATCTTTTTGTATTTTTGAAAATTTTCAATTAACAAACAACGTAAAACAGTAAACAATTAAACTTATCAAAGCAGTACATATTTTTGTGAGTCGAGCAAGGAATCATATTGATCAAAATTTCTGTCAATCACAGTTTTATTTTCAGCTTTTATTATGACAGGTGTTAAGTCGATTATTGGCATTGTTGTCCACTTAAATCTTCTAACAAATTTTTCAAAATTTTCGATGATATCTCTTAATTTGTTCAATTAGGTACAAATATCAGAAAGAATTAGTTCAAATCTTGATTCAAGTGTAATTTGATTTTTTTCAAATCACCCCAACTTGACTTCAACCTTAGAACCAATTTGATGAAAAGTGATTATTTTAAGCAATCATAGTCCGTAATCCCCACTACAAGACATACTCCCGTTATCAAGCAATACCCTAAGGTCCATTCCCATGGATGAGTATGCATGATTTCATCTGTCAGTTTATAGACATTGTGTCCCTTGTGGTCCGTTTCTTAATGGTAATTAGACGCGAGCAAGGGGACAATGTATGACTCACAGTGTGGTTTGATCAAGTTTGTAATTCATTTTGTACACGAAGTACTTTTTGCAATCAAGTTTAGAGATTTAAGAAGTTACACTGCGGGTTTGCTTTTACAAGCATTTTTAATATTCATCGAAATGAATACTAGATGTAAAACCGCATAAAGACCCAATGGAATCCGGACCCTTAAAGCATCCCATAAATACAGGATTTAAGGCCACAAGACCATACATCGTTGAAGCGTTAACCACCAACTAGACTCTTTTTGTTAAAATGGTTTTCAAATTGATTAGAAGGCTTGAGTATGACCGGATTATTACATTTCTGCCATCATTATCAAGGCCTTTTATAGAACTAAACTCCTTGAATATTTAGCAATTTATGTTTATATCACCTACTAATCCATAGTTGTTTGTTAAAAGACCTACCAATACATCAATACAATTAAGCATACAGTCTTTTATTACTTACTTTTCACTGGACTTAGGAGCAAATGACCAATGTACTATCATTTTCCCTTTTTGCTTCAAAACTCATTTTGAGTTTTTCAATATTTGAATGTTTTTGAGTTTTTCAATATTTGAATGTTTTTGGAGTTTTTAATTTTCTCTGTACAAACTGAAAACATAATGTTTTTGGATTTTATATTTTCTCCTCCTAAAACAACAAAAATTGAACTAAAATAAGAAATAAAATGATTTAACCAAGTTTTTGAATATCTTTCAAAGTTTTTAAACCATTTATACCCAGCAAATATTGAAAACATGTTTTGTCAAACGCTTTAGTATAAAGGTCAGTCTTTTGAAAATCCGTGTGAATTTTATCAATCGAAATTAATTTCTTTTCAAAGCAATCACGTATAAAGTGATAACGGATTTCAATGTGTTTGGTTTTCGAATGGTGAACCAGATTTTTGGTGATAGATATAGCAGCCGAATTGTTAATAAAAATAGGAGTAGTAAGAAACTTCAAACCGTAATCCCGCAAATGTTGCTGGATTCAGAGGCCTGTGAGCAGCAACTTGAGGCCACCACATACTCCGCTTTGGCTGTTGAAGTTGAGACCATTGTCTGTTCTTACACTGCCAGGAAACAAGCCTGTTTCCTAAGAATTGACAACCAGCTGTTGTCGACTTGAAATTGATCTTGCATCCTCCATAGTCCGAATCAGTAAAAGCGGTGAGATCAAACTTATTGTCCTTGGGGTACCACAACCCGATGTCGGGATTTCCCCTCAGATAATGTAAGATGCACTTTACTGCCGCCAGATGAGTCACTCGGAGACTCGATTGGTACCTGGCACACAAACAAAGAGCAAATATGATATCAGGTCGAGATGTAGTTAAATACATAAGAGATCCGATCATCGCTCGATATAGGGTTGGATCTACGGTATCCTCCAGTTCATCTGGTGATAAATTGTGACCCACGGGAAGAGGTGTTGAAGGAATCTTGCCATCTGATATCTTGAATCGGCTCAAGACATCGTTCACGTATTTGGTCTGATGGATAAAGATCTCGGACTCAGACTGGTGAACATGCAATCCAAAGAAAAAGCTCATCTCTCCCATCAAACTCATCTCAAATTTGGTTTGCATCGTCTTTTCGAAATCTTTGCACAGGCTGTCGTTTGTCGAACCAAAAATAATGTCATCCACATAGATTTGGACGAGGAGCAGATCATCACCCACGTTCTTGTAAAACAAAGTACAATCCACAGGTCCCCTCTTGAATCCGCGTTCTATCAAATGGTCAGCCAACATGGTGTACCAGGCTCTCGGGGCCTAATGTAAACCATAAAGAGCCTTGTTTAATCGATAAACACGCTCTGGAAAGTCTGATCCTCGAAACCGGGAGGCTGTTTCACGTAAACTTCCTCATGAATAGCTCCGTTTAAGAACACCGATTTCACATCCATTTGATAAACCTTAAAATTTTTATAGGCTGCATAGGCAAGAAAAATAAGTATAGCCTCCAGTCGTGCCACAGGAGCATATACTTCAGTGTAATCAATGCCTTCTTGTTGATTGTAACCAACAACAACCAATCGTGCCTTGTTTCTCACGATTACTCCACGGTCGTCCTTTTTGCACTTAAAAACCCATTTTTTCGGAATAGCCTTTTTCACACGGTCGGGTTTGTCAATTAAGTCCCATACACCCAGTCTAATAAACTGTTGCAGCTCCTCCTGCATCGCTTCAACCCAAGACGATTCCTTGAGTGCCACAGTGACACTTGTCGGCTCAATCTGTGATAGGAAGCAGGTATATCGTGCAATACTAAGGATACCCGAAGAGTGCGAATCCGCATAATCACATACTATTGAATCCTCAGTAGGAGATAAGTTACATTCAACCATATCATCACATACATTAGCTAATTGGTTTCTTGCACGAACCCCGTCGGTCACATCACCAATTATCTGTTCCTGCGGATGATTAGAGTGAATCCTTAAGGAAGGATTAACAGGTACATATACATTATCACCCAGATTGGTAATATTTTCCTCTACTATGTCTAAAGAGACAGATGGTGAATCATCAACAATTAGAATCGGCTCGTTTGTTTCTGGAGTTTCATCTAATTGAACTGACGATGAATCAACAAAATCAGTATCATCAGAAGACTCAGAAACTTCATTTGACGTTTCTGATACATTAGGAGAGTCATCTACATCAGCCGAAGAAGATCTTGGAACAGGAAGACATTGTTCTTCCAATTAAGATCTAATGAAATCTTCAGGTACTTCTTCAACCACTGACGTACACGAATTAAATAACCCGTCGTAATCAAACATCCAATCGGAACCCGTACCATTTGGAGGAGTAGTATAACTTTGGCAATCAACGTGATACCATTCTTCCACACAACCAGAAGAGATATTGAATATCCGTTTCTTAGGAGAATTGTATCCCAAAAAATAACCCTCAAAAGCTTTTTCATCAAACTTTCCAGCATCTCTCTTCAATACAGTGCACGGACACCCGAACGGTTCCAAATACTTTAAGTTCGGGTTATGATTGTTCAGAAGCTCGTAACTAGTGTTCTTGAATCTATTTACTGTTAGTACGCGATTCAGAGTGTAACACGCTGTATTCACAGCTTCGTTCCAGAATTGAACGGGTAGCTTAGAATCAGCAAGCATCGTTCTCGCAGCTTCAATCAACGTACGATTCTTTCTTTCAGACACGCCATTTTGTTGAGGAACATAAGGCGCACTGAATTCCCAATGAATTCGGTTCTAAATGCAGAAGAAATCCAATACATTATTCTTAAATTCAGTTCAATTATCACTACGTATTCGTCTCACTTTCAGTTTGTAAAGTGATTCGATCTTCGTGATAAGGTTCTGAATTAATATAGGTGTCTGATCTTTTGAACCCATAAATAAAACCCATGAGTATCGTGAGAAATCATCAGTAACCACCAAGCAGTACAAATCACCCGCGATACTAGCACGATTCACTGGACCAAAGAGATCCATATGAAGTCGTTCTAGTGGTGTATCAGTCGAGTTAATTGACTTGCTCGGATGTGACTTCTTCTTTTGTTTCCCCTTCTTGCATGCAACGCAATGATCATTAATCTTGAAGTTCTTAAGAGAAACATCATCCACCAACTCATTTGAAATGAGAAAATTCATCTTGCGTATGTGAATGTGTCCCATGCGTCGATGCCAAATGATAGAATCCTTTTCTGTTGCTTTCGATTCGAAACACGTAGCCGAGGGTGAAACACTTACAATACAACTCATGTCAAGTACATAAATATCATTTGATCTAGGTGATCGCATGACAACCATGTCTTCAGGAATGGTGTATCCCAGTTGAAGGATAACATATTCCGTATCTGTGAAAATTGTGGTAAACTTCTTATCACATATCTGTGATACGCTCAACAGATTATGATCCACCTTTTCATAATAATTAACCTTTTCAAACGTCACTTTCCTGTTTGAAACTTCTCCCTCCTTAGTAATCATCCCACCGTTGTTACCAGCAAACGCCACATAACCCCCTTAAATATCTTTGACATTATTCAGAAGATCTAGGTTGCCAGTGATATGCCAAGAACATCCACTATCCAATATCCACTTGTGACTTGACATGAATCTATATGAACCCTGCACAACAAGGTAAAGATATTAGTTCAAAAAGGTAGCCCAAGCCTCAGTTTTGGGCTCCCCCTTTGATACTTTCGGAGATAAAGATTAATTAACACTAGCATTCGGTACTAGAGAATAGGTGACCGGTTTATTGTTTTTTTTCTTTAAGTAACTGTCACGTATGATTCCCAAATCAGTGTTCTTACAAATTGGTTGAACACGCTCAACAAATTTGTTTAATACATTAAATGATTTAACCCGAACTACTTTATTCTGATAACATTTGAATACATTATCATACACTCATCAATGTGTTTTTCTTTCATATTCTGATTCAATTCAGTCTTTCGGTTTAATGACAACTTGATATCATCAACCTTTGTTTTACATTTCTTCGAAACATGACCCGGTTCACCACATTTAAAGCATAAATGTGTGTCTAATGACTTATGTGGTAAAACACTTGGTTTACTTTCATGCACAGGTTGAGGAACATCTATCTTAGACTTTTCAAAAGTTACTTTCTTTGGAACAGTGGGTTTGAATCCCCTTTTATTTTGATAAAACTCTAGGTTGGTAGAATTAGAAGAATTCTCCATCCCAGATGATTTTATAAATTTTATAGGTTTAAACTTGTTATCATTTGCCTTTTCTTGAACATTTTCAAGTTTTGTTTTGATAAATCTTTGTTCAAGCTTAGTAACTTTTGATGTGTCATCTTGAAAGACACTATCAATCATTTTAGGATTTAGAAGATTCAAAGGAACTTCTTTATCTGAAAACACTTTTGTTAATCCTTTTAACTTAAATATCTTCCCACTTGAAGATTTAGGTTGAGGATTGATGAACCTCATCAACTCCTCATCAGACACAGAGGGTTTGTCTGATTTAGGTACATTAGGTGATACCTTAGGAGTTCTTGATGAATCGCCTGAAGGTTTTGAACCATACACTGCTTGATCAAACTCTTCAGGTTCACATAAAATGTGATTGTCAGCAGGAATATTCTTGTTTTTGACAATCTCATCTGGTTCAGAAAAATCCTCAATAAAACCATCCATTTCACTTTTGGTAAACACAGATTTACTTGTAATGTGAATTGGTTCTTTAGTTGTTTTAATTTGTTCAACATTATCAGATTCAACTGTATGCATTTCTGGACATTGTTTCACATCGGGAATGCTATAGTAGTCTCCTTTAAAAGGAGGAGGAATCTTGACGTACCCTAAACCTGCTTTCCCATTTTTCTTATGAGAATGGTTTACTTCAATGATCTCATTTAAAAGAAACGAGGAATCTCGAAATCTTCCAAGTTTGTTTTTTAGTTCTAAAACTTCATTTTCCAGGTTAGAAATACAGGTTCGGAGTCAGAGAATCTCCTTGAAATGTTGCTCAACTACAATTATCTTACATTGAACCTCGGCTTTGAGATCATGATTGCTTTCAGACAAATTTTGAATTTTTAATGTAGATTGTTCAAGTAATTTTGGATTTCTGTCGATAACATTCATTGATCATAAAGTGATCTTTTGTGAGAGTAGTGTTCTGATTTAAAGCTGATTCAAGTTTAGTTTTGAGTTCAGCACATTCAGTACACTCAATCACATCAGCTGAGGGTTCAGATACATTAACTTGAGGTTTAGGATATACCTCTTCGATCTTAGCCATGCAAGCATATGATTCAATGTGATCAGGAATTGATTTATCAGGTTCGATTTGCACAGATGAACACTGATCAGAATCCGTTTCAGAGTCGGAAGAGTCGCTTTCTTCAGATACATTATCACTGCTTGCATCTTCAAATTTCTCATATGGTTCGACAACAGCCAGATTTGCTTGATTTCCCAATAAGCACTGAGACCAGTCTACACCTTCATTTGTGACAAGAGCTTGATTGTTGGATAACTTAGATTTGTCACTTTCTGATGAACACTTCTTACTTTATCACTTCCCGATGCATTCTTTCCCGGGGTTCTCTCAGCATTGCGTGGCCCTGAATACTCCTTTCTTGCTTTATCACATTCTTTGGCAAAGTGGCCAAAGTCTCCGCAATTATAACACTTGACCTTCAGTTTATCAAACCCAACTCGCTTGTTAAGGGTAGGAAGGTCTTTTCCCGTTCTTTGCATAAACCTCTTAACATTTCTGACAATCATTGCCATATTCCACTTCAGATCCATTAGTTCAAAGTCATCGGGATCAATTTGGTCATAGTCTTCATCAGTCAATTCACTTGTGGCAATCTTGCTACCAACCAGTTGTTCATATGAAGTCATGAATGCACACACAAATGCAAATTGCTGTTCAGCTTCTTGAAGATTTACTTTTGGCAACGAACTTGAAGCATTGGCAGTTGACTCAGACTTTGCACCAGTTACCATGAAACAAACGTTAGGCGAACTATTTACATTAGCATTCTCTTCTTGTTCTTGAGTAAAAAATGATGTGATTGGAACTGAGCTTGAGCTAGATGAGTTATTAGCCGGCAATGCACCACCATACAGAGAAGGATTCTGATTTTGATTATCCTTCAATGAGTTTTGGCACTTCAACTCAAATTCTCTTTCTTCTATCTTGTTAATAAATTCCACTGCAGTGAGCTCTGTGTTACGAAAGAAACCATTCTCTTTTAACACAAAAAGGAAAGTAGAATATGATGAGGGCAATGCATTCTTTCAGTGTATCAACTTTATCGGCTTCAGTCGGCTCAAGATTCACACTTGCCATTTCCACAACAAGATAACTAAAACGATTGATCATCTCTTCCACTATTTCATTCTTCATTAAAATAAAATTTCTAAACTGAAACTTTACAAGAGTCTTCTTACTCTCAAGCGTATTACCTAAGCTTCTTCTTTTCAGAGTATCAAATAGAGATGCACAAATCTTTATAGTGCTATATTGGTGAAAGATTTGCTCGGGCAAAGCCATTGTGAGAGTCGAATAAGCCTTTGTCTCACTTTCAAAATCTTTCAGTTCTTGTGCTTCATAATGCTTAAATTCCTTTGGAGTCCAACCAAGATTGTCACTACCTACAAAAGGTGCTGCATAAATAACATCGAGATATCGTACACTGCTTGGATGAACCGACCCCAAGTGAGCACGAAACCTCGGTTCCCATCGAGCAAAATCTGAAAGTTTCAGAAGTTTAGGACACTTGTTGTGACTACCAATCTCGTTGTCCATCGTCAGCATTTGTTGCATTAAAGCATTCTAGGATGCTAATACATAGAACGAAGCATTCTAAGAAGCCATAAGATAACAAGTTTTGAAATTCAGGGACCAAACTTGTCAAATTTTAAAACTTATGGTTACTGTTCAAACAAATCAGAACAATAACGAATAAGAAGTTTAATGAGTAACGAATGGAGTGATATTCGTTAACAATTCAAGCGAATGTGAGGGATCATGAATGAGTCTTGTAACGAATGTGAAGTTTAAGCGAATGTGATTGATAACGAATAGTAACGAGTGTGAACGGGTTTAACGAATGAGACTTTAAGCGAATATGTTTGAGCGATTAGAGGATTAACGAATGGCTTAACGAATCAGTATTCAACTGATTAACGAATCAGTCTTCAACTATTCAAATCTTCAAACCATCAGATCTATGTCCATATTCGTCCGAAATCCCTATAATCTATATCAATCTGCTCGTGAACACAATTCCGAACCAGATTACACTAGTCTGCAATCACCTACCATACCAGAACCTCAATCTTAGTCCATTACCCTTAGAACAGTCTAATTACAGTTAAACTGAAAACCTCTGTATCACCGGAACTTAACGAATCACGAATTAGATCAATTCATAACGAAATTGATTCATTCCTTGATCAATCAATACCATTTTACAATGAATAACCTCGAAGATCAGATCAAATGGCTCTGATACCACTTGATTGAGCCTGATTGGATCTAGATCTTACGATGACATCGAGTTATTCGTCGATTGGTTATACGATTATGCTAGATTACATTATGTGTGTGTACTTTGTGTGGTGAGAGTAAATTTGGACAGAGTAACGAGGCTGGAGAGGGAATAATCAGAACTGTTAATTAGAAATAGATTACAGGGATATATATAAGGGATGACCTCATTCGTTAATATAGCCTTAACGAATGGGTCATTCGTTACAATAAAAACTAACGAATGAAACATCTCATTCGTGCTACATTACACATAGCAATTAGCCTTCATTCGTTATGTTCCATTCGTTAAGCAGGGTTAACGAATGAGACTTACATTAATACGAATGTGACACATTCGTTACGGGGTAACGAATGTGCCTTACAATAAAGGCGAATGTGACTATTTACATTAAACCCCCTATAAACTAAGACTATACATTAACAGACAAAATAAAGACCGAGACGTACTAAACATGTATCAACATATTTTCAATTAATTTGTATTTTCAGTTTTAATCTTTTTTATTATCCAAGTTATTTTTATTTCCTGTATTTTTAGTGAGTAGGTAGTTACTATTTTAATTCCCTAAAGGCTAGGAACCTGGGCAATTTTCTTTTCTTTTTTTTTCTATTTTGTTTTATTTGTATTCAAACCTAATGAATGAGAGAGGAGAAGAATTATTATGTTTTTAATTTGGTTTTTCCCACTGGAAGGCTAAATATTCTATTGTTATCTCAAGCTTAGCAACTTGAGAGGTCAACTTTGGATACCTACTCTTGACAGGTGGTGAGTCTCTATCTTTTTACGGGTTGGTTTTTGCTCTTTGGTTACAATTCGGGTGGTGAATCTGTATCCTAGGTTGTTCGTTGAAATTATCTTGCTTGATTTCACAATTTGAGTAGCCGTTTGAAGCCGAGTTTATAACAGAAACAATATTTGATTAAATAAAAAGAAAATTCTGTCAACCACTCAATTGATTATCAACTAAACTCATTTGCACATCCCAAACGCTTAAATAAAATATATTTAGAGTAAAGTTCCAAAATCATCCCCGAGATTTGGTTAATAATATGACTTTCTTCCAATTTTTTTTTTTTCGCTTTTGGACCATCAAGGTATCTCTTTTCTGGCCAATCACATCCAAATCGTTAATTCCATTATCTTTAATCGTTAATTTAGGGCAAAGCAGTCTTTTTGTTTTTGTTTTTATATTTTAAATCACTGTATGTTATCATGTATTATTAAAACAAGTGATTAAGAACAATTCTTGTAGTCGTATCTTAAATTATTCCATCACTAAACCGGTGAACCACCATCATCATCAAACCACCACCACCCAAACCATTCGTGCAGAAAGTTTTCCACTGTCATATCTCTATCTATTAAAGTTAGTGATAGAAACCAATACAACCACCTGAAAACGTGACGGTGGTACACCAGCAGCCTACAAAACGTGAAATTCCGACCAAATCGGTGAAAATTGGCGTCGATGTGAACCACGGGGCTGCTGTGGTTGTATAGTTTCCAATTAAATCAATGATAAGAAGTGGCGGCAGCTAGGGTCCGACACAAGTTTGAGCAATGTTAGAAGCTTTTCTTGGTGGTGGTCGGATTTCCGGCAACCACAGGATTGGTTCGTCTAGTCGGTGGTCAGTTTTGGTGCGCAATGGACGAGTGGTGGTGGTGTGATTTGGGATGACGATTTTAGGGCTCTAATTCTGGTCGGAGATCGTACAAACGTGGTGGAGAACGATAGTGGCTATGAAAGTGATGGTGAAGGCCGGCTGTGGTGCCAGTGGTGGCCGGCGGTTGTTGGGTTGGTCTTTCACTGGGGAAGATGACATACTATAACAAGCCATAAAACAATCCAAAAAAAATAAAATAATTAAAAGAAGAGGTGAAGAAATTAGAAGAAAAAGAGAAGAAATAAAACAAAGGAAGAAAAATTCCATCCCACATTGGTGGAGGAAAGAAAATGGAGGGTTTCTACCTTGGTATAAATAGGATTCCTAATTCTTGCCCCACATCGCTAGATTACTAAGCTTGTAAGCTCTTTATAAGGAAGAGAGCTCACATGATAATATTCTTATATGCCAAATCTCACTCAGTAGTCTTAGCGGAGGGTGCGAGGAACCCGACGCGCACTCGCACGGGCACGGGCACGAGCTCGGGCGAAGTGCGATGGGCGCAATGTGGCGCTTTGATGGTGCACTTTGCACTTCGCATTGCCACTTAAGGGCCGCCTTAGTATTTTTGCTCCTTCACGCGACACGAAGGAGTATGCTTAAGATTCTTCGCGCGACGCGAAGTTGTAATAGTTATCCAAAAAGTTCTTTGTCCTTCGCGCGACGCGAAGATGTTCTTCGCGCTACGTGACGTGGAAGTCACGCAACGGTGACACGTTACCTGACACGTGTCGTGCCACGTGGCATAGCTAGGGCTGACTCGACAACCCTACATCAACTTCGCGCGACGCGAAGATGCTCAATTTCAAGTATAAATAGGGAGGAATTCTTGACTTCACTCTTCGTCCCAAATCAAATTTTCTCTCTCAAAATTTCTTATATATAAGGCTAATATTATACCCGAGTAGTTGTAATGGTACCTCTACGATCGAAAGGAACTTATACACGAATCCAAAAGCTCTACCTTAACAAGGTAAGACATTGTGCCATCGTGTAAAGTTTCATGTCTCGTGATTATCGTTATGATGATGGGTTTATACTAATATAGATATACTACATTGTGTTTAATCTAGGTGCTTAACACCAGGAGGCTTGTTAAATATAAACTTGCAAGGTGAGACATTCGAGTTTTTTCACTACTCATATTTATGTGAGACAACTGATTTTCAATACTGTCATGAAGCTTTTCTAAACCCATTAAACTCATGACAGATAGTCCAAATATTTTCAAATGTATTTTCAAAGGATTTAGACTACATTATAGTGATTAAGTTTCTGTAGACTTACAGGATGGTTACTACTGGTATTGTGGGGTTTTGTATACAAGGCTTGCCTATCGGGCTATTACACGTTACATATTGGACAAGTGTTAGCCAATAAGTAATATGACCACAGTCACAGATACGGTCGAGTGACAAGTACCTTTCGGTAGTTTGTAAGCTGGCAGATGTAAAAACATCTTAATGCTGTAACTGTAAAATGTGTCATTTATAAATGAATGCACTCACCAGTATTTCCTGCTGATCAAATATTTTTAAACATGTTTCAGATGACTTGTTAGAGACAAAGGAATGATGCATGCGGGCTTCCATCTTAAATAAGTGGCTTGTCACCAGAATAAAAAAACGTGTTTTGTAAATTAGGGTTTATCCCTATAAAACCTATGTTTGTTTAAAAGTGGGTTTAATCCCAGTTTATGAAATAAGAATCATGGTGTTTTTATAACTCTGATTATTTTTCCTAACTACGGTTCTGATGAAATATTCCGCTGCAAAGTATTTTAATAAACACCGATATCACCACTCAACGTTCACGGCTCCCCTCCCGGGGTATAGGGGTCGGAAGCTGTGACATATACAATCATACATACATCCACACACATAAGATTTTTTAACATTAGAATTAATACCTTTTGTAAAAGAACAAAATGCCCCTGCATACCTTAATGAAAAGTCAATTTTGCCCATGAGTTAACGATAAAAATTAACAGAGTTAATAATTTGGACGTAATTGACAAAAGGTGATGTCAATGGCCCATATGCAAAAAGAAATCTTTTTGAACGAAATTCGCATTATTGACCAAACCTTATGACGATCTAGGCACTTTACTCTTATAATATCAAATCTTTGACATGTTAAAGATGCTTTTTTATTAGTTTATAACTTGCCATGCGTGCAAAAATATTGTTTATTTTAATAAAAAAAAAATGCATTATTTATTTTGTACGAACACCTGAAAATAATTCTAAATATAATTACACATCTTTATATTGCATGTCTTCTGGTTATTAACAAAGGGTAATACCAAAATCAATATACTTTCTGTTTTTACTTGCAAAAGGCTGTTCACTTTTTTTTTTTTTTTTTTTTTTTTTTTGCATATTAAAGTCCCTAAACATGTTTGTTTTGAACATAATTATGAAATGACTCGCAATAATATGTTGTTGTTAACTTGAAAATAAACTTTGACTTGTTAAAATATGTGATTATTTGACAAATATAACAATTAATTGTAAGATAAATGAAATAGATAACACCACGCATCTGTTCACCTACTTCTCCACACCCACCGACGTTCATGGCTACCACTGTTTTTCTCTACATTCCCATTCTATCTTCCACCACTTTGCTAATATACGCAGACCGTTCTCAAGAAACTCTAGTAGAGATCGACGCACTTTCCGTTTTCAAACTCACCGTCTGGAACGAACCTACTCATACGCCTCCATGCGTCTGGCGCGGTGTCGGTTGCTCTGGTGGCCAGGCCAGAGACCCTTGTTTGCCTTGGTAACCTTAGGGCTTTGTATTATTCCCTCTTAGGAATTAGGATTTTCACATGCACTATTGCGTCTGTTATGATGAAGAAGATGATTAGAAGAAGAAGAAACTATCGATGTGGACATAATTCATCTTTGTGATTGCACACCTTTTTGTTTCTCTTGAATTAATTTACTTAATTTATTTTATTCAAACATATCTATGTATGATTTTTCCTTTTCTTTAAGTATGCCAGATAAGTTGAAATTAAGGCCATTAACCGGTGCAACCGGTTTCAAGTAAGATTTTAAAAAAAGTTCATAATTATGTTCAAAATAAACAAGTTTAGGGACTTTATTATGCAAAAAAAATGGAGAGACTTTAGTGTGACATTTGAGCCAAAACAAGGTACACCTCAGTACGTATTTAACGATTAAGCAAATAAACTCCTTTTGCGTAACAATAAAACGATTAATCGAACGGGTCGGGTTATGACCCAGATATCTCGGGGGGCCATCTATAAGTGATATACGTTTAATACAAGCTAAAATATTAGTAATATGGCCTTAGTTTGATAGCAAACAAGTTAAACGAAAACATGCTCGTTTAACTACCCGCTATAGATTTAAACGCGAAAGATAGTTACAAACCAAGCATTGTATCATCCGTTAAGCCGAAAAAGACATACCAACACTTACTTGAAATGTTTTAAGCGATCCGTGAAAATATTTTTGATTTTTACAAACATATAGTATGTTTTTATAATTTTACACAAAACTAGCCGAAAAACACTCGTTTTCGCACTGTTTAACGCACCTGATAAGTTTTTCGCGCTAAAAACCGAACCCGAACTAAATTTGGACCGGGCTTTTCGTATTTGGGCTTGAGAAATCAGAAACTTGGGCTAAAATGGGCCCATGGACTTCCGGTCGCAGCCGCCACCCCACCCCCCCCCCCCCCCCTTTTTTTCCTTTCACATATAAACTAGATATGAGATATTTTTACACATATTTTCAAACACAACTTCTGGAACTCTTCTTCTACAGCCAAAACCAGGAAGAAAACTAGGTAAAAACCTTATGATTAATCGATTTTTGATTCGTTTAAACTCGTTTAACAATATATAAACATGTCTTGATTGTTAAAAATCATAGTTAACCATGTAAAACTCTCAAAAATCATTCAAAAACATACTTTGATGTTAAACCTAGTTTCAAATCAGAAACATGATCTTTTTTGGCCATAAACACGGATTAAAGGGTTGAAACGGCGTTTTTACGGTTCAAAAGTTCGTTTTTGTGCACTAGCCGAAACCCTAAGTTAAAGGGCTGTTCTATTGATGAAACCTGCTTGGTTTGTGATATAGGACTTGTATCTAGCTTGCATAGAAGCACAAGAACCTGAAAACTTGATTAGAAAGTCGGAAACGAGCCAAACCCGCTAAGGTAATGCCGAAACACTCGCTTACGGGCTATTTAGGTTAAGGTTATGATGTGCATATTATTAGGCCTTGATATTTTTCAGGGACATCAGGGACCATGTCAATGAGTCCCTTTTTAAATTTGGTAATTTTTCGACCATCCGAGAATATTTGGCAAATTTATTACCGAATTGGGACGTTTATTTGGGAAAAATAGCTAAAATACTTCAAAAATTATGAAATTTTTCTGGGAACTCATATTTGATGTATTTTGATCACATATGAATTTTGGGATCATTTTGAGAAATCTAAAGGTGTTTTGTTTATATGTGTTCGTGTGAATTTTTATAGCCGAATTTGGGCTGAAAAGAATAACGCACGAGTTTTATACATTCTGGAATTGATACAGGTTGATTTGGGACATGATTTGAGCATTCAGGAATTTTTGTGGAATTTTTGGAAATTGTTTGGGGTAAACGGACGATTTTCAGGCGAAATATAGCTGATAAAATGAATTTTTATAAATTAATAAATCAGTGAATAATTTCAGAAATATTTTTATAAAAATCTACATATTTTAATTGATAAGTGGCTAAATTTTCATAATTTAATGACTAACGGTTAATTAATTATGCTAATTTAAAGATTAAACAAATTCAGTTTTTATAAAAAACCGGCAAGTTCGCGACTAACGAACCTATGGGAATATATAAAACACCAAGAGTGATCAAAAATCATATTTTGGACTAATTAAGTAAAAACGAACTTTTCTATGAAAAACCTGGACAATCCGGATGGATTGTGCGCGTTTATTTTTAAATCAAACTGAATAAACGGAAACGGGCCCCGTGGCTAATTCGGGACCCCAGTATGTGATCCTTCTTTATAACTTAATCATTTTATTAACCAATACATTTACCCAAGCTTATTTTCCCATAACTGTTTTCTGAACGCATAAACGAACAACTTGGCCCAGCTGGGAAAACAGGAATCTGAGCCAAGTTCAGTTTTAAGTATTAGACATTGAACAACATCACAACCTAAGCCTATTGCCACTTTCTGGGCGTTCCAGCTACACCCAGATTAGTTATACAGCCCAGTTTAGTATTGAGATTATAATAATATTAAAATATTAATATTATTATAATATTGATTATAGGAACTACTGATAGTGGACCAAACAAACCACGAGCTGATACAGTACTGATTATCTACTAAATCGTGAGTTTCATGACCCCACTCTTTCTTTAAACAGTTTTACGAACTTTTGGGGGTGAAAAGCATATTTGATTACATATACATACCTGAAACATGTATTGATGTGAATTATCTAAGTGCTAACACATGAAAGTCCCCACTAACACAGTGATTAACTTCGAGCCGGTGGCTTGTGAATAGTACTATTGGTTTGACAAACCCAAACGGAGCCGGCATGTATTGCTGAGACTTTACCCCGTTTGCACATGATCATAATTATACAACACGCTATGTAGTGTTAGACATAGCTACTTGGGGCATGTTGTGGGCGGAAAGGGCCACAGTGGTTGATTGAGCGTGGGAAATGGATGCACGCAGCACATACAGTCAAGGCTTCACTGTAGCTTAGCATAATTACATCATTTACATACATACATACTTATTTCATGATTACAAGTGTTAACTTGTGAATACTCATTACTGTTTTCTTGAAACTCACCAACTCTAGTAGTTGACCCGTTTTAAACTGCTTTTCAGGTATACCTAAATCGGAATGATTTGGTGATCTGTTACTTGCCCAAGGTGTGTGGTTGATGCTATGTGAATAGAGGCAAGGGTGTTAGTAGTAAGAACGTATAGTTAACGAACTAGTCTTGTTTGTATCACCTAGATTGTAAAACAATGATAGAACAAAGAAATGTAATATATTGTAAATTAGTTTGTAATGTTTCTTTATAAACAATGTGTTGATACCAGAGGTGTCTGTTACATTCTCGTTTTACGCTTCTGCATTGTGTTAGTCGGGGTGTGACATTTAGTAAGTAAAAACAGAAAGTAAGTGGGCTTTTTATGGTATCATCCCTATCAACAAAGATTTCTGAAACATTTATCAATTAAATTAAATCAATCAAGCAGTATTAGACAAAAAAAACTTATGGTTGATACGATGGCCGAGCCGTGTATCGTCTGCACAAAGTGCAAAGCCAAAGATATACAACGAAATGAATGTTCGACGACCATCCGTCCATTGAGTAAAATTTCAAGATAAAAACACGGTGAAAAGACCAAATCAAACTTCTATTCGATAAGCGTGTTTGCACATCTTGCAACACAATTGGTATTGACGTAAGGATAAACGGTTTATCTCTAACTTGAGTTATAAGTACTTAATAATGACTTACATTTTCATAAACCTAACCGCATATATTTTATAAACTAAATCAAAGTTTTATGTTATAATTTAAATTTACACAATGCTTTGATGACGATGAAATGACTTAAAAACGTGAAGGTAAAAATGATTACCTTATAAAGTCTTACAAAATCAAAAGAGGTTTTACAAGAAAATTATCTATTTACAAAATAAATAATATAAGAATTCATGTGACAAAGTTATGTCTATAAAATGAAAGTGAAAAACAAAACTGTTTTTTAATAAGAATAAACTCTTAACATGTTTTCATGTTTTGAAATCACAGTAATATACTTTAGTGAGTGTTATTTATTTATTTATTTATTTATTAAGATCGTACCCGTGTTACATACAAGTATAACATATTTAAAACGTAATATATATGTGTATATTATAAATTTTGTAAAATACAAGTGTCATATTTATATAAAAAAGAATACTTTTATATAAATTATGAGACATTAAATTGTTACTTTAATTCAAATACAAAACAGTACAAACACTAACAAAGATAAATAAAAAGTTAAAATATCTTTATAACTTATAACATGAGAACAAAAAACACATAATAATTGAAAGTTAATCGTCTAATTAAATTATCATCTAACATGTCATGCCTCATACACAATAACTGAAATATAACAAAAATAAACACTGTGTAAATTTCAACAAAGATACATTAGAAAAAAAATAAACAATTAGTGATAAGGAAATTAGTTAATAAAAAGAAAAACTTTACATAAACATAATTGAAGAAAACATACCTTGATGGTGTTTATGTTATTCAAAGCAATTTGGAACCAGTAAAATGCCAAACCCTATGAATACAACACCTCAAATTTAGTTAAAAATTCAAACAATACCCCAATTTATATCCAAAATTACTGCAAAATTAATAATAATAAAACCTGTATTTGAATTACTTACAAATTAAATATTTTGTTAATTAAATTTCATATATAAGTTGTTTCAAAAGATTTTGATTTTAATAATTTATATAAATAATTTTGAATGAATAATAATGAAAGTTTTCATTCTATTTTGAGAAATATTTATTTTATGGTGAAACCGTTTAAAACTTAATGAGTTAGTCAAACATATAAAACAGACATTTATTTCAAAAGTTTAAGAGTTTTAAAAGAGCATTTAAACTATTTATAAGATATAAACATTTGTTTCTAATTTATAAAGTTAATTGATTAGGTGTTTAAACTTTTAAACTTAACATATTTAAATAAAGTCAGCTACTATAAAACGAAAGATTTAAAATTTTTAAAATGAATTATGATTTATTGTATTAATTGATAATATGCTCGTTAAATCAATTACTATTGTTTGACTAATATTATACCAAATAAAGGAACATGCTAAATATAATAAACTAATATTTTAACTATTATAACAATTAGGTTTCTATCCATATATAATAAGATTTTCAAATTTTAAATTGATAAGTCGTAAAAATAAATTAATATTAGTGAAACTTGGAAAAAGGCGTATTAGGAACAAAAAATCACAATATATAAACATAATTTTAAGTAACAAATATATTAAATATCGTATCGATTAATCGATAATTTAAAAAAATCATGCCTTTAAACCCTAAATAGATTAAAAAATGAATCGATTAATAGGAATAGATTAAATATCAAATCTATTAACCGTTAATATAAAAAAACATGCAGTTAAAGCCTAAATCCAATAACAGTGAATCCATTTGATGTTGTTCTTTACAAAAATCGATTAAATACTAAAATATAAATCATACCTGATAATTGCAAACGATGAACATATTTGATGTTGTTTGGATTATGAAACCGACAAATCATGAAGAACCGGTTATATATGAGGCGAAGAATCTGGTTACAAACGATGGAGAGCGTTATGATTTTTGAACGAAGCATGTGCCTTTTAAAGAAAAACGATGAACAATTTAAACCTAGTAAATTTAATAAGTTTTTTTTAATTCTGAAAATAATTAGAATAATTAATATCATAATCACATTAATAAGTTACAAAAATATAAAAGTCAATTCATTTATTAAAATTTTATTATGAATATGTGAAAATTAGATTTATGAAAGGTTGATGATATGGAAGCCTATATGGACAGTTTAGGTGAAGTACATGTGGACAAAATTGTGCTGATTTAATATATTAGTTATATTTTTTTTGGCATAGACATAGGTTTTCATTATAAAACCATGTTTAAAATGTTTAAAATTATTATTAAAAAAGATGTTAAGCTTTAACGTTTTCAAAGTTACTAATATAAGTTGACGTTTGAATCTATAAGGACAGTGTTTAATTTTTGTTACAAAATGTTTGATTTAGGTCGTGCAACGACCAGCTATGATCGAATATGTATTATTCATTTATGAGACAAAAACATATTTAGGTAATCGTTACGACATTAGATAGTGTGTGAAGGTGACCAGCCGACCACAATTCAAAAGGTAGCATTTACACATAGTTTCCAATGATATATTTGATAGTTTAAAAACCGAGTCGTTCATAAATGAAAAAAAACCCTGGGATCGGGGTTATAATACATTTTATTTTATTTTATTTTATTAAAAAATATAGGGGTCCCAATATAATAATAATAATAATAATAATGAAAAAATGATTCAAAAAAATATACTGCTATTCAATTGAAATTTTGTTTGTAAGCATCAAACAAGGTCGAGATCGATGAGAGTGAAATGACGAAAGTACCCTTTGGATTGTAGTTTATACGCTAGCCAGCCAGTCTCTGTTTCCCTTTATTGACTATAATAATAATAAAATAAGATACTGGTGCTGCATATCCATGGCGTCAACTACCACCGAACAGCAACAGCACCACTTTTCATCTATCGGCAAGGTACTTGATGCTAATTTCTTCTCACTTTTCTTATTCTCTAAGTCTGCTATTGATGGATTTACAGGCAGGCAAGTCATCCGGTGAAATCGAGGGGATGGATGTGCGTCTTCTCAACGGCCATCGTCAGTCGGAAGATTATTCGGTACTCGCCGCTATTCTTCCGTGAGTTTCTCTCTCGATTTTTATTCTTAATCAGAAAGGCTTTTTAAGTAATTGAAATTAGCATTGGTAGTTGTATTCATGTTTGATACTCTAACCTCTTAAACATGATAGACTGCAACTGACTAACAAAACCTTTAGATTATTTTTAATTATAAGATTTGATGGATCACTAGAACATTTTGGAGTGAGCTGTACTTATTGATTGCTATAGTTAGGTTATGATGTGCAATTGAGTAGCAAAAGCCTCAAATTCTTTTGACTTTGATACACTTTACAGTTAATTTTTAGATTTGAGGGATCACTAGAGCCTTTTGGAGTCATCTGTCTTAATTTGAACTTAATGATTGCTATGTTGTTACGTTTTGGAGTCTAGGCTCGAGAACATTGAGTAAAGAATATAACACCAAATGATGAACTAACTGGTGTTAGATTTGTTACTCATTTTCATATTAAATGTGCCGGTTTTGAACAAAAAGAATATAAGTTTGTGTTCCTTGTTTTGATTGGAAGAAATATGTGGATATAAGTCCTTGTACGTACTACCAGGGCGGATAGGAATGAAGTTATGATGTTCTGCTTTATTGTCTTGCAGTTGAACTGATAAGGTCATTTAATGGAGTGATCAACTGTAGAAAGTGACCTTTGTTGATCTTTTTTCACTAAAGTTTCTAATTGTGATAAATGTCACCTTGTTGATTATCGGTCAATTATCTCAGATTTCTTTTTCCTGCTTTTGGAGGCCTTTTATATGGCTATGATATTGGTGCCACCTCTTCTGCTACCATTAATATAAAGGTACTTTTTTAGTAAGATTGTTGACTATGAAAGATCTAGCGTTATCTTTCATTGCTCATACGCTTTGTGTGCATGTGTGTGGTTTTCACTCTCTTTTAAATGCTGCAGTCACCTACATCTAGTGGCATCTCATGGTATGACTTGTCCTCTGTGCAAGTTGGCCTCATCGTAAGTTTTTGAATTCATTGCTGCAATGTTTTTTTGCACTTATACAAGACTAAGATCTCTTCTTGCCTTTGGTGATTGCAGACCAGTGGGTCACTCTATGGGGCTTTGATTGGATCTGTATTGGCGTTTAATGTTGCTGACTTTCTAGGTTAGCTATACTCCAAGTTGAGAACTAAGGTTTCAGTTTTATACTCATAATTTTTTGATGAAAATTAAGTTATAAGTGTGTATTTAAGGAAGAAGGAGGGAGCTGATGGTTTCAGCTGCATCATATATTATTGGCGCCGTGGTAACAACACTTGCACCTGGTTTTGCAATTATGGTGATCGGCCGCTTTATATACGGTATAGGAATCGGACTGGTAAGATACAAATCCATCTTCTGAACATATATTTATTAAAGTTAATAAATTATAACAAACTTATTTCTATCTAGGCAATGCACGCTGCTCCAATGTACATTGCTGAGACAGCTGCAAGTCAGATACGCGGTCGGTTAATATCCCTCAAAGAATTCTTTATCGTGATGGGAATGGTTGTAAGTAGTTCATCTTCTCTGAAGATCTTTTACACAACACGTTGACTTTGTTGTCCGTCTACCTTCAGATCAAAACGGTTAATAATATGTTTGTTTGATTGCAGTTAGGTTATGTGGTTGGTAGTCTTTTAGTTGAAATAAACTCTGGTTGGCGGTACATGTACGCGACTGCAATTCCTTTTGCGTTTATTATGGGAATCGGGATGTGGTGGTTACCAGCTTCACCAAGATGGATATTATTACGAGCGATTCAAGGAAAAGGTGACATGCAGGAATTAAGAGAATATGCCATTTATTGCTTAAGGCGGCTTAGAGGTGAAAATGTTGATAATAATTCAGCAACCCAAGAGGTTGAAGATATTTTGGCTGAATTATCTTATATCAGTGAGGAAGGTGAAGCTACAATAGGGGAAATGTTTCAAGGAAAATGCTTGAAAGCATTGATTATTGGTGCGGGTTTGGTTTTGTTTCAGCAGATAACTGGTCAACCTAGTGTACTTTACTATGCTGCATCAATTTTTCAGGTACTTAATTGTTCAAATTTGAAACTTGAATTTATAAGTTTGTAAAACATGTTTCTGTAACTGAATTGTTGCATGTTTTATAGACAGCAGGGTTCTCTGCTGCCTCAGACGCTACACGGGCATCTATACTACTTGGGGTGTTAAAGGTAATGATAAAAGTTTAAAAGAAACATCGATATGTTAGTTTGTATAACACGTGTCTTATTTGATTTATGCTAGTTAATCATGACTGGTGTGGCTGTTTTGGTTGTTGACAAACTTGGGAGGAGACCATTGCTTCTCGGGGGCGTTTCTGGCATTGTAAATTCTAATTCTCATATTATTCTAAACTATTAGTTTAAAAACCTATTAAACAGCTAGTCACCTTTCTTTACATGTGCAAATATTGTTTGTTTTTATATTGTTTTGCAGGTAGTGGCATTGTTTCTCATGGGATCATTTTACACTTACCTCAGTAATGCGCCTGCAGTAGCTGTTGCTGCATTGCTGGTGTATGTTGGATGCTATCAGGTATAAGGGCACATTTGCCAAGTTGCATGGGTGACATTATGTACTACAAAAGTTATGTTATTTCAATAATAATATAGTTTCTTTAAATATAATGATTTAGGAGGTTCTATGCATTACAAATACAGATATGGATATTTCGACCTGTTTGACACATTTACATGTTTCATTTCAAAATAACCTATTTATAAGTAAAATGAGTTGGATTGGTGCCTAAATGTAGTATATAAATAAATTATTAAGAAAATAATTTGGTGCAGATATCTTTTGGTCCTATTGGTTGGTTGATGATATCTGAAATCTTTCCCTTACGTTTACGAGGGCGTGGATTGAGTATAGCGGTTCTTGTGAATTTTGGCGCCAATGCATTAGTCACATTTGCATTCTCTCCATTACAGGTACGTTTTCACTTCTGCTGTATCTTCACACACACACACACACACACACACACTTACACTTATTAGGATCCAATACAAATAAGTTTTATGGTGTGAAGTGTACGAATTGAAGGGAAAATTCACTCAGTGGCATTTTCGCAATTACCCTACGCTACAAAAAAATTGAACTAGAGTAATAACAATTGTGCTACTTGTAAACTGTAGCTAATCATCATTACTCTAGTTCAATTTTGTTATGCACCGTGCGTATTTTTTCTTCCCTTCGTACACCGAGAGCCATTTCTTACAATAAATACTTTTGCTTGTGGTTGCAGACGTTGCTAGGGGCTGGGATACTGTTCTTCATATTTGGAGTAATAGCAGTGGCGTCTCTGGTTTTCATCTTCTTCAAAGTGCCAGAAACTAAAGGGCTGACACTGGAGGAAATTGAGGCTAAACTCTTATAAGAAAAAAGAATGGGAATCTTGGTTTGGTATATAAATATGGCATACTCAACTCACTAATCATCATTATAAAAGTGTAAGATGCAACTTTGAAATTTACCAATATTGTTTATGACATTTATCTGTTTTATTTATTTATTAGTATTTGTATTATTATGATGTGGTTTTAGTTGGTGAATGTGTCCATCTCTCAACCAATCATTGGTTATTTTGTCATTCCATACTCCCATTTGGCTTATCTTGAAGGTCACATCAAGGGAAAGATTGCTTATGGGAAACACACCTACCAAAACACACATATAATGATTTTTAGTAACTTCAAACACAAATAGGTATTTTTATATATATTTAGAGGCCAGTCTAAATTGACTTGGCATGAGAGGATTAGACATGATTTGTTAGACCTAAACCTCTATGAGGACATAGTTGAGGATAAGAATTCTTGGAGACGTATAATTAAAGTTAAGTACTTTTAAGAAGAAAGTAATATCTCAAGGCTTATCTTTTCCTTAATTTTGGCCACACGCTATTATGCTATTTTCTTTTTATATATTATGTATTTTTTTTGTTGTATTTTGTTCTTATTATTATTATTATTATTATTATTACTGCTGCTACTACTACTAAGTGTTATATTAATTATATTACTGTTGAACTTTAATTTCTTTTTATATTCTCTCATACATACGATATTTAGAGCTGAGGGTCTCTTTGGAAGCGACCTCTCTATTATATCTTTGGAAGCGACCTCTCTATTATATTGAGGATAGGATAGAGGTACGGTGTGTTTACATCCCATCCTTCCCACCTACATATCTTTGTTATTGGTAGGATTTCACTGGGTATAATTGATTGATAGATATTTTTTAAAATAAACTTAAAATGAAGAAACAAACACGAATTTGTTTTACATAGGTGAATAATGAACAAACATTTGCCAAGCTCTAGTCGCATCATCTTGGAAAACAGATGTCCATAATACATGGTATAAGCCAAATCTTTTCTTTTTGTTTGATTCTTGTTAGTTTGAGGGGCTCTTTAACAGTATAATGTTGAATCTTTAAGTGGTTTGATTGATTAAGAGGTAGCATCTGAATCATTCTGTATGTCTCTGAAACTTAATTATTAAGAGGTTTCACGAGCCATTAAAAGATGTCACTAAATACATTTTATCTCTAACCAATTCAGAGGTAGCCTCTTAAAATCATTAAGAGGTTACCAAACAGCTCCAAAGTTGTGTTATATTTTATGTATGTATTGTTTATAGTCTATTATAATTTGTTGTATAAACGATACTATATTTTTTCACAAAATAAAATATTATCTTTATTTATGTTGTAAAAGAAAATGATAGTCGATTTTATATATATTATAAAAGAAAATGATTGGTCGATAGTATATCTGCTTGTTTCTTCCATGTTTGTGTGGGACAAGACCACAAGAGGATGAGTGTTGCCAACAAAAAGGTGGCATTTTTTCCACTACACTCATGTTTATGTTCTTGCTTCAAAGCAATTATATATCTAAATTTAGCAGTCTTTTTACTAAATAAAATGTATAGAAAAAACTAAAGTTTGTTTATTAAAGCTAAAGCCATGAATAGAATATCAAATCTTTAGACTATTGACATTGGACAATTAAAAATTAATCCATATATATGTGTTCTCTTTATCAAAACTTCCCAAACCACAATCACTAAGATCCGATCTTTAAAAATGGAGTATTTTTCAAGATTCATTGTGCTTCTAGTCTTTCTAGCAACACTTTCTCCCTTTTGTTCTTCAAACCAAATTCATGATAGCTTCTATGAATGTCTTTCTACATACTCCATAACCCAACTGCCCAAAATTTTTTACACCCCAAACAGTCCTTCTTTCACACCCCTTTTGAACTCGACCGCCTTAAATCTCCGCTGCATTGGCCCAAATGCACTGAAACCCGAGGCTATTTTCACCCCGTTAAGCGAAACCCATATCCAAAACGCAGTAATTTGTGCGAAGAAGAATAATATTCATCTTCGGTTTAGAAGTGGAGGGCATGATTATGAAGGAATCTCCTATACATCCGTTATGGACCCTCCGTATGTCCTTATCGACTTATCCAAACTTCGTGCCGTTTATGTTGACATTGAGGATGGTTTGGTTTGGGTTGAGGCTGGTGCAACCGTTGGTGAGCTTTATTACCGAGTAGCCGAGAAAAGCAAGACTCATGGGGTCCCAGCCGGGCTATGCACGAGCCTAGGTGTCGGTGGTCACATCACGGGTGGTGCATACGGTCCCATGATGAGAAAGTTCGGACTCGGGGCTGATAATGCACTCGACGTAAAGTTAATTGACGCAAATGGTCGGATATTGGACCGGGAAGCCATGGGGGAGGATGTTTTTTGGGCTATCCGAGGAGGTGGTGGGGGCAGTTTCGGTGTCGTAGTTTCCTGGAAACTAAAACTCGTACCAGTCCCAGAAACTGTCACAGTTTTTAACGTTGCACGTACGCTAGAACAAGGCGCGACCAAGATTCTTTACAAGTGGCAACAAGTTGCTGACAAACTTGATGAAGATCTTTTCATTAGGGTTATCATTCAACCTACAAACATCCCAAACACAAATAAAAGAACCATAATTACAATTTACAACGCACTATTTCTCGGTGATGTAAATAGACTTCAAGACATCATGAAACAAAGTTTTCCTGAATTGGGTATGAAGAAACAAGATTGCATTGAAATGAGTTGGTTGGAATCGGTCTTGTTCATCGCGGGCTACCCAAGATCCGTCCCCACCAGCGTCCTACTAGCCGGAAAACCGGCTTTCTTGAACTACTTCAAAGCAAAATCAGATTTTGTAAAAGACCCTATTCCAGAAAAGGGTTTAGAAGGAATCTGGCAAAGATTCTTGGAAGAAGATGGTCCCTTAACAATCTGGAACCCATATGGAGGCATGATGAGCAGGATTTCGGAATCATCAATCCCATTTCCTCATAGAAATGGGACGTTGTTCATGATTCAGTATTTGACAAGTTGGATGAGCCCTGAAGAAGATGTGACCAAGCATGTTGATTGGATTAGGAAGCTTTATAACTACATGGCTCAATATGTTTCGATGTTTCCAAGACAAGCTTATGCAAACTACAGAGATCTTGATCTTGGAATGAATGACAAAAATGGTGATGACACTAGTTTTGTCAAGGCAAGTTCTTGGGGAGCAAAGTATTTCAAAGACAACTTCAATAGGTTGGTCAAGATCAAGACTGAGTTTGATCCTGATAACTTCTTCAAACATGAACAAAGCATACCTATTTTACCCTTGAGAAGTGAACTCCAACATTCAGAATTGTGAATATGGGAAAGGGTAAACAAGTAATTTACAATTAAGATGTTATTTGTTTTGTTTTACTTTTATGTTTCTGTGGGTGTGTGATAAACAAGCATGGGAACTACGTTGGAATTTATGTTCTAGTATAATATATTAATTTTATATTTATATGCAATTCTATGATAGAAAAGAAATACTAAACGGAAAAATCTTATAGAATAGTAACCAACCTTCAAAAGTGTTTTAATTAGGTCAATGATGCATAATTTATCCAAATCGGGTCACTAAATCTTCAAATCAAGTCTCACCGATTTTTTTGGGCATCAAGAAAGAAATGGAGGATAAGATGTGGGGGTCGGAATTTGCAATATATATAGTTAAATTTAAAAAATTTAAAAAAATGTTAATTATATTAAAATTTAAAAATTAAGACTAAAATTCACGTCGCCACTTAGCGTCAACTTAAAGAAAAAGATAAAAAGATTTCCTATGTGAAACAAAAAAGAAAAAGGCAAAAAAAACATGTTAAAATTTTTAATTTAATCAAACATGAAAGTTAAGTAAATTAATTGAAACACTTTTTAAAGTTTAGGGAACACTTTTGAAAGATGGTTACTATTCTATGAAGTTGCCCCAAACTAAATATGTGAAGTATGTCTTAACTCTTAACTCGTAACTCTTAAGTTTGATCTGATTCGTTTGATTTATGCGAGTACTCATTTAAATCTTGTTATAATCTTTTAATGTATGTATACACATTCTGGGTCAAGTTATTTTACAAGGGGATGGAAATGAGAAGGATGAAAAAGATTCGTGGAAAACCCCCCCCCTAAAAATTATTAAAAAATTAATAAAAAATCATAACTTAAAAAAAAAAAAAATGCTTCCCCCGTCTTCCTCGTTCTTAAAAAAAGGTCATAATAAAAATTATTGTGCCTTTTTATTTATCACTAGGTTATTGGCCCGTGAACGTCACATGTGAAAATATAGACAACAATTAAACTTTTGTTGAACCATCTTTCCACTCAACCAAAGCCCAATTAATGTTCTAAAAGTAAAGCATTGTTTAACATACACAATTGGTGTTGGGTTTCTATGGAAATTTTAAACTTAGTTAACCATTTAACTAGTCATTAATTAAGGCGGAAGCGTGATAATCACAAACTTAAACATATGTATCCATATATATATATATATATATATATATATTACAAGTTTATATGATATGTTAATCTATGAATAACCCTTTATTCTTGTTTCAAGATTACCATTAATCTTAAGATTAGAAACCCGAGACAAAAGATCAAATAATACGGGAAAAAACTAAACTATCAAAGATTGTAAAACTTACATTCTTAAACCTTTAAGAGATGTAGTTGATGGTTGAAGAAGATGATGATGTTGATGCTAGACTTTCAAAGGGAAGATCCTCAAACGGAAGATACCCCGAGCCTCCAACACACACCGAGCTATGTTAGGGAGCTTGAACACGAGAAAAACGAGACCCGAACCTCTTCTTTTCTTGTCTTCGGCCGAACCAAAAGCAAGAGAGAAAAGGTATTGTATATATCTCTCCTTTTCTTGAAAGTATGTTGATGCTATTTTAAAATGAGATCATATCTCAATCAAATCCTTGGTTAGGTCTTGGTCAAGTAAGTCTTACTCAACCTACATCAACTCTTTACCAACTTTGACCAAGTGTATGGAGTGTATGTGACTCATGTTTTAAATGATATATATATTTTATACCTTATAAAATATATAAACACCCCTTCTTTTATAAACCATTTTATAAAAGAACACATGTTTAAATAATCATTCCAATAATAATTATTTGAATAAATAAATTAACCAATTAATTTATTTAACACTTTCAAGTAATTATTCAGAAACCCGATTTCTGAATGTGTCGTGTTCTGTATTTGTTTTATAGATCATATCTCAACAAATACATAATTGGTGTGTGTCTAACTCGTTATTGGGTATGACCCGACTTGGATCAAACACGACTAGCCACATTAACCTAATTATGTGTCTCGGGCATACGGTATTCCAACAATCTCCCACTTGCACGAGACTCATAGGAAGTTAATGCTAATGGTGAATACCGCCTAACAACAGGTCACCATCCCTAGTGTGTTTGACTAAGTGCCATTCAATAACATCATCCCCTTCAAGTCCATACTTGATATGATATAGGTAAGTCTTATCACTACATCCCTTTGTTACTAGATGTCCTGTCAAATCGAAGAGACACAGAGTGATCATTCTCTCAATGATTTAACTTAACAGGCCTTATACATCTAAACTCTCAACACATAAGAGGAACAAATCCCATCTTGACTGCATACATCCTCGTTGACATCTCGTATGATATCTGAGCTCTTTCTTTTACGTCATCGTGTTACCGAAATAACAAAGAAGAGAGTCAAGTTATCAGACTTGATGAAAAACCAGATCCAATATGCATCTCAGGTCAAAGGAAACAATGATACTCGCCTTTACTCAAGGATTACTTATGATTAGTTACACTAACTCCATGCAGTGATCCTTGAGAGCGGGTCAGTCCAATATTTGTATCCCACAAATATCTATGAACTTTGGTGGCAAACCTATGCCCTATATTCATCATATGAATATCAACCAATACGGGTTCATAATAGTCTTACCTTCATACTTGTTCCCACAAGTATGATCGACTACGGACGTTTAGAACAACATAAGTCATTCATGGATTAAACATGCAAATATAGAACATAACTCATTGAATAATTAAAACATAATTAATTTTCATGAGATACCCATTACATTCGTTCTTATATAAACACTAAACACAGATTAAATCCACTCACTAGAATACCGAAGTCCTAATGCACAAACATGACCCTCATGCTTTGGCCTATCGAGGAGCTTCGTGAGTGGGTTCGCAATATTTTGATCGGTATGAACTTTATGAATACATATCTTTCTCTTTTCAACTTCATCCCTTATGTAGTTGAATCTGCGCTCAATGTGCCTCGTTTTCTGATGAGCACGAGGCTCCTTGATCTGTGCAATAGCACCCTCATTGTCACAGAATATCTCTAGGGGCTCCTGAATGGTAGAGATAATCCCTAGATCCATGATGAACTTTTTCATCCATGCAGCCTCTTGGGCTGCCATTGAAGCGGCGATGTACTCAGATTCTGTAGTGGATAACGCGACAACATCCTGCTTCGAACTCTTCCAAGAGACAGCGCCTCCATTCAAAATGAAGACATATCCCGACTGTGACCGAGAATCATCTCGGTCAGTTTGGAAACTCGCATCCACGTAACCCTTTACGACGAGTTCCTCCTCACTAGACCCATATATTAAAAACATATCCTTAGTCCTTCTAAGGTATTTTAATATATTCTTGACAGCCATCCAATGACTGTCACCTGGGTTGTGCTGGTATCTACTCGTTATGCTTAAAGCATACGAGACGTCCGGTCTGGTGCACATCATTGCATACATAATAGATCCTATTGCCGAAGCATAAGGAACATGCTTCATCCTATCCTGCTCTTCCTTAGAGCTAGGACTTTGGGATGAGCTTAACACGGTTCCTCTAGGAATAGGTACCAAACCTTTCTTAGAGTTTTCCATCCTGAACCTTTTCAGGATTTTATCAATGTACGCACTTTGATTGAGTCCGATCAATTTCCTTTGTCTATCCCTATAGACCTTTATTCCCAAGATATATGTCGTTTCTCCAAGATCCTTAATTGAGAAACGACTACTTAACCACGCTTTAACGTTTTCCATACTTGGTATATCATTTCCAAATAAAAGTATATCATCGACATACAAAATAAGGAACATGATTATACTCCCACTAGCCCATTTATACACACACGCCTCATCACCGTTTTGGACGAAACCAAACGCTTTGATTTCTTCATTAAAACGATGATTCCACATCCGTGATGCTTGTTTCAACCCGTAGATTGATTTCCTTAACTTACATACTTTATCAGGATTAGATGGATCGACAAAACCTTCAGGCTGAACCATATGGACATCTTCCTCAAGATATCCATTAAGAAAAGCGGTCTTGACATCCATTTGCCATATCTCATAATCAAAATGAGCTGCAATGGCAAATAATATCCTGATCGACTTAAGCATCGCGACCGGCGAGAAGGTTTCATCATAATCAATCCCTTGAGTTTGCGTGAAACCTTTTGCTACAAGTCGTGCTTTGTAAGTATCTAAATTTCCATGCATATCGGTCTTCTTCTTGAAGACCCACTTACATCCAACCATTTTGGAGTTAAGTGGACGATTAACCAATTCCCAAACTTGGTTATCGTGCATGGATTGCATCTCGGCGCTCATGGCTTCAAGCCACTTGTCACAATCAGGTTGTGACATAGCATCTTCGTAGGAGATCGGTTCATTCGAATCGACCAAGTAGCAATCATCCACGAGAAATCCATATTTCTTGGGAGGTTGACTAATCCTACTAGATCTGCGAGCAACGTGTGTATGATCAACCATTTGATCACCTTCAACATCCTCGTGTTGAAAACTAGTATCGACCAACTGTGTATCATCTAGTGATTCTTGAACCTCTTCAAGTTCCACTCTTTTTTCACTAGGTCCTTCCATAAGGAACCTAGTTTCTAAGAAGTATCCTTTGCGTGAAATAAACACTTTTTGTTCACTAGGATCATAGAATATATATCCTATATCATCCTTTGGGTATCCTATGAAGATACACCTGATGGATCGAGCCTCAAGCTTATTTGGGGTGTCACGTTTAACATAAACTATGCATCCCCATACCCTTAAATATGAAAAGGATGGAACCTTTCCATGCCACACTTCATAGGGTATTCGATCCACCTTTTTGGTCGGGGCCATATTCAAAATACGAGCCGCTGTAAGTAGCGCATATCCCCAAAATGATGGCGGTAGTGAGCTTCGTGCCATCATTGATCGAACCATGTCCAACAGTGTTCTATTCCTCCTCTCGGATACTCCGTTATGTTGAGGAGTTCCAGGAGGAGTGAACTGTGAAATAATTCCACAATCTCTAAGATGACATTGAAAAGCATCACTTAGGTATTCGCCTCCTCTATCGGAGCGGAGTACCTTGATTGTTCGGTCGAGCTGATTTTGTACTTCATTTTGAAATTCCTTGAACATTTCAAAGGCTTCATATTTGTGTTTCATTAGATACACATACCCATATCGACTAAAATCGTCGGTAAAGGTAATGCCTTTCACTATTCCTACTAGTGGGCTTGAGAGGTCCGCATACATCCGTATGTATGATACCTAACAAGTCCTTAGCCCTCTCATTTGTACCTTTAAAAGGTTCTTTGGTCATCTTGCCTTGAATACAAGATTCACACTCATCAAACGAACCTAACTCATTTGTTTTCAAAAGACCATTCTTTTGGAGAGTATTTACACGATTCTTGTTTATGTGTCCAAGACGACAATGCCAAATGTAGGAATCACTCAAATCCTTTTTGAGTCTTTTAGTGGAAGTTTGGTATAATGAGCTATTTGAGGTATTGTCATGAACCAATTCATAAATACCGTTGTTTGGTACAGCTTTAAAATAAAAGATACCATTAGATGATACATGCATTTCTGATTTTACAAATTTAAAGTCAAAGTTACATTGTCTAAGAAGGTGCACGGAAATAATGTTCCTAGTCAAACTAGGAGCATACAAAACATTTCTCAAAACAACTTCCAAACCACTTGGAAGCGATAAAGTGAAGTCTCCTCTAGCGACCACATGCACCCTTGCACCGTTGCCCATGAAAAGACTCACTTCGCCCTTCTTTAAGTCTTCATTCCTTTTGAACCCCTGCAACCAATTGCAAATATGAGTTCCACATCCGGTATCCAATACCCATGTGTTAGAAGAAATAAGATTTAGCTCAATATTAATCATAAAGACATTACCCGAGGCATGCCCCGCATTCCTCTTGTCTCTTAGCTCTTTTAGGTAGACCGGGCAATTGCGTTTCCAATGTCCGGTCTCCCCACAACCAAAACAAGGATCATCCTTATGACCCCTCGGTTCCACAACCTTTTGTTTCTTTGCCATAACCGGTGCCTTGCCCTTACCCTTAAGATGCACAGGAGGACCCTTTCTTTTTGCTACCTTAGCCTTAGGATTGGGCTGAGATCGATTCTTGGATCCACCTTCATTGATCGCAAACACGGGTAAAACCCTTTTACCCATGCTCGCCTCGGCTGTTTTAAGCATTGAGTGAAGTTCTCCAATGTTTTTGTCCCACCCATTCATGTTATAATTTAACACGAAAGTGTCGAACCTTTTCGACAAAGAGTTAAGGATCAAATCCGTTGCTAACTCTTTTGAGATGGGACAATTGAGCTTGGTGAGGCGATCAATGTAACTTTTCATCTTAAGTACATAAGTTGAAACTGGTTGATTATCATCCATTCTACATGCATGCAAGGCTAGAACCGTTTCGAACCTTTCAACCCTCGATTGCTTAAGGAACATTTCCTTAAGTTGAGTAATCATGTCGTACGCATTATGGTTTTCGAAATCCTTTTGGATTTCGGGAACCATAGTCGCCAACATGAGGCATGACACTTGAATGGAATCTTCCGTGTGTTTGACCCAATTCATGTATTCGACCTCACTTCCCTCTTCCGGTTCGTTGGGGATAGGTGTTTCCAAAACATGATATAATTTTTCTTGTTTTAGAACAATCCTTAAATTTTGGAACCAATCCGAAAAGTTATTGTGGTTAAGACGGTCTTTAGCGAGAATAGATCGGAGAGATACGTTTTGGACGTTAGGGATTATGTTGTCGTCGACGTGTGCTGCCATCTGCAGAATTTTAATTAAGTTCATTTTAGTGTTTTACATATTTTAATTATTAATACCCTTTTATATATATACCAAATATAATTAATAATTAAAATCTAGAATCCAACGATAAACACGACTCCGGTTAGGTGACCTTTTTCCCATTGTCGGTTTATCAAGGTAGTTATTCATAACAATTGCAAACCCTTTTGCAACTTCTAGAGTTTATGGGACCGGTTCGAAATCATATTTCGTGTCGGCATGTTTATCCCATCAACACCTATTAGACCCCATACTTGGGTGACCCTCTTCACATGGTTCTAATTTAAGTCGTCCTACTTGTATCAACTTGTAATATCAACATACAAACGGTTAGGTGACCTTTTTCCCATTTATATGCCAATATTACCTCAACATATTAATTTACTCTACGCGGTTAGGTGACCTTTTTCCCACTAAGAGCTTACTAATATGTTAAGCATTATACAAAAGGATGGTGTTTAACTTGTTATCCTTAATTTTAAAAGGGATTTTTAGTTTTAATAATTCTAGTTGTAAAACTTTAAATCATGTTCTAACATGCATTTAGTAACATGATAATTTTGAAACCATTTTCAAAAATTCTAATTTATAATAAAACCATTTTATTATGGGCGTGAGACGGCTAGTTAATAAATCCATTTTATTAAACTACGTGTCACGTGATTACCGATAATTATTAGAACCCGTTTTATGCTTTGTTAATTAATTCTATGTGACGAAGTTGATATCCTAATATCTAACAACCACATAATCAAACAATCAATTAACAAGCATACACAATTATACTAGACACGAGCCACTAAGTTAGACCACACTTGTTAGCCGAAACAAGTGTGTGTCTTAGGTCCGATCCTAAGGGACACATGACACATGGATGTTGTAGCTCCCACTCAATCCCGCATCCAAAAACGTCGAGCATCTTCTTCAACCCCTTTTGTGATCCAATGGGCTTGTAATTTGGACCTTAGCTTCCAATTTTGCAACCTTCTTTAATTTTACAAAACAAATGTCCTAATAAATTTTTCTACAAAATAAAGATATTGCAAGTAATCTATTTATTACATACCCATATGAATAAATAATTACAAAATTGCCCCTAATTAATTATTACAAACCGAAACTTTGAATAATTAATTACAATCACAACAAACATCCATTTGGTCTACGGCTCGGTCTAGTTTTAACAAACATAACCCGTTATGTCTTAGGAACCCGTTCCAAAACCCCTTGACCTTATCGGGCCTAGTCCAACCCAATAATTTGATTATGGGCTTCGGCCCACATGTGCAAAACACATGGGCTTCGGCCCAATAGGAAGTCTCATGGGCTTCGGCCCATTTAACCAAAAATGGGCTTCGGCCCATATAGCTTTCTCCCCCTTTTTTTTTTCGATTAGCCCAATAACCAAAACAAGTGGGCTTCGGCCCAATATCACCCCAATTGGGCTTCGGCCCATTTACTCGGTTTTATATATATATATATATATATTTTTTTTGAACAAAGCCAAAAAAATATAACAAGATTAAATACAAAAAATCATGCATGTTAATTTTTTGTATAAAATCTTTCAAGGGGAAAATATAAAACCGAAAACCCGAAGCTTAGTTTCCCGTATCCCGGCTCTTGATGCCATTTGTTGGGTTTCTATGGAAATTTTAAACTTAGTTAACCATTTAACTAGTCATTAATTAAGGCGGAAGCGTGATAATCACAAACTTAAACATATGTATCCATATATATATATATATATTACAAGTTTATATGATATGTTAATCTATGAATAACCCTTTATTCTTGTTTCAAGATTACCATTAATCTTAAGATTAGAAACCCGAGACAAAAGATCAAATAATACGGGAAAAAACTAAACTATCAAAGATTGTAAAACTTACATTCTTAAACCTTTAAGAGATGTAGTTGATGGTTGAAGAAGATGATGATGTTGATGCTAGACTTTCAAAGGGAAGATCCTCAAACGGAAGATACCCCGAGCCTCCAACACACACCGAGCTATGTTAGGGAGCTTGAACACGAGAAAAACGAGACCCGAACCTCTTCTTTTCTTGTCTTCGGCCGAACCAAAAGCAAGAGAGAAAAGTTATTGTATATATCTCTCCTTTTCTTGAAAGTATGTTGATGCTATTTTAAAATGAGATCATATCTCAATCAAATCCTTGGTTAGGTCTTGGTCAAGTAAGTCTTACTCAACCTACATCAACTCTTTACCAACTTTGACCAAGTGTATGGAGTGTATGTGACTCATGTTTTAAATGATATATATATTTTATACCTTATAAAATATATAAACACCCCTTCTTTTATAAACCATTTTATAAAAGAACACATGTTTAAATAATCATTCCAATAATAATTATTTGAATAAATAAATTAACCAATTAATTTATTTAACACTTTCAAGTAATTATTCAGAAACCCGATTTCTGAATGTGTCGTGTTCTGTATTTGTTTTATAGATCATATCTCAACAAATACATAATTGGTGTGTGTCTAACTCGTTATTGGGTATGACCCGACTTGGATCAAACACGACTAGCCACATTAACCTAATTATGTGTCTCGGGCATACGGTATTCCAACAATTGGTTCCTGTTCATGATTATAATGTTCAAATTTTGAACCAATTTTTTTAGTAAGTGTATCCTCTCCTCAAGACAAGGATTGTCTGTCTTAATTGCAATCGAAAATAAACGTGATTGAAACTTTTCACTTAAACATAGTACATCAATACTATTAAATCGCTCAATTGTAGTGCGATCACTAAGAACAAAACGATGTGATCCACTACAATTTTCCATTGTACAACGTTCGACTTTCCTGATTGTGAAGTAATTTCGAAGGATTTGGAATAAATATTTGAGATAGGGTTTGCTTATGAGAAACTGAATCCCCGGATGCATTAATAAAAGAGCGGCACACATTCATACCTGGAGTTGAATACCCCATTCAAGAATTGTTTTGGATCCAATCCATAGGAATCAATAGAAAAGGCAAATCTCTTATGATACACCAGATCCGGCTCGATTATTGCTAGAGTGAATAAATCTGTCATTTCTTGAAATCTCTCTTCTGATTCAAAATCGTAGTGTAACGTGTAGCCTCCCCTGTTCCGGTCATGGAATAGATGAAATAAATAAAAAAATGGGCTTTGATTGGATCTGTATTGGCGTTTAATGTTGCTGACTTTCTAGGTTAGCTATACTCCAAGTTGAGAACTAAGGTTTCAGTTTTATACTCATAATTTTTTGATGAAAATTAAGTTATAAGTGTGTATTTAAGGAAGAAGGAGGGAGCTGATGGTTTCAGCTGCATCATATATTATTGGCGCCGTGGTAACAACACTTGCACCTGGTTTTGCAATTATGGTGATCGGCCGCTTTATATACGGTATAGGAATCGGACTGGTAAGATACAAATCCATCTTCTGAATATATATTTATTAAAGTTAATAAATTATAACAAACTTATTTCTATCTAGGCAATGCACGCTGCTCCAATGTACATTGCTGAGACAGCTGCAAGTCAGATACGCGGTCGGTTAATATCCCTAAAAGAATTCTTTATCGTGATGGGAATGGTTGTAAGTAGTTCATCTTCTCTGAAGATCTTTTACACAACACGTTGACTTTGTTGTCCGTCTACCTTCAGATCAAAACGGTTAATAATATGTTTGTTTGATTGCAGTTAGGTTATGTGGTTGGTAGTCTTTTAGTTGAAATAAACTCTGGTTGGCGGTACATGTACGCGACTGCAATTCCTTTTGCGTTTATTATGGGAATCGGGATGTGGTGGTTACCAGCTTCACCAAGATGGATATTATTACGAGCGATTCAAGGAAAAGGTGACATGCAGGAATTAAGAGAATATGCCATTTATTGCTTAAGGCGGCTTAGAGGTGAAAATGTTGATAATAATTCAGCAACCCAAGAGGTTGAAGATATTTTGGCTGAATTATCTTATATCAGTGAGGAAGGTGAAGCTACAATAGGGGAAATGTTTCAAGGAAAATGCTTGAAAGCATTGATTATTGGTGCGGGTTTGGTTTTGTTTCAGCAGATAACTGGTCAACCTAGTGTACTTTACTATGCTGCATCAATTTTTCAGGTACTTAATTGTTCAAATTTGAAACTTGAATTTATAATTTTGTAAAACATGTTTCTGTAACTGAATTGTTGCATGTTTTATAGACAGCAGGGTTCTCTGCTGCCTCAGACGCTACACGGGCATCTATACTACTTGGGGTGTTAAAGGTAATGATAAAAGTTTAAAAGAAACATCGATATGTTAGTTTGTATAACACGTGTCTTATTTGATTTATGCTAGTTAATCATGACTGGTGTGGCTGTTTTGGTTGTTGACAAACTTGGGAGGAGACCATTGCTTCTCGGGGGCGTTTCTGGCATTGTAAATTCTAATTCTCATATTATTCTAAACTATTAGTTTAAAAACCTATTAAACAGCTAGTCACCTTTCTTTACATGTGCAAATATTGTTTGTTTTTATATTGTTTTGCAGGTAGTGGCATTGTTTCTCATGGGATCATTTTACACTTACCTCAGTAATGCGCCTGCAGTAGCTGTTGCTGCATTGCTGGTGTATGTTGGATGCTATCAGGTATAAGGGCACATTTGCCAAGTTGCATGGGTGACATTATGTACTACAAAAGTTATGTTATTTCAATAATAATATAGTTTCTTTAAATATAATGATTTAGGAGGTTCTATGCATTACAAATACAGATATGGATATTTCGACCTGTTTGACACATTTACATGTTTCATTTCAAAATAACCTATTTATAAGTAAAATGAGTTGGATTGGTGCCTAAATGTAGTATATAAATAAATTATTAAGAAAATAATTTGGTGCAGATATCTTTTGGTCCTATTGGTTGGTTGATGATATCTGAAATCTTTCCCTTACGTTTACGAGGGCGTGGATTGAGTATAGCGGTTCTTGTGAACTTTGGCGCCAATGCATTAGTCACATTTGCATTCTCTCCATTACAGGTACGTTTTCACTTCTGCTGTATCTTCACACACACACACACACACACACACACACACTTACACTTATTAGGATCCAATACAAATAAGTTTTATGGTGTGAAGTGTATGAATTGAAGGGAAAATTCACGCAGTGGCATTTTCGCAATTACCCTACGCTACAAAAAAATTGAACTAGAGTAATAACAATTGTGCTACTTGTAAACTGTAGCTAATCATCATTACTCTAGTTCAATTTTGTTATGCACCGTGCGTATTTTTTCTTCCCTTCGTACACCGAGAGCCATTTCTTACAATAAATACTTTTGCTTGTGGTTGCAGACGTTGCTAGGGGCTGGGATACTGTTCTTCATATTTGGAGTAATAGCAGTGGCGTCTCTGGTTTTCATCTTCTTCAAAGTGCCAGAAACTAAAGGGCTGACACTGGAGGAAATTGAGGCTAAACTCTTATAAGAAAAAAGAATGGGAATCTTGGTTTGGTATATAAATATGGCATACTCAACTCACTAATCATCATTATAAAAGTGTAAGATGCAACTTTGAAATTTACCAATATTGTTTATGACATTTATCTGTTTTATTTATTTATTAGTATTTGTATTATTATGATGTGGTTTTAGTTGGTGAATGTGTCCATCTCTCAACCAATCATTGGTTATTTTGTCATTCCATACTCCCATTTGGCTTATCTTGAAGGTCACATCAAGGGAAAGATTGCTTATGGGACACACACCTACCAAAACACACATATAATGATTTTTAGTAACTTCAAACACAAATAGGTATTTTTATATATATTTAGAGGCCAGTCTAAATTGACTTGGCATGAGAGGATTAGACATGATTTGTTAGACCTAAACCTCTATGAGGACATAGTTGAGGATAAGAATTCTTGGAGACGTATAATTAAAGTTAAGTACTTTTAAGAAGAAAGTAATATCTCAAGGCTTATCTTTTCCTTAATTTTGGCCACACGCTATTATGCTATTTTCTTTTTATATATTATGTATTTTTTTTGTTGTATTTTGTTCTTATTATTTCATTGTATTTTGTTCTTATTATTATTACTGCTGCTACTACTACTAAGTGTTATATTAATTATATTACTGTTGAACTTTAATTTCTTTTTATATTCTCTCATACATACGATATTTAGAGCTGAGGGTCTCTTTGGAAGCGACCTCTCTATTATATCTTTGGAAGCGACCTCTCTATTATATTGAGGATAGGATAGAGGTACGGTGTGTTTACATCCCATCCTTCCCACCTACATATCTTTGTTATTGGTAGGATTTCACTGGGTATGATTGATTGATAGATATTTTTTAAAATAAACTTAAAATGAAGAAACAAACACGAATTTGTTTTACATAGGTGAATAATGAACAAACATTTGCCAAGCTCTAGTCTCAGCATCTTGGAAAACAGATGTCCATAATACATGGTATAAGCCAAATCTTTTCTTTTTGTTTGATTCTTGTTAGTTTGAGGGGCTCTTTGACAGTATAATGTTGAATCTTTAAGTGGTTTGATTGATTAAGAGGTAGCATCTGAATCATTCTGCATGTCTCTGAAACTTAATTATTAAGAGGTTTCACGAGCCATTAAAAGATGTCACCAAATACATTTTACCTCTAACCAATTCAGAGGTAGCCTCTTAAAATCATTAAGAGGTTACCAAACAGCTCCAAAGTTGTGTTATATTTTATGTATGTATTGTTTATAGTCTATTATAATTTGTTGTATAAACGATACTATATTTTTTCACAAAATAAAATATTATCTTTATTTATGTTGTAAAAGAAAATGATAGTCGATTTTATATATATTATAAAAGAAAATGATTGGTCGATAGTATATCTGCTTGTTTCTTCCATGTTTGTGTGGGACAAGACCACAAGAGGATGAGTGTTGCCAACAAAAAGGTGGCATTTTTTCCACTACACTCATGTTTATGTTCTTGCTTCAAAGCAATTATATATCTAAATTTAGCAGTCTTTTTACTAAATAAAATGTATAGAAAAAACTAAAGTTTGTTTATTAAAGCTAAAGCCATGAATAGAATATCAAATCTTTAGACTATTGACATTGGACAATTAAAAATTAATCCATATATATGTGTTCTCTTTATCAAAACTTCCCAAACCACAATCACTAAGATCCGATCTTTAAAAATGGAGTATTTTTCAAGATTCATTGTGCTTCTAGTCTTTCTAGCAACACTTTCTCCCTTTTGTTCTTCAAACCAAATTCATGATAGCTTCTATGAATGTCTTTCTACATACTCCATAACCCAACTGCCCAAAATTTTTTACACCCCAAACAGTCCTTCTTTCACACCCCTTTTGAACTCGACCGCCTTAAATCTCCGCTGCATTGGCCCAAATGCACTGAAACCCGAGGCTATTTTCACCCCGTTAAGCGAAACCCATATCCAAAACGCAGTAATTTGTGCGAAGAAGAATAATATTCATCTTCGGTTTAGAAGTGGAGGGCATGATTATGAAGGAATCTCCTATACATCCGTTATGGACCCTCCGTATGTCCTTATCGACTTATCCAAACTTCGTGCCGTTTATGTTGACATTGAGGATGGTTTGGTTTGGGTTGAGGCTGGTGCAACCGTTGGTGAGCTTTATTTCCGAGTAGCGGAGAAAAGCAAGACTCATGGGGTCCCAGCCGGGCTATGCACGAGCCTAGGTGTCGGTGGTCACATCACGGGTGGTGCATACGGTCCCATGATGAGAAAGTTCGGACTCGGGGCTGATAATGCACTCGACGTAAAGTTAATTGACGCAAATGGTCGGATATTGGACCGGGAAGCCATGGGGGAGGATGTTTTTTGGGCTATCCGAGGAGGTGGTGGGGGCAGTTTCGGTGTCATAGTTTCCTGGAAACTAAAACTCGTACCAGTCCCAGAAACTGTCACAGTTTTTAACGTTGCACGTACGCTAGAACAAGGCGCGACCAAGATTCTTTACAAGTGGCAACAAGTTGCTGACAAACTTGATGAAGATCTTTTCATTAGGGTTATCATTCAACCTACAAACATCCCAAACACAAATAAAAGAACCATAATTACAATTTACAACGCACTATTTCTCGGTGATGTAAATAGACTTCAAGACATCATGAAACAAAGTTTTCCTGAATTGGGTATGAAGAAACAAGATTGCATTGAAATGAGTTGGTTGGAATCGGTCTTGTTCATCGCGGGCTACCCAAGATCCGTCCCCACCAGCGTCCTACTAGCCGGAAAACCGGCTTTCTTGAACTACTTCAAAGCAAAATCAGATTTTGTAAAAGACCCTATTCCAGAAAAGGGTTTAGAAGGAATCTGGCAAAGATTCTTGGAAGAAGATGGTCCCTTAACAATCTGGAACCCATATGGAGGCATGATGAGCAGGATTTCGGAATCATCAATCCCATTTCCTCATAGAAATGGGACGTTGTTCATGATTCAGTATTTGACAAGTTGGATGAGCCCTGAAGAAGATGTGACCAAGCATGTTGATTGGATTAGGAAGCTTTATAACTACATGGCTCAATATGTTTCGATGTTTCCAAGACAAGCTTATGCAAACTACAGAGATCTTGATCTTGGAATGAATGACAAAAATGGTGATGACACTAGTTTTGTCAAGGCAAGTTCTTGGGGAGCAAAGTATTTCAAAGACAACTTCAATAGGTTGGTCAAGATCAAGACTGAGTTTGATCCTGAAAACTTCTTCAAACATGAACAAAGCATACCTATTTTACCCTTGAGAAGTGAACTCCAACATTCAGAATTGTGAATATGGGAAAGGGTAAACAAGTAATTTACAATTAAGATGTTATTTGTTTTGTTTTACTTTTATGTTTCTGTGGGTGTGTGATAAACAAGCATGGGAACTACGTTGGAATTTATGTTCTAGTATAATATATTAATTTTATATTTATATGCAATTCTATGATAGAAAAGAAATACTAAACGGAAAAATCTTATAGAATAGTAACCAACCTTTAAAAGTGTTTTAATTATGTCACTGATGCATAATTTATCCAAATCGGGTCACTAAATCTTCAAATCAAGTCTCACCGATATTTTTGGGCATCAAGAAAGAAATGAAGGATAAGATGTGGGGGTCGGAATTTGCAATATATATAGTTAAATTTAAAAAAATTTAAAAAAATGTTAATTATATTAAAATTTAAAAATAAAGACTAAAATTCACGTCGCCACTTAGCGTCAACTTAAAAAAAAAGATAAAAGATTTCCTATGTGAAACAAAAAAGAAAAAGGCTAAAAAAACATGTTAAAATTTTTAATTTAATCAAACATGAAAGTTAAGTAAATTAATTGAAACACTTTTTAAAGTTTAGGGAACACTTTTGAAAGTTGGTTACTATTCTATGAAGTTGCCCCAAACTAAATATGTGAAGTATGTCTTAACTCTTAACTCGTAACTCTTAAGTTTGATCTGATTCGTTTGATTTATGCGAGTACTCATTTAAATCTTGTTATAATCTTTTAATGTATGTATACACATTCTGGGTCAAGTTATTTTACAAGGGGATGGAAATGAGAAGGATGAAAAAGATTCGTGGAAAACCCCTTCCAAAAAATTATTAAAAAATTAATAAAAAATCATAACTCAAAAAAAAAAAAAAAATGCTTCCCCCGTCTTCCTCGTTCTTAAAAAAAGGTCATAATAAAAATTATTGTGCCTTTTTATTTATCACTAGGTTATTGGCCCGTGAACGTCACATGTGAAAATATAGACAACAATTAAACTTTTGTTGAACCATCTTTCCACTCAACCAAAGCCCAATTAATGTTCTAAAAGTAAAGCATTATTTAACATACACAATTGGTTCCTGTTCATGATTATAATGTTCAAATTTTGAACCAATTTTTTTAGTAAGTGTATCCTCTCCTCAAGACAAGGATTGTCTGTCTTAATTGCAATCGAATATAAACGTGATTGAAACTTTTCACTTAAACATAGTACATCAATACTATTAAATCGCTCAATTGTAGTGCGATCACTAAGAACAAAACGATGTGATCCACTACAATTTTCCATTGTACAACGTTCGACTTTCCTGATTGTGAAGTAATTTCGAAGGATTTGGAATAAATATTTGAGATAGGGTTTGCTTATGAGAAACTGAATCCCCGGATGCATTAATAAAAGAGCGGCACACATTCATACCTGGAGTTGAATACCCCATTCAAGAATTGTTTTGGATCCAATCCATAGGAATCAATAGAAAAGGCAAATCTCTTATGATACACCAGATCCGGCTCGATTATTGATAGAGTGAATAAATCTGTCATTTCTTGAAATCTCTCTTCTGATTCAAAATCGTAGTGTAACGTGTAGCCTCCCCTGTTCCGGTCATGGAATAGATGAAATAAATAAAAAAATGGGCTTTGATTGGATCTGTATTGGCGTTTAATGTTGCTGACTTTCTAGGTTAGCTATACTCCAAGTTGAGAACTAAGGTTTCAGTTTTATACTCATAATTTTTTGATGAAAATTAAGTTATAAGTGTGTATTTAAGGAAGAAGGAGGGAGCTGATGGTTTCAGCTGCATCATATATTATTGGCGCCGTGGTAACAACACTTGCACCTGGTTTTGCAATTATGGTGATCGGCCGCTTTATATACGGTATAGGAATCGGACTGGTAAGATACAAATCCATCTTCTGAATATATATTTATTAAAGTTAATAAATTATAACAAACTTATTTCTATCTAGGCAATGCACGCTGCTCCAATGTACATTGCTGAGACAGCTGCAAGTCAGATACGCGGTCGGTTAATATCCCTCAAAGAATTCTTTATCGTGATGGGAATGGTTGTAAGTAGTTCATCTTCTCTGAAGATCTTTTACACAACACGTTGACTTTGTTGTCCGTCTACCTTCAGATCAAAACGGTTAATAATATGTTTGTTTGATTGCAGTTAGGTTATGTGGTTGGTAGTCTTTTAGTTGAAATAAACTCTGGTTGGCGGTACATGTACGTGACTGCAATTCCTTTTGCGTTTATTATGGGAATCGGGATGTGGTGGTTACCAGCTTCACCAAGATGGATATTATTACGAGCGAT
Organism: Bidens hawaiensis; assembly: GCF_021521415.1. Lineage (NCBI taxonomy): Eukaryota > Viridiplantae > Streptophyta > Magnoliopsida > Asterales > Asteraceae > Bidens > Bidens hawaiensis. The sequence continues at coordinate 402,594 of NW_027491053.1, forward strand.
TCAAGGAAAAGGTGACATGCAGGAATTAAGAGAATATGCCATTTATTGCTTAAGGCGGCTTAGAGGTGAAAATGTTGATAATAATTCAGCAACCCAAGAGGTTGAAGATATTTTGGCTGAATTATCTTATATCAGTGAGGAAGGTGAAGCTACAATAGGGGAAATGTTTCAAGGAAAATGCTTGAAAGCATTGATTATTGGTGCGGGTTTGGTTTTGTTTCAGCAGATAGCTGGTCAACCTAGTGTACTTTACTATGCTGCATCAATTTTTCAGGTACTTAATTGTTCAAATTTGAAACTTGAATTTATAAGTTTGTAAAACATGTTTCTGTAACTGAATTGTTGCATGTTTTATAGACAGCAGGGTTCTCTGCTGCCTCAGACGCTACACGGGCATCTATACTACTTGGGGTGTTAAAGGTAATGATAAAATTTTAAAAGAGCGGCACACATTCATACCCCGGATGCATTAATAAAAGAGCGGCACACATTCATACCTGGAGTTGAATACCCAATTCAAGAATTGGTTTGGATCCAATCCATAGGAATCAATAGAAAAGTCAAATCTCTTATGATACACCAGATCCGGCTCGATTATTGATAGAGTGAATAAATCTGTCATTTCTTGAAATCTCTCTTCTGATTCAAAATCGTAGTGTAACGTGTAGCCTCCCCTGTTCCGGTCATGGAATAGATGAAATAAATAAAAAAATGGATTTTTGTTCAAGAATGAAATCTTGTTGGAACTGTCCATATCCGGTTCATCCTTCGGAACAATATCACATCCTGAATCTAATGAAATAGGATGAATTGAGATTGTATTTTGTAAATACGTAATTATCTTGAATAGATTAATTATTTCTTTATTTTCCAATCGCCTGAGAAAAGAAAGATCTTGTTGTTTCTTCAACAAGATTTAATGAAAAATAATAGAATAAACAACAATAAATATAATTAATAAATAAACAATATAATCATATAAAAAAGTAAATATTTTAAAATTTTACATTCCATCAAAAGTTATTTATAAACACAAGTAATATACAACTCATTTAAATAACACATTAAGACATCTACTCTCAACACTTTGACTACAAAAATTAATAAACTGAATGCAACCTATTTTGTGTAGATACATAAAGACCTCAAGGAGTGTCGTTATGAGAAACAAAGTCGTTTCGACTCGAATTGTTAATGCTCTAGAGGTCATAAAATAAGTTTAGGTGTGAAAAACTTATTGTGTAAGCACATTTAAAAAGATATAAACATATACAAATTTAGAAATTAAACAACTAAAAACTATATAAACAGATAAATGTAAATCTAAATGACATAGTAATAGCAAAATATAAGTTTCTTTATAGATTGAAAATATCACATTAGTTGTTCATTATAATAAATTATAGCGATATAAAAAAACCACCACGAAATCTCCAAAAAGATTCACCAATGGAATTGTTGGGACCAGGATTCTTGATTCCTGAGGATCAGCTATTTTTGGCAACTGTTCCCAGGATTAAGGATTCTCGATGGATCAAGGATCCTCAGCAGTCGACTTTAGTTATATTCTAATATATTTTTGCAGGTTAAACAAGTGCTTACCAGAAAGCCTACTTTTATGGAGAGCATATTTTACCAGGTCTTCCTTGCTGTCCACGCTCCTAAATGGTCAACATGAAAGAGTAAACGAACGTGGCCGGATTTATAGGAGTTAGTTAGTATACGTTATCTTCCTTTGTATTTATATATTTAAAAAAATGCTGATCATAACTGTTGGGACTGAGATCTTTTATCCTGGAAGATCAATTATCGTCAGCGCTCGTAAATGTCTGCTGCCAGGACCAAGGATCCAGTACGGTTCAAGGATCCTTAACAGCTATCTCCGAAAATATTTCTATCTTATGTGCAGGTGATTGATTTTGTCAATTACGTGTCCTACATTCGTGGAAGCCGCATTTACCGAGTCTTTACACACGTTTTCTCCATTTTGCAACGGCCAAGAGAAGATATGGAAGATTACAACCGGATTTTTAGCATAATTAGTTACTAGTCATTTGTATTTCCTTCTATATATACTGAACAAAGCTAGAAAACACACACAACACATAACATACGAGAATGGCTTACTTAGAACTTTCTACACATCTTTGTATTCATTTCTAGCTGAAGTTCATCACTTGTAATCATGATTTTCATTGATAATATAGTTGGTAGTGATAGTTTTCACTACCCAAGGTTTTTATGCCGACGGGATACTAGTTACCAAGGGATTTTCCTCGTATAAATCTCGTTGTCCAACCTTTACAATTACTACTTTGATTATTTTGTTCATACAAGCACCAATCCTCACATACAAATTTGGTTACGTGATCCTTAGACTGATTTTTGACCAAAACAATTTGGCACCCACCGTGGGGCTGTTGGTGCTTTAATCACAAAAAAATCCATACCTTTATTCAATCCCTACAATCACTCTTTCAATGGTCTTTCAAGGAATAACCATTCCCACAACCGCTGCTTCAAGTGTCCCGGCTCAAGTGACTTTACCACCGCTACCTGGCACTACGAAGCCACAAAAACCTATAACAGTCGCTCGGAAGAAGGAGACTGCTGTCTTCTCTGAATCAAAATCCAGTACTGTCTCCCAAACGATAACGGCTAACAATGATGTTTCTGTTTTGTGTTCACAGATGAAGAGTTATATGGAGCAGCAAAACAAGACCAACCAGAGGATCCTCTACGAGATCGAGGAAATCAAGAGGACCAAGAAGGCTACTGAAAACACAAGCCCCATTATGCCGAGGATGCTTGATTTCAGCACTCCGGATTTCCCGGATCAAAGGCGTCCAACATCCACTTGTCCTCAGCAAGGATCCTCGGACCTTCCTCAACAAAGATTCTCTGACCAATACTCTTAAGGATCCTCTATCCTTCAACAAGGTTCATTAGGTCAACCCTTAAGATCCTTCAATCACCATTTGCAAGGATCCTCAAAATTCCAATCTGGACCCTTAGGATTCCGTCAAGGATCCTCCACCCAACAACTTCAAGGATCCTCAGTCTTTCAACCAGGATCCTTGGGTTTCCAAACAGAATCCATCATCCATCAGCATCCAGAATCCTACTATCCTTATGGAAAAGAACCTGTGAAGGAACCCAGGTCCAGGCCATTGGAGGTCCAAGAAGGCGACTTCATACCCATGCAAACCGTTGCTCCTACCGGACCAACTGTTGAGGCTAAAACAGTGTACCCCGGACGTAGCTATGGAGCTAGATCTTTCGATCACACAAGAGGTAACATTTATGATAATCTATCTTTTGGCACTAATCATGGTGGTATGCAGGATACTGGAATCAATCAAAAATAGCCCGTGAGATACAAAAGCTCAAGGATATGATATCGAGTGTACTAGGAGTCATCAAACCATTCCCGAAGTACCAGAAGGAAGCCTAACATATCCAGGTTTGCTCCACCAATTTGCGATGCTGAGATACCAAAGCGCTTTACTGCCCCTAGTATGAAGTTATATGATGGGTCCACGGATCCTGAGGAACATGTAGCCTTATATCGTGAAAGAATGGAAATCAACCCGATCCCAGATAGGTTGAAGGAAGCTTGCCTGTGTAAGGGCTTTGGCTCAACCCTCACTGGATCCGCCCTTAAATGGCTGCGAAGACTTCCTCCTTACTCTATTAATTCCTTTTCCCATTTGATTAATCTGTTTAATAGTCAATTTTCATGCAGTAGATCTTTTGAAAAATTGACTAGTGATTTATATAGAGTTGTCCAACCTCGTGAGGAACCTCTTAGGCAGTTCCTTACAAGGTTCGGAAGAGAGGCTTTGGAAATTCCAAATTTGGATGTCCCGACAGCTGTTGAGGCATTCAAAATGGGATTACAAAAGGACTCTCCATTTTATCAAGATCTTGTGATGACCCCTTGCAGAAATTTATATGAAGTGCGAAACATAGCTTTAAGATTCATCAGGTTGGAGGAGGATCAAAGAATACAAGATCAACTAAGCACTCCGGTGAAAAAGGAGTCTCAAGACAAGAAGCAAGGACCCTATTTCAGGAACAACAACTCTAAGCCATACAATAAACCAAATGGCCAGAAGATCAATACTGTAGAAGAGGAGGAGGACGATGAAGATTGTCCAAGAATATCTGATTATTGCTTCTCCGTAGATATGGGAGGAGTGATACTTGCTGTCAGGAACTTGGGCGACAAAGCAAGATGGCCAAGAAAAAACGAGAAGGCACCACCCCCCAAAGACAAATCAAAATGGTGCGCCTTTCACGAAGACTTCGGCAATATGACAGAGGATTGCATGGCCTTGAGAAAGGAGATAAGCTACCTCCTCAGTAAGGGTCACCTTAAGGAGCTGTTCGGGAGAAAAAAATCAGGACCCATGATCCTGAGCCAGTTCCGGAAAAGGCTACTCCACCTCCCCCAGACGCTCAAGTCATCAACATGATCTTTGGAGGATCTGATATATGCGGAACCTCTTATTCAGCTGCAAAGAAATACGCCAAAGAATGCAAATTAGAGAACGGTGAAAGGCTGATCAAGACTTCAACAACAACTGAACAAAGAGTTATCTCCTTCGATGAAGAGAATTGAGTCAATGTTCAGGATCCTCATCATGACGGTTTAGTCATTACTTTATTTATCTCTAACCATTATGTTCGCAGGATCCTCATTGATGGTGGAAGCTTGGTCAACATTATCTAGTTAGAAGTTCTCAAAAGGATGAATATTCCTGAATCGGAGATTGTTCCTAGATCCTCGGTTCTTGTGGGATTCAGAGGAGAAACGAAGAATACAGTGGGGGACATCAAATTACCCATATATATAGAGGGAGTAAATTCTGTTCAAAAATTTTGTGTTATAGATTCATTATCTTGTTGCAATGTTATTCTTGGTAGGCCATGGATACACGAAATGAAGGCTGTTCCCTCTACCTATCACCAGTGTGTAAAACTCCCTACCCCATGGGGAATAGCAAAGATCGAGAGCAACCAGCAAGATGCTAAAGACTGCTACACTTCTTCAATGAAGCCTACAAAAAAGCTGAGAGAAGCATAGCAATTACAGAAAGCGAGAAGAAACGTCATGGAGACTAGGGAACAAGACTCTAATGAAGTGGTCTTGCATCCAAAGGATCCTGACGGCAAACTCCTAATAGGTGTTGAAATATAAGAGTCCATTGAGAAGGATCTAGTATCCTTCTTAAACCAAAGAAAGTCGACCTTCGCGTGGAAGCACGAAGATATGACAAGTATTTCTAAAGATGTAATAACCCATAAACTTGGAATTGATCCTTCTTTCAGGCCTATTCACCAAAAGAGAAGGAAATTCACTCCTGAAACAAATGCGATTATCCAAGAAGAGGTACAGAAACTACTGAAGGCAGGTATGATTAGGGAAGTAAAATATCCAAAATGGTTAGCCAATGTGGTTGTAGTTCAAAAGAAAAACGGAAAGTGGAGGGTATGTGTCGATTTTATTGATTTAAATAAGGCATGTCCCAAGGATCCTTTCCCTCTTCCCCACATTGACTCCATGGTGGATGCTACCGCAGGGCACGAAATGTTAACCTTTATGGATGCTTCATTAGGATTTCAACAAATCAAGATGGAACCATCTGATCAAGAGGATACAACATTTATAACCCCTACGGGCATATATTCTTATATTGCTATGCCGTTTGGTCTTAGAAATGCAGGTGCTACATATCAAAGACTAGTCAATATGATGTTCAAGAACAATTGGGAGACACCATGGAAGTCTATATTGACGACATGGTGGTAAAATCAAAGAAGGCGGAGAACCACCTTAAGGATTTGGAAGTAGCTTTTGACATCCTTGACAAATACAACATGAAGCTAAATCCCGCTAAATGTGTATTTGGTGTCAAAGCCGGAAAATTCCTGGGGTATTTGGTAACCAAAAGGGGGATAGAAGCAAGTCCGAAGCAAATCCAAGCCATCTTAAACCTCAAATGTCCAACAAATGTTAAAGAGGTACAAAGACTAACAAGAAGAGTGGCAGCACTTAACAGGTTCATATCGAAATCTTCAGAAAGATGTAAAGATTTTTATGACATCCTGAGTAAAAACAAGAAATTCGAGTGGACGGAGAAACATGAATCTGCTCTCACTGCTCTGAAGGATTACTTATCGTGAGCCCCTGCTTTGATGAAGCCTGTGAATGGAGAACCATTGATCCTTTATCTAGTCGTTTCCCTAACCGCCTTAAGTGTAGTCTTGGTAAAGGATCACGAAGGCAACCAACACCCTGTTTATTATGTAAGTAAAAGTCTCCTCGATACCAAATCTAGGTACTCTCATTTGGAAAAACTTATTCTTGCTCTAATCATGGCTTCAACTAAGTTAAGACATTATTTTGAAACTCATACTATTGTTGTAAAAACTAATTATCCCATAAAAAATGTCCTTATGTCGGGTAGAATGGCCAAATGGGCTGTAAAATTAAGTGCATATGATATTCAATATGAGTCTAGAAATGCGATTAAGTCACAGGCACTAGCAGACTTTGTGGATGATTTCAGTAGTGACATAGAAGAACAAGCCAAGCTTGAAGTTCAACAGCTTGAAGAGACCAAGGATCCTTGGACACTCTTCACTGATGGTGCCTCAAGTGTTAAAGGAACAGGATTAGGAATACTACTAAAATCGCCACAGGGGACATAATACCCCAATCCATAGCTTGTGAATTCCAGGCCACTAACAATGAAGCAGAATACGAGGCACTTATTGCAGGTATACAACTAGCCAAAGGTATGAGAATCAGGTACCTTCAGATTTTTGTAGATTCGTTATTAATTGCTAATCACTTTAATGGCTCATATGCAGTCAAAGGTGAGAAATTAATTAAATATTTAGCTATAGTAAAGGATCTCGCAGGATCCTTCGATTATTTTACAATTACGCAGGTACCAAGAGAAGAAAATGCTAGGGCTGATGCCATAGCAAACCTGGCTTTAGTCTTAAAGCTCCCAGAGGACATAAAAATCTCTATCATTCACGTCCTATCCCCTGCAATTGAGGAATGCCAAGCAATGGAAATAGATGGGATTCAACACACGGATCCTAAGGATCATTCTCTTGATCACTCATCCTGGATTCTTCCGATAATGAAGTATATTCAAGATGGAGAAATCCCAAAAGAAGAGAACCCCAAAGCTTTTAAGGCCAAGGTATCACAATATACTATTGTACATAATATGCTATATAAGAAATCCCTTGCAGGTCCATATTTAAGGTGCATCGAAGGATCTGAGATCCAAGAAATCTTGAAGGATTTCCATGAAGGAGATTGTGGCAATCATACAGGGGCAGAGCATTATTGGTCAGGATTCTAAGAACTGGATACTTCTGGCCGACTATGAAAAAGGATGCTATGGAATACTCCAGGAAGTGTGATGATTGTCAGAGGCACGACAACATTCTACATCAATCGGCAGAACCCTTATACCCTGTTGTCTCTTCATGGCCATTCATGAAATGGGGAATGGACATAGTGGGTAAACTCCCTACGGCTCCAGGAGAAAAGGTCTTCATGTTAGCAATGACAGACTATTTCTCTAAATGGATTGAAGCTGAGGATTTTCCTCAAGTTAGGGAAAAGGAAGTTATATCCTTTATCAAACGTAACATTATAACTAGATTTGGAATTCCTTATGAAATTATATGTGATAATTGTTCCTAATTTATTGGGAAAAGAACTACTAACTTTTGTAACAGTTGGGGAATCAAGATGATCACTTTGACACCAGTCCATCCACAAGCGAATGGCCAAGCAGAATCAAGTAACAAGATCATCATCAACAATCTGAAGAAAAAGCTTGGAGCAAAGAAAGGTAAATGGGCTGAAGAACTACCCTATGTGCTTTGGGCAGATAGGACTAATCCAAAGAATGCCACAGGACAGACGCCGTTCTCACTAGTCTTTGGAGCTGAAGCAGTGATCCCCACAGAAATGGTGTATCCATCAGCCAGAACAAGCATCCTTGATCCTCAGAGAAATGACAAAAAATCTTGTCCAAGATCTAGATATTGTGGAAGAGCTTAGAGACCAAGCAAGATTCAGGATGGCCGCCTACCAAAAAAAAGATGGCTGGCGCATACAACAAGAATATCAGAATTAGAAGATTTGAAGTTGGAGATTTAGTCCTTCGAAAGGCATTCCAGAATACAACTAATCCCGCTGACGGGAAGTTAGCACCGAAATGGGAAGGCCCTTATTTAATTGATGTGGAAGCTGGAAAGGGGGTATATCGTTTGATGAATATGGAAGGAAATACGCTCCCAAGGGCTTGGAATGCGATTCATCTTAAAAAATATTTTTGTTGATCAGGATCCTGGATCCTAATCATTTACCTCAGCCCATTACTAGGTAAAATTTTACTTTATGTTTATATTTATTATGTTAGATTCTTGTTTTGTCAAATATGTCAATTTGCAGAGATGCTGAGCAATAGGGCCCTCAAGTGGAAAAAACGGGTTGGCCAACTCTCTCCTAAGTTTAATCGGCCTTGTCGCCGGATTTATAAGGTTTTCACCTTATCTCCCGAATTGGGGTTTCTACACCCTCGCCTGGAGCGCACGATTATCCGGGTATAATTGGAGGCTGTGGGACCAGTGCACTATACATGGATAACAATTTCATGGCTAAAAATTATATCTTGGATCCTACGAATTAAATGGTAGACGTACCATATACACATGTTAAGGTCATCGCCGGGTTAGGCTCGTCACCGCATATATTGGGCCAACGCAAGGATTGGCTCGTCGCTCGTAAATGTTGGGCTTGTCCCCACGTCTTATTGGGCTTGTCCCCACGTTATATTGGGCTTGTCCCCACGTTTTATTGGGCTTGTCCCCACGTTATATTGGGCTTGTCCCCACGTTTTATTGGGCTGGTCCCCAAGATAGTTGGATTTGAATCCAACTTTTCTAACTATTATGTTTCCTTTTAATTTTTTGTTCTAACAGGTAAATAATACAAGAAGAAAAATTCCAAGAATAAAGGATCCTATATTCTAGCAACACAGATGATAAGGCAGAAATCAAAAGAGTTATATTAATATAAGCAAAAGTTGATCCGAACTTCACTAGCAAAACGTGGACCGTCCACCCAGATCAAGCTAAGTTAGAGTTATCACATATCCATGCATAAATTTAAAAGACAAAAACGGTTAAGGTTTCATCCCCATAAAGCTAAGGATCCCTCCACCCTAACCAACTTTGATGATTGTCTTAAGGATCATTGATCGGCCTTGTCTTTGTGTCCTTCATCACCCATTACCTTCACTTACTCCTTAGCCACACCTCTGTCACCCACACCTTGGCCTGCTCCGTAACCTCCACCACCTGCTCCTGAGCTCGGATGTCCGCGAAGGCCAACTTGTCCTTCAGAGCTTCCTTCTCCACCTGAAGTGCTGCATTGAGCTTGTCTTTCAGAGTTATGCCAGTACGGATCCTTACCTCCGAAAGCTGGTCAAACACATGTTGGGCACTGTGGACTTCCACATCAGGGTCCTTCTTTCTCTTCACGGTGTCCTTGGATTAAGTCATCATAATCTTTGGCAGTACAAGGCTAGAGCTCTTCATGGGCTTCTTCTCAGAGGACCGAGATGAAATGAGGCTATCAACATCCTCTAACTGGAACTGACCCAGCAGATTCTTGGAAGGCTTGGATGATGACTTCTGTGCATCTGCCCGAAAAAAGATAAGCCCTTTATAATTTATTGTTTTTCCTTATTTTTACCGAGTTTATGATTAAGGAATGAATTCTAACTTACTGAACATGGTTTCTAAAGAGCTTGCAGTTTTCTCGGCTGAATCACCCAATTCTTCACCAACAATCTTAATGGTTCGGTTAAAAGGATCCAAAGACAGAAACGCCTTTGTCTTCTCAACACCGTCTGGGTCGACGGCAAAATCTGAAAAGTTGGACACTGCATAAAGAGCAACAGGATTATGATTAATCAATCACTAATAGAAGGATCACATATCCTCTGGTTCCGCCATCTTACCCTTGAGGATCCAGCAGTTTGGCAACATATTCCCATTTGGCATAGAGTATTTCAGGACAAAGAAGAACTGATTTTTCCAACTCAGATTTCTTGGGATAAACATGACAGCTGTTATCCATTCACACCTATCATGTTTGGGGGCAATTGTTGGGACCAGGATTCTTGATCCTTGAGGATCAGCTATTTTTGGCAACTGTTTCCAGGATTAAGGATTCTCGATGGATCAAGGATCCTCAGCAGTCGACTTCAGTTATATTCTAATCTATTTTTGCAGGTTAAACACGTGCTTACCAGAAAGCCTACTTTTATGGAGAGCATATTTTACCAGGTCTTCCTTGCTGTCCACGCTCCTAAATGGTCAACATGAAAGAGTAAACGAACATGGCCGGATTTATAGGAGTTACTTAGTAGACGTTATCTTCCTTTGTATTTATATATTAAAAAAAGGCTGATCATAACTGTTGGGTCCGAGATCTTTTATTCTGGAAGATCAATTATCCTCAGCGCTCGTAAATGTCTGCTGCCAGGACCAAGGATCCAGTACGATTCAAGGATCCTTAACAGCTATCTCTGAAAATATTTCTATCTTATGTGCAGGTGATTGATTTTGTCAATTACGTGTCCTACATTCGTGGAAGCCGCATTTACCGAGTCTTTACACACGTTTTCTCCATTTTGCAACGACCAAGAGAAGATATGGAAGATTACAACCGGATTTTTAGCATAATTAGTTACTAGTCATTTGTATTTCCTTCTATATATACTGAACAAAGATAGAAAACACACACAACACATAACATACGAGAATGGCTTACTTAGAACTTTCTACACATCTTTGTATTCATTTCTAGCTGAAGTTCATCACTTGTAATCATGATTTTCATTGATAATATAGTTGGTAGTGATAGTTTTCACTACCCGAGGTTTTTATGCCGGCGGGATACTAGTTACCAAGGGCTTTTCCTCATATAAATCTCGTTGTGCAACCTTTGCAATTACTACTTTGATTATTTTGTTCATACAAGCACCAATCCTCACATAAAATTTGGTTACGTGATCTTTAGACTGATTTTTGACCAAAACAGGAATGTTGATATGTATCGTGTGTGCAGAATGTCCAACTGCAAGAACAACGTATTGCATCAAATCTCAGTTTCTCCCTACTAAACTATCATGACTTGAATCAAATAGATTCACTCCAACAATATGACCATTTCTTACTATCAAATCCCATTTTCTCCTTACTAAATTGTTAGCTCCACTTGAATCAAATACATTGACACAACATGACCATTTCCTATAATCAGCTCATCAACCCTTGTTTCAAATCTAATGTTAACATTGAAATACCAAAAAAAAAAAATAATAATAAAAAATAAAAAATAGTAAACTCATTAATTAAAAGATAGAAAATTGCAGGTTCCTTTTTTAACAAAATATGGACGTGAAAGAAGTTTATTCACCCCATATCTTGCAAAAACCAATTATTACCATGAGTCCAAGCAAAACAATATGATAATACTATGCTGGAGGTTAACATTATATTCATAATAATAGTATATTCATATATTCTTATATTATTAGTAATAAAGATGAATACAAAACACTTACAATCACGTTTGTAATAGCTTCTGAGATGAATTGAAAAGGAGTGGTGTGTTATTTCAAGCATATATAGAAGGTATGAAAAGTGTAATTTGCGAAAGTTTGATTAATATGGAAAGCATTAACAACATTTTTTCATTCGATGTATAAAAGCTGTAGCTGTGTTATTCACAAATATAGCACTTGTAAAGAAAATTAGTCCGAGATTTAAGCCATTTTAAGTGAAGGTTGAAAAACTTTTGTATTTCTTATATGGACATAAAAAACATTTGGAAATGCCAAACCGATATTTTAACTTGTTGATGTTTTAAAGTAAAGCAGTCTATCTAATAAATTACAATTAGTTATTTCCAAAGATATGAAGTTGACCGATTGTGTAAGAGCACAAAAATGTTTGAATCTTAATGTATTTGTTATATGTATATAAAAATATAATTGAAAATTTAAATCATAAGTTTATTAAAGTTGGTGTTATATTATTTGTTAATGTTAGTGTTAATGTAATATATAACCACTTTCATATGATATTTAACTATATATATAACATATAATTATTATAGGGTAACGATCCTAAGAGAACCATTGACAAATTAAGAACTTTGAGAATCATTTTGAACCACTAAAAAAAAACCTCTACAAAATATTTAAAAAATTATAAAAACAAAAAAACAAAAATTTTAAAAAAGTAAACAAACCAAAATTCTTATATTTCATTCCGGTTTCATTAAAAAAATGGATTTTTTTTCTTTTTAATTCGTATTATACCTATATACATATGTATACTTTCATTTAATCTCTAGTTACGTAATGTACACAAATGTACATTATCATTTACCTTAAATTATACATATGTGTATAGGAAAAAAAATATGTGTGTACATATATGTATAATTTAACTAAACTGAGATTTTTTTAAGAAACCGGGATGATAATAAGAAATTTGGTTTTTTTACTTTTTTTATTTTTGTGTTTTTTTTTTGTTTTATGATTTTTTTTTTATTTTTGGGTTTTTTTGTGGTCCAAAATAGTTCTCATAGTTCTCAATTCCCAAAAAGTTCTCACATGATCCTTATCCAATTATTATGAACTAACTATATAGTGAACATAATTATATTATGAATACATACTAAATGTTCATATATAATGTAACACAACCTCACTAATAGACTGATGATTGAACTGCAAAGATGTAAAGTAGCGTGAGCATAATTGTAACACCCCGGCTAAAGCGTGTCAGGACTGTGAATTGGGTGAAACCTTCTAAAGGTTGACAAGAACACACCGACTCTGTAACCCAAAGGCCTGTTGAATATCCCGGCAGAATCAGGATATCCAAAGAGTGGGAACAAAGGAGTGAAAATAACAAACACGAAACAATAGAAAATGATCAGTAAGAGCACATTCAAAGACAAGGATTCACTATATTAAATGAGTCATTAATGAAACAGTGAAAGGAATGTTTAGGGTTTCGTGTATGACGGCGGCGGTGGCTATACTAGGAAACAAATAGAATATTCCTTTAGAATTTTTCTCTTATTCTGTGTGTGCCAACGTCCGTGCCCTAAAATGGTAACCTAGTACCTTATTTATAGACCCTGGCATTCCTTCTAGAAGTTCCTAATCATTACATAATGAAATACAAAATAATACAAGTGTTGAGTCCTCGAGCAAGGTAACAATCTTGCTTGAGCAAACTCACGATGCTAGATATACTCGATGAATGTCCTCGAGCATACTTTACTTAGAATATCTTCAGTGAAGATATTCCCTTCCAGCAAGCTTCATTCCTCTTGACTAATCCACATGCTTTGCTGGAACTAGTCCATCGAGCAAGCTCATTCTTCTTGATGTCTTCAGTCTTCTTATTCAGCAATCTTTAGCATGCTCGGATGTAAATCTTGCTCGGGGAACTGAACTGTGCTTAAAGTCCTTGCTTTGATCATGTGACATCTTCTTATTGCATCCATGCTTGTCCCCATGTGCTCGATCATCCTGTGTTCGTAACACTTGGTTTAAACTTGTATGATCAAGTTGTTTGCTCGATTGGCAATCCATGCTTGATAGAAGAATACTCTTGCTCGAAGCCTTAACACTTAGAAGAATCAACCATTTAAGGTTCTAAAAACCTTGCTCGAAGTAGTAAAACCATGCTCGATCGTCTAGGCTTGCTCGAAGTCCATACTTAGCCATTTTCCGAGGAGGTTGAGAAGATTCCAATCTTCCTTATCAAAAATCCAACTCAAAAATCTCCCCCTAGATTGGAACAAGCTCAGATGCACCAAAACATACCTGCATAGAGTTACACATGTATCAGATATCAAAGATATATCATTTAAGAACATGTCATTTCATTACATAAGTAGGAATTCTGCCTCTTGGGCATTACACATTAAGGTCTTTACATCAATTTCAACTTAAACAAGAATTACAAGATAAACAGAAACAAAAACTAATCATCATTTATCCTTTTTCTGCTATCTTCTCCTCCTGCTCCTTGTATCAGATATTTCTTTCATTCTTTTGACGAGGGCTGCCTTTTGTTTAATCATGTCGAGTTTCACAGCATCAGAGGAGTCAAATGGAAATCTAGCATCAATTAAGTCTTGTAGATCTCGAGGGTGCATGAATTTAAGATCCTCATCATTTCTTATCACGGCTATGGATATACCAGACTCATTTCTCAATGAAATTGAATCATTGTGCTGATTGTAAGAGATGTATGTAATTCTCCCATATTGTTGCACCAAAGAGTTTGGATCTTGCATTTCATCTCTCATAGCCAAGCACTCTTTTAACGTCTTCCTTTTACCATGTGAGCTGCTTGCTTGAGACTTTCTTTTCTTTATTTTAAAGTGGGAGAGTTCTGAGATATGCACTTCATTAATCCTTTTGTTTCTTTTCTCCTTCTCTTCCTGGCTTCGTATCTCTTTTCTCTTCTGTTGCAAGAATGGGAATCCCTTCTCTGATTGTTCTTTTATAAACTTTGAGAGATCATTTCTTTGTGGCCCTGCTAGTTGGCTTCTGTTTTGATTATCATGAAGGTCCATTTTGGCCATTTTCTTCAGCTGTTCCACTGAGAATTTCTCAAATCATCTCTGAAAATGACTAGAGTTTCTTCATTATCTTCAGTAACAACCCTCAAGGTCTTGGATCTTTTGTCGAAAAAGAGATGTGTGGGAAAATTTAAGTTTCTCGGTTGCTCAGGCCTCACAATCTCAAACCTTGGGGTTCGGCTCGAGCTTCCTTGTGTCTTTGTCTTTATTTGATGCAACCCAGCCTCTTCATACCACTTTCTGATTGTCTCATCTGTTTGTACGATTAGCCTTGACATTTTTGCTCCCTTTTTATGTAGAGCACTCATCATTTCTGCTCGAACTTCTTCTTCGGCTCTCTTCTTCGCTTCCTGCAATTTTCTTTGAGTTTCAAGATACAATTTCTGCTCTCTATTGTATATTTCCATTAATTGCTCATGAGGCATATTTTGAAACTGTTCTTCGGTCATTCCTTTCTCCGTAACAATTTTCTTCAGTATTTGTACCCTTTGACGGTATTCAAACCACTTTTTCACTTCTTCTTCTTTCTTCCTCGACTCATCTCTCTCCTTCTGCAATCTCATCTTTAGCTCCTGTTCTCTCATGTATTGTTCTTGACTTTTCTGATCTTTGTGAGAGTCTTTTACTAGTTGAATTTTTCTTTTAAGTTCTTCAGGCTAAAGATTTATCAAGGACTCATAGCTGTAGCCATATAGTTGAAGAAACTTGATATCATTATGTTTAGCTTTTAATGCTTCATAATTTGTTTCATCACTGGCTTTCTTTTCAATTCTTCTTTTGCTACTGTCCGACTCTTTTAACACCTTTTCTCCCTCTACCTTCTTCTTCTTTGATACCTTTTTCACATAATCTGAGATGTCATCTACAAGAGCATTCCTGTATAGTCTATCTATTGTGTCAAAAGATTGTAAGTTCAGGAATTCAGACTTGTGACTGGCTTTAATCAGAGATTCCCTTTTTGATTTTCTCATTCTCCACCCATCAGCTTCTTCGGCTATGTCTTTTTTTGATAGTTTTAGAAGGTACTTTAAGTCATAGTCCAAACTAATCAAGTAATCTCTATCTTCATTTTCTTTTTCAACGTCTTTCATTTCTTCTTCACTATCAATAGTTTCATCAAGGTTATGGAGTGCCCCAATCATTGGATCTTCATTTCTTGTAGATTGAGCTCTCTTCCTTTCTTCAGTATTTTCCAATCTCCTCTTGTACACCATTACCTTTACAGATTTTTGCCCTTTTGATTTGGGTGTTTCAATCTCAGCTGTTTCTTTTCTTTTTAGAGATGATTGAGATGGAGTGGGTGTGTTAGGTTGTGTCACTTCAATTTCTGGCTCTTCAAGTATAATTTCTTCATCAACTGATTCAGAGGTCTAGATCCTTCATCACTGATTTCTTCTGATTCCTGATCATCTTTATCACAAATTTCATCTATTACTGGCTCAGGCTTGTCTTTTAGCAGCAGTTGGCTTTTCTTCCAGTGTTCCTGTCGTTGTTCTTCATGAGCTCTCCTGGCTGCATCCACAATTTCTGGTCTGAACTCATCAGGATGTAGGAGAATGTCAAAATGTGTTCTGAGCATAACTAACTGAGCAATGAATTTGACATATACATTCCATGGCATCCTTGGTCCCTCATCCTTCTCAGGTTCTTCTCTTAATCCCAGACCAGTCTCTTGTTCTTTATTAGTTTCCATTTCAGTGTTGACATGTTCAGTTTCAGGTAGTTCAGTTTCAGTCACCATAGGCTCTTCATGTTCACTCGTCATTGGTTCTTTAGTCAATGCGTGCTCTTGTTCATCAACATTCAAAATTTCTTTGAGAGCTTCAAGTGTAGCCTTAATGGCATCATCTGCCTCTTTCCTCATCCTCTCATCCTCCTCTTCCTTCTCTTTCATCTTTATCAGTGCTTCAAGCACTTCCTGAGGAATTTCCTCCTCTTCTTCTCGATCCATAGAGTCTAATTCTTCATTCATCATTCTTATAGCAGTTTTTACTGACTCAACTTCAGCTATGTCTGGATCAATCACATTGTCTTTTAATAGTATTTCATCACCAGATTGAACTTTGTTTTGGGGCAGGGGATGTAAATCATCATCTGTAAAAGCAATCCCTTTTCCCTTTTCTTTTCTTTTCAATTTATCCTCTTCAGTCTCAACTTCATTTTCACTCTCCCCCTCATCATCCGAATCTCCATCATCAAATGCTTGATTTATCATGTTTAAAGCATTTGATGGTCCAACTTCCACAACTTCCTCATCAGAACTTTCATATAACTCTCCAATCACCTTTAAACTCTCTACACCTTCAGTTTTCTCCCCCTGTTTTGGTGCATCTGAGGTCATTTCAACCTCAGACTGCCTCTCCAGGGTTCTAATCCTTAACAAAGCTTCATTCAATGCAGCCTCCATTGCCAAGTTCCTTGTAGCTAATATGGCATTATTTTCTCTCAACATGATGTTTTCAAATTCAAGCTTGGCATTCTCACAAAGAATATCATAAAGATTAGGGCTGGAGGGTGGAGTTTCTTGATTTGGCTTTGGTGTAGGTTCAGACCATGGTTCAGACTCAGCTGTCTCTGGAGATAGAACTTTATAAGGTTCAGATTCTTTGGGAAGTGGTTGTGATGACTGGGTAGTGGTGGTGGCATGTGTGTCTTTTAATGGAGAGGATTGTGATGGAATATGTGGCTCATTGATTGGTTCTGAGTCGGAGATGGCTGGTTCAGTTGTGGCTAGTGAGGAAGGAACATTGTCATCTACATCATTGAGTTCAATTGAGTCTGTGTCATCATAGTAGACTTCAGGTGGTGGAGAATCTGGTGGAGTTATCTTGTCAATGGTATCAACAACATTTGATATAACATTTGCTACAAATACATCATCATCCATTGGCTCTGTAGCTTCATTGATTGGATCCACAACTGGTTCATTTGTTTCTTCATGTACCTCCAAACCTGTAGCATCTCTTGTCTGAGTAGATTGTTCAATCATTTTTACATTTCCCTCAATAAACTCCTATGCATCATCATTACCACCAATAACCATGACATATCCACCTTCTGGACCATCGTCCCCATCATCATGTTGATCATCATCATTCACATCATCATCCTCTTCATCGTCATTATTACTGGGGGTGCAAGGCACATTAATAGCACCTAGTGCTGGTACAAGCAACCATGGGAGTACATCCCAGTCATCATTGTCAACAAATTTGCTCTGAGCATCTTTCATTCTTTTGCATATGTTGGGGTCCTGCAGTCTCAAAACCTCTCCTAGTCTTTGAAGATCAGGCAATTCTCTGTTTATCAAGATCTGTAGAAACCTAGGATACATAAGAAATCGCTGATTGACTTGCTTCTCTGCATTTGATGCCAACCCTTGAAAGATAAATCTTGAAATGTTGAAAGGCTGTTGGTACAAAATCGCTACAGTGAGAGTCCCTAGCTCTCTGCTTAATAATGTCCAAGTCCCTCTCCTAGGAGATAAGGACTGGATGACGTGATGTATTAGGAAACGGTAGATTAGTGGAAAACTTCCTTTCTGGAACTGGCCCTCCTTCACTCCACCTTGGTATCCCATAGTCTCCTGAAAGACTCTCAGTAATCTGGGAATAGAGTAGGATGGCTGAGCATTAAAATTGTCGTTTAGCTCCAAAGCAGCTCGTATTGATGCTTCTGTTATATCAATGTCATTATTCAGGACCGATGCCGCAATCCTTTCCCCGTTAACATCATTTACATATGTAGCCAAGCCCCAAAAATCTGCAATATCATTTCTGTAAATTGTGGGGCTTTCAATAAGAGCTACTCTCAAGTTAGAGTTCCTTAGAAAGTTTATCATCAGCTCCAACTCCCGGTTGTCATCATCGAGCTCCAACTGAGCGCACATATTGTGCCTCTTCTTGAATTTTAAGGCCACCAGTTCTGCAAAACAAAAAATGTGTCAGTATACAAAGTTGCAGAACTAATAATCGAAGATGAGTAGGTGATTTTATCGTCTTCAATAACCTGTTTCGTAGTAATATGCGTACCTGCGAAAACAAGTAAACAATTAGTTCGTAAATCAATTGGAAACCCTAATTCCGAAATCAGTGTGACGATTATCGAATAACGATGTCTTACTGAAGTCGAAACAGAGCTAATGGCTGTATTCGAAGTAAAATCGAGCAAGTATTAGAGTAATCGAGCAAGTGGAAGATAACACGAGCAAGAGGGTTTTGTGTTTAGGTTTAAGAGAGAGGAAGAAATATGTGAAAAAGTTTCTAAGTCCCCCCTTTTATACCTAACGTTTGGGTGGTACAGTACCTCAATTTGTCGTCTAGCATAGGACAGTTGTCATTTAATTTCAAATTTAATGTACCTCCCTTGCTCGAGCATACAGCCAAAGCAACAACTGTCTCCCACTGTACTCGAGTACATAGTACAACCCTTGCTTGTAGTACTTGGATTATGATTCCTTTGAGCACTAGTATACTCGAGGCAATGTGCTCGAATAGACTTGTGCTCGATGCCTTAGCCAGAGATGTTTGATCATAACTTGCTCGAGAACTGAGTCATACTCGAGGGTTAGTGTGCTCGACCGTACTTAACAAAATCTTAAATATGTAAGCCTGAGTCACACCTGTAATCTAACCCTACTCGAAGATGCATCATGCTCGAGATACTTAGAGATCTATCATGACAATATCCTATGCTCGAGATACATTCTTAATAGTGTTAGACCCTTTGCTCAACTAACTTAGATTGCTACAACTCAATGTGCTCGATGTACCAATATGCTCGAAATCCTTAGCATATTAAACATTCCTATGCCAGTACTCGAATCGCACAACCTAAGTGTCTAGCTCACACATTTGCTCGAACTACTTAACAAAGCGGTCCATTTCCTTAAGCTCGAACGGTCATACTGAAACACCTAGCATACTTCTATGCTCGAAGACTTAGGTCTTACAATTCATCATGCAATCATGCTCGAAACACATAACATCCATTTCACATCATAGCAGGTGTACGTAAGTAAGATGCATGCTCGAAACACCTTACAGCAAATTGTCATGCCATTAGTATGCTCGATGGTAAGATGCATGCTCGAAACACTTTATAATTCATACAAGTCACATAGGATGCTTGACACAATGTTATCATGCTTAGTAAGCAAAGTTCTTCTACTCGAATGAAAAATGATCATTTCAACTTGATGAGTTGACCTAAACAGTTTGTTTAAGGTGAAATAAGAGATCAAAATCCAGTTCAAAATAAAATTCATTTTAATTCATTTGGAAAGATCTCAACATGGGATCAGATATCTAATTACTGTCACACCATTTCATTTTCAACCTTATTATGACTTAAGTCAGGTTGACACTAGGTGGAAGCACTTAACATGATTCTTATAACTTTCGTGATATGCTTAAGATTCAATTAAGAGCTTGAGTTGGAATGGTTACATTTTGGACTTCAGGTTGTTCCTTATCTCTTCACAAAGCTTATTTAACTTTCTCCAATCTCCCCAACATGACTTCAACCCCCTGATGCCTTGGTCAAATTATTTATTTATTTATTTGAGTAGTCATATATATATATATATATATATATATATATATATATATATATATATATATATACCGACTTCAAGGTTGAACGTTGGACTTACAAGCCATCCGGACTTACATGCCTTACATTCAGAGTGTTTAGGACTTATTTGATTTCCCCACTTCTGTAGTCCCCTTGGTGCCCCTTAAAGTCATGATATTTTATTTATTCTTAATAATATTTTTGAAGCAATATTCTAAATTTCTTTTCAATATTTTTCTTTATGCTTCATTTTACTTTGATAGCCTTTCAACTACATATAACTTTTGCGCTCATATATTTTATAAATTTGATTTTGAGAGACCAAGACAGCAACGGGCTCGTGTATGATTGGGTAATCACCTTTCTGCCTATCATATGAAGAGATGTGTTAGGAAACATACCATGGTCTTTGTATGAATCACCACATTAAACTTAGCACAATTATTAGGTTTGTATCACATCAGTCACTACACTCATGAGAAGATACCACACGAATTGTCAATATGCTGAACAGAAATCTTTCAAGATTTCAATCTATGGGTTAGGAGATTAGACAATATACTATCATTTCCCATTTTAGGTTGGATTCAATCTCCACAGAAAACAGTTTCTAGCTTCTTTGAAGCTGGGAACTTGGATAATATTATCATTTCTCTTATTAAATATCACCGAAAACAGTGTTGCTTAGTCAAAACTTTTACCATTTTAAAAACCATTTCCTTTTGAAAGTTCAATTGAAAAACATTGATTTTAAAAACAGTGTTGTCATTTAAGCATGTTTAACAAGCACACACTATCACAGTATCAAAACTCATTCATCCAGATAGTAGAAATCATTCAGATAATTACATAAGTCTGTCGAGCATGCTCGGAAGTTCATTGAGCATACTCGAAAGTCAATCGAGCAACCTTAAGATTTATCATTTCAGAGATTGTGCTCGAAAGACTTAGCTGAATGCTCGATCAGTAGACATGTGCTTGGAGTACTTAGAAATTTTTCCAGAACATATGTCCATACTCGACCACAAATAACACAACATTTGTGCTCGAGTTACTTGAGAGATCTCAAGTATGGTTTGTTTGTGCTCGTAGAGCATTAAACATACCACACAGCACAGAGTTATGCTCAAAATACTTAAAAAGTTCATCAAGAGAAAACTCTATGCTCGAGTAACTGAGCTATGACATCTGTGCTCGAATGACTTAGAATAGTCTTACAATAGCCTTTGCTTGTGCTCGAAGAGCAACAAGCACACTATCAAGCACAGATTCATGCTTGAAGTACTTAGAATTACAATAATACATCATGCAAACACAGATCAAAGTACCAAAGGCTGTAATTAGCAATTTTAACTAAATTTCCACATAAGGACAGTCACATACATGATTCATGCAATTTGAGTAATCATTTAAGCATAGCAAATTATCATGCAAACATTCAAAGTGAGTAACACAGATAATCAGTAAGCACCTCACTTAAGCACACATCCTAAATCAAACTTCATCAGCATTTATCATTCCTAGGCATTTTAACAGAAAATGAAACCTGGTTTTATCTAAGGGTTTGGTGAATAAATCAGCCAAATTATCAGATGTGTCTACCCTTTTCATTTCTATTAAACCTTTTTCCTGACAGTCCCTAATGAAATGATGTCTAATTTCAATATGCTTAGTCTTAGAATGTTGGACTGGATTTTTAACAATACACATAGCAACAGTATTATCAATTAAAATAGGTGTAAGTAAGAAATTCAGACCATAATCCAGTAGTTGATTTTGAATCCACAGAACCTGTGCACAACAAGCAGAGGCAGCAATATACTCAACTTCAGCAGTAAAGATTGACACTGTAGTTTGCTTCTTGCATTGCCAAGACACCAGCCTGTTCCCTAGAAACTAGCATCTTCCAGAAGTTGATTTTCTACTCATGTTGCAACCATCATAGTCACTATCTGTGTAGGCCATCAAGTCAAAGGAAGGGTTCTTTGGATACCAAATCCCCAAATCTGGTTTTCCCTTTATATATCTGAAGATCCTTTTAACTGCTAGCATATGTGAGACCTTGGGGTTAGCTTGGAATCTGGCACAGACACACACAGCAAACATAATATCTGGCCTAGATGCTGTGAGATACATCAATGATCCTATCTTGGCCCTATATTCATCCTGGTCCACCGGCTCCCCATTTTCATCAGGTACCACGTTCTCATGTGTGTCCATTGGTGTAGACACTGTCTTGAAGTCTTGGCACTTGAATTTGTTAAGAATCTCTTGTACATACTTTGATTGATTAATGAAGATTCCATCAGCTTTCTGTTGCACCTGAAGTCCAAGGAAGAAATTCATTTCCCCTATTGAGCTCATCTTGTACTTGGATTTCATTACTTTCTTAAACTCTTTGCACATTTGTTCATTTGTAGAGCCAAAGATGTCATCCACATACACTTGCAGCAGCAGCAGGAGATCCTTGTTCCTCCTTTTGTAGAATAAAGTCTTGTCAATGGCTCTTCTGTAGAAGCCATTTTCCAACAAATGGTTTGACAGCTCATCAAGCCAGGCTCTTGGTGCTTGATGCAGTCCATAAAGTGCTTTGCTGAGCTTGTAAACTTTGTTGGGATTAACCGGGTCTTCAAATCCTGGAGGTTGAGTGACATAAACTTCTTCATCAATTTTTCCATTTAAAAATGCAGATTTTACATCAAGTTGATAGACTTTAATGTTCATTGATGCTGCATATGCAAGAAAGATCCTAATAGCCTCTAGCCGTGCAACTGGAGCAAAAACCTCTTCAAAGTCCACTCCTTCTTCCTGTAAGCATCCTAAAGCCACCAATATTGCTTGTTCTTGATCACTATCCCCCGTTCATCTTTCTTGTTTCTGAATACCCATTTTGTTCCAATAGCATACTTGCCTCTGGGCTTGTCCACCAAGTCCCATACATGTAAGTCTCTGAATTGGGCTAACTCTTCCTGCATAGCTTCTACCTAGCTGTTGTCTTTCAAAGGCTTGACTAATGTTCTTTGGTTCAACTTGGGATAAGAAGCAAGCATATAGACAAATTTTTGCCTTCTCAGAAGAGCTTATAGTCACTCTTTCATGCAAGTCTCCTATTATATTTTCTTCAGGGTGATTTCTTTCAACAGAGGTGGTCTGCACAACTTATTGTGCAATCACTTCTGTCTCTAGATTGGTCATGTTTAACTCAGCAGATTCATTTTCAATTCTCACTTGAGTTTCATCATTTGCTTGAACTTGATTAATTTATGATGATAATGCTTCATTTGACCCAAATTATAGAGAGTCAAACAAAGACTGAAACCTATCTTCAAATTGAGTTATCCCTTCAGACTGGACAGGTTGCTGACTTTGAATTGGTTCACTCTCTACTTCACTTGGATCTTCATTTGAAACTTCAACTGCTGCCTCTTGTTCATTCAGGTCAACTTCAGCAGTTTGTTGGTTGCTTCTTTCAAAGTTAAATCCATTTGTTTCAGGAGCAACAGATGACCATAGCTTGTCCAGATCAACTTGTTTTTGTTTTCCCTTATCTTCAAAGCTAGTTCTGTACATGCTGTCATCCATATATTCATTGTAGATTTTGAAAGATTTGATCATCTTTTCCAAGTCAAAAAGCCACTTGGGTCCTTCAACATTTTTAAAGTTGTTCTCATTGAATATTATATCTGAAGACTCAATCACCACCATGTGCTCCTTCACATAGACTCTGTAAGCCTTTGAATTAGATGAGTAGCCCACAAAGAAACATTCCAGAGATTTTGACTGGAATTTGTTTAGGTAGTCCTTTGTATTCAGCAGTGAGCATCTGCATCCAAAAGGCTTCAAGAACTTCACATAAGGCTTTCTCTTGAAGATGACCTCATATGGAGTCTTGTTTTGAGCTTTGTTTAGTAGAACCCTGTTCTGCACATAACATGCAGTGTTGATTGCTTCTGCCCAAAAAGTGACTAGCAAATTTGCATTAGCAATCATGGTCCTTGCAACTTCAATCAATGTTCTGTTTCTTCTTTCTGCAACACCATTCTGTTCAGGAGTTCTAGGTGCACTGTATTGTTGAAAGATCCCCTTAGAAGTGCAGAATTCATCCATAATTCCATTCTTGAATTCTGTCCCATTGTCACTTCTAATGACCTTAACTTTTCTTTCAAGTTGATTTTCCATTTTCAGCACATAGGCTCTAATCAAATCTGGGGTTTCATCCTTGCTGCCCATGAAGTATACCCAAGTAAACCTTGAATAATCATCAGTGATCACTAGGCACTATCTCTTCTTTCCAATACTTGGAACACTTACATGACCAAATAGATCCATGTGTAACAGTTCCAAGACCTCATCAATGGTGTTTATCATTTTGCTCTTATGTGAGGATTTATGTTGTTTCCCTTTGAGGCAAGATGAGCATTTTTCTTCTAGCTTGAACTCTCTAGTGGGAAGGCCAACAACATGTTCACCCTTCACTAGCTTGTTCATGTTCTTTAAATTTCCATGACACATCTTCCTATGCCACAGTTTGGTCTCATTTTCAGTGGCTTTGGAAACAAAGCATGAACCACCTCTAGATGTAGTAGTGTTCATTCTTAGCTCATAGAGGTTGCCATTTCTTGGAGCCATCATTATGATCATCTCAGTTGGAATCACAAACTCAGGCTTCAAAATCAGACAATGTTCATCATTGAAGGCCACCTTGTACCCTTTATCACAAACTTGAGAAATGCTGAGTAGATTGTATTGTAGTCCTTCAACATGCAGCACATTCTCAAAGGATACCTTGCCATTGGTGAGTGTTCCCCTTCCAACTATCTTTCCTCCATTTTCATCACTCCTAAAAGCAACTGGCCCTTCATATTTTCTTTCATAATTGATTAGTGCACTTTTTTCACTTGTCATGTGCCTGGAACATCCACTGTCCATGTACCATAAGTCATTACTGTTCAAGGAATGTTCCTGTGCATTTGAAGATTCAGGCTTGTCCTGCACTTTTGCCATAAAAGCAATATTTGCCTTCTCAATCTCAGCAGCATAGTTGCTCCTATCAAATTCCCCATCCTGTGACGCCCTGGTTACTGCAACATTTCCTTGATCTCTCAGCTGGTTCACATTGCTCTGATTTGTTCTGTTCTGATTTGTGTGAACCTGCATTTGGTTGTTTCTTTGGGGTTGAAGGGTTTGTTTCTAGGGTCTGTTTGGATTTTGATAGGGGTTTTGGTTGGTGATCTGAGTTCTCTGGTGCTGGATATTCTGATTCTGGTTTTGATAGAATTGGTTCTGATTTACTTGATTACCAACTTGCTTTGGCATATTGCACTCTCTAGTAAAATGTCTTGGTTGTTGACAATTATAACAAATGGCCTTTGATTTGTCAAAGCCAATTCTTTCATTTGGTCAATTAAAGCTTGTTCTTCCAGTTCTGTTATACAACCTTTTGCTCCTCACTGCTAACATAGCTGCCTGGCACTTTATGTCCATGTCTTCCAAGTCATTAGCATCAATTTTTTCAAGATCCTCCTGCACAATACTTATGTTGATTAGGTTCTTGGCGACAAAGACATGGTATGACTCAGTAAACATAGAGAATAATGCTTGATAGTCTGTTCTTTGAGTATTGTTGTTCTGCATAAATGTTGACTGCCCTTTGCGGTTTTGTGGTGATTGACATTTGTCAAGATTTCCCAAGAAAGACCTAACTTTAGCATAGAAAAAGCCTTATCGTCCCGTTTCTTCATTTTCAGCTCAACAGTGGCATTGTTGTTCGGAGCTGTTGAAGGAACATAGTTTCCTTCAGTGATGGAAGTCCAAAGCTCTGGGTCATTGTAGTTTACAGTTGTTTCGAAGAGCACCTTCCATTTGATGAAGTTTTCTTGTCCAAGCAACCTTGGAATCTTGTTGGTAGAGACTTCTTGGTCTTCCATTTCAGCAGATCTGGAGTTTGCAGTAGTGAAACAGAGTAAAGCTTCAAGCTTTTACACAACCCTTAAGTCCCGTGGCCTTCAGCGAGCTACCAAAGCTCTGATACCACTTGTCAGGATCGTGAATCGGGTGAAACTTTCTAAAGGTTGACAAGAACACACCGACTCTGTAACCCAAAGGCCTGTTGAATATCCCGGCGGAATCAGGATATCCAACGAGTGGGAACGAAGGAGTGAAAATAACAAACACGAAACAATAATAAATGATCAGTAAGAGCACATTCAAAGACAAGGATTCACTATATTAAATGAGTCAATAATGAAACAGTGAAAGGAATGTCTAGGGTTTTGTGTATGACGGCAGCGACGGCTGTATGAGGAAACAAATAGAATGTTTCTCGTATTTCGTGTGTGCCAACGTCCGTGCCCTAAAATGGTAACCTAATACCCTATTTATAGACCCTGACATTCCTTCTAGTTCCTAATCATTACATAATGAAATACAAAATAATACAAGTGTTGAGCTATTGAGCAAGGTAACAATCTTACTCGAGCAAACTCACTATGCTAGGTATGCTCGATGAATGTCCTCAAGCATACTTTACTTAGAATATCTTCAGTGAAGATATTCCCTTCTAGCAAGCTTCATTCCTCTTGACTAATCCTTGCTTTGCTCGAACTAGTTCATCGAGCAAGCTTATTCTTCTTGATGTCTTTAGTCTTCTTAATCAGCAATCTTTAGCATGCCCGGATGTAAATCTTGCTCGGGGAACTGAACTATGCTCGAAGTCCTTGCTTTGATCACGTGACATCTTCTTATTGCATCCATGCTTGTCCCCATGTGCTCGATCATTTTGTGCTCGTAACACTTGGTTTAAACTTGTATGATTAAGCTGTTTGCTTGATTGGCAATCCATGCTTGATAGAAGAATACTCTTGCTCGTTGAAGTGTAGCTTGCTCGAAGCCTTAACACTTAGAAGAATCAACCATTTAAGGTTCTGAAAACCTTGCTCGAAGTAGTAAAACCATGCTCGATCGTCTAGGCTTGCTTGAAGTCCATACATAGCCGTTTTCCGAGGAGGTTGAGAAGATTCCTATCTTCCTTATCAAAAATCCGACTTAACAAAGCGGAAACGCCCAAGTGTGACGTACAGATTGTTCAAAATACATGTGATACTATTAAGTGAAAATATTATCATTAATTAATTTCAACATCAAATACACAAGTTTGAAAACAAAGAATATAAGGAAATATAAATACAACTAAACATTTTCATCCATTTGTTCAAGTAACCTAAGTCTGGTGTCCTCCTCAAGCTTCATGCTTTAATAACGGTACCTGTAGAATATGTATAAAATAATGGCAACTAACTAATAGTTGGTGAGTTCACACAGTTTGATATAATTACGTAAAAATCATACAATTCATAAACAAGTGTTAAACGAGCAAGAAAAGTCCTTTCCAGTTAGGGATAACCAACGTACTCGGATAATGAAGCCATTTTCCACTCGAAACAAAATGGTTCTAAGTTCAAAAGGGGGGGGGGGGCGTATGATCATACTTATCGAAACCACCACTTGAAATTGAAATTGAAGCAAGTAAGCAAGTAAACAAGTAACACACAAGTCCATATAGTGAATTGTAGTTTTGTAAGCGAATCATAATACTTTGAATTTGGAAAAATACATATGCTACCCCCAAAAGTAAAAAGCGTTAAAAAGGGGGTGTGAGAAACCCACCTTGAAATTAAAGATCAACTTGAAATAAAAAGCGAAACGCGCTAACGAAACCAAAGCAAACGAACTTCACGAACTATAATTAAAACAAAAACAAAATCTAACTAATGGGATTATAAAAGTTAAACAATTTGGTTTTAGGAATTTTGCATTATTTTATTATTTTAAGGCATGGATTATTTTAATATTATTCTAAGTCTTAACGGAAATTTTAATGGTTTATATTTTATTTTAATATTATAACTTTAACACCAATATTATGAATTTTAAATAGAGGTTTTATCTCGAATGAAGTAAAATTAAAACTAACGAATTATCAGTCTAACGAATTGAGATTAACAAATTATAAGCTAACGAATTTTAAAGTTAACGAACTAAGGAACTATAATATTAATTTTTATATTGTTTAAATATTATTTCAACTAATATTAATATGAGTATTATGATATTTACGAAGTATGAGTTTAACTATATAATTTTATTCCCGAATATGATTATGTTAGCATGTTATAATTAATTATTACGAAATGGTAAACACTAATATATTAATCAAAATTTTACGAACTTAACGAAAATGAAAAAGTTGGTTTTTGGATGGTAATAGATAAAACTTAATTTATAATTAACTTATTTAACTTAAAAAGGCTTTATTTGATTTATAATGATTTTTAAAAATATTAAAAATATTTATTTGTTCAAATAATTAAAGAAAATGATTTTACAATAATAAAAGCCTCAGAACGGCCTGGCCCGGGTTCAAACCCAGGTCAAACCCGGGTCCTCACGTTCACACAACCATGGACTAACCAGTTGGATCAGCTTGACATTTGCTTTAAGAATGGAAACAGAAATATAAAAGTAATCTTCTAGCTTCATCTTCTTCACTCATAAACCCAAGATTCTTAATTCTCATAATTCGTTCCTTGTTGTTGTATTTAGGTTAGGGCTTATGTTTAACGGCTCAAGATTATTCAAAATATAAAAATTGCCTGATATCGTTATGATTTAACGAAGAACCATGGTTGCCGGAGTAAGAACTTTGACGGATTAATTCGAGGTAACAGAAAGTATTTTATGTTCTTTTGATGACTGGGACAAGTTTAGTTACGATTTTAGGTCCTATTTATACTATAATTGAAACGTATAATCGTTAATGATCATTATTATGATTTTGCAACAATTCCAGCAGTTCATGGATCAAAACGCACTGATTAGATTGCTGTAATATGTTAATATCGATGATTAAGGGTCGCTGTTAAAGTCTAAAGTTGTTACAAATCATTAATCGAATTAAATTGAGCGTTTTGTGGAGTTAAATCATGGTCGGAGTTCTTTGCGGGTTGCCGGCCGGCGCCGGAAAGCCGTGGACAGCAGGTGACTAGAGAAGGGTTTATATCATTAAAATATTATAATTTAAATCAAATTTACACTTCTGGCTCCTCAAGTTTCAAGATCATTTTAAAACAAATTTAAATAAACTTACACCTTTAACCTTGAACTTTGAAATGTGATCTATAAGAAATAGAATTTATTTAACTTGAATGTTTTTCGTGCTATACCCATAAAGTTTATAGATCGTTTAAATAAGGAATAAAAATCTTAGAAAATCTTTATTTGAACAAAATGAATTGAAAGTGTATAACCGATAAACGTAAATCCTCTTGAATATTATATTAACGATGAACATCACACACGAATATAAATGAAATAACGAAACAGTTCGGTTTAACGAACACGAATAAATAAAGATACAAAAATAACGATTTGCTACATAGAAAACGTGCAATGAAAATTAATTAATAACATTACGACACACACACACACACACATATATATGATTGATTTCTTTTGAGAATCACTTTGAGTTTTAAGAACTTGAAAGAACTCAACATAACAATTTTTTTTTTGAATTTTTGTTTACATATATGTAGGTTACATATACGTAGAAAAATTACAGAATTTTTTACTCACCGAGTCGACTTTTTTCATAGGTTTAACAGACGTTTAAATTAGTGTAATCAATGTACATTTTTATTCTCTCTTCTATTTAATTTTCTAATCACATTTAATTTCAACCACATGATCTAATGTATTTAATTAAATGTGTGGTTAAGAATCAAATTCTTAAGTTTTTAAAACTCAACACGGTTCTCAAAATATCCCTTCCCTGTATATATATATATATATATATATATATATATATAAACAAAATGAAAGTTCAAAATGGGTCGGGTTTTCGGATTTCAAAAGTAACGAATGGTACAATAATTAAGGGTCCATAGATGAATCCAATAGAAAGGAGACATGATAGATTAACACCATGGAAAGAGGCACGAGCAGCATCGATGTTGGACCTTATGTCGCCTATTTAGGTTATTAGAGTTAGACATCGGTTTTTGATGTAGAAAATGAGTTATGATGGGTTAATGAGTTACAAAGATAATTAGAAAACGGGTCATGCTTTTTTAATTGTAAGTTATAATTTAATTTTGAATTATTTTATTCGTAAGAAATTATAGGAGGACTTGTTATTTATTGAAGATAATAAAATCACCCAATAGGAAGGTGCCATGTAGGCATAGAATGAAGTGTTTTAATAGTATAGGTAGAATTTTATTTTTGAATTATTTTATTACAAATAAATTCTGAGAATGCTTTTTATTTTTGGAAATTAATCAAATCAATCAATAGAAAGAGATCATATTGTATTGCTTTAATAGCAGATATAGATATAGATGAGTTACAAAGATAATTAGAAAACGGGTCTTGCCTTTTGAATTGTAGGTTATAATTTAATTTTGAATTATTTTATTCGTAAGAAATTATAGGAGGGCTTGTTGTTTATGGAAGATAATAACATCATCCAATAGAAAGGTGTCATGTAGGTATAGAATGAAGTGTTTTAACGGCATAGGTAGAATTTTATTTTTGAATTATTTTATTACAAATAAATTCTAAGAATGCTTGTTATTTTTGGAAATTAATCACATCAATCCATAGAAAGAGATCATATTGTATTGCTTTAAAAGTAGATATATATAGATTGTTTTAATTAGATAGTTATGGCTTTCAAAGTTGAATAATGGTGTTAGAGCATTCTCATCCCACCCCTATTTTTAAAACCAAAAATTACATTAAAACTCACTGACAGAATTACAAATTTTGTCCTTTAAAAAAAGCCAAATTACGGTTCGTGTCCTTTTTTTAGTTTCCTTGCAGGCGGTGTACTTTAAACTTTTTTTTTCTACACGTTATGTCCTTTACGCTAACTGGGTTAGAAAAACTCAGTTAAATGCCCTCACGTGAGACGCATCTGAGGGCATTTTTGTCTTTTCGTCTACCCTGCAACTTCTTCTTCCTCTTTTCTTCTTCATTTTTGCAGATCTCAATTAATAAGATATAACTTAACCTACACCTCAGCCCTTTCTCTTCCCAAACAACCCACCACCAACATCACCCACATTAAAACGCCACCACCATCACCAACCGCCCTACACTACCACCTGCCATCATTAACACTTTAAAAAGAATCCATCACTACCGTCCCCCTATCTTCTACTTCACCGGAATCAAACCCTCTCCGTCACAATCGATTTTCCGGTCAACAGTACCTGGGTCAGACCTGGGGAGTCGAAACGAGTTAGGTCGGGCCGATGAATCAATCTCCGTCACAATCTGTTTTCCGACGACTTAATTCCATTTTAGAGCTTTCATAAATTGCGGATCTAGCATCCAAATCCCCAATCACCGGATCCTAAAATGCTCACACTTGAATCACTTCTCTGGATATCAGTTAGGATGGAGAGGAGGTGGTTTCCGGCGGTGGTGGCGGCGGCCGTGAAGTGGTGGTGGAGAGAGTGCAGTAAAGAGGTGGTGATACACGACGGACTTTTTCCGGCGGTTAGGGCACCGTTATCGCTGATTTGGACTTCAAATTAACTGTAAATTTCTGCGAGTTAGATCTGGAGCTTTGTTCTGGTCGCCGGAATACTCACCGTAACCGTCGCCGTGACCACCACCAGTGCAGTCATCGATCTCCTTGTCGGAAAATCGGCTGTGGTGGGATGATGTAGATGACGTGGAGGGGATCACGACGGGCCAGGTTTCATGTGCTGGGTATATGGTGGAGGCGTGGTGGTGGCGATTAACATGGTCTCCGGTGGCCGTTAGTGGTGTGGTGGTGGTTTAAACAAAGAGAGAGAGAGAGAGAGAAGGGGGGGGGGGAGAAAGAGAGAGAGTCGTACAAAAATGAAGAAGAAAGAGGAAGAAGAAGTTGCAGGGTAGACGAAAAGACAAAAATGCCCTCACATGCGCCTCACGTGAGGGCATTTAACTGGGTTTTTCAAACCCAGTTAGCGTAAAGGACATAACGTGTAGAAAAAAAAGTTTAAAGTACACCGCCTGCAAGGAAACTAAAAAAAGGACACGAACCGTAATTTGGCTTTTTTTAAAGGACAAAATTTGTAATTCTGTCCATTTTAATTAAATAATACTTTTTATACCTTTTCACTTTCCTTCATTCACAACCACTTTCAAAATATATTAAAAAATTATAGGGGATGAACAGTAACTTTTCAAATATACAAAAAAATCATTACTTTTTCTAAAATATAAAAAAATCTTCACTCACAACACCCTGAATCACTCTCTAAATTATAAAAACACCCCTCACATAATATGAGGGGTTGGATGAGAATGCTCTTATTTCACACAAGTCAATTAGGTGCCATATGGCACAACAATGGTTTTCGTTTATTATAAAGGATGTTGATGATATAGTTATTACTAGGTTATTGACCCGTTACGACGTTGGCGGAAATATAGAAATCTTCAAGTAAACACATATATAATTTCAAATGACAAGTTATTTTTTAATATATTTTTTGAGACAACAACATAATTTTTAATTGCAATTCATATTCATATGCAAACAAAGTACATAAATAAATAAACTTACAAAAAATGACTTTACATAGTAGTATGTTCATGAAGAAAATTTAAAACTTTAAAACATAAACTTCATAAACTTTAAAAAATAATATTAATATAAAACAAAAAAACTTCACTAACATTAGTTTGGAAAGCAAAAAATCAGAAAATAAGCGTCCATGAAAGATTCCCGAGAATCATCCAAGAATGATTCGGGATTTTTACCATCTTCAAGCTTCTCTTCTACCTGGATCGGGAACATAGTTGATGACATAAGCATTCATACACCAATCAAACAAACATAGTGACTAACTGACTATGAAAACTATTTTTACATTTCATGTTCTTACACCCTAATAAACTGGAGCACATCCAAAAAACATTTAAGAACCAGAACTAAATCGAAACCTTTTTAAAATGACATAATTTGACCATAATCAAATCGATACGTTTTGAGAATGACTCATTTTAACCCGAACCAAATCAATATCTTCTAAAATTTACTCGATATAACCCAAACCAAATCAATACGATGTTAAGAAGATGCATTGAAACCGAACTAAGTCGATACCTTTTTATATTGACTCGTTGACCAGAACTAAGCTGATACCCTTTTAAAATATTCCGTTTTGAACCGAGCCAAATCAATCGAAACATTTCTAAAATGGCCAATTTTCGTTTATTACACACTTGAAGATTAAGAAGGAAAAGAAAAGGTAACACATACAACGTTTTTAACTTTTAAAATCCTTTCTACAAAATGCGAGCCAAATGTGAATTCATTATTATTGGATATGAAGATAAAAAAAAATATAAAGCTTCAATGAATTCAACCCACTTGAAAGTTGAAACTAGTGTAAACCTTGCCCTTAATTTGTGAACCCTACATATTGTTTCATTTTTAAGTAGACAATAAAACCAAACACCAAACAAACTAAATACATATTGAAATGAAACTAAATTGGAAAAAGCTAAAATAAAACCAAAACCGAAAACCTAAATCAAACCAAATACCAATAACGCTGAAACAAAAACCGAAATAAAACTGAAAATTAAAACCGATAATTTGAAACCGTACCAAAAACAAAAACTGTAAAAAGCGAAAAAAAAACTGAATAAAGTTAAACCCATCTAAAACGAAACTAAAAAAACAAAAACAAAATCAAACCAAAATTAAACTGAAACGAAACAAATTTATAAAAACTAAAAAGAACAAAAACCAAAAACCGAAATTAAACCAAAATAAAAAATAACTACCATGAAACTTTGAAATGAAAAACCTGAACCCATTAAGGATCACATGCATTAATAGTTTAGTAGATTAAAATATGTTGAATGTAATTAAGGTGAATGCAAATAATTTAATTTTAAATTATTTTATTGACAAGAAATTATAAGAATACATGTTATTTATAGAAAGAGTTATTATTTTAATAATATAGTAGATTTGAAACCGTACAAAAAACAAAAACTATAAAAAACGAAAAAAAATTGAATAAAGTTAAACCCATCTAAAACGAAACTAAAAAAACAAAAACAAAATCAAATCAAAATGAAACTGAAACGAAACAAATTTATAAAAACTAAAACGAACAAAAACCGGAAACCGAAATTAAACCAAAATAAAAAATAACTACAATGAAACTTTGAAATGAAAAACCTGAACCCATTAAGGATCACATGCATTAATAGTTTAGTAGATTAAAATATGTTGAATGTAATTAAGGTGAATGCAAATAATTTAATTTTAAATTACTTTATTGACAAGAAATTATAAGAATGCATGTTATTTATAGAAAAAGTTATTGTTTTAATAATATAGTAGATTGTATTTTTTGTTTATTTTCGTCACTAAGTATGTTATTTTTCTTTGACACTGTTTCTTTTTTTCTTGATATTGTGTTATAATTCTCAATTGTGTTATATTTTGTTCGGCATTGTGTTATATCTTACGATCTATTGTGTCTTTTTTTATTTATCATTGTATTTTTTGTTTATTTTCGTCGTTGTGTCTTTCTTCTCAATATTGTATCTTTTACGTTTTTTTGTTTTTTTTTCTGTTTTTTTTAACGAGAAAGATGTGCGAAACATTTTATTTTTTTTTTTCATTTTTTTTATATTTTGAGTTATGATTTTTTAATAAATTTTTTAAGTTATTTTATTTATTTATTTTTGATACAAATTCTTTTTACACTTCTTATTTTTGTCTCTTTTTGTAGCCAAACATTTATCTATATATTATGGGATTTCTATTATGCTTTCTATAAATATTTATATTTTTTTATCAAAAAGAAAAAATAAAAAATATTCAAACAATAATTTGTAAATGTGTGTGTGGGTGGGGTTGCAATATGATACATGTGCACATCATTTTCCTTTTCTTTTCACGCTTCAATGCATATGCCGGCCAATTGAGTGTACTCAATTTAGATTTTAACACACCAAAACCTCCCTAGACATCTTTTCTCTCTAGACTCTTGCACCCTGATTTATTCATTTATTTTTACTTTCTTTCTTTCTTCTTTTTTTTTTGGGTTTTCTTCGAATGACCATGCATACAACCTGGGTAAATTCCATCAGCTAGATAATATCCACATATGTATTCTCTCTCGTTAACCCGAAATTGATACCCTGATGTAGTTCCATGCATTTCATCATTGAATAACATGCATTGATGGAGAGATATTGACTCGGTTTTGTAGAACTCGCTAGGCGCTACTTGGACAGCAGGGGGTAGGGATTGACGATTAATCTTGATCAATTATTCAACCGAAGTGGAATTTATATGTAATTTTTCAAATATTCTTACATATACCAATTACATATATAAAATTTTCAACTTTGACAAGTAGTGACCAAATAGCGATTAACTGGCACTATGCGGTGTAATACTGACTAGCGATTAAACACTAGGCACAATTTTTGCAACCATCATGTCGTTGTTCGAACTAACGGACCAAAGAGCGCATGCCAAAACCATAAATCATTTTACACCACTAGTTCGAGCAAGATCATTAGGTATCGGTGGCCACCTTGTCATATGTTGGCCTCGCAAACTCATCAGACATATCCTTCAAATGGTATGTTTATAGCCAATGCTACCGAGCATCCCTGGAAGGCCCCATCTAGCTTCATGTGCGTTGCACAAAAGTGCAATGTCGTGGCTAGTCGATCTACGTAGTTGTTAGAGGGATTATCGTTTGCGAGCTGACGAATAGCCGATGTGTAACTCTGTAACGCCGTGAAACTCCTTTTAAGCTTCCCATCGTAACCTTTTTTTGAAACCATTCAAAATTAGCCTCAATATCCCCAACTATTTTTAAAATAGTTTTTCGGAAATTGGAATCTCACCATGGACGTCTCAGCGTAGTACTTTGGGTCTTCATCAAAGTAATCATTCTTTAATTGATGAGCCAATTCACGATCACGTGATACGTATATTTTTTTGTTTCGGGCTACACCATCAAGTTCGATTGTTGCGACACAATGGACATAAACTCAGTACCACTATAATCGGATGAGTCAGGAAGTGGTTTAATACCACTAGAATTGGATAAGCCAGAAGGCAACCCAAAATCACTTTAAATGGATTGCGCCATTTGTATAGAAAAATATGAGCTTAAAATAATGGCTTAATAAAGTTGTTTAATTTGGTTGTGTATATAATCAGTTGTAACTGATTAAATTTATAGATTGAAAGCCTCGAAACTGTTATTATTATTTTTTAATGCATAACTATTTCCAACATTCAAATCTCACCACCCAATCCTCAGTTTCACAACCCCCCCTTAATGATGTGGGTACCCTTACCCACTCATGAGACAGAAAATCCTTAGAGTTAAGAAGCAGCAAGCACAAGCTGCTAGACCAGGAAGCTTAAAGCTTCCATACCAAGACTCCTAGGTTGATTAGGAAAGCTCCTTGCTATAGTAAACCTCAGAAAAGTCATCTCTAATATGACATAAAGCTGAAACATGCCATAAAGCAAGGATGTCAACATGACAGGACAAAAGTAGAATACAAGTTACATAAAAATTGTATTATTTGTCAACATGAGTTAAAAGGAGAGTTGAAGCTTTCCCTTAAAGAAGCTTAAGCTTCCCTAGAAAAGTTTCTGGATGCCTATACAAGGAACACTTCACTCAATGATAATTCATTCTCACTCACCCTATTTCCTCTCTATTCTCTCTTCATCCTTACTCTCCTTTCACCTCATTATCGTATCATATCACTGATTCTCACGCCGAAGGTTAATTGTAGGAGACCCCCCTCCTACGGTGAGACTAACCAGTTGTGTTTGCTTTATCTTAGTAGGTTAGGAAGCTCTGTTAGAACCATACTCTTGGATCGCCATACCTTCGTTGTCGCTATACCCGTTGTAGCAATAAGTGGCGCCCGTCGTGAGGCTGGTGCTACTTAGAACAAAGATTCTGGTAGTTTTAGTCGTATTGTTCTCAAGAATTATTCTTGTATGGATGAAAAGAGTAAGCCAAACAAGAGTGTTCCTTCGAGCAATGCTCGACCTCAAGATAACTCCTCACCGGAGGGGGATATCGATTGTAGTTCACTAGGAATGAACAGACAGTTGGTCACATTGTCGTCGCAACCTTTCCAGTTCCAAACACCACCCTCGCCCAGAAGTGGAATCTTCTCTCCAAGGGATGAAGTTCTACTCCCTATAGATAAGATAGACATGACACCGTAAGGTGTTAAACGAAACTTCATCCAGCTTAGGGAGCTGATGAATAACTATGCTCAAAGAACGAGAAAAAGGGATGAGAATAAGGTTAGACTACATTGTAGAACCTGATGTTACACTCTCCCCGATGCTTAGTCCGCCAAGCACGGGCACACCTTCCCCGTTGAGAAAAAACCCTCAAGGACCAGGTAACTTATCGGGTGGGAATATGAAAGCATGAACTCTACCCGAAAAAGAGTAAGCTTAACAACTTCACCCATAACTCCCACAGGAATAGGAGAGTACACCATGGAGCAGTTATTCCATAGCTCACCTGTTGTAATACCTCCCCCAACGAGTAATTCTTTGGCAGAAGCTCTGATGTCCTTACCTTTAGCAAGAAGCATGGTCGCCCCATCATTGGTAGGAGCCACATGCTCCATGTCTCAAGCTTACCTACAACTAGGTGTTATGCTACCTAGCATGACATATCCGCACCGCAGATGGCTACACTCATGATGTCTCAGTATAGCCAACCATGGCCGGGAAGCCTATAGTGGGAAGTTTTTCAAGGCTTCCCGGCTATGAGCCAACCTGTGGTAACTCGGGCTCCAAGTAACGTCACCACCAGCGCAGGTGACTTAACACACTTGAAAACTTACCTAAATTACAAGCCTTCAACCTTGTGATGCTTCTCTGAACAAATAGAAAACTTTGAGTTCCAAGTGGAGGTTAAGATGCCAACTAATTATTTTTGATGGAACAGAAGATCCCTAAGATCACTTTCAGATCTTCATGTGAGCAGCTACTATAGAAAGGTGGAATACCGTCGAGTGTTTCCATATGTTCATGCAAACCTTGATAGCGTCTGCTAGACTTTGGTTCAACACCCTTCCATTTAGAAGCATATATAGCTTCCTTTCACGATCTCTACCAAAGCTTCTTAACCTTCTTCACACAACAAAGAAGGTGCACTAAGACGCTGCGGTCCTACACCAAATCAAGCAAAAGGAGCATGAAGATCTTCGAATCTTCATGGAAAGATACAAAAAGAGTGCTTAAACTATAGCGGTGCTTCAGAAAATATGCATGTTTCAGGTTACATGAACACCATCAAAGCAAAGAATCTTGTGAGAAGGTTCCATGAAAACATTCTCCAACTATGAAGGAAGCTTTCGAAAGAACCGAAGCTTACCTTCGAGGGGAAGAAGCTTTGGATAACCAAGAAACAAGGAAACATAACCATGGAAACTTGAGAAACCACTCCTCAAAAGGAAAGAAGCCTCGATTCTAGTCCTTTGTCGATAAGCATCCACCAAATCACTACGAGCATAGAAGTTCAAACGACAGAAGCCACCCTTTTCAACAACAAAGGCCTCAAGAGAAGGATAAACTGATCTTCACTATGTTGACTAAGACTCCACAAGATATATTAGCAACCGAGGAGGTTAGGCACAACTTCCGTCCTCCTTGTTTATCATCTATGCCAGCAAGCAAACGTGATGTAGGAAATTTTTGTTCCTTTCACAATGATATTGGGCATCATACCAATGATTGCTTCCAGCTGAAGAAGCGTATTGAAGATGTTGTTCAAAGCGGTGAGCTAGCTCACCTACTTAAAGATCCTAAGGATGATAAAGGGGGCGAAAAAAAAGTGTGTGAAGTAAACATGGTTCAGATCTGTAACAAGAGGCAGCGAACACTTGCCTAGAACCAACAAAGCATATGCTTCCATCCAACCGATCCTCACAACAAAGTCACAACTCCAATCATTGTGAAAGCTGAGCTAAATGGCTTCCTCATATACGGAGCCTACATGGATTGTGGGGCAGCAACAAAGGTGATGTATAACAGGTGCTTCATTCAACTTCCTCAAGAAATCAAGAAACTGCTCCAACACACTAACAATTCCCTCAAAAGCTTCACTAGAGAGAAGCTGATTCCACTTAGGAAGCTCACCATAGATGTTCGATTCAGAGGTGGAGATCTCTCTCGAGTCAAGAAGCTTACCTTCATCGTGGTCAGGTACCCTTCTAATTATAATATACTCATCGGAAGAACTGGGATTGCTACTTTCAATATAGTAGTCTCTACTGTTCATGGTATGATGAAGTTGTCGACCACGGGAGGAATAGCTACTATGGTACCAAAGCCAGAAGCCTTACTCATAACTGCTACTGAAGAATCGTGGGAGCTTGATGAAGACATAGAAGATAGCCCTGTATAGGAGAAAAGCATCAACTCAGCTTACCCTGAACAAAATCAAAGCCAATAGTAAGCTTCCCTAGCAAACTATGAGTAAGCTCATAACTTTCTTAAAAAAATTAAAAATGTTTTTGCATGTTGTGCAAATGATATAATAGGGGTTCCAAGGAATATGTTGAACATTCCTTGAACATCTCACCCATACATAAATCGTTCGCTCAAAATAAAAGAAGCCTGGCTACCGAAAGAAGCTTACCAACTGAAAGAAGCCTAGTGATGTAGGTTGTCGCGGTCTACTCAAAAACAATTAATTAAAGACTTAAATATCTATAACTAGTACGGGTAAGTAAGGTCGTCTCCACAGGGACTCAAGGAAAGTACAAGTTTATTTAATTTATATCTAATTATTTAATCTAAGCGGACAGACGATGTCAAGCGGTTTTTAGAAATAGATTTAATTAAAACTAATGATTATTTAAAAATATTTGTAAACAATATTAATTTGAAGTATTCATTCTAGGTTCGAGTTATGTGTTCCATACATTAATCACAGATTCTCTCGTCTTTGGTGTTATAATAATTGTTAGTCCTATGGTTTGATTTATGATGACAAACGATACCCTAACCAAATTGTTGACACAAATCTATGTCTAGGATAACTAACTCAATGATAAAGTTTGATGATTTTAGTTCAATGACACAAGAGCTTAAACCCTAAATGTTGATGAACAACCAAACAAACGTTACACAAATCAATAATCGCAAACACAAACGTTAATCAACCAAATAACTAATTAAGAAAGACAAAATTCATATATAATCAATCAAGCTATAATCATTAAGCATAAGAATTTGATCATAACAGTATTTCACACAAAACCTTAGCCTAGAACGAACACACACGACTAGCCGGACATCGACATAATCGTTAAAGCACTTATCTTGATGAACATATGATCGTTGATGGAACCGGAAGCTTCGGGATGGCTGAAAGTCGCCCTAGAACACCTCTTCTGCTCTGGAAGTCGTCAAAATCCGAATGGGGAGGTTAAGGGGTTTAAATAAGGCAAACCCTAATTTTTGCTGACTTTAGGCATCTTCGCATATCGCGAAGATGCTTGGCCTTCTTCTTCGCGTATCGCGAAGGACAAAATAGTCGGGGTCAGATTCTTGCAACTTTGCACATCGCGAAGTTGTCCCCCTGCATCTTCGCATAACGCAAAGATGCAACTTTTCAACATTTTTTATTTTCTTTTCTTGACTGCCTCGTGATGCGTGCACTTCCAATCTCTCACTTCTCGATCTTCATTCCAAGCCCATAAATATCCTCATTAAGCTCCATAGCTTCCAAGTTCCTGAAAACAAATAAATATACTTGAAGTACCAATGTTCATTCGATTATTAAACTAAAATTAACTAATTAATATATAAAACTAACTAACTTTTACCCAACCATCACATCCCCACACTTATCCTTTTTCGTCCCGAAAAAGATTTTGCAATGGAATCAGAATCAGAAATCATTCTCAAAAATACTTCATAGATTATCTTAATTAAGCACAAAGAACACAAAAAACCACGATTGCGACCCACGCCTTAATACTTACCGGGAAAAATAAGGTGCGACAGTTTTATTAGTTCATATGATTAAAATGGAACCCACACCTCAAAGCCCTGAAGCCGCCTTACCATGCTTCATTATAGTTTTACCGAACCAGACCACCCTAACTTGACTTAAACCTTAAGATTAGACGATCAAAAATTTGCACATTTGTACAATATTTCAAGCCCATATGTAATAGCTAAGACAATCTTGGATATTTTTAATATACATGAATCCACTTAGGATCTACGCATACCCATATGATAAACCGCATACCAACCCATGGTCTCCGTCCACCGGGGGCATCCCATCAATATAGGATTTAAGGCCATAAAACCATTCGCCTATGAAGTGTTAGCCACTTAACTAGCAGTATTTTCATTTATGTTTATATCACAAGCCATTTAGCATACTCTAATGTTAAGCCTATCCAACCATTTTACTATAGACTATTCATATTAAAATATATTTTTGGTGATCAAATCTAATAGAAAGGATTGAGTATGGACTAATCTTTCATTCCAGTCCTTACACAGGCTTAGCTAAACAAACAAAACCCTGAAG
This sequence comes from Bidens hawaiensis, assembly GCF_021521415.1. NCBI lineage: Eukaryota > Viridiplantae > Streptophyta > Magnoliopsida > Asterales > Asteraceae > Bidens > Bidens hawaiensis. The sequence goes on from NW_027491053.1 coordinate 444,531, forward strand.
GCGTTTCCCATTAAAAATCAAGCATTTAAGGTTCAATTAAGTCAACAACCAAATTATCCTTTCATTCTCAAGGCTGAGCCTACCAACACATCCCAAATTAAGTGTGTTCCCATTTTTATTATCTCTTATTATATAATAATTTTGAAAAATAACCCTCTATTTTTCTATCATTTTCTGTTTTTGTGCAAAAAATATTAATTCAAAGAACATGAAAACTTTTTAAATTTCAATTTCTCCTCCATCCCCACACTTGAGGCAAACATTTTCCTCAATGTTTAAAATTTAAGACATAAAATAGGGACGGGGTTAAAATTCACTTTGACAATTTTAAAACCGGGCCTCATGTGATGGTGGTTATTAAATAAACAAAAATACAATTACACTTTTAACACAAATACTAATAAAACAAGGAAGGTTATGAAAACGAAATCACCTGATAGAAAATAAAACTCTCATGTGCAACTCTCGTGCCCTCGGTGATCTCTCGGCGAACTAAACTCCTCAACTCTTAAAATAAAATATGCAAATTCTCAAACATGTAGAAGCAAGCTTCTCACAAATGTAAAAATATAGGTCTTTTAAACCATTTGCAAAATCATTAATTTTAAATTACCGACCGAGATTAATAAATTTCATAACCAAATTTGTTAAACGAGTAAAAATGTTAAAAGACCTAACTCACTGTCGTAGGAATCACGATTGCATTTAGCGTATGCAACAAGCCCTTTAAACCCCCTGGTAGCCCGGGTGGACGAGTATGGTCTCGTGAGGGTTTATAGTGAACTACACCCACAAAGTTCAATTATAACAAAAATATACACAAGCAACCACCCAAAAGCATTAATCCCGTCAAGTGTCCCAACCAAACCACCCATAAGCAAAATAATAATAATATCAGTACAGTCCATAAGATAATAAAAACATAATAAAATAAACCAGAAAATAAGACCCAAAACATTGATCGGGACAGCTGCATCCATCAACAGCGACTACCCATCAGAATCCTCCTGGTCATCATCATCACCAGCTCCTGGTCCTCCTACACCTGCATCGTAAAATCCACTCGTGCCATACTGACCATACCCACTATAACCAGCATCTCTACCATAACCACTAGCCCCACCATATCCATAACCACAAGATCCTCCTCCATATACATGCCTAGTGCCACCCATATCAAAACCACTAGTAGCAAGCGGCAGCGATGGCAGTTGCAAAATACCCGGTAATGGAATGTTCCAGTGATCAAACATGGTCTCGACATATTTCGGTGCAGTCGTTAATCAAAAGAAAACGTTTTTCGATAGCTTAGATCAGCGTAAAGAATATTATTAATTAATACTGAAATTAAATATTTTATTTGTTATGAACAGGCATAATATTAATTATAATAAAATATAATATTAATTTTGGTAAGATATAATTTTAATTTTGAATATGGATTAATACTTATTATAACCGAATATATTATTCGTTACAATAAGACTCAATATTATCGGTAGTACCGTACGTACACGTATCCATATACCTCGTTTTAGATAAGCAGGTATGCACGTTGCATATATACTCCACATCACCTTTATACACGTATGTTGCCATTTTTACCTATCTGTATGTCCAGCGACTTCTCCCCGAATTCCCTTGTACATGCAAGTCTGTTTTTACGTTCCGGACCATAATAGCTTACTTGTCCTACGAGTTCTTTCCGGCATCCATCAGTATATATTGTTACTCATTATTAATTTTCCCAGATTTAATCAAGCCTACGGTTATATTAAAGCTATCCTAAGGGATAACCTAATCCTTTATAACCAATGGATCTGATACCAACTTCTGTCACACCCAGTTAAGCGATTTGTGGAAGCGTAAAACAGAAATGTAACAGATACAACTGGTATCAAATACATTGTTCATAAAGAAACATTACTAACTAATTTACAATATATTACATCGTTCTAACATATTTTACAAGCTAAGTGATTCAATCAAACTAGTTCGTTAACTACTTCTTTCCATACTCGAATGCTCATAACATCGATCACAATCCGAACACGAAACACATAAGGAATCTATTCCACCTTTATGATTACCTGAAAAGCATGTTTAAAAACGGTCAACTACGAATAGTTGGTGAGTTTCATAAGTTTTAACGAAATCAGTTCTGCGTACCACACAGTCATAGTTTGTATTTACGCGCGTATGTAAAAATAAATTTTTATGTTTGTATATATATGTACAACTGTATCCTTGTGTGTACATATGCACACATGTACTTTTATAATATGAGTTCGAAATCACAATAAAATCGTGACTGTTTTTTCGTATTGCGTGTTTCCATTTTTCCATGTTTAATCAACCACTGTGGCCCCCCTTCCGCCCACAACGGTTCCACATAAAATCAACCACTATGGCCCCCCTTCCGCCCACAACGGTTCCTCGTAACATCAACCACTGTGGCTCCCATTCCACCCACAACGGTTCGACATAGAGTCAAACATTGCACAGTGTACACACAATAATTAGTATTGTCTACACATAGTATTTCCTACGCCTATTCACATAGCATGTATATAGATACACATACATATATAGTATTTATCACGTATCACCAAACACTGTGGCTCCCCATCCGCCCACAATAGGCATAATCACATTATTTTCTTAACATTCATGTCATAATCAAGCTAGTTGGTTTAGATGCAGCAGAACATGGCTCATAAGCCCTACTCAACTTTAGTTTATTAAGTTGCAGCAGAACTTGGCTCATAGGCCATACTCAACTTTAGTTTTGTACTATTGTGACCCCCTTCAGCCCGCAATAGCCCATGGTCATCACAGACCACGTTATTCACCCATGGCCGTTACGGACCACGTTATTCACCCATGGCCGTTACGGACCACGTTATTCACCCATGGCCGTTACGGACCACGTTATTCACCCATGGCCGTTACGGACCACGTTATTCACCCATGGCCTTACAGACCACGTTATTCACCCATGGCCTTACAGACCACTTTATTCACCCATGGTCGTTACAGAACACGTTATTCACCACGTTATTCACCCATGGTCGTTACAGACCACGTTATTCACCCATGACCTTACAGACCACATTATTCACCCATGCCCGTTACAGACCACGTTATTCACCCATGGCCGTTACAGACCACGTTATTCACCCATGGCCTTACAGACCACGTTATTCACCCATGGCCTTACATACCACGTTATTCACCCATGGCCGTTACATACCACGTTATTCACCCATGGCCTTACAGACCACGCTATGTTTAACAGTACACAACATATTTGTATAAACGTGTATTCACGTGTAATTTCATTATGTTTTGGTATTCGTACCATATTCACTTAATTTGTCATTCAGGAATACTATTCATCATTCATTCACACGTAATCAATCGTTATGTTTGTAGGGACTTTTTCTAAGTAAACGTTCAGACAATTCATATTCTAAATCGTTTCCAGGTAGATAACGTATATAAATATGCTTTTCACCCCAAAAAGTTCGTAAACAGTTTGAAAAGGGGTGTCATGAAATTCACGGTTTTTTAGGCACTCAGTGCGAGGCAGCTTGGGGTTCGTTTCCCTTGCTATCACTTAGTCCCTATACTCAATATTATAATAATATTAATATTTTAATATTATTATAATCATTTTACTAAGTTGGGCTGCATAGCAAGTCTGGATGTGGCTGTAACACCCAGAAAGTGTCAATTGGCTTAGGTTGTGATGTTGTTCAATGTCTGATGTTTAAAATCGAACTTTGCTCAGTTTTCCCATTTCACCAGCTGGGCCAAGTTGCTCGTTTACGCGTTTGAAAAACAGTTATGGGGATGTAAACTTGGGTAAACGTGTTTGTTTATAAAATTATTAAGTTATAAAGAAAGATCACAATTTTGGGGTCTAGATTCGCTACGGGGCTCATTTCCGTTTATTCAGTTTGAGTTGGAGAAAAATGCGTACAATCTATCCAAATTGTCCGGATTTCTCATAAAAAGTTCTTTTTTACATAATTAATCCGAAAATATGCTTCTGGATCGTTTTTGATATTCTGATATCCCAACCGGTTCGTTAATCACAAACTTGCCGGTTTTCGTCAGAATTGAATTTGTTTAATCTTCCAATTAGCATAATTAATTATCCGTTAATCATTAGATTATTAAAATTTAGACACTTATATAATAAAATATGTAGATTTTTATAGAAATATTTCTGGAATTATTTACTAATTTATAAATTTATAAAAAATCATTTATATGCTATATTTAGCCCAAAAATAATCCGTTTATACCAAAATAATTTCTGAAAAATCCGCCAAAATTCCTGAGTGATCAAAACACTTCAAAAAATAACCTGTAGAAATTCCAGAAGCTAACAATCTTGCTAAATACCATTTTTGAGCCAAAAACGACTATAAAAATCCGATTAAACGCAATTGTACAAAACATACCTAGGGTTTTCCAAATGACCCTAAACTTCATATGTAATCATAATATATCAAATATGAGTTCTTCACAAAATTTCATAATTTTTCCAGCAATTTAAGTATTTTTCCCAAATAAACGCCCCAAATCAATAATAAATTCACCAAATATTCTCGGATGGTCGAAAAATTACCAAATTTGGAGAGGGACTCAATGATATGGTCCCTGATGTCCCTGAAAAATTTCATGACCTAAAATTTGCACATCACAACCTTAACCTAAACAGCCCGTAATCGAACGTTTCGGCAATACCTTTGCGGTTTTCGCCCATTTTCGCTTTCCTAATCAAATTTCCGGGTTCTTGTGCTTCTATAAAATCTAGGTACAGGTCCTATATCACAAGCCAAGCATGTATCATCAAGAGATCAGCCATGGAAATTAGGGTTTCGGTTAGGGTTCTATACCGAACTTTTGAACCGTAAAAATGTCGTTTAAACCCTCTAATCTTGTTTATGGCCAAAAAAACTTATCAAACCAGGTTCCTAACCATGTGTATGATCAAAATATGTTTTTGGACAATTTTTAGGGTTTTTTCATGGTTAGAAGTGATTTTTGGTAATCAAACTATGTTTATATGTGTTTAAACATGATTAAACAAGTTAAAATTTGATTAAAATGATGAAGTTACCTAGGGTTTTGGCTGAAATTTTGGTAGAACAGCAGCAGTAGCTTCAAGGAAGATAACTTGATCATTTTAGAATGATTTAGAAGGTCTATATGTTAAAATATATCTAAAGGGGGTGGAAAGTCCAAGTTGACGGCCGGACCGTTTTTGGACCCCCTTTGGGCCCCACTTTAGCCCATTTGCCTTGTTTTGCGTGCCCGAACGTGAAATATCAAGTCCAAGTTTATTTCGGGTTTGGTTTTTGATGAGAAAATTATATCGGGTGCGACAAACAGCGCGAAAACGAGTGTTTTTCGGGTAATTTATTGTAATTTAAAAAAAACATACCATTTGTTTGTAAAAATCAAAAATATTTTCACAGATCACTTAAAACATCTCTAACAAGTGTTTGGTAAATCTTTTTTGGCTTAACGGATGATACAATGCTTGTTTCGGAACTATCTTTCGGGTTTAAATCCATAGTGGGTAGTTAAACGAGCATTCTTTCGTTTAACTAGTTTGCTATCATATTAAGGCCTTAATATCAATATGTTGGCTTGTAATAGACATACATCACTTATACATGGCCCCTCGGGATATCTGGGTCATAACCAGACCCGTTTGGTTATTCGTTTGCTTGTTATGCAATAAGAGGTTAAACGCTTATTCGAGTTTGTAAGTACTAAGGTGTATCCGGCTTTGTCACGAATGTTACACCTCACTTGATCTACGACCTCCCCTTGCAAACTAACTTAACAACAACGTTGCCCGGTTCACATTCATACCCCCAGCCGTGGCCATTAAACACATCAGATCAATATTATTACATTTATCCTTTCCCGACTTTCGGCCCACGAATGTGGAAGCAATTACCTTATGTAGATACCTGTGAAGTGGATCCCGAATTTGCGAGGCGATAACCAAACTCGTATGCTCGCCATTTCCAATAGTCCTCCAAAATCTAGCCAAATCAGTAGTCAAAGTCCAGTGAGGCCGAGAAGTAGTCGACCCCGTAGTAAACCACCGAATACTTTCCCGAAACTCGGGACTAGTCACCTCATGTTCCCCATATAAACCTGCAATCACAGCAAACCGGGGCACCGTGAACTGAAACAACTCTCTCCCCAACGCAAAACTGACCGCGTATGGCTCATCAAAATCTTTCGGATTATGTCTAAAAGTGGAGTAAAACTCGTAAATCAGCTCCACATACTGCTTCTGCTCAAACCTTAGAATATCTTGACAGCGCCCCGGTAACAAACTATGAAGTCTCGGAACCTGCCCAATAGATTCCAACGCCTCCCAATCAAACGTACGATGTCGGAATATCTCCATGTCATGAATCTGCTTATACAGCTCATATTCTGGAGTATTGGGGAGGAATCGTAATATTTGGTGGTCCTCATCATCTCCTCCGGTGATATCCTCAACTGCGGCCCTGAAAACCTCAATCTCGTTACCTGTATATCTGATCGGCACACGTGTATACTGCTGAGAAGTAGAGTCAAACGCCTGCTGTTGTTTGGACCTTTTCCTCGACATCTGCAAATAAATATACCAAATAAGTTCATGTCAAAACAAAGATGATTGACAACCGTATAGCATTTTCTGTCGCGGTTGCCCTCAATAATCTAAACATAATAAATATTGTTTTTAAATTTTAAAAAAATTTTAATTTTTTTTAATCATAAAAAAAAATCAAAATAAATTCCTCAAAACCGCTTGTGCAAAACAAAACATGTCACTTTCAACAAAAAATCATTTCCGACACTTAATACTTATCAACCCAACAAATCAACGAATACCTTCCACTCACTCGTTTTTACAAACCGACATATACTTGTTACTTTTCAAAACTTCCTTTGCCGGAAAATTTCCCCTCGTATAAAAACACACAAAATCATCGACATCTTAAAATACCGACCCAAAATCACAACTTTTGTCACAGTTTTTCAAAACTTCAACTCGACAACTCGCTAGAAAATTATTCCGGTGACCAAAAACCTTTTGAAAACACTATCATTCATCAATAACTTCACAACCCATTTCAAAATCTGGCCAAAACTTTCAATAATCCTGCAGACCTATCCCGGAAAATCCGACATCAACTACCCACTAAATCATTAGACCCATCAATCGCGACCACAAACACACTCAATAACATGCATTCATCAATCTCCACAATCTAAGATACACCATTCAAACTAGAAACAAACCAATTACACACAAAATTAAACACATACCTTTCAATCGGGTTCGTCAAAGACGATGAAATTAATCAATGAAAGTGATGGTAATGACGTTGGCGGCCAGCGACCGTGGTGACAGGGGTGGTGGCGGCCGGAATTGAGTGTGTGGTTGGGGTTAAAGATAAGGGATTGTGGTGAAAGTGATAGGAAAATCCGGTTTTTTATAAAAATTTTCGTCAGATCCGTGCATCTTCGTGATACGCGAAGATGCACTTTGACCGTTGACCATTGATCATTGACTTTGACCGTTTAACTTCCTGCATCTACGCGATACGCGAAGATGCACCTTTTCAGCACTAAATTTTTACGGTTTCAGCTTTTAAAATATTCATCTGTTAACTGTTATTTGAGCTGATTTCCTCTGCCACCTGCTTCGATCGCCACATACCAATCACCTACGTACCTAGGGCTCCCTCTAGCGACGTACGTGCTTACCAATTTTACTCCAATGCTAATCGTTGTGTCACTTCCCCACACTCGCTCCTTGTTTTACACTACACGATTTGAGGAAAATACTTAGCTAACTAGACTCAATAAACAAAAAATACAACTTAAAAATTCTGGGTTGCCTCTCGGTTAGCGCTGAATTGAATGTCTACAGCTCAACATTCCTTGGTTCCTCAATCAACCGAATAAGTCGGCTCGTCCGCCAAAAAGCAAACCTCCGACTCATGTATCTCCTTGTTCATATCTGCATCCTCCAAATAGGGCTTCAACCGATGACCGTTCACCACTTGCCTCAAATGATCATCAAAAGACAAGCACTCGATGCCCTGTCTTCTGACCGCTGAAATGGCCTCCACAATGTGATGAGTGGGCATGATATAAAACACTCCGCATCTCTTCCTCTGGTATGCACCGTCTCATTACTTGATCCGCTCCAACTCTAAACAAATCCGGATCTTCCCATGCATAGTGCTTCACCTGCGAGAGGAAGTGCTGCTTCTTCTTCTTTGGCCAAAACTCTGGAATTGTATCTGCAACAAGAAAATTAATAATGTCAGCATACCATGGTAAAGTTGAAACAGAAAACAATTGCTCATCTGAGAAAGACTCATTGATGGCCCTCTCGTCTTTCTCCTCTTCTTCTTGTCCCACAAGTCTCGACAAATGATCCGCCATCACGTTCTCGCTTCCTTTTTTGTTGCGGATCTCCACATCAAACTCTTGGAGTAGTAAAATCCACCTGATCAAACGCGGTTTCGCGTCCTTCTTCTCCATTAAATACTTGACTGCGTTGTGATCTGAAAAAACAATGACCTTGCTCCCCCAAATGTAAGATCGAAACTTATCAAGTGCATATACTACCGCGAGCAACTCCTTTTCCGTAGTGGTGTAATTAATTTGAGCATCGAAAGGGTTTTTCTTGCGTAATATATGGCAACGGGCTTCTTATCCACCCGTCGACCCAACACGGCCCTGACCACATAGTCACTTGCGTCACACATAATCTCAAATGGGAGTGACCAATCAGGTGACAACAAGATTGGGGCTTCAACCAATTTGTTTTTTAGGACATTAAATGTAGTAAGACACTCTTCCTTAAGAACAAATGGTACATCTTTTAATAAAAAATTACACAACGATTTAAATATGACACTAAAATTCTTAATGAACAATCGGTAAAAACCGGCATGACCCAAAAATGCCCTTATCCCTTTTATATTAGTAGGCGATGGTAAATTAGATATGACTTGGATTTTCGCCTGGTCAACCTCAATCCCCCTACTTGAGATGACATGTCCCAAAACCGTCCCCTCCTGAACCATAAAGTGGCTCTTTTCCTAACTTAAGACCAAATTCGTTTCCACACATCTTTTTAAAACTTTAGTTAATTTGATTAAGCATTTTTCAAAAGATGATACAAAAATAGAAAAATCGTCCATAAAAAATTCAAGTGAATCCCCGACCATATCTGAAAAGATACTCATCATGCACCTTTGAAAGGTGGCTGGGGTATTACACAAACCAAAAGGCATTCGCCTAAATGAAAAGGTGCCATATGGACACGTGAAAGTGGTCATATGTTGATCATCGGGGTGAATAGCAATCTGATTGTACCCCGAATAGCCATCTAGAAAACAATAAAACTTCTGACTTGCAAGTTTCTCGATAATTTGGTCAATGAATGGCAAGGGAAAATGATCTTTAGATGTTTCCGCATTCAAATTCCTATAATCAACACAAATCCGCCACCTGGTTACCGGTCGGGTGGCGATTTCCTCACCTTTCTCATTACGGGTTATCTGAATACCCGCCTTCTTTGGAACTGTTTTTGTCGAACTTACCCACGGGCTATCTGAGATCGGAAAAATGATGCCCGCGTCCAACCACTTCAAAACCTCATTCTTCACTACTTCCCGCATGTTTGGGTTCAACCTTCTTTGCGCATCATGATCGGGTTTTGCCTCGGGATCGGTGATGATCTTATGCATGACAATGGATGGGCTGATCCCTCTCAAATCTGCTATCATCCAATCAATCGTTGCCTTATGCTCTCTTAAGACTTTGTGAGGCCCCGAACCCCGGGAACCCCACAGTTGGTATTCATTCAAAACACTCGTAAAAATATTTAAACTTAAAAACAATTCATTTCATTAAAATAACCATCTCAGAGTATATTTCAGCGGAAAACATAAATAATAAAATAAGTTCCCAAAATTCCGGGAATATTGCCCAAAACAAATTCAATTATATTTATAGAACTTTTTAAATTAAAATGTTCAAAAATAAAATATTCCATCCACGTATGCCCTTCACCGTCCAAGTAGCTTTGTGCACGTCCAAGCGATAAGGCATCCTCTTCCTAACCTGAAACTCACACTAACATGCACACAAAGTCAGCTTGAGCTGAGTGAATTTAAGTTTTGAATAAATAACATAAGTAAATAATAATCATGATAGTCATTCCAAAAGTTTTAAAGTAAAAATAATATATCAGTTAAGCCATCATCATTGATAAATAATCATTCTCATACATATATATATATATACATACATATATATATATATATAAACATCCTTATAAGTACATCCCTATATATATATATATATAACATCCAAGTAATAACATCAGGGTCGAGCAAACGTACAACCCAAACACGCAATATCAGGGTCGAGCAAACGTACAACCCAAACACGTAACATCAGGGTCGAGCAAACATACAACCCAAACACGTAACATCTCATCAATGCATGCAAACACAAAGTAGGCATGCATAACATCAGTAGTCGATACGACTACAACATCGCCAAATATAGGCCATACAATAATTTATATATATATATATACACACATACTATAACATCCCGAGGCCAACTATATACTAGCAAGCCTCTATAAAATAGTTTAAACGTTTCATCAAGAAAAATCGTTTAGGTGTGCATGCTAACCAAAAACTTAAAAGAGTTAAAAGGGGCATCATGAACTCACCTGACACAAGACACGGATTCACCACGAGCTAGAGAATCCCTAAGTAATCCCAAAACTCAAACACCTGTCGGTTTACATTCAGTCAATACTAATGACATCAAGAGGACTCGTTTATCCTACGAGACGTTCTAACATGGTTCGAGTTACCTAAACCCTCGACCTCATCAAACTTAATCACAACAGCCCCCGAGGTCTCATATTCCCCAAAACTACCCTTAGGTACTCTGGGAATAAAGAATTCCCAAATTACCCCCGGAAGCACTAGGTGATACCAATACGGCCGTTTAAGAGTCGTTTAGGCCGTTAACATCCAACTCAGCCCCGTGTGGACCCATTATGATAAAATCACAACCAACAAGTCCACACGACGCTACACGAGTCAAATGGGTCGGTAACTCGCAAATACAACGCACCAACTACTCAATAACCGCAATTGCGCGTTGTACCGACCCGTTGGAATAACCGACAACCAATTCAGCCCATAACTTATAAAAATTATTTTTCAAAAGCCCGTACATCAAACCAAATGTCACCAAGCTGAATTGGTTGTTAATCACTTCAACCCTCGGGTTAAACGCATCCAATTACAATTCTAGTCAATCGAACACAATCATTCAAACGATAACTAGTTGACCAATCTAACGAACACCAATGAACACGATACTTAAGTATGATATACGGAACATACCTAGGAAGATTGTGGTGCAAAAAATCACTTCAAACAGCCCCGACAAGGACACAATTGAACATCCACCGGTTAAGCCTAAAACGAACTTATTGATCAATAACAAGTAAAAGGTGCAGATTTTAGCATGCGAAAATGCATTTAATTACATAGGATAACCTTTGAAATAAATTATTAAATTTTTACCAGACTTTAATAAATGTCTTAGGTTTATAAAAATATTTTTATTATATTTTTCTATTGAACACAAAAATTATGAAAATTCCTCCACACAGCAAGGTGCGTGTAGCTATTTCAGTGCGCAACAAAATGGTTTTATTTTTATAAAATTTAATACCAAACTAAACTAAACGATTCAAATTGGGTTTGATTCTTAACTCAAAATATTAAGTTCCAGAAGTTGAACCAACTGATTTAGACTTGTTGAAAAAGAGTTATGATGTCGGGAAAACAGACCAGAATCCGTCATCCCGCATCAGCTTTGATACTCGATCTTATAAATTCATAAAAACCATTCTAATCTCGTCTAAAAATTACATATTATACCTTTCTGGAAACTAGACTCAAAGTAGAACATAATGGAAACAAGAATCGATCAAAATCAATGGATTATCATTGCGTTACAGACCCTACGATAAACATATATGAATCTGTCAGCAAACTGTTATCATCAAAACTCAACCCTAACGTGTTCGATAACGGGTTTAATGGTGAAAAAGACTTGCATGGACGACTTGGCCGGAAAAAAGAAAAATCACAGGGGGGGGGGGGTTCTCTTGGCCGATCGGCTGCACCTAATGGTGCTAGGGTTAGGATTTTTATTTTTTTTATGATATAACAAAATGTTACACACTAGCCCTCAAAGTTTAAGGGATATGGCAACTTGGAAGGAAAGGTTAGATAACTTAACGTACCGGGAAGATGGTCGGGTAAACGAAAGATGCCGGATAACTCCCAAGAAATATACATACTCTACATGTAGGAAATCTTTAAACCGAAAAAAAATTAGCGGGCGTTACAGACTTCCACCAACGCCTTCTTTTGCTCATCTTCCAAATTTGCAGCGATGATGGCCGGTAATGTCTCTCCTTCTCCCGGAAACACGTATTTCAGGTGTTTCGGGAGCTCCTTTCAATTCAACAACCGGCAGACTCTCCAATGACGGTTTCAACTTTGAATCAATCGTATCGGGCAACCGCTCCACTTGCTGAGACCATGGCGGTTTCCCAATATTTGCCGCATACAACTCCACTTCTCTCTCTTCTTCTTGCAACTGTAAGGCATTCTCAACTGCTTTCCTGCAACAAATAGTACACTCCTCTATGGCATCATCCCCACTTTCGTGAGGGTTCAACCCGTCAATGACTTCAGCCGCGAAGCATTCGTCACTCACCAGAGGGTTAGACACGTTTGAAAACACATTAAGCCTAAGATTCTTATTACCAAATGCCATGTCCACTACCCTGGTTCTACAATTAATCAAAGCATTCGCGGTGGTCAAAAAGGGCCGACCGAGAATCAGGTTCGGTTGCCGTTGTCTAGAACTAGGAAGTCAACCGGGTAATAGAAATCTTCTATCATCACAATCACATCGGTCACGATTCCCCTAGGAAGCTTGAGTGTCAAGTCGGCCAACACCACGGTGGTGTCGGCTTTTCTAAGTGAGACCAAAGTCGTACTGGTCATACAAGCTTCCTGGGAGAATACTCACTCCAGCCCCAAGATCTAACAACGCTCTAGTCATTTTAAAATCGTCCACTTGAATGGGTATAATTGGCGTTCCCGAATCTTGTAGCTTGGGTCGGAGGATACCTGTCAAAACCGAACTCACATTTGCAGTTAAGTCAACTTGTTTGGGCAACTTGTGAGTTCGTTTTTAAGTACACAAGTCTTTCAAATATTTAGCATATGCAGGGGCTTGTTTAATTGCATATATGAGGGGCAAATTAATTTTTGCTTGTTTAAATATTTCCCACATTTCCTCCTGCTGCGGGCCCCTCTTTCTAAGTATCGATGAGGTCTCGGGGTTCACCAATGCCCGAGGGAACGGAACGGTTTTACTCGTTGAATCCGTCTCCTTGGCGGTTGGTGTTCCCGTCTTAGTTTTAGTTTCAATTTTATTTTTATTTATTTGATTTGATTTAGTTTTCGATTTGATTTCTACCTCACTGTCACTTTTCCCATCATCCCCCAAGTCCTCCGCCACACCTTCAACAAAGGGTGGTGGAGTTACCCCACTATTATATATCTTACCACTTCTAAGGGTACTTACCTGGCTGACATGGGCATTCTTATCACTCGAAGAGCTAACACTCTGATGGCTCGGGTTCTCAAGGTATCACTCGGCAACTTGGATAGATTTCTCTTCAAACTCGCCACTTCCTCAGCAAGCTGGCTCACCTGTTTATCTCTCGTAGCATTAGCCTTCTCTTGGAGCTCTAATTTCTGATACACACTTTTATTCTAAGCCTCCTGGTCTGTCTTCATCTGCTTCAGAAAATCCATCATGTCCTTAATCGACTCCTCCTTGTTACCCGAAGAACTTCCTTGACGTTGTGCTGCCCCTTGGCTTTGCTGACCCTACTGATAACTCTTCTGATAAACCTTATTATAACCCCCTATTCTAGTTGATTATACCTGCTTTGACTTCTACCCCTCTCGTTCCCATATTGACGTTGATTTGACTGATAACCTGCTTTTTGGGAATTACCTTGAAAATTCGGGTTTTGCTGCGTGTCCGGGTTTACATAGCTGAAATTGGGGTGGTTTCGGAGGCCCGGTTGATAGGTGTTTGAATTCATATTATTATTGTACCTCTTCTCACCCTGAACAAAGTTCACATTCTCTTCTTCCTCTTCTTTTTCGTCTTCCAACACGACCCCACAAGTAGCCACTATATGGCCTATTCCACCACAACCTTCACAAACTGGATACGTCTTTCCTGACTTGCCTTTCTCTTTCACTCCCACATCCATCAATTGATCCAACTTTCTCTCCAACCTAGCCATACGATCATCTGACTCACCACTATTCACGGCTTTCACAACCGCCCTTTTTACCATGCGATTCGACTAAGCTTGCCTCTTTGAGTTCATTGCATGTCTTTCCAAATGTTGCCAATCTTCATTCTCGTCATTAGTTAAAAATGAACCATTTGTGGTCGACTGAAGATCATGCACATCGTCACACGACAATCCGCCATGAAACGCTTTGATCAACTCCCACAACGCAATCCCGTGATGCGGAAAAGTTCTCAACAACCTCTTGAATCTCGTAGAAGCTTCGTAAAAAGTTTCACCCGACACTTTCTGAAAGTTTCTGATGGAGGTTCGGGCCTCGGATGTTCTTTGTGGTGTGTAGTACGCATCCAAAAACTGCTGAGCCAGATCTTGCCACATGTAAATGCTCGCTGACGGTAGAGATAAGAACCACTGCTTCGCTAGATCTTTAAGACTGAACTGAAAAACCACTAGCTTGACTTCATCAGCAGTGAACCCTTGACTCGAGATAGTGGCACAAATTGCATTAAACTCACTCAAGTGTAG
Organism: Bidens hawaiensis; assembly: GCF_021521415.1. Lineage (NCBI taxonomy): Eukaryota > Viridiplantae > Streptophyta > Magnoliopsida > Asterales > Asteraceae > Bidens > Bidens hawaiensis. The sequence goes on from NW_027491053.1 coordinate 459,553, forward strand.
GTATGGCTCTTCAAATGCTTTCCTATGAAAAGTAGGCATCCCGGTCAGGTTACTTTGCCTTACTGAAAACGTTCTTCCTTCTCGGACGGGGATTACAATGAGAAGCGGGTTCGTGGCCACTTGTGGAATGAAGTGGCTTTGAACCCCCCGAACGGGCGGTGGAACAAATAACCTCGGGACCCTATCGTCAAATTCGTACTCGGGAAACTGTGGCTCGGGAATCTCTTGTCTTTTTCGGGCTCGACGGTTTCTCGGTGGCTGAACGGGAGGGGGTTGTTGTTGTGATCTTCTATAGTACTGACCCCCTCGATCATCCTCCATCTCTTCTTCATACTTAAACTCCTCGAACTCGTCAAAATACCCTTTGCCGATTATACTCAAACTCGACCCGATTATGTGGTGGCTCAGACCTTATGGAACGATCATCTCTCAATTGATATCTTCTCTGAGCTCTTCGGTTCTGGTTCTGGTTAACATGTTGATGTGGTGGTGGGTTTGGTGGGTTTAGTGGTGGTAAGTCATGGAATGGAGGGTTTTGTGGAATGGGTTGTTCTTGGTGTGGTGGTGGGTTAATATTGTTGGGTTGAAACGCCGGTGGCATTGGGTATGGGTTTTCTTCCTGATGATTCATGTCTTCTTCTTTAGGCCTTGAAGTTTCGCCCCTTTTCTGTTTAGCTCGGTTTCTTCTCGCGGATTTCTCATTCTTAGGATCAAACTGCAACACCTCATTGTCTCGAGCAAATCTCGTATGCGTCAACCTAAAAGATCAACTGCACACACCAAACAAGCACACCCCGCGTAAAATCAATGAAGAAAAGAAATTAAACTAAATTTAAACAAAATTAAACTAAATTATGCTAATTTAAACTAAATTAAACTAGCACTAAGCGCGTTGAGTCCCCGGAAACGGCGCCATTCTGACGTAGGTTGTCGCGGTCTACTCAAAAACAATTAATTAAAGACTTAAATACCTATAACTCGTACGGGTAAGTAAGGTCGTCTCCACAGGTACTCAAGGAAAGTGAAAGTTTATTTAATTTATAACTAATTATTTAATCTAAGCGGACAGACGATGTTAAGCGGTTTTTAGAAAAAGATTTAATTAAAACTAATGATTACTTAAAAAGATTTGTAAACAATATTAATTAAAAGTATTTCATTCTAAGTTCGGGTTATGTGTTTCATACGTTAATCACAAATTCTCTCGTCTTTGGTGTTATAATAATTGTTAGTCCTATGGTTTGATTTATGATGACAAACGATACCCTAACCGAATTGTTGACACAAATGAACCCGGACTCCATAATTGTCAAATCTATGTCTAGGATGACTAACTCAATGATAAGGTTTGATGATTTTAGATCAATGACACAAGAGCTTAAACCATAAATGTTTATGAATAACCAAACAAACGTTACACAAATCAATAATCGCAAACACAAACGTTAATCATCCAAATAACTAATTAAGCAAAACAAATTCATATAAAATCAATCAAGCTATAATCATTAAGCATAAGAATCTGATCTTCACAATATTTCACACAAATCCTTAGCCTAGAAAGAACACACACGACTAGCCGGACATCGACATAATCGTTAAAGCACTTATCTTGATAAACATATGATCGATGATGGAACCGGAAGCTTTAGGATCACTGAAAGTCTCCCTAGAACACCTCTTCTGCCTCTGGAAGTCGTCAAAATCCAAATGGGGAGGTTAAGGGGTTTAAATAAGGCAAACCCTAATATTTTCCACGCGAAGATGCATGGCCTTCTTCTTCACGTATCGCGAAGGACAAATAGTCGGGGTCAGATTCTTGCAACTTCGCATATTGCGAAGTTGCCCCTGCATCTTTGCGTATCGCGAAGTTGCAACTTTTCAGCATTTTTTATTTTCTTTTCTTGACTGCCTCGTGATGCGTGCACTTCCAATCTATCACTTCTCGATCTTCATTCGAAGCCCGTAAATATCCTCATTAAGCTCCATAGCTTCCAAGTTCCTAAAAACACATAAATATACTTGAAGTACCAATGTTCATTCGATTATTAAACTAAAATTAACTAATTAATATATAAAACTAACTAACTTTTACCCAACCATCACCTAGCTGCCTGTAACAAGGTGGATAAGCTTGTTATAGCCGAGATACTTTGAGAAGTAAGGTACCATTCCTGGATTTCAAACCCGATTATGGTCAAAAAGTCTGATAGATCTTGGCGAATATGTGTGGACTTCAAGGACCTTAACAAAGCTTGTCCCTAGGATAGCTACCCCTTGCTAGAGATTGATTGGAAGGTGGATTTTCTTACAATCTTCTAATACAAGTGCTTTTTGGACGCTTATAAGGGTTATCATCAGATCTTAATGAATGTTGAAGATGAAGAGAAGACACCATTCCACACTGACAAGGGGATATTTGTTACAAGAAGATGCCCTTCGGTTTAAAGAATGTTGGGGCTACGTATCAATGTTTGATTGACAATACCTTCTCCAAGAAAATTGGAAAGAACATGAAGCTTATGTTGATGACCTGGTCATAAAAAGCAAAGATGAGGAAGCAACGGTCAATGATATTGAAGAAACATTCTAGAACCCCAGAAGCATCAACATGAAGCTTAACCTGGTTAAACGGTCATTCGGTTTTGAGAAAGGTAAATTATTGGGCCACTTGATTGAAAAAAAAGGAGGTCTAAAGCCTCAATGGTAAGATTGCTACCCTTAAATTATTTCTTTCAAAATCAGTAGAAAATCTTTACCCTTATTTAAAACTTTGAAAAATTGCAACGACAAGAAAGACTTCCAATGGACTAGTGAGGTAGAAGCTGCCTCCTAACTCTAAAGAAGCATCTAGTTTCCTTGCATGTTCTAGTAGCTCCTTAAGTAGGAGAATCAATAACAATTTATTTCTCCGTAGGAAGGGAAATTAGCTCAGTGCATATTGTCAAATGCGATAAAGTCCAAGTTCTGGTGTACTTCATCAGCTGGGTACTAAGGGAATCCGAGCTTAATTACACACCCATTGAGAAGCTATCCCTGCACTTTCTCACATAGCTAAAAGGCTAAGAAGGTACTTCCAAGCTCACCAAATGAAAGCGGTCAGCGACATACCAATAAAGTCCATTTTGGAAAGTTTGAAAATCGCAGGAACGCTAGCCAAATGGGCTATTAGCTTGGGTGAGCATAACATAGTATATGAATCTAGAAAGGTAATCAAATGCTAGATATTGGCTGGCTGACTTTCTAGTTGAAACACCAGAGGAGCCTACAAAGGTGAACGATCTGGAAAGGTGAACCTGCTATCCCTTTGGGAAAATGGACAACTACACTAACGGAGCTTCAAGTATAGAATGTTCCGGTGCTGGTCTAATAATTACAGACCCCCAAGGAACTGAATATACTTATGCACTCTGATAAGAGTTTCCATATACTAACAATGAGGCTAAATATGAGGCTTTGATTGCAAGGCTTCGTTTAGCAAAAAACATGAAGATGTTGGAACTAAGTGCCTTTGTCGATTCAAGATTGGTGGCCAATCAAGTAAACAATGAGTTCATAGCAAGGGAACCTTCGATGCTGAAGTGTAAGCAGAAGGTCAAGGAGCTTATGAAGGAATTCAATAGTTGCTTCTTAACCCAAGTTTCCAGAGCTCAAAACAATCAAGTTAATGCCTTAGTAAATTGGCTTCCCTCACCTTTGCTCACTTGACAAAGAAGTTCATGGTTGAAGTGTTGAGAAGCCTTTCAATTGAGGAACAAGAAATACAAGATATCATTGAAGAAGAGGGAATCACTTGGATGACCCCTATTCTAGAGTTTCTCAAAGATGGTAAGCTTCCCACTAAAGGAGGAGAAGCCATGAGACTAAGGATCAAAGCCAAATAGTATGTTGTGGAGGACGGTATCCCATACAAGAAAGGGTACTTGAGCCCTTTGCTACAAGGTATAGGTTCAGATCAAAGCAACTACCTTGTAAGAGAGATACATGAAGGCATTTGTGGAACACACTCTGGTCCAAGGTCGGTAGTAACTAGACTAATGAACCTAGGATAGTATTGGCCGACGATGCACAAGGACTCTACTGAGGTGAGACACAAGTGTGAAGCTTTTCAGCTTCATGCTCCTGTAAACACTTGTCCAACACATGACCTGGTGCCTATCATTTCCGCCTGGCCCTTATACAAATTGGGGTTGGACATTGTTGGTCCCTTCCCCAAAGCAGCAGGGAAGGTGAAGTTCCTATTGGTAGCTGTGGATTATTTCACTAAGTGGCCAGAGGTTAAGCCCCTAGCTTCCATCAATAGGAGGTAGATAATGAACTTTGTATAGGAAAGCATAATTTGCAGATATGGACTGCAAAGTGAAATAGTGATTGATAACGGGAAGCAATTTTCTAAGAAGCCATTCAGTAAGTGGTGCAAGGATCTACAAATCAAGCAAGTGCTTAGCTCGGTTGCATACCCCCAATCTAACGACAAAGTTGAACGGATGAACCACATCATTGTAGAAGGCATCAAGACAAGATTGGGAAGACATGGCAGAAATTGGGTAGAAGAACTTCCAAGTGTTCTCTAGGCTATTTGAACAGCGAAGAAAATGATCCATGGTAAAACACCCCATAGCTTAGTCTTTGGCTCAGAAGCTCTTATACCTGCTGAAATAGGGGTTAACTCGAGAAGGGTAAGAAGCATTAAGCAAGAAGACAATGCTTTTGAAGTTTCATTTAACCTCGATCTCCTAGAAGAAGCCTATGATCAAGCTAATATTCGTTATGCTAGATACAAGAATAAGTTGGAAGCCTTATACAACAAAATAGTGATAAAGAAAGTATTCAAACCTGGAGACTTAGTCCTCAGAAACAACAAGGCTAGCAAGCAGTCAGACAAGGGGAAGATGGGACCTAAATGGGAAGGTCCCTACATTATAAGAGAAACCTAGAGTGGTGGATCTTACAAGTTCAATGACCTGGAAGGAAAGAAGGTGCCTCGTCATTGGAGTGACAAGAACCTTAAGCGATTCCTAGTCTAGGTCCTTGTTCAAAATATATGTAGTTATTTTAGTTTGATGTAAGTGGAAAGATCAATGAATATCATATTTTGAGTAAAAAAATTGTTTATTAACCTATCTAAGGGTAGCCCCTCCAAATTAGGCTCCATGAGGTCCGGCACAGTTCCTACTCATGTACAGGGTTGAGCTCCTAGGCCATATCGCTCAACAGGTAACAAGACGCCATATCTTCTTGTATATAGGTTGACTCCCTAAAACAATACGACTTCATGGAATTTATAGAAGTAAACTATCTCCATGTAACGAGATTGAGCATCTCTCACCAACTTGCTCCATATGTACGAGAAGCTAGAAGCTTACAAGGTTGATAAGCTCAGAAAGCTAAGGACTTATGTAACAATATATGACAAACAAGTTAATAAAATTTTGTGGATTGATAGTGAATGGGATATGCTTTGCATCGGTTCTTAGTTATAAGGTAAGGAAGGGTACCAATCCCTAGCAAAGTTTCAAAGGCATTACAAAATAACAAACACACATGAAAAATACAAATAAAGTAAACAACTACGAAGTAGACTTAAATATAAAAGCCCCTAGAGGTGTTACCATAAGTCACAAACATGAAGATAAATTGTCTTTGCCTACAAAGGCTCACTACACAAAAAAAAAAGAAGCTTCACACAGGAAGCTTAAAACAAACAACTAAGCTACTTGTCACTAGTAGTAGCACCTTCCTTCCTAGAAGCTCCAACAATCTTGTCTTCAAGATCCCCACACAGTAAGTCAACATCGGCATCAAGGTCCTCCGGGGAAGCTTCTGTAGTTGCAGGAGAGGTGGTATGCTAAACCTCTCTTGTAAGGGAAGGAGTGCACTCGACATGAGTAGCAGGGGAAAGAGTAACCTCAACTTCCCCATCAGCACCACCAGTAGGCTCATTGAGTGGATCATCGATGGTAGGTACCTCGGTATCAGCACTACCATCATCGACCATGCCCTCTTGATCATTCTCATCAGGACCAACCTTCTCAACAACCTTATTCACCATGGCTTTGATCACTTGCTGAGCAATTTCTTTCTTAAGACCTTCCGGCTCGATGTCTTGAAAACTAAGAAGGGTAGATCATGACATCGAGCAACGGCTTCAAGATAGGGTAAGGTCATCAATTCCATTACCCTAACAGCGGCAACACAATCCTCAGTAGCATGAGGCCGATAGGCAGCTAGTTCCTCTAAGGAACGACCAACCTGACCTGCCTCAACCTCAATCGATAAGCCATGGTGATGGCCATGTGCAATAGCTTTTGTGTAGGCATCACTAAGAACAGAATTTAACTCACCGCTATGAAGAAGGTAGGAAACAATATGAGGATAGACCCGTTCAAACAATAAACGCTTCTTAGTGAGAAGCTCATCAGCATGCCAGTGGAGGGCAGCAATGGTGGCAACGAAGCAAAGCTTCTCATCTGCAAGCTTCTGCTTCTCATCTTCTAGCTTCTTACAATCATCGCGTAGCTTCTTCATCCCAAATTCAAAAATCCTCCTTTCCTCAACAACAGAATTCATTTCTTGGCTCACTTTATGGCGTTGTTCATAAAGATCTTTATAGAAAGCCTCAATCTTGTTCCGAGTTGAGTGGAAGACCTAACATATAAAACTCATGATCAAAATTTATTCATGAGCAACCAAAGTTTCAACCTTCTTAACTGCCTCAGCCGAGGCACTCTCGAGCTTCACTTTCTCATCTTCCAGCTTCTTGATCTCTCCAGGAGCATAACGCCACCGTCCCAAACCTTCCGAGACAAGAGCGGTTAAACAAGATAGCAGTTGAATAATCTTCTTCATCACTTCACCAGCATCCAACCTTTGCACAACTTCCTTCTCAGTAAGAGGAATGCAATGAAGATAAGGTCTTGACAGACATGGACCTTCTTCAAGGTATCAAAATTGAGAGCATTCCATGCTGGAACATAAATAAAATTCGCTTCATCTTCAACACTATCACCTTGGGAAGCAACACCTTTCCCCTTATCAGAAACTTTCTCCACAACAATAGTTTTCTTAACCACAGCTTCAACAACAAAAGGCCTTTTATCCTGCTTGACCTTATCCACCTTCTTGGAACCACTGGATGGAACATCATTTTTCTTTCTAGTAGCTTTGACAACCTTCTTAGGTTCTGTAACACCCCGGGTAAATCGGAAACGCCCGAGTGTAACGTACAGATTGTTAAAAACACATGTGACACTATTATATGACAATACTATCATTAATTCATTTATAAATCAAGCACACAAGTTTGCAATAAGGAATGCAAGGAAAATATAAATACAATATACACTTTGTCCATTTGTTTAAGTAACTGACATCTAGTATCTTCCCTGTGTGTCATCTTCTACTAATAGTACCTGTAAAATATGTATAAAATAATGTCAACTATATGAATAGTTAGTGAGTTCACATAGTTTGATATAATACGTAAAAAAAATCATTCAATTCCATGAAACTTGTGAAAAGCTCAAATAAGGGTTCTTTACACTCGAATAAATGGTCCTGAGTGTAAAGAATAAGTGAAGGCCCTTTCCAGTTGGGGGCAACCAACGTACTCGGATAATGAGGTCCCTTTTCCACTTGAAACAATGGTCCTGAGTGCGAAGAGGGGCGTATGATCATACTTATTGAGGCAACCACTTGAAATCAATGCACATAAGCAAGTAAACACACAAGTCCATGTAACGAATTGTAGTTTATAAGCATAATCGTAAATACATGAAGTTTGTAGGATACATATGATACCCCCAATAAAAGAGTAAAAAGAGGGTGTCGGAAACTCACCTCGAAATCGAAGGTAACTTGAAATATAAATCGAAAGCATAATAACGAAACCGAAGCAACTGAACATCTCGAAATATAATAAAATAAATACAAAAATTTAAAGACTAGCTAACAGAATAATAGTTAATTATTTGTTGGGAATATGCATTATTTTATTTTTATAACTATGCTATTGAATTATCGTTAACAAATTGAGGTTAAGGAATTATAAACTAACAAATGGTTTATGGTTAACTAAATGTAAGTGAATGAATTAAAAAAATGATTTAAAGCTTAACGACTAAAAGTGAACAAAATTAAATAGTTTAACGATTTGTTAGTATTTTAATATTATCTTAATTACTAGGTTAATACTAAATTTGAATATAACATATACCGAATTTTGGTGTTAATGGTTTATTTTATTTTAAAAGCGAAAGTGTTAACGAATTATATTATATAAATATTATTTCAATAATAATTGATATGTGAATTTTATTACATTTACGAAGCACCGGTTTTAACGATATAGTTTTATCTCGTAACAATTATAAATATTAACGAAAAGGCATATAATTTTATTTTTTAATATATATATATATATATATATATATATATATATATATATATATATATATATATATAAAAACAAAACCGAATATTCAAAATGGATCGTGTTTTCGGGATTGAAAAGTAACGAATGTTACAGGTTCAACAACAGTGGTTTTTTTCTCAACACCTGGCTTTGATGACACCTTCAAAGGTGAAGGAGTAGAGCTTCTAGGAAGCTTCTCTTTGATAGAGGGAGCACAACCCGTGATTGAGGCAACAAGAGCAGCATCATCATCGACATCAATAGGATAAGTAATAGAAGAGCTTTGAGCAGAAGCTATCTTCAACCTTTTACTACTTCAGGAAGAAGCAGGAACATCCTTCCTAGCAGTACCTTTGGCTGAGGGAGCAACACAGGTCGAGGTAGTAACATAACTTTAAGAATGACAAAAATCCTTGATGCGTTCAACAACATTGGGATGACCAGCAGCAAGCTCAGTAGAAAGCAGATGAAAAACCTTCAAGATCAAGAAAATCCAAAGCACTCATTTCTACAAAAAAGAGAAGTCAAGAAGGGGATAAAATAAAAGGCCTAAGTAAAATATAGCATACCCTTCCCATCATTGAAAATCTTGGGCTCGGTATGAGGACTAGGCCATTTGGTCCTAAGACCCAAATAAACGAGAAATTCTCCACGAAAAGTCTAAAGCCTAAAGGACACAGTTTGAAGATTCTTAAAAAAATTAGCATCAAGGTCCTCAACCTTAGGCTCGGAAGGGTTCAAAGCAAGTTTATGCTTCCACCAAACAGGAGAGAAAGGTAAGATAGAGGCTGAAACATAGAAGAACTAATATTTCCAAGAAGAAGTTAGGCCAACCGTGCTCGAATAAGTCTGGTATCACAACGAGTTTTCTCAACAATGAACTGGTTTCAATTCTTGGCGAGTTGAAAAAATCATCGATACACGGGAAAAGTAGGCTCATAACCAAGAGAACGACGAAAAATCTCAAATAGCTATATCCTTGCCACACCAACAAGAGCAAGCTGACCAAAACAAACACTATGGTATTCTAAACACTAAGAAAGAACTTAGAAAAAGGGAATCGAAGGTTGAATTGGTCAAAGTACCAGATTTAAAGGGAAATTTGCCTTGAGGGACACTGAAAACAGGGGATGAGGGTTTGGGCAGTTCCGGCTTAAACTCGGGACCTTTTCCATATTCCAAGCAAAAATGATCGAGTTCTGCTTGGGTAATTTCGGAAAACTTGGTAGCCATATGTGATTTAGAACCCATGATGGAAAGAATATTGGGAGAAGAAAAGATCGTACCTTTAAAGGAAAAAAGATGGAGGAAACCGCCGGAGAACTTGTTAAGATCTAAAAGGGTTTAAGGCGAAGAAAGTGGAGAGGTTACAAATGACGGTTTCTTGGGGAGTTATAAAAAAAATTTTGAATTTCAAATCCCCAAAGTATAGGGGTAGGTGGAAGGCAGGGATCAAATATAGGGTAAATTGTAACCTTAGGTGACATAATGAGCTCCTGCCAAAACTGTCATCAGTCAGAAGCAGCCACCAAAAGGAAATAAAATAAACACAACCTGAGAGGTCGGTACGAGAAGTTTCTAGCTTCCAGTCCTAAGGTTCAAATGTGGAAGCTTTGTACCCCAAGTTTCTAACTCCCAGACCACACAACAAGGACAAATTTTCCAGCTCTTGGTCTTTAATAAACAAGACCAAGATAACAAAATAGGTATATGGATTGGTCTATGAAGAGGCATGCCTGCTAATCCCAAAAGCATTAAACACCTGGGAGGGCATCATGAAGAAAAAGAGTTGAGTTACAAGCATTCGTCATTGCAATCCGAATACTTCTAACTGCGAGGCTGATATTATGGGCACACTTACCCACTCATGAGCCAAGGAAACCTAGGAGTTAAGAAGCAGCAAGCATAAGCCGCTAGAGCAGGAAGTTTGAAACTTCCCCACCAAGACTCCTAGGTTGATTAGGGAAGCACCTCGCTACAGTAAACCTCAGAAAAGTCACATTTGATGTTACATAAAGCTGAAACCTTCCATAAAGCAAGGATGTGGACATGGCAAGACAAAAACAGAATACAAATTACATGAAAATGGTATTACTTATCTGTATGAGTTAAAAGGATAGTTGACCCTTTCCCTTTAAGAAGCTTAAGCTTCCCCCAGAGAAGCTTCTGGATGCCTATACAAGGAACACTTCACTCAATGGTAATTCATTCTCACTCACCCTATTTTCTGTATATTCTCTCTTCATCCTTACTCTCTTTTCACCTCATTATCGTATCATATCACTGATTCTCACGTCGAAGGTTGATCGTGGGAGCCCCCCTCATACGGTGAGACTAACCGGTCGTGTTTGCTTTGATCTTAGCAGGTTGGGAAGCTCTGTTAGAACCATACACTTGGACCGTCATACCTTCGTTGTCGCTATACCCGTTGTAGCAACAACCTTGAAGTCCAAGTTGCATTTGTTACTCACTTTGAGTGGAGTGTGTGCACAATAATTGAAGAACTCATGTGCGAGGGAGAGTAGAACGTCCTGTCATCGGGACCGTGGTAATAGTTAACTCTTCACTAAAAAGTAAAAAATTACATATTCATAAAAAATAGATATATTTAATTCATGGTAAAAAATTTATGTTATTATTATATGAAATAAATACCAATAAGATAGTGGTGGAGTTTTAAGGGAGAGACTTGGTGTTTCATGTGACCCACGTTCGATTCCCGCCCCCGATATTTAGTATTTAGTTTTAGAGGCACCAGGGTGATGATGAGTGACTAGGTGAGTAGATGGTTTTCATTAGTTGGATCCTTGAACTGAAAAGGTTTTATCTCACCGCGTTGTCGTGATATATACAATGTTGTTGAAACCGGAATTGACCGGCCGGTCGGACCAGTTTGACCAGGATTCAGCCCACTGACCGGCCCGGTTCTGTGTAGTTCGCTTGGCTCCCAGAGAATCAGCCGGTCCGAACGAAAAACCGGACCGGTTGAACCGCTTACTATGAAAAAAAAAATTTTTGAATTTTTTTCCAGCCTTACATGCCATTTTTTTTACCAAAGTTGTTTGGCCGGTTCGACCGATCCGACAGGTGAGCCGGTCGCCTGCCCGGTTCACTGTCCAATCAGGTTACGTAAACATCGGATATATATTATTTTGGTGAAGAAAAAGTCAATGATGAAGCTTTAAGGTTTTACCACATGTGTAGAATGATGAAGTTGACCTTTGAAATTTGTAGAGGGTGACAAATGCAACCGACTTATACATTTAGAAAGAAATATGATTTTAATATATTGAGAAAATAAAGACATATTTTAAATGAGTTTATTTTTAAGTTCGTATTTGTAAGAAAATATTATGCGTAATGTTTATGAACTTGTGTTTACAATTTATGACCAAACTAGTGTTTTACCTGACGCGTTGCATCAGGCAGGTTGATAAAACTCAGGCGTTGGCAAAACCTAATCTTCGTAGGTCCCAGATTTGAGGCGGAAAGTCGACATGAATCGGTCAGTTTTGGTTATGTGTGTTATGGTATCGGAAGTAAACCAAAAAATAAAACAAAAATCAATTTAAAAACCAAGGTGGACCAATGTGTTGGCGTCAGCCAATAAAGCTCGTTGTCGATCTCGGGTGTGGAAGCGATGAGTCTAAACAAACTTGGTCGGTCTTCATCACGTTTTTACGGTACCGGAACAAATAAAACAAAAATAAAAACATAATTGGTATTATGTCAGTTTTCATTACTATACCGATAGTAAACCTAAATGAGATAATTGTACGCAAATTTGGCCCGTTTCACTTAATAACACAACTATCCAGTCCACACAAAAATTAATGTTGAAAGACAAACTATTCTAACATACACAAAAACATAAATAACACACTTAAAAAATAAAACCAACATTTGCATCATTAGAGATTCGAACCCATGTTCCAAACCGGCACAAACACTTACCCATTCCAACAATACCATCCAGCCAACACCAATTTATATGCTAAATAACAAAACCATTACTACATATACAAAAAAAGAAATAACACACTTTGTGGCACCAAATTTCTCAATTATACTAATTAGATAATGACCAACACAATTAATCAAAATACTAAGAGTGAGTGTTGTGGTTGCCTAAGTAGGCGTCATTCATGCCCACACAGGTGTATCTAGTTGGCCTCCACCTTTCTTCCAATTTAACGCCGCCAATAGATTAGCGCCTCCGCTCTTAACGCTCGCTTCTATCTGTGTTTTACCCTCCTTGGTTTGCTTGTGTGAACATGAATGGCACCCCTTTGGGCAACCACAACTGTCACACCCCGACTTAGGGCCTAGTAGTATAACCATCGGTTGGTAGACGTTTTATAAACATATCAGAGTTGTGGATTTATTTTAGCGGAAGACTTTATAAAATTTTATTTACATTGAAAACTTACTCAGGATTTAAATACCAGAGTATTTGATTACAAATTATTGTTTTATATTATTACAAGATTATATATATTCAAAATTTAGCCATCTTGTATCGCGATCGTCTATCACCATGACTCTAATTCTTGCCTATAGTTACCTACACTTATAAAATACCTGCTATGGTTGGAAAAAATACGTCAGCGATGAGCTGGTGAAACGTTGACAGACTCTAAAAGATTTTTATAACAGTCGTGAAATACAAATATAGTTTTCTGATACAATCTCAGTAGGAATGCCAGACATTCCCGGGATTTGTACCACTTCCATACACACACAATTCAAGAGTTCTTGGAGCCTGTTAACCCATTGGAGAACTAGTTAAGACTGACTTAATATGCATGCCTGCTTAGTCAGTTATGTTTGGATCTAGACACATGTGTAATCGATCTGAGTTGCTTTTATTTTCTACTTTGTATTATAACAATTTTAGAGATTTTGTAATCTCATGCAAATGTTTATCAGACTCTTTGTAATAAACAACATGTTTACTACAAGAGTAAAAATGTCTGTCTGTAAAAGGTTTAACGTATTCACCTGTTATTTTGGTTCGGTGATGTTTGAAAACCTTTCCTGTCTGTATGATATTTAACCTTTAATAAATAGGTTTGCAAAAAATCCTTGATGGTGTTTTTTTATTAAGCTGCAGACCTTAAGTCTGGTTTAGCCTTAATAAAGTTACGGTTTGTTTATTAAAATATACTTGTATTTATATATGACGTTTGGGATAGAATGCTTTGGCCTAATATGTTTTATCACGTTGGTAAGTTTCTCCAGGTAAGTAAACTAGTCCCGCGGTTGATTGAGATTTGTACGAATTACTTTCGTTTGGCAATAAACTTACTACTGATGATATCCCCCTTCCAGTTACTACATGCCCGTCAAAATATACTTTTGTTAACATTGCTTCTTATCGAAGTAACGTCATTTATTGTAAAATTTTATTTTAAACTTAGTAATCTTTCAAGGTTGGAGATTATAACCTCGACTAGGTCTAACTATCATAATCGTATATTGAAATAACTTAATCATAAGCCCTACCTTAATACGATCACTCGAGCATATGAATAATAAGAATAGAGCAACAACTCGTCGGCAAGGTTTCGATAAATAGACAGTTGGATGCTAGCAGGGCTTCAAGACTTCGTAACTTCCACGAACTTTGAGGAATGGGTCATCGGTTCGTCGGGAAAGTTGGGCACAGATTCCTAGGCTAAATAATGAAGGTGTTTTTGGGATGAGAGGACTCAATCCCGTGTTTGCCTTTTTATAGCCAAAATTGGCTTCCTTCGCGTAGCGCGAAGGACTATGTCGGCGTTGCTTCGCGTAGCGCGAAGCCGCAATTTCTCTAGTTCTGCCACATATTGACACGTAGCCTGTATAATCGCGCCACGTGTTGATACGTGGTTAGACACGTGTCATGGAAACTTAACGAAGTTTCGCGTAGCGCGAAAATCTTCTTCGCGTAGCGCGACATAGCTTAACATCGGTTTCCATGATGTTACTTCGCGTAGCGCGAAGGAAATCTGGTTAATCCTTCACGTAGCACGAAGGTCATAGAAATTAAAATTTTCAGTTTTGTCCCTTAGCTTTTGAGAATTGACGTTTTTGGCCTAGCTTAGATAAGAAGTTTTCGAGATGTTATAGCAACACTCAGTCTAATTACAGTATTATAACAGATATTTAGTTAATTTATGAAAATTCTCAAATATATATTAAAAAAGAAAATACTTCTCGGTTCTACTTATTATTTCTTTCAAATAATAAATAAATACTTCCCACCTAAACATATTCAACCATCTACCTATTTTAATAAAAGAAAAAAAATGGACCCATGTCACTTCGAGATTCATTCCTTGCCTAAATTTCCCGCTCAAAATATTTTTTTATTTTTAATGAAAACAAATTTATGTCAGTATAATCAAAATATATCAATCCATCATTTAATTAAATAACTAATTAACTAAATTACACAGATTAAAATATGCGGGTGCTTAAGTCAATATAATTAAATATTATTATCTTTAATGAAATCATATCTACATTTTTTTTATTAAACCAATTTATGTACACTTATGAGTGTAGAAGATGAATGTGGTAAAATTTAATAAACGATATTTATAGATCTAAGATTATAAAGACAAGAAGAAATTATGAACGCACAACAATTTTATTTCACATATTCATTCAACCTTCATAGATCAATGAAGTTTTCTTTTGTCTCTTTTGAAACTGTAAAACAAAATTGTGTTTAATTAATGCTAATTTTATATATGATGTTCTTTTTATGTCATTCCTAATTAAACATTTTATCATCTTTTGTTAGAATTCGCTATTCTATTAAACAAATAATTACAACTTATAAAATCACTAAGGCATCTTTTTCATGATTATGAAGAAATTGCGTGAATACACCACATATTCGTATGAATATTCCATTATAAAGTATAGTTTAAACTTTTAAACAATTTAATTTGATAAAATATGATTTTTTTTATATATTTAACCGTTTAATTTAGATAATTTAATTGTATTCTTTTAAACATCCCGTGCATCACACGGGTTTTAAAGCTTGTTTTTAAAATAAAGGATTATCATTTATTTTATTTGTTTCTCAAATAATTAGATTTAAATCCTCCAAAACAACCTCCCAAATCTTCTCGATTTATCAAAATCACAAAAAAAGATAATAAATAAATAGAGAGAAAATCGAGATTCTTGAGAGAAAGGCGGCTCGAGTGGTGAACATCCTGCGTGCGGCCGGACGAGATATAACATGACGGTTTGGGGCGGTATGCATCAATCATGGGGTGGGTTAAGGCTGCGGAGGAAAGGGTCAGAACCGTATGACTATTGCACCATTTCCCGCCTCAATGTGCAAGTAATTACTAGTTTATCTTTTTATAATAAGAAATAAGCGAAATATGAATAAGACAGTGACATATTTAATCAAGACAAAACATCAAAACTAGTCCTATATGTCTGCACGGTTTTTCAATGGTTGTCCTTTCGCAAACTTAATGACATAAAGCATCCTTTATGCTAAAAAAATCTATCACGTTATGTCCTTTGGCACTAACTTAGTTAGCTTTTCTCGTTAAATATACTCACATGCTTTGCACATGAGGGCAGATTGGTCTTTTTACCATGTTTATTTAAAATACATTTTTATAAAAATTCAAAATGAAAAAAAAACCCAAATTCATCTTTCTTTCTCAATCTCTCTCTCTCTCTCTCTCTCTAAACATACTTCTCCCTTGAACTCCACCATTTTGTTCCAACACCATGGCGTTAAACCGCCGCCACCATCACCATAACCACCTACAATCCTTGCTTTTTCCCTCCCTCGACTAATTCAAAATCAAATATCAACACAACCGAAACCCATATATATATTTCGAACAAACCAAAATCCACCACAATCAAAACCCTAGTTATGAACAATGATTTAGGTGGTGGTTGTGTTGTGTTCTGGTAATGGTGTCGGGTGTTCAGAAGGGGGTGTAGGCAGCAGCGGTTATGTCGGTGTTTATCTGCGGCGAACACTAAACATCGGTTCAATAACCAGATCTGAGAATGGTCCTACTCACCAATTCACTATATTAATCATATATGTAGGGTTTCAATGGACTAGTCCTTCTTCGGCCTCTTCCTCCTTCGTCGGTGAACCCTAAACATTGGCCCCTTCCGCCGCCGCCGCCGCAGTTGGACTTCTGCCTACCGGAATTAAACATCGGTTCAATAACCAGAATCTTCGTCATAGTCAAATTCCGGTAGGCAGAAGTCCAACGGCGGTGGCAGCGGTGGTGATTGAGGTTTTTTTGACAATTTCCGGCGGATTTGGGTTAACAAAAATGGACGGCTGGGATTCACCGTTGGGATCCAGGTGGTGATGAAACAAACCCAGATGGGATTCAGTTGGATTCATGATGTTGTTGAAGAAAACACCTTTTTCAACCACTCGTTATCAGATCTGAAACATGTTGAGATGGTGGAGAGACAGACGGTGATGGTTGTGGAGATGATGGTGGTTGTAGTTGCCAGAGGTTGGGGCGGGGGAGTATTGGTTGCGGAGGTTATGATTTCCGGAGAGGTTTTAGGTCAGGGTTTGGTTATTTAGTAGTGGTGGCAACCCAACAGTGGTGGTGTTTTGGTTTATTCACAAAGTGGTGGTTTTTGGTTGATGATGTTTTGGGTGGTGGTTTTGTGTTTGTTTTGTGGTTTAGGAATGGAATGGGAGAAGGAATAGATTGGACTATGGAATGAAATGGAACATTCCATTCCTTTGTCTTGTTTGGTTAACATATGAGAATAAAATGAATTATTATTTTATATTGTTTCGTATCCAAAAAAATCGTAGGAATGAAATACAAATAATAAAAACACTTCTATCTCAAAATACTTTTTACAAATAAAAAAGACAAAAAAAAGTCATACAATGGTGATGGGTGGTAGCCTCGGCAATGAAAATGGTGGTGGTGGTGGTCAGGCAGCAAGGGTGGCGATGTTAGAATTGGTAGTGATTGCAATGGTAGTATGGTATGGTGGTGGTGGTCAGGCAATGACATGGGTGGTGGCGGTAATGGTCAGGCAGCGGCGGTGACAATGGTTTCGATGGTTATGACGACGTTGGCAGTGGCGGTGACGGTGGTAACGCTGGTGGTAAGGTGGTGGTGGCGGCGGCGGCGGCGGAGGTAGTGGTGGTGCCGATGGTAGTTGTGGTGGTTGTTGTTAGGTGGTGTTGTTGTTGACAAAGTAGGGTGAAGGAGGAACGGAATGGAAGGAATGGTTTTGATGGAATGGGATTCCATGTGTAATGGATGATTCCATTCCCTTAAGCAAGCAAACACCACTTTTTTCATTCTCACGCAATGAATCATTCCATTCCCCCTGTTATTCCTACATACCAAATGCTACCTATATGTGGTGGGGCATATAAATTGTGGACGATTTTTTATACGTGGCGCCACGTCAGTAAATGGATAATTTTTATTTTATGGGTGTAATTGTATATATATATATGGGTGGAATCAAGTGAAAACTCCTCTTACAGAGAAAAATTAAAAACTACTAAAAAACTATTTTTAACTTTTTTTTTTAAAAAAAAATTTGAAATTTTTTCTTTTCCATTATTCTTATATGTTGTTATTGGTTCAAAAAAAAAGCAAAAAAACTTGTCGGTAACCTCGTTGGTGTAGTGCACATGTGAAATAGTGTGCATTGCATATATGCAAAAGTGTTGTATTGCATAGAATACAACACTATTACACATATTTAATTCAACACTATTGTATATATACAATATAAGACTAATACGCACACCGAATGCACATTAGTATGTATGTGTAATACAACATTAACGCACATGTGCACTACATCGACTTTTATTATTTTATTATTATTTTTTTTCATATAATACAACACTACTACACATATACAATACATAAATATTGAATATATGCAATTAAACCCTATTTAACATAAAAATACATAGTAATACACATGTGTAATACAACGGTATTGCACAGTAATACGTATGTGCATTACAGCGGGTTTTTTTTATTTTTTTTATTTTTTTCGAGTAAATGGTAAGAAAATATAAGAATAATGGCAAAAACAGAAATTTAAAAATATTTTTTTATTTTTAATTACAAATAACTATTTAGGAGTTTTTAAGTTTTCTCTCTAAAGATGAGTTTTCTCTTTATCGTCCCCCTATATATATAGGATGGTTATCTTAAAAACAAATAATTTCCTAGAAAGGGTAGGAATAAATCATAAGCATCGGGTTATGTTAATAAATGGTTGAGATTTAAAATTACCAAAAACCGACATAGTTTCCTAGAGTTGCTCTTTTACCGTAGGTTATAATACCATATGTCAAAAATCCTTATTGGCTTACAATTTCTAAGAAACTTTTTATTTTTATTTGAACCCTATATATATATATATAGGGGCTAGATCTTGCGAGAAGCAATATTATAGCGAGAAGTGTGAGAAGAGAAAATGAACCATTGATTGTGTTTAATCAATGGTCAACAAAAGAAATGACAATTTCGTAAATACAAATACATGTTATGACAAAAAGGGTGCATATGTCTTTTGTAATGTAATCCTTATTAAGATAGACACTAATGCATTTAGCTGTTTCATTTTTTTATGCTTAATCAACGGTCATAGTGTCATATATAATTTTTATTATTTTATTTCTTTCATTAAGCTAGACAATAATGTATGTGAAAATTTTATAGCTGTAGATTATTAGCATGATCCACTATTTATTATTTGTTGTTTAATATAAAAAAAGTTTTGTATTGTTTAAGTGATATTTAGCGGTTTCATTTTTTTATGCTTAATCAATAATTATAGTGTCATATATAATTTTTACTATATTATTTCTTTTATTAAGCTAGATATTAATGTATGTAAAAATTTTATTATTATAGGTTATTAGCATGATCTGCTATTTATTATGCGTAGTTTAATATAAAAAAAAAAAGTTTATTTTGTACTATGTAAGTGGTATTTTGAATTGTGTATGTGTAAACTTTATTGTGTGTAGCTTCATTTATGTACTGTGGAGGTGGTATTTTGAATTGTGTACGTGTAAATTTTGTCATGCGTAAGTTCATATATGTACTGTGTAGGTGATATTTCGAACCTTGTACGTGTAAATTTTATAACATGTAGGATCATTTATGTGTTATGTAGGTTCATATATGGGTTTTGGATATGCTGATGTGTATGGTATGTTATCTGATGCATTGTATAATATGTAGGATATGTTGGTAACATTGATGTGTAGCATATATTTTTAATGTGTAGGATATGTTATATGATTTGTATAGGATATGCTATTAACATTGATGTGTAGCATGTATTTTTAATGTGTAGGGATAATTATTCAGAATGAGTTTTTCTTATTTTAATATAAAAATCTGGAATTATAAAAAGACTTTCGAAATAATGTAAAATTAATAATCAATATAATATAAAAAAGGACAAAAAGAAAATAATATGTGAAACTCCTAACTTATTTACTAGTTACCAAAAAACAAAGCATGAAAATTTTACTAATATACTCTAGTAATTAATTAAACATAAAATAAAAAGAAAATTATATGATTGGCTGGAAGGACTTCTCGCACTTCTCATAATAAGAAAACTTCTTAAATGAATCTACCCCTATATATATATATATATATTACACACATATACTAATATAATAATATTATCCATAAAAACAAGCCAAGAGACAAATCTATGCCCCCCCCCCCCCCACTTATTGGGGGGGGGGGGGGGGGGGTTCTTGCCCTATGTCGCCCCAATTTGTAGCCATTACGCATGGTCTTATGGAGGGGCTCTAAATCTCAAGTTAAAGTGCCACGTCAGTGCTACGTAGGCATTGTGACTTTAACTAACATACCCTTTAACACCACGTTGTTGTTTAAAGTCCCGATACAACGTTAAAACACCACCATTTCCTTGTTAAAATATTTAGGCCCTGCCACTTTCTCCTTTGCCGCCCCTTTAAGGGCGGGCCTTTTACCACCAATGCCTTAACGCCTCAGCACGGTGTGCACGACATTAAGGCCGGACCACGTAACCTTGCAGCCCCTTGTTACCGCCTACAACAAGAAACTAAGGGAGAAGATGTACTCATGGGTACTATTAATTCACCGACTAATCTTGCACTATCACCTTATTTCTACCCTCAAATACCCACAAACCACAAAATTACGGGCATCACCTACCCACAATAATAATGCCTAATAAATTAAGTATTAAGTCATTTTAATTCTCCAACAACACAATAACAATAAAAAATGAATTAATTTTACGTGAGAAACCTTTGTCATAAAATCAAACAATTCATCCTACTCGTATAAAAAGACGACAGTATTGTTAAATGGTTTGAAAGACACAGAGCCTACCCGTATAGATGGCCCCATCCTCTATAAGGATAAATGAGTGGGTAGTTGACTATTTGAGGCCTTTATGTGAGTGAAAACTTAAGTATTAGCATTTATGCTAGAGTCATCTATATTTAATCTTTAGATTATGACATTTGCCAATTGCAATTGCTCAACTCAATTATTTGGTATTAAAAAATTAATCCATTTGCAATTTATATACGTGTTCTCTTTCTCAAACTTCACAAACATATCAACCACTCAAATATTTAAAAATGGACTATTTTTCAAGATTGATTATGCTGCTAATCATGCTAGCACCACCTTCTTCATTATGTTCTTCAATCCAAATTAGTGATAGTTTATATCATTGTCTTTCTACATACTCCACAACTCAACTTCCCAACATTTTTTACACCCCAAACAACCCTTCTTTCACACCCCTTTTGAATTCAACCTCCTTGAATCTCCGGTTAGTCACACCTAGTGCTCCGAAACCTGAGGTTATCTTCACCCCATTAAACGAAATCCACATCCAAAACGCAGTGTTTGCGCAAAAAAGATTGGGATTCATCTTCCGTTTAGAAGCGGAGGGCATGATTATGAAGGACTCTCTTTTACGTCCTTTATGGACCTTCCGTTTATCATTATTGACTTACCCAAACTTCGTCGCATTAGTGTTGATATTGCGGATGGTTCGGTTTGGGTCGAGGCTGGTGC
The DNA here is from genome assembly GCF_021521415.1 of Bidens hawaiensis. Taxonomy (NCBI): domain Eukaryota; kingdom Viridiplantae; phylum Streptophyta; class Magnoliopsida; order Asterales; family Asteraceae; genus Bidens; species Bidens hawaiensis. The sequence goes on from NW_027491053.1 coordinate 481,063, forward strand.
AACCATCGGTGAGGTTTATTACCGAGTTGCTGAGAAAAGCAAGACTCATGGGGTCTCGGCTGGGATATGCACAAGCCTAGGTGTTGGCGGTCACATCACGGGCGGTGGATATGGTTCCATAATGAGAAAGTATGGGCTCGGGGCTGATAATGCACTGGACGTGAAGATAATCGATGCAAATGGTCGGATATTGGATCGGAAAGCCATGGGGGAGGATGTTTTTTGGGCTATTCGAGGTGGCGGTGGTGGTAGTTTCGGAGTCATAGTTTCTTGGAAACTAAAACTCGTACCTGTCCCTGAAACTGTAACCGTTTTTAACGTTGGACGAACATTAGAACAAGGCGCGACCAAGATTCTTTACAAGGGGCAACAAGTTGCTGACAAACTTGATGAAGATCTTTTTCTGAGGGTCATCATTCAAACCTCAAATGTATATAATACAAATCAAAGAACCATAACTACAACTTACAATAAGATTGATTTTTGGAAAAGTAAACAAACTTCAAGAAATCATGAAACAAAGTTTCCCTGAATTGGGTTTGAAGAAAGAAGATTGCATTGAAATGAGTTGGTTGAATCGGTCTTGTTCATCGGCGGCTACCCGAGAACCGTCCCCACCACCGTCCTACTTGCAGGAATACCCTTTATTGTGAACTATTTCAAAGCAAAATCAGATTTTGTAAAACATCCTATTCCAGAAGAAGGATTAAAAGGAATCTTGGAAAGATTCTTAGAAGAAGATAGTCCATTTATGCTCTTTACACCATATGGAGGATTGATGAGTAGGATTCCAGAATCATCAACCCCATTTCCCCATAGAAATGGGACACTTTTCATGATTCTGTATATGACTGTTTGGACAAACCCTATTAAAAAAGATGTGATGGAGAAGCATGTTGATTGGATTAGAAAGCTCTACAGCTACTTGGCACAATATGTTTCAAAGTGTCCAAGACAGGCTTATTTGAATTACAGAGATCTTGATCTTGGAATGAATGACAAAAATGGTGATGACACTAGTTTTGTCAAGGCAAGTTCTTGGGGGACAAGATATTTCAAAGAAGAAAACTTTAATAGGTTGGTGAAGATAAAGACTAAGTTTGATCCTGATAACTTCTTCAAACATGAACAAAGCATACCTATTTCACCTTTTAATAGGGAAGCCCCAAATTCAAATTTGTAAAATATGGGAAGGGTAAGCAAGTAATTTATGATTAATGTGTTATTTATTTTGCTTTGTGTCTTTGTGGGTATGTAATAAATAAGTGTGGGAACTATGATGGAATTTATGTTCTAGTATCATATATTAATTTCATATGCACATCTGTGATAATAAAACAATTTTTTATCACATAACCAGTCATGCCATTATTTTTATCATATTATCGTAGGCGTCATTAAAAACTAACAGAATCTACCTCGTTAGTGAAAAACTTGTTGACGGCCAACAGGTCGACACTTAGAACTGTTGTGGACTATTTTTAAAGTTTGGCTTAGCTAGCCAATGAGATAATAAAACAATTTTTTATCACATAACCAGTCATGCCATTATTTTTATCATATTATCGTATGCGTCATTAAAAACTAACAGAATTTACCTCGTTAGTGAAAAACTTGTTGACGGCCAATAGGTTGACACTTGGAACTGTTGTGGTACATTTTTAAAGTTCGGCTTAGCTAGCCAATGAGACAAAGTTTGGATTATTGAAATCCAATATCCTTTAAAGTAAAACGGTCAACTAAACAAGTTTTTGAGTTTACAAGTTAAAAGTAAATGTAATAAAAACCGATAAAAGACATGTATATGGAAATCAATGCAATACTGATAAAGCTACAATCCAAAGCCTGACGTATGCTACAATTATTTTGTTATATCAAAATCAAAACGGATTGGACTAAATTTTGGCTTAAAATAGCGCGTCTGATGCGAGAGGCGACCTAAGGCGAGAGGGCCTATTCGCTTTGGTTAGTCAAGGCGAGCAGTGTTTAAAATGTGAGCTTGAGATTTTTACGCAAAAAGTGACTTAAAGCGAAGTTTAGACGCTCGCCTTTCGTACACAAATGGTTTTTAAGCATCTAAATGTTGTACAATATGCTTTCTAGATTGCATGTATAGGTAGTTTATATATAATCATGTATAATGCTTAAATATAGCAACATTATGAGTTAGGATGTTAAAAACCCATGATATTTACATATATAAAAATTATATAAGTATGTTCGCCTCATGTAGAAAAAGCTTTCTCTTTTGCGCCTGGCGCTTCACGCTTCTGTTTTAAACGCCGTCGCTTTTCTTCGCCTCTCATTTTTAAAACCAAGGACTAAAAACACTATCCATTGCGTACTGTGTTGGCGCGACGAACCATGAGCAGGGGTTTGTCGAACCCGGTTGTACTACTCGTAAACCCGATGGCTCTTATTAATTAATTGTTTGTGTAGAGAATTTCGTAATTGGTTTACCACGACTTATTTACGTATTTTATTTTACTTAAATTAATAAGATGCATGTAATCTAAACTTTACACTACAAATAAAGAGCCATGGCACACAAAAACCAAAGAAGTGCCACTAAAGAACCTTATTGGAATAAGTGACACACAAAAAATTGCCACTAGAAGCGCTACCACTAAAGGCTTTAGTGTCACTTTTTTCGTCTGCCACTATAAATTTTTGGAGTTTTTGTGGCACTTTTTTTGTTTGACACAAACTTTTTTAGCTTTAGTGACACCTTTTTTGTTTGCCACTACAGACTTTTTAAATTTTAGACTTTTTCGACGTGTCACCACAAACTTTCTGGGCTTTAGTGGCACTTTTTCGTATGCCACAAACTTATGGGCTGTAGTGACACTTTTTTCATTTGCCGCTAAAACTTTCAAGATGGGCAGTTTTTCCGCCACCATTATAGGCTCTTAATGGCACCTTTTTGTTTGCCGCTAACTTTGGACTTTAGTGACACTTTGTTATCTGCCTTTTTAAACCTTTGGATTTTAGTAGCACTTCTATTGTTAAACATTATAAATTTTTTAGTTTTTATTGGCACTTTTAAATGCCACTATATATGTTTATCACATTCATTTTGATTAATTAAAAAATATATTAGTTATATATAGAATTAAAATAAAACCCTAAAATATAGAAATCATAATATCCTTACTACATTTAAAAGTTTGATGATATTCCAAATATATATACCAATATCTAATAAGTCTCAAGCTAAGTCTAAATATCAAACATGTAAAAATAAAAATTAACAAATATCTTAATAAAAACTAAAAACTTCATTGCATTCATGAACCTCTTTCACAATCTTCGATATTCATGCGATGTACCTAATAAAAAAAACAAAGACTTTTTTCAATATGCAAACAATATGGACACTATTAGGGATGAGGTAAAAGCTCGAAATGACCCAAACTAGCTCTAGAGAAAAACCATTAGAATCAAAATGTAAAAGTGTTGCGGGTTAACCCGACCCGACCCGACTAGACAAATATCTTTTTTTTATCCAAACCAATTTTAATCCATCTATTTAGCCATCATAATCAAGTATATATAATTTCAATCATTTAAAGGAAAAAAAAACCACCTCTCTCCTCTTGAACAATGTGCTCTGACTTCACCCTAACTTATTCATAGGTGACTTGACAAAATTCCATTTTCATCCTCCTCTATCGCAACCTTCGGTTCTGAATCGTCTTCTTATGGAATCGGCCCATATGGTTCTACGGGTTCTTCAAAGCCTTCTTCGGGCCGCACTGAATAATTTTTATAAATAGATTTAATTAAAGTCAATGGGTCAAAGGTTATCATAAACAGTTATCTTAACGTTATCGATGTGTCAAAAGTTTTTATTATCCATGGCTAATCAAAATGGGTAAAAGGTCATTTCGGTTAGTCATAATAATATAAAACAATTGGATAATTTAAAAAATGTAATAAAATAGCATTAAAATAGTTTGAATCTCAAAACGGGTTGAAGAGCATATCAACATTTCTTCACAATTAGCAATAAAATAGTTTTCTGATAACTTTGCATTCTCCTCAAATTCTTCCTGAAAAAAGATAATCAAAGACTGCAATTAACAAATTGAACCGCATACAGCAATACAAAAATAAATTCTTGTATATGTAATAAAATAAACAATAGCCAACCATAATTTGTCAAAGACCGCAGTTGAGATGTGAACGAGAATACATGTATAGGAGATCAAAAGTGGGAAATAATCCAGCACTCTACATCATAAACAAAATATTTTATAATACAATAAAATAACTAAAGAAATATTAAAATTGAATAAATAGAAATTAAAAAGCATTACCGCAGTTGAGATCTTTAACGAATGAATTTAGCGGTTGCTTTTTAAATCTTTATGCATTTTAATATATTGGGGAAAACATGGCATAATTATTCAATATTATAAAATGAGTATGAGGAATTTAAAATATTTCTAAACTCGAAACGAAAACACTAGAAAATATTAACGATTTGATTTAATGGTGAAATACAATATATAGACGGTTATTTCGGTTTATAATTTTATAACCATCCATATCTTCTGAAATCAACTTTCACATAAAGTTGGTATTTGAAAAGTTATGTGGTGGTATAAAAATATGACTATAATGCAGGTTTAGTTGGTTTGAACGAAATCGGCTCATTTGATTCAGGTTTTACAAGTTATACAAATTTTATTAAAAATAATAAAATGTTTATTGTATATAATAATTTTATTCATTTTGAGATATAAAGTCATTAGCTAGATCACTTATTTTATGAAATATACCTTTAAATTTTATAAAATCAACTTTGTTAAAGACACAATTTTTAGGTAACTTTAAAGTTGTATAAAGTTTTAGTAAGTTTATAAAAAGTGATCAAACGGTTTGTAAAAATTCTATAATAATTTATTGAACCATTTTATCATTTTAAGTTTATGTAAAAATTATATTTATATTATTTGGAGTTTTAATAACATGTTTTCTTTGTTTTTGACATTCTCATACTCAAAACTAATAGATGTGTCAGCGCATTGCGTCATGGTTGTCTAAGATATGCGTTTTCTATCATTAGGTCATTATATCTACATTAATATTCACACATTTTGTGTTCGGCGCATACAAAATATGTTCACTTCCTCATGAAGATTCCAAAAGCCCAATGCGTTTGAGTTGGATAAAAAAGCCTTCTTTCTTGAAACAGATATCGGGTCCTTCGTTTTGGACGGTTGCTAGTTTGACTATTTGGACCTCTTCATGCACTATCGTAGACCACCCTCGCTGGCATCCTTCATCTTGAATCGTCTCCTCTCTCTCAGTTGCCTTGCCTAGCCATCACACACCTAAGGCCGATTATGGCCCTGGGGTTTTCTCTTTATGTGTTTTATCACAACAAATTTACATATAGGTCTTTCTAGTTCGTCTTTTACCGATTAAGACCGAATCGACACGTTCCCCCTTCCAACTATGTTAGTCTGACTCCATCCTTTTCGTGAACTACCTTTGTTAACATCGTTAACTAGTCCACTTCTCATTATGATGGAATTATTATCTAACATCGTAACAAAGTATTTGACGATAAAAGTTATCAGTGTTAGAGAGAGGGATATAAGGTGTAACGAAATTGTGAACGCAGCGACTTAACGAAATTTTCAAAATGGAGACACAAGTTGATCCCTAAATACCCCCAACTAACACAGAAACATAAATCGCACTTTAATATCTATTAGTAAACTAAGTACAACCAAAATAATAATAATTGCATCAACAATATAAACAAAAATATTTAGGGCATGCGTTCGTCAGTTAAGGTTTTGTCAGCTTGTGTTAGATAAACGGATGGTTCACGAGCACTCGATCTACCGAATAAAATTTTGTGTCCATGCCCGTTCCTTAAGGTAGTGAGTTTGTCCGTGTCTGTTTGTGTCAGTTTGTTAGTATTGTAAACGGACGCTAACAAACACTAATGGACAAACAAATACTAGCGGACAATACTGGGCAAACGAACACATGAACACTAATGGACACTATTGAACAAACGAACACTAATGGACTCTAATGGGCGTTATTGGACAAACAAACATTAATGATTCTAACGAACAAACTAACATAAAAGATTATATATTAATTCAAAAAGAATAATTATAAATCCACACAAGTTCACCCACAAATTCGGAATTACACCAACTTTTTTTTTCTTATGTTATATTGCTGGGTCAGCTACCACATCTCTCTTCTCACGAAACTTCTTATACGTTGATACCGTAACTGAAGGAAGGTGCTCCAGCCTTATATATAAAAAAATACTTAACATTTAACATAGTAACCAAAACATGTACGTTTCATTTAGTAAACGAATTTTACTGGACGGACGTTACCAGACGTAATCGGATGGACGTTACCAAACGTTCACAAGCACTATTGAACGAATGCGACCTCGGTCCGTGTTTGTCCGTTAAGCTTATTGAACGGAATCTTTTTTATTCATAACCGGGTCATTTATTAAATGGACTAACACAAACGAACTAGCCCTCCAAATAGGTGGCCGGACATCTGGTTTGTCACATCCCAACCTACGACGAAACATGCGACATAATTTGTATTATAGGTCAAAAAACACTAAAAATAATATGTGTCAATTTCTAATTCATTCATTCAAATCATCGTACACAAGAGTTTTACAAAACAAAATAACTTAAAAGATTACATTAAACTCAAATTAACAAATTGTTTTTTGTTTTTATTAAAGCCTAAGGTTCAAACTAAGTCTTCAAAACTTCACTTCATCCCAAATAGCAACATACGATATGCGTAGAAAAATATATTTTGTCAACATTATGTTGATAAAGTAATCACAACTTGAGATATATATGATAATAAAAATGACATTCCCTTGCGATTCCGATAATGTGCATTACATCAACTAGCATAACATAAATAAAAGTGTCTTTTCAACATGCCACTAGATTCGGACATGTTTACTCAGACGATGCATAATCATACTATGAGGATGAGATACCAACCATAAAAACTGTAAACACATAGTCATTTAGCAATTAGGAACTAATTGAGCAATGTCACAACTACGTAAATAGTGGAACTGTGTTTGAGTATATACTTGTATAATAAATAAATAATAAAGTTGTGTACTCATAAAACCCCCAAAATATAAAAGTAGTAAAAAGGGGAGAGTGATTACTCACATTGATTGGTGAATGAAAAAAATCAGGTCTTTGGTTAAGCTTGGGTGGGTCATAATGAGTAATCTCTAAATCCAAGTAATTAAGACTTCTTTAGAATGTGTTGAATAAATAAAGGTCAAAGAAACATATAACACAACTAGAAGTTGAAAAAGAAACAAGAAAAATAAAATCAGTTTTGGACAGATTTCTGTCACCGATTGCATACGTATTTAAAAGTATCAATAACTTCTAAAACTTATAAAAATCTCTAGATAACTAAATTAATATGTAAGGAACAACTTTTCCTTAGAAAGTTTTCCCAGATTCAGACCCGAGATAGGCTAAAATTTTTCAATCTTCCTAGAGTGTGAAAATCTGCGGACTAATTTTAAAATAACGATGGTGAAGCCATACAAAATAATACAAATACAAATAAATAGTCTTTAGAACAGTAACTCAATAAAGTTAATAGGATTTGGCCTTGCATCGTTACAGTTTGCTATGACCAAGTTATTTCTCAACCTTTGTCAAACAGTTTTGCTATCAAATTTGGAACATTGTAAACAACAATATTTTTTGATGCTTTGGAATGGATTTTGATAAATAAAATTATGAACCACTTATGGTCTGATAAATACAATTTTTGGTAATGCATCATCAGAGTCCTTATGGTTCTTGAATCAAAATAAATAAAACAAATAAAAACTTCAAGAATGTAAGAACTTATTAAGGTGTGACCATTAAAAATCATCTTGCAACCTTATGATTTTGTCTCCTCCACCCTATACACCATAGAATATAGATTAGGTGGGACAATAAACATAATTTTGTGATGGGCTTAGAACTATTATGACAATAAGAAAAAAAAAGAAGAAACGAAGAACAAAGACAAGAAAACATGAACACGAACAAAACTTTATGCCTGCCTTGTGATTTTGTGATGAAGAAACACACAAAAATATAAATTAAAAAATCCAATGGAAGAATTATTATTAGAGAGAGAAGATGAAGAATATGAAAAGGAAATAAGATGAAAATAAGGGGGTATTTATAGTTGTGATTAGAAGAGAGTTAAGTAGGTAAGTCTTGGAGAGACAGTTGTGTTTAAAATATGCTAGAAAGATGTTGGACTCGTTATGCCCAAGACACATATTATTATTGATGTGGCTAGTACGTTATGCTCCAAGTCGGGTCATACCCAATAACAAGCTAGACAAACACCAATAATATTTGTTTATATATGATATGATCATTACAAATAAATATTAACACTTGAGTTATTTAGAAAGGGGTTTCTAAATACAATGTACTTGTGAAAGAAATAAATCATATGGTTGATTTATACTTTGAGAGAAAACATTTCATATTGTTACTTAAGATGGTTAAGTAACAATATATTAAGCATGGTACCTATAATGTGTTATTGTTGTGTTTGACACAATACAAGTTATAACACAATATAAGTTTTATAACACAACACATTTATGGAAATGTTAGATAATAAAATTAAGAAAGGAAGGAGGTGCCCCCCCTTCTCACTCCCCTCTCTTATTTTATTATTATCTTCATGTTAGTGGGAACATGCAATGCTTTTGATTGGTTAAAAAAGGAGGTGCCATTTTGAAAGGCTTCTAGTGGACTCTTTCTCTCTATCTCACACAACGCAACCACAAGTAACACAAAAACACAAGATGAAATATCCTCTCAACTTCTTCTCTTTTCTTCTTGGATTCGGCCAAGATCAAAACAAGGAAGAGGAGTGTTTCTCAAGTGAAAATCCTAGCTAGAAGTGGTGTATTGTTGGAGGCTTGGGGTATGCAAGCTTGAGGACCTTCCCTTTGAAGTTCTTGCCTTCCATCCATCCTCTCCTTCACCCGGATTTGATTTTCTTGAAAGGTAGCTTTAACATGCATGTACTTTTAGTGACATGCATGTGTTTGATAGTATGTATTTCGTATTTGGATCCGGGCTTGGGTTTTGCATGTGTAAAATCGGTTTTATACATATCAAATTAACAAGATTTAAAACATATTTCCGCTGTGTTTTTGGTAAAATAGGGATTTTATCACTTTGATAATCTTGTTAAAACCCAACAATCGCATCAAGAGCCGCTTATACGGATGCATGCTTCATTAGACCCAAAAATTTTCGGGTTTATGGTGGGGTTTTACCATATGGCCAAAAATTTTGGGGGTTTTGGTTACCCCATGGTTTTTCAAGGTTATACTTTACATGCATGTGGTAATCTTGAAAAACTAAGTCATTTGGATGATTGATTGTGTTGTTTGGACAAAACCCGGAACTTTCGGTTTTGTCAAGTTTGGGCCGAAAGTTTTAGGGAAAGGGGAACCATTTTTTGGTCATTGTGTTATTGCATATATGGATATGTAATTCATGTTAATAACCTAGTCATGGCCTTGTGTTTGGTTGAATTTTTGTGTTGTTATGTTTGTTCATTCAAAGTGGTTGTTTGTTCATTCAATATGGTTGTAATTTATTTGGGTTTGTAATCTATTTATTCATTTCAATTGGTTTGTAATAATAAGTAGATTAGATGCATTTCTTTTACTAGAAAAATGTATTAGGATATATTTTGTAATAGAAGATGCAAGGAAGGAGGCCCAAATAAAATGAAGGAGACCACAACACGGGGGTGAACACTTGGAGCATTTGGATGCGGGATCAAGTGAGAGTTCATCGACACAAGTTCATGTCCTTTTGGGTCCCTTAGGATAGACTTTTTGACACACTTGTCTTCGGTCAACAAGTGTGGTCAACATTAGGAGGCTATGGTTATGAACTTGTGGTTGTGTATGTTTTATGCTTGCATGGTTAATTTACTTTTGTTTGTGTTATTGCAATGTGGTTTGCTAAACAACTTAAAATCAACAACTAGCATAAAATTGGTTCCTTAGAAATCGTTAGGTAATAAAAATGGGTTTTATTAAAGGCTAATGATTTCATAATAAAATGGGTTTTATTAATAGGAACTTTGAAAATGGGTTTTTCAACTAAGTACCATACATTTGAATGCATGCAAATGAAAGATACATAAAAAGTTTTCCAATCTAGAATTTAGAAAACTAAAAATCCCTTTTAGAAAAGAAGTTGAACACCATCCTTTTATACGACACTCGAATCACTTGGGAACTCGGTGTGGGGTAAAGGTCAACTAACCGCATTAGAGGAAACTTGTGAGTTGAGGTGGGTTTGCCATTTTTGTGGGATAAAGGTCACGTAACCACTTGTATGTGTTAACTCACATGTGTGTGTAAGTAGGACGACTTAAATTGGAAACCATGTGAATAGGGTCACCGAAGCATGGCGTACAATGGTGTTGATGGGATTAAACATGCCAATTAAGCATGAGATGCTTAACCGATCCCATAAAACTAGAAGTTGCAAAGGGTTGCAATCGTCAAACGTTGACTACCTTGTTAAATTAAATAGTAGGATAAAGGTCACCTAATTACTATTTGAATGTAACGTTGGGTTCTAGATTTAATCATTAATTGTCTTGGAGACATAAAAGGGTATTAACGATTAAAATAATTGATATCGAAAATACTAAAATTGAGCTTTGTTATATTTGTAGATGGCCGCAATCAACAATCCACCTAACGTCATTATTCCACCCGTTAATAACCTATCACTAAGATCTATTCTTGACAAGGATCGTCTAAACTATACCAACTTTATGGATTGGCATCAAAACTTGAGAATCGTTCTCAAGCAAGAAAAGAAATACTATGTATTAGAAGATCCAATTCCCGATGAACCTAGCATTGACGATGCCGAAGACCATAACAATTGGGTTAAGCACAATGAGGATTCGGTGCAAGTTTCTTGCCTCATGTTGGGAACTATGATTCCCGAGATTCAAAAGGATTTTGAACTTCATGGGGCATACGACATGATCACCCAACTTAAGGAAATGTTCCTTACACAAGCTAGGGTAGTAGAACGCTTCGAAACGGTTCGAGCGCTTCATGCATGTCGTATGGAAGAAACCCAATCAGTCTCATCTTATGTACTTAAGATGAAAAGCCACATTGATCGTCTCGAGCGCCTTAATTGTCGCGTCTCAAACGAGTTAGCCATGGATTTGATCCTAAATGGCCTAACTAAAAGGTTTGAGACATTTTTTATGAATTATAACATGAATGGATGGGACAAGAGCATTGGTGAGCTTCACGCAATGCTTAAGACGGCCGAGACGGGAATGGGTAAAAAGGTTTTACCCATTCTCACGATCAATGAGGGAGGCAATAAGAAAAGGCATCACCCAGAACCCAAGGCAAAGGTTGCCAAAGGTAAGGGACAAGTCAAGGGCAAGTTCAAGGGAAAGGCTAAAGTGGAACCACCCAAACCGAAGAAGCTAAAGGTTAGCTTGGAGGATCCGTGCTTTGGATGTGGGAGATAGGGCATTGGATGAGGAATTTTTCAACCTATCTAAAAGAGTTGAAAGCTAAGAGGGATGCGGGGCAAACCTCGGGTACAACTTTCATGATTCATATTGATCTTAATCTTATTTCCTCTAACACATGGGTATTGGATACCGGATGTGGAACACATATTTGCAATTCATTGCACGGGTTCAAGGGAAATGAAGGATTCAAAAAAGGAGATATTAGTCTCTTCATGGGCAACGGAGCAAAGGTTGTTGTCGAAGCCCAAGGAGACTATACTTTGAAGCTTCCAAATGGTTTGGAAGTTATTTTGAAAGATATTTTGTATGCTCCTAGTTTGACTAGGAATATTATCTCCGTTTCTTTATTAAGACAATGTGGTTTGATTTAATGTTTGTGGACAATGGTATTTTTGTTTTCATGAATATGTCTTTTATTTTAAAGCAATGCCGTCTAATGGCATTTATGAATTAGTTCATGATAACACATCCTATGATAATATGTTGAACCAATAAAGCACCAAGAAACTCATAATGGATTTGAGTAAGACTTATCTTTGGAATTGTCGCCTTGGTCACAGAAACAAAGATCGCATACATACACTTCAAAAGAATGGTCTTTTGGAATCAAGTGAAGATGATTCATTTGATAAGTGTGAGTCTTGTTTACTAGGAAAAATGACCGAGGACCCCTTTAGTGGAACAAATGAAGGGGCAAAAGACTTATTGGGTATCATATATTCGGATGTATGTGGTCCCTTTAAGGAAATGACAAGGAATGGTGAAAGATACTTCATTACTTTTATTGATGATTATAGTCGTTATGGGTATGTGTACTTGTTAAGACACAAAGATGAAGCCTTTGAAATGTTCAAAGTCTTCCAAAATGAAGTACAAAATCAACTCGATAAAACCATCAAAGTACTTCGTTCGGATAGAGGAGGTGAATACCTAAGTGATGTTTTCCGAGATCATCTTAGGAGTTGTGGGATCATCTCACAACTTACTCCACCTGGAACACTACAACATAACGGTGTGTCCGAAAGGAGGAATCGAATTCTATTGGATATGGTTCGATCAATGATGGCTTTAAGCACATTGCCTCCGTCATTTTGGGGTTTCGCTTTGCTCTCCGCGGCCCGTATTCTAAATATGGCCCTAACCAAGAAAGTGGACAAAACACCTTATGAAATATGGAATAGAAGGGTTCCATCATTGTCAAATTTAAAGGTATGGGGTTGTGAGGCTTATGTCAAGAACAACACCCAAAACAAACTTGAAAGTCGATCCACCAAGTGTATCTTTGTAGGATATCCCAAGGATTCTATGGGATATTATTTCTACAACCCAACCGAGCAAAAGGTGTTTGTTGATCGAAAGGCCGAGTTCTTGGAAACTAAGTTCCTTATGAAAGGTACTAGTAGAACGGTGGAACTCGAGGAGGATCGAGAACCACAAGCCGATTGACATGAGGTCGAAGACTAGCGCAAAAATAAACCAATTACAACTAATTAGATAGCGGTAAATGGGTGTCGAACACGAAGAGTTTGTGGAATATGTGTTATCAAGTAGTTTATAAATTAACTAAATTAAAACTAAATGCAGAAAATGAAATTGCAAAGTTTTGGTTGGTTTGTTTGATTAACGAAATTAACTAAAACACTTAACATGGTTTTTCAATCAAAGACGAGAAGATATGCTCTCCCTCGGTTTCAGGTTTCAATGAATGTTAATATAAATGTTTTAACCTAAGACGAACTATAAACATAATACATGAATATGCAATTGATTGTGATAATTGAGGACTAAGTACTTGGATTACAATTGCAAGGTTATCACTCATAGATAAATTAGATTATCCAACCCTAAATTCCACCCGATTAATCCCGATTGTCTATAGCACCAAGAACTGACGGTTTAGAACATGAATTAAACAAACTAACAATTTATCAATCAACACATAGATATCATAATTATGAAATCAATAATACTAAAGTATAATCTCAACAATTGCATAAACATTCAATCAACAAACCATATGAAACCTTACAATCCGAGGGAAAACATAAAGGAATTTAGCCGAGCATGATTCGGGTCATCATCCCTTCAATTACGATGTGCATATGAATCAAAAACAAGTTTTTAATGTTTACACAACTCAAAATTGAGTTATATCTCCTCCCAAATCGCCTCTCAAAATCTCTAGATCAAAAACTATGAAAAAGATAACCAAAAGCCAACCCGAAACGGCCTTAAAATAGCAGTTACAAGTTCTGCGTCAGAGTCCACCGTAAGCTACGGTGGCTATCGTAGCTTACGGTAGCTTAAAATGTTGCTACGCCAGTTATCTTCTGTTTACGCCATGACCCCACGCTGAAGCTCTACCGTAGCTTACGGTGGATACCGTAAGCTACGGTAGTCTCAGTTCCAATTTCCTTGTTTTGGTTTGACTTGTTGACTGCCATCGCCAATTCTCGCGTCCTTCGATCCTCTTCATCATAGTTCATTTGAACCGCCATTTTTAGCATTTGTACCTACAAACACACAATATAGTGTAGTAATCCAAATTCGTGAAATTAAACATAAACGCACACGTTTTAACGAGAATTACTACACTTAAGGGTGGTGCTACAATCCACCCGTCACATTCCCACACTTCAATGTTGCGTGCCCTCAAGCAACTCATCAAGCCAATTGTTTTTAGAACACCACCTCCACACAATCCACAAGCCCGGCTCAATTAATGTCTCGAGTCATACCTTATTCCCACATAATCAGAGGTTTGCACTAGCTTACCTGATATTATATTTTAAAACATAAGATTCTAGTCAACCTTAACATGCTTTCGGTCTTTACTCGCACATAACACACCGTCACTCATTAACTCACTTATCGGTGATCGTTCCAAATATCACAATCATATTCAATTCTCCTCGCATACGCTTGCACTACCGTCAAATCTCCACCTAATCGTGCTTTAACATAAAAACAAATCAAGAGGTCTTAAACGGGTTGTAATGAGGCTAGGGGTAAAGGTATGGAATAGAAATATTGAAAGTGACTCAAATGATCCGACCCGGCTTGTTACATCAAAACTAAATTAAACAATAAAACATACCACTATCTACATAACAACTTTCGTAACAAACCCGAACCACAAGGCTTTGAACATTGCCTCGACTTTTACTTTTTTTTTTAATTTTTATTTTATTTTATTTTATTTTTTTTCATATATATATATATATATATATTTTTTATAACATAATAGCTTGCATGAACAATTACTACTACTCTCTATTTATTACTAACGAAACAATTACCATTACAAAGAACCTATCAAACCAGGTCGTCTGACATTTACATCGGGGTTAATTAAATAGGAACAATAAGTCCAAACGTGTTTACTAAAGGAACCAACCACCCGCCCCTCTCATTATCCACGCTCATGTATGTAATTTATGAGGCCCAATCCCCAAAACCCACACTCACACTTATCCGAGACGAGGCTTTGACCTAAGTGCCTCAATCACTTTTGCCTTTATGCCAAGCTAAGGTCTTGAAATGCATCGATAGCACAAGTTCTAATGGAGAATAACCATTCCGTCACCGCACTTCATTTACCCAATATCCAGGTGACTGTGGCATGTTATGTGATTCGATAAACCGAAAGAATGCTAACCTTGCCTAGAATACTACTCGACCACACTTTTAACATAACTAAGCAAACTTGATTTTTGGGGAATTATGACCATGAAAGGGGACCAAAATTTTGCCCTGACAATCTTAACACTTTTCCGGTGTTTTTCTTTCAAAAATATATATAATTTTTTATTTTTTTATATTTATTTATTTATTTTTATTATTTTATGAAAAAAATTTTCATCCCTCATTCACACATTTGAGGTACATTATCCTCAATATAGGGTATTTAGGATAACGAAAACACCACCACGAGCACGACCCTTAAATTCCAACTTGTCATTACTCCACCCATCCTCCCAATACCAAAACATAAATAGAAAAATGTGGTGTAGTCGACGATCGGTGGGTCAGCCACCATAGGTTAACCAGAATGCCATGCTTCATGCATTCTCTTTTGACGGTCATCCTCATACCGATGGTTAATTTCCCTTTGCTCAGCATACGCGTGGGTTCGGTTCCACACTTCTTGGCGATCATACATCTGCTTTTGGGCCCGTTCCATGCTCGCGACCATGAAAGTTTTGTGATCAAATAATGTCTGAGTATCTCGGCCCAATTGTAGAAGTGTGCTGGCCTGTTGTTGATTATCACATCCTGCATGCTGCCATGGTGTGCCTAATTTGGGTCAAATGTTTGCCTCGAATAATCAAATGGGTAAGGCACTTCCCTATCCCCGTCCATGCGCACTCGAACTACCACCTACTCCTTCGCTTTCCATTGCAACCCGCTCACCCGGTTCATCATCATAATCATCCTCTCCACTATCTCCCTCTTCATTATCACTCTCACTTTCATCTTCTTCTCCCGGTTGCAACGGTTGAGCATCAACCTTCAACGCCCTCCATCTTTGTCCCTCGGCTTTCAGCATGTGGTACCTGTCACTTGCTCGGGTACCCAACCAACTCCCAACTTTGTCACATCAAACGGCTTGTGTTTCTTCCCAACTCCAATATCGTTATCTCCAATAACACCAAACCGCATCAACAACGCGGTTATCAACCGGCAATGTGGAATAATCTTCCTACTCACATTATTCCGGCTTATCCAAATATTGTTAAGTACTAGATACCGGAACGAAACAAGTGGTCCTCCATGCATCAAAGAGTATAGAATCGGGACATCGGGGTACCGAACTTCTTGCATATCCCCTCTTCTTGGCATGATATTATGCAAACAAATGATGAGCAACATCTTTGGCTCAATCTTTAAATTATTCCTCAATAATTTCCCATCATAAGTACCAGGTAAAAACAATGCTTCCAACATCATTTTCCAAGTTGGATGCCTGTCGGGTTGATAATACAAGTCAGTCAAATCCGGATACACGTAGTTGCTTTGAGGCTTACTGTCAAATCGTGCAATTTGCCTCAATGTTTCAAATGACATAGTGACCTCGATGTTGTTAACAGTTCCTATGAGCTTCATCCCGAGGGTTTATTAAACGAAGGACATCTCAACGTTGCCATCCATTCTTCGATTTCATCAATGAACACATACTTATCATTTCTATCATAACACTTGAGGGCTGCTTCCCAACCCAACGCCTTGAATCTATCAAAAACATCAAACGGACCAAACTCACGCTCCGGGACCACTTTTTCACAAATAAACGTGTCGTACTTCTTTGTTAAACTATTCATTTTCTCGTGAAACAGCTGTGGTTGCCATCTCAAATCGTGATCTGTTAATGGTCCGTGAGTCCAATCCGGCTTAACATACTGCACATCTTCTTCCCGTTCTTGTTGTTGTTCTAACCTCCGTTTTTTTGCTTGTTCGGCAGCAGAAGTACCAAATGACCCTGCAATCCCTTTTCCTTTATCCTTAGCAGATCGTCCCATCTAACAATGACAAACATTAACCAAATTAGTATTCATATCTATATACATTCCCACACTTGCTTGTTTCTACGGTTGTGAATATATGAAATTCATAAGCCATTTTCCACAAAATTTTGACAGCATTTTGTTTAAACATAGAACATATTCCATTTTCAACTTTTGTCAAACTTTAATTTTTCATACCATATTCACAACCATAACACAATTTCAAAATATCATCACACTTTCTCACATTCAACAAGCAAGTGTAAGCAATGTACACCATGTAATCTTAACTATTGAGTTTTGTAGCAATCGAGTAAATGGAAACATACCTTTAAGCCGAATTAAATACTCTAAGCACACTATTCACTAGTCACTTGCAAAACCCACTTGATGTTCACAATTTTTGGACCAAAAACGTCCATAATCGAACCCCAAAAAGTTAAGATTGATGAAAATCGAGCAAAGAATGTGATTCCTTGCAAAAATCTAGTCAAGTTAGACCCGAAAATCGTTGAATTTGGTTAAGATTTGAAGAAGTTAGGATTTGGGGATTAGGGTTTGATGGAGAGATGAATTGATGAAGATGGTGAATGAAGGGGGAAAGAGAAGAAGATTGGTTTTATGTGGTTAAAGATTTTTCTGTTTTATAATTTTTTTTATAAATACTGTAGACCAGCGTCACTGTTTCAGAGTCCACCGTAAGCTACGGTGGCTACCGTAGCTTACGGTAGGTCCTTGGCATAGAAGACCCAGCATAAACAGTAAGGATCTAGCGTAGAAGTTTTCAGGTTCACCATAGCTTACGGTGGACACCGTAGGCTACGGTGGCACCTGATGAAAAATTTTCATGAAAAACCCGAATTGTCCTCAACACGGTGAAGAGATTCCCGAGAATTTCCCACACTTGATTTGGACAACCTTGTAACAAGAAAGGTAATTTTTATGCCCAAATTTGAACAAAAACTATAATAAATTATACAACAAAACCTGAACCGTTTAATTGGTTATTTCCTCTGGCGACCCCAACAGGTAGCCTACTTTGTCCACTTCACACATGTTGATATCCTTACCCTCCAAGTATGGTTTAAGTCGGTGTCCGTTCACAGTTTGTCTTGCTTGATTGTGCAAGTATTCAATTTTCACATCACCAAACTTGCCCACTCTTGTTATAACATACGGGCCTATCCATTTGCTTTTGAGTTTCCCGGGAAACAGTTTGAGTCTTGAATTATAAAGCCACAGTTTTTGCCCAACCACAAATGTCCGTTTCCTTATATTGGCATCATGCACCCTCTTCAATTTCTCTTTGTAATTCGATGCACATTCATATGCCTCATCTCGGATCTCTTCCAATTCGTCCAATTTCAACTTTCTTAACTCACCAGCTTCCTTGTAGTCCAAATTCACATTTTTAATTGCCCATAATGCTCGGTGAGCCAACTCCATTGGCAAATGACAACCTTTCCCATACACCAACCGATAAGGAGTCGTTCCTATGGGAGTTTTATAAGCAGTTCGATATGCCAATAATGCATCATCCAACTTTACCGACCAATCCTTCCCATCAACCCGTACCGTCTTCATCAATATTTCTTTTATTTGTCGGTAGGACACTTCAACTTGTCCACTTGTTTGCGGGTGATACGGAGTAGCAATTCGATGATTTACATTATACCGCTTCAACAATTTCCCAAAGTTGAAATTCTTGAAATGCGTTCCACCATCACTTATAATCACTCTCGGAATTCCAAATCTTGCAAAGTTGAAATTCGATGATTGAACAAACTTACATACCACGGTATGATCATTAGTCCTTGTTGCTATGGCTTCAGCCCACTTTGAAACATAATCCACCGCCACCGATATGTATAAATACCCACAAGAATTTGGAAACGGGACCATAAAGTCAATTCTCCATACGTCAAAAATGTCAACCACCAAAATGGGTTGCAAAGGCATCTCGTCCCATTTTGAAATTCCACCCATCTTTTGACAATTCAAACAATGGCGTGCGTAGTCACTTGCATCTTTAAAGATTGTGGGCCAATAAAACCCACTTGTGAGAACTCGATAACCCGTCTTTTGCCCACTAAAATGACCACCACAAGCAGATGAATGAGCATGTGCCAAAATCTCTTGAACTTCTTATTCGGGAATGCACCGCCGAATGATTTGATCGGCACCAATTTTGAACAAGTCGGGCTCATCCCAAATATATTGCTTGACTTGGGAAAGAAATTGTTGTCTCCTTTTCTTGGCCCAATGTTTCGGCATCTCACCCGTGGCCAAATAGTTGACATAATGGGCTTACCACGGTGTAGTGGGCACGGCTAACAACTGTTCATCCGGAAATCTCTCATTGATTTCATGTGAATCATCGACCCCTTCCAAAGGAATTCTCGATAAGTGGTCTGCCACCACATTTTCACACCCTTCTTATCTCGGACCTCCAAATCGAACTCTTGTAACAATAAGACCCAACGAATCAAGAGGGGTTTTGCATCTTTCTTCTCCATGAGGTAACGAAGCGCACTATGATCCGAATAAACCACAACCTTACTCCCCTATATGTATGACCGAAACTTATCCAAGGGGTACACCACCGCAAGTAATTCTTTTTCAGTAGTGGTGTAATTCAATTGTGTCTCAGATAATGTTTTGCTTGCATAGTAAATCACCATCGTCTTCTTATCAATTCTTTGACCCAAAACTGCTCCAATTGTGGTATCACTTGCATCACACATAATCTCAAATGGCTTCGTCCAATCCGGCGGTTGCAAAATCGGTGCTTGCACTAATTTTTCCTTCAAAACATCGAATGCTTGCAAACAATCATCAGTAAAGTCAAATGCAACATCTTTTAGCAACAAATTGCATACAGGTTTAGTAATCACACTAAAACCTTTAATAAACCGCCGGTAAAACCCGGCATGTCCCAAAAATGACCTTACCCCTTTTACATTTTTCGGTGGTGGCAATGAAGAAATAACCTTAATTTTTGCTTTATCCACCTCCATTCCCCGACTTGAAACTACATGCCCCAACACAATACCCTCTTGTACCATGAAATGACTTTTCTCCCAACTTAAAACCAAATTAGTCTCGACGCAACGTTTTAAAACTTTTTCCAATTCATCGAGACATGTTTCAAAAGTTAACCCAAAAATAGAAAAGTCTTCCATAAATACCTCAAGTTAATCCCCAACCATGTCCGAAAAAATACTCATCATACATCGTTGGAACGTGGCCGGGGCATTACACAATCCAAATGGCATTCGCCTAAAGGAAAAAGTGCCATATGAACATGTGATTGTAGTTTTGTGTTGGATTGCAATTTGATTATATCCCGAGTACCCATCCAAAAAACAATAAAATTTTTGACCTGATAATTTTTCAATAATTTGGTCAATAAAGGGTAATGGAAAATGGTCTTTTGAGGTAGCCACATTTAGCTTCCTATAATCAATGCACACTCGCCACCCGGTTACCGGTCGGGTGGCGATTTGTTCACCACTTTCATCTTTAATTACCTGGATGCCGGCTTTCTTGGAACTACCTGTGTTGGACTTACCCATACGCTGTCTGAGATTGGATAGATAATTCCTGCATCCAACCATTTGATGACTTCCATTTTCACCACTTCTCTCAAATTGGGGTTCAACCTTCTTTGAGCTTCCCGAGTAGGCATTGCATCATCCGTGGTGATTATTTTGTGCATTACTATAGATGGACTAATACCCTTCAAATCGGCTATTGTCCACCCAATTGCCGCCTTGTGATTCTTCAAAACTTCCAACAATCTCTCTTCTTGAGCCTCATTCAAGTTAGAGGCAATGATAACTGGCAACATCTCACCTTCTCCCAAAAATGCATACTTAAGATGACTTGGCAACTCTTTCTATTCTACCTTGGGAGGACAAATCAACGAGGGTTTAGTATCCGAATTGATTTCTGTTGGTAGACTTTCCACCTGATGAGTCCACGGTGGTGTTCCGTCTTGCAATGCCCATACTTCTTGTTGCTTTTCTTCTAACTCCAATGCACAAATGTGAATCTGTTCAGAAATATCACAAACACAAACATCCAACATACCTTCCTCATACTCATGTGGTACACACCCATCTATGATATCTGCCATAAAACATTCTTCACTAGCCAATGAATTAGCAACATTAGTAAACACATTTAAACGCATTTCTATTTCCAAAGGCCATGTCAACCGTACCAAACCGGCAGTCAATAATAGCATGAGAAATATTTAAAAATGGCGGACCCAATATAACATTTTGTTGTTGTGTTGGGTCAACCGACGAGTAATCTAGAACCAAAAAGTCAACAGGATAATAAAATTCCTCTACTTTAACAATAACATCCCGAACGATCCCTCGAGGAAGTTTGTGAGACAAATCAGCCAATACAACTGTGGTCTCAACTCGTTTAAGTGAACCAAAATCGTATTGGTCATAAAAACCCCCCAGTAGGATACTTACACCGGCTCCAAGATCCAATAGTGCCCGGGACATTTGAAAGTCACCCACTTGAATGTTAATCAAGGGTGCTTCCGGGTCTTGAAGCTTAGGTGGAAGATCACCTTTTAGAATTGCACTCACTCGTTCAGTTAAATCAACCCGTTTAGGAACCTTTTGTTGTCTTTTCTGAGTACACAATTCTTTTAAAAATTTTGCATATGCGGGCACTTGTTTTATTGCTTCAAGTAAAGAAAGATTAACTTTAACTTGTTTAAATACTTCCCACATCTCCTCCTTTTGAGGACCCCGTTTTAAAATCACGTTTTTCTTACCCGGATCATTTAAAGCTGAAGGAAAAGGAATTGGAACCTCTTCCACTTCCTTTCTTTTATCATTTAAAAGTTCATTTTGACCCGAACCTTTGTTTGAAAACGTGGATAGTTTAAGGGGTTGAATAGGTGAAGCTTGTTCATCTTCACTTTCTACCCCCGTCACATCCTCTACCACACCTTCAACTAACTCCGGTATGGTATTGATTTTAAACTCCTTACCACTTCTTAAAACACTTACTTGATTAATCGGTACATTGCGAGAAGTAGTGTGATTAGGGTTCACCTTGGTGTTGCTCGGGAGTTGACCTTTGTTCTTCTTCAAATTAGATACCTTGGTTGCAAGTTAGCCCATTTGAGTTGTCAATGATTGGATGGCTTTGTCAATCATTTCATCCACGAGCTTCATCCAACTGATTCCTCTTTTGCATCTCTTGTTGCATCATCTTAAGCATGTCCATCACTTCATTCCCACTTGATGAACTTTGGCCTGAAGACCCGATTTGACCTCCACCCGTTCCTTTAAAGTGATTTTGACTTCCTTGATTGTTTCCACCTTGAGCATTCCCTTGATTAAAATATTGTTGATGAGGGACAAAATGGGTTTGATAAGTCCTTGGAAGTTAAAGTTGAGTTGAGTCGATTGGTTGCCATATCAAAAATAGGGATGATTCCTCAACCCGGGGTGGTAGGTGTTTGAATTCATGTTGTAGTTTTGACCACCCCCTTGACCATGAGTTGCATTCACCTCTTCGACTTGCCCATCCACACCGGGACACATTTCACTTGCATGTCCCAATGCGTTACAACTCATGCATACATCATATACTTGATTGGAGACTTGAGGTTCTTCATTGTTAACCGCATGCACTTGTGGTCTCGTGGTAGCCGGTCTTGCTCTTCTTGCGGTTTGAGCTTTTCTTTTCGATGTAACCAATATTTGTTCCAAGAATGCCCAATCATCTTGTTCATAATTTATACCAAATGTACCATTTGTGATTGACATTAAGTCCCGTTCATCTTCTGTACTCAACCCCTCATGAAAAGCGTTCAACAATTCCCAAAGAGCAATACCATGGTGAGGGCAATTCTTGATCATCATGTTGAATCGTTCAAAGGCTTCATGAAACATCTCACCCGATTGTTGTTGAAAGCTTCTCAAACTTCTTCTTGCATCATTCGTCTTTTGGGCCATGTAAAACTCTTCCAAGAACCTTTGTTGCATCTTGGCCCAAGTATAGATTGATGCGGAAGGCAAGGTGTAAAACCATCTTTTTGCCTTATCCTCTAACGAGAATTGGAATAACACCAACTTAACCTCATCCGGTGAAAAACCTTGTTCCCCGATCGTGTTGCAAATCGAGTCATATTCCTCCGAATGGAAATAAGGTTCTTCGGTTGCTAAACCCTTTTCTTTTGGTAAGCTTTGGATTGCGTTGGTTCTAACCTCAAATGTTCTTCCATTTTGGTTTTGAGGAATAACCACCGGAGATGGGTTATTGGTGATGATCGGTCTAAAATAAGCTTCAATTCCCCTAACCATCTCCCTTGCATGCCTTCTTGGTACCCCCAATGGTACTCTTGGTTGACCCATTTGTCGGTAAATGGGCCTTTGTTGCATGTTTTGTTGAAATTGCGGTTGGGGATTTGGTTGTTGAAACTGAGGTTGTTGAAATTGCGGTTGTTGTGGAACTTGTTGCAATGGTTGTAGTTGTTGTACTTGATTAACATTCGGTACACCCCATTGTTGTACTTGTTGTTGCGGTTGAAAATCGGATCCATACCCAAACTGCCCTTGAATCCTCAATTGATTCCCATCAACCCCACTTGAATATCCTTCTTCGAACTCTTCATATCCTTCATTGCCATCACCAAACCGTGGCCCACCAAACAAATGCGGGCCCAATCTTTGACCCGATGGAGTATGAACTATGGGTGGGTCTTGGGTAAATGTATATGGTTGTTGATAAGGTGGATTTTGTTGAGATTGGCAGGATGATTGTTGTGGTGAATTCGATGATTGCCCTTGAATAGGCATGAAGTTTGTCAAGGGTGGAAGGTTAACTGGTGGCTGAAAGCTAAAAGCAGCTGAAGTGGGTTTACTTGTGGAATTGGTGGTGGTAATGGGTACAGTTGATGGTGGGTTTTGTGAATTAATGGGTGGTGGCATCGGCGGTACAGTTTGTTCCGAAGCCATGATTGTGTGGTCAGTTGTTCGACTTTTTGAGCTTGGTGACCCAATAACTTTGTTTTCCCTTTGTAGAATCCGGTTCGGATGAAAGGTTCTTTCTATTTCAGGATCAAATGCTAACGGTGACGAAGACCGAAAGAGTCTTGTATACATATGCCTGTAAGTACCTGCACACTAGCACAACCCGCGTAAAACTGACAATAAACAATTCAAACAAAAACTACAGAAATAACACATGTTGCGCACTACTCCCCGGCAACGGCGCCAAAATTTGACACGAGGTCGAAGACTCGCGCAAAAATAAACAAATTACAACTAATTAGATAGTGGTAAACGGGTGTTGAACACGGAGAGTTTGTGGAATATGTGTTATCAAGTAGTTTATAAATTAACTAAATTAAAACTAAATGCAGAAAATG
Source organism: Bidens hawaiensis (assembly GCF_021521415.1). Taxonomy (NCBI): domain Eukaryota; kingdom Viridiplantae; phylum Streptophyta; class Magnoliopsida; order Asterales; family Asteraceae; genus Bidens; species Bidens hawaiensis. The sequence continues at coordinate 505,582 of NW_027491053.1, forward strand.
AAATTGCAAAGTTTTGGTTGGTTTGTTTGATTAACGAAATTAACTAAAACACTTAACACGGTTTTTCAATCAAAGACAAGAAGATATGCTCTCCCTCGGTTTCAGGTTTCAATGAATGTTAATATAAATGTTTTAACCTGAGACGAACTATAAACATAATACATGAATATGCAATTGATTGTGATAATTGAGGACTAAGTACTTGGATTACAATTGCAAGGTTATCACTCAAAGATCAATTAGATTATCCAACCCTAAATTCCACCCGATTAATCCCGATTGTCTGTAGCACCAAGAACTAACGATTTAGAACACGAATTAAGGGTTGGGTTCATCCCTGTAGTAATAGGATGAATTGAGTTGTATACATGAAAGCGTAAGAACTCAACGGATTCCCTTCTTTGTTTGTCTGATTTGAGGGAGAAGGTCCCATTGAGTTCTTAATAATTAGGAATATTACAAACTAACAATTTATCAATCAACACATAGATATCATAATTATGAAATCAATAATACTAAAGTATAATCTCAACAATTGCATAAACATTCAATCAACAAACCATATGAAACCTTACAATCCGAGGGAAAACATAAACGAATTTAGCCGAGCATGATTCGGGTCATCATCCCTTCAATTACGATGTGCATATGAATCAAAAACAAGTTTATAAAGTTTACACAACTCAAAATTGAGTTATATCTCCTCCCAAATCCCCTCTCAAAATCTCTAGAACAAAAACTATGAAAAAGATAACCAAAAGCCAACCCAAAACGGCTTTAAAATAGCAGTTACAAGTTCAGTGTCAGAGTCCACCGTAAGCTAAAGTGGCTACCGTAGCTTACGGTAGCTTAAAATGTTGCTACGCCAGTTATCTTCTGTTTACGCCAGGACTCCACGCTGAAGCTCTACCGTAGCTTACGGTGGCTAATGTAAGCTACGGTAGCCTCAGTTCCAATTTCCTTGTTTTGGTTTGACTTGTTGACTGCCATCACCAATTCTCGCGTCCTTTGCTCCTCTTCATCATAGTTCATTTGAACCGCCATTTTTAGCATTTGTACCTACAAACGCACAATATTGTGTAGTAATCCAAATTCGTGAAATTAAACATAAACGCACACGTTTTAACGAGAATTACTACACTTAAGGGTGGTTCTATAATCCACCCGTCACAATCCCACACTTCAATGTTGCCTGCCCTCAAGCAACTCATTAAGCCAATTGTTTTTAGAACACCACCTCCACACAATCCACAAGCCCGGCTCAATTAATGTCCCGAGTCATACCCTATTCCCACATAATCAGAGGTTTGCACTAGCTTACCTGATATTATATTTTAAAACATAAGATTCTAGTCAACCTTAACATGCTTTCGGTCTTTACTCGCACATAACACACCGTCACTCATTAACTCACTTATCGGTGATCGTTCCAAATATCACAATCATATTCAATTCTCCTCCCATACGCTTGCACTACCGTCAAATCTCCACCTAATCGTGCTTTAACATAAAAACAAATCAAGAGGTCTTAAACGGGTTGTAATGAGGCTAGGGGTAAAGGTATGGAATAGAAATATTGAAAGTGACTCAAATGATCCGACCCGGCTTGTTACATCAAAACTAAATTAAACAATAAAACATACCACTATCTACATAACAACTTTCGTAACAAACCCGAACCACAAGGCTTTGAACATTGCCTCGACTTTTACTTTTTTTTTAATTTTTATTTTATTTTATTTTATTTTTTTTCATATATATATATATATATATATATATTTTTTATAACATAATAGCTTGCATGAACAATTACTACTACTCTCTATTTATTACTAACGAAACAATTACCATTACAAAGAACCTATCAAACCAGGTCGTCTGACATTTACATCGGGGTTAATTAAATAGGAACAATAAGTCCAAACGTGTTTACTAAAGGAACCAACCACCCGCCCCTCTCATTATCCACGCTCATGTATGTAATTTATGAGGCCCAATCCCCAAAACCCACACTCACACTTATCCGAGACGAGGCTTTGACCTAAGTGCCTCAATCACTTTTGCCTTTATGCCAAGCTAAGGTCTTGAAATGCATCGATAGCACAAGTTCTAATGGAGAATAACCATTCCGTCACCGCACTTCATTTACCCAATATCCAAGTGACTGTGGCATGTTATGTGATTCGATAAACCGAAAGAATGCTAACCTTGCCTAGAATACTACTCGACCACACTTTTAACATAACTAAGCAAACTTGATTTTTGGGGAATTATGACCATGAAAGGGGACCAAAATTTTGCCCTGACAATCTTAACACTTTTCCGGTGTTTTTCTTTCAAAAATATATATAATTTTTTATTTTTTTATATTTATTTATTTATTTTTATTATTTTATGAAAAAAATTTTCATCCCTCATTCACACATTTGAGGTACATTATCCTCAATATAGGGTATTTAGGATAACGAAAACACCACCACGAGCACGACCCTTAAATTCCAACTTGTCATTACTCCACCCATCCTCCCAATACCAAAACATAAATAGAAAAATATGATACAAAAATGTACAAGAGGACACCTTATTTGCTGCTGATGCAGCTCAATAGTAACGTGGTTGCAGTGGTCCAAAAATGGACGTCATCACGTCCGTGAATTCACCAAAACCAAACGCTCCTTGATCCTCTCCACCAGCTTGACCTTCTCCTTGAGCTTGATGCGGGTTCACCCATTCGGAATGATGTAATGGCGGCATTGGATAATTCATCGATCCGCCATATGGTGGCAATGTGGTGTAGTCGACGATCGGTGGGTCAGCCACCACAGGTTGACCAGAATGCCATGCTTCATGCATTCTCCTTTTACGGTCATCCTCATACCGATGGTTAATTTCCCTTTGCTCAGCATATGCGTGGGTCCGGTTCCACACTTTTGCGATCATACATCTGCTTTTGGGCCCGTTCCATGCTCGCGCCCATGAAAGTTTGGTGATCAAATAATGTCTGAGTAGTCTCGGGCTAATTGTAGAAGTTTGCTGGCCCGTTGTTGATTATCACATCCTGCATGCTTCCATGGTGTGCCTAATTTGGGTCAAATGTTTGCCTCGAATAATCAAATGGGTAAGGCACTTCCCCATCCCCGTTCATGAGCACTCAAACTACCACCTACTCCTTCGCTTTCCATTGCAACCCGCTCACCTGGTTCATCATCATAATCATCCTCTCCACTATCTCCCTCTTCATCATCACTCTCACTTTCATCTTCTTCTCCCGGTTGCAACGGTCGAGCATCAACCTTCAATTCCCTCCATCTTTGTCCCTCGCTTTTCAGCATGTGGTAGCTGTCACTTGCTCGGTACTCCCAACCAACTCCCAACTTTGTCACATCAAACGGCTTGTGTTTCTTCCCAACTCCAATATCGTTATCTCCAATAACACCAAACCGCATCAACAACGCGGTTATCAACCGACAATGTGGAATAATCTTCCTACTCACATTATTCCGGCTTATCCAAATATTGTTAAGTACTAAATACCGGAACAAACAAGTGGTCCTCCATGCATCAAAGAGTATAGAATCGGGACATCGGGGTACCGAACTTCTTTCATATCCCCTCTTCTTGGCATGATATTATGCAAACAAATGATGAGCAACATCTTTGGCTCAATCTTTAAATTCTTCCTCAATAATTTCCCATCATAAGTACCAGGTAAAAACAATGCTTCCAACATCATTCTCCAAGTTGGATGCCTGTCGGGTTGATAATACAAGTCAGTCAAATCCGGATACACGTAGTTGCTTTGAGGCTTACTGTCAAATCGTGCAATTTGCCTCATGTTTCAAATGACATAGTGACCTCGATGTTGTTAACAGTTCCTATGAGCTTCATCCCCGAGGGTTTATTAAACGAAGGACATCTCAACGTTGCCATCCATTCTTCGATTTCATCAATGAACACATACTTATCATTTCTATCATAACACTTGAGGGCTGCTTCCCAACCCAACGCCTTGAATCGATCAAAAACATCAAACGGACCAAACTCACGCTCCAAGACCACTTTTTCACAAATAAACGCGTCGTACTTCTTTGTTAAACCATTCATTTTCTTGTGAAACAGCTCTGGTTGCCATCTCAAATCATGATCTGTTAATGGTCCGTGAGTCCAATCCGGCTTAACATACTGCACATCTTCTTCCCGTTCTTGTTGTTGTTCTAACCTCCGTTTTTTTGCTTGTTCGGCAGCAGAAGTACTAGATGACCCTGCAATCCCTTTTCCTTTATCCTTAGCAGATCGTCCCATCTAACAATGACAAACATTAACCAAATTAGTATTCATCTCTATATACATTCCCACACTTGCTTGTTTCTGCGGTTGTGTATATACAAAATTCATAAGCCATTTTGCACAAAGTTTTGACTGCATTTCGTTTAAACATAGAACATATTCCATTTTCAACTTTTGTCAAACTTTAATTTTCCATACCGAATGTTCCGGGTTTGTTCATGGATGGATGCTATGTGGTAGATTCGGATGAACCCACCACATACCTTGATGCAATGTCACAATCCGATTGTAACAAATGGCTTGAGGCCATGAACGTAGAGATGCAATCCATGCATGACAACCAAGTATGGGATTTGGTTGTACCACATCTTAATTCCAAACCGGTTGGAAGTAAGTGGGTTTTCAAGAAGAAAACCGATATGCATGGAAAGTTGGATACTTATAAAGCAAGACGTGTAGCAAAAGGTTTCACTCAAACTCAAGGGGTTGACTATGATGAAACTTTTTCTCCCGTAGCAATGCTAAAGTCTATTAGGATATTGTTTGCCATAGCCGCACATTATGACTATGAGATTTGACAATTGTTCTTTAGGACTTCGGTATTCAATTAAAGCGACAATAATTATTTAATTTCATTAACATCAATCATGTACACAAATTCAATAACCAAAATATGTACATCATAACTTGTAATTTGAATTAAATATCCTAAGGTCACCTAACTATCTTTGATCTTGAATACATCAAATACTTGAACCTGTAGCATGTATAAAAATAGCGTTTGTCAACACGAATGTTGGTGAGAGTACATAAGTTTGAGTTTAGATATATATAGATAAAATCACAATTCATATGTCAATGATGAGCATTACAATTCCTAAGAAAATGCAAACAACTAAATAGATGTGGACCCGTTCCTATTGATACGAAATCAATGTACTTGAGTAAGTGTATGATCATACTAGATGAGAATAGATAAGGATGAGATGCCAACCACCAAACATAAAATAAACACTTAAGGACATAAAGCATAATCATAGAGCATGCAATGATCACACATAAACATTTGAATTGTGTTTTGAATAGATGCGATAATAAAACATGTGTAAAAGTTAATAAGGTATACATGCTACCCTTAAAATATAAAAGTTGAAAAAGGGGTATGTAAACTCACCTTAACGAGTGGATTAACGGAGACGAAATGGCGATAGAAACGGTCGAACTCCTCGGGATACGTTGACAAAAGTTCCTATTTGTTAAAGATAATATTAACGAATTATAACTAAATTATTAAAAATACAAGACTTATGACGAACTTGAGATTTGATGGGATTTAAGTAAATTTGTGATTAAATTATCAATTTAAGTTGTAATAATGTGATAATAAAATTTGGGAATAATAGTGAATATCAACAAATAATATAATGAAGCATGACATACTAATCGGTTTTTAAAATGGAAGAGATTTGGAGCCTTTTAGGGTTTAAACTGTTGTTATTATTATTATTATTATTATTATTTGCATTTCGGTTTGATCTTAAAGTAAATATTAATTGTTGACATCATGATAATATATATATATACATATATTAATGAGAAAGTTAAACGAACATTTATTTGACCAACGAAAAGTTCGGTTCGCTTAGCGAGTGGTAATAAAATTTGAATAATACATAAGATAAAATTTGATAATATATATTAACGGTGAGAGTTAAGCGAAGACTTATTTTGAACATTTAACATCATTCGGTTCGTTAGGCGGGGGGTAAAATATTATGATGATATTTATTATATGTGTTATATATATATATATATATATATATATATATATTCATAAAGTTACAGATACATTGCGAAACGAAGGTGTAAAACAAGGATAATAATAACCCGCTGTTCGGTTTTATAAGAAAAGGTGTTTATCTATCGTTATAGTTGTAAATTAATAACTAAAAATGCATTTGAAAATAAAACAAGGAAAACGGGCCTGGGGAGACTCGAACCTGCGCCCCCCAGGCCGTTTAGTGACTAAGCATAACACGCACCTGCCATTGGGGCAGATATCTAACTCAGTTAAAGAATGAAAGCATTTTAATATAAACAAGCTAGTCAGTTCTTCTCCAAAACTAAGATAAACCATAGCTCTCAGATTCATTCCCATTGATAAGTGTTTGTTAAAATTGAGTTAGGGTTAACGTTAATCGACTAAAAATGATCTGGAAGCATAAATCAATTACCAATTTAAAGGACAATTAGATAAATGACGACAAACTAGGGTTTCGGCTCTGGTTCAATCCCGATCTCGATTTTACAGCAATGTGTGGAGAAATTTATGGTAAGGTCGGTTGTTTACAGGGATGTTCTGGTCAAGTTTAATTGCGTTATAAATGTGTATTTGTAGTGTAACAGGGTCGAAGGAGCTCTGGTTCTTGTAAACGAATAATCGGGACAATTAGCTGTCAAATACGTGTTATTACCATATGGATTAACAATGTGCTGAAGAAGTTACTAACCTATTTGTCAAAACTCCTGATTACTCGGCTTGATTGATGATCAAAATAACTAAATAAATAAATATGTAAATAAGTAAAAAGAAAAAAAAATAAAAAAAGGGACCTGGTTCACAATGGGGAAGGGCGGGAAAGAAAGAAATTTGAATGAATTGCATTTCTAGTCCCTTGAGATTGTGTTGGTGCTTAAAAGGTGTAAAATCTATATTTTATGGGTTTATAATGAACGAGTTCAATATTTTAAACGCTTTGAATAAAATAATGTGACGAACTATAATGTAATAAAAAAAATATAATGCAAAAGATTAAAAAAAATCGTTGCTTTATTAAATGAGCATGGATTCAATTAATAGAATTTTAAAATGGGTCGGGTTTCGGGTTTGAAAAATAACGAATGTTACAACATTCACAACTTTTTGGAAATTTCGTCCCGAAATTAAAGAAAACCCATAAAGAAAGAAAATAAGAGTCTGGAGAGAACTTTTATAAATTTTTATTAACACAGATCTTCGAGTGGCCCGAATAACGCTACAAACGGAAAACAGGATAAGGGCACTTATATATAGGATGTACCAGTAGCGTATCCACCATGCCTTTCTCATACTGCATTTGTCTCGTTTTCCTAAGATCATTCCAGATTTCGAGTTATTATACATAACGTACTTATTATGTATTCCATGGGAGAAGTTGGATAATTACGTGTCGACCCATAATTACCTTTATTGTCGGATGGTCCACATAATCCGTCCTATTGTGTGGGTTTAAAGATAAAATAAATTCTTATATGACAACTTTTAAATCAAGACAATAAACTATAAGGATTAAAAATAACAAAAACATATAACAAGTCCTTGAGGTCAAGGATAAACAAAAATATCAGATCAAAAAAATAAATGAAACCATTGCGTTTAATCAAAATAAACGATGTTACTAAAGTGTTAAACGAAATAAGTGATATTTTAAAGTAACTTAAAATAATAAGAATAATGAATGACAACTTCAAGGTCATGAACATCAATATACTTAAACGAAACATTGGAGTCGAGAATAACAGAGTAAATAGATATGACATTGAGTCAACAAATACAAACATTTAAGTCGATAAAGCATTGGTTTCGAGATAAACAAAACTTTAAATCAAAATATCAGCATAAAGTAAGTTCTTAGAGTCAACAATGACTCGTTAAACAAATAAAAATTTTCAATAAAATATCAATGTGAATAAAGGTAACACTGAGACTAAGAATAACAAATTAAATATTTGAGACTTTGAGATCAAAGTAAAACATTGGTCTCTGATGTGTTGTAAAACACACGTATTTTTCGCACCTTTTATCTACGTAATATATCATATTTTATGTGTTTTAACTCGTTTTATTTAGGTTTTACAGAAGTTTGTTCATATTGTAGGGTATGGGTTACAAGGAAGAAGAAATCGAGCTTTTCGAGCATTCTACGAGCCTTTTACGCATACAGGTTCAAGACAAAACTCAAGGCCCGGCCCGTATGCATCATGGAGGCCTAAATCTTACTAATATATTATAATATAAAAAAAATAGAAACCCTAGGCTGCAGCTAAGCAGCGATCGGCTGATTCAAGAAGAAAAGAAAAAAGTTTTTTGGAGCAAGGGTTTGGAGCTTTTGGTGGCTAGGGAAAGAAGAACAAGCAAGAACAAGCCTCGGTGGTCGTTTAACATCCGTTTTACAGCAGCAAGAGCACTCGAAAACCACCTGATATCCTTTCTTTTCATAACATTGTTCATCATCTTTTTATACTTGTTCAATTGATTACTAGTTTTGCGATTGATTGAAAGATTGAAGTGTTTATGAGTAGGATTGATTGTTGAATGATTTTTGAGATGATTGGTATGAGTTTTATGGTGTTTTTATTGAGTATATGCTGCTGTCCAAATAATATGTTAGGCTAATCTTGTTAGTTCTACCTAGGAATGATGATTATTGTTAGGTTTTGATAGGTTTTATGGATTGTTTGATTGATAGACTTGAATTGTTATTGTAAAGTTTGATTTAGACATCAAAAATAGGTTGTGTTTAAGGGCTGGAAATTTTGGTGATTCATTGCATAAACCCTGTGTGTTGATTGATTAGTTTTGTATTGATTGATCGGTGCATTGTTTGATTCTAGACTTGGTGTTTAGGGTTTGTTTGCGGTAGGAACAACCGTAGGGTTTTGTTGCATGATTATTTGGTTAAAGTACAGCGGTTAGGCACCTTCTTAGAGACCGAGAGGTGATAAGAAGTTAGGGTTGTCTCATTGCCTTTACATGCTAGAATAAGGATTGCGCGAGAGCGAGTTCGTTTCTTGTCAGGTTTAGGTGTTGTGAGCGACTAGTTGATCTATTTTGGTTTAAGTTGAATTGTTCCTCTATCCTTGGTTGTGTAGTATTCATTGCCATTAGGGTCGAGTGTTGGTGAGACCGAGAGGTGATCCTTCATTAGAACACGTTAGCAATTTTTTCCCGGTTTGGTCGTTTTAGCCGATTTTGAGTAGCTTAGGCTTGTTGAGTGAGACCGAGAGGTGATCCAATGAGCCCGAGCGATCCTTAGCCGTGTCATCTTTAGGGACCGGTGTCTTGAAGTCATTCAATCCATTAGCTTGTTATGCCTACAATTTGATTCAGACCTCGGTAGACGTTTTTCTCCATCCTAAGTTAACACAGTTAGTTTGTCGTTAAGTTTTCTATTTTTGGTAAGTTTTGTTAGTTAGTCCAGTTAGTTAAGTTAAGTTAAAAGAAATCAAAAATCAATATAATATTATTCAAAGATAGGTCTTGTCTAGGGTCAGTAATCGTTAGCGTCTTACGTGTCTACGTGTTTGATACTCGGACTTCCTAGGTCTATACTACTTGCGATCGGTACACTTGCTGGTTGTGTGTGGTTTTAGGATTTTTCGTTTTAATACTAAAGCTTAGTTGTGAGGGTCATTATTATAGGGTTATTAGACACACATCAAGTTTTTTGGCGCCATTGCTGGGGACACGGTTTTAGGCGTTTTGAGAGCAATCCGAGTTAGGACTTACCTTTTGTGCTACTTGTAATTATTTTTGTTTTATTTTACTTATTTGTTAGAATAGTTTAGATAATCTTATTTCTAATTATATTTTTTATGCGACAGACTCGATCTCGTGGACCACCCGACACTGAGGCATTCACCAAGCCAGGGAGAGAGTTTCGTGAGAGACATCGTTCCGTTTCACCCTCGTCCACTTCTTCATCCGTTGACCCAGACGATAGGGATTGGATCATGGGCGACATTCCACCGAGGAGGACAGTTGCGGACCGGGCCTGACCGGCCAATGCTGGCGCGAGATCCAGCATCGCACCACCCGCCATTGGAGTTGCTACGAACTAGCAGATCCCGTCGAACATTCTAAATACCATTGCTCATTCTGCTCAGTTTCACGGGTTGCTTCATGAGAACCCGCACTCTCATCTCACCCGCATCGTGCGTATCTGCGACACTTTCCATCTTGCGGGCGTTTCCGAAGATGCTGTTAAGCTCCGCGTCTTTCCGTTTTCACTCACTGATCAAGCGAGTCTGTGGCTCGAGTCCCTCCCACAGGGCTCTATAGCTACTTGGGCTGTCATGCTGTGACATTTGAGCCAAAATAAGGTACACCTCAGTACGTATTTACCGATTAAGCAAATAAACGCCTTTTACGTAACAAACGAATGATTAACCGAACGGGTCGGGCTATGACCCAGATATCTCGGGGGGCCATCTGTAAGTGATATACGATCTATACAAGCTAAAATATTAGAAATATAGTCTTAGTTTGATAGTAAACAAGTTAAACGAAAATATGCTCGTTTAACCACCCGCTATAGATTTAAACGCAAAAGATAGTTACAAACCAAGCATTGTATCATCCGATAAGCCGAAAAAGACTTACCAAACACTTATTTGAAATGTTTTAAGTGATCCGTGAAAATATTTTTGATTTTTACAAACATATAGTATGTTTTTATAATTTTACACAAAACTAGCCGAAAACACTCGTTTTCGCGCTGTTTAACGCACCCGATAAGTTTTTCGCGCCAAAAACCGAACCCGAACTAAATTTGGACTGGGCTTTTCATATTTGGGCTTGAGGAATCAGAATCTTGGGCCAAAATGGGCCCAAAATGAGCCCATGAAGCTCAGGCCGCAGCCGCCACCCCACCCCCCTTTTTGGTTCTTTCATATTTAAACTAGATCCAAGATATTTTTAGCCTCATTTTCTTGAAAACTCTGGACATAAGCTCTGTTCCAGCCAAAAACCTTCAAACCCTAAGGTAAGGGGCTTAAATAAGTAGCTTTTATGCTTGTTTAAACTTGTTTAATACCATAAAAACATGTCTTGGTTACTAAAAATCATTCCTAACCGTGTAAAAATCCTAAAAATGGTCCATAAATATGTTTTGATCATACACATGGTAAGGAACCTGTTTTGATAGTTTTTTTTGCCATAAACACGGATTAAAGGGTTGAAACGACGATTTTTCGGTTCAAAAATTCGTTTTTGTGCACTAGCCGAAACCCTAACTTAAGGGCTGTTATATTGATGAAATATTGCTTGGTTTGTGATATAGGACTTCTACCTAGCTTTCTTAGAAGCACAAGAACCTGAAAACTTGATTAAAAGGGTCGGAAACGAGCCAAACCCGCTAAGGTAATGCCAAAACACTCGCTTACGGGCTATTTAGGTTAAGGTTGTGATGTGCATATTGTTAGGACTTGAAATTTTTCAGGGACATCAGGGAGCATGTCAATAAGTCCCTGTTCAAATTTGGTAATTTTTCGACCAACCGAAAATATTTGGCGAATTTATTAACCGATTTTGGACGTTTATTTGGGAAAAATAGCTAAAATACTTCAAAAATTATGAAAATTTTCTGGAAACTCATATTTGATGTATTTTGATCACATAAGTGTTTTGGGATCATTTAGAGAAGTTTAAAGGTGTTTTGTTTATTTGCGTTCGTGTGAATTTTTACAGCCGAATTTGGGCCGAAAAGAATATCGCACGAGCTTTTTACATTCTGGAATTGATACAGGTTGTTTTGGGACATGAATTGAGCATTCAGGAATTTTTGTGGAATTTTTGGAAATTATTTGGGGTAAACGGACGATTTTCAGGCGAAATATAGCTGATAAAATGCATTTTTATAATTTAATTAATCAGTAAATAAATTCCAGAAATATTTTTATAAAAATATACATATTTTAATTGATAAGTGGTTAAATTTTCATAATTTAATGATCAACGGTTAATTAAATATGCTAATCTGAATATGAAACAAATTCAGTTTTTATAACAACCGGCAAGTTCGCGACTAGTGAACCTGCGGGAAAATCAAAACACCAAGAGTGATCAAAAATCATATGTTTGGACTAATTAAGTGAAAATGAACTTTTCTATGAGAAACCTGGACAATCCGGGTGGATTGTGCGCGTTTCTTCATAAATCAAACTGAATAAACGGAAACGGGCCCCATGGCTAATCCAGGACCCCAGTATGTAATCCTTCTTTATAACTTAATCATTTTATTAACCAATACATTTACCCAAGCTTATTTTCCCATAACTGTTTTCTGAACGCCTAAACGAACAACTTGGCTCAGTTGGGAAAACGGGAATCTGCGCCAAGTTCAGTTCTAGATATTAGACATTGAACAACATCACAACCTAAGCCTATTGCCACTTTCTGGGCGTTCCAGCTACACCCAGATTAGTTATACAGCCCAGTTTAGTATTGAGATTATGATAATATTAAAATATTAATATTATTATAATATTGATTATAGGAACTACTGATAGCGGACCGAACAAACCACGAGCTGATACGGTACTGATTATCTACTAAACCGTGAGTTTCATGACCCCACTTTTAAACTGCTTTACGAACTTTTGGGGTGAAAAACATGTTTGATTACATATACATACCTGAAACATGTACTGATGTGAATTATCTAAGTGCTAACACACGAAAGTCCCCACGATCACAGTGATTAACTTCGAGCCGGTGGCTTGTGAATAATACTATTGGTTTGACAAACCCAAACGGAATCGGCCTGGTTGCCGTGTCACATAGCGCCGTTTGCACATGACCATATTTATACAAACAGGCTATGTAGTGTTAGACATAGCTACCGGGGCATGTTGTGGGCGGAAAGGGGCCACAGTGGTTGATTGAGGGTGGGAAATGGAGGCACGCAGCACGAACAGTCCAGGCTTCACTGTAGCTTAGCATAATTACATCACATACATCATTTACATACATACATACTTATTTCATGATTACAAGTGTTGACTTGTGAATACTCATTACTGATTTCTTGAAACTTGTGAAACTCACCAACTCTAGTAGTTGACCCGTTTTAAACTGCTTTTCAGGTGTACCTAAATTGGAATGATTTGGTGATCTGTTATTTTCCCAAGGTGTGCGGTTGATGCTATGTGAATAGAGGCAAGGATGTTAGTAGTAAGAACGTTTAGTTAACGAACTAGTTTTGTTTGTACCACCTAGACTGTAAAACAATGATAGAATGAAGAAATGTAATATAATGTAAATTAGTTTGTAATATTTCTTTATAAACAATGTGTTGATACCAGAGGTGTCTGTTACATTTCCGTTTTACGCTTCTGCATTGTGCTAGTCGGGGTGTGACACATGCAGACCCAATGTCTTGAAAAATACGATCCTCCGGCTAAGGCCGCTCGTTTGCGTAACCAGATACATTCTTTTCAGATGGAGGACACCGAGAGTTTTTACGAGACTTGGGAGCGATTCAAGAATCTATTAGCATTGTGCCCGAACCACGGCTTGTAAGATTGGGCGGTCGTCGAGAAATTCTATAATGCAGTGACGTACGCGACGCAGAGTATGCTCGACACGGCGGCGGGAGGAAATTGTTGACGACTAAGGACCCTGATGAGTGTATCACTTTATTCAATGGGCTAGCTATGAGTGGATACCAGAGACCACCCGCCAGAGGAGGTAAAACCATCGATTCCATCTCACGAGGCATGCATTCGGTGGACACGACCACCGCACTAACAGCACAGGTCGAGGCGTTGGCAAAGATGGTGAAGGATATGCAGACGAAGAGCAAGTTGTGTGAGATCTGCAGAGGGGGGCATGATACCGTTCAGTGCCCAGTCAGTTTACAGGAGGAGGCCGTAGACTTCATAGGAAATCCAAACCGAAATCTAAATTCTTTCAATTCTTATAATTCGGGATGGAGAGGCAATCAGAACTCCAACTGGAGGAGCGGCAACCAGCCCGGGTTTCAGTAACGCCAGAGCCTTTTCAGGATGCCGGCGAGGGAGTGAGCAGTGGGGAGAAGAAGCCCACTTTGGAGGAGATGATGGCGCAGATGTTGTCGCAGCTTATGACGCGTGAGGATTGCCGACACAAGGAGACGCAGGAGAAGCTTCGAGAGCACGAGCAGTTGGGGGAGATAGCCAGCCGATTGAACGAGAGGCCGTAGGGTTCACTACCGAGTAACACCGAGCAGAACCCGAAGGGATTCTCTAAAGCTGTGACAACGAGGAGCGGTGCAGGAGCACGAGATGAACCCGGGATTCAGCAGAGGTCTAGAAGAGGAGTCGTCGAGGAGCCTACAGTAGTTGTAGAGGAGCAGGTGGATGAGGAGATTCAAATGGAGTCTCCACCGGCTCAGGTGCATTAGAGGAGCAGCCTAGGGAGTTCTGTACAGGCCGAGAGACAGCAGCTACCGAGCGAGCCGCCGAGAGTCTACAAGCCCAGAGTACCATACTCCGGAGACTCCGTAGAGATAGAGATGAGGAGCAGAATTCCAAATTTCTTGATCTTTTGAAGCAGCTTCACCTTAACATTCCATTCCTTGAGGCACTGACTCAGATGCCTAAACACGCGAAGTTCCTCAAGGATATCCTTTCGAATAAGGAGAAGCTTGCTGAGGTCGCTTCCATCCCATTGAGTGCTAGTTGTTCTGCTGTCTTACAGAGAAAACTACCAGAAAAGATGGCCGATCCAGGGAGTTTCACGATTCCCTGCATATTGAGCGATGATACGGTTATTCATGCGCTGACCGATCTCGGTGCCAGTATTAATCTCATGCCGTATTCCGTGTATCGCAAGCTGGCATTAGGTGAACCGAGTCCTACCAGGATGAGTATCCAGCTTGCTGATCGTTCTGTGAAATACCCTCGAGGGGTGGTCGAGAACATGCTGGTTCGTGTCGACAAGTTCATCTTCCCGGTGGACTTTGTCATTCTGGACATGAACGACGATGATAGAGTACCACTAATTCTAGGCCGACCATTCTTTTCCACTGCACAGGCGTTGATCGACGTCTGTGAGGGTAAGTTGATTTTGAGTGTTGGGGATGAGAACGTCACCTTTAATGTTCGACAGTCACTGAAACACTCCAAGTCTGCTGATGACTCCCTGTACTTTATCGATACCATCATGGACCATGTTGGGGAGTTTTTCAGCGAGATCTGTGGAGGATCCGCCTCCGACACTCAGATTCTCGACAGGGACATTCCGGAGATTGAGATGGTTTCCATGACCGATCAGTCAACAGAAGATGATGCCGAGTCACATCACCCTGAGTCTGAAGTGTCTGCTGGGATCGTACGTGACGATCCGATGGACTGACCTTCTGTCGAGAGCCCCCCTCCTTCCTTAGAGCTTAAGAATTTACCTGCCCATCTGGAGTACGCGTTTTTGGACGAGGAGAGGAAGTTGCCGGTTATTGTCGCATCTGCTTTGACGGAGGTCGAGAGAGAGAGACTGTTGAGGGTGCTTCGAGAGCACAAGGAGGCCATTGCATGGAAGATTATCGACATCAAGGGTATCAACCCTTCGTTTTGCACGCATAAAATCCTCATGGAGGATAATTATAGGACTGTCGTTCAGCCGCAGCGGCGGCTTAATCCGAAGATGCAGGAGGTCGTGAAGAAGGAGATCATCAAACTCCTTGATGGGGGGATCATTTTCCCCATTTCTGATAGTTCGTGGGTTAGTCCAGTCCAAGTGGTTCCTAAAAAGGGTGGCATGACTGTCGTCACCAATGAGAGAAAACGAGCTCATTCCCACTAGGACTGTGACTGGTTGGAGAGTCTGCATCGATTACCGCAGACTGAATGATGTCACGAGGAAAGATCACTTTCCTCTACCTTTCATTGATCAGATGTTGGAGCGTTTGGCAGGTTAGCAGTACTACTGCTTCTTAGATGGTTTCTCCGGGTACTTTCAGATTCCTGTTGCTCCCGATGACCAGGAGAAAACCACGTTTACCTGCCCATACGGTATGTTTGCCTATCGATGTATGCCGTTCGGACTGTGTAACGCTCCAACCACATTTCAGAGGTGCATGGTGGCTATATTTCATGACATGATTGAGGACTCCATGGAGGTGTTCATGGACGATTTTTCTGTCTGTGGGAGCTCTTTCGATAAGTGTCTCTCCAACCTTGAGAAGATGTTCGCCCGATGCGTTGACACCAACCTAGTTCTTAACTGGGAGAAGTGTCACTTTTCATGGTACGCGAGAGCATCATTTTGGGGCATCGTGTTTCGAGTGCGGGGATAGAGGTTGACCGAGCGAAGGTCGATACCATCTCTAATATTCCCCCGCCCACTTCCGTGAGATCCATCCGGAGTTTTCTGGGTCATGCTGGGTTCTATCGCCGGTTCATTAAAGATTTTTCTAAGATTGCGAGACCCATGACCAAACTCTTGGAGAAGGATGCCCCGTTTGTGTTTTCTGAGCAGTGTGTCGAGGCGTTTGATCTTTTAAAAGACAAACTCGTTAACGCCCCGATCATGATTGCTCCCGACTGGTCACTTCCTTTTCAGTTGATGTGTGATGCGAGCGACTTCGCAGTCGGAGTGGTTCTTGGACAGCGGAAGGATAAACACTTCCATCCGATTTACTATGCGAGCCGGACCCTGAATGGTGCAGAAAAGAGTTACACCACCACCGAGAAAGTGCTTTTAGCTGTGGTGTTTGCATTCGATAAATTCAGGTCCTATCTTGTTCTGTCCAAGACGATTGTGTACACGGATCATTCTGCCATTCGTTACCTCTTTAGCAAACAGGATGCTAAGCCACACCTTATCCGATGGATCCTGTTGCTTCAAGAGTTTGATATCGAAATCCGTGATAAAAAGGGGCCGTGAATGTGGCGGCCGATCATCTTTCGCGTCTTGAGGGAGCTGAGTTAGGAGAGCCGGGGGTCAGGATTAATGACCAATTCCCGACAGAGAGTCTTATGTTTGTTTCGGCTCAGGATGAGGGTTTCCCATGGTTCGCGGACTTCGCGAACTATCTTGCGGATGGGTACTACCCGAAGATGTCTTACCAGCAAAAGAAGAAATTCTATGCTGATGTTAAGTTTTATCTGTGGGACGACCCGTATCTCTTTCGTATTGGTGCTGACCAGTTGATCAGGAGGTGTGTTGATGTTAAGGAGGGATGGCAGATTCTGAGCCATTTCCATGTTGGACCGACAGGAGGTCACCACGGTGCGAGTTTGACGGCAAAGAAGGTGTTTGATTGTGGTTTTTATTGGCCTTCGATTTTTAAAGATGCGCACGAGTTTGTGAAGAGTTGTGATCGTTGCCAGCGTGTCGGCAACATCTTGTCGCGAAATGAAATGCCCCAGAATGCTATTCAGGTTTGTGAGGTTTTTTATGTTTGGGGCATTGATTTCATGGGACCGTTTCCATCTTCGCGTGGGAACAAGTATAGACTCGTGGCTGTTGATTGTGTCTCGAAGTGGGTTGAGGCCAAAGCCTTACTCACTAATGATGCCCGAGTTGTACTCCGTTTTCTCAAGAGCCTTTTTGCTCGTTTTGGTGTCCCGAAGGCGTTGATCAGTGATAGAGGAACTCCCTTCTACAATGCGCAGATGGAGAAGGCGTTGCGTCGCTATGGGGTCACCCATCGGCTTGCAACCGCCTACCACCCACAGACTAGTGGGCAGATAGAAGTGAGTAACCGGGGGATTAAACGTATTCTTGAGAAAACGGTTGGTTCGAATCGTCGGGATTGGTCCGACAAGTTAGATGATGCGTTGTGGGCCTTCCGTACAGCCTACAAAACTCCGACCGGTTCCACACCGTTTCGGATGATTTATGGGAAGGCCTGCCACCTGCCTGTCGAGTTGGAGCACCGTGCCTCTTGGGCCCTACAGAGGGTCAATCTTGATATGTCCGCCGCGGAGGCCACTCCGTTCCACCAGTTGCACGAGTTAGAGGAGCTGAGAGATCACGCCTACGCCCAGTCGTTCAGGTATAAGGAGCGGACGAAGGAACTGCATGATAGGAAGTTAAAGGGTAACAAGCAGTTCAAGTGTGGGGATTTGGTTTTATTGTATAACTCCCAGTTGAGGTTATTCCCGGGAAAGTTGAGATCCCGATGGTCGGGACCGTTCACGGTCACTGAGGTCTTCCCGTACGGCACTGTTGAAATAGAGGATAAAGATGGGAAGCTTAAGGTGAACGGTCATAGACTGAAGCACTATATTGGCGAGCCGGTGACTGACCAGACGGTCGAGGTATTCTACCTTGACGCGCTCTCCGAGAATTAGACGCCATAGATGCACACTCGGGAGACTGCCCGAGTTGTAAAGTTTGTATTTATGTATTTGTGTGATGCTATCTGTTTTCTTTGTTTTTTCTATTTCAGGTTGTTCCAAGATGAAACCGCTCGTACTCAATCTCATTCGAGTCGGTCGATTTAAGTAGTATCCTATAAAAAATGAAAAATAAAAAGCCAAAAACACAAAAATATATTTATTTCTTTATGTTTTTGTTTTCCGTATTATACGCCGCTACATGCGAGCGAGTTTGAGTTCTGCAGGTTATATTATGCGCATGGTAGCTATGGTGGTGTCCTGGAACAGGTTCTCCCGAGGTTGTGGCCGTGAATAAAATGCTATACGGTCGTTTGGATACTACTCAGCAATTGAGGATTCTGCACACAAACCAGGGGAGTAACCCGTTCTTTGTTTTAGTCTTGTACACTCTATTTTTATTTTTATTTTCTGTTTTATTTTTATTTTATTTTATTTCTTTTCCTTTTACTCATCGAGGACGATTTCGTTCTAAGTGTGGGGATGGGGTTTATTTTACTTAGTTGTAGAAATTTTATTAAAAAAATAAAATAAAATAAAATAAAAATTAAAAATTTTGAAAAAATAGTCCCTTGAAATTTGTTTTCTCTACGTTAAACAGGAAATGATATTATTACCGAGTAGTGGTTATTTTATAACTACTTGGTGTTTTCAAAATATATATATATATAATAAATAATAACAGTGCCCATTAGACCCGCACGTAATGTATGGTAACCGAACGGTTTAGACTCAGTAATCGTGTGTCGGTAGGCTTAGCCTTTGAGAATGAAAGGGCGGTTTGGTTGTTGACCTAATTGAACCTCTTAAATGGCCTGACTATAGTGGGAAACATCTTAGGGGTTTTGTTTGTTTAACTAAGCTCGTGACAGGAATGGAATGAAAAGCCGGGTCATACTCAAGCCTCGAGTCATATGATCGTCTGTATATATTAGTTGTTTTATCTTTTGTATTTGTTTCTGTTCGTGCAAAGCCATGTAATATGAGTATCAAAAAAAAAAATTTGCAAAAAGCCAAAAGGCAGAAAAAGAAATAAAAGAGATGCATTTGTAATTGCGTGCACTTGAAAGAGAGCTAGAGTTTATAGTTTGTATATGAATGAAATGTTTAATCATGTGGCAAAAGGTTTAAGTCAAGTTGGGGTGGCTCGGCCCGGTATAACCATAATGGAATTGGTGACGTGGCAGCAGGGCTTTTAGGTGTGGGTTCCACTTAGTCATACAAATTAATAGAATTGTCACGCCTTATTTGCCTTGGTAAGTATTGGGGCAATGGGTTTAAAGTGGACAGCAATACCGGCAATCGACCTGATCTAGCTTATTAGGTGAAAGTTGGAAGAGATATTTGGGTAACGGGTCACTTGTTCTAATACTTTAAAAAGAAGAAAAAAAAAATATTAATAATAATAAATAAATAAAACCAAGAGTTGTCGGTTAAACTCAAATATGATCCTGTGTAGTATTCTTTTTCAGGGACGAAAAAGTCTTAAGTGTGGGGATATTTGATGTGTTGTAAAACACACGTATTTTCCGCACCTTTTATCTACGTAATATATCATTTTTATGTGTTTTAACTCGTTTTATTTAGGTTTTACATAAGTTTGTTCATATTGTAGGGTATGGGTTACAAGGAAGAAGAAACCGAGCTTTTCGAGCATTCTATGAGCCTTTTACGTATAGAGGTTCAAGACAAAGCTCAAGGCCCGGCCCGTATGCATCATGGAGGCCCAAATCTTACTATTATATTATAATATAAAAAAAATAAAAACCCTAGGCTGCAGCTAAGCTGCGATCGGCAGGTTCAAGAAGAAAAGAAAAAAGTTTTTTGGAGCAAGGGTTTGGAGCTTTTGGTGGCTAGGGAAAGAAGAACAAGCAAGAACAAGCCTCGGTGGTCGTTTAACATCCGTTTTACAGCAGCAAGAGCACCCGAAAACCACCTCATATCCTTTCTTTTCATAACATTGTTCATCATCTTTTTATACTTGTTCAATTGATTACTAGTTTTGCGATTGATTGAAAGATTGAAGTGTTTGTGAGTAGGATTGATTGTTGAATGATTTTTGAGATGATTGGTATGAGTTTTATGGTGTTTTTATTGAGTATATGCTGCTGTCCAAATAATATGTTAGGCTAATCTTGTTAGTTCTACCTAGGAATGATGATTATTGTTAGGTTTTGATAGGTTTATGGATTGTTTGATTGATAGACTTGAATTGTTATTGTAAAGTTTAATTTAGACATGAAATAGGTTGTGTTTAAGGGCTAGAAATTTTGGTGATTCATTGCATAAACCCCGTGTGTTGATTGATTAGTTTTGTATTGATTGATCGGTGCATTGTTTGATTCTAGACTTGGTGTTTAGGGTTTGTTTGCAGTAGGAACAACCGTAGGGTTTTGTTGCATGATTATTTGGTTTAAGTACAGCGGTTAGGCACCTTGTTAGAGACCGAGAGGTGATAAGAAGTTAGGGTTGTCTCATTGCCTTTACATGCTAGAATAAGGATTGCGCGAGAGCGAGTTCGTTTCTTGTCAGGTTTAGGTGTTGTGAGCGACTAGTTGATCTATTTTGGTTTAAGTTGAATTGTTCCTCTATCCTTGGTTGTGTAGTATTCATTGCCATTAGGGTAGAGTGTTGGTGAGACCGAGAGGTGATCCTTCATTAGAACACGTTAGCAATTGTTTCCCGATTTGGTCGTTTTAGCCTATTTTGAGTAGCTTAGGCTTGTTGAGTGAGACCGAGAAGTGATCCAGTGAGCCCGAGCGATCCTTAGTTGTGTTATCTTTAGGGACCGGTGTCTTGAAGTCATTCAATCCATTAGCTTGTTAGGCCTACAATTTGATTCAGACCTAGGTAGACGTTTTTCTCCATCCTAAGTTAACACAGTTAGTTTGTCATTAAGTTTTCTATTTTTGGTAAGTTTTGTTAGTTAGTCCAGTTAGTTCAGTTAAGTTAAAAGAAATCAAAAATCAATATAATATTATTCTAAGGTAGGTCTTGTCTAGGGTCAGTAATCGTTAGCGTCTTACGTGTCCACGTGTTCGATAATCGGACTTCCTAGGTCTATACTACTTGCGATCGGTACACTTGCCGATTGTGTGTGGTTTTAGGATTTTCGTTTTAATATTAAAGCTTAGTTGTGAGGGTCATTATTATAGGGTTATTAGACACACATCAGTCTCAATTGATAAAACATTGAGATCAAGAACCAAAATAATTAATTGAAACTTCAAGGTCAAAGTAAAACATTAGTCAAATTGATGAAACACTGAGATCAAGAATAACAAAATAATTCGAATAAAACATTGAATGAAAATAGAACCAAACAAAATAACCAAAACAATTCGAGTAAAAATACTTATAAATTCAACATGTATATATGATTTCTATTAGATAGTTATAAACATAGTCCCGGTTTTAAGTAAACGAATTCATCCGGAGATAATCGTTCATATATAGTCAATGTAGAAATACGGTTTCATAACTATGTACATACACATGTTCATAGTCCTAATTTTCAATAAACGATTTACGTTTATGTGAAACTGGTTATAGACCGCGAGATTAAAATAACAAAAGTAAATCGATTCAAAAGTGCAACTATAAATGATATATGAAAATAGCTCACTAATCAACGAATAACCAAACTCAATATAAATTTCGTAAACAACCTTCGAAAGAATTCAGTACATAAAATTATTTTAATTATTTCAAATAGAAGTATTATATAAAAATATATACATATACATAAAGAAGAAGGAATGAAAAAGGTAGCTCGCGATGCTTGTCTTCTCGAAGGTGGGTTTGTGGTATGGAAGTTATTATGGGGGCGGTACCATGATTTATTAGTCGACGCTCATTGGCGTTGACAAAGAAAGGAAAGAAGAATGGTTTTTGAGATTCGTTTAAGTATGTGAAAAATTGATTGCAAGACGTGATGCTTTTAATAGCTCAAGGAAAAATTATGATAACAATAATTTTTAAAAAAAATTCTTAGCTTGTGCTAAAATTTGTGAAACTTTATGAAAATTTTAATGTAAAAGGGTTTTTGTTAGGCGGCATCTTAGAAAATGGAGATCGCTAGATAAAATGACTCCTTTTGATAGAACTGTTATCGTAACGGGCTTAGGACTTGTTTGAAGTAAAATATTTTACTTTATTTGAAGTTTTCATTTAACCATAGAAAAATATTATAAGAATAATAGTAATAGTAATAATAATAATAATAATAATAATAATAATAATAATAATAATCCATTTGGTTAGAATGAAATTTCTTTTGAAGAAAATTATCTTGAATATACTTCGTATAAAAAAATATTTGTTGAATGTATGAATATATATATTTATTAATTGACTATTTTAAAATAATCGATATTTGAAATTTCAAGTAAAAGGTGTTCATAAAAGAAATAAATGTGGAAAAATATGCATAGAAAATTTATTTAATATATATATATATATAATATAGGCATGATTAATGAGTTTGAAGAGACTAAGTATTGGAACTGAAAACGAATAAACTTTAAGTGGCCAGGGATGGGGGGGGTAAGGTTTGGCATGTCGGAAAAAAGTTAGGCCTATCTGAGTATTGCGGGTGTGCTCAGGTCACTATAATGGTATCAGGCTTGAAACACGGGCATATGGTAAGGCATATGGTTGGGATAAATGGTTGCGTCACAAGTCGTGGGATTAAATGGGTGATGTTGAGTATGTATAAGTTCTTGGCAAGAGATGGTGGCTGAATTTATCACAATTTGGAGCATTTCGGCATTGCGGTAGTAGAGTGGTTGAATTGCACATGTTGCACAAAGGGTGGGTTCCCATGTAAGTATTTTTTGTCGGGTTAGGTTTGAGTATCCAAGAGTTGTGTTGGGTTTGGATTGACTTAGGCATTGCTTTGGGGTTTGACTGTATTGTTGTGGTTAGTGTGGGTTTTGATGAATTTTGGGTTATAATGGTTGAGATCATGGCGGCCAATTGCTTGATAATCTGAGTTGTCACCTTATGGGTTGAGTTTCGAGTGCGACGCTTAGGAAAGCGAGAAGACATGCCGCGAAGCATGAAGGATGGGACGTAAATATGAAATTCGTATTAATAACCAAAAGAACATTACATGAAACATCGGAACCAGTCATATAAATCACAAAAATAAGTAAAGAAATAAAATCGCAAGAAACAAAATCGCAAGAAACAAAATTTGAAATCGAAATTGAAATGCCCATGAGTCGTCATAAGTTATCACATTTCAATGATAATCTCATAAATTTTTGAATAACCATATCAAAATAAGAATATCCATGAACCACCATCAGATATAATACAAACTTAATATAAGTAGTAAAATCGAATTGAAAATCGAGTGTTCATGTACCACCTTAAGTTTTCGAATTTTCAATTCTAAATCATAATTGTAAATGAATATATAAAGCAAACGAACTGAAGCTCGACTATTCATGTATCACCATGACTTTTTCAATTTTCAATTTTAAACCATAATAGTAAATGAATAAAGAAAACGAATTGAAACTCGACAATTCACATATCCCAATGACTTTTCAAAACCACAATATAAACAATTGTGTCTTTGGAATCACACGTTGTATGAATCATCATATCTTGTATGTTCCAACAAAAATCAGAAATGCGTAATCAAATCGAACTGAATGTTAGGTATTCGTGTATCACCACGATTTGACAGACTTTCAGTTAAAACACACAAATCAAAATGCGTGATCAAATCGAACCAAAATCAGGGTATTCGTGTATCACCACGACTTATTAGACTTTTATTTAAAACACATTGTAAAACATTGTGGTCGAAGTCACATGTCGCATGAACCACCATGTCTTGTATGACATCCTTAGGAGTGTAATCATATTCTTTTCACAAAGAGAACTTGGTTATGTTGGAAAGCTTAAGGTTGTGATTCGTATGGCGTATGGTGTGTTATGATTTGCCCTAATAGGTTTTATGCCCTTTCAAACTCTCCAGGTAAGCAACCGGGTCCCACGTTTAGTTGGGATTTGTATGCATTGCTTATCCTTAGGTTTCAATAACCTTGGTATCAAGAGTTTGGGAAACAAGCACGTCCCCCTTCCGGTTACTACATACCCGCCACGTAGAACCATCTTTAAGAAGAAAAAATATCCTAAACCGAAAATTGGTTGTTGCAAATATTTGAAAATCTTCGTTTTAGGCATAAGCCTTGGACTTGTGTGTGTGCTTGTGTACATGAGGCGTAAATGAATCAACAATAATAAAATAATATAGCATGTACATTGAATAATCAAATAGGGCCCACATAATTTCTAATCATGCAACGCCAAACAAATAATTAAAATAAGCTATAACCTACAAGGGCACTACGTCTAATGTCCTATTTTATAGTCACAGCTCTAATACCAATCTGTAACACCTCGGCTTAAGCAGCAACGCCTGAGTGTGACGTATAGATTGCTCAAAACACATGTACACTATTATCATTAATTAATTTCAACATCAACTACACAAGCTTGAAAACAAAGAATTACAAGAAAAATAACATAACTAAACAGCTTGTCCATTTATTATACCCTTAGTTCTAATATCTTCTCCAAGTATCATCCTCTAATGATGTACCTGCAGCATGTATAAAAATAAAGTTAACTACAAGTAGTTGGTGAGAACCACACAAGTTTAAATATATATATATAAAAAAAATCATACAATTCCATGAACTGGTGTAAATCACGCACGTAAGGTCCTTTCCAGTTAGTAACAACCTACGTACTCAGATAATCGCATGCAAGGTCCTTTCCAGCTGGTAACAACCAACGTACTCGGGTAATGAGGCCATTTTCCAATCATAACAACATGGTCCTGAGTTAAAGGGGGGCGTATGATCATACTTATTGAGGCCACCACTTGAAATTGAAATTTAAGCAAGTAAGAAAGTAAACACACAAGTCCATGATATGAATTTTAGTTTGAAAATGATCAACGAAGTAAAGTAGTTGGTGAGAATCAAACAAGTTTAAATATATATGTAAAAGAAAATCATACAATTCCATGAACTGGTGTGTAAATCGCGCAAGTAAGGTCCTTTCCAGTTAGTAACAACCAACATACTCAGATAATCGCATGCAAGGTCCTTTCCAGCTGGTAACAACCAACGTACTCGGGTAATGAGGCCATTTTCCAATCATAACAACATGGTCCTGAGTTAAAGGGGGCGTATGATCATACTTATTGAGGCCACCACTTGAAATTGAAATTTAAGCAAGTAAGAAAGTAAACACACAAGTCCATGATACGAATTGTAGTTTGAAAATGATCAAAGAAGTAAATGCTTTGAATAAGATATACATGCTACTTCCAAAATCTTAGTTAAGGAGGAGTATGTGGTCAATGCAATGTGAAACTAGTTCCTAACATTATGAAGTAAACTTTCAAAAGTGTTGATCACACTAGCAAATAGTTTGGTTTAAAATCAATTATACAATTAGCAAAGATTCAATCAATAAACAAAGCAAATCATACCTAGGAATCCAAATAAGCAATTAACAGTATTCTCATGCAACCTAACAGATTAATTATCCTAAGTTAACTAAAGGTTGTTTAACGAGCTAAATCGTATGCATCAACAATCGCTAACACACGACACTGATTATCAAACGGTCCCTACCAGTGTGACTCGACTAAAGGCAATTGTACGCTTTCTTGCAATTAAGTAGCCAACACAACCCTAGAGAAATTATTATAGCAACCGACAAACTAATCGTTCTGATCGACAAGACTCTAAACCGACTGAATGCATGGAAATACTAAACGTTAATACTCATAGATTAACAAAAGATAATTACAATTAGTTGTTCTAATGCATGAAGAATATACCGAATAATTACAAACTTTACATCCTGGGTATGGATCACGTATCGCGATGGACCCTAGTCAACTTTATTTTATTATTTTATTGCATAGCGATACGCGATGCCCTCTCTTCACAACCCATCGCATACCGCGAAGGGAGGCTTCCCCACCTGACTCATTTTTGCTTCTTGTTTCGTGTGCTAGACATCCTAGGTCTTCATCCCATGCACGTATAGGTCCAAATTAATCATTTTAAGCATCCGTGACCTGCAATACAATAAACACATATGAAGTACCAAAGTTCCTCGAATTAACAATCAAAGAAAACTTTAAAAGCCAAATCCAAAAAGAAACCCTAAATGGTAGTTTAGGAAGATAAGGTGCCTGAATCACTTGTGGCAACACAAAGACCACAAAGAAAATTGACGGTTGTTACTTCCTCACAACATGATACACCTCCACCCAAGCCATCTCGTCAGTCTTCCTCACAAAAAGAAATGTTTTAAGCATAGGGGACTCACAATAAAGGGTTGAAGGGCTGATTAGCACTCCAACTCCAACCCCCTCTCCCAGAGCTACTTCTCTTTCACCCCGTTTGGATCTTCATATTATTACAACTGAAGAAGTTTCTCAAGTAATTACCAAAGTATCTCACATCACTGAAAGCAGTCCTTTTTTTACCACATCACCTGCAAGGCAAACCGCAACTCAAAGTGCTGATGTTGAGATAGGTATAACTAAGACTCCTATCCCGACAACAACTAATGATATCTTGATATCAACTAATGTTGGAAGTCCCTAGTACCAAGAAAAAGGGGTATCTGAACCATCTCATGATGAAAATCCTGAAATTGTCTCAGACAAAATTGTTGATGTAGGTAAAACTACTAATAGCAGGAAAACAGATGAGTCTGTTAAGTTAGTTGATGCTAAAATCATTTAATATTTGACGGATCAAGTTCAAAGTTTGAGCTCTGAGGTCTTGAAGCTCAAGAAGCTCATCACCAATATAAAAACTAAAGTCCAACAACCCCAAGATAACACCAAATTGTTGGCCTCTATCCGGAGTGAATTTTAAACTTGCACCCACCAACTAGTCACTTAAAAGCCACCAGCCACTCAAAGCACTAACATACTTGAGGGTATAGCCATCTATACACCAGAGTATGTTGAGCTCAAATCTATCATCACATCACAATTCCAGATTCTCTAGATTAAGGTCAACACATATACAACTATGATCAGAAACTCCTTAATACTCGTGCAAATGAGTTAAGGAAACATATGTTTATAGTTGACCAAAGAAACCAACAAGCAGCACTTTCAGGAGGTGCTCCACCTGCCCCATAGTTTCTAGAGCAAGCTGATGCTGCTATTGATGCCAAAAAGTGGGAGAACATCCTTGACGCCTAGAGGAAAGCAACTAAAAAGAAGCCTGATGAAACAGCAAACAAATCTACAGAAGAAGCTGATAGATTAAAGGAGATGCTAAGAAAAGAAAGAGAGGTAAAAAAGAAAGCCTTAGTCAAACCACTGAGGGGAAAAGCCTAATGAAGCTGAATTGTCAAAATCAAAGAGGCTGAAATCAATGTCCAAAGGAGGAAGAAAGGTTGGAAAAACAACACAAAGAATTGTAGCTTCCCAAACTACTGACGAATATGAACAAATACCAGCAGTTCATCAAACCGCTGATGATGAATTAGTTGTTACACTAACAACTGATTCAAGAACAGTAGTTTTGTTGTACAAACTACCGGTACTAGATAAGAACCAACAGTTGTTTCAAAGACTATTCCAAAAGTAGTTGAAATCTTGAAATCAAAGCCTAGTCAACAAAAGGCTTTAGACAGTAGTTTCTAAAGAAGAAGACTAGTTCTACCAAAAGATGATGACTCACCACCATCTTCTCCTGCCAAAAATTTCAAGCCTAAGAATTTTGAGAAATAATTGCTCATAAAGAGTAAAAGGCAGCAAGGGCTTTGGTAGAAGCAGCTCAAATCATGTCTGATGAAGAAGCAACAAGAGTATATCAACAAGAGCTTCTGAAGACAAGATATCTTGAACAACAGGCCAATAAAAGAAGCCTAGTTATTTCAAAAAGACAAAAAGCTAATAATCAGCTATTGATGGAAGCAAAGAAGGCTGTTCTCCTGTGGCTTAAAGAGCAAGCCAGGTATAATGTTGACGTGAGGTCGAAGACTCACTCAAAAATAAACCAAATAATACTAAATAGATAGTGGCAAATGGGTATCGAACACGAGGAATTTGTGGAAAATGTGTTAATAAGTAGTTTAACAATTAAGCTAATATAAATATAAATGACAGAAAGTAATTTTCAAGTTGGTTTTTGATTTGATTTTAAGAACTAAATTAACTAACACGAAAGTTGTAAACAATTGATCAAACAAGTATTTCTCTTGGAATTCGGGTTATCACGCAACACTCTTGTTTAAATTCAATGGATAAATCATAATAACCAATCAATATGTTTTTAACCCTAATTCCTTCTACTAAATCTCAATTGTCAATGACACCAAGAACGTATAGAACGAAACTAGGTTTAAACAATATGGACACGTTACAAACAATCAAACAAACATCATAGTTATACTAACATAAACGATTAGATAACCATTCCAAATTCAAGAACAATAAACATAAGTGTTTAATAATATAATGAAAATTTGTATTGTTATAAACATAAGTGTATTGTGAATAACCTTACATCCAAGAGAAATACCAAAGGGTTTAGCCACACATGATTGAAATCATCATACCAAGTTTAATCCATAGCAATCAATGATTATGATGTTAATCTTCAATTAAAAGCACCCAAAAACTTGTTCTCAAGCCCCAAAATCACCCAAACAATTGTCTCAATTTGGAATGGAATGAAAGGCATGTAAAAAGGAAAATATAACATCTTTTTTGAGATGTAACCGTCACCCACGCGTAGGGTCCACCGTAAGCTACGTTGGCCACCGTAGCTTACAGTGGGTTTGAAATCCCCACGCTGGAATCTCTCTGTTTACGGCAGATCATCTACGCCAGCTCCTACCGTAGCTTACGGTGGCTACGGTAGCCTCAGCTCCAAAACTCTTGTACTTCTTTGACTTGTTGACTTTTATCACCAACTTTCGAGTCCTTTGCTCCTCTCCATCATAGTTCACTTGAATCTCCTTTTTTCAGCACCTATACCTGCTAACATACACAATATGAAGTAGTAACCTAAATCCTTGAAATAACACGTGAACGCACATGTTTTAATTAGATTTACTACACTTAAGGGTGGCTTTACAATCCACCCGTCACATTTCCACACTTGCACGTTGCTTGCCCTCAAGCAACTCTTCAAAACAATTGTTTTTAGAGCATAACCACCAAACAAACCACAAAACCGGCTCAGTTAAGGTCCCCAATCATACCCTATTCCCCCATTATTAGAGGTTTGCATTAGCATCACTTAGTATTATATTTAAAACATAAAATTTTAGTCAGCCTTAACATGCTTTCAGTTTTTATTCACACATAACACACCGTCACTCATTAACTCTCTTATCGGTGATTGTTCCATGTTTTCCATTAATACTCAATTCTCATCGCATACACTTGTGCCACCATCAAATCTCCACCTATTCATGCTTTAACACAAATGCAAATCAAGAGGTTTTAAACGGGTTGTAATGGGGCCATATGTAAAGGTATGGAATGGGAATATTGAAAGTGGCTCACGTGATCCGATCCGACTTGTTACATCAAAACTAAATAAACAATAAAATAAACTAGTAGACTACTATATACACTACCAACTTGTATTACTAACTCGATACACATCCCTTTGGATATTGAATCCCAATCTTTTTCTTCTTTTTCTCTTTTTTTATAATATCATTTTTTTTCAATAATAACATAGACTTGTACACAAAAATGAAATTCACTACTCTCTACTGATTAATAGTAAAACAAATACAATTACAAAGAAAAACCTATCAAGCCGGATCGTCTCACAACATGCATCGGGGTTAATCAAATAAGAAGAATAATGTCCAAATAGGTTTACTAAAGTAACCAACCCCCCGCCCCTCTCATTGCCCTCCCTCATCTGTGTACTGTATGAGGCCCAACCCCCAATACCCACACTCGCGCTCATCCAGACGAGGCTTAAACCTAATTGCCTCTATCACTTTTGCACTTATGTCAAGCTAAGGTCTCGAAATGCATTAATAGCACAAGTTCTAACAGAGAATAACCAATCCATCACTACTTTCATTTTTCCCAATACACAAGTGAATATGGATATGTTATGTGGGTTATTATACCGAAAGTATGCTAACCTTGACTAAAATACTTCTCAACCTCATTTCTTTTTAAACCAACTAAGCAAACTTGACTTTGTGGGAATTATGACCATGAAAAGGGACCAAAACTTTACCACTGCTATCTTACCACTTTCCGGTGTTTTTATTTCGATTCTTATTTTTATTTTATTTTATTTTTATTTTTATTTATTTATTTTTTTTATTTTTCATCCCTCATTCCCACACTTGAGATACATTGTCCTCAATGTATGGTATTTAGGATAACAAAAACACCACCAACAAACACGACCCCTAAATCCCAACTTGTCTTTACTCCACCCAAACTCCCAAAAGCAAACATAAACATAAAATAAGATACAAAAATGTACAAGGGAACACCTGATTCGCTGCCGACGCAGCTCAATAGTAACGTGGTTTCGATGGTCCAAAGATGGACGTCATCACGTCCGTGAATTTGCCAAAACCAAACGCCCCTTGCCCCGAATGCCATGCTTTGTGCATTCTCCTTTGACGATCATCCTCATACCTATGGTTGATTTCTCGTTGTTCAGCACAAGCGTGGGTCCGGTTCCACACTTCTTGGCGATCATATATTTTCTTTTGAGCTCGTTCCATGCTTGCACCCATAAATGTTTGGTGATCAAATGTTGCTTGGGCTGTCTCGGGCCAATGATAGAATTGTGTTAGCCTGGTGTTGATTATTACATCACGCATGCTTCCATGGTGAGCCCAATTTGCATCAAATGTTTGGCTAGAATAGTCAAATGTTCGGGGACCCGTATGGTGAGAAGGAATTTGTCCCCCCCCCCTGTGCGCTCAAACTACCAACTCCCCTTTCGGTTTCCATAGCAACACGATCACTAGGCTCATCAGCATAATCATCTTCATCACTTTCTTCCTCTTCATCTTCACTTTCCACTTCATCCTCTTCCCCCAGTTCTAAAGGTCTAACATCGACTTTCAACGCCCTCCATCTCTATACCTTGCTTTTTAACATATGGTGCATGTCACTTGCTCGATATTCCCAACCAACCCCTAGCTTTGTCACATCAAACGGTTTGTGTCTCTTTCCAAACCCAACTTCATTATCCCCAATAACACCAAACCGCATCAACAACGCGGTAATCAACCGACAATGTGGGATATTTTTCTGCTCACATTATTCCAACATATCCAAATATTGTTGAGTTCTAGATATCGGAATGACACAAGTGGTCTTCCATGCATCAAAGAGTATAGGATCGGGACCTCGGGATATCTAACCTCTGTCATATCCCCTCTTCTTGGCATGACATTGTGCAAACAAATGATGAGCAACATTTTTGGCTCAATCTTCAAATTCTTCCCCAACAACTTCCCACCATTCTTACCAGGTAAAAACAATGCTTCCAACATAGTGCCCCAAGTTGGATGCTTATCTGGATGATGATACAAGTCATTCAAATCTGGATACACATAGTTGTTTTGAGGCTTACTATCAAATCGTGCAATTTGCCTCAATGTTTCAAATGACATAGTGACCTTAATGTTGTTAATAGTTCTAATGAGTTTCATCCCCGAGGGTTTATTAAATGAAGGACATCTCAAAGTTGCTATCCATTCTTCAATTTCGTCAATGAAAAGACACTTCTCATTATAATCGTAACACTTGAGAGCTGCTTCCCAACCCAATGCCTTAAATCGATCAAATACATCAAACGGCCCAAACTCCCGTTTCGGGACCACTTTCTCACATATAAATGCGTCGGACTTCTTTGTCAATTTATTCATTTTCTTGTGAAATAACTCTGGTTGCCATCTCAAGTCATGCTTTGTTAATGGCCCGTGAGTCCAACCAGGTTTAACATAATGAACCTGCTCTTTTCGTTCTTCTAACCTCTGCCTTTTCGCTTGTTCGGCTGCGATGTTGCTAGACGAACCCGCAATCCCTTTTCCTTTATCCTTACCAGAATGTCCCATCTAAACACAATGACAACCATTAACCAAGTTAGTATTCATCTCCATATACATTCCCACACTTGCTTGTTTCATACCATATTCACAACCATAACACAATTTCAAACTAACATCAAACTTTCTCACATTCAACAAGCAAGTGTAAGCAATGTTCAAACATGTAATCTTAACCAATGAATTTTGTAGTACTTGAGTGAAGAAAAACATACCTTTAAGTCGGATTAGCTATCTAATCACACTAATCACTAAACACTTGCAAAACCCACTTGTTATTCAAAATTTTCGGACCAAAAACGTCCAAAATCGAACCCCAAAAAGTTAAAATTGATGAAAATCGAGCAAAGAATGTGATTCCTTGCGAAAATCTAGTGAAGCTAGACCCGAAAAACGTTGATTTGGTTAAGATTTGAAGAAGTTAGGATGGTGAGGCTAGGGTTTGGTAGAGGGTGAATCAAGAAGTTGATGTTGATACGAATGAATGAATAAATGAAGATAAGGGAGTTATATGTGGATGGGGATTTTTTTATGATTTTCGGATTATTATTATTCTATTTAAAATTTTTTTATGCTGCTGCTGATCCTCGACTTTACGAGGTCTACCGTAGGCTACGGTACCTACCGTAGCTTACGGTAGTTTCTCTATCGTAACATGCTCACCGTAGACAGAACAATCTTGCCGTAAACTTTTCAGGTCCACTGTAGCTTACGGTGGACACCAAAGGCTACGGTGGCACCTGATGGAATTTTTTTGAAATGAAATTACTATAAATTATTTACAACACAAAGCTAAAAATCACCCTACCTCTCCCCCTCCCCCCCCCCCTCCCATGAAAAACCCGAGTTGTCCTCAACACGGTAAAGAGATTCCTTAGAATTCCCCACATGGACACACTCTTTGACGAGAAAGGTAATTTTTAAAACCAAATTTGAACAAAAACTAGACTACACTATACAAAAAACCTGGACCATTTAATTGGTTGTTTCCTCATGCGACCGCAACAGGTAGCCCACCTTGTCCACTTCACACATGTTAATATCCTTATCCTCCAAGTATGGTTTAAGTTAGTGTCCGTTCACAGTTTGTCTTGCTTGATTGTGCAAGTCTTCAATTTCCACATCACCAAACTTACCCACTCTTGTTATAACATACGGGCCCATCCATTTGCTTTTCAACTTTCCGGGAAAAAGCTTAAGCCGTGAATTATATAACCACACTTTTTGCCCTTCTTCAAAAACTCACTTTCTCAATTTGGCAACATGAACTTTTTTCAACTTATCTTTGTATACCGATGCACATTCATAAGCTTCATCCCTTATCTCTTCCAATTCTGCCAACTTCAACTTCCTCAACCCACCGGATTCATTATAATCCATGTTCACACTCTTAATAGCCCACAACTCCCGGTGAGCCAACTCAATAGGCAAATGACATCCTTTCCCATAAAACAACTGGTAAGGAGTCGTTCCTATGGGTGGTTTGTAAGCGGTTCGATACGCCCAATCCTTCCTATCCACCCGCACCGTCTTAATCAATATTTCTTTAATTTGTCGGTTGGACCACTTCAACTTGTCCACTTGTTTGCGGGTGATATGGAGTAGCTATTCGATGATTCACATTATACCGCTTCAACAATTTCCCGAAATTGAAGTTCTTGAAATGCGTTCCACCATCGCTTATAATCACTCTCGGGATTCCAAATCTTGCAAAAATATTGGATTGAACAAACTTACATACCACAGCATGATCATTAGTCCTTGTTGCTATAGCCTCGACCCACTTTGAAACATAATCTACCGCCACCAAAATATATAAGTACCCCTAAGAATTTGGAAATGAGCCCATGAAGTCAATACCCCATACATCAAAAATGTCAACCACCAATATGGGTTGCAAAGGAATCTCATCTCGTTTTGAAATTCCACCCATCTTTTGACAATTAACACAATGGCGGGCGTATTCACTTGCATCTTTAAATATTGTGGGCCAATAAAACCCACATGTAAGAACCCGGTAACCCGTCTGTTGCCCACTAAAATGACCACCACAAGCCGATGAATGAGCATGTGCCAAAATATCTTGAACTTTCGACTCGGGAATGCAACGCCTAATGATTTGATCGGCACCAATTTTAAACAAGTCGGGCTCATCCCAAATATATTGCTTGATTTGGGATAGAAATTGTTGCCTCCTTTTCTTGGCCTAATGTTTCGGTATTTCAGGGACCATGTCATTGAGTCCCTGTTCAAATTTGGTATTTTTTTGACTATCAGAGAATATTTGGCGAATTTATTACCGAATTGGAATGTTTATTTGGGAAAAATAGCCAAAATACTTCAAAAATTATGAAATTTTTCTAGGAACTCATATTTGATGTATTTTGATAACATATCAATTTTGGGATCAATTGGAGAAGTCTAAAGGTGTTTTGTGCATATGCGTTCGTGTGAATTTTTATAGTCGAATTTTGGCTGAAAAGAATATTGCATGAGCTTTTTACATTCTGGAATTAATACAGGTTATTTTGGGATATAATTTGAGTATTCAGGAATTTTTGTGGAATTTTTAGAATTTTTTTAGGATAAACGGACGATTTTCAGGTGAAATATAGCTGATAAAATGAAATTTTATAAATTAATAAATCAGTAAATAATTCCAGAAATATTTTTATAAAAATCTACATATTTTAATTGATAACTGGCTAAATTTTCATAATTTAATGATTAACGGTTAATTAATTATGCTAATTTGAAGATTAAACAAATTCAGTTTTTATAAAAACCGGCAAATTCGCGATTAACGAACCTACGGGAATATCAAAACACCAAGAGTGATCAAAAATCATATTTTGGGATTAATTAAGTAAAAACGAACTTTTCTATGAGAAACCTGGACAAACCGGATAGATTGTGTGTGTTTCTTCTTAAATCAAACTGAATATACGGAAATGGGACCCGTGGCTAATCCAGGACCCCAATATGTGATCTTTCTTTATAAATTAATCATTTTATTAACCAATACATTTACCAAAGCTTATTTTCCCATAACTATTTTCTAACCACGTAAACGAACAACTTGGCCCAGCTGGGAAAACGAGAATCTGAGCCAAGTTCGGTTTTAAGTATTAGACATTGAACAACATTACAACCTAAGCCTATTGCCACTTTCTGGGCTTTCCAGCTATACCCAGATTAGTTATACAGCCCAGTTTAGTATTGAGATTATAATAATATTAAAATATTAATATTATTATAATATTGATTATAGGAAACCGTGATTGCAAGTTATACAAACCTCGAACCAACGTGCTACTGATTATTTACTAAATAGTGAGTTTCATGACCCCACTTCTAAACTGTTTTACGAACTTTTGGGGGTGAAAAGCATGTTTTCTTATATCTATATACTTATCTGAAACATGTGATGATGTGAATTATATAAGTGCTAACACATGAAAGTCCCCACTAACACAGTGATTAACTTCGAGCCGGTGGCTTGTGAATAGTACTATTGGTTTGACAAACCCAGGCGGGGCCAGCACGGTTGCTGAGACATTATCCCGTTTGCACATGTCCATATTTTTACGAACCAGCTATGTAGTGTTAGACATAGCTACTTGGGGCATAATGTGGGCGGAAGGGTAGCCACAATGGTTGATTAAGTATGGGAAATGGAGGCACGCAGCACAAACAGTCCAGGCTTCACTGTAGCTTAGCATGATTACATCACATATATCAATACATACACATATGCTTACATGTGTATATACAAATTATGTCTTGTGATTACGCATATTTATTTTCTTGAAACTCGTGAAACTCACCAACTCTAGTAGTTGACCCATTTTAAACGTGCTTTTCAGGTGTGATACCGAAGTTGGAAAATCCGTGAATTTGTGCTATCTGTTACCAAACGTGATCGATGCGGTGTGAATAGACGCAGACTTACTAGTACGAATAGAATAACTTACAAGTATATTTTGTTGTAACATCTAGTTTGTAATCAACGATAGATCAATGTAATATAATGTAAATTAATTGTAATGATTCTTTATAAACAATGTTGTTGATACCAGAGGTGTCTGTTACATTCCCGTTTTACGCTTCCGCATTGTGCTAGTCGGGGTGTGATATAAAATCACGTTTTCTTACCCGAATCAATCAAAGCTGAAGGAAATGGAATTGTAGCCTCTTCCACTTCCTTACTTTTATCCTTTAAAAGTTCATTTTGACCCAAATCTTTATTAGAAAACATGGATGTTTTAGGGGGTTGAATGGGTGAAGATTGTTTATCTTCACTTTCTACCCCCGTCACATCCTCTACCACACCTTCAACTAATTCTGGTGTGGTATTGATTTTAAACTCCTTACCACTTCTTACAACACTTACCTGATTAATCGGCACATTGCGAGAAGTAGTGTGAGTATGGTTCACCTTGGTGTCACTCGGGAGTTGACCTTTGTTCTTATTCAAATTGGATACGTCGGTTGCAAGTTGGCCCATTTGAGTTGTCAATGATTGAATGGCCTTGTCACAAATTTCATCCTTTTGTACACAAGTTTTATCCAACTGATTCCTTTTCTGAATCTCTTGCTACATCATCTTTAACATGTCCATCAACTTCATTCCCACTTGATGAACTCTGACCCGAAGACCCACTTTGATTACCACTCTATTGCTGAAATTGACCTTGATTTCCTTGGTTATTCCCTTGATTATTCCCACTTTGAGCATTTCCTTGATTGAAGTATTGTTGACGAGGAAGAAAATGGGTTTGAGACGTCCCTTGGAAATTAGGATTAAGTTGAGTTGATTGATTTACATAACGGAAATTT
Organism: Bidens hawaiensis; assembly: GCF_021521415.1. Lineage (NCBI taxonomy): Eukaryota > Viridiplantae > Streptophyta > Magnoliopsida > Asterales > Asteraceae > Bidens > Bidens hawaiensis. Next base: position 542,965 of record NW_027491053.1, read on the forward strand.
GGATGATTCCTCAATCCGGGGTGGTAAGTGTTTTGAGTTCATATTATAATTCCGATTACCACCTCCTTGACCTTGAATGGCATTTACTTCTTCAACTTGCACTTGTCCTACCGTACACACATCTGCCCCATGACCCAACTCGTTGCAATTTGTATAAACATCAATTCTTTGATTAGTAGTTTGTACCCCCACATCTTCTACAGCATGAACTTGCGTTCTTCCAATTGCCGGTCTTGCTCTTCTTGCAGTTTGAGCCTTTCTCTTTGATGTGACCGACATTTTCTCCAAGAATGCCCAATCATCTTGTTCATAATTTGTACCGAATGTACCATTTGTGATTGACATTAAGTCCCGCTCATCTTCAAAATTCAACCCCTTATGAAAAGCATTTAACAATTCCCAAAGAGCTATACCATGATGAGGACAATTCTTGATCATCATATTAAACCTCTCGAATGCTTCTTGAAAAATTTCACCCGATTGTTGTTGGAAAGATCTCAAACTTCTTCTCGCATCATTAGTCTTTTGGGTCGTATAAAACTTTTCCAAAAACCTTTGTTGCATCTTGGCCCATGTGTAAATTGATGCGGATGGCAATGTGTAGAACCATCTCTTCGCCTTATCCACCAACGAAAATTGAAACAACACCAACTTAACCTCGTCCGGTGAAAACCTTGGCCCCCGATCGTGTAGCAAATAGAATCATATGCTTCCAAGTGAAAATAGGGTTCTTCCGTTGCGAGACCCTTGTACTTTGGTAAACTTTGGAGCGCATTGGTTCTAACCTTAAATGTTCTTCCATTTTAATTTTGAGGAATAACCACCGGAGATGGGTTATTGATGATGGCCGGTCGAAAATGAGATTCAATCCCCCTAACCATCTCTCTTGCATGCCTTATTGGTACCACCAATGGCACTCTCGGTTGGCCCATTTGATGGGAAACGGGCCTTTGTTGGGCATATTGTTGGAATTGTGGTTGGGAATTTGGTAGTTGAGTGTTGGGTCGGATTTTTGATAAGGAAGATTGGAATCTTCTCAACCTCCTCAGGAAACGGCTAAGTATGGACTTCGAGCAAGCTTAGACTATCGAGCATGGGTTAACTACTTCGAGCAAGGTCTTCAGAACCATTTATGGTTAATTCTTCTAAGTGGTAAGGCTTCGAGCAAGCTACACTTCAACAAGCAAGAGTATTCTTCTATCGAGAATGGATTGCCAATCGAGCAAACAGCTTGATCATTCAAGTTTTAACCAAGTGCTACAAGCACAGGATGTTCGAGCACATGGTGATGAGCATGGATGCAATAAAAAGATGTCATATGCTCTAAGCATGGACTACGAGCATGATTCAATCTTCCGAGCAAGATTTACATCCGAGCATGCTAAGGATTGCTGAATAAGTCTAAGACAGGATTGAAGACATCAAGAAGAATGGGCTTGCTCGATGGACTAATTCGAGCAAAGCAAGGATTAGTCAAGAGGAATGAAGCTTGCTAGAGGAGAATATCTTCACAAAGATATTCTAAGTAAAGTATGCTCGAAGACACTCATCGAGCATACCTTGGATACTGAGTCTGCTCGAGCAAGAGACAAACCTTGCTCGAAGACTATTACACTTGTATTTGTTTTTGTCTTTCATTATGTAATGATTTAGGGATTCTGAAAAGAATGTCAGGGTCTATAAATAAGATCCTAGGTTTCCATTTAGGGAATGATGGTTGGCACGCACGAAATACGGAAAAAACATTACAACGAATATTTAATTTGTTTCCTCGTACAGCCGCCGCCACCATACACGAAACCCTAGACATTCCTTTACTGTTTCATTGAATGATGTATTAAATACAGTAAATCTGTCTTTGATCTTTACTTACTGAATATCATTTAGTGTTTCATTTGTGATTATATCACACCTTCACTCCCATCTGTTGAATATCCTGATTCCACGGGATATTCAATAGGCCTTTGGGTTATTGAGTTGGTGTGTTCTTGTCAACCTTATTAAGTTTTGCACCCGACTCCCGGTCCTAACAAGTGGTATCAAAGCTTTGGAAGCTCGCTGAAGGCCATGGGACTAAAGATTAGTGATAAAGCTTGAAGCTTTACTCTGGTTGACTACTTCAAAAGTCAGATCTGCTGAAATGGAAGGCCAAGAAGTGTCTACCAACAAGATTCCAAGACTGCTTGGACAAGAGATCTTTATTAAATGGAAGGTGTTGTTCGAAGCCGCTGTAAACTACAATGACCCAGAACTCTGGACATCTATTACAGATGGAAACTATGTTGCATCCACTGTTGCAAACAATAGTGCCACTGTAGAACTGAAAATGAAGATAAGAGATGACAAAGCACTATCTATGCTGAAACTAGGTCTGTCTTGGGAAATATTGACAACTTTCAATCATCACAAAACTGCAAAGGATATGCATGATGCAGTTGTTGATATGTTTGAGGGCAATACAGAACTGAGAGACATTAAGAAGGATAGACTGAAACAACAGCTGGATAGATTCAAGTTCAAAGATGGTGAACAATTAAAATCAGTTTTGCAAAGGTTCATGATGATTGTGAATGATATAAGAACAACTGACCTGCAAATCTCTGATTTTGAGCTTAATAAGAAGCTTCTGTCATCTTTATATGGTGAATGGTACACAACAAACAAATTCATCAAGGAAAAGGCCAGTTTTCTCAACTTTATGTTGGAGGATGTAATAGCTTTCCTAAAAGCTGCTGAGCATGAGATGATCGAGAATCACATGATCAGAGAGCATAAGCCCAGTTTCCCAATGACAAATGCTCTTGTAGCACCAATGGGAAATCTCTCTGTTAAGAATCAACAACCAATCATTGAAGAACCAGTTGAAACAAGCTCGGTATGTGGAGGTAGTCAGTCAAGGTTCAATGTGCAAATGATAGAAGATGACACAACCTCATCAACAAGTGGACTGCCTCCCTACACACCAAGCAATGCAAGCCATGGAGCAGACTATGTTCAATACAAGCATTGTGCTTTTGTAGCTAAAAACCTGATCAATACAAGCATTTTGCAAGAAGACCTTGAGTAGATTGATGCTAATGACTTAGAGGATATGGATATCAAATGGCAGGTTGCCATGTTAGCTGTGAGAAGCAAGAGGCTGTATAACCGGACAGGAAGATCAAGTTTCTCTGGACCCAATGAACTAATAGGGTTTGACAAATCAAAGGCCATTTACTATAACTGTCAACAACCTGGACACTTCGCCAGAGAATGTAATCAACCCAAGCAAATGGGAAATCAAGTAAATCAAAATCAATTCTATCAAAATCAGAACCAAAACTTCCAAAATCAGATAAATCAATTGGTCAATCAAAACCCTTATCCACAACAAAACAGACCTCAACAACAACATTTCCAGCCTCAAAGAAAGAACCAATTACAGATCCAAAACAATCAGAACAGAGGAAATCAAAATGCTGTGAATCAAGTAAGGGATCAAGGGAATGTTGCTGTCACAAGGGTACCTCAAGATGGGGAGTTTGATTGGAGTAATTATGCATTAGAAATGGTAAAAGCAAACGTTGCATTCATGGCCAAGGTGGAGGACAAAGCAAAATCATCAAATTCCCAGGTACATTCTGATATTTCTATTTTTGATTTTCTTTTAACAATTGATGAGCTTAATCAGGAGATTGGAAATTGGAAGTCAGAATGTGGGAGAAAAGAAGCATTTCTAAATGTGTATGAAACTAGTGAGGCAACCTATGAAAACCATATTAAAGGCCTGGAAGAAGATTATATGCAAGCATACAGAACTCAATCAAGAATGACAGTTGAGATTGAGGGACTGAAGAAGATGTATGCAGATGAGAAGCTTAAGAATTCTGAACTAATAATTCAAATGGATTTTCTGATGAACCTGGTGTCTACTAGAAACATAGTTGGATTTGTAGACAAAATGACAGATGAAGAGAAGTACAAGAAGGTACCACCACCTTTTTGTGACAGTTATCCACTAAGAGTAGACAAGGAGAGTAGGAATGAGTATTTGAAACAGTTTAAGAATGTGTTTGAAGACATAACTGAATTTGTAAAGAGGTATGAAGACGTAATTGTTGATGATAAAAGAGAGTTTGTGATGAAGCAAAATGATGAATCAGAAGAGAAGAAGGTTGCAGAGAAAAATCAAGTGAAGAAGAAATGGAGTGAATACTCCAGTGAGGGGAGTACTTGCAGCTGTGGCAATACCAAATCTTCAAAAGGAAAGAAAAAGAAGAAGGGATCAAGCAAAAAGAAGGAAGAAAAGATTCAAGATTGTCTAACATAACCCCCAAAATGAAGAAGAATTTTGAAAGAATGAGAAGATAGCATGAAGTATTTGACATCTGTGCCAGATCTCAGTCATAACTCAAGAAAAGAAATGATGTATAAAAGAAATCTTCATATGATCAAACCCATCCTCCAATCTATCTGGTTTTCTCTAGTCATGAATCGTTTGATATTGAGGATGTGGACTATGTGCCAATGAGAAGATATTCAAAAGAACAAGAAGGAAGTTCTTCAAGAATTTCATCCAAGTTGAAGAAAATTGTGTTTGTAAAAGAAAAGTATCCACAGACACTTGACATCAGTAAGCCCATCAAGATGGATTTCTCCAACTCCTTGTGCCCAAAAACCTCTCTAGGCTTTGACTTTGAAGTCAAAGCCAAGTGACAGAATCAAAGATATGAAACTGCTTGAAGACATGGAGATTTTTTCCAAAGTTTGGTGCAAGAAGTGTGATACTTACAGACATCACACTGATTCTTTTGGATTATTGAAGATACATTTGAAATTCCAGATGTGGTGAGTGGTTTTGACATGAAGAGTTATAAAGAAATGTATGAGAAATACTTGAATGGAAACAGAAGTTCATCTGACAGTGAAGAACAAAAGCTAATCCTAGAAAAAAGGCTCAAGACAATTTTGAAAATTAAAGAGAATGAACAAGTGTTAAACAAAGCTGTGAAGAACAAAAGGTCAATTGATAAGGGAAAAGTCAAGTTTAGACCGGGTGTTCTTAATGGTGATGAGAAATTTTTTATGAAGCAAGGGTTTGAACCAAGAGGGTTTCAGTGGAAGACAAAGAAGGAGTTAAATGAATGGAAAGACTGTGTGATTGATCAAATTGAAAACAGCATCAAATCATCAGTTGTGTCAGTTGGGTCAGACTCAAATCAGATGAAGATTGTGAAATAGTCTATGAAGATCCACTTCCTCTTACAGTTCCAACTCCTGATGAATCTCCAATTGAATCTGATTTTCAAACTGATATAGTTTGTGGATCATAATCTAACTGATTCTCTTATGTGTGCTTGTGCAGGAACAGTCCTTAAACAGCAATGACTTATGGTATATGGACAGTGGATGTTCCAGGCACATGACCTATGACAGGGGAGATCTTGTCAATTATGAAAGAAAGTATGAAGGTCCAGTTGCTTTAGGGAGTGATGAAAATGGAGGGAAGATTGTTGGAAGAGGCATTAATGGCAAGGTATCCTTTGAGAATGTGTTGCATGTTGAAGGACTACAATATAATCTACTCAGCATTTCTTAAGTTTGTGACAAAGGATACAAAGTGGCTTTCAATGATGAACACTGCCTAATCCTAAAGCCTGAATTTGTAATTCCAACTGAGATGATCATGATGATGGCTCCAAGAAATGGCAACCTCTATGAGCTTAGAATGAACACTGCTACATCGAGAGGTGGTTCATGTTTTGTTTCAAAAGCCACTAAAAATGAGACTAAATTGTGGCATAGGAAGATGTGTTATGTAAATTTGAAGAATATGAACAAGCTAGTGAAAGGTGAACATGTTATTGGCTTTCCCACAAGAGAATTTAAGCTTGAAGGAAAAATGCACATCTTGCCTAAAAGGAAAACAACACAAATCCTCTCACAAAAGCAAATTGATAAATACCATTGATGAGGTCTTGGAACTGATTTACATGGATCTTTTTGGTCCAGTGAGTGTTCCAAGTATTGGAAAGAAACGATACTACCTGGTGATCACAGATGACTATTCAAGATTTACTTGGGTTTACTTCATGAGTAATAAGGATGAAACCCCGGAGCTAATCAAGACCTATATGCTGAAGATGGAAAATCAACTTGAAAGGAAAGTGAAGGTCATTAGAAGTGATAATGGGACAGAATTCAAGAATGAACTAGTGGAAGAATTCTTCACTTCTAAGGGGATTTTTCAGCAATATAGTGCTCCAAGAACTACTAAGCAGAATGGTGTTGCAGAAAGAAGAAATAGGATATTGATTGAAGCTGCAAGGACCATGATTGCTGATGCAAATCTGCCAGTTACCTTCTGGGCAGAGGCAATCAACACTGCTTGCTATGTGTAAAACAGTTCTTCTGAACAAGACTTAAAATAAGACCCCATATGAGGTTATCTTCAAAAGAAAACCTTATGTGAAGTTCTTAAAGCCTTTTGGATCTAGATGCTCAATTTTAAATACAAAGGACTATCTAAATAAATTCCAGTCAAAATCACTGGAATGTTTCTTTGTGGGCTACTCATCTCATTCAAAGGCTTACAGAGTCTATGTGAAGGAGCACATGGTAGTCATTGAGTCCTCTGACATCATCTTCAATGAAACCATTTCAATAATGTTGAAGGACCCAAATGGCTATTTGATTTGGAGAAGATGATCAAATCCTTCAAGACTTATAATGAAGACATGGATGACAGTATGTATAGAACAAGTTTGGAAGACAAAGGAAAACAAAAGCAACTTGATCTGGACAAACTGTGGTCATCAGTTGCTCCTGAAACTAATGGATTCACTCTTGAAAGAAACAATCATAGAGCATGTGAAATAGATACCACTGGTCAAGAAGCAACCATTGAAGTATCAAATGAAGAACTAAGTGATATGGAGAGTGAACCAGTGCCAAGTCAGCAGCAGGCTCAACTTGAAATGACAAATCAAGCTGAAGACAGGTTCCAGTCTCTGTTTCACTCCCTCCAAATTAGGTCAAATGAGGCATCATCTTCTGCAAATATTCAAACTCAAGAAGCTACTGAATTTCAAGAGAGATATGAAAGTGAAGCTGCTGAATTAAACATGACAAATCTTGAAACAGAGGTTCTAGCACAACAAGTTGTGCAGACTACTTTTGTTGAAAGAAATCATCCTGCAGAGAACATCATAGGAGACTTGCATGAGAGAGTGACTAGAAGTTCTTCTGAAAGAGCAAACATCTGTCTGTATGCCTGCTTTCTATCCCAAGTTCAACCAAAGAACATTAATCAGGCTTTCAAAGAAAACAGCTGGGTAGAAGCTAAGAGTTGGCTCAATTCAGAGACTTACATGTATGGGACTTGGTTGACAAGCCCAGAGGCAAGTATGCTATTGGCACCAAATGGGTGTTCAGAAACAAGAAAGATGAAAGAGGAATTGTCATTAAAAACAAAGCAAGACTGGTGGCTCTAGGGTGCTTACAAGAAAAACGAGGGGACTTTGAAGAAGTATTTGCTCTTGTTACAATATTAGAAGCCATCAGAATCTTTCTAGCATATGCAGCATCTATGAACATAAAAGTCTATCAATTGGATGTGAAATCTGCATTTTTAAATGGAAAGATAGATCATTGTGGTTTACCTTCATCTTTTTCGTGGTCTATATCATGCGAGTTATAGCAGTCCTAGGGAGCAGGTATATGTGACTCAACCTCCTGGATTTGAAGATCCAATCCATCCTAACAAGGTTTATAAGCTTAGCAAGGCTCTGTATGGACTACATCAAGCTCCTAGAGCTTGGTATGATGAGTTGTCAAACCATTTGTTAGACAATGGCTTCTACAGAGGATCTATTGATAAAACTTTGTTTTACAAAAGATGAAAGAAGGATCTGTTGTTGTCGCAAGTCTATGTAGATGACATCATTATTTGCTCTACCAATGAACAAATGTGCAAAGAATTTGAGCAAGTAATGAAGTCCAAATACAAGATGAGTTCAATGGGAGAAATGAACTTCTTCTTTGGACTTCAAGTGCAGCAAAAGGCAGATGGGATCTTCATCAATCAATCAAAATATGTCCAAGAGATTCTTAACAAGTTCAAGTGCCAGGATTTCAAGACATTATCTACACCAATGGACACACATGAGAAGATGGTACATGATGAGAAGGGGGAGCCGGTGGACCAGCAAGAATATAGGGCCAAGATAGGATCATTGATGTATCTAACAGCATCTAGGCCGGAGATTATGTTTGTTGTGTGTGTCTGTGCAAGATTCCAAGCAAACCCCAAGATCTCACACATGCTAGCAGTAAAAAGAATTTTCAGATATCTCAAAGGAAAACCAAATTTGGGGATTTGGTATCCAAAGAACTCTTCTTTTGACTTGGTGGCCTACACAGACAGTGACTATGATGGTTGCAACAAGAGTAGGAAATCAACTTCAGGAGGCTGCCAGTTTTTAGGAAACATGTTGATGTCTTGGCAATGCAAAAAGCAGACTACTGTGTCCATCTCAACTGCTGAGGCTGAATACATTGCTGCATCCGCTTGCTGTGCACAGGTTCTATGGATTTAGAATCAACTGCTGGATTATGGTCTGAATTTCTTACTTACTCCAATTTTAATTGACAATACTGCTGCTATGTTTATTGTTAAGAATCCAGTCCAATATTCTAAAACAAAGCACATTGAGATTAGGCATCACTTTATTAGGGATTGTAATGAAAAAGGCCTAATAGAAATGAAAAGAGTAGATACATTTGATAATCTGGCTGATTTATTAACCAAACCATTAGGTAAAACTAGGTTTCACTTTCTGTTAAAATGCCCAGGTATGATAAATGCTGATGAAATTTGATTGATGATGTATGCTTAAGTGATGTGCTTAACTGATCATCTATGATACTCACAAGGAATGTTTGCATGATTTGTTGCTATGCTTGACTGATTTTTCCGATTGCATGAATCATGCTTGTGATTGTTTTGTATGATAAGTTTTCATGTATTTGATGTTCTTGTTTTTCATATACTTAGATCTGTGATTACATGATACATTTGTGTGATCTAAGTATATTGAGCATAAGTCTATGCTTGATACTGTGTTTGTTGCTCTTCGAGCACAAGCAATGCTACTAAGACTTTTCAAAGTACTTCGAGCATAGATGAGATGTCTCAGCTGCTCGAGCATAGAAACCTGCTTTGGAGAACTTTTCAACGAATTTCGAGCATGACTCTGTGTGATGGTGTGTTTGTTGCTCCTCGAGCACAAATGGTCATCCTTGAGAAATTTCAAAGTATCTCGAGCAAAGGCAACCTCTATCTGATGTTCGAGCATGGAAATATGTTTTGAAAGCATTTACTTATCTTTCGAGCATATATCTGTGGGTCGAGCACATTGACTGTGTCTTGAATTATTTTTTATGTATTACGAGCACATGTTTTGTACTCGAGTAAATTGAAACTTCTGTGAAGTACATCGAGCACATGCATTGAAATGACAAATTTGAGTTAAGTCTATCGAGCACACACATTGACGTGATAAACTTTGAAGTTTGCTCGATAGAATACTTGTGTGCTCGGAGTAAAAATTCACTAGTCAATGAATTGTGTGTTACTTGTGTGCTGTTTGTAAGTCATATGTGCTTAAATGACAAAATGTGGTTCAAAATTAAATGCAAAATGAATTTCACAAAGAAATTAATTTTTGACACACAAAACACTTTTGACTAAGCAAACAGTTTTTCGGTGAACATGTAAGAGATATCATAATATTTATCCAGTTCCAAGCATTAAAGAAGCTCAAAATGTTTTTGTGGAGATTGCATCAAACCTAAAATGGGAAATGATAGTATATTGTTTGATATCCTAACCCATAGATTATAAGCTTAAAGGATCTCTGTTTAGTAAATTGACAATTCGTATAGCATCTTTTCATGAGTGTAGTGACATACGCGATACAAATATAATGAACATGCTAAGTCTGATGTGGTGAATCATTTGAAGACCAAGGTATGTTTCCTTGCATATCTCTCCGAATGATAGACAGAAAGGCAATTATCCAATTATACACGAGCCTATTGGTGTTTTGGTCACACAAAATATTTACAAAGTATCTGAACAGATATATAAGTATAGCTATATAAAAGCTTATCAAAGGAAAAAGAAATAAAGATAAAAATATGAAAAAGAAAAATGCATCGAAAATGAAATATCAAAAGTATTATAAGTTATCAAATAATAATATATCATGACTTAAGGGGCTCTAAGGGAACTACAGGAGTGGAGCATTCAAATAAGTCCTAAACACCCTGAATGTAAGACATGTAAGTCCGGATGGCATGTAAGTCCAATGTTATATATATATATATATATATATATATATATATATATATAACAATTAAACTACTCATAAAAACAAATTTTGACTAAGGCATCAGGGGGTTGAAGTCAAATTGGGGTGATTGGAGAAAAGCTAAATAAGCTTTGAGAAGAGATAAGGAACAACCTGAAGTCCAAATTGTAACCATTCTTCACTTAAGCTTTAATTGAACTTTAAGCCTATCAAAAGTGTTATGATAATCATGCTAAGTGCCACTACCTATTGTCAACCTGACTTAGATCATAATACGACTGACTATGAAATGGTGTGACTGATTTGGACAAACTGATCCCATGTTGAGATCTCTCTAAAAAGATTTTGAAACGAATTTTTAACTGGAATTTGATCTCTTACTCACCTTAAACTAATGCTTGAATAAAACAGGAATTCTAATGACATAACTACCTATTTTAAGCAAAGTTTAAGTGTGATATTTGTCTAGTTTGCTAGGCAAATAATGTTATGTTCACAAATGAAATCTGTTTTTGTTCTAAGTGTTTTCGAGTGTGGTCTAGGTATTAGAGTGTACTTCTAGCTCACTTTTGACTTGGATATCTTACTTGTTGCTCTTCGAGCACAATAATATGCTATGTATACTTTCTTAAGTATTTCGAGCATAGATATCTCTTGTGTAGCTATTCGAGCACATATGCTCACATGATAAATTCTGTTAAGTGTTTTCGAGCATGCATGTACTTCACAAGCAAATGTTATGACATGATAGGTTTTGTAAGTGTTGTCGAGCATGCATATTCTCTTCGAGCATAAGTGATCACTGAATTATCCAAGTATGTTCGAGTAAGAGTTGAGTTGTTTGGTATGTGTCGAGTATAATTGATTAACTGATTATTTCCTATATATACTTCGAGCATATGAGTTGAAAGTAAGCAAATATCTAAGTTGTTCGAGCACAGTTAGTCTCATAAGAATACTAACTAGGGTCTCGAGCATGTAAACTGATACCAGTTAGCATTTGGCTAAGGCATCGAGCACAAGTATATTCGAGCAAACTATCTCAAGTATACGGGCACTCAAAGCTCAATGAACATACAAGTACGTCGAGCATGAATGGTACTATGTACTCGAGTACAGTGGGAGCCAGCTGTCTATTTGGCTGTATGCTCGAGCAAGGGAGGTACAATTAATTTGAATTAAATGACAACTGTCGTGCACTAGACGATTAAATTGCACTGTACCAACCAAATGTTAGGTATAAAAGGGGGACTTAGAAACCTTTTCACACATTTCATTTCCCTCTCTTAACCTAATTGCAAAAGCCTCTTGCTCGTTCATCCCCTGCTTACTCGAATACTCGATTCTTGCTCGATTATACTTCGAAATTACCATTAGCTCTATTTCGACCTTGGTAAGATATCGATACTCGATTATCGTCTCACCGATTTCGGAACTAGGGTTTCCAATTGATTATCTTACTAATCGTCTACTTGTTGTGCAGGTACGCATATTACTACGGAACAGGTTACTGAAGACACCATTCTTTCTGACTGTCATTGATTATTGCTTATGCATCTATATTCACTGACTATTCTTTTCTATAGCAGAACTGATGGCATTAAGATTCAAAAAGAGACATAACATGTGTGCCCAGTTGGAGGTTGATGATGATAACAGGGAGGTGGAGTTGATGATAAACTTCCCCAATAACTCCAACTTGAGTGTAGCTTTGACAGAAAGTCCTACTATCTACAGGAATCACATTGCAGACTTCTGGAACGCATATAGCTACGTAGATGATGTCAATGGAAAGAGGATTGAAGCCTCCGTTTTGAATCAAAATATAGAGGTTATTGAGGCATCCATCAGAACTGCGCTGCAATTAAATGACAATCATGAGGAGCAGCCTTCATACTCTCTCCCAATAGGTACAACTTTCATGATTCACATTGATCTTAATATTATTTCTTCTAGCACATGGGTGTTGGATACCGGATGTGAAACTCATATTTGCAATTTGTTGTAGGGGTTCAAAGGAAGTGATCATTTTCACAAAGGAGATAAGTCTCTTCATGGGCAACGGAGCAAAAGTTGATGTCGAAGCCCGAGGAGACTACATTTTGAAGCTTCCAAATGGTTTGGAAGTTGTTTTGAATAACATTTTGTATGCTTCTAGTTTAACTAGGAATATTATCTCAGTTCTCTTTTAAGACAATGTGGTTATGATTTGTAATTTGTAGACAATTGTCTTTGTGATTTTATGAATGATGTCTTTTATTTTAAAGCAATGTTGTCTAATGGCATTTACGAATTAGGTCATGATAACACATCTTTTGATAACATGTTGTACCAATCAAGCACCAAGAAACTCAAATTGGATTTGAGTAAGACCTATCTTTGGAATTGTCGCCTTGGTCACATAAACAAAGATCGCATACATACACTTCAAAGAGTGGTCTTTTGGAATCAAATGAAGATAATTCATTTGATAAGTGTGAATCTTGTTTACAAGGAAAGATGACCGAGGAACCCTTTAGTGGAACAAACGAAAGGGCAAAAGACTTATTAGGTATCATACATTCAGATGTATGTGGTCCTTTTAAGGCAATGACAAGAATGGTTAAAGATACTTCATTACTTTTATTGACGATTATAGTCGTTATGGGTATGTGTACTTGTTAAGACACAAAGATGAAGCTTTTAAAAGGTTCAAAGTCTTCCAAAATGAAGTACAAAATCAACTCAGTAAAACCATCAAAGTACTTTGTTCGAATAGAGGAGGTGAATACCTTAGTGATGCCTTCCAAGATCATATTAGGAGTTGTGGGATCATCTCACAACTTACTCCACCCGGAACACCACAACATAATGGTGTGTCCGAAAGGAGGAATCGAACTCTATTGGATATGATTCGATCTATGATGGCTAGAATCACATTGCCTCTATCATTTTGGGGTTTCACATTGCTCTCTGCGGCCCGTATTCTAAATAGGCCCACCTGATTTGTTAGTGTGGTGGCTGAAGATTGGTATTACTAGTTATGACACAAAGGCGAGGGCTACTGCATTGAGAGACCCGATGCACTGATACCTATATAAGGTTATGGGTTATATGATTGCCGAGAGAGGGGTGGCCAAGAGTGGGTCACACAGATCGATCTTCGTTTTTATGTATCTCTACTTGCACCAATTAGGTGCAACCTGGCACATTGTATGGTCGTTTACTTGGCTAGCAGATACCAGTTGAAGAAGGGTCATCTATTTCCTGTGGTTCCTACATTATCACTCTTGTTTTAGGCTTGGTTATTTTCAGGATCGCATTCGGCGGTCCAAGAAAGTGAAATACAAGCCAAATTTGATCGGCCAAGAGACATGTTCGCTCATCAAGATTGTTAGAAGGTTAGGAAGCTGTATCATTTCATTGCGATGCGCAAGCCAAAAGAAGAGCCATAACAAGAGCTAGATCCAGAGCCACATAAGGATCACCCAGTAGTTAGCCGTCATGTGATTAGACTAGGTTCGACCCTAGCACACGTGAACGGCATGTTACGTGAGTTTATTGATACCAGTCATCGGATAGCGGCTAGGACTCGCCGAACAGTGGCTAGGGTCATGCGAATGATGGATTAAATGATTCGCAAGGTGACGGAGGAGGGCGTCCAGTTCCTAGGGTGTCGGATATACCTGGTTCACCACCAGCATTGGAAACGGACCCACGGGCATAGGGGGGCCGTCACAGTAGTTCTTAATGTATTTTTACTATGTTTTGATGTGCACTATTATGAACTTTATGTATGTGGGCCACATGTTTAAACCTTAATGTATCTTGGGTGAACTGTTTACTTTTATGTATATGGACCATGTGTTTAAAACATGATGCATTTTGGGGTGCACTTTTATTTTTATGTATGTGGACCAAATGTTTATCTATATGTTTTGGTCAAATGTTTTGTTGTTTGCTTAATCATTGATTGAGTAATGTGTATGGACTATTGTAAAGTGTAACATAATATCATCTTAAATGAAGGTTCTCGGGGTACAACTACGAATTACTTAGCCAAGTATGTTGTGTAAATTTAAATAGAAAATTTTTATCCTATTATGTTATACAACATTTCAGTACTTTATCCATCTTCAACTCTTTATGTAAATATACCTTTGTAAGGTAATGCATTTACACTCTCTCTAACTTTCAGAATAAAGATAAGAAAACACCATATAGAAGTGTGTAAAAAAGGTTTAAAAAAAATATCTATATGGCCCATATAGGGCTCTACGAGGCGGTAGGAACAATGACCGACAACTTTCTATACAAACTAACACAACTCAAGTGTTATACGCCCGTATAGTGTCACACCCTCAAATTCGACTAACGGGGTTTTACCGCAAGGCGCGTGACATATCAGGATCTAGCTCATTCATTATACTAAACAACCATTTATATTAGTTAAAACATCATTTAAGTTTTAACCAAACAATTGAGAAACCCAAAACAAATCAAACAATTTAAATTAAAGTTTTGTGAAAGCGTTAACGCAAACAGTTTAAGAACAATAAACCATGTGCTCAAACACGTACAACCCAAATGTAAACAGGTTTAAATAAAAATTCATGCAATAGGTGTGAATCCAAACGTATGCAATGTGACCCGCTCCTTAGCACATCTACCAACATGGGTAAGTATAAATACTCAAGGGTCAACACGAGGTTGGTGAGTTCATAAGTTATAGCAAAACGTTTTATGTATATAGTATATGTAGTGTAAGTAAATTTAGAATTTTCAAATAGGCCACGGTAGCTAACCCATTTACAAGCTACTGGGCGCTTGATCGAAGCCTACTGTATGTAGTCCTTCTTACCATATCTATCACAGACACTGTCACATGTATGTTAGGACAATTTACACCCGCCCGACCTCCGGTCGAGCTTTAATAGGTAGGGTTTGTCAAACCCAATAGTACTACTTAAATTTCCCCGCGATTCTATCATAACGGTTCAAGTTATGTAAGGACTTTATGTGATATGAGAGCATCTAGTATAAACTTATGATATATAAGAAATTACATAAATCCAAAACGAGTCACTACGTTTTCCTCTAGAAAACCAGTATATAAGTATGTCTATGTTTTTTCCCCGAAAACAAGTATAGGAAAAATGTTTTATGTTTTCTCCCCGAAAACAAGTAGGAAAATGTTTTGTGCTTTCTCTCCAGAAAACAAGTATATGAAAATAGTTTCGTGTTTTCTCTCCAGAAAACAAATATGTGAAAGTAGTTTTGTGTTTTCTTTCCAGAAAACAAATAGGAAAAGGCATGAACTCACCTGGTGTTACGTGTAATAGACTCTTCTCAAACCAAATGAATGCACTTGACTCGTTAACTGTTACCTCGTACAAGTGTTTAAGCTATGAGAGTGTGTTCAACAACAGATGACTCTATGACTAACGTGAGGTCGAAGACTCACTCAAATTTAAACCAATTACAACTAAATAGTTAACAGTAAGTGGGTGTCGAACACAAGGAGTTTGTGGAATATGTGTTAAATAAGTAGCTTAACAGTTACACTAAATATAAAAGTAAATGACAAAAAATGGTCTTCAAGTTCATTTTGATTTGGTTTTATGAACTAAAATAAACTAGAAAATAAGTTGTAAACAATCAATTAAGAAAGTATTCCTCTTGGAGTTCGGGTTATTACGCAACACTCTTGTTAAAGTGTAACACCCGTAATTTTCGGTTTAAAGGTTTAAAGTTTGTAAAGTATGTATACCTCTCGGGACTTAACCGACATTCCTCGGAAACCTTCTCATCACCCCGGTACGTTAAATCACTTAACTTTCCACCCAAGTTGCTTCACACTTCATACTGAAGGGACTGGAGTGTAATTTATTACTTTATATCATAAACTAAACCCTAGCCCCCCCCCCCCCTTATGTCCAATCGGCAGGAAGCAAAGCCCCAGGCACCCCTGATTTTTCTTTTTACAGCCAAGATTAAGCCATATAACTTCAATTCAAGGTTGGTTTTATGATTCCCCATGTCTTTTACACCTTAATTGATCTTTGTATTACGCGTATTGATCGGTAAACGACTTGTTTTAGGTTAACCGGGTGGCTGTCCAATTGAGCGGTTTCGGGACTGCTTTGGTTGAGGTTTTTTGCACCAAAATCTTCCTAGGTATGTCTAGTATAACATACTTAAAAATCATATTCATTGGTGTTCATTAGATTGGTCAACTAGTTGTAGTTAGATTGTTAGTGTTCGGTTAACTAAAATTGTAGTTTGATGCGTTTAACATGAGTGTTGATGTGATTAACGACCAATTCAGATTGGGGGCACTCGGTTTGATGTACGGGCTGTTGAAAAATCATTTTTATAAGTTTTGGGGCTGAATTGGTTGTCGGTTACTCCAACGGGTCGGTACAACGCGCAATCGCGTTTATTGAATAGTTGGTGTGTTGTACTTGCGAGTTACTGACCCATTTGACTCGTGTAGCGTCGTGTGGACTTCTTGGCTGTGATTTTATCATGTTGGGTCCACACAGGGCTGATTTGGATGTTAATGGCCTAAACGACTCTTAAACGCGCGTATTGGTATCACCTAGTGCTTCCGGGGTAATTTGGGAATTCTTTATTCCCGGGAGTGTCTAAGGGTCCTTTTGGTGAATGTGAGGCCTCGGGGGCTGGTGTGATTTAGTTTGATGAGGTCGAGGCTTTAGGTGACCCGAACCCCGTTAGAACGTCTCGTAGGATAAACGAGTCATCTTGATGTCATTAGTATTGATTGAATGTAAACTGGCAGGTGTTTGAGTCTTGGGATTACTTAGGGATTCTCTAGGTCGTGGTGAATCCGTGTCTTGTTTCAGTTGAGTTCATGATGCCCCCTTTTAACTCTTTTTAAGTTTTTGGGCTAGCATGCACACCTAAGCGATTTTGCTTGATGAAACGTTTAAACTATTTTATATAGGCTTGCTTGTATATGGTAGGCCTTGGGATGTTATAGTATGTATGTATGTATTATTGTTTGGCCTATATCTGGCGATGTTAGTAGTCGTTATCGACTACGGATGTTACGTATGCTTACTTTGTGTTTGCATACGTTGATGAGATGTTACGTGTTTGGGTTGTATGTTTGCTCGACCCTAATGTTATTCCTTGGATGTTATATATATATATATATATAGGGATGCATTTATAAAGATGTTTATATATATGTATAAGGATGATTATTTATTGATGAAGATGGCCTAACTGATGTATCCCTTTTTATAGTTTAAAACCTTTGGAATGACTATCACGATTATTATTTATTGATGTTATTTATTTAAAACTTGAACTCACTCAGCTCAAGCTGACTTTGTGTGCATGTTAATGTGAGTTTCAGGTTAGGAGATGGATGCATTACCGCTTGGACATGCACGAAACTACTTGGACGGTGGAGGGCATGCTTAGTCGGATGTTTCAATAATAATAAACATTTGCGTTTCAATATTTATTTAAATACATTTAAATTGGTCTTGGGTATAACTCCCGGGTTTCGGGAACTTGTTTTATTAATTATGGTTTTCCGCTGAATTATACTCTGAATTGGTTGTTTTAATGAAATGAACGGTTTTCAAGTTTAAGTATTTTTATAAGTATGATGGATGAATACCAATTGTAGGATTCCCGGGATTTGGTGCCTTACATAAAGTTCAATGGATAAACAATAATATCTCGGTTTTGTGTTAATGCAATTGTTTGTGATTAATCAGGAACTAAGTACTCGGATTCCTAGAACGCGAGGTTGTTACTCGGTAATCAATCAATATGTTTAACCCTAATTCGTTTCACTAAATCTCAATTGTCAACGACACCAAGAACGTATAGATTGAAATTAGATTTAAACGATATGAACAAGTTACAAACAATCACATAAACATCATGATTATACTAACATAAACAATTAGTCAATCAATCCAGGTTCAAGAACAATTAACATGAAGTGTTTTGTAAATAACCTTACATCCAAGAGAAACAAAAAAGAACTAGCCACTCATGGTTTGATATATCATCATAGCATCAATTGTCTTCAACATAACAATCAAAAGCTCCCAATAATGATTACAATCACCCAAAAATAATGTCTAGACTCTCCAAAAACGTCTCCAAGTAAAACCCAATTGAAAGATAATCAAAAGTCCAGCCAAAACGACCTAATAAACAAAAAGACAGCCGACAGTTACAATCGGAACGTGGTCCAAGGTCCAGATTGTGGGCCACGGTCCACTCCACGGTCTCCAGAGAAGCTACGGTACGGTAAGTTCTGGAATTTTTGTTCCCGTTGGACCGTGGTCCAAGGTCTGCACTGTGGGCCATGGTGGAGCTTGATTCCATTTCTTATTTTCTTCGTATCTCTCTCGTTCCAGCTTCGTTTACTTCGCCGTTTTCGCCCATGATCTTGTTATTTTGTCCTTTACCTCTTCATACCTGCATTTACATGAGTAACCACAGTCAACTAATTTCACAAGATTTAATTAGTTATGCAAGTATATTTATATCTTTTAATCACATTAGTTGCTTCCCTACGGGTCACTCGTCAATGACCCACGTATGGACTCGCACACAAATACAAACTTGACCTGGCGACTCGTTGGTGATAATAAGTAATGTCAACTACACCTAAAAGTCCTAATATGTATCCACACATCGTAGCATGGCCAATCAACCAAACATTCATCATACAACTTAACTTATGACCATTTAGTTCACAAAATAGATTCTAGCATGTACAAAAGGATTTTATTCACTATGAAAAACTTAGAAATAAATTCAAAACAATTTACCACAGTAGCATATATAAATTAGGTTTTTTCAAAATTTTTTTTTATATTTTAATCGTGTATGAAAAACTCACAATAATTCAATCAATGCAAATAGGTACGAATTGTTCAGCAGATTGCCCAACAAAAATTAGTTTCATGGTTCTTTAGCCTCATCTATCCAAATCATGAAAGATCAATTAGGTTGTTTTCTAGACTCATAATCCTAAGTTCCAAAAATGGAACTAACCCATTTGGATTTTTATGATGTCGAGAATTTGGGTCAAAAAATATATTCCCGAATTTGATTTGACATGCTGTTTTGTAAAATCCAAAAAACTATGATCCACTCATTCAAAAATTACAAAATATAGCATTCTGGAAACTAGACTCAAAGAAGAATATCATGGAATCAAAAATTGATTATACATAATCATTTATCATCGATTTATAGCCGAAACAATAAGTAAGTACAAATCTATCAAAATATGCTATCATCTTATATGCATACAAGAACAAGATTTTCAACATCCTAGGGTTTCTAATCAATCATATATCAATACGAGCCGTATAGGCAAAAGGTGGTGTGTGTGGATCCATATTAGTGTATGAGGATCCTAATGTGGCATTCGTCATTTTTCAAACCAGAAACCCAACCCATTTTAAAATTTTTTTGATATAATTCGAACCTTCTTTCATTAACAAAAGTTGGTTTTTCGTGTTACTTATATTATTTTGCATTTATATTTGCATTGTTACAAACTCGATCGTAAATTCCAATTTATGTATTTTTATACCTTTATTTCTCTTATCCATATTTATACTATTATTTCTCTTAATCGATCGTAAGTTCCATTTCATGTTACAAACTTTAAGCGTGTTTTTTTTATTTATTCAAGTCGTGAAATTAAGCAAATTCAAGGCCATTTTAATCGATTGATCGTGTGGATATTTTATGATTACATTAATCATCCATGACCATGATTTTTATGTTACAACTTTATCTATTATGATTATTTAATTATTTCAAAGCTTTTCTAACCTCTTAATAACCCTTGACCAAAATCAATGAATTAAGGCATCCATGTTATAATTTTCCTATAACTAGTGTTTCATTTTCTTCTTCCAACCTTGTCACGCCTCAATTTACGAACTTCACTTGTTCTTGATTGTTATTTTGGAGTTCTTGCATACTTTGACTCTTCAAAGTCAAGCAATTGAAGTTTTCAAGTTTCTTATTTGTTCTTGATTAATTCTCCGGGTATGTCATGGTATGTTATATTATATTATATTTCATAGTTTGACAAAGGTGTTAGTTTGAGACTTTTTATATATACAAATATGATAAATTAATTGTTTCATCTTATTAGCATCCCGTTAACATTTTTAATATGTTGGAATCAAACCCGACACAATGTCAAGTTTGTATCCGACTAAAACCGAACTACTCGCTTAAATTATTTTTCTTACTTTTTAGGCCCGTTTCGGATTTTATTGAAACAAATCGAACTTATGAACGTGACTAAACATTATTGCAACACCATTTTTACTAGACAAATAAAATTATTCTACTTGAAACCTTTATGACAAAAAAATACTAATAAAATTATATAGTAAAATATATATTTTTTTCTTCAAAGTCTTAAAACCAAAACCTCTAACCAAATCATTCATGTTTTATTTATTTCTTCATCATTCTCTTGTGCAATACATTGAACCTAGAAATATTTCATATTTTAAGGATCACATGTCGAACTGAACATACCCTGCTCACTTGCTTAATTTCTTTTCTTCTTCAAACTTGTTTCATTTAACAATGTGAGTTTCACAACCCCTTTTTCCATGCTTTATAAATATTTGGTGTATAGCACTTTACCATGTTTTCTCGTTATTTCTTGATCTTGTTTACAAACCGAAGCGCAACTATATCATACATGTTAATACTATTTATTTCATATTGTTGATGATGATTATGCATGACTATGTGCAATGTGTTTACTGTTTTTATGGTGATTATTCGCAAACTCAAAACAAAGTGGGAGGGTCCAGTGGGACACACCTGCGCTACCTATTCGTCAACTTTAGTTGAAATGAATAGTGGTATCATTATCATTCCCCTGGTGATGGGGCATCATTATCTTTCCCATCGGTTGGGGCGTTATTTTAGTTTCATTCAATTTACTTTAAGATTGGATATCTATTTCATTATGACATGTGAATCAGCATCAATTTTCTATTATTTATGTATCAACTTATGAAATCTCGCCAACATTCGTGTTGAAAAAATATATTATTTTAAATGTGCTGCAGATTGAAGTTTTATTTGAGGATTTAAGACTAGGTAGTTGGACTTTTAGGTTACTAGAAACATATATTGCAAATTCTTGTTTTGTTATCTGATTTATGACAAACTGTGTACTTGTGATTTAATAAAATAAAGTCATTATTATAGTCACTTTAATATTGTCTACGAGCTATGAGAATAATCTTTAACATACCACCCCAACGTATAATCCGCCTAAGGTCGGGGTGTTACACCTAAGCCTAAAAATATTAAAATGATCTACAGTTAGAGGTGACAATATGAATGGGTTGGGTTGGGTGATGGGTCTGTTAGGGTCTTATGAAGGCCTTTTTGGCCTAATTAGTTTAGGATGGAAACCTGTTTGGTTTTCTTGTTCCTTAAGAAATAAACCCTAATTAGGTATCAATAAATACTCATCCATTGTAATTGTAACCTTTATACCATTGAGCAATAAAGAAACCATAATTGTAGCCCGTGGACGTAGGTCGCATTGACCGAACCACGTTAATCTTGTGTTCTTGTTTACTCTTTCGTTTGTGTGTGTGTGATTATCTATTCCACTACGTACTTGCTCTGATCGATACTTAACAAGTAGTGTCAAAGTCAAAGGTTCATTTATCACACGGGTACATGCGGAAGACAATGGATTTCTCTTATGTTCGTGAGTAGGGTTTTGGTGCGTTAAACCCTTGGGCCGCTGTTTTCAGTTCTAGCAATCAAAAGCTGTTGCCGCCGTGATTAGGGTTCTGCATAGAGTCGTCGCCATTATCTGTCTACTGGAAGATACCGCTGATGAAATATTCACGACCCGTATAGGTTCTTGTGTGAACAGATCGTGACTTTGTCGCAGGACCAAATTTGTAGTCGTCAGTCGTCGTTTTTTGGATTACTGTTTTGAAACGCCTTTTTACAACCATTTTCAGCCGTCGATCAGAATGGAATAAAGAGGTATTCAAGTTTCTGGTGCTATTCTGGTTGCTTGGATTTGAGGTTGGATTCAAGTGTTGGTCTGCCTTATTGACAGAACTTTTGGGTTAGGGTTTGCTTTCTAAATCCAGGTTTGGCTAGTAAAATTACTAAATGTGTTTCAGGATTGTGTGAATCATATTCATGTTTGCTATTTTAGATAGATGAAGATGAGAAGGTTGTCATTGACAAGTTTAATGACACTGATTTCGGGAGACTGTTCGGGATCAAGAAGTTAAAGGTTAATGCACGATTGATCATTAAGCGAGTCCCGGGTTTGTTTATTCGGTTTTCTTGTTTTTTCATCTATTCCAGAACATGTATGTACTTAATTCTGATCTTTTTCTACTATTCATGATGATTGTTGGCTAAATTTCCAACCTATCAAGGTTTTTGATGATAACTTTGTGATTTACGGATTTTTATCAGTTTATTGGATCTTATTGTTGAATTAATACTAAAGTAAAGAACTTGATTGCAATTGATAGAAAGCATACACATATTTTTTTCATTTCCTATTGATGTTTTTCCCGTATGCTTCTTATTGAATGTTTTTTTTCCATTTATAGTTGCATATTTAGGTCGCTTACTGTGTCTATGATTGATTATTTTATGGTTTTTCTAGACATAGTAATCCACAGGGACATTGGTTGGTGATTTTTTAGAGATTTATATTTTGCCTATCTAGATAGCTGGGTAGGTGATAGATAGTCCGGTTATATTTGGGGCTAGGTGTTTAGGTTTAAACGCTCTGACAAGAAGTTTTTCTAGATTTCCCTAGTTTCATTGCAATTCCGTGTTTATTGATTGTTTTTAGGTTACCCCTTGAACTTTAAGATGTATTGAGATAGTGAGACCGAAGGGTGACCTGTCTTTTATGGTACTTTAGTATTGTTGGAGAAACTGACAAGTAATATGACAAACCAAAACGTTTACACAGCCCTTAGGGTCTCCTTTTAGGTCACACCTGGATAATGATCAGGGATCCACTAGGTCTCTTGAGGGTGTCGTATTTAAGATCCCGATTCCATCATAGTTTCCATTACTGAGAGAAAACTTAGAGTTACAAGTATGATTATAAACCTAGGTAGTGCTTCTCCTATCTTTAAGTTTGTCTGGATAATCGAGTTGAAGTCTGTTAGTGTCAGTATTAGTTTTAGTTTAATTAGTTAATTATTTAGCTGGCAATATCATTAAGTTCTTAGTCAGAGTATAGTTTAGGTGTTGCTAGTATCTTTTGGGTTCGATATCCAAACTTTATAAGCTTTACTATAGTCGATAAGTACACTTTCCTGTCTAGTGGTCTAGTATTAGGAGAGTCTAGGTTTAAAAATTTAAAACTAGAGTGTCTAGATTAGGTTTAAGTTTTTAATAGACCATATTTTCACACCAAACATGTTTCCAGATACCGTTATTGTGTGAATCATATTCTTGTTTGCTATTTAAGATGGATGAATGCGGGAAGGTTGTGATTGACAAGTTTAATGGTACTGATTTTGGTTGGTGGAATATGCAAATGGATACATTATTTGGTCTAAGGGACCTGGATGTAGTTTTGGAAGAGAAGCCGAGTGACATGAGTAAAGATGATGAAGTTATTTGGAACTCAAAAAACAAGAAAGCTAGAGGGGCTATTACAATAGCTTTGACGAGGGGTGTTACTTTTAACATCATGCATGAAACCACTACTCGTGGTATGATGTTGGCTCTGTCAAATATGTATGAAAAGTTGTCTGTAGCTAACAAGTTGTTTTTGTGAGGGAGCTATTCATGACAAGAATGAGCGAGGGTAGCTTAACTACAACTCAAATTAACAATCTAAACTCAATTATGTCCATATTATCATTTTTGGTAATCAAGTTCAATGATGAGACTCAAACTTTGGTGCTATTATATTCATCGCCTGATAGCTAATCTGGAATTGTAACTACGATTACCAATTCTATGGGGTCCGCAAGATGACATTAGGAGGGATCCGAGATATTGTGGAGGATCATCTTCTGGGATGTTTCATGTTGGCGAGGGAAGGAGAAATAGCAAGGATAGTGGGAGTCGGGGAAAGAGTTCATCTTGAACTCGGAAGAACGTGAGGTGTTGGAATTGCAACGAGGTGGTGCATACTAAGAGTCAGTGTCGGGTCCTAAGGAAGAGGATGTTAAAAAGAATTTGAAAATTTCTAAGGTAGTCACTAGGGTGATGCCCTAACTTGTAGTGTGTAAGGTAGTGTTGACTCTTGGGTCAGGGATTCTGGTGTTTCGTTTCACGCCATGAACAGTGGGGAAACGATGGTGAATCTAAAAATTGGTGACTTTGGAAAGGTATGAATCGCTAATGCTGAGATTCTTGAAGTAAAGGGCATGGGAGACGTTGATCTTGTTCCTCCGTTGGGAACTACACGGAACCTGAAGAATGTTAGGGTGATTCCAGGTCTGAAAAGAAAGTTACTTTTTGTTGGTCAACTGGATGAACAAGGACCGGAAGTAAGGTTTGGTGGTGGTAAATAGAGGATGATCAATGGAAATTTGGTGATTGCTCGTGGAAAGAAGTGTGGATCATTGTACATGGCTGAGGTATCTACCGAGAGAGGGACCATCCCGGTTAAGCAAGAAAAAGTCCGATTCGCTGAATCTAGTGCTAGCAGTGTTCATTTTGCAAACGTAAAGCCTGGAGCCACAAGAATGTCAGTTGAACGTGTTCGGAGGTTTAAACCAATACGTGGATTTGGTAACAATGGGAGCATGAGACGTGCTTTGAACACAATTTCAAAAGGTCATTGGGTTTTGAAGACAAAGATTCCGACTACAAAATTCCCTCCTCGAAATTGTTTGCAGAATTTGGAGAGTGATGATAGTTCTCGGTGTATCTCTGAATCTGGTGGATTGTGCTAGCTGGTTAAGACAAGAATGGGTCGTTGACGGGTTTTGTCACAACTAAGTTGGAGTGCCGGTGGCATTTCAGGTAACTGATGAAGAGGGTTGTTGCAACTAGGTGAATTCTTGAAATCTTAGTTTGTTGATGAAGATATGAAGGCTTGGAGAACTTCTGTTGTTGGAGTTTTAGCTTGTTCTTGGAACTGGAGGCTTGGTTGATTTATGTTATTGAAGTCTTAGCTTGTTTCTTGGGACTAGAGGCTTAGAAGACTTTTTTATTGTAGATCACTAGAGTTACTAGTAATGGGTTGTTTTGTGCTTGGACGGAGAGCTAGAGGAATCGCAAGGCCTTTAAGTGGGAGATTGTTAAGGTTTGGTATATGCCTTTTGGGCCTAATTAGTTTAGGATGGAAACCCCATTTGGCTTTCTGGTTCCCTAAGCCGTAAAACCTAATTAGATACATATAAATACTCATATATTGTAATTGTAATTTGTACCATTAAGCAATAAGGAAACCCTAGTTGCAGCACGTTGACGCAGGTCGCCTTGACCGAACCACGTAAATTTTGTGTTGTTTACTCTTTCGTTTGTGTGTGTGTGTGTGATTGTCTATTCCGCTGCATACTTGCTATGATTGATACCTAGTAGGGTCAGAATGGGTTTGAGTTAGTATGGGCATGGGACAGGATAGGTTAAGTTAACCTATCTTGTCCCAACTAAAGGTTAAATACAAAGGGTTTCAAAAACCCCTCAAAAATAATAACAAAATAATAATAACCCAAAATATAAATCAAAAACGGAAATAGTAAAGCAATTAAAATGTTACCCTCGTTGTCCTCGTTCATTAAAAAAACAGAATTTATCTCCGTTTAGATTCGGTTTTCCGGTTTTCTTTTCTTTTAGTTCGGTTTTGGTTTTTTTTTTTCGTTTTGGTCAGTTCTGATGTTTTTTGTTTATGTTCGGTTTTGATTTTTTCAGTTTCTGTTCGGTTTAGATAAATTATGATTTTGGGTGCCTTTTGGAAATAAAATAGGATGAACCTTTATTCCTATCTAACCCATAAAGGCATAAAAAACTTATTATAACCTATAAACAAAAGTCACTAACATTTTCCCAACCCATCTTGATCTTCTTGAAAAATTCTTTTAATTCATCATGACGCATTACAACTGTAAAAATTATCTAATTGGCCCCCTTTTTTTCCAGCCTATCTACATCACTAAAATATGAGAGAACTGTAGCTTTATAATTAATATATACAATATATGAAAAGCCAAGGAAAATGATTAAGAATAGACCGTTACTTCTTTGTCAACCGACTATTTAAAACAAAATATTTCATACAAAAAGTCTAGCATTGTGTTTTAAACTCATACAATCATCCAAGACTGTTAACAATAAAGCTTGTAATCGACCTTCTAGTAGAATGGTGTGAGGTGATGGTCAAGGCTTGGGATCTTTATAGTCTCATGTTCGAAATATAACTCAAAGAGGTTTTCATACAGTGGTGGGTTTCCTACTTAATGTTGTTATTGTCAGGACTAAAGCGTCGAAAATAATATAAACGGATAGCATCCCATCTCAGAAAGGCTTACTCGAATATTGAGATAGTTTCAAACGTTGTTTAAAAAGAAATTTACAAATATCATTTGAGATCTTTAGTTTGTCAATGAATCAAATGTTCAGTAAACTGTTTAGCGGGAAATTCGTTTATGTTCACCTGTTAAATAGCGAACGGACATGAACCGTTTTTTTTTCTCTTAGTTAAAAAAATGAACATGAACGCATGCTTCATTTATTCATTTATGTTCGTTTACCTTTGTTTGTGTTATTTGTTTACGCTCATTTATCTATCATTTACATTCAATTAGAATCGTTCATTTATATTTGTTTATATATTTATTTAAATTTTATGGCCTTCACAATTTTAGTCTAGTTCTATAGGGAATTAGATTTTAATACTCCAAACTTTAACCGATTGGCCAACAACAAGCTCAACCAAAAATATAATTGAGGACAGCCCCAACTTTAGGCATATTTTCCTCCAACGAGCTTTTGTTAACTAAGTACTAACTCCATTAGTGTATGATGACGTGTATGTTTACATGTATACTGACATGTATAAAAAAATAACATTGGCATCTATATGGATGATGACATGTCAAACAAATATCCGTTTTTTAATGTTTTTATATAAAATCAAACTCTCTCCCTCTCACACACACCACCATTGTACCCACCATCATCATGTAACCCACCACCTGCCATGACCATCACCACCACCAGCAACCCCATCCCCGATCACCATAATCATTGTCTTCCTTCCCTCTAGGGATGTCAATGAAACCCAAACCTGATGAGAAAACCCGAAACCCGAGATAAATGAGATGGGTAATACCCGACCCATTAGGGTTTGGGAGTAGTTTAGAAATTTTTCGTTGGTTTGGGACGGGTTTAGGATTTGTATTATATCCGATTACTTGACCCGATTACTTGTTACATTGATTCATTGACCCGATTATATACCCGATATACCTGACATTAAGTTTTTTTATATTATACATATTTATATATAGTATATTCTACATATATTATTTGTCAAAACTTATTTATGACAATTATAGGGTCTATTTCTTAGTTCAAGATCCCTCTTACTAACTGGAATCAAAGAATTGGTAGATCTGTTCCGCCCAAAATGGTAATGGGCATGGGTTATGAACTTATAATATAATCTAACGATACTCAAATTTATGAGATGATAAAATATGGCAAAATCTATACAGAACAAGAGTTCACGTGGACGTACTAGTTCACGTAAGAGTATACGTAAAATACCAAAAGGGGTTATTCATATTCAAGCAAGTTTCAATAATACCATTGTGACTGTTACAGATATACGAGGGCGAGTGGTTTCTTGGTCCTCTGCTGGTGCTTGTGGCGTCAAAGGTACAAGAAGAGGGACGTCGTTTACTGCTCAAACTACAGCGGCTCATTATATGATGCAGAACGGATGCGAGAGGGAGAACCAATATGGGAGAAGCGGGATTGAGAGCTTTCAAGAACCAGTGGAAAGGAAAGACTTGTTACCTCCATTCCTTTGAGACATTTCAATTTTAGAGTAATCATTGTTTGTAATTGATTAGTTATAATTTGTTAAAAATTCGATAGACGTCGAACGGGTTTCGGGTAGGATATACCCTATGAGTATTTTGTCAAAACATGGTAAGAAACTCGAAACATGATGGGAAAACCCGAAACCCAACGGTAATTACCCGATTAAAACCCGACAGGTTTGGGACGAGCTTTAATAATCGGGTGTGGGTTTGAAAATACCTAAACCCGACCCAAACCCAACCCATTTTCATCCTTACTTCCCCCTCCCGCTTACATCCCTTGCAACCCCCGAAATGAAAATCAATGATGCCGATTCACACTATAATCAGCAAATCCTAAATCAAATATGCAGACCCTAACTTGAATCACTATTTAAAACTCATTTAGGGGCTTAAAGAAAACCAAATCAAATCCTTGCAAATTGAAACCCTAGAAAATGCAAACCCATAAGATTCCAGTGGCGATGATGGTGGTTTGGACTCATATCTTTCTCTAACCGTAAAGGATGATGGCTGCTGCGGGGGCTGGTGGTTGGCGTCGGTGGTAGCATATGGTGGTGTTCTTCACTAGTTGGCTGGTGGCAAGTGGTGGTGGTGATTAGCTGCCTGCCGTGGTTGGGGGTGTGCATAAATGTGTGTGTGCAACCACTCCTTAAAAAAACTAGCAGAGTCAAAAAAAGTTTGTTGAAGAAAATATGTCAAATGCTGAGACTCTCCTCAGTTATTTCTTTAGTTGGGAGCTGACCAATAAGTCAAAGTTTGAATTATTATAACACTCGTTAATTCCGGTTTCAAGAATTAAAGCTTTGTAGAGTATGTATAACCCTCGGGACTTAACCGACGTTTCTCGGAAGCCTTTACATTATCCTGGTACGTTAAAGAACCTAACTATTCCTTCCATTTTGCCTTACACTCCAATCTAGAATGACTAGAGTGTAACATCTTATGTTATAACAAAAAAAACCTAACCCTAGCCTTGCATTGTTGCGATCGGCAGGTAGGAGCAGCCCCAAGATCCACGATTTTCTTTTTTGCAGCCAATTCTAAGCCTTAGAACTTCAATTCAAGGTATGTACAACGATTTCCCAAGTCTTTTACACGTTGATTGATCCTTATATTGCGTGTATTGATCGAAAAACGTCGTGTTGTAGGCTAACCGGGTGGCTGCCCAACTGAGCTTTTCCGGGGCTGTTTCGAGTGAGGTTTTTGCATCAACATCCCGCTAGGTATGACATGGACATCATATTATAATTTCATGGCCAATGGAGGTGTTTAGGTCGATCAATCGATTTTAGTTCTAAAACTAGTGTTTATCGGGTGTAGAATTGCAAATTGTTGAGTTTGATGCGTTAATTGATCGGGTGACCGACCAAATCAGTTTGTACAGCCCTAGGGGGGTTTAAGGGCTGTGGAAAAATTATTTTTTTGATGCTAGGGGCTGTTGGGGTTAGGGCTTCGTCAATCGAGTCGGCGGTGCGCGAAATTTTGTTTAAACGTTAAAGTAAGAGTTTTAAAAAGGAACCGTCAACCCTATCAACTCGGGTGCCATAATCTTGATGAATGAAAAGATTTAAAATGGAATTTGGTCCATTCGGGGCTGGTTCGTTAATAAATGGTTTTCAGATTTATTGCACGCACATTCGACCCGATTTGACTATCTATGGGCCTTGGGCCAAGCATTGGGCCTTGGGCCAAGTATTTCGGCCGTGGGCCAAGTTGTTGGGCCTTGGTCCAAGTTTTTGGGCCTTGGGCCAAGTTGTTGGGCTTTAGGCCAAGCATTGGGCCTTGGGCCAAGTTGTTGGGCCTTGGGCCATGTGTTGGGCCTTGGGCCAAGTTGTTGGGTCTTGGGCCAAGTGTTGGGCGTTGGGCTAAGCATTAGGTCTTGGGCCAAGTTGTTGGGCTTTGGGCCAGGTATTGGGCCTTGGGCCACGTTGTTGGGCTTTGGGCCAGGTATTGGGCCTTGGGCCACGTGTGGGGCCTTGGGCCACGTGTGGGGCCTTGGGCCAGGTTGTTGGGCCTTGGGCCAAGTGTTGGGCCTTGGGCCAAGTTGTTGGGCCTTGGGCCAAGTTTTGGGCTTGAACGGCCCATTAGGCAAGAGTGTTCTTACGGTCTAGTCTAGTAACGTGTTGTGTATAATTTACAGGCCCTTGCTTGTGATCGTGCACTAAGGAATTTCCTAGCTCGTTGCAGGTGTTCGTTTGATTTCAGGTGAGTTCATGATGCCCTTTTTAACTCTTTTAACTTTTCGGCTAGCATGCACACATAAGTGTTTTCCTACTGGAGTAAACGTTTTAAACGATTTTTATAGGCTTGCTAGCATATGGTAGGCCTTGGGATGTTAAATATATATATATATATATATATATATATATATATATATATATATATATATATATATATATATACATTATTGCTTGGCCTATAACTGGCGATGTTGTAGTCGTTTCGACCACTGATGTTGTGTATGCCTACTTTGTGTTTCCATGCGCTGATGTTACGTGTTTGGGTTATACGTTTGCGCGACCCTAATGTTATACATGGATGTTATATATATATACTGTGATATATATAGAGATGTAATTGAAAGGATATTTACATATGCCTTTTGTATATGTATGTATGAGGATGTTTAGTTCTCGGTAATGAGGACTTGATGGATGTACCCTTTTACTTTTAAAACTTTTGGTTTGACTATCTTATCTATTACTACTGATGTCATTTACTTAAAACTTGAACTCACTCAGCTCAAGCTGACTTTGTGTTCATGTTAGTGTGAGTTTCAGGTTTGGAAGAGGATGCCTTATCGCTTGGACGTGCACGAAGCTACTTGGACGGTGAAGGGCATACGAGAATTGAAGTTTTACTATTAAACATTTATTTTTGAAAGTTTTTATTTAAAGATAACTATGTTGATTTTGGGCAAAATTCCCGGGTTTTGGGAACTTATTTTATTATTTTTGTTTTCCGCTGAATTATACACTGAGATGTTTGTTTTAATGGAAAAACCGTTTTCAAGTTTAATTATTTACCTAAGTGTTTTGTATGATTACCAACTGTGGGGTTCCCGGGGTTTGGGGCCTTACAAGTTGGTATCAGAGCCTAGGTTCGAGGGATCCGAGCATCCCCGAATGCTTGGACTCGAAATGTATGAAAAGAGACCAGTATGCCCACCGCGAGTAGCTGCACGTCAAGAGGTAACTTTAGATTATTAGTCATTCCTTTAAGTTTAAAAGTTTCCAGTATGTGATTAACTGTTTAAGTGTTAGATAGAAGGCTAATGTGGATAGGGGTAGGGGGTGATTAGGACGGGCGGGTAAAGTAAACGACAAATTACACTTGATCAACGTCATTAGTAGTTTACCCTTACCTTACATGTTCTAAATGCCACTTGTACCTGACCATATTAAAATTTTGTCTTTGTAGGGATAAGTCATGGTTAATACTCGAGCAGCTAAGAGAGGTGGTTCTAGTGATCGTGGTCGTAAGCCACGCGCCAAAGCCGAGAGTGAGATTCCTACTTCCCAGCAAGACACCCAGATTCATGAGGAGGGGGATAACCCCGCCTTAGATCCTGCTTTACGCGCGGCTATCGCGGATGAGGTTTACCAGATGCTCCACAGCGCCATTCCTGAGATCGTTGCCGAGGCCGTCAGGGCCATGGAGGAGTCACTGGTTGGTAAGGGTTCGGATAAGGGAAGGAAGAGTACGGAGGTACAGGACGAAGAGGAAGAGGAAGTGTATGTGCCGAGTGGGGATGAAGATGAGGTGCGGACAGTTAGTGTATCGACTCAGGGTTGCTCGTATGGTGACTTTAGGAAGTGCGACCCCCCTTCTTTCGATGGTACTAAAGATGCATTGGCAACAAATCAGTGGGTGAGAGAGATGGAGGCTATTCTGAGGGTTAGTAAGTGCAAGGGGGATGATATAGTGACTTATGTTACTGCCTCGTTTCGTTCTGAGGCACTATGTTGGTGGGATAACTTGGCGCAAGCTATGGGTGATCATTCGATTAGGAGGATGACATGGGATGAGTTGAAGAAATTGGTTCTCGATTAGTTTTGTCCTCCACATGAATTGGATAAGATAGAGCAGGAATTCTTGACCTTGGCGGCTGGTACTATGTCGCATCGGGAGTATACCACCAAGTTTAACAAGATGGCTCGTTTAGGTCCCGACTTGGTTACTCCCGAAACCAAGAGGATTAAGAAGTATGTGAAGGGGCTTCCGGTGGATATTCGTAGGGGTGTGTTGACTACCGACATGAACTCTTTTCACTCGGTGGTCACTCTAGCAGGAACGTTGTACGATCAGAGGGAGAAGTTACCGCCGCCCGAGAATAGGAAGACATGGAACTCAAATTCGTACGGCAAGCGGCCCGGGGAAGCAAATTTAATCCGTCTGAGAAAAGGGTAAAACTGAGACTTCTGAGTTCAAAAGGGGTGTGGAGTTCGGTCATTGCAAGAAGTGCGGGAAGCCGCACAAGGGGGAATGTAGGATTGGTTCAGGCACTTGTTTTCGTTGGATAAGGTAGGACACCCTCATTTCGAGTGTCCGACATTGACCTGTTTCCGCTGTAAGGGTTCGGGTCACTTGGCATCAAACTGTCCTTCCAGTAGGGCGGGGGGGGGGGGGGGTCCGGGCAGGGGACTTCCTCGAGGGGGAAGATGGATGAGAAGCCGAAGGTCAAGGCGAGGGCTTTCAACATCTCTAAGAATGAAGCGAAGGAGGATGCGGATGTCGTTTCAGGTACTTTTTCCGTACTTAGCTTTCATTCCACCGTTATAATTTCTTATTCCTTTGAAATCGTATGTGTTGATCGTGTAGCTAAGCATTAGTATAATGTTGTCCTAGGTACCTTTCTACTTGATGAATTACAGGCGTCAGTCTTATTTGATTCGGGCGCCAGTAGGAGTTTTGTGTCTACCACTTTTTGTTCCTTGTTAAATAAATCACCCGAGCGCGTAATCGATGGGTTTGAGCTTGAGGTCGCCGTAGGAAAATCCGTGTCCGTGTCTAGGGCTATTAAGGGTTGTTCCATAGAGTTGTCTGGTTATAGATTCCCGGTGTGATTGTATTTGATGCCGCTTGGTTGTTTCGATGTGGTGCTCGGGATGGATTGGCTCATGAATGTTGATGCTCAGATCATTTGTGGACAGAAACTCGTTCGTCTAAGGGCCCCGGATGGGACTCGAATTACGGTCTTCGGTGATAGGAATGTTTCGACGCCACATATTATATCCATGCTTAAGGCGGGGAAGTTGATGCAGCGGGGGTGCGGGGCGTATCTGGCGTATGCTATGAATGTGAATACCGAGGTGGCTACCGTCGGTGATGTTCCTATTGTTAGGGATTTCCCGGATGTATTTCCTGATGATTTTTCAGATGTGCCGCTAGATCGCGAGGTCGAGTTCCAGATAGACCTTGTACCGGGCGCCAAACCCGTTGCCTGAGCTCCCTACCGCCTAGCGCCGAATGAAATGAAGGAGCTTATGGCTCAGTTGGAAGACTTGCTCGATAAGGGCTTTATTCGACCGAGTATCTCACCTTGGGGTGCCTCGGTCCTGTTCGTTAAAAAGAAAGATGGTAGCATGCGGATGTGCATTGACTATCGTGAATTAAACAAGCTCACTGTCAAAAATCGGTACCCTCTCCCAAGGATCGACGATTTTTTTGATCAGCTCCAAGGAGTAGTTGGTTCTCGAAGATCGACCTTAGGTCCGGGTATCATCAGCTGAAGATTCGGGAGGAAGATATTCCTAAGACTGCCTTCCGCACTCGTTATGGACACTACGAATTTCTGGTGATGTCTTTCGGTTTGACCAACGCACCGGCTGCGTTCATGGATCTTATGAACCGGGTGTTTAGACCGATCGCTCGGTTATTGTGTTCATCGATGACATTCTTGTGTACTCTAAAAGTGAATCTGATCACGCCGGTCATCTCAGGGAAGTGTTGGAGGCTCTGCGAAAGAACAAATTGTATGCGAAATTTTCTAAGTGTTCCTTCTGGTTACGTGAGGTTCAATTCTTGGGCCATGTTATTAACCCGAGTGGTATTCTGGTTGACCCTGCAAAGGTGGAAGCCGTGAATTAATGGGAGTCTCCTAAGTCTCCAACCGAAATCCGTAGTTTTCTGGGTTTGGCGGGGTATTACCGTCGCTTTATTCCAGATTTTTCAAAAATTGCTTCTTCACTAACCAAGCTGACTAAGAAGAGTGTTAAGTTTGTGTTGGTGCATGTTTTGTGGCCGTCGCTTGGCGAATAGTTTAGATTGTTTATGTTGTATGCTGTACACCTAGATAGTGGTCCACGCCGAAAGTCATCCATTCGAAAGAGCATTTTCAAATGGATACTCATTCGATCGAACCAGTCTCTGATTCGATCGATGAGTCTGCTATTCGATCGAATAGGACTCAATCGATCGAATGAGTCCTGATCGAATAGCAGTGGGTATAAATACCCAGCTTTCAGGCGTGGTTTGTTAAGGATTTGCGTGCCCGGCGCCCAGGTGCGGTCCGGATGAGGGGGGAGGCCATGCTCGACCCCCCCTGCCATAGATCGTGATTTCAGTGTTTAACAAGCATGTAATCTTTCGTTTTTATCAATGAAATCGTTTGTTTCGTGTTTGTTTCTATCCGTCTTTGGTTATCAAACCTTCCGTCTCGAACCGGCTCGGATCGTCTCGGTCCCGGCTGAACCAACAATTGGTATCAGAGCCACGGTTACCGCTAGAAGGGTCTAACAACCGATCTAGCAAGCCGAGCTCTTGATTTTATGCGTTCTGGACGTTAAACTGTTGGTGTGTTCTTCGTGTTCTTCGCGTTTTCTGGGCTGGCGATGAAGGAGTCGAATCTGCCATTCGATCGAATAGGCCTATTCGATTGGCTGATTCGATCGAGTAGGCCTTCCCGCTCAAAAGTGTCAAATTCAAACGCCAGTTTTCCCGCCCATTCGATTGACTTCATTCGGTCGAATCAGATTGTATTCGATCGAACTGGTTTTCCCGCTCAAAGTGTCAAATTCAAATAGCTGATCGAACCAGTTCTTCATCC
This sequence comes from Bidens hawaiensis, assembly GCF_021521415.1. Classification (NCBI taxonomy): domain Eukaryota; kingdom Viridiplantae; phylum Streptophyta; class Magnoliopsida; order Asterales; family Asteraceae; genus Bidens; species Bidens hawaiensis. Next base: position 578,403 of record NW_027491053.1, read on the forward strand.
GATCGAATCTGTGCTTCATTCGACCGAATGAGCCCTATTCGATCGAACATGTTCCAGACCAAAAAAAAAAAAGTCTGGAACGCCCGCTTACACGAAAATTTGCCCAAGCCAGTTTTATCAGTCGGGAAGTCTTCTGAAAAAGTTTGGCAAAAATAAAATTTTTTCGACAAAATTTCCGGGAAATTTTCGGTTAATTTTCGGGTCAGTGATAAGATTTTTCTGGACATCCTATACAAGTTGATTACAATCCAGAAAAAGTTTGGTGACAGTGAAATTTTCACTGATATTTGCCGGCAAAGTCAGAGCGTTTGAATGTTTAATGGTTAAAGCGGCAAATTGGGGCAATGAACAAAGCACAATCACCTGAAGGAATTATCGTTTACAAGTGTAATGGATAACCCCTTGTTCATTGAGCTTCTACAGTGGTGATTGTTATAAGAACACAGAAGAACAGAGAAAAGTGATTACTGATGAGTTATTGTGGGGTAGTCAGGAGCATCTGACTATTTATGGGCCAACCAAGTTTAATTTATTTTCCGCATTCTGAAGATTCTGCTTTGTGGAGAGAATCTGAGTTTGAGTTATTGTGGGGTAGTCAGGAGCATCTGACTATTTATGGGCCAATCAGCGTCAAATATTTATTTTCCGCATGTGAGAATTCCGCTTTGTGGAGGGAATTCTGTTGAAGAATGGTGATTCGCAATCACGAAGTTAATGATGTGTCTTTGTCTCCGATGATGAATCTGCATACAAACTAATCTGTTTAGGGGGAGTAGCTGTGGATCGGAAGCCTCATCGAAGATTGCCCAATACATTATTAAGTCAGCGGAAGACGATATGAGCTTACACGTCTATATATTGGGATACACGCCAACGTCTGAGGGGGAATTTCTATAGTTGGTTGTTTTTAAAAAGATTGTTTTGTCTGAAGATGTCAGGAATGGAGAACACTTTGCATCATTAACTGAGAGTTCAGTCTAAGGGGGAATCTGCTGCAATGATGGTATTCTACCACGTGATTATCAAGCCAGAGCAGAGATTGACTGAAGATTGCAAGAGGTGTTTACAGCAATTCGCAAGCAACGTCCAAGGGGGAATATGTTGGTGCATGTTTTGTGGCCTTCGTTTGGCGAATAGTTTAGATTGTTTATGTTGTATGCTGTACACCTAGATAGTGGTCCACGCCGAAAGTCATCCATTCGAAAGAGCATTTTCAAATGGATACTCATTCGATCGAACCAGTCTCTGATTCGATCGAATGAGTCTGCTATTCGATCGAATAGGACTCAATCGATCGAATGAGTCCTGATCGAATAGCAGTGGGTATAAATACCCAGCTTTCAGGCGTGGTTTGTTAAGGATTTGCGTGCCCGGCGCCCAGGTGCTGTCCGGATGAGGGGGGAGGCCATGCTCGACCTCCCCTTGCCATAGATCGTGATTTCAGTGTTTAACAAGCATGTAATCTTTCTTTTTTATCAATGAAATCGTTTGTTTCGTGTTTGTTTCTATCCGTCTTTGGTTATCAAACCTTCCGTCTCGAACCGGCTCGGATCGTCTCGGTCCCGGCTGAACCAACAGTTCGTTTGGGGTACGGAACAGGAGGAGGCTTTTCTCGAGTTGAAGAACAGATTGACGCATGCCCCGATCTTAGCTTTACCTGATGGCACCGATGATTTGGTGGTCTATTCTGATGCCTCTTATCAGGGGCTTGGGTGTGTTTTGATGCAGCGAGGTCGAGTCATTGTTTATGCCTCACGGCAGTTAAAGCCTCACCAGGAGAATTATTCTACCCACGATTTAGAACTGACAGCGGTTGTGTTTGTGCTTAAGTTGTGGAGTCACTATTTGTACGGTGTTCCTTGCACTATTTACACTGATCATAAGAGCTTAAAGTATTTCTTCGAGCAAAAAGGAACTGAATATGCGACAACGTCGTTGGTTGGAATTGATTAAGGACTACGACTTGGAGATCATATACCATCCAGGTAAGGCTAACGTGGTGGCCGACGCGTTAAGCCGGAAGGAGAGACCAAAACCTATTCGGGTGAAATCCTACCAGCTTATTCTCAGACCCGACATTTTGAAACAAATAGCCAACGTCCAGAATGAAGCGTTGCAGGTGGAATGGATTATGTCAGAACGTGTTTGGGGTCAGGAGAAATTGTTGGAAGACGTCGGGGACGGGGTGAAGTATAAGGATGGTCGTTTATGGGTACCGAGGTATGGGGGATTCAGAGATAAAATTTTGGATGAGGCGCATAAGTCGCGCTACTCTATTCACCCGGGCGCGACCAAGATGTACCAAGACTTGAAGAAAAATTATTGGTGGCCTGTGATGAAATTTGAGGTGGCTCAGTACGTGAGTAAGTGTTTGACGTGTCTACAAGTTAAGGCCGAGCATCAGAAGCCATTTGGGAAACTTCAGCCGTTGGAAATACCTGAGTGGAAATGGGAGCATCTTACTATGGATTTCGTGACTAAACTGCCTCGTACTCCTAGGGGTAATTATGACACCATTTGGGTAATCGTGGATAGATTGACCAAGAGCGCCCATTTCTCGATGATATTGAACTCGATAGTAAGCTGAACTACGTTGAACAACCGATTGCTATTCTTGACCGTTAGGAAAGGCGTTTGAGAATAAGGTGGTTAGGCAGGTGAAGGTGCAGTGGAAACACCGTAGGGGTTTTGAGGCCACTTGGGAGTCCGAAGACGAAATGATGAAGCATTATCCGCAGTTGTTCCTGCCGCATCGGGATTCACGGACGAATCCCATTGTAATGGGGGTGGACTTATAACACCCGTTAATTCTGGTTTCAAGAATTAAAGCTTGTAGAGTATGTATAACCCTCGGGACTTAACCGACGTTTCTCGGAAGCCTTTACGTTATCCCGGTACGTTAAAGAACCCAACTATTCCTTCCATTTTTCCTTACACTCCAATCTAGAAGGACTAGAGTGTAACATCTTATGTTATAACAAAAAAAACCTAACCCTAGCCTTGCATTGTTGCGATCGGCAGGTAGGAGCAGCCCCAAGACCCACGATTTTCTTTTTTACAGACAATTCTAAGCCTTAGAACTTCAATTCAAGGTATGTACAACGATTCCCCAAGTCTTTTACACGTTGATTGATCCTTATATTGCGTGTATTGATCGAAAAACGTCGTGTTGTAGGCTAATCGGGTGGCTGCCCAACTGAGCTTTTCCGGGGCTGTTTCGAGTGAGGTTTTTGCATCAACATCCCGCGAGGTATGACATGTACATCATAGTATAATTTCATGGCCAATGGAGGTGTTTAGGTCGATCAATCGATTTTAGTTCGAAAACTAGGGTTTATCGGGTGTAGAATAGCAAATTGTTGAGTTTGATGCGTTAATTGATCGGGTGACTGATCGAATCAGTTTGTACAGAACTAGGGGGTTTAAGGGCTGTGGAAAAATTATTTTTTTTGATGCTCGGGCTGTTGGGGTTAGGGCTTCGTCAATCGAGTCGGCGGTGCGCGAAATTTCGTTTAAACGTTAAAGTAAGAGTTTTAAAAAGGAACCGTCAACCCTATCAACTCGGGTGCCATAATCTTGATGAATGAAAAGATTTAAAATAGAATTTGGTCCATTCGGGGCTGGTTCGTTAATAAATGGTTTTAAGGTTTATTGCACGCGCATTCGACCCGATTTGACTATCTATGGGCCTTGGGCCAAGTGTTGGGCCTTGGGCCAAGTTGTGGACCTTGGGCCGAGTGTTGGGCCTTGGGCCAATTTGTTGGGCTTTCGGCCAAGCATTGGGCCTTGAGCCAAGTTGTTGGGCCTTGGGCCAAGTGTTGGGCCTTGGGCCAAGTTTTTGGGCCTTGGGCCAAGTTGTTGGGCCTTGGGCCAAGTGTTGGGCCTTGGTCTAAGCATTGGGCCTTAGGCCAAGTTGTTGGGCGTTGGGCCAGGTTGTTGGGCGTTGGGCCAAGTTGTTGGGCGTTGGGCCAGGTATTGGGCCTTGGGCCAAGTTGTTGGGCATTGGGCCACATGTGGGGCCTTGGGCCACATGTGGGGCCTTGGGCCAGGTTGTTGGGCCTTGGGCCAAGTTTTTGGGCCTTGGGCCAAGTTTTGGGCTTGAACGGCCCATTAGGCAAGAGTGTTCTTACGGTCTAGTCTAGTAACGTGTTGTGTATAATTTACAGGCCCTTGCTTGTGATCGTGCACTTAGGAATTTCCTAGGTCATTGCAGGTATTCGTTTGATTTCAGGTGAGTTCATGATGCCCTTTTTAACTCTTTTAACTTTTTGGTTAGCATGCACACCTAAGTGTTTTCCTACTGGAGTAAACGTTTTAAACGATTTATATAGGCTTGCTAGCATATGGTAGGCCTTGGGATGTTAAATATATATATATATACACATTATTGCTTGGCCTATATCTGGCGATGTTGTAGTCGTTTCGACTACTGATGTTGTGTATGCCTACTTTGTGTTTGCATGCGCTGATGTTACGTGTTTGGGTTGTACGTTTGCTCGACCCTGATGTTATACGTGGATGTTATATATATATATACTGTGATATATATAGAGATGTAATTGAAAGGATGTTTACATATGCCTTTTGTATATGTATGTATGAGGATGTTTAGTTCTCGGTAATGAGGACTTAATGGATGTATCCTGTTACGTTTAAAACTTTTTGTTTGACTATCTTATCTATTACTACTGATGTCATTTACTTAAAACTTGAACTCACTCAGCTCAAGCTGACTTTGTTTGCATGTTAGTGTGAGTTTCAGGTTAGGAAGAGGATGCCTTATCGCTTGGACGTGCACGAAGCTATTTGGACGGTGAAGAGCATACGGGAATTGAAGTTTTACTATTAAACTTTTATTTTTGAAAGTTTTTATTTAAAGATAACTATGTTGATTTTGGGCAAAATTCCCGGGTTTTGGGAACTTATTTTATTATTTATGTTTTCCGCTGAATTATACTCTGAGATGTTTGTTTTAATGGAAAAAACGTTTTCAAGTTTAATTATTTACCTAAGTGTTTTGTATGATTACCAACTGTGGGGTTCCCGGGGTTTGGGGCCTTACAATTATTAAAATCCAATTTCCCTAGTTTTATTACATGTTGCAATTTAGTCTAGTCATATTTAAATCGTTACTCAATACAATTTTTGTCTAGTTGTATAAGTTTTTAGGCCTTGCAGATTGATCTTAAAGTTACTTTGTTGGTGTTCGCTCGATTATGTTTGTTCATCTGTGTCAGTTATTTAGTTCGTTTGTGTTCATTTACACAATTAACAAACAAACACATTCTGCCACGAACACATTAATTTTCTTAACAAACACGAACATGAACACACTCATTTTTTAAAGAACATGAAAAAGAAACTCATTTGTTTAATTGTTGGTGTTTGATCATTTGTTTGGTTAAAGTAAAACAAAGGAATACATACATGTCCCTTTCGTTTCTTCTTACAAGCCTAGATGCGCGCGTTGTCATTCAACGTGATCCGTAAAAGGATTTAAAATTGTAGCAAAATCCCAAAAATAAGAATACAATCATATTTTGTTGGTAATGGTAACAAGTATTCAAGATTTAAAGTCTAAATAACCATAAGAGCGTTTACAACACACTACGCAACCCGAGGTCCGGATATATGACAAAGGAATGAACTTGGGATGACAAGCTTCCTTTGTTCTGGAGCAAATTTGTGGAGGTGGGGTTTGTGAATACAAACCTGCAACAAACTTGCAAGGTGACATGTTTGTGGGACAACCCCCCCCCCCCACTTCTCTCTCTTTCTCTCTCATGCATACATACATATTATATATATACGCACACAATTATAATAAGATATTTATAACGAGATTTGTGAAGGTTTGTTGTTGTAGGAAAAATGAGCGTGCTTGAAATATAATGTGACGCTTATGTGACTGTTTATGAGGGTTTGTTGCTGTGGATGCTTTAAAAAGCGGTTAGAATGGTTTAATAGTTTTTCTCTCTCTCACCACATGTATTTAATAAGATAATATATAAATATATGTTAAACTGTTAAAAGTAATGTTATGACTCCAAGATCAGCAAATGTAGTTTTTAAAAGATTGAGTTTTGCAATTCAAAAATGGGTAGCAGCGCAGCTTGTTCCAGTTGGGACCAACATCCTTGATCCTTGAAGATCAACTATCCTTAGCGTTCGCAAATGTCTGCTGCCAGGACTAAGGATCCTATATGGTTCAACGATCCTCAACAGTTGACTTCGTATATATTTTATTTCTTTTGTAGGTGTTGAAACATGTTTACCAGCAATCCTATTTTCACGGAAGATGTATTTTACTAAGTCACCTCAGCTGGTCCTGCTTCACGTAACGGTCATGAAGAAATGGTAGACGAACGTGGCCTAGTTTATAGGGAAAGTTAATATCCGTTGTAAACTTTTTGTATATATTAACATTGAATTATGGGTGAACACACACAACACTCTTAGCATACTTAGAATTCTCGGAAAGATCACTTTGTACTCACATTCAGCCTAATTCCAATCTTTATAATCATCTTTGAGCATAATATAAACTGGTAGTGATAGTTTTCACTACCAGAGGTTTTTGTGCCGGAGGTATACTAGTTGCCAAAGGCTTTTCCTCGTATATATCTCGTTTTTCATCTTTTAGAATCATTTTTTTGTTCATTTTATTCATACAAGAATCAAATCTCACAAAAGAATTTGGTTACTTAATCCTTAAACCGATTTTGACCAAAACAATTTGGCGCCCACCGTGGGGCCATTGGTGCTTTAATCCCAAAAATTTCACCTTTATTCAATTTCTATACTCGAATTTATCACTTAATGGCCTTTCAAGGAAAAGCTGTTTCTACAACCGTTGCTTCAAGTATTTCGGATCAAATGTCTTCGCCACCACTACCTTCCTCCACGAAGCCACAAAAGCCCATACTATTGCTCAGAAGAAAGAGACTGTCGTTTTCTCTTGATCAAAATCCACTACTGTCTCCCAAGAGGTAACTGCTGACAATAATGTTTCTGTTTTGTGTGCGCAGATGAAAAACTATATGGAGCAACATAACAAAACCAACTAGAGGATCCTCCATGAGATTGAGGAGATCAAGATAACTAGGAAGACTGCTGAAAACTCAAGTCCCATCATCCCAGAGATACTTGACTTCAACACTCCAGATTTCCCAAGTCAAAGAGGTCCATGATCCTCTTATCATCAACAGGGGTCTTCGGATGTCTTCCAAAAAGGATCCTCTACCCAGCATTCACAAGGATCATTCATCTTTCAACAAGGATACTTGAGTCAATACTTAAGATCCTCTAGCCAAGTCTCACAAGGATCTGTCACCTTCCAGTCTGGACCTTCAGGTTTCCATCAAGGATCCTCTGCTCACCAGCTTCAAGGATCCTCTATCTTTCAACCAGGATCCTTGGGCGCACAGACAGAATCCATTGTTCATCAACACCCAGGATCCTACATCCCTTATGAAAAATAACCTCTGAAGGATTCACGATCAAGGCCAACTGAGATCCATGTTACATTTGAGAGAAAACCAGGTACACCTCAGTACGTATTTACCGATTAAGCAATTAAACGCTTCTTACGTAACGAGCAAACGATTAACCGAACGGGTCTGTTTATGACCTAGATATCTCGGGGGGGCATCTATAAGTGATATATGTTTAATATACGCTAATTTATTAGTTTTATGGCCTTAGTTCGATAGCAAGCAAGTTAAATGAAAACATGCTCGTTTAACTACCCGCTATAGATTTAAACGTGAAAGATAGTTATAAACCAAGCATTGTATCATCCGTTAAGCCGAAAAAGAATTACAAAACATTTATTTGAAATGTTTTAAGCGATCCTTGAAAATATTTCCTTGAAAATATTTTCGAATTTTACAAACGTATACCATGTTTTTATAAATTTACACAAAATTAGCCGAAAAACACTCAATTTCGCGTTGTTTGTCGTGCTCGACATATGTATTGCGCCAAAAACCGAACCCAAAATAAATTTGAACTTGGTCTTTAACGTCTAGGTTTGCAAATTAATATTGTTGGACAAAATGGGCCGGGGGACCAAGCCAAATCCCGGCCGCAATGGGGAAACCCCCCTGGGTTTCTTTCTTTAATCTTGACAATTTCTAGAAAACACACTCTGTTCTTCAATGATATACCAAAAGACCTTAGGTAATTTCATATTTTTCATCATTTTTTACAAGTTTTAATTAGGTTTAATACCATATAAACATAGTGTAATTGCTAAAAATCATTCCTAACCATGTAAAAATCCTAAAAATGGTCCAAAAATATGTTTTGATCATACACATGGTTAGGAACTTGGTTTGATAGTTTTTTTTGGCCATAAACAGGGATTAGAGGGTTTAAACGACGTTTTTACGGTTTAAAAGTTCGGTTTTATAACCTAGCCGAAACCGTAAGTTAAGGGGCTGTTGTGTTGATGAAACTTGCTTGGTTTTTGATATAGGACCTTTATTTGGCTTGCATAGAAGCACAAGAACCCAAAAATTTGATTATAAAGGCGAAAATGAATCAAAACCGCTAAGGTAATACCGAATCACTCGATTACGGGCTGCTTAGGATTCTATTGTGATGTGCATATTATTAGGTCATGAAATTTTTCAGGGACATCAGGGACCATATCATTGAGTCCCTTTTCAAATTTGGTAATTTTCCGACCATCTGAGAATATTTGGCGAATTTATTACCAAATTGGGATGTTTATTTGGGAAAAATAGTTAAAATGCTTCAAAAATTATGAAATTTTGTGGGGAACTCATATTTGGTATATTGTTATCACATATAAAATTTGAGGTCATTTGGAAAACCCTAAGTATGTTTTGTGTATTTGCGTTTATTTGAATTTTCATAGTTGTTTTTGGCTCAGAAATGATATTTGGCAATGCTGTTAGAGTTTGGGATTTTTCTAGGTTGTTTTGGAACAAATTCTAACCACTCAAAAATTTTGGTGGAATTTTTGAAGATCGTTTGGTATAAACGGATGATTTTCGGGCTAAATATAGCAGGTAAAATGAATTTTTATAAATTAATAAATGAGTAAATAATTCCAAAAATATTTTTATTAAAATCTATGTATTTTAATTGATAAGTGACTAAATTTTCATAATTTAATGATTAACGGATAATTAGTTGTGCTAATTTAAAGATTAATCAAATTCAATTCTGATAAAAACTGACGAGTTTGTGATTAACGAACCTGTTAGAATATCATAACATCAAGAGTGATCAAAAATCCTATTTTTGGGTAAATTAAGTAAAAACGAACTTTCTATGAGAAGTCTGGGCAATTTGGATAGATTATGCGCATTTTTCTCCAAATTAAACGGAAACGAGCCCCGTAGCGAATCCAGAACCCCAAAATGTGATCTTTCTTTATAACTTAATCATTTTATCGACCAACACATTTACCCAAACTTACTTCCCCATAATTGTTTTCTGAACACAAACAAACAACTTGTCCCAGCTGGGAAAATGGGAAAACTGAGCCAAGTTCGGTTTTAAGTATTAGACATTGAACAACATCACAATCTAAGCCTATTGACACTTTCTGGGTGTACCAGCTATACCCAGATTAGATATACAGCCTAGTTTAGTATTGAGATTATAATAATATTAATATTATTATAATATTGATTATAGGGACTAGTGATTACAAGTCAAGCAAACCCTGAACTGTCACACTACTGATTATCTTCTAAACCGTGAGTTTTATGACCCAACTTGTAAACTGCTTTTATGAACTTTTGGGGTGAAAAACATGTTGATACATATCTATATATACTCTGAACTGCTTGATGATGGGAATTATCTAAGTGCTAACACACAAAAGTCCCTACGAACACAGTGATTAACTTCGAGCCGGTGGCTTGTGAATAGTACTATTGGTTTGACAGTCCAAAATGGAGCCGACACGGTGTGCAGAGACATAAAACCGTTTGCACATGACCATAATTATACAAACACGCTATGTAGTGTTAGACATAGCTACTCGGGGCATGTTGTGGGCGGAAAGGGGGCCACAATGGTTGATTGAGCGTGGGTAATGGAGGCACGCAGCACGAACAGTCAAGGCTTCATTGTAGCTTAGCATAATTACATCATAAACATACAAACAAACGTACTTATGAACGTACATACATACATACTTGCGTATTTATGACTATGATTGTTGTACGCACAACTGATTTCTTGAAACTCGTGAAACTCACCAACTATTTGTAGTTGACCCGTTTTAACATGTTTTTGTAGTACTAGATTGGATTAGAAAATCAATGTGCTACGTGTTTGACTTGCGATTAATGCTAGGTGAATTGATGCAAGTGTGCCAGTAAGAAGTAAAGTCACTTAACAGGCTGGATTTAGTTTGTATCACCTAGTTGTAAACAAAGTTAGATCGATGTAACATATTGTAAACTAGTTTGTATTGTTCTTTATAAACAATGTGGTTGATACCAGAGGTGTTTGTTACTTTTCTGTTTTATGCTTCCGCAAATCGCTTAACGGGGTATGACAGAAGTTGGTATCAGAGCCATTGGTTATAAAGGATTAGGTTATCCCTTAGGGTGCCTAAAATATAACCGTAGGCTCGATTAACTCTGGGAAAATAATTAAATAATAAGTTAATATTATATACTGATGGATGTCAGGATGAACTTGTAGGGCAAGTGAGTTATTGTGGTCCGGAGCAAAATAACAGACATGCTTGTACGAGGGAATTCGGGGAGAAATCACGAAACGTGCGAGTAGGTAAAAATGGCAACATATGTGTATAAAAGGTAATGCTGAGTATGTATGTATGTATATATATATATAACACGCATACGTGCTTATCTGGAACAAGGTGTACGAATACGTATGCGTACTGTACTGTCAATAATACTAAGTCTCTGTGTAACAAATGTTGGGACTTATATTTTAGACCGACGCATCGAATTATTATTATTATGGGTGAAAAATAATTAATATTTTTGGTCTCAACCAAGGGTGGATGGCTTGAAGACCAAGTCATGCTAGACTAATATAAATAGATGTATTTGTTAATTTGTCTAGCATGAGTGTGTTGTCCATTAGGTGAGATCTAGGGTTTTATCCATAGGAGGGAGCCGCTGCCTCAGGGATGAGCTCTCTTGGAGGTGGCTGATATTTATTGTATGTATGTGTGTATGTATGAGTGCTCTGTATGACAATCTTTTGACTAATGAAATCATACTACCACTTCTTTATTTGTGTTTCGATTACATATATTTGTTCATCCAGTCTATTGTTCATTGTAACCGATTCAGGCTCTCTCCCAAACACTACTCATCCGTCCATAACACCTTTCAAGAGTGAATACGACTCGATCCTTGCTCAGATCCGAGCTCCTCCGTTAATAACGACCACTATTCACGCTAACCGTTCAGACTAACCGCTGAATCTGATTCATCTCGCTCTTTAATCCACCATGGACGTTAAACCGATGAGGTTTGTTGAAAAAATTTTAGGGTTTTGAAATTATTTGATGATTTGGGTAAAATTTATGTGGATTGATGTTTGGGTTGATGACTCGTTCAAAGATTCAACATCAATTTCATGTTTATTTGGTCATATTGGTGCAGATCTGATGTAACAGTGTTTCAGCTCGGTTTGGGGCAAAACTGTTATTGAAGATGATTTTCAGATCTGTAACGGCTGTTGATAGATTGAAATAGATGGTTGATATCGAGATGACTGGGATATTGCTACAACGATTAATTTCAGATGAAGAAGCTTGGTTCTTGATCTGAAAATTAGGGTTTTATGTGCTCATAATTGTTTCTGATATGAGTGTGTTGCTTGAACAGTAAAGGAAATATTGAAGAACATTGTTGCTGGTACAATCTGATATGTAGAAGTCAAGAATGAACAGGTACTAAGAGCAATCTAATCATTTTTCGTAGCAGTAGATGGAAAATGCAGAGGGAATATTCAAGCAAGTTCTATATTGGAAAATCATTGATTGATGATGTAGAAGAAAGGTCTGTTGTTCGAGCATCGATATGTGTACCCGAAAGGTATCTTATCTATTGCTCGAGTATAATGGACAAGACTGTCATGAAATATTACGAGCACAAGGAAATGTTTCTGCGGTTCGAGCGTCGATATGTTTACCCGAAAGGTATCTTATCTATTGTTCGAGCACAGTGGACAAGTCCTGAACTGTCATGTAGTATTACGAGCACAAAGAAATGTTTCTGTTGTTCGAGCATCGATATGTTTACCCAAAAGGTATCTTATCTATTGCTCGAGCACAATGGACAAGTCCTGAACTTTCATGAAGTCTTTCGAGCACAACGGAATGATTTTACTGTTCGAGCATCGATATGTTTACTCGAAAGGTAGCTTATCGATTGCTCGAGCATGCAAAGTCGAGCACACCAAGTTTGGATTCGAGCACATCAATCTATCTTTTGGTATCGAGCACACTTTGTTCTACTTGAGGAAACCTCTTCGAGCACACTTTGGCTCATGATCATGCCCATGAAAAAAAAAATACAAGTGTTTTCGAGGACACTTTTGCTTTTGAGCATGATCAGGAAAAGATAGAAAAAGACTAAGTATTTTCGAGCAAGGTCTCGAGCATACTCAATGAAAGACAGAAAAAGACTAAGTATTTTCGAGGATGGTCTCGAGCATGCTCGAGTAAAGACAGAAGCATGCTCGAGTAACGACAGAAAAATACAAGTGTTTTCTCGAGCAAGGTTTCGAGCAAGCCCTCGAGCAAGCTCTCCAGCATGCTCAATGAAAGAAAAACACGTGTTTTCGAGCAAGCCCTCGAGCAAGCTCCCCAGCATGCTCAATGAAAGAAAAAAAAAGAGTGTTTTCAAGCATGCTTGAGTAAAAACTGAGTATGCTCGTGAAGGGACTTTGACTTATGTGTGCTCGTGAATTGAATGCTCGTGAATGAATTACACTTGAGATTTTTGGTGTCGTTGACCGTTTGACCAAGCTGAGCTTTATGGAAGATATATACCAAGGGTGTTTTGGTATCGAATTTATCCAATCATCAAGAAGCAAAAGGAAATCAAAGCCTTATCAATTTTCACAGACTTCATCAAAGAGCTTTACAAGAACAAGTGTTGACCAAGCTTACGGATTCAATCACTTATGAGTGTCAACCAACATAATGTTTTGTTTATCTTTGTTTATTACAGAATCAACAAACTTGATAAGGATGGTCAAGGTTGTTTCACCCATACTTGATTTGAAGACACAATTTTCAAAGACAATTACAACGAAATTGGGGGAGTAAAAATTCTTGAATTTCATTGCAAATTGCTTGCTTCAAATCAAGTGAAAAGACTCAAGTTAAGGAAAAGTTGATCAAGATCGATAATCCAAGATTCTTTATAGATGTTTCAATGTTTGTGAGTTTTCAGATTTCCTAGTATGGTTGAGAAGATAGAGTCATCACTAGTAACATGGTGAACGGATGATCAGTAGAGTTTAACCTCCTAAGAAAACAGTCACTTGACAATCAAGAACGGGTTATGGTTGACTTGAATGCTATCTTGATTCAGGGAATGGTTTGAAGATGATTTACAAGGGAAGAAACAGATTTGAAGAATGGAAGATTATTTGATGATCACATTGAGTTTATTTCTTTTTGTGATGACTTTGTTACTTGAAGTTGATCTTTGAAGTTCAAAGCCTCGTTCAAATGCCCATACAAATGTATCCGAATGTGATATAGGAGAAATGATCTAAAATGAACAACGGGAGAAGCTTAACGTAAGGGGGAGAATTTCAATGAAAGACAAAGGGTTTTTGAGGTGATCATGGAAGAAATTCGATGGCATCGGTCTAAGGGGGAGATTGTTGGGACTTATATTTTAGACCGACGCATCGAATTATTATTATTATGGGTGAAAAATAATTAATATTTTTGGTCTCAACCAAGGGTGGATGGCTTGAAGACCAAGTCATGCTAGACTAGTATAAAGAGATGTATTTGTTAATTTGTCTAGCATGAGTGTATTGTCCATTAGGTGAGATCTAGGGTTTTATCCCTAGGAGAGAGCCGCCGTCTCAGGGATGAGCTCTCCTGGAGGTGGCTGATCTTTATTGTATGTATGGGTGTATGTATGAGTGCTATGTATGACAATCTTTTGACTAATGAAATCATACTACCACTTCTTTATTTGTGTTTCGATTACATATATTTGTTCATCCAGTCTATTTTTCATTGTAATCGATTCAGGCTCTCTCCCAAACACCACTCATCCGTCCAAAACACCTTTCAAGAGTGAATACGATTCGATCATTGCTCAGATCCGAGCTCCTCCGTTAATAACGACCATTATTCACGCTTCCGCACCGGGGCTCGGGTCTTGTCAACAAATATTATATTCGATTATAATAAATATTCATTTAAAATTTTAATTTATTAAAAATAATATTATATTTTATCATAATTAATATTGTACCTAACCATAACAAATAAAATATTTTATTTGGCCTAAAGTAATAATATTCTTTACCCTGAGTCCTACTATTGAAAAATATTATTTTTAAGACAAATTGTGAAAATGAAAGACGTTGAAACGGTAGTCTCATATTGGATGTAGAAGTGATGTTGCCTGTAAACAAGAATGCAAGGACGTTCTAGCAAGTCCAAAGTAAACCTTGTTGTATGATTGAATCACAGACCGAGCGTAAATTCAAGGCCTAGAAAGGAACTGTGGAAGGTATGATATACGTACGTTCATCTCAAGGGAACACGACACTTCTCGATTCGGACCTAATCTTTATCTCACATACCAGTTCTAACAACAAATTGAACTGTTTCCTAGCTATCTCTCCACTCCCATTATTTAAAAATAAACACTAATCCCAAGAAAATACTTAGAAAAGAGTATGGTTCATCAAATTATAAATATAATAGCTATCCTATTAAATTTTTAATAATATAACAAACCGTAACCACCTACATATATCATACACCAGTTATGAAAATGATAATTCTTCTATACCTCACTAGTACCACCGACCTTGATGAACCTTCTTAACTAATAAATTATCAAATCATCAGTGCATAAGTATCTCTAACCACTCCTATATTGTTGCCACTCCGTTCAGTTTATCAAGAAAGAAAACCCTCATTCTCATGGACCAATGATGTGTCTTGGATTATAGAGATCATGCTTACTCCCAATTAATAAATTATCACTTTTAGTAGACCTAGCACGTTTGCGTATATTGAGTGACCTGATGAAATAATATTCTGTAATTATACTTAATGTTTTGGTCAAAAATTAACAAATGTGATTTTGCAACCAAATTAATAAAATGGGACTAGGTACTTGTAAAAATGGCTTGAACACAGAGATTTGTTGTGAGGAAAAAACCTGTTATCCTGAGGATTACAAGAAAAAAAAACCCCGAGTGTTGAAAACTAGCACCACCAGTTTATAAAAAATGAAAATCGGTTACAAGTGTGGAGCTAAAACTCGATCGTGATTACAGAGAATGCGAGTACTAGTAAGTCTCGTGTGTCTAGAGTGTGTGTGTGTGTGTGTGTGTGTTATGATCCAGAATCTAGCTCTATTTATACAAATAATAAGCTAACAAATATTCCTAAAATTCCGGAGATGATTGACTCCTTCCATTTAGTCACGTTTCCTTTTTTACCACGTCCTATTAACTGCAAGTGTGGGTCTTTAGGCAATTATGACGACATCTTTTGACCTGGTAAACAAGGAAAGACCGAGAAAAATATTGTTAGTTATACAACATATTTAGGATACCTGTTACCTTGGAGAATACCATATTCTGGAATTATCCTGAACATATTGCTTGCTGAAGATGCTGAAAATCCGAGCCCTAACAATTGTCCCCAAATTTAACAGTTGTTGGCATGGATTACAGCTGCAAATTTTTGAAATTCGAACCCCGCGTGGCGATAGATTGGCCACACGTGTGAGTCATCCGTGAGTGAGTACACCCTAGAACCGTCAAAACCCCTTTGTTATCTTATGTTTATCTAGGATAAATATTTTAAACCTTCGACCGATCATTATCCAGGTAAATTTCTTTCTCTCTTTGCTCTTCATCTTCAATCACTATGAGTAAAAAACTCAAGCTTTCCGCCATCAAGTCCAGGCTCTAGAGGCTAAGGCTGCTGGATCGGAGACTCTTTTTGGGATGTGGCATCTTGGGAGAAGATTGTGGAGGAACTGAGCGGAGAGAATGTGGAAGAGCCGGTGTAACACCCGTTAATTTTCGGTTTAAATATTTAAAGTTTGTAAAGCATGTATATCTCTCGAGACTTAACCGGCATTCCTCGGATACCTTCTCATCATCCTGGTACGTTAGATCATTTAAACTCTCCCTCAAGCTACTATATCTTTCAAACTCTAAGAGCTAAAGTGTAACATTTTGATTATAACACAAAACCCTAGCTCCTCCCCCTCCTTTCTGCGATCGGCACTCCAGCAGCCTCCCCTACCTGCGATTTTCTTTTTTCCAGCCATCATTAGGGTCTAAAACTTCAATTCAAGGTTAGTTTTATGTTTTCCCAAGTCTTTTAAACCTTAATTGATCATATTAACGCGCTTATTGGTCGTTAGGGTTGAGTTTTGGTTATAACGATTTCTGACAGATTCGTACTCGTTTATTGTTTGGTCTGTAAATCGATGAAAGTGTATTGTTTTTGATCAATTCTTGTTTCTATGATGTTCTACTTTGAGTCTAGTTTCCAGAAAGGTTTAATACGTAATTTTTGGACGAGATTTGAATACTTTTTATGATTTTATAAGATCGAGTGTCAAAGCTGATGTGGGATGACGGATTCTGTTCTGTCTTTCCGACATCATAACTCTTTTTAGACAAGTCCAAATTGGTTGGTTCCACTTCTGAAAGTTATTATTTTGAGTTAGGAACCAAACCCAATTGGAATTGTTTTAATTGGCTAGGTAATGATTTCTATAAAAATAAAACCATTTTGTTGCGCACTGAAATAGCTGCACATAACTTTCTGTGTTGGAGGAATTTTTATGATTTTTGTGTCCACTGAAAAAATATAATAAAAATAATTTTATAAACCTAAGATATTTATTAAAGTTTGGTAAAAATTTAATAATTTATTTCAAAGTTTATCCTATGTAATTAAATGTATCTTCGCATGCTAAAATCTGCCCGTTTTACTTGTTATTGATCGATAAATTCGTTTTAGGCTTAACCGGTGGATGTTCAATTGTGTTCTTGTCGGGGCTGTTTGAAGTGAGTTTTTGCACCACAATATTCCTAGGTATGTCCCATTTAACATACTTTAAAATCATGTCTTTTGGTACTCATTTTATTGGTCAACTAGTTGTTGTTTGAAAGATAGTTTTCAGTTAGCTAGAACGGTAGATTGTTGCGTTTAACGCGAGGGATGAAGTAAGTTATGACCAATTCAGTTCAGATAGCTTCGGTTTAATATACGGGCTGTTGGAAAAAGATTTTTATAAGTATTGGGGCTGAATTGGTTGTCGGTTACAACGCGCATTTGCGTTTATTGAATAGTTAGTGCGTTGTACTTGCGAGTTACCGACCCATTTGACTCGTGTAGCGTCGTGTGGACTCGTTGGCTTTGAAATTATCATATTGGGTCCACACGGGGCTGAGTTGGATGTTAATTTCCTAAACGACCCTTAAATGCGCGTATTAGTATCAACTAATGCTTCCGGGGGTAATTTGGGAATTCTTTATTCCCGGGAGTATCTAAGGGTCGTTTTGGTGAGTGTGAGGCCTTGGGGGCTGTTTTGATTTAGTTTGATGAGGTCGAGGCTTTAGGTAACCCGAACCGCGTTAGAACGTCTCGTAGGATAAACGAGTCATCTTGATGTCATTAGTATTGATTGAATGTAAACCGACAGGTGTTTGAGTTTTGGGATTACTTAGGGATTCTCTAGCTCATGGTGAATCCATGTCTTGTATCAGGTGAGTTCATGATGCCCCCTTTTAACTCTTTTTAAGATTTTGGGCTAGCATGCACACCTAAGCGATTTTGCTTGATGAAACGTTTAAACTATTTTATATATGCTTGCTTGTATATGGTAGGCCTTGGGATGTTATAGTATGTATGTATGTATTATTGTATGGCCAATATTTGGCGATGTTAGTAGTCGTTATCGACTACGGATGTTACGTATGCCTACTTTGTGTTTGCATACGTTGATGAGATGTTACGTTTTTGGGTTGTACGTTTGCTCGACCCTGATGTTATTACTTGGATGATATATATGTAGGTATATAATTATAAGGATGCTTTTTTTTCATATATAATTATAAGGATCTTTATATATATATATATATATAAGGATGATTACTTATTGTTGATGATAGCCTAACTGTTTTGTCCCGTTTATTTGGCCTAACTATTATATCCCTTTTATTTTAAAACTCTTGGAATTACTATTATGATTATTATTATTATAGATGTTATTTATTAAAACTTAAACTCATTCAGATCAAGCTGACTTTGTGTGCATGTTAGTGTGAGTTTCAGGTTAGGAGATGGATACATTGCCGCTTGGACGTGCACAGAACTACTTGGACGGTGGAGGGCATGCTTAGTCCGAAGTTTTAATAATAATAAACATTTTTCTTTTAAACGTTTTATTAAATACATTTCAAGATTGGTTTTAGGCATAATTCCTTGGTTTTGGGAACTTGTTTTATTAATCATGATTTTCCGTTGAATTATACTCTGAATTGGGTATTTTGATGGAATGAGCTGTTTTTGGGTTAAGTATTTTTGTAAGCATTTTGTATGAATACCAACTGTAGGATTCCTTGGATTTGGGGTCTTACTGCCGGGGCCGAGAACGGCGGATAAGGTGGCTGATGAGGCGGTGAAAGTTGGCGACTTGCGAGGCAATGAAGGATCAACAGGGCAATGATGGCGATAAAGACAAGGCCTGAGCCCGGTTTTTGTGAATGTTTTTTTGTGGTTTATGATGGTTGGTTGTAGGTTTGTGGTTTATGATGGATGGAACTTGTGTTTTGAACAGTTATGCTTAGGATAATAGGGAAATATGGGTGGAGGGATCTTGAGTTTCAAGACGAAGCCCATATTATCCTGAGCTTTAATTATCTGACAATGCCTGGGTGGAAGAGTCTTCTTGTTTGTTCAGAACGAAGCCTGGGAATTGTTCTTAAGTTCCTGCAATCTCCGTTAGTAATGACATAATCTTTTGTCCTTTACATTGTATGTTATTTGCCTGATATTTTAGAAAAATTATCTCGATATGCTGTAAACGTAACATGTCCAAAATGGTTTAAAACTTATCTATTTTCAGAGTGATATATCCTAAGGATAATATATCCAGAAAATATGTTTTCAAGACTTATCATATTTGAAAGTACAATATCTTATATATATGGAAAATATATCATTATGACTTATTATATTTAGGGAAATATCTTAAGTATAACACATCTCGAAGATATACGTTTTAAATCTCTATAGATGAGAGTTAATACTATTAAGCCAAAAGATCATATTTTAAAAGAAAATAACGTGCAAGGCAAAATTATATATAAAAGTGTACCTTTGCAGCAGATATTAAGTTAACAAGCTTACACATGATGTTCCCAATTGTTGGGTCTTCACGCATCATACTTTTGGAATTTGTGCTATCCGAGTTAAAATTAACTAACTCACATTTTTTCCCTTCAGCAATTTTATCAAACTTCGATCTAGCAAAATCAAGTTAGACAAATCTGGCGATGAAGCCTTTACTGGGGTAAACCCGATATGCTGGCGGCAAGGCCTTTATGTGAGATCCATGAAAAAGACCCATTATGTATTAAGATAAAATATCTTAAGGATAATATATCCTTAAAACTTATATAAATGTGAGTTGTCATAATTAAACCAAAAGATTATGTCTTGAAAGACAAAATATGCAATAAGACTAAGTGTAAAGAGTACCTTTGTAGAGAATACTTATAAATTTAACAAGCTTACATATGATGTCCCTGAATGTTGAGTCTTTATGGATCATGCTTTTGGAACTTGCTAAAATATAACTCAGTGACATCTTTATGCTTAGCGACTTGGCCGATCTCCGATATGTCAAAACAACGTTAGATAATTCTGGCGATAAAGCCCATTTACTGGCGATAAAGGCTTTTTACTGGCGACAAGGCCTTTACTTGAGAGACATGAAAATGTCTAAACCTTAGATAACACTGGGGAAAGTCCCAAACATTCGGACATGAAAATGTCAAAACTTTAGATAACATGAAAATGTTATAAACCTTAGATAACATGAAAATGTTATAAACCATATGTATGATACGTCTGCCACTTATCTTAAGGATTCAGTATATAGCCAACAACAAACGGATTATCAGCTGGTCTGGTCCGCCTGCCTCGAACTATATCTGAATCATCGTGTGCTCCAGGTGGCGTTAGAAAGGTGAAGACCTTTAAACCTTAGAAGATATCAGGGATATCATATTCGTGCGCTCCAGGCGTTCGTTAGAAAGGTCAAGACCTTTAAACCTTAGCAGATATCAGGGATATCATATTTGTGTGGGAGGTGATCATCCTCTAACTGTTGTCAACATAACAACGTATCCTTAGGATAACTGCAAAACACTAAACTTTTGATGAGGGGTGGGTGTTAGCCTGGCTAACACCCCTCTGATGCTTAAGTCAGTAAAGTTGATAAAGAGAAAATAAAGTTTAAATATGAAACAATGTAAAAGTAGAGCAGGGAACATACCTTTATCCTAAGATGTTGAGAATATGAACATACCAGTTAAGGATACTAACAAAAATATGCCTTGAGATGGATAACATTCCAAGCTCTTGGTATAGGGACTCCCCTCATAGTGATTAACCTGTAGGCCCCTTTGCCTGCTTCTGAATCGATCACGAAGGGACTTTACCACTTTGGAGCTAGCTTTCCATCTGCTGGGTTAGTGGTATTCTAGAATGCCTTTCTTAACACCATGTCCCCTACTTGGAATATTGAATTCTGATGATTTTGTTGTAGGATTTGGCGATTCTTTGTTGATAGGCTGCCATTCTGATCTTAGCTAGATCTCTGAGCTTGTCAATAGTGTCAAGGTCTTCAGTGAGGCTTTGGTTGTTGGATTCAGTATCTTGGATGCTGGTTCTTGCTGTGGGGATCACCATCTCTGTAGGGATAACAGCGTCGGCCCTAAACACCAAAGATAAAGGTGGTTGACCCGTTGCATTTTTTGAAATGGTCCTATCAGCCCAAAGAACAAATGGTAGTTCTTCAGCCCATTTTCCCTTCTTGGATCCCAATTTCTTCTTCAAATTGTTGATGATGTTCTTGTTACTTGACTCTGCTTGACCATTGGCTTGAGGATGTACTGGAGTTGAAGTCACCATCTTGATTCCCCAACTTTCACAAAAGTTGGTTGTTCTACTACCGATGAACTGTGATCCATTGTTACAAATAATCTCAGCCGGGATACCAAATCTTGTTAGGATATTGCATTTGATGAATGAGATCACATCCTTTTCTTTAACTTGGAAAAATGCCTCTGCTTCGATCCACTTGGAGAAGTAATCTGTCATGGCCAGCATAAAGACCTTTCCACCATGAGCCTTGGGCAGCTTTGCCACAATATCCATTCCCCATTTCATAAATGGCCACGGGGATATGATAGGATATAATGGTTCAGCTGATTGATTCAAGATGTTGCTGTGTCTTTGACAAGCATCACATTTTCTGGAAAAGTTCATTGCGTCCTTCTTCATTGTTGGCCAGAAGTAACCTGTCCTCAGTATCGTGGATAGTAAGGCTCTACCCCCAGTGTGGTTTCCACAATCACCTTCATGTATATCCTTGAGAACTTCTTATGCTTTTCTTGATATTCCAAGCATCTCAAGTATGGACCTGCAAGTGATTTTCTATAAAAAAACATCATTTAGGATAATATACTAGGTTACCTTCATTCGGAAAGCTCTTGGATTTTCTCCTTCTGGGATCTTGTTATCCTGAAGATACCGTATAATAGGATGGGTCCAGGATACTGGATAATCATCCTCAGTTTTTGAAATTTCCATGACTTCATGGTCCTCCTTTGTTGTTGTAGTCAAGATATGTATGATGGGTATCTTGATATCACCTGGTATCTTGAGAGCTGATGCCAAATTTGCTAAGGCATCTGCTTCAGTGTTCTCTTCCCTTGGTACCTGTACTATATCAAATGTTTCGAAACACATAGCTAATTTCTTAACTATTTCTAAATATTTTGCTAAGTTTTCTGCATTCACTTCATGTCCTGAGCTAGTTGTAAACCAGCTATTAAGGCTTCATATTCAGCCTCATTATTAGTAGTCTGAAATTCACAAGATATAGATAGAGGTATTATGTCCCCCTATGGCGATTTTAACAGGATACCTAGACATGTTCCTCTTATGTAGAGGCACCATCAGTATGCAAAGTCCAACTCTCCTTGACGTCTAATTATTGAACTTCCTTTTCAACTTCTTTGATTATATCCTAGCTAAAATCAGCCACAAAGTCGGAAAGTGCTTGAGATTTGATGGTTATCCTTGGCTCATACAAGATATCGTATGCACTAAGTTTTATAGCCACTTTGCCATCCTACCTGACATTTCTGGTTTTCTCAAAACAGCTTTAATAGGATAATTAGTCTTTACATGAATAGCATGAGTTTCAAAGTAATGTCTTAATTTAGTACAAGCCATTATAAGTGCTAAAATTAACTTTTCAAGATAAGAATACCTGGATTAAGCATCTAGTAGACTTTTACTTACATAATATATTGAGTGTTGTTGACCTTCATGATCTTAGACCAAGACAGCACTTATTGCGCTCCCCGAAACGGCTAAGTACAAAGATAGTGGCTCACCATCAACTGGCTTCATTAGGAGTGGTGCTGAGGATAAGTATTCTTTCAGGGATACCAATGCTCTTTCTTGTTTTTCTCCCCATTCAAACTTTTAATTCTTCCTCATGATATCATAGAAGTCTTTACACTTCTTTGAAGATCTTGAGATGAATCTGTTGAGAGCTGCTATTCTTCTTGTCAACCTTTGGACATCTTTGACCTTTCTTGGCGATTTGACATCCAGGATAGCCTTGATCTGCTCAGGGCTTGCTTCTATTCCTCTTTTGGTGACCATGTATCCAAGGAATTTTCCTGCTTTAACTCCGAAATGACACTTGGCTGGATTCAACTTCATGTTGTATTCATCCAGGATATCAAATGTTGTTGCCAAGTCCTTGAGATGATCCTCGGCTTTCTTTGACTTTACCACCATATCATCTATGTAGACTTCCATCGTGTCCCCCAGTTGGTTTTTGAACATCATGTTGACTAGCCTCTGGTATGTTGCACCTGCATTTTTTAATCCAAAAGGCATTGCAGTATAACAGTATATACTTGTGGGAGTCATGAAGGCTGTGTCTTCTTGATCTGAAGGCTCCATTTGAATTTGTTGAAATCCTGAGGATGCATCCATGAAGGTTAGCAGTTAATGGCCAGCAGTTGCATCCACCATTGAGTCAATGTGTGGGAGTGGAAATGGGTCTTTTGGACAGGCCTTATTTAGGTCTGTGAAGTCCACACACACTCTCCACTTTCCATTCTTCTTCTAGACTACAACTAGATTGGCTAACCATCTAGGATAGTGGACTTCCCTTATCATCTTGGTTTTAAGTAACTTCTGCACTTCTTCTTGTATGATAATGTTTCTCTCAGGTGCAAATTTCCTTCGCTTTTGATGTACCGGCCTGAAATATTTATCTATACCAAGTTTATGAGTAATTATAGATTTAGAGATACCTGTCATATCTTCATGTTTCCAGGTGAAGGTAGAGGCTCTTTTCTTTAAGAAGGATACCAATCCTTGTTCGATATCCTCAGGCATACCTGATCCAAACAATACTTTGATCTTGGTATCCTGAGGATCCAGGGATACTTCTTTCACTTCTTGGTCTCTAGCTTGCAGGACCTTCCCTGGTTGCTTCTGTAATTGCTATGCCTGAGTGGGCTTTGTAGTCCACTTCATTGATGCAGCATAGCATTCCTTTGCGTCTTTCTGATCGTTTTCAATCTTGATAACTCCCCATGGACTTGGAAGTTTCACACATTGATGACAGGTTGAGGGTACTGCCTTCATGCTATGGATCCAGGGCCTGCCTAATATCACATTACAACAAGACAATGAGTCAATAACACAAAACTTTTGTAGAGAGTTAGTTCCCTCAATATATATTGGAAGTTTGATTTCTCCCAAAGTATTCTTGGTCTTGCCACTGAACCCTACGAGGACTGAGGATTTCGGGATAATCTCCGTTTCCGGGATATCCATCTTCTTCAAGGCATCCATTTGGATAATGTTCACAAAGCTTCCTCCATCAACGAGTATCCTGCGCACAAAACAGTTAGCTATACATAAAGTAATTACCAAACTGTCATGACTGGGATCCACAAGATCACATCTATCCCTGTCATCGAAAAATATGATTCTTTGAGTTGTCAGAGTGGAAGTGCGGAGAGGTCTTTCTCCGTTGTCCATCTTTCTTTCTTTGGAACGCTTCTTAGCTGCTGAATACGAGGTCCGCAGATGTCAGATCCTCCCGAGATAAAGGATACAGCCTTAGCTCCGGGTGGTGGAGAAGGTGCCCTTTCAGGTATCTTGATAGGATCCTGATTCTTGCTCTTGTTTCTTCCCAACGGTTCCTTCAGGTATCCTTTGCTGAGAAGGTATCCTATTTCCTTCCAAAGTGCTATGCAATTTTCAGTGCGATGGCCAAAATCTTCATGGAATGCACACCATTTGTACTTGTCTTTGCTGGATCAGGGTTTTTCGTTTTTCTTAGGCCATCTAGCCTTGTCACCTAAATCCTGCATGGCACAAATCACACCACCAATATCAAGGTTAAAGAAATATTCGGATATTTTAGGATACTCTTCGTCATCTTCATCTTCTTCCACAGCATTTATCCTGGGATTACCCTGCTTGGAATAAGGCTTCGGCCTAAAGAACTTTTGGGGAGAGTCAGACTTCCTGTTGGTAGACTCATACTTCGGGATAACCAAACTTCCATAAGCCTTCTTATCATCCTCTAGCCGGATGTGTCTTAACGCCCTGTTTCTGACTTCATCAAGATTCCTGCATGCAGTCATGACAAGATCATCATAGAAGGGTGAATCCTTCTTCAATCCCATCTTAAGAGCTTCAACAGCAGCCGCCATGTCAAGGATGGGAATTTCCAAAGCTTCCCTGCTAAATCTAGTTATGTAATCCCTTAAGGATTCATTATTATAGTGAACAATTCTATATAAGTCCCCTGTCATTTTATCAAAAGATCTACTACAAGAAAATTGATTATTGAACAAGTTAATCAAATGAGCAAATGAGTTAATAGTGTTGGAAGGAATACTCAATAACCATTTGAAAGCTGGTCCTGTCAATGGGGATGGGGTTGATCTCCATCCTTTCTCTATACTGAGCAACGTGTTCCTCAGGATATGTGGTGCCGTCGTACAGCTTCATGTTGGGAGTTTGGAATTCCACGTCACATATAGGCCAAGTGAACCTGGATAACCTGTGACTGCCTACCGGAACTTCAGCTATGGGACGGATTATCCCGGGGATACTGGAAATCATATCCTTCATTTTCTACAATTCTTTGGCTATCTCGGGAGATATTCCCTTATTTTGCACAGATCCACGGTTAGTGTATAAATTCGAATTAAATAAATTGTTACTGAGATGGTGGCTGGGTCTCTAGTATCCTGAGCCTTAAGGACTGGCATTTCCATTGAAGGTATCCTCAGGATAAGGTGACGCTTGCACTTCAAAGAACACCATGGGAGATCCTGATGAGAATATGCCAGCTGGCATGGTTGAACGAGGCTGCATGTTGATGGAATATGGCCTTGTAGACGTGGGTAACTCCGAGGATACCGGAGGGTAAATTCCCCAGTATCCTTATTGCTGCTGAAACAGAGTCCTTGTTGATTGTGTCCCCAAGGATCCGGGATTCTAAAGGATAGATGATCCTAGAGAACCAAAATCAAGAACCCTGGGCATGACTGGAGTAGCCTCCTGCCCTGGCTTCTTTTTTATCCCTTCAATTTCCTTAAATAGCCTTGAGTTGGTCTTTTCTTGCCGCTCCATGTGTGTTTTGACCTATTTCATCAAAGCAAAAATGTCATTGTTAGAAATAATAGGATCTACCCGTGTAGAAGTTCTCGCGAATGGTGGAATTTCTCCTCTAGGCTGAGTGTTCTTTTTCGGCATTGGTGGAGGTCCTGGGTTGACATTTGAAGCAGCGGTGACCACCGGAGCAAAGACTGAACTATTTTTTGGTTGTGAGGCCATTATAAAGGGAATGAAAGTGATTGAGAATGAAATAAACGGATTTCAAGGGTTGAAGCACCGATCGCCCCACGGTGGGCGCCAAATTGTTTTGGTCAAAAATTAACAAATGTGATTTTACAACCAAATTAGTAAAATGGGACTAGGTGCTTGTAAAAATGGCTTGAACATAGAGATTTGTTGCGAGGAAAAAACATGTTATCCTGAGGATAACAAGAAAAAAACCCCGGGTGGTGAAAACTATCACCACCAGTTTATTAATAACGAAAATCGGTTACAAGTGTGAAGCTAAAACTCGATCGTGATTACAGAGAATGCGAGTACTAGTAAGTCTCGTGTGTCTAGAGTGTGTGTGTTATGATCCAGAATCTAGCTCTATTTATACAAATAATAAGCTAACAAACATTCCTAAAATTCCGGAGATGATTGACTCCTTCCATTTGGTTACGTTTCCTTTTTTACCACGTCCTATTAACTGCAAGTGTGGGTCTTTAGGCAATTATGGCGACATCTCTTGACCTGGTAAACAAGGAAAGAAGGCGAACAATATTTTTAGTTATACAACATATTTAGGATACCCGTTACTTTGGAGAATACCATATTCTGGAATTATCCTGAACATATTGCTTGCTGAAGATGCTGAAAATCCGAGCCCTAACACTTAATAACACCCTAAGGTCAAGAAGAGTATACAAATGCCTCTCTACTACAACATACTGTTTAAACTTATAACAAACAAATGTCTACTTACAGGATAAAACAGTTACTCAATGGTGGGTTACATCTTTATAATTGTTGTACAAATTGTGAACTATTCGTGATTGTTATAATGTATGCTCGGATAGATAAGGATAGTATGACAATGTTGTGTATAGTTAGATACTCCATGCAAGCATTTGGGAGTGTGCTATGCTAATATGGGAGACAATTTGGATCTATTAGTACAAACCTTGACCATTACTGGGTTAAAACTACTTGTCACGGGATGACAATTTTCGATACATACATGCAAGCAATGGCCTTATCAGGCTAGATCTATGTACTATCCTGGGTATATGGATATATAATTCGGTGTGGGTAATATGTATCTGCTATTTGAATTACCTGAATGTTAGCGAATGTGATTCCCAGCGCAATGAGTTATAGGGAAAATTACTATTATGTGAAGTTTAATTACTTATCATTATAGAATGGCCCCGAAGAAAACAAACACGTGATTTGAGGCAGCTGTGGCTGAAATGATTGTTCGACAACTGCAGATAGTAACTCTAACAATCACAGCGCAATTCGCTGTCGGTATTAATATAACAATAAATACAAATTAAATGTCAAACACTAATACGGCTACGAATATTATTTCGCCGCCCAATACTAATACAGTTACAAATGTTATTTTCATGATAAATACGAACATTGTCACGAATAATACCCCCCCCCCCTAATCGAGCACTAATGCTACTTCCGATAATGATAATTTCCCCCACTAAATGCCTTTAGTAACAAAAATCTCTTACCGAACATGAATACTGGTCGTAACAACAGTGATCCTTCACGAAGGGGACTTCATACCTATGCAGACCAATGCTCCTACCGGACCAACTCTCGACACCAAAACAATATATCCTAACATAGATATGGAGTGGGATCTTTTGATCACACGAGAGGTAACACTTACAATAACTTATCTTTTGGTACTAATCATGGTGGTATGCAGGATGCAGGGATCAACCAAGCCATAGCCCGAGAGTTACAGAAACTCAAGGACATGATATCCAGTGTACCGGGAGTTATCAAACCCATCCCTGAGATACCGGCATGGAGTCATAACATATCCAGATTCGCTCCTCCAATCTGTGATGCTGAAATACCAAAGCACTTCACCGCCCCTAGCATGAAATTGTACGATGGGTCCACTAATTCTGAGGAACACGTAGCCTTATAATGAGAGAGGATTGAAATTAAGCCTGTTCCAGAAAAACTGAAAGAAGCTTGTTTATGCAAAGGCTTTGGATCAACACTCACAAGATCTGCCCTCAATTGGCTGCTAAGACTTCCTCCCTATTCGATTACTTTTTTTTCTCATTTGATTAATCTGTTTAATAGTCAATTTTCATGTAGTAGATCCTTTAAAAAATTAACTAGTGATTTATATAGGATTGTCCAACCTCATGGGAAACCCCTTATACAGTTCCTTACCAGGTTTGGGAGAGAGGCCTTGAAAATTCCAAACCTGGATGTCTCGACTGCTATTGAGGCATTCAAAATGGGATTACAAAAGGACTCTCCATTTTATCAAGATCTTGTTATGACCCCTTGCAGGAACTTAGATGAAGTCCGGAATATAGCTCTAAGGTTCATCAGATTAGAAGAAGATCAGAGGATACAAGATCTACTGAACACTCCAACAAAAAATGAAACTCAAAACAAGAGACAAGGATCCTACTTCATGAATAACAATTCCAAACCATATCCCAAACCGAATGGCCAAAAGATCAATGCTGTGGAGGAAGAAGAGGATGATGAAGATTGTCCAAGGATATCGGATTATTACTTCTCTGTGGATATGGGAGGAGTAATGCTTGCTGTTAGAAGCTTGGGTAATAAAGCAAGATGGCCAAGGAAGAATGAGAAGGCACCTCCCCCAAAAGATAAATCAAAGTGGTGTGCTTTTTATGAAGACTTCGGCCACACAACAGAAGATTGCATTGCCTTGAGGAAGGAAATCAATTACCTCCTCAGCAAAGGCTATCTCAAGGAGCTGTTTGGAAGAAAGAAGTTAAGGACCCAGGATCCTGAACTGTTCCCGGAAAAAGCTGCTCCACCTCCTCTAGAATCCCAAGTTATTAACATGATCTTCGGAGGCTCCGACATATCCGGAACTTCTTATTCTACGGCGAAGAAGCACGCTAAAGAATGTAAGTTGGAAAATGGTGAAAGGCCAATCAGGACTTCCACCACAAATGAGAAAAAAGTCATCTCTTTTGATGAGGATGATCGAATCAATGTCCAGGATCCTCATCACGATGGTTTGGTCATTACTCTATTTATTTCTAACCATTATTTCATAGGATCCTTATTGACAGCGGGAGTTCAGTCAATATCATCCAGCTGGAAGTGCTCAAAAACATGAAAATTCCAGAATCCAAAATCGTCCCAAGATCCTCAGTTCTTGTAGGATTCAGTGGAGAAACAAAGAACACACTGGGGGACATCAAACTTCCCATCTACTTCAAAGGAGTAAACTCTATTAAAAAAATTTATGTTATTGATATTTTGTCTTGTTGCAATGTTTTTCTTGGCAGGCCTTGGATACATGAAATGAAGGCAGTTCCCTCTACCTACCATCGGTGTGTAAAGTTGCCTACTCCATGGGGAAAAGCAAAAATTGAAAGTGATCAACAAGACGCCAAAGATTGCTATACTTCTTCGATAAAGCCTACAAAGAATCTAAGGGAAGCATAGCAATTACAGAAAATGAGGAAGAACATCATGGAGACTAGGGAACAAGATTCCAAGGAACTAGTCTTACACCAAAAGGATCCTGATGATAAACTCATAATTAGAGTGGAGATTCAAGAATCCATCGAGAAGGATCTAATATCCTTCTAACGACGAAGAAAAACAACTTTTGCATGGAAACACGCGGATATGACAGGTATTTCTAAGAACATTATAACTCATAAACTTGGAATTGATCCTTCTTTTAGGCCAATCCATCAAAAAAGAAGGAAATTTTCCCCGGAGAGAAATGCAATCATCCAAGAAGAGGTACGGAAACTCTTGAATGCATGTATGATTAGGGAGGTAAAGTATCCAAAATGATTAGACAATGTGGTTGTTGTTCAAAAGAAAACCGGAAAGTGGAGGGTATGTGTCGATTTTACTGATTTGAATAAGTCATGTCCCAAGGATCCTTTCCCTCTACCCCACATTGACTCTATGGTGGATGCTACCGCAGGGCATGAAATGCTGACTTTTATGGACACTTCATCCGGATTTCAACAAATCCAGATGGAACCATCTGACCAAGAGGATACAGCATTTATAACCCCTACGGGCATATATTGTTATATTGCTATGCCATTTGGTCTTAAAAATGCAGGTGCCACGTATCAAAGACTGGTCAATATGATGTTAAAGGATCAACTAGGTGATACCATGGAAGTCTATATTGACGACATGGTAGTGAAATCAAAGAAAGTTAAAAACCACCTCAAGGATTTAGAAGTAGCATTTGACATCCTTGACAAATACAACATGAAGCTAAACCCTTCTACGTGTGTATTTGGTGTCAAGGCTACAAAATTCCTTGGATACTTGGTGACCAAAAGGGGAATAGAAGCATGTTCGGAGCAAATCCAAGCTATCATAAACCTCAAGTCCCCAACAAATGTCAAAGAGGTTAAAGATTAACAGGAAGGGTGGCAGCATTAAACAGATTCATCTCCAAATCCTCAGAGAAATGCAAAGATTTCTATGATATTCTGAGGAAAAATAAAAATTTTGAATGGACGGAGAAACATGAAGCTGCCCTCACCGCTTTGAAGAACTACCTATCCTCAGCCCCCACTCTGATGAAACCGGTAGATGGAGAACCATTGATCTTTTATATGGTTGTCTCTCTCACCGCTTTAAGTGTAGTCTTAGTAAAGGATCATGAAGGTAACCAACACCCTATCTAAAAGTCTCCTTGATACAGAATCCATGTATTCGCACCTAGAAAAACGTATTCTTGCTATAAATATGGCTTCCACTAAGTTAAGACATTATTTTGAAACTCATACTATTATTGTAAAAACTAATTTTCCTATATAGAATGTCCTTAGAAAACCAGAAATGTCAGGTAGAATGGCTAAGTGGGCTGTCAAACTAAGTGCTTATGATATTCAATATGAGCCTAGAAATGCGATCAAGTCACATGCCTTAGCAAACTTTGTGGCTGATTTCAGTAGTGACATAGAGGAACAATCCAATCTTGAAGTTCAACAACTTGAAGAGACCGAGGATCCTTGGACACTCTTTAATAATGGAGCCTCAAATATTAAAGGAACAGAATTGGGAATACTACTAAAATCGCCACAAGGGGACATACTACCCCACTCGATAGCTTGTGAATTCCAAGCCACTAACAATGAAGCATAGTATGAGAATCAAGTATCTTCAAGTATATCTGGATTCGTTATTGATTGCTAATCACTTTAACGGCTCATATGCTGTTAAAGGTGAGAATTTCATTAATTATTTAGATGTAGTAAAGGATCTTGAAGGATCCTTCGATTATTTTAACATTACACAGGTACCAAGAGAAGAAAATACAGGGGCTGATGCCTTAGCAAACCTAGCTTCAGCCTTGAAGCTCCCCGAGGACATAAAAATTCCTATCATTCATGTCTTGTCTCCTACAATTGAGGAATGCAAGGCAATGGAGGCAGATGGGAATCTGCTTACAGATAATGAAGATTACCCTCATGATCATTCATGTTGGGCTACAATAAATGGTTTATGCTTTTAGATACATTGTTGGGCTTTTTGTTGTAAACCAAAAAGAGTTCTCGATGGGCATGATTGTGTTGGTCTTAGGTATGGTATATGTCTATAAATACCATGCATTTTACTTGATTTTTAGGTTTTGGTTGTTCATTCATTTTGATTATTCAACCATGTAAAGTTAAGGGCTTAAGCACCCGACGTATAATATACGTGTGTTTTGAAGCTTCTTTGTGTGTTTTGCTTGTGTTCTTTATTGCCTCATAGAATCAGGTTGGTGATTAGTTTCTGCATAATCATCGAGTATATTGATATCACATTGAAAGATTCGTTCACGGGACTTACAATTGGTATCAGAGCCTATGGACTTATTCTAGGCTTGGTTATTGGTGATATCAAGGATTATGTTGTTAATCTAAAAAGGCTTGTTGTGTTGAAGATTTCTGGAGATTGAAGAAGGTTGTTCCTCGTGTTCTTCGGGTGAGGAAGGCTGAATTCAGAATAGATTTTGGTATATATCTTGAATTTAATTTGAATCCCAGTTTTCTCGGGATTTAGTTAAATATACAAGATTTACCATATCCTTGTCTATTCTTAGTTCTCGGGTTAAAATTTGAAGTTTTTCGGAAGATTTCAAGGTTTTCAGGGGCATTCTCAAGTTCTCAGGCTAAATTTTGTAGTTCTCGGGTTCAATTCATCGTTCTCGGGCAGATTTGATAGTTCTTGGTCAAAACCAGAGTTCTCTTTTCAAAGTTTTCAGGAAACCCTCAAGGTTCACGGTCTGCATTCTAGATCTCGGGATATTTTCAAAGTTCTATAAAAGACTCGGCCAACTTTGAACGTTCTCGCTTCACTGGTTCTCTGGTTTACTCAGCAGTTCTCGGGTCGTTATTCGGGTTCACGGGTAACTAATTGGGTTCTCGGATAAACGGGTCATTCCTTGGGTTTTCTGTTTACACTTGGGCTCTCTGTTGGGCCTTCTGTTCATCTGGGCCTGTCATCTAAGGTACTTTCATGGTCTTCACCTTCACCAAATCCTCTGAGGTAAGTCCTGTATTATGTTCTCAATCATGTATTGATAAAGTAGGACTGTACAAAATTCACTATAGTAATCTACTTAGAGAAATGGAGGAAAATAAATATGAAAATACTATCGTTAAGAAACTGGAAAAGGCATTAAAAGAGAAAATAGAGGCACAACAAAAGGATTTTTCAAAACTTCAATCTGATTTCAGCACAAAATGTTGTAACCTCCTTGATGCTAGAAAGAAAATTGACGAACTAACCGCTGAGTTAGATGCATAAATGTTGGAGAAGACCAAATTAACTAATAAATTTGAAAATGCTGAATTCAATTTTAAAAAATTTGATATCTCTAGCGTTGTTGTTGAGTCAATGATAGAAAACTAGTTGAAATGGAAAGAGAATAAGGGTGTGGGCATTGGGTACAAAATGGTTCCCCCACCATACAACGACAATTACACTGGACTTCCTCTTACTAAAGAAGAGGAAGAAAAGGAAAAGTGTATGCGGTATGGTAAGTCAACTGCAACTGGCAAAAGTATGGTTAGTCCGGTTACGGCAACTGAAAATCAATATCTGGGGTGAACGATTCTAATGTGTTTACTCAATGTGCAGATGAAGTAAAAGTTGAGGATTGGACTGGTGAGGATGATGATTCACCTATAAATTCTCATGTTTTGTTGAATCTACCTGTTTCGAATACTGTTGCTACAAATGTTTGTGTGGGATCTGGTTTTAAGAGCAAGTTCAATCGTTCTGACACTTTTCCTAGAACTTAAAAAGGTAGTGATCAGTCTTTAATAAAATTGATGAACTTAAAAAACAACTTAAACAATCATCAATTAAATTTGTGAAAGAAAGAGGTTCTTGTAATACTAAAAGTGAGGTCTCTAATGAAAAATCCAAAGATGTAAAGGCAAGTTCACACAACGGTGCAAGACCGGAAATCGGCCACAATGAATTTTACGTAAAGAAACAAACCTGTTTCAACTGTAGCATTCCCGGTCACATTGCTAGAAATTGTTCCCGTCTCCCGTATGTTCCATATTACAGATGCCATCAGAGGACTATGCCTCAAAATACCTACAAGAATTTTAACTCAAATAAAATGAGGTATTATAAGGCCAAGCCCTCTGACGATGATTGGAGGAGAAACAAGGCTGACAGGTCAAGTTCCCATCAGACCAAGCCTATTACGGTTCAAAAGCAGAACGGAAACTCGGCTTCGCCTCTGAGACCAAAGTGGGCCTCAGAATCGAAATCGTTCAAAAGGTCAAAGTCAAATGTATATTCCGTTCGCAAACCGGTGACGAAGCCAACCGTCTGTATAAACAATAGAGCTTTAAAACCTAAATACAGTTGGTTGCCTAAGTCTCCGGTGACCAAGTCTTCAAAGCCTTCCTGTTCGATTTTTGATAATCAGGAAGATATGTCATGGCAACTCGTGGCACGATTAAACAAGTCAGGTTTACCCAGAACGACTATGAACTGGGTACCTAAGACTAACTAATCTCGCACATCGTGCAGGAATAGCTATGTAGGAATATCATCAGACCATGGTATGTTGATAGTAGTTGGTCCAGGCACATAACAGGTGACATCTCTCAGTTTCATGACATTCAAATTTTTAATGGAGGGCATGTTTCCTTTGCGGGATGAGAGAAGGACAAGATTACACAGAAGGGTGTAAGAGACTGCTGTTCATAGGTCATACGGATATAACATCAATTGTTAGATTACGGTTTAGAATTTCTTGACACTCCCATTTTTTTGTGATAATGATGCTACTATTGCTATTGTTAAAAATCCTGTTTAGCATTCCAAAACCAAGCACATTGACATGAAAATCTATTTTATTCGTGACTGTTACGACCGAAAACCGATTCGTCTTGAACAAGTCCTCACCGATAATAACGTGGCGGACTTATTTACTAAACCGGTCGGAACAACCAGATTTAATGCACTTGTGGGATTTCTTAAGATGCTATGTTTTGATGACTGAGTATTTTTGAGGTTTAAATTGTGTACATAAATTTTTTTGTGTATCATAATTTATGTACAAATTTAGGAGGAGAAAAAGAAAAATTCAAAAAGAGTGTGTGTGTTTAAAAAAAAATTCTAATTTTCAAAAATGTTTTGTTCCTTTGCTTAAATCTTGCCGGTTACTCAAGTTCAACGGACATATTTTATATGTTTGGTCCTGTCATAAATTCTTGACTCACTGGATAGCCATTAACCATAGGGCTGAAAGTGACCGGGGCAACTGAACATAAAAAATTGTTTTTGTTTAACTATCGTTTTAAGTTCTCTCATTGAAAATTATGTCGGCCGCCTAAAGTTCGAGGACACATTTTATGTGTTTGGTCCTATCGTCTACCTGTAGACTCATAGGATAGCCATTCACCTGAAAACTGAAGGTAACTGGGGTGATTGAATTTCAAAATTATCTTTGGGTTCATCATCTGGGAAGTGATATTATTATTCAGCTAAAAGCTGTTTAGAAGCTTTAAATATTTTCAAATGAAAATTGATTCAACCTTTGAGAAATGATAGATAAATTGATTTTGTGTGCCTAACATGTGAAGTTATTAGGCTAAAAAGGCTTTTGAACAGTCATTGATGTGTATGGTAGCTTTCCATGATAATTAAGAGTTTGAAGTGATATAAACTAAATCTACTAAACTTATTATGAAGAGTCATTTTGAAGATGCTTTGCATGTCCCAAGATATATATCTCTGAATTATGGGCAGAAAGGTTATTACCCAGTCATACATGAGCCCGTTAGTGTCTTAATCGCCAAAAATATTGTATTTCATTTGAAGCATTAAAAAAATTATATATGAAAATTATTGTCATTCAAATCTGTTTTCCAAAAGCTTAAAGGGGTCCCAGAGAACTACAGGGGTGGGGCATACAAATGAGTCCTAAACACCCTGAATGTAAGGCTTGATCATCCGGATGGCATGTAAGTCCAACGTTCAACCTTAAAGCTTAAAATTATCTTTGTATAGAGAAAATTCTTTTGATCAAGCATTAGGGGGTTGGAGTCAAATTGGGGTGATCTGGGGAAATCCAAATACACCTTGAGAATAGATAAGGGGAAACATAGGTCCATAAGTGATGTCCATGAAAGCTTTCTGCCTAATTGAATCTAATCATATCACTGGCGCAATGAAAATCATGAAAATTACCTGCTATCAACCTTTCACTATGTCACAATAATGCCGAAAATGAATCATTGTGAAAGTATCTTAATCAATATGATTTCATGTTTGGTTCTTTTCATCAAAAAGGGTGACGCTTGTTAAAACAGCTGAAATTTGATCCCAAAATATGTTAAATTTATTGAAGGCCTGATGGTTAAATCTTTTTGTTTTAGTTTAGTTTTTATTCTAGTTTTATTTTACTTTTATCTTAGTGTTACCTCATGTTTACTCATGTCGAAACAAATGTCTTAGTAAATCGTTTTCACATGAATCGGGATCGGTTTTTGATTTGACGGTTGCAAAATGTCATGGGCCATTCAGTTGGGCCAAATGTGTCCATAATCTCTGTGTTCTCAGTCCTGTCATCTTTGGCCCAAGTTGTTTGAGTTTAATTGTGTTCTCGGCCCAAATCCAATCACAATGGAAGTTTAAGAGGCATAATTCAGAATTGGAATTTTCATTATCATTATAGTCATTCAAATCCTATATCTACTCTACAAACACATTAGCAGAATATTTCATCAAAGGACAATCATCTCATATACCTTGTGTGGATCATCTAAATAATCGAGGTATAAGAAACCAAATCGATTAAACTGTTCACGATGAACCCCAAATCGGGTTTATGGTTTCTTGGACATCACACACTTTGTTGGATACATGATTAGGATATATTGAATGGCGATTTCGGTTGTTTTGGGTGTATTTGTGGTCTTGAATGGTTTTGACTGAGTTGCAGGTTCCATGGTGTTCAAGTGAGGAAGACGACACTGTTGATGGAAACCCTTGGTTTCCATAAACAGAGATCTCCGTATTCTCGGGGTTGTGGTTGACCGAGAACGACTGGTCAACCAGAGAACTCTGGTTTCACCAGAGATCCTATGAGCTCTCGGGAAAGATTGACCGAGAACTCATAGGCAACCGAGATCTCTGGTTTCTTGATCTTGGTTGCCCGAGAACAATATGTTCTCGGGTACTTAATATAATATTGACAGAGAACATGGTTCTGAACCGAGATCTTCCTTTAAAATATAAGAAAATGGTTCTGAAGACGACACTGTTGATGGAAACCCTTGGTTTCCATAAACAGAGATCTCCGTATTCTCGGGGTTGTGGTTGACCGAGAACGACTGGTCAACCAGAGAACTCTGGTTTCACCAGAGATCCTATGAGCTCTCGGGAAAGATTGACCGAGAACTCATAGGCAACCGAGATCTCTGGTTTCTTGATCTTGGTTGCCCGAGAACAATATGTTCTCGGGTACTTAATATAATATTGACAGAGAACATGGTTCTGAACCGAGATCTTCCTTTAAAATATAAGAAAATGCAATCTTCTTCAAAAAATTTTCACCTCTTGTTACTTTTGATCCTCAAACTGTTTTACATGTTCAAAACTAATCAAACTCTTGATCTTATGTGGTGTTTCTGTCACCAAGCATCTAACTTGACTCGTTTATTGTAGATATGGCTAATCAAGCACCATTGAAAACAGTTGATTCTCACAATGCAGCTGGTTGTCTGTTTGATCCCCCTCATGCTCACCAGGAGTTCAAGACAATGATTGTCGGGCTTAATACATGCAGAATTTCTCACGCTCTTCGGGAAAATCCTGTTATATGCAAGAAGATGGTCTCGGATTTTTGGAATCATGCTTCCATAAACCAGAAAGGACCAGGGGGAGCAACGGTGATTGAATCAAATATTCAGAAGGTTCCAGTAGTCATCTCTGAGGCCATCATCCGCGAAGTACTTCTGTTTGGTGATCAACCTGATCACCCTACAGAGTACCCAGTGGATGTGATCACAGAAATCGCCTCTCGAATGAGCTACAAACGTACTTACCCTCCCGCCATCAAGAAGCTATTCCTTCCGTACTGGCGTTTCCTCATTCATACCTTTTTCACATGCATATCAGGAAGAAAGGGGGGGTTCTGATGAAATAAGTCATCCACAGATGTCCGCGGTGGTTGCTTTGATCATGGATTGGGATTACAACTATTCCAAATTCGTTTTCAATGAAATGATGAGCAACCTCAAAGGGAAGAAGAAGGAGATGTTCCTCATGTATCCGAGGTTTCTACAAATGATTTTTTATTCACATTATCCACAACTTGTGAGATCTGTAGAGACACTCGATTTGAAGAGTTTGGGTCCTACTACTTTTGGTCTGATGAAATAATCAAGGAAAGGAACAAAGTTTATATACCAGGGATTCCGTCCCTTGGTAAAATTCGTAAAATTTGTGGATCTTGAAGCTACAGCTGCACCAATCGTTGCTGAGGAGCACATGACTCCAGTTCGAAGGCCTGCTGCACCGACCTTCGAACTATCCTCTGACAATGAATCAGACAGTCCTCCTTCATCTACGAAAAGAACTGAATCTCTTGTACCTTCAGAAACATCCGTACCAACATCCGCTCAAATCGAAGCAACTGAAGCAATCAAAGCAAAGCTCCAGTTGACTGCATTGAAACCTCCTCAATCAGTCACTGTGACACATGAAGAAGAGTTAGAAGAGGAAGCGGACACCAGTCTCGTACCACGTAAAAGAAGGAAGAAAGATCCTAGACCGGGTGTCCTGATAACTGAGGCTTCAACTAAACCAACAACACCAACAGAGGCAACAACACAGCCAGCAAAACCAACAACAGCTCCAACCGTATCTGCTGCATCACCATCACTAGTTCGTTCACCACCGCTAACTCAATTTTCACCTCCTGAGCCAGTTACTCAAGCTCAAGTGTCACCAAGTTCTGTTCATGATCCACAACCTTCTCAAGATCTGTTATTTGATGATGTCTTTCGAGATTATGACTTTGAAACTCAGGTTAAATCCATTTCTAGACCCTCAGGACCATCCGATCGAGTTGGTCAAGGGAGTTCCAGTGTGTCGGAGAAGATGGGCCAAATTCTTGCCATGCAAGACAAATTTTTGCAAAAAAAGGGCAAAGGGATAGCACTAGAGCAAGCACCAGTTGATATACATGCTTTACAACAGCGGGTTTTTGAATTGGAGCAAGACTCGGCTGTCAAAGATGTCCGAATTCAAGAGCTTGAAGCAAGCAACTCAGACAAGGATTCCAAGATTAAAGAACTTCAAGCTAGTATGGGAGGCCTTACTGCCCTTTACTATGATCTCCAACAAAGGCTTGTGAGTAAATGTGGAGATGAATTCAAAAGTGCTGACGAAAGAGAGAACGTTCCAACAGCTCAAGATGAGTTTCGTCCAGCTTTAAACACTGAGACTTCTGTGGGTCTACAACAATATATGTCTGCTTTACCTAGAACTACCGAACAACAACAACGACTTGTACGAAAAACTCTGATTCACAAAAACTCAAATCAGAATGTAACTTCGTCTAATCATCCGGAGAAGTTTGTTGTTGAGCTTCAAAAGGGGTTCTCTGATAAATACGGCGATCGTTCTGGGATTGTGTTGTGGGGATTTGATGTTGCCAAAAATATGTGGTGGGTTAAAAGGAAGTCTGGAGGTCTCGAGTATTACAAGAAAATGAAAGACTTCGGTTCTTGGACAAGGGTGGATTTAAGTGAATTGATCAAGGCACCTTTTAGTAACCCGATTAACGAGTCAAAGGCCACTAACTTCTGGATCTACTTGAGTAATCAAGTTGAGAAAGGGTTTCCTTCGATGCCTACTGCTGAATCTTTTGTGAAGAAGGACAAGGGTGTTCTTGATCCACGCACTGGAAAGGCAATGATGAATGTAATGTGGCCACCCACCAAGAAAGCTACTTCAATTCCTCTGAACTCAAGACTGCCCGATGGTGTTCTTGAAGGCATGAAGTTTTGGACTTATGACGGAGAAACAGCCACAGTTATCATTCGTTTAAAGAAGGGATCGTTTAGATTTTTTGATCCACGAGACTTACTTCGCTTTGGTGAACAAGACATCAAGACGCTTAGTGGTTTTCAAATCACCGCTGAGCCCCTGTATGAGCCTGCTGCCAAAGAATACACACGTATGGTGGGATCAATGATACGCACAAAAATATGGGCTGGAGCTTATAGGGAAGCTGATAAGGAAGCTGATGCAGAGATACTCGAACATGAAGACTAGTTAAGCAATAAACCAAGGGGGAGAATGTTGGGCTACAATAAATGGTTTATGCTTTTAGATACGTTGTTGGGCTTTTTTTATAAACCGAAAAGAGTTCTCGGTGGGCTTGTGATTGTGTTGGTCTTAGGTATGGTATATGTCTATAAATACCATGCATTTTACTTGGTTTTTGGGTTTTGGTTGTTCGTTCATTTTGATTATTCAATCGTGCAAGTTAAGGGCTTAAGCACCCGACGTATAATATACGTGTGTTTTGAAGCTTCTTTGTGTGTTTTGCTTGTGTTCTTATTGCCTCATAGAATCAGCTTGGTGATTAGTTTCCGCCTAATCATCGAGTATATTGATATCACATGGAAAGATCCGTTCACGGGACTTACAATTCATCCTGGATCCTTCCAATAAAGAAATACATCCAAGATGGAGAGATCCCGAAAGGCGAAAATCCCAAAGCTTTCAAAGCCAAGGTATCTCAATTTACTATTATACATGATATGTTGTACAAGAAATCCCTCGCAAGTCTATACTTAAGGTGCATCAAAGAACCCGAGATCTAAGAAATTTTAAAGGATTTCCAAGAAGGAGATTGTGGCAACCATACAGGGGGAAGAGCACTATTCTCCAGGATCCTAAGGACTGGATACTTCTGGCCTACCATGAATAAGGACGCTACGAAATACTCAAGGAAATGCGATGCTTTTCAAAGGCATGGCAACATCTTGCACCAGCCAGTAGAACCCTTATACCCCATTGTCTCCTCATGGCCATTTATGAAGTGGGGGATGGATATAGTTGGCAAACTCCCCATAGCTCCAGGAAAAAAACTTTTATGCTAGCAATGACCGACTACTTCTCCAAGTGGATAGAAGCTGAAGCATTTCCTCAAGTCAGGGAGAAGGAAGTTATATCCTTATTAAACGAAATATTATTACTAGATTTGGTATCCCTTCTGAAATTATTTGTGATGATGGTTCCCAATTTATTAGGAAAAGAACAACTAACTTTTGTGACAGTTGGGGAATTAAGATGATCACTTCAACACCAGTTCATTCACAAGCAAATGGCCAGGCAGAACCAAGAAACAAAATCATCATCAACAACTTAAAGAAAATCTTGGAGCAAAGAAAGGCAGATGGGTTGAGGAACTACCCTATGTGATTTGGGCAGATAGAACAACTCCAAAGAACGCCACAGGACAGACACCATTCTCGTTAGTTTCTGGAGCTGAAGTAGTAATCCCTACTGAAATGGTGTATCCAACTGCCAGAACAAGCATCCGTGATCCTCAGACGATGATAAGAATCTTGCTCAAGACTTAGATACTGTTGAAGAACTTAGAGATCAAGCATGATTCAGAATGGCTGCTTACCAACAAAAGATAGCTGGGCATACAACAAGAATATCAGAATCAGAAGATTTGAAATTGGAGATTTAGTTCTACGAAAGGCTTTCCAAAATACAACTAATCTTGCCGACAAAAAGTTAGCACCCAAGTGGGAAGGTCCCTACTTAATCGAATCTGAGGCTGGAAAGGGTGACATGCTCTCAAGGGCTTGGAATGCAATTCATCTCAAAAAGTATTTTTGTTAACAAGGATCCTGGATCCTAATCAGTTTCATCAACCCGTTATTTGGTAAAACTTTACTTTATAATTATTTTTAACATTAACCGTGTTTAGTCAAATATATCAAGTTTGCAGAAATGTCGAGCAATAGTGCCCTCAAGTGAAAAAAACGGGTTGGCCAACTCTCTCCTAAGTTTAATTGGGCTTGTCCCCGGATTTATAAGGTTTTCACCTTATCGCGTCAATTTTGGGTTTTGACACCCTCACCTGGAGCACACGATTATTTGGGTATGGTTGGAGGCTGTGGGACCAGTGCACTATACATGGCTGACAATTTCATGGCTAAAAATCATATCTCGGATCCTATGAATTAAATGGTAGGCGTACCATATACACAAGTTAAGGTCAACGCCGGGGTAGGCTCGTCACCGCGTTTAACTGGGCCAACGCCAAGGATCGGCTCGTCGCCCGTATTTATTAGGCTTGTCCCCAAGTTTTATTGGGCTTATCCCCACGTATTTATTGGGCTTTTCCCCACATTTTATTGGGCTTGTCCCCAGATTTTATTGGGCTAGTCCCCATGTTTTATTAGGCTTCTCCCCAAGACAGTTGGACTTAATCCAACTTTTAAACTGTTATGTTTTCTTTTGGTTATCTATTCTAACAAGTAAACGATTCAAGACAAAAGCTATAAGGATCAAGAATCCTCTATTCTAGCAACACATATGATAAATCAAAAACCAAAAGAGTTATGTTATTACTAGCAAAATAATAAGTTGATCCGGGCTTCACCAGGAAAACATGGACCATCCACCCGGATCAAGTCATGTCAAGGTTACCATAAGTTCATAAAGAAAATAAAAGAGAAAGGTGGCTAAGGCTTCATCCCAAAAACAGAGGATCCCTCCACCATAACCACCTTTCACAATTGTCTTAAGGATCATAGATCCTGAAAATTACAACTACCATTGTTCAATCAAACCACCAACAAATACCATCCTAAACCTTATAAAAAATGGGCTCCGGCCTTGTCTTTGATATCCATCATCGCCCATTATTCCCTTACTCCTTCACCATGCCGCCATCACCACTAGTATCCTTGATCTCCACAACGTCGTCCTTGGCCCAGCTTGTCCCAGCATCCTCACTCCTCTTCTCGGCTCCAGCATCCTCACCCTCGTCAAAGAACCCAGCAAGTGTCTTCCTCCACATGGCCACGTTCCAATTGGACCTATCAAAGCTGGCATCTTCAGCTTCCTCAGCAATTTTGATCATGGCCATAAGCACAGCCATGCTGGCCAAACTTTGGCCTGCTCCATGACTTCCACCACCTGCTCCGGTGCTCGGACGTCTGCAAGGGCCAACCGATCTTCTAGAGCATACTTTTCTATCAGAAGCTCAGCAATCAGTTTGTCCTTCAAGGATATTCTGGTGTGATACTTGGCCAGCTCCTTCTCCATGTTAGCCATGCTTTCTTCATGAAGGGCTTTGACACCAGCCACAGCCTATAAAGATATAACCAATTAAAGATGTGACCAAATCATCATCTATACCTATGGATAAAGGATCCTTACCTTAGAGAGCTGATCGAACACCTGCTGGGCACCATAGACATCCGCCTCAGAATCCCTCTTCCTCTTCCCACTAGCCTTGGAACGTGTCATCACAATCTTTGGTGGAGCAAGGCTGGAGGTCTTCACATGTTTCTTATCAGCGAAGCTGGAGGAGATCAAGCTGTCAGCGTCTTCCAATTGGAACTGACCCATGAGATTCTTGGAGGGCTTGTTTCCTGACTTTTGAGCACCTACACAAACATAGAGGAAAAAGGTAAGTTTTTCTTAATCTATTATCTGCCTATTTGTCTAATATCTTTTGTTAAGTATGAAAAACTAACTTACTTGACATTGTTTCGGAGGAACTTGCAGTTTCTTCACTAGAGCCTCTTGATGATTCTTCGACCACAATCCTGAAACTTCTGTCGAAAGGGTCCAAAGCAAGGAACCTCTTTGCTCTTTTGATTTCGTCAAGATCAACAGCAAGACTTGAGAAATTGAATACTGCATAAAAAACAATAAGTTTCTAATCAGTAAACCGGTAAACAAAGGATCGCATATTCTCTGTATCCGCTATCCTACCCTTAAGGATCCAGCGAGTAGGTAGGG
Organism: Bidens hawaiensis; assembly: GCF_021521415.1. NCBI lineage: Eukaryota > Viridiplantae > Streptophyta > Magnoliopsida > Asterales > Asteraceae > Bidens > Bidens hawaiensis. The sequence goes on from NW_027491053.1 coordinate 622,303, forward strand.
AGTTCCCATTTGAGACGGAGTCCCTCCGAATGAAGAAAAACTTATTCTTCCAACTCTAGTCATTTTGAGTGGTTTTATTGATTGGAAGGGGCTGAAACGGTTTGCTCTTGAAGACGAATCTACTGGAACCATAGGTTACGAGGGTATACAAGCAAGATAAGGCTGAAAGGGTGAAGTCAAGGTTCTGCTCTTTGATCAATCTCTTGATGGTATGTAGGGTTCTCCACATCATCGGCATGGCCTGGATGTAGCTCATGCCATTAAATGAGAACAAGGTCTATGTTAGGTCGAGAAAGGGATACGAAAAACCAAGTAAGAAGGTGTTAGGGCTCAGATTTTCAGTATCCTCAGCAAACATAATATTCAGAACAACTCCTAGATGTGTTATCCTCCAAGGTAACAGGTATCCTAAATATGTTATATAACTAACCATTTGTTCACAGACTTTCCTTGTTTACCAGGTCAAAGACCGTTGCTATGATCTCCTGACGACTCGCACTTTCAGTTAATAGATCGTGGCAGGAAATGAAACGTGCTGATTAAGGGGATTAACGGCTAATTGGATTTAGTCCAAAAGTTTCCTAAATTATAGGCCATATTGTTAGCTTTATTTTTGTATAAATAGAGGATTACTCGGATCAAACAACACACACTTTTAGCACTCCAGACTTACTAGTACTCGCTCTCATTGTAATCACGATCCGATTAAGCTCCACCACTTGTAACCACTTTATTATTAATAAATTGGTGGTGATAGTTTTCACCACCCGGGGTTTTTTTTTTCTTGTTATTCTAAGGATAACAGGTTTTTTCCTCGCAACAAATCTCTGTGTTTAAGCCATATTTACAAGCACCTAGTCCCATTTTACTAATTTGGTTGTAACATCACACTTGTCAATTTTTGACCAAAACAATTTGGCGCCCACCGTGGGGCTATCGGTGCTTCAATCCTTGAAATCCGTTAATTTCATTTTCAATCACTTTCATTCTCTTTACAATGGCCTCACAACCAAAAACCAGTTCAGTATTTGCTTTGGTGGTCACCGCTGCTTCAAATGTCAACCCAGGACCTCCACCAGTGCCGAAGAAGAACACTCAGCCCAGAGGAGAACTTCCACCATTCGCGGGATCCTCTACATGGGTAGACCCAGTTATTTCTAACAAATACATTTTTGCTTTGATGAAACAGGTCAAAACACACATGGAGCAGCAAGAAAAGACCAACTCAAGGCTATTTAAGGAGATTGAAGGGATCAAAAAGAGGCCAGGGCAGGAGGCTAATCCAATCATGCCCAAGATTCATGATTTTTGTTCTCCAGGATCATCGATCCTTCTAATTCCCGGATCCTTGGGGACACAATCAACAAGGACTCCGTCTCAGCAGCAATCAGGATACGGGGGAACTTATCTTTCGGTATCCTCGGAATTACCTAGAACAACAAGGCCAGAATCCATCAACATACAGCCTTGTTCAACCATGCCAGTCGGCATATTCTCGTCAGGATCCCCCATGATGTCCTCTGAAGTGCATATCGGGGATGATATCCCTATGCAGACGTCACCTTATCCTGAGGACAACCTCGACGGAGGAACTGGTTGCCAAGGCTCAGGATACCAAAGGCCCAGCACGATCTTGGTAACAATTCTTTTAATACAAATTTATACACTAATCGTTGATCTGTGCAAGATAAGGGAATATCCCCCGAGATAGCCAGGGAACTGAAGAAAATGAAGGATATGATTTCCAGTATCCCAGGGATAATACGTCCCATAACTGAAGTGCCCGCAGGTATCCACAAGTTATCCAGGTTTACTTGGCCTATATGCGACGTAGAAATCCCCAAGAAGTTCCAAACTCCCAGCATGAAGCTGTACGACGGCACTATAGATCCTGAAGAACACGTAGGTCAGTATAGAGAAAGGATGGAGATCAACCCCATCCCCATTGACATCAAAGAAGCTTGCCTATGCAAGGGATTCAGTTCAATATTGACGGGGCCAGCCCTCAAATGGTTATCGAGTATTCCTTCCAACACTATTACCTCATTTGCTCATTTGATTAACTTGTTCAATAATCAATTTTCTTGTAGTAGATCTTTTGAGAAAATGACAGGTGACTTATATAGAATTGTTCAGCGTAATAATGAATCCTTAAGGGATTACATAACCAGATTTAGCAGGGAAGCTTTGGAAATCCCCAACCTTGACATGGCAGCTGCTGTTGAAGCCTTCAAGATGGGATTAAGGAAGGATTCTCCTTTCTATGATGATCTTGTCATAACGCCATGTAGGAATCTTGATAAAGTCAGAAACAAGGCGTTAAGATACATTCGGCTAGAGGATGACAAGAAGGCCCATGGAAACATGGTTATCCCGAAGTATGAGTCTATCAACAGAAAATCAGACCCTCAACAAAAGTTCTCCAGCCCAAAGCCATATTCCAAACAGGATAATTCCAGGAAAAATGCCATGGAAGAAGATGAAGATGATGAAGAGTATCCTAAAATCTCCAAATATTGTATTAATATTGATATTAGTGGTGTGATATGTGCCATGCAGGATTTAGGTGACAAGGCCAGATGGCCTAAGAAAAATAAAAAACCCGGATCCATCAAAGACAAGTCCAAATGGTGTGCATTCCATGAAGACTTTGGCCATCGCACAGAAGATTTCATAGCACTTCGGAAAGAAATAGGATACCTTCTTAGCAAAAGATACCTGAAGGAACTGTTTGAAAGAAACAAGAACAAGAGTCAGGATCCTATCAAGATACCTGAAAGAGCACCTTCTCCTCCACCCGGAGCTAAGGTTGTATCCTTTATCTCAGGAGGATCCGACATCTGTGGAACCTCATATTCAGCATCTAAGAAGCATTCGAAAGAAACAAAGATGGACAATGGAGAAAGACCTCTCCGCACTTCCACTCTGACAACTCAAAGAATCATATCCTTCAATGAGGAGGATCGATATGATCTTGTGGATCCCAACCGTGATAGTTTGGTAATCACTTTATGTATAGCTAACTGTTTTGTGCGCAGGATACTCGTTGATGGAGAAAGCTCTGTGAACATTATCCAAATTGATGCCTTGAAGAAGATGGATATCCCAGAAACGAAGATTATCCCAAAATCCTCAATTCTCGTAGGATTCAGTGGCAAGACCAAGAACACTTTAGGAGAAATCAAACTTCCAATATATATTGAGGGAACTAACTCTCTACAAAAATTTTGTATTATTGACTCATTATCTTGTTGTAATGTGATATTAGGCAGGCCCTGGATCCACGGCATGAAGGCAGTACCCTCAACTTATCATCAATGTGTGAAACTCCCAAGACCTTGGGGAGTCATCAAAATTGAAAGTGATCAGCAAGATGCCAAGGAATGCTATGCTTCATCAATGAAGTGGACTACAAAGCCTACTCAAGCATAGCAATTACAGAAACAACAGGGAAGATCCTGCAAGCAAAAGAGCAGGATGTAAAGGAAGTATCTTTGGATCCTCAGGATACTAAGATCAAAATATTATTAAGATCAAGTATTCCTGAGGATATTAAGATGGAGTTGATATCCTTCCTAAAGAAAAGAGCTTCTACCTTTGCCTGGAAACATGAAGATATGACAGGTATCTCTAAATCTATAATTACTCATAAACTTGGTATAGATAAATCTTTCAGGCCGGTACATCAAAAGCGAAGGAAGTTTGCTCCTGATAGAAACACTATCATACAAGAAGAAGTGCAGAAGCTGCTCAAAACCAAGATGATAAGAGAGGTCCAATATCCTAGAAGGTTGGCTAATCTAGTTGTTGTCCAGAAGAAAAATGGAAAGTGGAGAGTATGTGTGGATTTCACATACCTGAATAAGGCCTGTCTAGAAGACGCATTTCCACTCCCACACATTGACTCAATGATGGATGCAACTGCTGGCCATGAACTGCTAACCTTCATGGATGCATCTTCGGGATTTCAACAAATTCAAATGGATCCTTCAGATCAAGAAGATACAGCCTTCATGACTCCCACAGGTATATACTGTTATACTGCAATGCCTTTTGGACTAAAAATGCAGGAGCAACATACCAGAGGCTAGTCAACATGATGTTCAAAGACCAACTGGGGTACACGATGAAAGTCTACATAGACGACATGGTGGTAAAAATGAAGAGCTGAGGATCATCTCAAAGACTTGGCAGCAGAATTTGATATCCTGGACGATACAACATGAAGTTGAATCCTGCCAAATATCACTTTGGAGTCAAAGCAGGAAAATTCCTAGGGTACATGGTCACCAAAAGAGGAATAAAAGCAAGCCCTGAGCAGATCAAACCCATCTTAGATATCAAATCACCAAGAAATGTTAAAGATGTCCAAAGATTGACCAGAAGAATAGCAGCTCTCAACAGATTCAACTCAAGATCTTCAGAGAAGTGTAAAGACTTCTATGATATTCTGAGGAAGAATCAAAAATTCGAATGGGGAGAAAAGCAAGAAAGGGCATTGGTATCTTTGAAGGAATACTTATCCTCAGCACCACTCCTAATAAAGCCAGTTGATGGCGAACCATTATCCTTGTACTTAGCTGTTTCTGGAAATGCAATCAATGCTGTCCTCGTCAAAGATCATGAAGGTCAATAGCATCCAATATATTATGTAAGTAAAAGTCTACTAGATGCTGAATCCTGGTATTCTTATCCTGAAAAATTGATTTTAGCACTTATAATGGCTCCTACTAAATAAAGACATTATTTTGAAACTCATGTTATTCACGTAAAAACTAACTATCCTATTAAATTTGTTTTAAGAAAACCAGAAATGTCAAGTAGGATGGCAAAGTGGGCTGTGAAACTTAGTGCATACAATATCTTGTATGAACCGAGAACAGCCATCAAATCTCAGGCATTTGCCGACTTTGTGGCTGATTTTAGCCAGGATATACTTGAGGAAGTAGAAAAGGAAGTTCAACAATTGGAGATCAAGGAGAGTTGGACTTTGCATACTGATGGTGCTTCCAACATAAGAGAAACAAGTCTAGGTATCCTGCTAAATCGCCACAGAGGGACATTATACCTCTATCTATATCTTGTGAATTTCAGACTAATAATGAGGCCGAATATGAAGCCTTAATAGCTGGTTTACAATTCACTATGGATATGAAGGTCAGGTATCTACAAGTTTATGTTGATTCTTTGTTACTACCTAACCATTTTAATGGCTCTTACACAGTGAATGCAGAAAACTTAGCAAAATATTTAGAAATAGTTAAGAAATTAGCTATGTGTTTTGAAACATTTGATATAGTACAGTTACCAAGGTAAGAGAACACTAAAGCAGATGCCTTAGCAAATTTAGCATCAGCTCTCAAGATACCAGATGATATCAAGATACCCATCGTTCATATCTTGACTCATGCAACAAAGGAGAACCACGAGGTCATGGAGACTTCAAAACCTGAAGACGATTCATCATCCTGGACCCATCCCGTAATACGTTATCTTTAGGATAATGAGATCCTAGAAGGAGAAAATCACAGAGCTTTCCGAATGAAGGTAACCCAGTATATTATCCTAAATAATATTTTGTATAAAAAATCACTTACAGGTCCATACTTGAGATGAATGGAACATCATGAAGCACAAAAAGTTCTCAAAGACATACATGAAGGTGATTGTGGAAACCACACTAGGGGCAGAGCCTTAGTATCCAAGATATTAAGGACAAGATACTTCTGGCCAACAATGAAGAAAGACGCAATGAATTTCTCCAAGAAGTGTGATGCTTGCCAAAGACACAGCAACATCTTGCATCAACCAGCTGAACCATTATATCCTATCATATCCCCGTGGCCATTTATGAAATGGGGAATGGATATTGTGAGAACACTGCCCAAGGCTCCTGGTGGAAAGGTCTTTATGCTGGCCATGACAGATTACTTCTCATTCATCAAATGCAATATCCTGACAAGATTTGGTATCCTGGCAGAGATTGTCTATGACAATGGATCACAGTTCATCGGTAGTAGAACATCCAACTTTTGTGAAAGTTGGGGAATCAAGATGGTGACTTCAACTCCAGTACATCCTCAAGCTAATGGTCAAGCAGAGTCTAGTAACAAGATTATCATCAACAATTTGAAGAAGAAATTGGGATCCAAGAAGGGAAAATGGGCTGAAGAACTACCATTTGTTCTTTGGGCTGATAGAACCACTTCAAAAAATGCAACGGGACAAACACCTTTCTCTTCGGTGTTTGGGGCCGAAGCTGTTATCCCCGCGGAGATGGTGATCCCCACAGCAAGAACTAGCATACAAGATACTGAGTCCAACAACCAAAGCCTTATTGAAGATCTAGACACTTTTGACGAGCTCAGAGATCTCGCCAGGATCAGAATGGCAGCATACCAACAAAGAATAACCAAGTCCTACAAAAAGAATATCATAATCCGAAGATTCCAAGTAGGAGATACGGTATTAAGAAAGACGTTTCAGAATACCACTAACCCAGCAGATGGAAAGCTAGCCCCAAAGTGGGAAGGCCCTTACTTGATTGATTCAGAAGCAGGAAAAGGGGCCTACAAGTTAATCACTATAGAAGGTGTTCCTATACTAAGAGCTTGGAACGCTATCCACCTTAAAGCATATTTTTGTTAGTATTCTTGACTGGTATGTTCGAATCCTTAGGATAAAGGTATATTCCCTCATTTATTATTATATTTTTTGAACTTTGTTATCTCTAAATCAAGTTTACTGACTTAAGCATCGGAGGGGTGTTAGCCAGGCTAACACCCACCCCTCATTAAGATCTTAGTGTTTTGCAGTTATCCCAAGGATATGTTATCTTCACAACAGTCAGAGGCTAATCACCTCACACATGAATAAGATATCCTTGATATCTTCTAAGGTTTCAAGGTCTTCACCTTGCTAACGAACACCTGGAGCGCACGAATAAGATATCCTTGATATCTTCTAAGGTTTAAAAGTTTTCACCTTTCTAACGCCGCCTAGAGCACACAATGATTCGGATATAGTTCGAGGCAGGCAGACCAGGCCAGCTGATAATCCGTTTGTTGTTGGCTATATACCGAATCCTTTTGATAAGTGGCAGACGTGTCACACATATGGTTTATAACATTTTCATGTTATCTAATGTTTATAAGATTTTCATGTTATCTAAAGTTTTGGCATTTTCATGCCCATACGTTTGGGACTTTCCCCAGTTTTATCTCAAGCTTAGACATTTTCATGTCTCCCAAGTAAAAGCCTAGTCGCCAGTGAAAAGGCTTTATCGCCAGTACAAAGGCTTTGTCGCCAGTAAATGGGCATTACCACCAGGATTACATAACTTTGTTTTGACAGATCGAAGATCGAACAAATCGCTAAATGTAGAGATATTGCAAAGTTGTTTTTAACTTAGCAAAATTCCAGAAAGCATGATACCTAAAACGATCAACGGTTGGGGACATCATATGTAAGCTAACTAGATTTATAAATGATCTCCATAAAGGTACTCTTTACACTTAGTATATCACTCAATTCATATTTCAAGGTACGATGTTTTGGTTTGATTGTGATAACTCACACAAGGCATAAGGGTATATTATCCTTAAGATATTTTATTTCAATTCCTAATAAGTCTTTTGATTATGTTTTCTAAAAATATATAATCTTTAAAATATTTTATGTTCAAGATATATGATCCTCAGGATATTTTAATAAAAACTCTTAAAGATTTATTTTCTAGAACTATAATCCTCAAAATATTTAAGGAGCATGTTTTCAGGATACATTATCCTCGAAATAACTTATTTCGGAAAATTAAAGACATGTAATATTCCAACTAAAACTTATAAGTTACTGAACACAATGCTTAAAGCCAAAATATTATATTATTACTAATCATAAGTGCAGGAAATTAAAAAGGCAACACCCGGGTTTCGTCTTGAAAAGCCAAGATCCCTCCCCCTGAATATTGCCAGATGTCCAAAAGTCAAGATAACATGGGCTTCGTCTTGAAAAGTCAAGATCCCTTCACCCATGTGTCCCAATATCCTAAGCATAATATTGTTTCAAGACAGAAAAGTAAATTGTTCAACAACCATTACAGCCCAACATCAGACCAACAAACACAAACACATAAAAAAATGGGCTCAAGCCTTTTCTTTACCGCTATCATCGCCAAATTGCACCTCACCACCGACCGCCTTCACTGCGTCCTGGATTGCCACCTCCATAGCCTCCTCCGCAGCCTTCTCCACCACACTCAGACCAGCATCCTCCACGCTTTTACCATTAAGCTCAGCCAAAACTTTCTCCCAAGCAGTCACATCCCAGAAAGAAGTGTCAACACCGGCATCTTTGGCCTCCTTCGCCATCTTGAGTCGAGACTGGAAGATGGAAATAGCAGCAGACCTCTTTTCCCCCTCAGTGACCTCTTGGATCTGCACCAGACGATCCGCTTCTTAGTGGATGAACTCCTTCTTGGCCATCGAATGTTCCTGCTTCAAGTCCTCGATCTCCTTTGTCTTCTTGTCAAGAAGGCCGGTTTTGGTTCGCGATCTTCAGCATCTCTGCTATGCGGGTGTTGGCATCGAGAAGTTCATAATGCGGATCATTGAAGTTGGAGGATAACTGTTCCAGTCCCTGTCCAAAATAAACTTTCCTCAGCATATGTTATTTTCAAAATACGAGGATACTATCGAAAGGCATACCATGTTAAACTCTAGGTTGCAGGTCGGAAAAGAGTCAGATACTTCCTGGGTCTTCCTCTTTTTGGAGCCCTTGGCACGGCTGCTCTCGGGTTTCGGTAGGAGGCAGGAGCGGCTTCTTTTTACTTGGTGCTGCGAGTAGAGACCATGCTATCAATGTCGTCCAAAGCAAAGACTGAAGCGGATTTACCGACGAATATACAGGTCAGTATCCTTAATCGTTAAACTTTCTTACTAACATATCAATATTTCTTACCAGACATAACGGAACCTGCGGATGGCGATGGTTCTTGGAGGTTTGACTAAAATTTAAACGTCTGTTCCTCCTCGACGATAAGAAAGAAAGAACCAAGCTTGGCCTCAGTTTGTTTGGTAGGAGGGGCAATCTCAAAAAAATTCAAGGCTGCAAAAAACAAAGCTAAACATATCAAATGCAAATAGGTTAACACACGATTTCAAAATAAGGTATCCTACTTTTGGAAACCCAGAGATAAGGAAGAGTATCAGGCTGTGGGAGAGAGTCTCTCCTAACAAAGAAGAATTGTCTCTTCCACTGGTCATTATTCTGGGTGTTTCTCAAAACAAGTGGGGTTCGGCCGGATTTGGTTTTAAGAAGGTATCTTGAAGATCCGTGGCTGCGAAGGTCATACACGGAAGCAAGCTCAGAAAGGATGAAATCAAGAGCATAGTCGGCGATTAATCTCTCTAAAACGAACAAGGTCCTCCAAACCATGGGCATGGTTTGGGCATAACTAAGACCAGTTCTGGAAAAGAACTCGGTGGTAAAGGCAGGAAACGGGTAAAAAAAAGCCGATTTTAAATGATAAAAACAAAAAACAGATCCAGGTTTTTGAAACAAGGTCAGAAGACAGGGCGGCATCAAAGGGTCTAAAAACAGTTCCTGGAGGAAAACAACCCCGAGACTGCAGGTTAGTAATGTCGGTATTACCAAAAATACATATCTCACTCGCAGGACTAGCAAGGAGATTTTGTGACACAAAATCTTCAACACCAGAGTTATGATGTTTAGGACTCATGATTCGAGAAGATAAAGATCAAGAGAAATAAGAAAATATTGAATTACCTATGAAGACGGTTGAATGAATTGGGAATATTTATCTCGGATAAATATAGATGTTCAAAGGTCATGGACGACTAACACGTGTAGCAATAATCACCGCACATGCAGGAATTCAAAATTCAAAATTTGAAAATTTTATAGCTGTAACCCATATCTACAGCTGTTAAATTTGGGGACAATTGTTAGGGCTCGGATTTTCAGTATCCTCAGCAAACATTATATTCAGAACAACTCCAGGATGCGGTATCCTCCAAGGTAACTAGTATCCTAAATATGTTATATAACTAACAATTTGTTCGCAGACTTTCCTTGTTTACCAGGTCAAAGACCGTTGCTATGATCTCCCGAAGACTCGCACTTTCAGTTAATAGATCGTGGCAGGAAAGGAAACGTGCTGATTAAGGGGATTAACGGCTAATTGGATTTAGTCCAAAAGTTTCCTAAATTATAGGCCATATTGTTAGCTTTATTTTTCTATAAATAGAGCATTACTCGGATCAAACAACACACACTTTTAGCACTCGAGACTTACTAGTACTCGCTCTCATTGTAATCACGATCCGATTAAGCTCCACCACTTGTAACCACTTTATTATTAATAAATCGGTAGTGATAGTTTTCACCACCCGGGGTTTTTTTTCTTTTTATCCTAAGGATAACAGGTTTTTTCCTCGCAACGAATATCTATGTTCAAGCCATATTTACAAGCACCTAGTTCCATTTTACTAATTTGGTTGTAAGATCACACTTGTCAATTTTTGACCAAAACAGAAGGGAAGTGCCGGAAAGCAAACCCACATGCTGGAAATATGGTCACTTTTGATTTGGAGATCGTAGGGCCTGAACACAGTTCTGTCGGGGAAACAATGGGAAATGCTCTCGATTTCCTCATCGGTGAACTTACAGATCTCGGAGGCTGGATATTTGAGAAGATTTTGGGTCTAGAGTTCAGGAATAACCTCCCTCGGACTCGAGATAAAGGAGGCTTTCAAGTTTCTTTTTGGCATTGTTGAAGATTGCGAGAAAAGATTTAAGAAAATGAAAGAAAATAATCGAGAGAGAGAAAGAAAGATACCGGATAATAATCGCCAGAATGGTTCTTTTGATCCGATGAAAGAGGGAGTTATAAGGGTCTCAAATCTTTTATTCCGGGATAATTAGGAGTTCTAGTTAGCTACTTTTGTGTATAAATAGAGCTATACTTGGATCATTTCACACACATTATTAGCAATCAATACTTAGTAGTATTCGCTTATTGTAATCACGATCCAGCTAGCTCCAACACTTGTAACTTTTTCAATTATTAATAAAGTGGTGTAGATAGTTTTCACCGCCCGGGGTTTTTTTCTTGTTATCATCAGGATAACGGGTTTTTTCCTAGCAACAAATCCTTGTGTTATACCTTTTATACGATCATTTTTGACCAAGCACCATACCTCACTTACTGATTTGGTTACGAAATTACGCTTGTTAATTTTTCACCAAAACAATTTGGGGCCCACCGTGGGGCAAACGGTGCTACAATCCTTCAAATCCGTTTATTCATTCTCAATCATTTTCATCCCTTCATTATGGCCTCACAACCAAAAACCTGTTCCATTTTTGCTCCAGTGGTCACCACTGCTTCAACTGTCAACCCTATTCCTCATCCAATTCCGAAGAAGAACACTCAGCCCAGAGGAGAACTTCCACCATACTCGGGATCCTCTACACGGGTAGATCCGGTTATCTCTAACAGTGACATTTTTGCTTTGATGAAACCGGTCAAAACTCACATGGAGCAGCAAGAAAAGACCAACTCAAGGCTATTCAAGGAAATTGAAGGGATCAAAAAGAAGCCAGGGCAGGAGGTACTCCAATCATGCCCTGGGTTCTTGATTTTAATTCTCCAGGATCATCTATCCTTCAGAATTCCGGATCTTTGGGGGCACAACCAACAAGGACTCCGTCTCAGCAACAATTAGGATATTGGGGAACATATCCTACGGTATCCTCAGAGTTACCCAGACCAACGAGGCTAGACTCCATCAACATGCAACCTCGCTCAACCATGCCAGTCGGCATATTATCGTCAGGATCTCCCATGGTGTCCTCTGAAGTGCTTGTCGGGGACGATATCCCTATGCAGGTGTCACCTTATCCTGAAGACACCCTCAATAGGGATGCCAGTCGTCAAGGCTCAGGATACCAGAGGCCTAACCATGATCTCGGTAACAATCTACTTAATGCTAGTTTATACACTAACCGTGGATCTGTGCAGGATAAAGGGATAACCCCCGAGATAGCCAGGGAATTGCAGAAAATGAGGGAAATGATTTCCAATATCCCGGGGATAATACGTCCCATAGCGGAAGTTCCAGCATGCAGTCAAAAGTTATCCAGGTTCACTTGGCCTATATGCAATGTGGAGATCCCCAAGAAGTTCTAGACGCCCGGCATGAAGCTATACGATGGCACTACGGATCCTGAGGAACACGTAGCTCAGTATAGAGAAAGGATGGAGATCAAACCCATCCCCATTGACATCAAAGAAGCTTGTCTATGCATGGGATTCAGTTCAACACTGACGGGACCGGCCCTCAAATGGTTGTTAAGTATTCCTTCCAACACTATTACTTCATTTGCTCATTTGATTAACTTATTCAATAATCAATTTTCTTGTGGTAGATCTTTTGAGAAAATGGCAGGTGATTTATATAGAATTGTTCAGCATAATAATGAATCCCTAAGGGATTACATAACTAGATTTAGCAGGAAAGCTTTGGATATCCACAACCTCGATATGGCGGCTGCTGTTGAAGCTCTCAGGATGGGATTGAAGAAGGATTCTCCTTTCTATGACGATCTTGTCATGACTCCATGCAGGAATCTTGACGAAGTCAGAAACAGGGCGTTAAGATATATCCTGCTAGAGGATGACAAGAAGGCTCATGGAAATCTGATTATCCCGAAGAAAGAGTCTACCAATAGAAAGTTAGATTCTCCACAAAAGTTCTCTAGGCCCAAGCCTTATTCCTAACAAGATAGTTCCAGGATAAACGCTGTGTAAGATGACGAAGATGATGAGGAGTATCCTAAAATCTCCGAATATAGTTTTAACATTGATATTGGTGGTGTGATATGTGCCATGCAGGATTTAGGTGACAAGGCTAGGTGGCCCAAGAAAAATGAAAAGTCCGGATCCAGCAAAGACAAGTCCAAATGGTGTGCATTCCATGAAGACTTTGGCCATCACACTGACGATTGTATATCACTGCAGAAGGAAATAGGATACCTTCTCAGCAAAGGATACCTGAAGGAACTGTTTGGAAGAAACAAGCACAAGAGTCAGGATCCTGTCAAGATACCTGAGAGGGCACCTTCTCCACCACCCGGAGTAAAGGTCGTTTCCTTTATTTCGGGGGGATCGGATATTTGTGGAACCTCATACTTTGCGGCCAAGAAGCGTTCCAAGGAAACAAAGATGGACAACAGAGAAAGACCTATCCGTACTTCCACGTTGACAACCAAAAGAATCATATCCTTTGACGAGGAGGATCGATGTGATCTTGTGGATCACAACCATGACGGTTTGGTAATTACTTTATGTATAGCTAACTATTTTGTGAGCAGGATACTTGTTGATGGAGGTAGCTCCGTGAACATCATCCAACTTGATGCATTAAAGAAAATGGACATCCCTGAAACTGAGATTATCCCGAAATTCTCAGTCCTCGTAGGGTTCAATGGCAAGATCAAGGATACGTTGGGAGAAATCAAACTTCCAGTGTACATAGAAGGAATAAATTCCCTACAAAAATTTTGTGTGATTGACTCATAATCTTGTTGTAATGTGATATTAGGCAGACCTGGATCCACGACATGAAGGCAGTACGCTCAACTTATCATCAATGTGTGAAACTTCCAAGTCCTAGGGCAAGATTGAATGCGATCAGCAGACGCAAAATAGTGTTATGCATCATCAATGAAGTGGACTACAAAGCCTACTCAAGCATAGCAATTACAGAAGCAACCAGGGGAGGTTCTGCAAGCCAGGGACCAGGATGTGAAGGAAGTATCCTTGGATCCTCAGGATACCGAGATCAAAGTATTTTTAGGATCAGGTATGTCTGAGGATATCGAACAAAGATTGGTATCCTTCCTAAAGAAAAGAGCTTCTACCTTCGCCTGGAAACATGAGGATATGACAGGTATCTCTAAATATATTATTACTCAAAAACTTGGTATAGATAAATCTTTCAGACCGGTGCATCAAAACAAAGGAATTTCGCTCCTGAAAGAAACATTATCATACAAGAAAAAGTGCAGAAGCTACTCAAAACCAAAATGATAAGAGAGGCCCACTATCCTAGGTGGTTGGCCAATCTAGTTTTAGTCCAAAAGAAGAATGGGAAATGGAGAGTGTGTGTGGACTTCACAGACCTGAATAAGGCATGTCCAAAAGACCCATTTCCACTCCCACATATTGATTTAATGGTGGATGCGACTGCTAGCTACGAACTACTAACCTTCATGGATGCATCCTCGGGATTTCATCAAATTCAAATAAAGCCTTCAGATCAAGAAGACACAGCCTCCATGACTCCCACAGGTATATAATGTTATATTGCAATGCCCTTTGGACTAAAAAATGCAGGTGCAACATACTAAAGGCTAGTCAACATGATGTTTAAAAACCAACTGGGGACATGATGGAAGTCTACATAGACGACATGGTGGTAAAATGAAAAGCTGATGATCATCTCAAAGACTTGGCAACAGCATTTGATATCCTGGACGACTACAACATGAAGTTGAATCCTGCCAAATATCACTTTAGAGTCAAAGCAGGAAAATTCCTAGGGTACATGGTCACCAAAAGAGGAATAGAAACAAGCCCTGAGCAGATCAAAGCCATCTTAGATATCAAATCACCAAGAAATGTCAAATATGTCCAAAGGTTGACCGGAAGAATTGCAGCTCTCAACAAGTTAATCTCAAGATCTTCAGAGAAGTGTAAAGACTTCTATGATATCCTGAGGAAGAACCAAAAATTTGAATAGGGAGAGAAGCAAGAAAGGGCTTTGGTATCCTTGAAGGAATACTTATCCTCAGCACCACTCCTGATGAAGTCAGTTGATGGTGAACCACTATCTTTGTACTTAGCTGTTTCGGGGAGTGCAATAAGTGTTGTCCTAGTCAAAGAAAATGAAGGTCAACAACACCCGATATATTATGTAAGTAAAAGTCTACTAGATGTTGAATCCAGGTATTCTTATCTTGAATAGTTAATTTTAGCACTTCTAATGGCTTCTACTAAATTAAGACATTACTTTGAAACTCGTGATATTCATTTAAAGACTAACTATCCTATTTGTAACGTCCGTAAATTTTGGTAAAACGGGGTATGCCTAACAAAGCTTGTATATTCTCGGGATTTATCCGGCATTCCTTGGAGACCTTCTCGTCATTACCGTAAGCTAAATTTATTAATTTCCGTTCCAAGTTGTTGCACCTTTCATAGTTGAGGGGCTAAAATGTTAATTATTATATAATAACAAGAAAAACCCTAGCCCCCCACCATAATTCCGATCGGCAGCAGCTAGGGGAGGCTCCTCCTCGATTTCCATGCAGGTTCCAGCCATTCTCCGGCCTCCCGAGTCTAATTCAAGGTCGGTTCTATCTTAGTATAACTCTTTTTCACTATTAAACCCTTTATTGAACACGTTAGGGTTGAGTTTTGATTATAACAATTTCTGACAGATTAGTACTCGTTTATTGCTTGGTCTGTAACTCGATGAAAATATATTGTTTTTGATCGATTATTGTTTCTATGATGTTCTACTTTGAGTCTTGTTTCCAGAAAGGTATAATACGTAATTTTTGGACGAGATTTGAATACTTTTTATGATTTTATAAGATCGAGTGTCAAAGCTGATGCGGGATGACGGATTCTGGTTTGTCTTCCCGACATCATAACCCTTTTTCAACAAGTCTAAATTCGTTGGTTCTACTTCTGGAAGTTAATATTTTGAGTTAAGAACCAAAACCAATTGGAATCGTTTAATTTGCATAGGTAATGATTTTTATAAAAATAAAACCATTTTGTTGCGCACTGAAATAGCTGCACATACCTTTCTGTGTTGAAGGAATTTTTATGATTTTTGTGTCCACTAGAAAAATATAATAAAAATATTTTTATAAACCTAAGACATTTATTAAAGTCTGGTAAAAATTTAATAATTTCTTTCAAACGTTATCCTATGTAATTAAATGCATCTTTGCATGCTAAAATCTACACGTTTTACTTGTTATTGATCGATAAGTTCGTTTTAGGCCTAACCGGTGGTTGTTCAATTGTGATCGTGTCGGGGCTGTTTGAAGTGAGTTTTTGCACCAACATCTTCCTAGGTATGTCTAGTATTACATACTTTAAAATCATGTCCTTTAGTGTTCGTTTGATTGGTCAACTAGTTGTAGTTTGAAAGACTGTTTTCGGTTGGCTAGAATAGTGTTTTGTTGCGTTTAACGCGAGGGATGAAGTAAGTGATGACCAATTCAGTTCAGATAGTTTCAGGTTAATGTACGGGCTGTTGGAAAATGATTTTTATGGGTATTGGGGCTGAATTGGTTGTCGGTTACTCAAACGGGTCGGTATAACGCTCATTCGCGTTTATTGATTAGTTGGTGCGTTGTGCTTCGAGTTACCGACCCATTTGACTCGTGTAGCGTCGTGTGGATTTTTTGGCTGTGAAATTATCATAACGGGTCCACACGGGGCTGAGTTGGATGTTAATTGCCTAAACAACTCTTAAACGCGCATACTAGTCCCACCTAGTGCTTCCGGGGGTAATTTGGGAATTCTTTATTCCCGGGAGTATCTAAGGGTTGTTTTGGCATATACAAGGCCTCGGGGGCTGTTTTAATTGAACTTGGTGAGTTCGAGGCTTTAGGTAACTCGAAACCATGTTAGAACGTCTCGTAGGATAAACGAGTCATCTTGATGTCAATAGTATTGATTGTATGTAAACCGACAGGAGTTTGAGTTGTGGGGCTACGTAGGGATCCTCTAGCCTTGTGGTGAAATCATACCTAGTGTCAGGTGAGTTCATGATGCCCTTTTTACTCTTTTTACGTTTTGGGCTAGCATATACACCGAAATACAAATTTTATATGATTTTACTCATTACAACGATTTGAATGGTTTTACATGGTCTTACTCGTGATTGTGCATTTTGAAAGCTATATTTGAGTTATTTGCTACGCTTTAGGATATTTTAGACTCGCTTATGGTCTTATATTCTTTAAGGTTACATACGTCGTTGATGGTCTAGACTCGAGGAAGTTAACAGGCTTGGTAGAAATTGAATACGAGTAGACCTATTTACTTAGTTCACGTTGGGATGATATATATATATATATATATATATATATATATATATATATATATATATATGTGTGTGTGTGTGTATATATATATGTATGTATATATATATATATGTATGTATATATATATATGTATGTATGTATGGAGGTATGTATGAGTATGTGTTACCTTATAGCCTACGGTTGTGTGATGACATTTAGTTCCTCGTGACTAAGAATGATGTGAGTAGGCTTATTGATGTGTGTGTGCATGGTGATCACGGCCGGGTCAAATATGTTACTCGTGTTTTCAAATCCCGTGGTGGAGAGGCCCATGTGGCGTGATCATCATTTTAGCGGGTCAAATATATTACTCGGGATTTAAAATCCCGTGGTGAAGAGGCCCGTTGTATGTTGAGCCGTGATCGGGTCAAATATATTACTCGGGTTGTACCCGTGGTGGAGAGGCTCGTATCACGTGCTTGGATGTGTAAGCTGTGACCGAGTCAAATATATTACTCGGGTTTGACCCGTGGTGGAGAGGCTCGTGTCACATGCTTAGGTCTTACCGCGTCCGGGTCAAATATATTACTCGAGTCTTGGCTCGTGGTGGAGAGGCCCGTGTACGTGTGTTCGACGATGAATGTATTATTTGGTGAATTATATTAATTATTTTATTATTATCCTCTCTATTGTTTAGAACTATAATTTTTGAAATAAAGTATGAAATATTGTTTATGAAAACCTGAACTCACTCAGCTCTAGCTGACTTTGTGTGTATGTTAGTTTGACTTCAGGTTAAGGATTGGAGGTTATCGCTTGAACGTGCTGGAGACTACTCGGAAGGTTGAAGGCATTTCTGGTCAAGGATTTCAAATAAAACGGATAATATATTTACATTCGATTTGGACACTTGTACCCGTGTTTGGGACTTTTAACACTTAAACTTTTTCCGCTGTTATTCACTCTGAACTAGTTTTAAATACAAAGAATTGTTTCGTTTTAAATTGTTGTGAAATTGTGGATGTGATTACCAACTGTAGGATTCCTGGGATTCGGGGCCTTACACTATTAAAGCTGTTTTGAGAAAATTAGAAATGTCAGGTAGGATGGCAAAGTGGGCTGTAAAACTTAGTGCATACGATATTGTGTATGAACCAAGAACAGCCATCAAGTCCCAGGCACTTGCCGACTTTGTGGCTGATTTTAGCCAGGATGTCCTTGAAGAAGTAGAAAAAGAGGTTCAGCAATTGGATGTCAAGGAGAATTGGACCTTACATACAGATGGAGCCTCCAACATAAGAGGAACACGTCTAGGTATCCTGCTAAAATCGCCACAGGGGGACATTATACCTCTATCTATATCTTGTGAATTTCAGGCCACAAATAATGAAGCTGAGTATGAAGCCTTGATAGCAGGCTTACAACTAGCTAAGGATATGAGGGTCGGGTATCTTCAGGTCTATGTTGATTCTTTATTATTAACTATCCATTTTAATGGCTCTTACGCAGTAAATGCAAAAAACTTAGCAAAATATTTAGAAATAGTTAAGCGATTAGCTATGTGTTTCGAGACATTTGATATAGTATAGGTACCTAGAGAAAAGAACGCTGAAGCAGATGCCTTAGCAAATTTAGCATCAACTCTCAAGTTACCAGATGACATCAAGATACCTATCGTGCATGTCTTGACTCTAGCAACAAAGGAGAACCACAAAGTCATGGAGACTTCAAAACCTGAAGACGATCTAGTATCCTGGACCCGTCCCATAATACGGTATCTTCAGGATAACGAGATTCCAGAAGGAGAAAATCCCAGAGCTTTCCGAATGAAGGTAACCTAGTAAATTATCCTAAATGATATTTTGTATAGAAAATCACTTGCAGGTCTATACTTGAGGTGCTTGGAACACCATGAAGCACAATAAGTCCTCAAAGACATACATGAAGGTGATTGCGGAAACCACACTAGGGGTAGAGCCTTAGTATCCAAGATACTGAGGACAGGTTACTTCTAGCCAACAACGAAGAAGGATGCAATGAATTTTTCCAGAAAGTGTGATGCTTGTCAAAGACATAGCAACATCTTAGATCAACCAGCTGAACCACTACATCCTATCATATCCCTGTGGCCATTTATGAAATGGGGAATGGATATTGTGGGAAAGTAACCCAAGGCTCCTAGTGGAAAAGTCATCATGCTGGCCTGAAAGATTGCTTCTCCAAGTGGATCGAAGCGGAAGCATTAAATCAAGTTAAAGAGAAGGATCTGATCTCATTTATCAAGCGCAATATCCTGATAAGATTTGGTATATATCCCGGCGGAGATCATTTGTGATAACGGTTCACTGTTCATCAGTAGCAGGACAACCAACTTTTGTAAAAGTTGGGGAAACAAGATGGTAACTTCAACACCAGTACATCCTCAAGCGAATGGTCAAGCGGAGTCAAGTAATAAGATCATCATCAATAATTTGAAGAAAAGTTCGGGTCCATGAAAGGAAAATGGGCTAAAGAATTACCATTCGTACTATGGGCTGATAGAACTACTTCAAAAAATGCAATGGGTCAAACACCTTTCTCTTTGGTGCTTGGAGCTAAAGCTGTTATCCCTACAGAGATGGTGATTCTCACAGCAAAAACCAGCATACAAGATACTGAATCCAACAACCAAAGCCTTTCTGAAGACCTAGATACCATTGATGAACTCAAAGACCTTGCCAAAATCAGAATGGCAGCCTATCAACAAAGAATTGCCAAGTCCATAACAAAAACAACCGAATTTGAAGATTCCAAGTGGGAGATATGGTGTTAAGAAAGGCATTCCAGAATACCACTAACCCAGCAGATGGAAAGCTAGCTCAAAAGTGGGAAGGTCCTTACTTGATCGATGCAAAAGCGGGCAAAGGGGCCTACAAATTTGTCACTATGGAAGGTGTTCCTTTACCAAGAGCTTGGAACGCTATCCATCTTAAGGCATATTTTTGTTAGTATCCTCAACCGGTATGCTCATATCCTTAACATTTTTCGATAAAGGTATGTTCCCTAACCTATCTTTAAATTCTTACGTATTTGAACCTTATTATTTCTTTATCAACTTTAATGACTTAAGCATCAGAGGGGTGTTAGCCAGGCTAACACCCACCCCTCACCAAGGATCAGTGTTTTGCAGGTATCCTAAGGATACGCTATCTTGACAACAGTTAAAGGCTAATCACCTCCCACACGAATAAGATATCCTTGATATCTTCTAAGGTTTAAGAGTCTTCACCTTTCTAACGAATTGGATAACACCCCGCCTAGAGCGCACGATGTTCGACTATAGTTCGAGGCAGCCGGACCAGACTAGCTGATAATCCGGTTGTTGTTGGCTATAGATCGGATCCTCAAGATAAGTGGCAGACGTGTCACACATACGTTACTAAGGTTTATAGCATTTTCATGTTATCTAAAGTTTCGGCATTTTCATGTCGCTCACGCTTGGGACTTTCCCCAGTTTTATCTAAGGTTTAAACATTTTTATGTCTCTCAAGTAAAGGATTTGTCGCCAGTAAAAAGGCTCTACCGCCAATAAAAAGGCTTTATCGCCAGTAAATGGGCTTTAGCGCCAGAGTTATTTAACTTTGTTTGACAGATTGGAGATCGGTCAGGTTGTTAAGCGCAAAAGATGGTACTTAGTTAATTCTAACTCAGATAGAGCAAATTCCAAAAATTTGATGCACAAAAATTCAATAATTGGGGACATCATGTGCAAGCTTGCTAAATTAATATCCGTTGCAAAGGTACACTTTTATATCTAAATTCGCCTTGCATTTATTTTATTTTGAAGTATGATCTTTCGGCTTAATCGTGTTAACTTTCATCTATAGAAGTTTTAAACATATGTCTTCTGGATATGTTGTACTTAAGATATTTTGCTACATGTAATCAGGTTTAAGGATATATTTTTCATATACATTACCCTAAGATATTGTACTTTTAAATAAGTCCTGAAAACATATTTTATGGATATATTATCCTTAAGATATATCATTCTGAAAATAGATAAGTTTGAAACCATTTTTGACTTGTTGTAATTGAAAACTAACAAGATAATTTTGCTAAAAAATCACGCAAACAATACACAATGTGTAAGCCAAAAGATTATGTTATTACTAACCATAAGTGTAGGAAAATAAAAAGGCAATACCCGGGCTTTCTTCTTAACAAACTGAAGACCCTTCCACCCAAGCATTGCTAGATGTTCAAAATTCGGATAACATGGGCTTCGTCTTAAAACGAAGATCCCTCCACCGATGTTTGCCATTATCCTAAGCATAATTGTTTGAAGACAGAAAATTAAAATTGTTCAACAACCACTACAAACCATCACAAACCACAAGCAAACAACCTTAAAAATTGGGCTCAGACCTTGTCTTTATTACCTTCATCGCCCACTTGGTTACCGTCACCAGCCACCTTCACAGCATCACCAATCGCCACCTCCACAGCCTCCTCAGCCACCTTCTCCACTTCACTTGGCCCTGGTTCCTCTACACTTTCTCCATTCGGTTCCACCAGAACCTTCGCCCACGCAGCCACATCCCAGAAAGGGGTGTCAATACCAGCATCCTTGGCTTCCTTTGCCATACGGAGACGAGATTAGAAGTCGGAGATTGCTGCTGCTTTCTTGGCTTCCTTAGTAACTTCCTGAATCCTAATCAGAGTATTCGCTTCTTGATGGACCAACTCTTTCCTGGCTAGTGCAAGCTCCTGCATCAAGTCTTCGTTCTCCTTGGTCTTCTACTCGAGGAGATTGTTCTTAGCGGTCCAATCTTTAGCAGTTCGGCATTGCGAGTATTGGAGTCAAGAAGCTCTTAGTTCACAGCATTGAACCTAGAGGATAGCAGCTCAAGCCCCTGCCAAGATAAGTTATCTTCAGGATAAATTATGCTCGAGATACAAGGATGATGAGGATGAACAAGAGATACTTAGAGTTTACGATCCGATGCATCTTGTAAACTTGTCGCAAGCTGATCTGAAGATGCTCAACGAGAAAAAGATCTTTTATATTCCAGCTTGGAAGGATGAAGCAAGAAAGTATCAACGAGTTGTGACGGTATGTGTTAGAGAAGGAGTGCACGCGTGAAGATACAGGATTACAAGACAAGAGCTGAAAGATCAAGATATGAAGCTACTGCCAAGGGGGAGTCTGTTGGTGCATAGATGTCAGTAGTTCATATGTCTAAAGTCTGTAATCGAGTCTGTAATATTGTTTATGTAATTGTTTGTGTAAAAGCGAAGTTGTTGACAAGTTCGCTTAGGCGAACTTGTTAACCAAGCGAAGTTGTTGACAAGTTCGCCTAGGCGAACTTGTTCAACGAGCGAAGTTATAGACAACTTCGCCTGAGGCGAAGTTGTCGTGTATTTATATTGTTTTCTGTTTACTGTTTACGGTTAATCAGTTGGTCAGTTAGCGTTTTGGTTGATCGAGTTCAGTTTACGTGAGTCTATTGACTTGAGTCTGGCCAAACTGCTCTTCAGCAGATTTGACGCTCATTGGCATCTTTGAGTAATTATTGCTTGAGGAACTTGAAGATCCACTACTCTGGCTTGCTGTCTGTTGAGTACCACTTGATACACCCGCAACAAAGCAAACATCCCCATTTGAATTTACTGACACATGCCCCTCCTGTGAAGAATTGGCACCTGACTCACCTTTCGAGTAGTAGGCGGCAGAGTCAGTCTTTGAACTTGTATTGGAGTTCACTTTAGCACCGTACATGCTCGGATCTTGAACCTGATCCATAGATGTTTCCTTTCTTACCATATTAAGCTCAAAAGTTCTGAGCTTGTTGACAGCAGTTTCTGTGATACGAGAAGTTTTTCTACAATCTCTTCTTCTCGGTAGGAAATGGAGTAGTTACTCAATTCAGTCATGAGATGATAATATCGAGTGATAATATCATCAAGAGATTCGTTCTTTAAGTACTTAAAGACTGAAAATTGAGTTTTAAGCAGCTTTATCTTTGAGGCCCGAATGCCTACATTTCCTTCGAATCTGCTCTCAAGAGCTTCACAGAAACAGTACTGTAGGCGAAGTTAAGGATATAAACAGAAAACAATATAAATACACGACAACTTCGCCTCAGGCGAAGTTGTCTATAACTTCGCTCGTTGAACAAGTTCGCCTAGGCGAACTTGTCAACAACTTCGCTTGGTTAACAAGTTCGCTTAGGCGAACTTGTCAACAACTTCGCTTTTACACAAACAATTACATAAACAATATTACAGACTCGATTACAGACTTTAGACATATGAACTACTGACATCTATGCACCAACAAAGGATATGATAGAGGGATGCATACCTGCTGGAACTCAAGGTCGTACATCGGGCTGGAATCGGAGATATCTTTATTCTTTCTCTTTTTGGAGCCCTTGGCTCAGCTGCTCTCAAGCTTGGGCGGGACAATGGGAGTAACCTCCTTCTTCTTAGAACTTATAGTGGACACCATACTATCAATATTGTTAAAAACGAAAACTGCAGCAGATTTGACTACGAAAAATTCAGGTTAGTATCTCTAAACTCTTAAACTTTGTGACTAACAAATTGGTATTCTTACCAGACATAGCGGACCCTACCGATTGGGACGGTTCTTGAAAGCTTGAATGAAGATGGAAAGTTCTCTCCTCCTAGTCTATGAGGAAAAATGAGTCCACCTTGTCCTTGGTTTGTCGGCTAGGGGGAGCAATCTTAAAAAACTTCATAGCTGCAAGAAAACAAAATATTTTAGTTCAATACATTTCAGCATACTGCCTCAGGATAACATATCCTACTTTCGGTGACCAAAAGATATGCAAGGCCTTCGGGATTTGGAAGTGTATCCCTTTTGACGAAGAAATAATGTTTTTTTTCCATTGATCGTTGTTCTGAGTATTTCTCAGAACAAGAGGGCTTCGGTCAACTTGGGTCTTAAGGAGGTAACGAGAGGAACCATGACTACGGAGATCATAGAAAAAAGCTAACTCTGAGAGGTAAAATCAAGAGCGTGGTCAGAAATTAATTGCTCGAGAACGTATAAGGTTCTCCAAATCATCGGCATCGTTTGAGCAAAGCTGAGGCCAGTTTTCCTGAAAAAATTGGTGGTAAAAGCCAGGAATGGGTAAGTGAAGCCGATTTTGAAAGGCAAATATCGAAAGCAGATCCAAGTTTTGGAAACAAGGTCGGATGAAACAGAAGGATCAAAAGGTCTGAAGACTGTTCCTATAGGGAAACACCCTTTGGCTTGCAGGTTAATGATATCAGTATTGTTGAAGGTACATATTTCGTTTACGGGGTTTGCAAGAAGATTTTGTGAAACGAAATCCTCAATTCCGGAAGATCGGAGTTTCACACTCATGATTATAGAAGATGAAGATTAAAGAGAGCAAGAAGATTACTTGTAAAAATGATCGGATCTATTTTTAAAATTATTTATCCTGGATAAATATAGAGATAACCAAGGGCCTGACACGGTTGCGAATGATTGACACGTGCACGTGATCCACGCAAGTGGCGATATTCAAAATTCAAAAAATTAACAGCTGTAATCCACTTTAACAACCGATAATTTTGGGGACAATTGTTAGGGCTCGGATTTTTGGTATCCTCAGCACACGATATATTTATGATAACTCAAGGATACGGTATCCTCCTAAGAAGCAGGTATCCTTAATATATTGTATAACTAACAGGTCGATTGCTATTTTTTGTTGTTTACCAAGTCTTCTAGCGTTCCCATGATTCCCTGAAGACTCGGATTACTATTCAACCACTTCAACGACCACGTGCTTAATGAAGGTCGTGAAGTATAACGGCTAATTGGAAGAAGTCTTATATTCCCGGATAATTAGGAGTTCTAGTTAGCTACTTTTGTGTATAAATAGAGCTATACTTGGATCATTTCACACACATTATTAGCACTCAATACTTAGCAGTATTCGCTTATTGTAATCACGATCCAGCTAACTCCAACACTTGTAACTTTTTCGATTATTAATAAAGTGGGGTTTTTTTCTTGTTATCCTCAGGATAACGAGTTTTTTCCTAACAACAAATCCTTGTGTTATACCATTTGTACGTTCATTTTCGACCAAGCATCATACCTCACTTACTGATTTGGTTACGAAATTACGCTTGTTAATTTTTCACCAAAACAGGGATAATGATACAATTGCAGGCGACGGTCACGTCATCCTCTCGCCAATGGTTATGATTCAAATTCTCGGGATAAACATGACAGCTGTTTTCCATTCACACCTATAATGTTTGGGGGCAATTGTTGGGACCAAGATCCTTGATCCTTGAAGATCAACTATCCTTAGCATTGGCAAATGTCTATTGCCAGGACTAAGCATCCTATATGGTTCAAGGGTCCTCAACAGTTAGCTTCGAATATATTTTATTTCTTTTGCAGGTGTTGAAACGTTTTTACCAGCAATCTTATTTTCACGGAAGATATATTTTACTAAGTCACCTCAGCTGGTCCTCCTTCACGTAACGGTCATGAAGAAATGGTAGACGAACGTGGCCTAGTTTATAGGGAATTAGTTAATATTCGTTGTAAACTTTTTGTATATATTAACATTGAATATGGCTGAACACACCCAACGCTCTTAGCATACTTAGAATTTTTGGCAAGATCACTTTATACTCACATTCAGCCTTAATTCCAACCTTTGTAATCATCTTTGAGCATAATATAAACTGGTAGTGATAGTTTTCACTACCCGAGGTTTTTGTGCCGGAAGTATACTAGTTGCCAAGGGCTTTTCCTCGTATAAATCTCGTAGCTCATCTTTTAGAATCATTATTTTGTTCATTTCATTCATACAAATATCAAACCTCACAAACGAATTTGGTTACTTGATCCTTAAACCGATATTTAACCAAAACAGTTGCCTGCTTGCCTTCTGTTTCGATGTAATAGTTTAAATGCATACCCAAAAAACATAATATTGTATTTTAATTTTATATTAATTAGATATTAAACATTGAAATGTTCAAATGTTATTGGTTTTCAATTAGTTAGCTATCCCAGAATTCATGAAACCGGAAAATATTTAAAAAAGCTTAGTTTCCATTGACCAAAACCGAAAATAGAGGGATGGTGTACGATTATCCTAAACTCGATACGATTTTTAGGTTCTTTTTTTTAATAATTTTAACATAATTACATTACATTTTAGCATCTTCAATTTTATACTATTATTTTTTAACAAAAAAGAAAAGAAAAAGAAATGTGTTTTAAGATCTTGGTAAACTGAACAACACTTTTTTTAATTTATAAAACTGAGAAGGAAAAAAAGATGATCTCTTTATGGGGACGTGGACTAAATTATTTGCAGCACTTACAATTGGTCCCTAAGATTTAAGAGCATTTCTAGTGGATTCTTCAAATGATGTGAGGGGATTCTTTATTTTTTAGATATGGTTAAAAATGGTTGTTAGAGCAGGAGAGAGAAAATGTTACTGTTCATGATTAAATTTGAAGAAGCGCACTATTCATCTTTATAATTTTTTAATATTTTTGAAAGTGGTTATGAGTGAATGAGAGAGAAAAGTAATGATAAAAGTATAAAAAGTATTAGTTAATTGAAAATGAGAGAGAAAATATAGTGTTTTTAGTGTAATTATAGAGATGGAGATAGAGAATCAAATAAAAATGAAGTCAAGATGTGATTTCACAAATAGCCCCTGAACATTACATTAGTTAACAGATTTAGTACATAAGTTTTAAATTTGGCTTTTTGGTCTAAACCCCAAATTACTTTACACGTTTATTATATTAATTTGTACACGAGTAGTAACTAATAACTTTTCTTAAATAGAAAGATTCAAATACAAATGCAAGTATGATGTATAACTAGAAAACAATTTAAAATAAGAAAAACTAGTGTAATACTTGTACAGTTGTACGTGGGTCAAGACAATACTAGTTTTGTAAATTATTCAACTATATAAATGTTTTCACACTATATACTGTCAATAGACAATGATGACTCAACCATATGCTTGAGTCGTTCTCGATCATCCTCCTCTTACGGCTTAATGATCGAAAAGAGAACAAATTGCTCGCCTTATTAGTTATTAAAAACTAGTGTCGTGCTGGGCAGATTAGTAAAACCCGTGCGGTGATAAAACACAAGTGTTGTCAGTCCAGAGTGTTGAGGCGTTAATTTGACACGAATTCGATTGGTTTCGGTTACATGCGTTATGATACAAGAACTAAAAAAAATAAAACCAAAAAGTATATTAAAATGGAGGGGGGCTAATGAGTGTTCGTTGTCGGTAAAACTCAAGCGTTGATTAGACCCGAGCGTTGTCGAACTTGGACGTTGAGGCGGTGAGTTTACGCAAATTCGGTCGGTTTTCGTCATGTCGTTATTGTACCGGAACTAAAACAAAAAAACAAACAAATACAATTGGCAGTCGGTCGGTTTCGTTACACTAGTCACGGTACCAGAACTAAAACAAAATGCGATGAGTCTACGTGAATTTGGTCGGCTTCTATCACGTTCATTACGATACCAGAACTATAAAAACTTGATATTCGATCGGTTGGTTTTCGTTACAGTACCGAAAGTTAAATGGGAAAAAAAAACAAAATATCTTGATTAATATGATGCCGCCAAGTGATCCAGTAAGAGGCTTGGCGGCACCAAAGTTACAAATTATACTATATAATAATATGAATTAGGCTCGATAAATGAGTTGGGAATAACATGTGACTACCAATGTGAATAAAAGACAATCAATTGATCCCATGACAATTTAGATTTACTTTATTTGGAGTGCAGTTTCAATATTTATTTTGATGGAACCAAGATGGTTAAAATGGATTAATTAATGACATTTTTAATCTTTTTAATTAAACATAAGTCGATATGATTTCAATTTATTTTTAATTTGTTAGAGCATTCTCATCCCACTCTCTATCTTTAAACCAAAAATTACACTAAAACTAACTCTATTTTTTCTCTCCATTTCAATTAAATAATACTTTCTATACCTTTTATCATTACCTTTTTTCTTTCTTTCACTCACAACCACTTTCAAAATATATTAAAAAATTATAGGGGATGAACAGTAACTTTTCAAATATACAGAAAAATCACTACTTTCTCTAAAATATAAAAACTATTCACTCACAACACCATGAATCACTCTCTAAATTATAAAAACACCCCTCACATAATATGAGGGGTTGGATGAGAATGCTCTTAAAACTGATAAATATATATCTATGCAGTCAATAGCGGTGGGATAGCGGTTAGCGGACCTTTGCAAAATAGCGGTGCCAATAGCGGTCCAGAATAGCGGAACCGCTATTAGCGGCGCTATTGCCGCTATTTGACCGATTTTTATTCTTAGATAGTGGTTATAGCACCGATTTTCAAGATTGGCATATTTCGGCTAAATTAAGCAAAGACCAAAATAGCTCAAACTTCAAATTTGATCTTTTATTTGTTTATAACAAGTTTTTTTTTATCCAAGCCCTTGAAAAGTCATGTTCTCGCTCTTTCGTCTACCAACGATTCCTTGGTTGATGTGGACTCAAAGGAAGATTTCATTGCTTCTGATTGAATCATGTTTCCGTTATTGATACTTTTTGTGTTTTTTACTTTTGACATTACTATTAATATATATATATATATATATATATATAGTTAAAAATTACCGCTTTCTCACCGCTATCCCACTGCGATAACCTATATCTCAAATAGCGTCCCTTGACCGCTAACCGCTTTTTTACCGCATTAACTGCTTAGATATATGTAAATAAAACACGGTAACGAATACAAGTAAAACGGGTTATGTCTTAAACAATCAATTCATTGTTTATTTCAAGACAAAATATCAAAACTAGTCCTTTTTGTTTGCACGTTTTTTCAGTGGACGTTCTTTCGCAAACTTAATGGCATAAAACATCCTTTATGCTCAAAAACTCTATCACGTTATTTCCTTTGGTCCTAACACAGCTAACTTTTCTCGTTAAATTCGGTCATGTGCCAGGCACATGAGGATAGTATTGTAATACTTATCCCTTTATAAAATAATTAGAAATATAAAATTAAAAAAAATTAAATACATTAAAAGAAATAAAACTCTCCCTCTTTCTCTCTCTTCAATCCCTCCTCTCTCTCTCTCTCTCTCTCTCTCTCTCTCTCTCTCTCTCTTTCATCCACCACCACGACTCTCTCAACCTCCACACCACCTGCCGTCACTAGAAACACCACCTGCCCTATCGGCTTCTGCCTGTCTCTCCACACCACCGCTTACATACGGCCCCCGCCTGTCTCTCCCCAAAAGCATCTGTTCGCTTTCATCTTCTTTATCTCTCACCACCATAGCCACCATGTCACCCGCCACCACCACAGCCGTCATCAACCACCACCACCACCATCGTCTACCATCGATTCAAAATAGTGTTTTGTGGTGGAGTTTGGTTTATTCTAACATAGATCTAGGGTTTCGATTATGGCAGATCCAGGATTAGTGATACAACACGGATCACTCGAGGGGGGAAAAGAGGGGAATAGGTTGGTTTGATGGTCAGGCGATGGTTATGATGACGGTGGCAGCGGTTTCAGGCGATAGTGGTGGAGGTTGCTGGAAATAATGTTTGACTATCCAACGGTGGGATGCAGAGGTTTCAGGCGATAGCGGTTTCAGGCGATGGTTATGATTGAGATGCCGATGGTGGTTGGCTGTGGTGGTGGGATGTAGTGGGTGCGGCAAACTGTTGGTGGCGGGTTGGTGGTGAGATGTATTGGGCGCAGTGGTACTGTTGGTGGCTGTGATGGTGTTGTTGATTTTAGGGATTTGGAATTCCGAGGGATGGATCGGAGAGAGAGAGAGAGAGAGAGAGAGAGAGATGGTTTTATTTTTTAAATATATTTATTCTTTTAATTCTGTTATTAAATTTATTATGTTAAATTACAAAACTACCCTCATGTGCAATACACATGACCATATTTAACGAGAAAAATTAACTGAGTTAGGGTCAAAGGACAAAGCGTGATAGAGTTTTTGAATACAAAGGATGTTTTATGCCATTAAGTTTGCGAAAGGACGTTTACTGAAAAAACGTGCAAACATAAAGGACTAGTTTTGATATTTTGTCTTATTTCAATCAGGTTACTGGTATAAAGTTTTGTTCTATTTAGGTCACTTAACCTTTATTTAGTGTTTCAATTATAGTTATTTGACCTGGATAACAAGTTATCTAGGGTTTTTTATTTTATTTTATTTTCAAATATGTTGACATTGCATACTGAACACTTGTTAACTTAAGAGAAGTACAAAGTAAACACCTCTTAACTTAGAGGGATGTAAAGTAACACCTGCTAACTTAAGAGGAGTGCATACTAAACACCTGTTAACTTAAGAGGAGTGCAAAGTGAACACCTTTTAACTTAAGAGGAGTGTAAAGTAGCACATGTTAACTTAAGAGGAGTGCATAGTAAGCACCTGTTAGCTTAAGACGGGTGTAAAGTAAACACCTGGTAACTTACGAGGAGTGCACGTGTTTACCTCTTACTTAAAAGGAGTGCATAAAACCTAGATAACCTGCTATTTATATATATATATATATATATATATATATGATTGAAACACTAAATAAAGGTTAAGTGACCTAAATAGAATAAAACTTTACACTAGTGACCTTATTAGAACAAAACTAAAACTTGGTTACTATTCTATGGAGTAATCCCTTTCAACGAAACATAATTCGATATGATTTCAATTTACTTTGTATTTGTTAAAACTGATAACTATAAATAAAATCCGGTAAATGAATACAAGAAAAACGGGTTATGGGTTAAACAATCAATTCATTATTTCAGTTAAGGGAAAACATATCATGTCAACAAAATATTTTTCGTAATGTAAATATGTAGCTAAATGCATTAATTTCCAATAAGTCGATAAAATGACAAAAGTAATTGATTTGTCATCTTATCCATTGATTTGAAACACCCAAATTCTAAACGGGTCAACATCAAGCATATCAAACATCACCCAAATGGTTTTTAAGTACATAACACCATACATTTTTCAAAAATTTAAAACACCATCCAAACAACTTCAAATCATATTGAACTACAATATACTAATTTAACAAAGCAATTCAATCACATTTGGAATATTTCAAGTAATATCAAGTTGCATGTACATGTAAAATAGATAGGGATACAATCTCCATATATCTTCTACTAAATATGGTTTGGGTATGCAAATAATAAGAACCGTGAAAACCCTTATAGTGAAGAAGAAGAAGAAGAAGAAGAAGAAGAAGACTATAGGCAAATACAAACTGACATAGAATGAACGAATTAGGCAAAATTTAGTATACTTGAATCTCCTTGAGAAAATGATGGGTGAGTTGAGTTTGTGAGGACATCACGTAATGGTTATGAACATTTAGGGGAGTATATAAAGTTGTCAGAGCATTCTTATCCCACTCCCTATCCCTAAACTTTTCTTTTTCCTTCACTCACAACCACTCTCAAAATATATTAAAAAATTATAGAGGATGAACAGTAATTTTTCAAATATACAGAAAATCACTATTTTTTCTAAAATATAAAAACTCTTCACTCACAACATCCTGAATCACTCCCTACATTATAAAAACACCCCTCACATTAAATGAGGGGTTGGATGAGAGGTATTCGCGTGTAGATTTTTCAGAGGGCTATATATATAGGTTCTTATAAGGAGGGGTTACTTTTCTAAGAACATAGTGAACTTAACGATAATAATGTTACTTAAAATATAGAGTAATGAAACATATACCTTGCCAGTTTTATACCATGATCTTTTTTTATATGACAAAATGGCAAAAGACGTCCTTTATGTTTGACTCAATTTTCATTAGACGTCCTTTAATGAAAGAAATAGCAAAAGGCATAATTCATGTTTCAAATTTGTTTCACGTTACGTCATTTGTCACTAACCCAGTTAAATTTTTTTGTTAAATCTGTTCATGTGCCTTACACATAAAGGTATTTTTGTAATTTTATATATAAATTATTTTATATTAAAACTAACAAATACTTCCCCCTATCTCTCCTTCTCTCCTTCTGTCATGTGTATCCATCATCATCACCCACCTACTTCTTTCAACATCCAAAACCCCACCACCACCTGTTGCCGACTGCCACCACTACCCACCACCTACCGCCGCCACCACCACTAACAAATACGCAACCCATCATAAACTCTGAAATCGTCGGCGGCAAAGGTTGCAGTCCGGTGCCGGCGCTGTCGTGGTAGTAGAGCTCAAACCTTCGATCTCCGGCACCGGAATTATCATCGCCGCCGCGGAGAACGACAACCAGATTAAACGGAGACCTGTCGGATCTATTTCGGCGGCGGATCCTCAGATCTGAGCAATTATTATTATTGTAAGGAGCCTGACTGGCAATTGAAAATCTTGCATTCACAAAAAATAAAAATCAGAATAGGCAAAAGTAAATATAAATTAACCAGCGTGCATACATACTTTGAGCAAATCAAGCGTATCGGAGGCCATTCGGCCTTTACTCAGCAAACCTAACCTAATCTCATTCCTCTCCACCGCTTTCAAATCAACGTTGCCGTTAACGAAGGTCACTGGAGACGAGACAGCGCAACAAGAGATGGTGAATTTGACGGAGAGTATTCGAGATGGAAGGAATTGTGTGACCGGCGGCGGGAGATTGCTGTAGAGATGTTTGAATTAGACACATGACGGCAGTTGTTCAGGTGATGGTGGCGGCGGTAGGTGGTGGGTAGTGGTGGCAGTCGGCAACATGTGGTGGTGGGGTTTTGGATGTTGAAAGAAGAAGGTGGGTGGTGATGGTGGATGCACATGAGAGGAGAGATAGGGGGAAGTATTTGTTATTTTAATATAAAATAATTTATATATAAAATTATAAAAATACCCTCATGTGACCAGATTTAACAAAAAAATTTAACTGGGTTAATGACAAAGGACGTAACGTGAAACAAATTGGTAACATGAATTATACCTTTTGCTATTTCTTTCATTAAAAGACGTCTAATGAAAATCGAGTCAAACGTAAAGGACGTCTTTTGCCATTTTGTCTTTTTACAGCGATTAAATAGTTACACATTGTAAGTTCACTCTTCGTTAAGAAAAATATTGGTGCATATATAGCCACACTTTATGAAATGCACTTAACAATAAAAATTAAAAATTATGAACATGCTAGTGTAACTATTCAAATGTTCATACTTCAAACCCTATATTGTTTAATAATAAATAAGAACGCCTAAAAGGTCAAATAATTGGACCAAGTTAGTTAGAAGAATTTGAAAAGAAGCATCACTTTTGATTTGTGGTTGAACTGTCACATCAATTGCTGACTGATGAGCTCAAACAAATGATAAAAATTAAGTTAAAGAACTAGCTAACATAAGACACTAGTTGATGCATGGAACGATAAACAAATCGACCACACCCAAATAGTTTGAAGTATTAACACGATTGGTAGAAACCGATTCGAGACGGTCAATCTTCCGATACATTCGTAGAACAGGTTAGACTTTAAGAACAAGAAGAAGAAGAAAACTCAAATTTGAGAATTTTCTTATTATTTTTCTCAAACAAGATTAAAATTTATAGAAAAACTAAAGACATAAAAATAGGAAAAGATAAATAAGGAAACCTAATTATAGTATAATAAGAAAACTAAATAAATGATAAATGTAATCAATAAAATATGATCGTATGAATTCTTCGCCCCTTCAAAACGTTCATGCCCTCAAGAATGGAACAATTTTGCCATGGTGGTCACCACTCTCGTCTCGTCGCGATACATGCAACATTCATCTTAGCATCAAGGTTTTGTTTTGCAGAAACACAATATATTGTAATATTTGACACCATATGAATGGTAAAAACTTTGACTAAGAATATGGATAGCAAGTGTTGAGAACCCTTGTAAGGAAACAATTGTTGTAAATATGTGGCAAAAATCAAAGGTGATGGTGGCGGCGTTTCTTTTTTATGGAAACACAATTTATAGCCTTTGATAGGTATGTCTGGGTTGTCTTGGGTCCACTGTATGGGATGAAAACAAAGGGTTTGACCAGTGGTGTGGGTTTAGGGATTGGAGAGGCATCATAAGCTGTTAAAGGGGTGATGGTGACTGCGTTTTTTCTGGTTTCGATGCAGGGATTATAGGTGGAAGATCTAGTTTTGTGTTGGTTATCGGCGAGGAGGTGTTGGAAAATTTGTGCGGACGGCGGTAAGGTTAGCGGTGATTTGGTTCACGGTGCTAATGAGGGAGTCATATTGGAACTTGGCTAGGGTGGCTCGTTGGGCGGCGATTGCTTCTTGGTGAATCAATAGCCTATCGATTTTGTCGACCGTGGTCATGATCAAGTCTTCACGCAAAGAAGGAGGCATGAGGACGATTGATGAAAGCACCAAATTGATAAAGACTGATTCGAGATGGTGAATCTCCCGATATACCCACAGAATGGGTTAGGCTCCAAGAACAAGAAATAAGAAGAGAAATCAAGCTTGAGACAATTTTCTGATTATTTTTCTTTTTTTCTCAAACGAGATTACAATATATAGGAAAACTAATACATAAAAATAGGAAAAAATAAACAATAAGGAACCTAATAATAATACAATAAGGAAAGTAAATAAAAGATAAATTTAATTAATATATTAAAGTTAAACAATATTTGATTGTATCAATTCCCCGCCCTTTCGAGATGGTCAAACTTGAGACAATTTTCTGATTATTTTTCTTATTGTTTTTCTCAAACAAGAAAGAGAAAGAGAAACCAAACTTGAGACAATTTTCTAATTATTTTTCTTATTATTTTTTCAAACAAGATTATAATTCATAGGAAAACCAAAGACATAAAAATAAAAAAAGATAAACAATAAGAAAACCTAATTATAGCATAACAAGAAAAATAAAAAAAAATAAATGTAATCAATAAAATATGATCATATCAACAACCACCATGCACCCTTGGTCAATTGGCCAACCACATAAACGAGCATGCAATGTTTTTTTCGGACTAAATATCGAACAACATAAGAGCCACAAATAGAGATGGATTCAGGAAATTTTGTTACAGGGGTACAAAATGGATTAGATAAAAAATGGGCCGGATAAAAAAGAACCCGATGTGCCCAATCATTATGGATGCCCAAAGTGTAATAAAGTAGTGTTTGGATGCACTTATAAAACTTGTTTATTTGTTTGTTGAAAAGCAAAAGGTGTTTGGCAAAACTCCTTCAAAAGCTTCAAATTTGAGCTTCTCAAAAGTAGTTTTTACTTTTTAAAAAGCAAGTAAATTTAAAAGCTCACCCAAACACCCCCTAAACATTCACATTTTGGGCCCTTTTCTGGATTTAATTAATATTTTATAATTTTATGTATTTGTTCATAGTGAGATTAAAATTTTCTTTTTAAGAAATTAAGAATTTGTAGATGAAAACAAAATATAAACGTATTTACACAACCCAAGCAATCAACACAATTATATAAGTGGATAAAAATAAGCTTTTTTTTTTATTTTGTTTACTTGTGATAGCATATCAATTCAACGAACGAGTAAACTATCGGTTCATTGGTCAGACCCGTTTTAAAAAGAAACTACAATAACTAATTAGTTTTGAAAATATATAAACATAATAAATAAAAAGGTATAGAAATATCATAAAATTATACGATAAAATCAACAACTATGAACAAATAGGTTGTTTATTATCTAAAATGAAATTATTATTATTATTATCAAATTTATACGACTCTAGGGTTGTTTGGTAGTCTCTTAATGTGCTACTTTTTAATTGTTCACAGTCTTTTAATGGTCAAAAGGTAACCTTAAGTTTAAATTGTGAAGAGGTTGAGACTGTTTGGTTCATTCGGATATGAACAAGCCTCTGTCCCATTCAGCAGCCCATATGAGTCTGACTAATTCGGACTTATTCGGACCTAATTTTAAGTTTTTAACTATTCAGGTGTTTTTTTATCCAGAGCCAAACAGGCTGAACGAATCAGATGTTTCCATCTGAATGGTTTCATTCAGATGTAAACAAGCAGCCCTAAGATAAAAGGTAACCAAACAGCCCTAACTTAGTGGGGAGAGTTGTGGGCGGTGTTTCAGGGCATTTTGGGTGTCAAAAATGCTTCAGACTCTTAGTACAAATCGTTAGATGAGGATGAAGGTGTGGCCGAGCCATGCAATCAGCAATGGGATGGAAGGTGGTGAGTGGTATATATATATATGTATATCCTGACCCAACGTATTCTACTTAATTGCTTTCTTGACGTACAAAAAATTCGACGATGCTTGATTTGAAGATTCAGTGACCCGATTTTGA
Source organism: Bidens hawaiensis (assembly GCF_021521415.1). Classification (NCBI taxonomy): domain Eukaryota; kingdom Viridiplantae; phylum Streptophyta; class Magnoliopsida; order Asterales; family Asteraceae; genus Bidens; species Bidens hawaiensis. The sequence continues at coordinate 658,817 of NW_027491053.1, forward strand.
CCAAATTTGCATTAGTGATTTAATTTGAATAACTTTTAAAACTAGATTACTATTATGTGGCATTTTCGTTAGAACTATATTGCATAACTATATGTGTGCATATAAACCAAAGAAGAATAACAATAATTTATAATAAATTAAATGTTTTATTGGGATATGAAATTAAAGTTGGCAACCCAACCTAACTCAATATGTTAATAAAAAAACTAATTTCTTTTTCATCAACAAACACAACCCAACCTAATCTAAATTTTCACTCACATTTACAGCCCAACCTCAACCAACATTTTTGTTATATAAATATAATTTATGATTAATTAAAATATATATAAATATGATTATTTAATATATATATAAATTAATAAGTTTACGAAACAATAATATTATATTGGAAAACTAATAAGAAAAACAATACATATTTCTGAAGATCCTCGCTTTTAACAAAATTTATATCGAAGTGTTTAGGAAAAAAATAAACATTGTTGTGTTTTTAGATTTTTTTTTAAAGCTAACAATTTAAGTTATTAAATAAAACCAATTTGCATATTATATTAAATGTTAACAAAAAAAAGGATAAAGGATAAAAAAAGCACATGAACTAGTAATTGCATGACATTTGACATAAAATGGTTTACAAACTAGTTTGTTTTGATGAACTAGTTTGAGAGAATCAACTATAAAAAATTAATTTTTTTATTTTCTTTAATGTCATGTGGTAACCCAACTCACCGTTGGGTTGTCAATGAAAATGGTCTTAGAAACAAGTGAAAGTCTAATCAACCCACACCTCTTTAATATACTTATATTTAATCATTTTTACTAGATCTTCAACTTTTATATCTGTCTATTTCATCTTCATCGTTCTTTCTTTCTCTCGTCATATAACAAGAAGATTGCCACCGAATTTATTTCAAATTTGGTTCTAGTAGGAAGAATACAGTTTTGGAGGGTGGGCACTTAGTCTTAAACATGAATAATGAACTATCAACTACACTAAGAATACACTAAGGTCTGTTTGGTATGAGGTAATGGAATGGATGATGGAATGGAATGAACGAGATAATAGAATGGATAATTACCATTCCATTGACATGTTTGGTTACCATGTTTTACTATGATTGATCAGGTTTAGTCTATATTGACTATGTGCTAGCTAGTGTGCCACATTATTTTACAAGTCTCATAGTGTGCCATTATAAATAATAACGACATGTAAAGAGTTTTAATCATATATACCTATGATAGGTTATGTATCCACTATACATGTTTAACCACATTTCACAACTTAAACCATTTTTTTACAAGCGTTCGTTACGTTTTATTAAGAGTCACTACAATCAATAATTATTTTACCTACATTGACTTTGTTTTGACTTTGGTTGATCAAGTTTGAAGTATGTTTGACCTAATAAGACATATTACCCATAAATGCTGTAGTGAGTTGTAAGGAATCGTAACTACTTCATAATCGTACTTTATCACATACATTTGTGACTAGCCATAATTACTATGTTTGATCATGACTAGCCACAAATTCGCTAATATTCGACCTACATTCGCTATGCTTAATCATGATTCACCACCAGTAGCTCCCATTTGTCCTAAATCTACTATGACCATGGTTCACTATGGTTGACCAAGTTTGACATACATTAACTATGTTTGGCATGCTATACACGTTTATGCCATTAGTTTTATATATTGTCATGAGTGGTTATAGTGAGTCATTATAAGCCGTACCCGTCTTTAGAGAGTTTTATTGTTAATATACACCATGACTGCCTATGTATTACTATTTTTATCACAAATTTTCTCCATTGACCTTTATTTGACTTGTATCTATATGTGTGAAACTAATTCACCGCCATTTAGGGGTGAGCATAAAATGGATATGACCAGTGAGACCCAAATCGATCATGCCCTGCTATATTACAACAGGGTCGATACTCGGGTCCTGAGAATACCGTTAACCTAGTCCGGGCCAGGTATGGTAGGAAAGATCCTTTAGCTCCTATGGGGTGAGCATAATCCAATAAGACTCGCGAGACCTAAACCAACCTGGCTCGGTTATCTACGATTAGGCTGGGTATCGAAGAATACCATTAACCAGATTCACATCTAATATTACGGGTAATACCCGTTTGCTTACCCCTACCACCACTAACCACTTGGTAGCTTGCATTTACTATTACTATGTTTCACTTCGATCCCATTTTGATATGCATAGGCCCCACCCCAAGGATCTTCGACCATATATTCTTGTTGTGTTGTTTTTTTAATCCATTATTTACCAAGGGTAATTTTGTTATATGAATTTAATTTTTGAGGGAACATCTAGTTATCTTTCATATTTTCTGAAATCCTTCTCCCTTAATTTTGCTAACAAACATATAGCTCCTGAATTAAAATTAACTATATGTTAATTATTTTTTATATTAGTTTCTAAATTTTTGCTACGTTTTTACTAGCTTTTGTTAAACTATTCCTATTTATCTATTTAACTAGTTTTTTACCCGGCGCGTTGCGCCGGGCAGGTTGGTAAATCCGAACGTTGGTAAGACACAAGCATTACCGGTCCTAAGGCGGTAACTTGACGTGAATTCGGTCAGTTTCTGTTTCATGTGTTATTGTACGGAAACTAAAACAAAAAAAAAGTTATAAAAATTGAGATGGAACATTGGGATAGCGTTGGTCAGTGAAACTCGAACGTTGGTAAAACCCGAGCATTGTTGGTCCCTGGCGGTGAGTCTATGCAAATTTGGTTGGGTTTTTCACGTTCTTTATAAAACCAGACTAAAAAAAAGAATTGTCATTCGGTCAGTTTCGTTACGATACTACTATAACTAAAATAAAATGCGCTAAGTCTACGCAAATTATGTCGGTTTTTATCATATTCGTTACGGTATATTGGTATTGGAACTAAACTAATAAAAAACAAACATAATAAAGATAATTAGAAATATAATTATCAAAGTTTAAAACAAAAACAAACAAAAAAAAAACAGAAAAAAAAAACAAAAATTGGTCCAATGAAATCTTGCCAAATAGACCAATCATAGTCCAGCGTCGCTAAACTTCTCTTTTATATATATTAGTAATAGTAATATTTAGTTGATTAGTTTTATATGGATTCTTTGGAATTAGTTTTTACTTTTTTTTTAAATTGAGCTATGAACTTTGCTACGAATTTTATGTAGTTATTTTAGTATATCTATTTTCTCAAGTTCGCTATGGATTTTGATACGGATTTTATAAAGTTATATTTATTATACTTATTTTCTCAATATTGTTATACACAATTTCTTTTTGCAACGGAATATGCGTAGCTAAATCATAGCAAAATACGCCGGTAGCTAATCTGTAGCTACTTCGTAGCAAAATTTGCAATCGATTTATTTCGTAGCAAGAAATTCATAGCAAATACTTGTTTTTGTAGTAATGATGTATGAATGAAATGAATTATTAGTCTTTATTTTCTGATAAGCTAGAAAAGCTGGAATAAAATAAAAATGGTAGTGAGTGGTGGTGGTGGCAGCGGTAGCGATGGGCGGCGAGTAGTAATGGTGGTGGGAGGCGGTGGCGATGGGCCGGAGCCAGGAGTGATTGTTGGTGGTGGCAGGTGGTGCTAATAGTGGGTGGTGGTGGCGATGACGATGGTGGGTGGTGGTGGTGATGGCGGGAGCGATGGTTGGTTGTGGCGGTGGTGAGCGGCGCTAGTAGGTGGTGGTGGGTGGTGGCGGCGGAGGTGGGTAGTGGTGGTGACGGGCGGTGGAGGAGGGTGGCGGTGGTGGCCGGTGGCGGAGGCGGTGGTGGGCAGTGGAGGCGGTGGTGGGTGGGCAATGGGCAATGGGGGGGAGGTGACATGGTATGAAAGTGGGATGGAATGAAAAAAAATAAAAACAAGGGGGGTGGATGGAAAGAGTTAGGGGGAATGAAATGGACATGGTAATGGGTGATTCATTCCATTAACCAATTAAACATATTTTTTTTCACTCCATCATAATGGTCTATTCTATTCTGCCTCTCATTCATGCATAACAAACGCTACCTAAGAATATGATTTGGACAATTGGCCTATGCACACCCTCTCTTGGCCTTGAATCCGCCCCTGGGCCCACAACCAATCTCAGCCATTGACCTATCGTAAATTGAATGAATACATTCTTAAATTCAATTCATAACATCAATAATGAGTCTATACATTCTTGGGAATTCATGATACATTAATTTAGTTACATGTAATGTGTTTCTAAACGAACTTGCAACAAAAAAATAACACATTTTTATAAGCTTTTAAACATGTCTTTTATCAGTGGCGAATTTAGACCAAACTTTCAGAGATAACATTTAACAAAAAAATTTTTTTTATCGTATTTTATACAATATAAATAGAATTTTTTTTATCGTATTCCATAAAATAACCTAAACCTTTTCTTAACGCATTTCAAACAATAACCGAAATTTTTTCTTACCATATTTCATACAATATATATTTTTTTAACTCGGTGTTGGACAAATATCATCATTTTCTTGTAATTTTCATTTAAAAAGATTGCTAATAAGACTTTGCCGTTTCATTTTTCAAGTTCGTTATTATAGATTACATAACGTGGTCATGATCAGGTTTTCATGCGAAGAAAGAGGCATGAGGACGATTGATGAAAGCATCAAATTGATAAAGACCGATTTGAGATGGTCAATCTCCTGATACACCCACAGAGTGGGTTAGGCTCCAAGAATAAGAAAGAATAAGAAAAACCAAGCTTGAGACAATTTTCTAATTATTTTTCATTTTCTTTTTCTCAAACGAGATTACAATATATAGGAAAACTAATACATAAAAATAGGAAACGATAAACAATAAGGAACCTAATAATAATACAATAAGGAAAGTAAATAAAAGATAAATTTAATTAATATATTAAAGTTAAACAATATTTGATTGAATCAATTCCCCGCCCTTTCGAGATGGTCAAACTTGAGACAATTTTCTGATTATTTTTCTTATTATTTAACAAGAAAGAAAAAGAGAAACCAAACTTGAGACAATTTTCTGATTATTTTTTCTTATTATTTTTTCAAACAAGATTATAATTCATAGGAAAACCAAAGACATAAAAATAAAAAAAGATAAACAATAAGAAAACCTAATTATAGTATAGTAAGAAAACTAAATAAAAAGATAAATGTTATCAATAAAATATGATCGTATCAACGACCACCATGCACTCTTGGTCAATGGGTCATCCACATAAATGAGCATGCAATGTTTTTTTCAAACTAAAGATCGAACAGCATAAGAGCCACAACCAGAGACGGATCCAGGAAATTTTGTTAAAGGGGCATAAAATGGATTAGGTAAAAAATGGGTCGGATCAAAAAGAACCCGATGTGCCCAATCATTATGGATGCCCAAAGCATAATAAAGTAGTGTTTGGGTGCGCTTCTAAAACTTCTTATTTGTTTGTTGAAAAGCAAATGTGTTTAGCAAAGCTTCTTCAAAAGCTTCAAATTTGAGCTTTTCAAAAGTGGTTTTACTTTTCAAAAACCAAATAAGTAAATTTAAAAGCTCATCCAAACACCCCCCAAACATTCACATTCTGGGCCCTTTTCTGGATTTAATTAATATTTTATAATTTTATGTATTTGTTCATAGTGAGATTAAAATTTTCTTTTTAAGAAATCATTAAGAGTTTGTAGATGAAAACAAAATATAAATGTATTTACACAACCCAAACAATCAACACAATTATATAAGTAGACAAAAATAAGCATTTTTTTTTTGGATTTTGTTTACTTGTGATAGCATATCAATTCACCGAACGAGTAAACTATCAGTTCATTGGTCAGACCCGTTTTAAAAAGAAACTACAATAACTAATTAGTTTTGAAAATATATAAACATAATAAATTAAAAGGTATAGAAATATCATAAAGTTATATGATAAAATCAACAACTATGAACAAATAGGTTGTTTATTATCTAAAATGAAATTATTTTTATTATTATCAAATTTATACGACTATAGGGTTGTTTGGTAGTCTCTTAATGTGCTACTTTTTAATTGTTCACAGTCTTTTAATGGTCAAAAGGTAACCTTAAGTTTAAATTGTGAAGAGGTTGAGACTGTTTGGTTCATTCGGATATGAACAAGCCTCTGTCCCATTCAGCAGCCCATATGAGTCTGACTTATTCGGACCTAATTTTAAGTTTTTAACTATTCAGATGTTTTTTTATCTGGAACCAAACAGGCTGAATGAATCAGATGTTTCCATCTGAATGATTCTATAAAGATGTAAACAAGCAGCCCTAAGATAAAAAGGTAATCAAACAACCCTAACTTACTGGGGAGAGTTGTGGGGCGGTGTTCCAGGGCATTTTGGGTGTCAAAAATGCTTCTAACTCTTAGTACAAATCGCTAGATGAGGATGAAGGTGTGACCGAGCCATGCAACCAGCAATGGGATGGAAGGTGGTGAGTGGTGACATTTTGAACAATTTTCACTATAGGTGGTCTAACTATTATATATATATATATATATATATATATATATATATATATATCCTGACCCAATGTATTCTACTTAATTGCTTTCTTGACGTACAAAAATCGACGAGTCTTGATTTGAAGATTTGTGACCCGATTTTAACCAAATTTGCATTAGTGATTTAATTTGTGTAACTTTTAAAACTTGATTACTATTATATGACATTTTCATTAGAACTATATCGTATAACTATAGAAGAATAACAATAGTTTATAATAAATTAAATTTTTTATTGGGATAAGAAATTAAAGTTGGTATTACATCATTCCTATTGTCAACCCAACCTAACTTAATATTTTAATAAAAAAATTAATTTCTCTTTCATCAACAAACACAACCCAACCTAATCTAAATTTTCACTCATATTCACAGCCTAACCTCAACCAACATTTTTGTTATATAAATATAATTTATGATTATTTAAAATATATATAAATATGATTATTTAAAATATATATAAATTAATAAGTTTACGAAACAATAATATTATATCGGAATACTAATAAGAAAAACAATACATATTTCTGAAGATCCTCGCTTTTAACAAAATTTATATCAAAGTATTTAGGAAAAAAATAAACATTGTTGTGTTTTTAGATTTTTTTTTTAAAGCTAACAATGTAAGTTATTAAATAAAACCAATTTGCATATTATATTAATTGTTAACAAAAAAAAAGGATAAAGGATAAAAAAGCACATGAACTAGTAATTGCATGACATCTAACATAAAATGGTTTACAAACTAGTTTGTTTTGGTGAATAGTTTGAGAGAATCAACTATAAAAAAATATTTTTTATTTTCTTTAATGTCATGTGGCAACCTGACCCACCATTGGGTTGTCAATAAGAATGGTCTTAGAAACATGTGAAAGTCTAATAAACCCACACCTCTTTAATATACTTATATTTTAATCATTTTACTACATCTTCAACTTTTATATCTGTCTATTTCATCTTCATCGTTCTTTCTTTCACTCGTCATATAACAAGAAGATTGCGATCGAATTTATTTCAGATTTGATTCTAGTAGGAAGAATACAATTTTGGAGGGTGGACACTTAGTCTTAAACATGAATAATGAACTATCAACTACATTAAGAATACACTAAGAATATGATTTGGAAGATTGGCCTATGCCCACCCTCTCTTGGCCTTGAATCCGCCCCTGACACACAACCAATCTAAGCCATTGACCTATCGTAAATTGAATGAATACATTCTTAAATTCAATTCATAACATCAATAATGAGCCTATACATTCTTGAGTATTCATGATACATTAATTTAGTTACATGTAATGTTTTTCTAAACGAGCTTGCAACAAAAATTACACATTTTTATAAGCTTTTAAACATGTCTTTTATCAGTGGCGAATTTAGACCAAACTTTCAGAGATAACATTTAAAAAAAATTACCGTATTTCATACAATATAAATAGAATTTTTTTTTACCGTATTCCATAAAATAACCTAAACTTTTTCTTAACGCATTTCAAACAATAACTGAAATTTTTTCTTACCATGTTTCATACAATAATTTTTTTTAACTTGGTGTTAGACAAATATCATCATTTTCTTGTAATTTTCGTTTAAAAATGTTGCTAATAAGACTTCGCGTTTCATTTTTCAAGTTTCTTAATTTTAGAAGAAACAAAATAACCATAAACCCATAATCAATTTCAATTAACACATAAACCCTAAATCCCTAATCAATTCCAATTTAAACATAAACCCCAAATTTCTAATCAATTCCAAATTTCCAATTTACATTATCTAAATATCCAATAAACCATATACAATTATTCAAATATTCAATTGCCCATAAACAATTACAAAGTAACCATTTATATAAGAGGAAAGTGAATACGGGACTGTTATGCCCATTTTTCTTATCATTCGGTTTTTATTTAAGATAGCTAAACTTTATAATATAATATAATATAATATAATAGTGATAGTAACATGGCCAGTTAAAAAAAATGAAACTTACAATTCGTGGTCAATCTTTGTTATTTGTTGTGCAGAGACTAAATTCTCATTGGTGATATCTATATAAAAAAAGTAAAAAAATTAAAGATGATAATTTTACTAAATAAATAAATAACTATTATATAATCAATATTAAGAATAAGAGTTTAGAGAAATATACCATCAGTAATATTAGATAGAGATATTCGCAAGGTAGTATTGCTAAATATAGAACACATTATCTCCTTAAAAACAATAAAAAGTCCATAGTTCTTCGAAAACAATAAACTAAGAATAAAAGTAATTCAAACATAGCATATTCGAAGAAATTTACTAGTTAATCTATTAAACATTGAATCTTGCACTACATCAACTTGCTTTTTGGACATTTTAATGTGTGTTTCTAAAGATAATATGTCTTTATTTAAATAATACTTATCGATAACTGATGACACACTTTATTTTGTTTGTAATATATCTCTAAATAAAAAATTGGTGTTATATAATGATCATAGAATTAGGGTATCAATTGAAAGACAACGGATTACACATAAATTAACTACGTGAATCGGATTACATGATTCGGATTAAATGAATCGCATTAAGAGGATTGATCAATTGAATATGTGTAGGCGATCTGATTGAGGATGTTAACTCGATTGAATCTATGAAGGTGAAACAATTGAATATGTGAATCTGATTACAAAGGTTAAATAGTTACCTTGAATACTGATGAATTTCAATGTAATAGGTAGATAATGATTGCTAGGGTTAGAACATGTGAATTGAGATATAAAAAATTCTGAATATGATAGGCATCACAACTTTGATTTTGAAATTAAATTAAAGTAATTAAAAATAATTAAGGAATATCATGTGGCACTTTGAAGAAATTTGCCAATTTGGTGAAAAATAAAAGGAGAATTCGGTAAAAAAAACCCATTTGCCGTGTGTTACTTTAAAGACTCCTTGTTAATTTAAAATAAAAAGATATATTGAGTTTTGAATTTAAAATAATTAAAAAATAATAGGAATTGATATGTGGTATTTAAAGACTCTTTATTAATTATAAAAAAGGAAAGTTTCTTGGAAACCCTTTATTTTATTATATAGGTAGACTAGGTTAAGTACCCGTGTAATACACGGGCTGAACAATTTAAACTCTATAAAAAATGAATACATATTAGATTAATTAAATAAAATGTTAAGCTACAATTATAATTCACAAACATATAAATAATTCATAAATCTAACATTTTTTACATTTTGATATTTTCTATTGTCCGTCATATCATACCGTTTGAATAATGAAAACGATATATATACCATAAATATGTAAATACTTATTATAAATTATTATATTACAAGTTATATATAATTGTAAAAATGTAATTACAATTATAATTCACAAAACTCTAATGGCTTGCATGTCCTCACAAACTTGGTTCACCACTTCACCCCACAAACATTGTTGGAGATTTTCTTTCACTAGGTCGTTCACAAATTTATGCTAAAAATAGTACCTGCAAGTTCAAAATGTTCACAAATCTAAACAGAGATCACAATGAAAACTGTTTTCATATCAAGATTATATAGAATAGTTGTTAAATAACAAAAACTAACACCTCAATATTCTCAAAATGAATGCGTATCACGATGTTCAAGTATTTTTTAACAAAGAATTTCCAAGTTCTATGAAGTAAACATATAGATTTTGAAGTGTGAATGAAGAAACACTAAGTGAACCCTAGACAGATTATAGATAATCTGGATAGATTATAGATAATCTGGGGGTTAAGTAATGTTTCCCACGGATGAGATCTAACTGAGAAGGCTGTTCTTCAGGAGACCTGCAAAACAAACACCGTAAGCTCGTCACTGAGAAGGGGGGGGGGGTTCCTTCTTGTGACCACCCTCCGGCGTGAGAATCAGACTAGATTGCTCTGAATATAAGTGTATATTAAGAGATTGCTAGATAACTGGGTAGCAGATGATCTTACCATTCCAAGATGTTGGAGTATTTATAGCCGAAGGTAGGTTAGAAGGTATAGCCGGCTGAATAGTATTCCTGTTCTACCAACAGTGGACTATGCACAGGCCATACTGGTTGGTGGATAGGTTACGGCCATCAGTAACTATGTCGGCTGCACTATTCCTCCAACTGTAGATTATGCACGTCCTACCTACTGTGGATTATACGCAGGCCATGCTGGTTGGTGAATAGGTTACGGCCCACAGTAACACTATTTCACCAACTGTAGGCTGCGCATGCCTTGCAGTAAGGGTTGGTGAGTAGGCAGCGGCTAATAGTGACAAACAGTACTAGAGGGGGCTCCTCCTCGTACTGTTGTCGGTGAGCTGTCACCCTGTGATTGGCTCATGGGCTGTTCTGGTCAGATTGTCTGTCCTATCCATACCTTGGTAGGTATAGTACAGATCTTTCAGAATCATACGGGCTGGCTCATTTTGGCGGGATTGTTCCCGTCGCTCATTCCTTCATGTGACTACTGAAGTATCTATTGTCTTGTGCGTGTAGCCCTGCTGTCTGCGGGTAGCCTTCCCTGATGGTTTGTATCCGCAACTGCGGGAACAGGCGGGGTACTTCACCATTGGGAGGCTTTCCCTGCGTGTACAGCTTGCGTACTGCGCGTAAGGTTCTCTGAGCATGGTGGGTCCTGCGGAAGCAGATGGCCTTTGCGCAGACGTCCCTGTTCAAGGTGAGTCTTGCGGGACCAACTGGGCTCTGCTGGGACCTACCTCTTCAAGTCCCCCCAGTCCAATGTTCTTCTCATGAATGTTTAATAAAGTGAGGTGAACTTTTGGACTTTGAGCAAGGGGTTTTGAAAAGGCTTTTTAGTTTTAAGGTTCTCCGTGGGGATTCTTCCCGCGGGTTTCCTAGTGTCACTTGCAAAAATTCCTGATTTTTTTGCTTGATCTTTGGGTATGATGCGGGTAGGTATGTAACCTTCTCGCAAGGCAGGAGCGTTGAGTCTCACTTGTATATAGTCTCCATGAGGTTCTGGTGGTTTTCAACATAGTGATCAATTATGCTAAGACCACCAATTCCATTACGGAGTTTCAAACAATATAATTCTCGACGTTCCCGTTATGCGGGGATGTTATTCCTCTATCCGCAAGCATTGCCTAGAAGATCCTTCTTGGTTTCAATTCTCTGCGGGTGCTAGGTATGTGAAGGGTTTTGCCTTAACACTGTACCCGCACCTGTCTTATAGTTATTTGGTTGCCAAGGTATTCTTGGCTTCAATTCCCTGCGGGTGCTAGGTATGTGAAGGGTTTTGCCTTAACACTGTACCCGCACCTGTCTTATAGTTACTTGGTTGTCAAGGTATTCTTGGCTTCAATTCCCTGCGGGTGCTAGGTATGTGAAGGGTTTTGCCTTAACACTGTACCCGCAACCGGCTTATGGTTACTTGTTTGCCAAGGTAAGGGGTGTTTTCCCGCTTACTTTTGAATCTTTTTTGAATTTTGAATTTCAAAATTCGAAGAGTTGGTAGAAAGATAGGAACAGTCCAAACGTCTGAAACGTCGTGCGACGGTTTCTTCTGACTGTGTCAGGACATGCAGGAAGTTACGGTGACGTGACATTATATGGTCATTCCAGTCTCTTTTTCAGGCGCGTGGGCGCGATTTTTCGGGCGCGTGGCCGCGAAATTGCTGGTACACGTCCTGTCAACAGCTGTTGCCAGCCTGCTTTATGCCACGTGTCATAGTTTCATTGCACCTTCGATTTCTCTCTCCTCCGCATTAAATTCATCGCATTAATTGCGATTAGTATATAAAGGGGGAGAGGGCTGTTTGCAATCCACACTTTCACCCTTCTCTTCTTCTTCTTTAGCGATTTCCGGCAAATACTCCCCTTTTCAGGCTAGCATTTTCCCGAAATCGCTTTCTTTTTTCTGCACAATGTCTTCTCGTGATCTTGAGTCTTCGGCCGATGACAAGAGTACTGCTGGTGAGTGCCAGTGTGCTCTGCCCGGCGATCAGTACCGGTATGTTGTTAGGAAGTTCATGCTCGATCCTCTCGAGCCTGAGTTTCCTGAACCCCATCAGACCGTGTACGATGCCCCCAGTGGCAAGATCGGGGTATATGCTGCATTCTTTGTTTATGGGAACCTTAGGTTCCCATTGACAAAGTTTGTTTACCGTGTCCTCGAAAGGCACGGTGTTCATCTGACCGAGCTGCACCCAATGGCGATCGCGAAGATTCGCCACTTCGAGTGGGTGTGCCGGATATTGGGTGTTGAGCCCTACGTGGACCGCCTGATGACCTTCTATACTTGGAGGTGCATCCAGGGGTGGTACACCCTGACAACCCGAATCAAGGGTTTGAAGATTTGCGCGACAGAGCGCAGTCTCCGATCGTGGAAACGGGAGTTCTTCTACATTTCTGCTCGCGCCGTCCCCATTGCCATGAAGTTTAAAAATGGCCAAGCCATTCCGAGCCACCACGCCACAAACTACCAGGAGGCGGAATGGTTTGCAAAGATATCCCTGGTCCAATATCCGGTTTTCCGGTTTCCGGAGTCCGGGATGGTGATGTTGGGGATGAGCCGAGTGTGGAAAGAGGCTGACGCGCAAAAGGTTCCAATCGTCCTCGAATACGGTTCGAACTCTATCCCTTACGGTATGCTCCGTTTCTCTTTGCTTATACGAGTTTATCTTCTAACTGTTTATTTTCTTTCAGAGGGGAACAACTTGGAGTTGCTCCTGTACCCGCGGGAAGCTGACGGTCCCGCGCGGATGGGTACTCGTGCTCTAGACGAGAACGAGTTGCCCATCCTGGAACAAATGGCGGATCGGTTTGTGGAGGTCTATCCGCCGGGCCAAGAGATCCTGAGCCACCGGCGGCCAGGTAAGGCGATATTCTATCCTCAACCCCTCAATGCTGTACCCGCTGCTGGAATTCCTTACGTCCTTTCTTCTTCTGAGGAATCCGCAGATGGTCCTCCGCTAGTGCGGAAGAGGAAGGCTGCCGGCGGGAAAGGGAAGGAGAAGGTGGCCTCCACAGCTGATCCGGTGCTTCTATCTGACACCGAGTCAGATAATGAAGAGGTGGCGGGGAACCCCGGTGGTGAGAAGACCACTGCTCCGGAGGCTACGACTGTTACCTCCGGAGAACCGACGACGACGGTGACCGGCATCAAGAGACCGGCCCCATCGGGCTTGTCCCCGCCCCTCCGTACGTTCAGGCTCAAGAAAACCCGTAAGTACAAATATTCTTTTTGTAGATTTCACTTCATAAATTTATTAACACTTATCTTCTTGTGCAGGCGTGGATGTTGACGCATTCCAGGGTGGAGCGCAGGGGAGTACCTCTCCGCCAATGACGGTAGGCTCGGTCAGCCTACCTGAGGCGTCGACCCAGGCACCTTCGCCTGCTTCCGCTGGTCCAGTTGCTCAATCCTTTGAGCCAACTGTTCCAGCCGAGATGACGTCATCGCCGGCGGTGAGTGCAATTTTTACAGCATCGTTCACCGAGCCGGCGGTTACTGTTGCTGCTGACTCTTCGGCGGCGTCCGCGGCGGACACCATGCCTCCGCCATCGACTGCGGCGGAAACCATGCCGCCTCCGCCATCGGCCTCGACGGCTGGACCTTCAGGTACGCGCGGGGCTTCTAGCCGATATTTGTTACCTTCCCATCTGCCTGACCTTTTGGATGGATTTCCCTTAGGTTCAGGTGATGGGTTCGGTGGCTATCGGCCTGTGATCGACCCTACAGGTGCGTAGGGTTCTTTTGTCCTTTTATGTAATTTTTATCATCTTTTCCTAACTGCTTTGTTTCTTTTGCAGTGTCGGATTCCAATGAAGTGTATGTTCCAAGATGGAACATACGCCGAGGAACAACCCTTCGCACACCTGTGGAGTGCGTGGACTGGGCTCGCCACGCTGCTCCCCATGGTGCGTTGGGGGAAGCCATGGTTAGCTACCAGGAGGGTAGGCTAACCAACGAGCTTCGGGTTCTCCTGGCCCGGATGCAGCCACGCGTCGAGCTGCTTTGTCGTGAAAACGACAAGTTGAAAGCAGCTCGCGTTAAAGAAGTATCTCAGGCGCGTGCTCTCCGGGAGGAGAACCAAAAACTGACCGCAGTATCTGCGGAGAAGGAGAAGGCCTTCAAGGCCCTCGAGGTTGAGGTTCAAGCGCGACTCGAGGCCCGCTCCAAGGCTGCCCAAGCTGTTAACGAACAGCTTCGGCTAGCTAAGGAGACTGCGAGGAACGCGACCGAGAGGGCCACCAAGGCTGAAGCTGTTGCTGAGCCTCTCCGCCTGGAGAATGAAGAACTTAAAGCTAAGTTAGAGGCTCTTCAACAGGCTCATGATGCCTTGGCTATGGAGGATGCGAAGAAGCTTCAAGAGATCCTGGACCAGAGGGGTGTGCTTGCGCACACCGAGCGGAAGCTTAAGGGCGTTGAAGAGGCCGCTGCAAAGGATGTGCTTCTCGCCAAACTTAATAAGAACGAAGCTGAACGCGCCTGCACCCAAGCTCTGGTTGCCAAGGAATGGCTTCTTCGAGAAGCGTTGCCTCAGGTATTTTAGCTTTATGTCGTCACGCTTTCCTTTGTAGAATAGAAGTTCTTATACTTGTACATTTTTTGTAGGTTGTGCATCGGGTCTTTTCAGAGACATCTTACGACGATGTTATGAGCGCAGCCCTCAACGCTTCTCATGAGGATGGGGAACGGACCGGCTTCCTGCTTGGTCTAGGGTTTGCTGAGAAAGGCGTCCCGCCTTCCAACTTCCCTTTGTATAGCGCGGATACCGAAACTATTTATGACCAAGCAGTGAACCAGTATGCTGCCTTCCCGCATCCGGTGGTGGAGAAGGTAAATGAAATTGCTGCTGCTGATGATGGGCTTGCTGTCCTTAGAGCTTTCCTTGAACCGTCACCCTCTGCTGATGGTGCGGGTCCAAGTGGGAGTGGTCCTGAAGCATGATCCAAAAGATCCCTTTCCGCCACTAGCGTAGATATTTGCTCTTGTACTTCTTTTGTATGTGGGTATATACCCAGCAATGTTTGTAATATTCAAGTTGATGAAATAAAGAATGTCCTTTTCTTTGTTTATTTTACGCATGTTTACACTTAGCAATTTCTTTAGTACTTAGATAAGTTAACTTTTTGACATGGTAAATTATAAGTTTATTTTTGCTTCCTCTTTCATGATTGTGCGGGTGGGACCGTCACTTGCACTTAGTAGGATGGCTAAACTTACATTTATCCTGCGTGGAAGTTTTCCTTATCTTTTCCTTGAAATTTTCTAAGTGTTCAGAATAAGTTAACCTTTGAACGTGGTAGATGATAGGTTGAAGTTTTGCTTCCTTGTTTGTGATTGTGCGGGTAAGACCGTCACTTGCACTTACAAGGATGGCTAAACTTTACTTACATCTGACCTGCGTGTAGGTTTTCCTTATCTTTTCCTTGAAATTTTCTAAGTGTTCAGAATAAGTTAACCTTTGAACGTGGTAGATGATAGGTTGAAGTTTTGCTTCCTTGTTTGTGATTGTGCGGGTAAGACCGTCACTTGCACTTACAAGGATGGCTAAACTTTACTTACATCTGACCTGCGTGTAGGTTTTCCTTAGAACTTTTTAACATTTTTAGCGTTGTGTTTATGCGGGTTTTGCCGCCTTCCACACGCAATTACTTACTTCTTCACGCATTGGTGCGGTGAATACCGGCACATGGGAAGTTCATAAGTTAAAGGTTAGGCTATCAATACATTGTGGAAGGAGAATCATTTCCATTAGAAGTGGCTCTAGGCCTTTTCTTTACAAGTTTGGAATTGATTTACATATAACATTTGCGTAATTGAGCTCCATTCCATGTTCTTGGGATAGGAGTGCCATCGAGCCTTTCAAGCCGGTATACGCCTTTTCCCAGGACTTCTTTGATAATGTATGGCCCTTCCCAGACTGGGGCCAGCTTTCCTGGGCGCTCTTGGTTTGAAGCCTCGTTGTTACGCAGTATGTAGTCTCCTTTATTGAAGTTGCAGAGTTTTACCCGCGTGTTGTAGTACTTTTGCATTTGGCGTTTGTAATTTTCTTCACGCACTGCGGCTAAGTCTCTGCGTTCCTCGGTTAGCGTAAGGTCTAACCGTCTTTCCGCATCATTGTCCTCTGGCTGGATCAATACCCTTGGTGAGGGTAAACCAATTTCGACTGGGATCATGGCTTCAGTGCCATAAGTGAGACTGAACGGGGTTTCCCCCGTACTGGCCTTTTTCAGCGTTCTGTTTGCCCAAAGGACGTGCGGGAGCTCGTCCACCCAGCCGGATCTGTGTTTCAAGAGTCTTTTCTTTATGCCATCGACGATGCTCTTGTTTGCTCTTTCCACCTCACCATTACCCTGCGGGTGTGCCACTGAGGTAAAGGTGTGGGTGATTTGAAGTTCTTTCAGCCACTGCTGTAGCTTCTTGTCAGCAAAGTTGGTGCCGTTATCGCTCACCAGATTCTGTGGAAGTCCAAAACGACAGATAATAAATTCCCAAATAAATTTTTTAATATGTTTTGCGGTTGTTTGGGCTAAAGGTTTTGCTTCTATCCACTTGGTGAAGTAATCGATGGCTACCACTAGGAATTGAACATTTCCTGCTGCTGTGGGAAATGGGCCTGTCACATCGATAGCCCACTTCTGAAATGGCCACGAAGAAGTGACTGGAACAAGTTCGTTCTTCGGGCGATGCGTGTTGGGTGCGTAAAGCTGGCAAGACCTGCATTTTCTAGTGTATGCCAGTGCATCCATATGCATCCCCGGCCAAAAGTATCCCGCATTGTTCAGCTTAGCCACAACAGCGCGGGGACCTGCGTGAACTCCACAGATGCCCTCGTGTACTTCCCTTAAGAGGTAGTCAGCATCTTGGTTGTCCACGCATCTTAAAAGTGGGCCAAGAAAGTTACGTCTTTAAAGGTTGTCATTGATGAGTTGATAATTTAGTGCTTTACAGCGTAGTTTTCTTGCCTGTGTTTTTGATTCTGGTAGTGTTCCTGCTGCAAGGTAATTTATTATTGGTGTCATCCACGTTTCTGTACCGGTTTGGATGACACAAATTTCCTTGTGCGGGACTGATGGTGCTTCGAAGAGTTCAATGCGGATGTCATTTCCCAAGTGGGTGAAGGCCAGTGATGCAAGCTTGCTTAACGCATCCGCAGATTTGTTTTCGCTGCGCTTAACGTGTATGACTTTACAATCATTAAAATCACGCATAAGGGTTTTTGCCTGGGCGAGGTACAGGGCCATTATGTCGTTCACAGCCGTGTACGTCCCATTTATTTGGTTGGCCACCAGCATGGAATCCACGTGGGCTTCCAAGTTTTTCACTCCCATTTTACGCGCAATTCTCAATCCGGCCAAGAATGCTTCGTATTCTGCTTCGTTATTCGTACTTGGGAAATCCAACCGAATAGCGTAAGTATATTCTTGGCCCGCTGGGTTGGTTAATTTTAACCCTGCGCCTGAACCCTCGTTGTTGGCTGCTCCATCAGTATAGAGTCGCCAGATATCGTTGATGTCCTGTGCTGGGGAGGGTTGAGCCTCCTCCTGGCACTCTTTCTCCCGCGTAGCGGGGACTTCTGCAATAAAATCGGCCAGGACCTGGCCTTTTATGGCTGGTCTTGGCTTGTACTTAATTGCATATTCTCCCAATTCAATTGCCCATTTGGCTAGACGTCCCGATAATTCGGGTTTGCCTAGAACGTTTGAGAGTTTGAAGTTGGTGAGAATGGTGATTGGGTGGCCCTGGAAATATCGTCTTAACCTTCGTGAAGCGTGTATAAGTGCCAAGACTAATTTTTCGAGGGTAGAGTACCGGGTTTCTACGTCTGTTAGTACACGGCTAACATAATAGATTGGCATCTGGATGCCTTTTCGTTCTGTTAGCAGTACTGCCCCGGTTGCTCTATCTGTTGCGGAAAGGTATAGGATTAACTCCTCTCCCGCTTGTGGTGCTGTAAGTGTTGGGAGTTCGATCAGGCGTGACCGAATCTCCTGAAAAGCTGCTTCCGCTTCTGGTGTCCAGCGGAAGTGCGTTTTCTTCAAGCAGTTTCTTAATGTTGACACGAAAGGAAACGACTTATCTGCATGGTTTGCCAAAAAGCGATTAAGTGCGACTAGTCGTCCATTCAGTGTCTGAGCCTGTTTGATGGTGGTAGGTGATTCCATTTTAACAATGGCTTCGACCTTTTCAGGGTTCGCTCTGAAGCCATCTTTAGTAACAATGACTCCCAAGAACTTCCCTTCTTCCATCCCAAATGAACACTTGCTCGGGTTGAGCTTCATGTTTATCTTTCTGAGCGTGTTGAAGGTTTCTTCAATGTCTTTCAACATCGCTTCTGGCTCGGGGCTTTTGATGACCAAATCATCCATATAGACTTCCAAGTTTCTCCCGATTTGGGCATGAAACTCTTTGTCCATCAGGCGTTGGTACGTGGACCCTGCATTCTTAAGTCCGAAGGGCATCATTTTATAACAAAATGTACCATCGGGCGTCCGAAACGCGGTTTTGTCCTGGTCATCTACGGCCATGTGGATTTGATGGTACCCCTTATACGCATCCAAGAAGCATTTAAGGCGAAATGGTGCCAACGAATCCACCTTAAGATCAATTTCTGGTAACGGATAACAATCTTTGGGGCATGCTTTGTTCAAATCTTTGAAATCTATGCACATGCGCCATTGTTTGTCATTCTTCGGTACCATTACGGGATTTGCAACCCATGTTTGATATCTACTAACGCGTATGATGCCTGCGTCAAGGAGTTCCTTGACTTGGGTTCTACACGCGTTAGTTTGTTCAGGCCCCATTACTCTGCGCTTTTGTACGATTGGCGTAACAGCCTGATCGCACTTGAGCTTATGCTCCGCCTTACTTCGGGGTACACCAGTCATATCAGCTGGTGTCCACGCAAAGATGTCAGCGTTTTTTTGCAGTAGGCGTTTGAGTAAGGTGCGGGTGGGATCAACGATTGTTGGTCCAATGGTAACGGCCTGGTCGGGGTATTTGCCATTGAAGGCCCATTTTTCCGGTTCGGTGATGGTTGGTTTAGCCATCTTTGGTTTGGGTTTAGATGAGACAGATGCGATGCATACCTGGGGAATGCCAGTGATCATCGCCACACCCTCAGCTGTTGGCCATCCCATCATGCCGTGGACTGAAGATACCACTGCGTTGGATCTTGCCATCCCGTCTCTCCCGAAGAGGATGTCGTATGTGTGGTGTGGCTTCCTCATCACGACGAAGTCCACATCCTCTGTGCGGGAGTGTTTTCCATCTGTAAGAGTGACGGGGAAAGATAGGATACCCAGGGGGGTTTCTGTACTGCCGTCAAACCCTTCCATTGAAGCGTAGACCGTTTCCAGGCGTTCTTTGTCTTCATCATCCAGCTTGTCAAAGAACTGCCTGTACATCACTGTTGACGAAGCGCCGTTGTCAACAAGAGTGCGGGAAGTGATGTAATGCCCCAGCTGGCTTTTGATGACGATGGGGCCTTCTTTGCTGGGGCCTCCTGGCACTCGCGGGAAGCGCACCTCAGCTTCCTTCCACGTGCATGGTTCTGTCGCTCGTCTTTTTCTTCCTGCGACTTTGCCATGGACCATGTTGATGCTGATGTCGACAGGCTTTCGTCCGTTACCTCTGTACCGGTTGTCATTTCTTCCTCCCTTCCTGATTGATGCCACGAGATGTGCAAGTCTTCCATCCTTGACAAATGCTTCAACGATGTCTTTCAAGGATGTGCACTCTTCAGTACCATGACCCTTTGTCCCGTGGAAATCACAGGACTTGCTTTGATCCGCATTAGGTTTCTGCCGGATCAATGGGGCTTTTGGCCATGGCAATTTTTCCGTGGCAAATATCTCCGTGACGCTCTTGGTGAGTGGCGTCCACCGGTTTTTTCGGTTTGAAGGGTGTGTGTTGTCCCTTCCGCCAACAAGAGGGCGAGAGCTGGATGAGGTGTCAAAGTTTACCCTTGACTGCCAAATACCTAGCCGCCTCTTTTTGTTCTGCCGGGCGGTCCTAACGTTGTTCTCCCTTGTCCTCTGCGTGTAGAGGTGTGTACTCTGGGGAAGATCCCTTCCCAGTTGCTTTTCCGTCTCGGCAAAGCGCTTTGCCGCTGTCATGATGGCATCCCAAGTTGATGGCATGCCATCCTTACCCGTCAATGTGCGGATAAGTTCTGGGTATTCGGCGCCTTGGATGAAGGCGGCGCGAACCAGATCCTCACTTATGTTGCCGAGACTTAGCTTTTTGGAGTTGAAGCGGGTGATGAAGTCTAGTAAAGATTCATCCTCCTCTCTCACGCAGTTGAGGATCGTCCACTGCTCTTCAGTGTACTTCCTCTGTTGGCTAAAGTGCTGGCTGAACTTGTTCTGAAAGTCCGCCCAGTCATATATGTGGTGGATCGGTAAACGATCGAACCATGCCCTGGCCGCTCCGACCAGAGTCATCTGGAACATGTAGCACCACGTGGGTTCCGTCCAGTTGCTGACGGTAGGCCCCGCAATGAACCTGTTCAAATGGTCGTCTGGGTCGGATAGACCATCATAAGTGCCAATGTTGGACATCTGTTTGGCACTTCTCGGGGCGATTGCTTCCGCAATGTCCCTTGCGAATTTCGACTTTCCTGCATTTGTAGCAGTTGGTCTAAAGGTTTTGGAGAAGTCACGCGGGTTTCTCTCCGCGATTGGTTTAAAAGCTTCCCCAAAATTCCTTTTTGGTTGGACGTCCGTTTCCTTACGCTTCCCTTTCGCCTTATGGCGAGGGTTCGCGTCGGTATCGGACTCCAATTCGTCTGAGTACTCGCAGTCACTGCTCATATTGAGGTGTTGGCGAGTACTGCCGAATTCGTCAGCCTGTTGAGCTGAACGCAAGCGTTCATCCAATTCGGCTTGGAATTCTCTTTGCCGTGCTTCGGCCCACGCCTTCACTTGATCTAGTGTTTGGCGAGGGGCCCTTGTTCGTTTTTCCAACTGGGTGTCGGTGAACCCCAGTGGAATATTTACTGCACTTGCTCCGGCCTTGGTGGTCGGAGTAGTGTTCGTAAGGATTGTATAACCGCCGGTGTCCCCCCCAGTTGCTGGGGTTGTTACCGGGGTTTCTTGGTCGGTTACTGGCCTTTGGACCGGAGTAACGTTAACCATTTCTTCAGAAATTGTGAAAAAACTAAAATAGTTCTAGCTTTTATGCACGGATGGCGCCAATGAAGAAACACTAAGTGAACCCTGGACAGATTATAGATAATCTGGATAGATTATAGATAATCTGGGGGTTAAGTAATGTTTCCCACGGATGAGATCTAACTGAGAAGGCTGTTCTTCAGGAGACCTGCAAAACAAACACCGTAAGCTCGTCACTGAGAAGGGGGGGGGGGTTCCTTCTTGTGACCACCCTCCGGCGTGAGAATCAGACTAGATTGCTCTGAATATAAGTGTATATTAAGAGATTGCTAGATAACTGGGTAGCAGATGATCTTACCATTCCAAGATGTTGGAGTATTTATAGCCGAAGGTAGGTTAGAAGGTATAGCCGGCTGAATAGTATTCCTGTTCTACCAACAGTGGACTATGCACAGGCCATACTGGTTGGTGGATAGGTTACGGCCATCAGTAACTATGTCGGCTGCACTATTCCTCCAACTGTAGATTATGCACGTCCTACCTACTGTGGATTATACGCAGGCCATGCTGGTTGGTGAATAGGTTACGGCCCACAGTAACACTATTTCACCAACTGTAGGCTGCGCATGCCTTGCAGTAAGGGTTGGTGAGTAGGCAGCGGCTAATAGTGACAAACAGTACTAGAGGGGGCTCCTCCTCGTACTGTTGTCGGTGAGCTGTCACCCTGTGATTGGCTCATGGGCTGTTCTGGTCAGATTGTCTGTCCTATCCATACCTTGGTAGGTATAGTACAGATCTTTCAGAATCATACGGGTTGGCTCATTTTGGCGGGATTGTTCCCGTCGCTCATTCCTTCATGTGACTACTGAAGTATCTATTGTCTTGTGCGTGTAGCCCTGCTGTCTGCGGGTAGCCTTCCCTGATGGTTTGTATCCGCAACTGCGGGAACAGGCGGGGTACTTCACCATTGGGAGGCTTTCCCTGCGTGTACAGCTTGCGTACTGCGCGTAAGGTTCTCTGAGCATGGTGGGTCCTGCGGAAGCAGATGGCCTTTGCGCAGACGTCCCTGTTCAAGGTGAGTCTTGCGGGACCAACTGGGCTCTGCTGGGACCTACCTCTTCAGTGAACTTTAGTCATTTGACTCAAGAGTCTAAACTACATTAACTCATTTTGAGTCACAAAGTCACTTTGACCTCCAAAAATCAAAACCATACTGATTTTGAAATGTGATATATGACCATAACAAACATGAGCATAAGAAAATAATATAACCAGGGTCAGCTCAACGAATGTGGAAGCCTAAATCGAAACAAGATTTTGTTACATTTTCATCACAATTGTCAAGAAAAAAAAATTTGTTTAATACAAGTTTTGAACTTATAACCTATACTTTAGTAACAACAAAGCTCATCACCACACCAATACATTGCTTTGAGTTTACTTTACCCATTATAATATATCTACATATAAAGTTCTTTTGACTTCACCTAAAACCCTGACTTGTTTTCGCTGTCCCACGAGCCCCCTAAGTATAACTAAATGTCAACTAATAGCCATGAAAATGAAGCTACAAATTAGCCATACAGTCTTTCTTTGCTCAGTTGTTTAAACTAAAAGCCATTATACTTTAAGAATAAAAAAATACGATCCCAAATTTAACCTTCAGATTGGTTGGTTAAAAGTAACCTTAGAGTATAACTTCCAAATCAGTTGTTAAAACTTAACCATGAATCAAATGGTCATGTTCAACAATTACAAGTTAAGGAGGGAGAACTTAAAAGACGAGTAAGAATGATAACTTTTAACTTTCAGTCCATTTTATTGGTTACAGGTCAAAGGGATTCAATTTCATCATGCAAACTTATAATAAATACAAACTGAAAAAAAGTAGGTACAAATTTTAAAGTCAAGAAAGAAATAGGTAAAAATATTAATGGGTCAAAGATAGTCAAAAATATGTTTTTAATGACCCATTTAATAAAAAAAACAATTTTTTATCCTTTCACTAAAATTATAATTTTGACTCGTTCACTAAAATGGCATTTTTTACTCGTTTACTAAAAATGATGAGTTTGACCCGTTTACTAAAAGTAAAAGTTTATGGTTTGTTTGACCACAAAAGTCAAGCATCAAAAACGAAATACCCTCCCATAAAGCATTCAATCGCTACAAAAGCATATCATCCAAGCTAATCATAAGGAAAAAGCATCGAAATTATATTTTCCTCATCATCACTCTTGATGTCTATAAAGAATAAAAGATAGCTAAACCAACTTCAAAATATATTGGAAAAGTTTATACAAAGATCTCTAGATGGATGTATGCATTATGGATACCTTTTGGCTGCCCGTAAGTAGCCAACCAGCCATCATTATCTTCATCATCAAGCAATATTTCACCATTGATAATTTCATATAAGGAACTCTTATATTGATGCAACTCTTCGCATATAAGGAACTGAATAAAGTTTGTATTAAACTTAAAAAGATTGCTAGAAGCATATTCTGTACAAATCTGTCCATTATTTTAAGGTCACAAAACTAAAGTTCTAATTATGTTAGTGCCATACACAAAAATACAATTAGTCTTCACTATAAAGAAGCCAAAGAGAAAAAAAAGTTCAAGGACTTAATGAGATGTAATTATATTGTTTCTAACATAGTGAGATAAAATCTGAATTCAAAAGGCATGGCCATTTTACCATTTCTAGTGATAAAAAAATGTTTATCAAATGACAAATATGACTTCCTCCTGTTTGGATTACTTAATTCCCTACAAATAAAATGCACAAAATCAATGTGAGTTAACTCATTCTTGCTTTTACAGATCAGACAATTGTTGATAGAAGCTTTTAAAGAGAGCTCATTATAAGGTAAATATATAGGTTCATATAGAAAAATAAATGTTAGAACATAGGGTAAATATGGAAATCAATAATGTAACAACAAATAAACAGAAAACCGTATAAAAAATCTTAAAACTAATGATGTGCTTTTTGACTGCTACTTACTCATAATAATTACAGCATGCACCAAACTAAAAGAATAGAAGTTTATAGTTACTTACTTATATCATGATCTTCAACACCTTTCAATTGCTTTACAAATCCTTCATCCTACACATATACAACCATTTCAGTCTTAAGAAAAATAACAATATATTTTTGTAAAAACTTGACCGGGCAAATGAAAAAAATAAGGTAAGTTGTATGTATGCCTTTGATGGATCATCATGATTTGGTACTTCATTTAAGATGTAATCCACTCTCCTTCTTAATAAATTTTAAGATCATCAAATTAAAAAATAAATAAAGAAAATGATTCCTATTAATCTCTCATAATACACATCGTAATAAATAAATAAACAACTCTCAATATCATAAGGGAGTAGTAATGTAATAAATAGCTTTTAGAAATTTGGAAGTTTAAACTGTAGCTTTATCCCGCTCTGTCGCCCCCACACAACAAACATGCACATGCACTCCTACATATACATATACATATACTCACACACTCTATGGCTTCCTCCGCATAATGCATTTCGAATGAGCCCTAGCTCTCTCTAGTCTCTTCTTCATTCACCATTGTTCATCTTGTTCTCGCTCTCGAATGCAGAGTAAGCTCACTCATTATTCATCGTAACAACCTAGCAATTTGAAATTTCAGCTTCCAATCGCATTTTGTGTTTATCGGATTGATTATTTGTTACTGCATTGTGTTTTTGGATGCACAGATCTGTGATTTCGCTTTTAGGATTTTGTTACTCGTGTTTATTTATTTATTTGAAATTTTTTATACCTAGCGTGGTTGACCGCATCTACCGCTTGAATTTGAATTTTTTTGAACGTCGAGGGGAGAATGAAATGTGTGTTGCAAGGATATAATTATTATTCTGAATCTGTACTTGTATAGCTGTAGATTAATCTGGAAGTAACATCAAGACTTCTGACAATTTATTCATGTTTTATTTTATTTTATTTTATTTTTAAATTGATGTATGGAACAGTGAATATTTTATTCATATTGCTATTTGCTAGTTTGTTCTTAAACTGTGAGGCCTTAGATCTGCTGTTCTCTACTAATTGGTATTTTACTTTACTGATAAAAAACAATGTGAGACCGACCTTTGCATTTATCATGCTTGTAGACAAATTTTAATTTTACAATTAAGACTTATTGCTTTGTTAGGATCTTCATGTTTAGAGGTTTTCATTGTTAGTTGAGGTAAAAAAGAGGAGACGGCTGTGGGGTGGCCGGCCCTAAGTTCAGCCCATTTAAGATAGTTTAGTCTCTGTTTAAATCATTTTATCTACTTGCCACTCAATATAGAAAACATAGTTGCCACCCATCAAATCCTTGTGTTCTTGCTTATTGCTTTCGTGTGTGTGTATATCCTTACATTCATATATATGGCTGTGGGATTGGGCTCTTAACAACCCATGTCATGAAAATTTGAAAGTGTGTTGTTTTGATTCAGTTGAGCTGAATGGAGCTTGTATTAGGAAAGATAGAGATGCATCTACTTATGTTTTGTGCAGCCTGAGGGGCCACATCGCACTTCTTGAACGAAATTGAATCTGTGTTACCTCTGGATTTGGTATTAGTTAATAATATAATTTTCATGCATAAACAAGGCTGAGTGAACTAACACAAATTTTCTTTAATTCAGTTTTGCAATCAAACATTTGTTGGCAGTTTCCTGGTTTATCTGGCTCTTGGTACAGTCTAGGGTTAGTCACTTAGTTGATCTTACATATTGATTTGTATACCTTCATCTTTCTGTGAACTATTATAGTATCATTTCTAGGTATGTTTGTTAATTGACAGTATAGATGTTGGTATGTAGAGAATTAGAGTAAAATGGAAGTCCTTTTTGTCTTTTTCCTTTGGATTGTGTGACTTCTAAGGTCATTTAGTTGACTAATTACTCATTTCACTTTCACAATCATCATATGCATGCTCTTGACACCTTTTTGAAGGTTTCATTTGTCCCATGCTGTAGAATGGTATTGTTGTAAGTTACATATAGATGGGTCTATAGAGATACTACCAAATCAGTAGGGTTTTGTTATGCTTCACAAGAAGACGGACTCTTTTAACTTATTTGAAAATGAAGTAGACACTTAATTAGGAAAAATAGAATTTACTTAAAGTCTAACTGAATAAGACGCTCTTAGAAACGAAACTAATAAAATGTAGTTATGGTTTTTGATGTCACTATAATAATGACAGGTTTCAGACTTGAATGATTCCTCAAGTTTGTTCTTTCACTTTGTTGCAATTGTTCTGTGAAATTAGGATATTTGGAGTTGCTAACATGAGTTAACATTTTTTTAGCTGCAGGTTTCTTGTAAGCAAGCCAATTTAACACCATAGACCACTCAATGACAAGGCAAGCAGACATGAATAAAGAAAATATACCTGCTGTGAATGTACAAAAGCCCAATGCAAGAATTACTCGAGCACTGGCTAAAGCCTTGGGTCTATCTGGTGGTTTACATGAATCCAATTGGGTTGTGAAACCAAACTCTAAACGAGGGTCATCAGATATTGGTTCCACCTTTCCATCCAAGAGGCGGGCTGTTCTGCAAGATGTTACTAACATGTCCTCAAATAATCTAAATACAAAAACCATCAATGGAATACAAATTCAGGTACATACATGTCAAATTGTCTTGTTGCTCATATTATTTGTATAGTGTTATCATTACTGAACACTCATGCTTATTGGTGTTACCGGTAATCAGACTAGCAAGCGAACAAGAAATCTTGTAGAGAAGAATGCCATAGTGGCACCTGCTGTTTGTGTGGGCCCTCAGCTTCAAAAGGGAGAGATAAAAGCAGCAGAAGATATGACCAAACAGAGCATAAACGAATTAAGGCAAATAACTGCACAGTTAAAGTTAGTGAATGATTTAGAAATTAAACCAAGTATATATTATAATCCAAAGGCTCTTGGAAGCTCTTTGCCTAAAGGTAACATGATATTTAATTTTTATTTTTATCTTTTCATGTAACCATGGTATTAACATTCTAAAGAATCGTTGCATTGTGCAGGAGAAATCCACATTATTAACAAAGTGGAAGCTGCAAATGATCAAGCAATTCTTGATATTGATTCTAGACACAAGGATCCTCAAATGTGCAGCTTATATGCAGCTGAAATATTTAACAATTTACGCGTGGCAGAGGTATTTTAAGCTGTTGATAAATCAATCAAGTAAAAATTTTTTAAAATTTCATGATTTTGCTTTCATCATTTGTATCCATTTATTCTTTTTACCTCTTTTTCTGCAGTTAAAGGGGAGGCCTTCAGTTAACTATATGAAAACCGTGCAGCGTGACATTAAACAGGAAATGCGAGGTATTCTTATTGACTGGCTTGTAGAGGTTAGCTTTTGAACATAAAATGGATTTTGAGTTTTTATTTTCTACAATATTTAGATGACACGGTCACAAAACCATGAAATGAAATGTTCATTTTATTGTTGTTAGTGCAAATCTTCTGATTTTCAATGAGTTATTGACTGCAAAACTTTTGTTTTTTATACTGTTTAGGTTTGTGAAGAATACAAGCTAAAACCTGAAACGCTTTACTTAACAGTCACTCTTATTGATCAGTATCTTTCTAAAATGTACATTGAAAAGCAAAGGCTTCAACTACTCGGGATAACCTGCATGCTCATTGCTTCGTAAGTTCTTTTCTTTATACAGTCAATTAGAGTATTGTTTTATCTTATAAGTTATAACACCATCTGATAGTATGCACATTTGACTGTCGGCTTTTTAAGGAAGTACGAAGAAACTATTGCTCCACGTGTTGAAGACTTCTGTTTCATCACAGACGGCACCTACACTAGAAGAGAGGTATATTCATTATTCACTCACAGACCAACCCGACCCATTTGACCTGTTACTCAACCCGGCTCACCCATTTTGATGCATTTGCATATCAGGTACTGGACATGGAGCGTAAAGTTGTTGATGTGTTGGGCTTTCATATTTCTGTTTCAACTGTAACTAAATTCCTTCGGTAAAATTCCAATTTTACCCTTGTGTAATTATGCATCCCAGTTTTTTACTTTACAACATATGATATTTATTTTACTTGTAAACAATTTTCAGGAGATTTATTTTAGCAGCACAAAGTTCTTACAAGGTACATCAATATTAAGATGTTCATCATCTCTACAGTTGCACAACTATTTATCTTAAAAAAGAGTTTTGAGTAACCCAGGGGTAAAACTGTATTTTTTTGCAGGCTCCAATTGCTGAGCTGGAATGTTTGGCAAACTATTTAGCAGAATTAACGCTCACCGAGTACGGTTTTTTAAAATATCTGCCATCTCTCATTGCTGCATCAGCCGTGTTCTTAGCCAAATGGACACTTGATCAAGTTGAACATCCATGGGTATGCTTTCTTTTTAATTTTAATTGTCAACTAGTTAGTTATCTTAAAAAATGTTGATTTACCTTAAATCATTTTTTTTTGTGCAGAATCCTACCTTAGAACATCATACTAATTATAAGGCATCTGATCTGAAAGAAACCGTTCTGGCTCTGCAAGATATTCAATTAAACAATGAAGCCCCTCTTCGTGCCATACGGCAAAAATACATGCAAAATAAGGTATATTTTTTATTCATTGTTTGAATTTAGGCATTGAACACAATTAAAATAATAATAAACTATGATCTAATGAAAGTTGTTTTTGTAATGGCAGTTCAACAAGGTGGCAGCCTTAGCCTTCCAAAAGCCGGTGAAACCTTTGTCTTAGAAATCGGACGTGAGTTTTTACATGGGAAGGGGGAGATTTAACATCAACTGACTTCTTGTCACCCTTGATTAATTATATCAAACATTCTTGATCCCGTGCAGCAGCAGCTGTTTCCTCATGTTGTAAGTTGTAACTGCTCAGGAGCTGTTGTCTGAAACTTTTGAAAATTTTATGAACATTAACAGAATGTATCTAAACCCATTGATTGAATGATATACAATTCTATTTATTATTATTATTATTATTATTATTATTAACCACCTTTTTATTTTATTTATTTATATATTTATTGAGTTGATTGCATTTGAATGCAAATTTTTGTGTTATGAATTTGTGTTGATCATCTACTTTGAAAAGGTCTTCAATTCTTATTTCAGTTTCCTTAAGAACATATTTTTAACATATTTTTCCAAAACAAATTTTGTTATTGGATATAAAGTGTTTACATCAATATGAAAAAGAATTTTATAGAAAAAAAAGCCGTTCTAAAAAGAAGTATTCTAGGTTCTTTTTAGGCCGAGCTTAAACTTGCACTTTGAAGAGCGGTTGAGCTCAGGCTTAGCCTTATATAAAACATTTCAGGCGAGGATACTGCATTAATATAGTAAGAAATACACCCGCCAGCTATAGGAATTAGGAAGGGTATAAGTGCATTTTTTCCTTTATTTTTTTATGTTCTAACCTCTTAAACCATTCTCTTCCCGTTCCCTGTCCCTATATCCATATATATCATACTAGAAGGGTGCCTGCGCGATACAGCGGGAAACACAAACTTTGGTAATCATGTAACAAATTTATGAGTGTTTGTTATTTCGTTAGTAACTATGAGACCGTTCATTAGTTTGGTTTTACGGTTTGAAACCGGAGCTGACCGTACATATAGAAATGTTAATATTTACTTATTTAGTATTAGATATGTTTTACAATATATATTAGATATAGTTAAAATATAGTTAAACAAAGTTTATTTAATACGAGTAAAGTCGTCTATTACAACTTTAATTTTGTCCAATTTTCAGTATGTGTTTTTTGTAATATTTGTTTGTTTTATGATTTTGCGTTCTGTTTATTCTAATAAGGTTTATCATTTATGTGACCAAAGCTATCTTTGTTCATCTTATGATTCTCTTAAGTAACGTATTAGTTGTTGCTTAGTTTGAAGTGAAGGCATACACAGATTAATATTTCTTATTTTAAACTCAATTTATTATCGAAGTACAAACTATATCGAAACCTAGTCATTGGTAGTGGTTCAACTTAGTCGGGTTTTAATTTTAAACAATTCAGTTTTGATTTTCGGCAACAAAAAAAAATGCGTAAAGATGGCACATGGTTTAATTTAAAACCATCAATCGAACTACAAGTAGTTCTGCACAATTTTTTTTTACTTTGTAAACTATAGCAACATCATACTCAAATTAAATATAATAAAATACTCGTTTTTATGATGACATTTATTTTAAAAAATATTAACGTATGAAAAAGTTATGAGCGTTTAAAAATCGTGGAGGTAGTTGGGTTAAAAGTGAATTAAAGAACATATAATTAAAAGATCAAGGACCAATTTTAAAACTTTAAGAGATAAAAATTGTAATTATTTTGAAGAAAATCAAAATGCACGTGAGTTTTAATGTTAAAATGACATTGTTGCTCTATTGAATGTTGTACCTCATGCATTAAAGGTTGTAAATTACTTAAAGGAAGCGTCTTAATTTGCCCATTAGTGGTATATTATATATAGTATAGATAATTACACTAAAAAACACTATATTTCTCTCGCATGTTCAATTAAATAATATTTTTTATACCTTTTCATTACAGTTTTCTCTCTCCGCCTTATAATTTACAAAACAATTACCACCTTTTCCTTAAATTTACAAAAAATCACTAACTTTTCTCTCACTACCCTATAATTCACACTCATAACCCCACCCTATAATTTACAAACTCTCCTCACATAATTTTAGGGGATGAGTTGGGAATGCTCTTAGACTTGGTGTTGTGGGGGTGCCTTGCCATCTCATCCATATTTCTTCCACCAAACCATTTCACACGGTGAAGAAGAGGGCGTCAGAGGGCAGGTCACACGAGTCGGGTTGGTTCGTTTTGCTTCGGGCTAAAATCGAAATTTTTTTGAAACAGTTTGGTTTCGATTTTGATTTTTACGATTTTTGGTTTGGATTTGGTTCGGTTTCTTTTTTTCGCTTGTCATTTGGTTGAAAAAAAATTGGCCAAAAATAATGAATTTGGGCCTCATTTTTTTAGTTAATAAATAATTGATTATTTGACATTTGGGCTAAAATATTTGGGTTAAACTATGTATTAAAATAATTAGTATAAATTACTTAACATTTAAAATAAAAAGTAAAAGTCTATAAGGTGGGTTCCGTTTGGTTTTTTCAGTTATAGTTACATTTAAATCCGAACTCGTAATGTAAATTCATATTTTACTAAAACATGAAACCAATCCGTCGGTTTTTGTTTCGATTTGTTTTTTTTTTTTTGTTTAGAATTTTCAGTTTGGATGCTTCATGCACTCCCCTAGGCTCAAGGGTATTAAATCCAACTAATCACATTCACCCACTTATCTTTTTATATTAATAAACACTAAATAATAATTGTATTGTAAGTAAACCATTGTGCGTTTTTTATGTAAATTTAGTAAGAGCCTCAATACATACGTGACAATGACGTGACGTGACGTGACGTGACGTTTTTTATTTTTTTAGTAAAACCTTAAACCAGTAATGTAGTTTAAAGAGCTAAAAAAATAGGTAAAACGTTACATCTTTCCTTCTCATTTTAACTAAAAAACGCAAATATTGTACTGATGAATTGTTTGTATTTTTTTTTCCTAATTGAGAACTATATGTTATAAAGAAACACATAAAATATGGAATCCAACTCTCTTTTTCAAGTTTCTAGTTTATGCTTTTAATTATTTCCTTCCGGTTATCTTAAACAAGAACCGCATATTTCATTTTTATGTTACTCGAATCAGGTTTGGGCATCCCATTTTTGGATTTGTTTATTTGTAAAAACATCCTTTTGTCTTCACATATTAAACGACACACGTAAAAGTAGATGCGTGGATGTGGTTTTGCATAAATCATCATGTCTATATGCGCGAAATTGTTCTGCCATTAGGATGAATGTGTAAGACCTTAAAAAAAATTGCTTGTTTTGATGGTTTTTCTTGTTCATAAATGTGAGTAATTCATTCAACCACCTAATGCTCATACAAAACTCATAAGGTGTGTTTCGTTAACACAAAATACAATTATGCTCATTTTGAAACTCGACATGTATTTTATTTTGAATTTGATCTATTCCCTACCAATTTATAAACTGGACAACTTCTGGAAATAATTTGGATAATGTAAAACCATTGTTGGCTAGCTTTTTAAGTCCTTCAATTTCTCATTAAACTCAAAACAATTAAAATAAAGTGGCAGACAAACAGACAACAAGCTAAGCCGCAACCCCTTTTGAATAGCAAAACCATTCATACTAAAAACGAAGCGGCGGAACTTAAGAGCCGAAAAAGTACCACACAAAACGCTGAACCCTGCTTAGAAAAATCATAGCCTCTGGGGCAGTGAGTTCTTAAACTTGACAATCATAGTTTATTTTGTACATTTAGTTAGAGGTGCATAAACCGGGTATTCTCAGGAACCGGAACCGGGTATAATCAACAAAAGTCGGGTCCGGGTAGGAACCGGTTCCGGGTATAGTCGGGTATTTGACCGGGTTTTGACCGGTTCCGTCAGGTTTTTTTCGGGTTTCGGGTAGGTGACCGGGTATTGGCGGAACTGGTTCCACCGGGTCCGGGTCGGTTCTGGTTCCGGTTCCACTTTCAGAGGGAAACCCAAGACCTAGTCCATACTCACGGGTAGGGTAGGGTCGGGTCTGGTTCCGGATAGAAACCGCCGGGTCGAGTCCGGACCCGGTTGTTTTGTGCACCTCTACATTTAGTTGCCTCAATCTAGCACATGGCAGAAAGTTCAGTTCCTGATGCTCACACTTGGAAGGGAGTTCTCAAAGCTTAGTTCTTTGATCCGCATACTTAAATAGTATAGTTAATTGATCATACTTCGCACTTTAATCGTTCATAAATTAAAATATATATAAAAGAGTTCAACAGATTTGACTTTGTTTGATTCGATCCAAACCGGGTCAACATAGCCCAAAAACCGGTTTTGTGCCACCACTAAGGTTGGCCTCTTGTCCAAAAAAGTTTTGTTTAAGGGACTCAAATGCTCAATGCATTTAATTTGGTGAAAACAACTTATAACTTTAGTCAAGTCCCAGATCGATAATCAAACACCAAAGTAAACGACTAACTCTCGTTTATATTAATCAGAAAATCTCACTAAAAAAACTGATTACAAACCCTCAAACCCTAACTCGGTTTGACTCTTGATGAACCCAAACTCGGTTGCATCTACTTCTTTTATTCTAATGTCTAACCATAACTCGGCTTTATATACGCTAACCTAACTTGCTAGCCAAGACACCAAATATAATAAACCCTAATAATTCCTGGGCTGGGCTCTACACTTGGGCCAAACAACAATTGTGCCAACAATCAACCCCCCCCCCCCCCTAATTGTTGTATCTGACTCACCCAACTCACCCCTAATTTCCTACTCGAAATTAGCGGATCTTCAACTTCACGCTTGTTATCATTCTTTTGATTCTCCCGAGGCTTTTCTTGATCTTTTGCAATGTTCTTTGGGCTCCACTTGGCTTGAAGTAACACTTGCTTCGTTTGATCATTATTCGTCTTCCCTTGGGCTTGAATCACTTTCTTAACAACGTGTTTAGTTTCTTGAACACTCTTCTTTGGACATTGAATTTTGGAACCTGGATCTGTGATTGGAATCTGACTCGTACCTGGCTTGTCTTCTTTCAGTCCAAAACTTTGAAGATCCCGACCTGCAAAATTCTTCATTCCAATAATAGCTCGTCTATCGGGACTTGCTATCTTGAGGCTAATCTTGTACAATCGGTCCTTGGTCCTTGTCACCTTCATCAAAAGCTTACCTGTATCATCTTTGATGGTTAGCAAATAATGTTTCATCTGAATCTCGCATCCACCTTTCGTTGCTTGACCAAGACTTATGATATTGCACTGTAGACTCGGGATGTAGTAGACATCGGTTAACAGGCGGGCGCTGCTCCCCCCGTTTTTCCTTCAATTAAGACCGACCCTTTTCCCCGAATATTAATACAAGATTCATCTCCGAACTTCACCGTTCCCGTTTCTTGTTCATTCAATTCATAAAAGTACGCTTTATTACCCGTCATGTGATTCGATGCTCCGTTGTCGAGATACCAAACATCTTTCTCCATCAAATCGGTTTCGAAACGTTTTGGAATCACACCGTCTTCATTCAGTAAAACTGTCTTTTGATCACCTTTAATCATAAATAAAGATGGATCAAAATCATCAACTTTGTTCAAATTAGATTCTTCATTTTTCTTCATACGTTCCGGGCACATAGTCGCAAAGTGACCAAATTCATCACAACGGTAACACTAAACTTGTGATCTATCCTTTCTACCCCTTTGACGATCATTGGTTCTTCTTTGTCCCTTATGACTTGACCCACGATCTTGACCACCTCGGTTTTCGCAACCATCTTGGTCCTCATCGTCTCAGTCTTGACCTCCGGTTTCACGGCCTCTTAAACGTCCCTATGAACTCGGCCAACCCTTACGTCGGCTACCAGACTGATCATACAACTTGGCTTTGTAACTACTTTCCGATCGATTAAAAAGTAACTGACCTTGTGAATTTGAAGCGCGCGCTCTCTCCCTCGTAAACGTTCCTCAAACACCTTAAGTCTTCCAATAGCATCTTCAAACATCAAACTATCGAGATCAACACTTTGCTCGATTGAGGCTACGAGTTGAAAGTACTTGTCTGGAACCGCATCCACCAACTTCTTCACCAAGACATCTTGCTCGAACACGTGACCTAGACTCGTTGCCTTTGAAACCATACTTGTTATTTTTCCTGCAAACTCGTCAAGAGTCTCGTTTTCAGCCATCTTGAGTTTTTCAAATTCACTTTTCAAAGTTAGCAGTCGAGCCTTTTGAACTCGCTCGGCCCCAACATACCGTGACTTCAAAGCCGTCCATATATCTCGGGCATTCTTGTATTGAGAAATCTAAAGAAGAATATCACCATCCACCACTTGAAACAAAAACGATCTTGTCGTTTTATTCTTCTTCGCATCAATAGCCGCACCATTTTCTGGTTGAACAACTTCCCATAGGTCTCGATCATCCAATGTCACTTCCACTACAATCGCCAATGTGATGTAATTAGTTCCATTCAACTTTGGAACTTGTAGTGATATCTTTGGGTTGGATTATTGGTCTTTCTTCGTCACCTGCAATTGACGTCGAACCCCTTTGCTCCACTTCTTTGAAACAAATACAAGCCAATTAGTCCTGAACAACTTTTCAGACACGAACCTGCTTGTTCGTAAACCTACTTACCCACAGAAATAATCAAACCTCGATTAAAACCTAACTCGTTTAACCCAATAAAATTCAAATTCTGAATTGAACCTGCTAGTCCAACCCAAATAAAAACCAACAATAAAGGTCAAACCGTCATGTTTAATCAATAAAAATTAAACCAGATTGCTTGTTTCTTTTTTCAATATGTTGCCTTTGAACAAAGAAAACAACTAATAATCTTTTTCTTTTTATTTCGTACCCTGACCTGTGGCAACTTTGAAATATCCAAAAAGAAACAAAGGCACTTTGAGGTTTATCACCGTGATGCCTTTCGTAATTACTTAATCACAAAATAAAAACTCCACAGAATACGAAACGGAAACAAACACCTTGTTTGTTCCGATCGCACTACGAAACACAACCGATCGAACCAACCGTCTTTTTCAATCGACTAATGATAGAACCCAATGACGCGAGCCGACGACCCTATCTTGGTCGTCAGTAACACTTTCTTTCCAGCGTTGCACGATGTCGTAGGCGGCGCGACGTCAGTCTTCTTCCCGTCAGCGAATGTGTCTAACTCACACAACGGCGGCAGGCTCTTCTAACGGCGGCAGCGGAGTCGATCATCGATTTCTTGAACTTGGCTTTGATACTAATTCAAGTCCCAGATCGATAATCGAACACCAAAGTAAACGACTAACTCTCGTTTATATTAATCAGAAAATCTCACTCAAAAAACTGATTACAAACCCTCAAACCCTAACTCGGTTTGACTCTTGATGAACCCTAACTCGGTTGCATCTACTTCTCTTATTCTAATGTCTAACCATAACTCGGCTTTGTATAGACTAACCTAACTTGCTAGCCAAGACATTACCAAATATAATAAACCCTAATAATTCTTGGGCTGGGATTTACACTTGGGCCAAACAACAATTGTGCCAACATTTAGTACTTTACTATGTAAGAAACGAATTATGAGCCAACCCATGGAAGATAAAACAGTCATACTTATTATAGAAAATGGTTGCTAAGTCAGCTTAATACTACAAGCGCAATCAAACTACAAATGATAACCAAACAAAAAAAAACTACTTGAGTTCAACAATCCAACCCATTTTGTCATCCGCGAGACCCATCTGCAGCCTTGTCAACCCAGAATAAAGTTGTTGAGACACCAGTCCTACGCCAGTATTCCCATACGTCACCCTATCACATCACACACAAAAACGAAGCCAAACCGAGTCAAATGATCAAGATTCTCTAATATAATAAACTATAACATAGAAGATTTCTATAAACCATAAATCTAACCTTTTGCCAAGATAAGTTATGCTACCCACAGGGGATACAACCACAGCGGTTCCAGTACAAAAAACTTCATCAGCATCAAGCAGCTCGTCCACCGTTACCGACTTTTCAAAAACCTAGATATATAGTCAAAACAGGTTAGCACAAATGATGAAACAAAATACATTTCAAAGTAATCAGTGTATAATGTTTGGATGAACAGATTCATTTAAGATATCTGTTTATTATAAGTCAAAACATCATTCAAAAATAAGACGAAAGTATCAAGTACCTCGAATCCTTGATCACGGGCCACATCGATAATACTTTTTCGTGTGATACCCGGTAGGATAGTCCCTTTTATGTCGGGTGTGGATATACTGTTCCCCTATAACATATTTTTAAATAAACAAATATTAGTCAAATTTTTATTTAGAAAAGAAAAAGGGAAAGAAAAAATGAACTTTTGAATATACCTTCACAACAAATATATTACAAGACGAGACCTCTTCCAAATACTTGTTATGCGCACTGTCGAGATACAAAACATCTGAATAGCCTTTGGCTTTTGCTGCACCTTGCGCCTTTAGAACCTAAGACGATATTAATAAAATGCGAAACATTATTTAATGTTACAACATTTATGATATTATATAATTAAAAAGACAATAGATATGCTTACTGCAGCATAGTTTCCAATAGTTTTTACACCACCGGTACCTCCAGGAGTTGCTCTGTGCATTTCAGTCTCAACCACCAAGTTTATTGGTGATAAACCTTCCTGAGATTATTGAAATAAATAACAAACATCTTATAGAAATATTTATGCCTTAAACTCAACACAAGAATCTGAAGTGCATTATAAAGCTCAAAGAGGTTTCAGTGTACCTAGCCCTGTTAACTAACTGAATATTCAGTGAGCCGTTTGGCGGGAAGTTCGTTAACTTAATAAACGAGCAAACATGAACAAACTTTTTTTGATCATTTAGTTAAACGAACATGAACACTTGTGTCGCTCGTTCATTTATGTTTGTGAACATTTGTTTACGGTTCATTCATTTATGCTTGTTAGTTTAAGTTCGTTCATCTACGTTCGTTTATATATTCTTTTAATATATTTAGGTCTGTTACATTTAGTTTAGTTTTTATGAAATTAAAATGTCACCTCTTACAACTTAGTGTAGTTTATTAAATTTTTAGGGCCAAGCCCAGCATATTGATGTTTACTTTTACTTTTAACTGGTGTTCGCTCGGTTATCTTCGTTCGTTTACATTCATGAACCGTCCGCTAATACTTTTAACAAATGAACATAAACATAAACAAACACGAACAGTCATGTTTTAACTAATGCCCACAAACAGGAAAACCCTGTCGGTTTAATTGTTCATGTCCGATCGTTTGTTCGGTTTAAGTTACACGAAGGGACACAACATGCCACATTCATGTTTTTTCGGTTCGCTTACAAGCCTATGTACCTTTAAGATGACATTTATGAAAAAGATACCTTGAAATAGTTACCAACAGGAGAAACATAAACAAGAAACGTATACTCAGGAG
This sequence comes from Bidens hawaiensis, assembly GCF_021521415.1. Taxonomy (NCBI): domain Eukaryota; kingdom Viridiplantae; phylum Streptophyta; class Magnoliopsida; order Asterales; family Asteraceae; genus Bidens; species Bidens hawaiensis. The sequence goes on from NW_027491053.1 coordinate 697,559, forward strand.
CCGGTGCAAGACCGAGTACACTTCCACTTCCCATAAGCAGCGGTCTTATATACAAGGAACCTTTACCAGGAGGGGGTATCTAATAAAGGACAAAAAGGTAATTGTCTAATTGTACTTAAGTGAAGTTATGAATAAAATTTATATATTTATATATATTACTATTATGTATTACCCATCTTTCATTTGCTAGTACAGTGGCTTTGACAGCTTGCAAAAACTGGTCAACAGAAGGTGAAGGCATACACATACGCTCTGCCCCTGAAATCATTCGTTTAGCATTTTCTTCAGGGCGAAATAGTAAAATGTTACCGTCTTCCTTTCTGTATGCTTTTAAACCTTCAAATAATCCCTATGCAAGTACAAAAGGGAAAAATCGTAATTTAGTTACAACAGTAATAGATTCAGTAAAAGTAAGAAACAAACAGGTAGTATATTTTTGTCCATCTGAGACAACATAACCATTGGTTTGCAAAAAAGAAAAGCTCGGCGGCAATAATAATTGATAGATGATGGCAAAACTTCAATCAGCTAACCAATTACAAATTTAAACTTGTGCCTCCTTACACTTTTAAAAATTAAGTAACATTATGAAAATTTATTAAACTTTTAGTATCCAACTCCAATTAAAAGGGCAGTCGGTACAGAAGATAATATATTTTGCACTATTTGACAATCTGAATGGTGCAGTGTAATGTAAAGTTAATATATATGTAAAATACAAATGGTAAGTAGCTTTTGTTGGAAAACTTTTGATGAATACTGTTTACAAATAAGTGAAACAATTCTGTATCATGAAGAAATTAATAACCTTAATAACTGGAACAGCACAATTAGTGGAAATGAATAACATGATGTAACCACCTTTCACAAATATAATATATACATACTCACGTGTGTGTGTGTACGTATATCTTTTGGTACCTTCTCTATATATTATCGAAAGAAAATACGAAATAAAAGGTTCTTCTTGACACAGTAGAAGAATATTCTGATGCCAGAACTAAAGCTAGTAAGCATAAAGCACATGCATACATGAATGTATCTTTTTAAATATTCGATTCAGAATTATCAGAGAATTGTTCACATTATGCAAGTTTTTCATTGGAAAAGATACCACCATACTATAAAAGTTTCAAGAAAAAGAACTTAACTTGACCATAATTGAGCACTCCAGCAGACGGATTAATCTCTATGTTCCCAAAAGGCACCAGTTCCCCTTTAGTAAAACCTTCCCCTAGAGAGCACTTCATGGTGTACATATAATCAGTATGCACGAGCCCGAACCCTAGGTTGTCCCAATCAAGGTCAACCGTCTCACTTGGTACACTGTTTACAAATAAATAAAAAAAAACAGTCATTATAAAAACCTCACAAATACATAAAATTGAAACAATTCATATACAGATCCCTGCAATGTTGATGATTTATAGGGTTTAGCCATAATCAAAACACGGTGCATGTAAGTCTGGGACCTGAGGGAAGAATCAAGTTGAACAGCTGGAGCAATCGGCGAAGTCAAACGCAACTGACTTCCAAGCTGCAGCAGCCATTATTAAAATCTTAATAAGAAATTAACAACGCAAGCAAATCGATTAAGAAAGTAGCAATAGATTACCTTGTTGTAAGGAGGAAGGAAAGAGAAAGGAACTGAGAGGCGTGGGTATCGAGCGACGTTGACGGTGTCTCTCAGCGGACCACGGCCGGCGACGGTGGCGGCGTTTGATAGCACGGCAGCAGCTGTCTCCATTGGATTATTATTATTTTGAGTAGTAGCCTAAACAAGCACGATGCTCGCTATTAATTGCAAGCGTTTGTCAATTGCAAGTGTTGTAATTGTAATTGTAATTGTAAATATATTAATAATCGCAGCCGTTTTTAGAAGGGGACATTTATGATTCGTGATTTTTTCTTTCTTTTTTTATTATTATGGATTATAATATATTATTATTATTATTATTATAATATGAAATGTTAGTACTTAATTCTTGATAATAATTGATAATTATAATTATAATTATAATTATAATATGAACATAAGGCAATTAAACGAACAAATAAAATAAGACCACAGTAAATATTGGTTTAGGCAAAGGAGTAACAGCTCTTTTTTCTTTTATATTCTCTTAAGTTTTTTCAGTAATTTTGTTCAAGGCTTATCATTGACCAGCATCCCTAATGTATGGTTTATTCTATTGTGTTAAATTTTGGTGTCCAAAATTTATATTTCAGAGTATTACCCTGTCCGTCGCAGCGGAAATTTGGTCACAATCCTTGGTATGCAATCAGAAGAGAACCAAAAAAATAAAGTCGCGATGTACTCAAAAAGATGTCGGTAGATGTTTATATCGATCGAAAACCAAAATAATAGATGTCAACAACGATACCAATGTATAATTATGAGATATTGAAAGTTAGACATAAACTTAACATAAGAAAAGTTTTAAAGAAAAGAATTATAGACGTTTAAGTTGCCATATTATCAAAGTTTTTATGTCAAAACATTAACCAAAGAAACTAATTAAACAAAGAAACTATCGTAGCCAAAGTCATGAGAATAAAACTCCGTTCTTTTTGCATTTTAATACTTATATAATGAAGTTCTAACTACTTACTTAAAAGCTCTCCTAACATGTATAAATATAAGTGGTTAATATTATGAATAATAACTTTTTGTGCGATAACTAACAATTCCCTTTAAAAATAATATAATTGATAATTATAATATGAGCATATGGTATGTTATTAAATAATAAAAAAATTTAGCTTTTTGTTGTGTTTTTTTAGTCACCTGTGTATTATACAGGTTATAACATAGTAATATCATAAACAAAAACATAGTTATGCCACTTAGCACTTAATTTGACCATCTTTGTGCCAATATTCAAAAGAAAATTATATCTCATCCCACATTGCTTCAATAAGAAATCAAGAAGTAAGCTAACATTTATAGTTCATGCAAATCGGCTGGTTGTTCACATACTGGCTTTGAAACGAGAAAAAGGACAAAAAAAAATCAGCTGGATAACGTTAAATATTTTTAGTACTAAGTAGTTATACACAATAATTCATGCACCACCTCATGATAAGTTTGATGCATGAACTATTGCGTATAGCTAATATTTATCGTTATCCCGACTGGTTTTTTCCGGTTCTTTATGCCGTTTCAAATCCAGTTTGCGAACATCCAGCTGGTTTTTATTTATTTTTTTGATTTATTTGCCGGTTGGACGACCAATACCGTCCAGTTTCTAAAATACTACTTTTATCTCAAATGGGTCAAAATGTCAACTAAGTTGAATTTTATTTGTAACAAAAATCAAAATGACGCGTTATTTAATTTTAAATGAAATAGCTATAAAAAAGTGATTGCAAGCCAACCTGGCCCGCCCATTTCAAAACTTATTAAGAATTGTGTGTTTTAATCTAGATATAGCATATGCTAAAGGTCATTATATAAAAACCGAACTTAAATAATCTTTTCTCATTTGATTAAACCCCTTTGTAGATTGTGAAAATTTTAACATACTTTGGGACGGGTTGTTCCCCAAAATCTAATTTAAAATATTTTTCATAAAAAATTTGTCTAAAGTTTCATTTCAAAAGCATTAAGTAGAGATGTTTAACGAAACCGGTTCCTGGAACCGAACCGGTGGACCCGAACCGGACCCGAACCGGTTCCTATCGTTTTTTGAAGGAACCAGACCCTATCTGATTCAACCCGATGATCCGTGACCGGTTCTTGCATTTCTGAGTGGGGGCGGGTAGGAACCGGAACCGGTTCTAGCCGTTGGATCGAATATAGCCGTTGGAAATCGTTTTTTTGGCCGTTTTTTGACCGTTGGGGTCAAAAATAGCCGTTGGATCGAACAGGAACCGGGTTAGGAACCGGTAAGAACCGGTTAGATAGGTTAGGGGTCCGAGGGTGGGAGAACCGGTTCGGTTCCCTAACCGGTTCGAGCCTGGAACCGGTTTAAAAGGGTGTTTTGAATATAGGAACCGGTTAGGAACCGGTTCCGGTTCCTAGTCCCAAACCGTTTTGAACATGCCTAGCATTAAGTATCAAACATAATTTAATTTTTTATTAACTTAGATTAAATGTAACTCAAATAAATCCATTCAAAAGTAAACGGGTTGAGACACAATATATATAATAACTCATTTGAGTTGCCAACTAAATATAATAATTGTATATTTTATATAGTTCTATTTTTTACTGACTTCATATTTTTGAGTTACCAAGTGACTATAATGATTTTATGGTTGTATAACAAATAAAAGGATTGTTGTGGCCCTTGACACATAATTTGACTATATTTGTGTCACTTGACATCTTAAGGTTCAAAAGAAAACTATACCACATTACCCTTGAGAGAAATCAAAGAGGAAGCCAAATGGGTATTTATATGTATTTTGTATAGTTTGATATGCTACATCCGTTGTTAAGAACACAAAGATAAAAAAAAATGAAGACATAAAATATATGTAGACACAGATACATCAAATTTACAAATAAAACTATAAATGTTGTGTAACACCCCGACCTCGAGCGGATTATACGCCGAAGCGATACGTTAAAGATTGCTCATAAGTTCGTAACGCTATTTAAAGTGACAATAATTATATTTATTTCATTTCAAATATTTGCAAGTACATAAGAGTTCTCAAAAGCAAATAGCATTACATCGATAAATACAAAATATATTCTATAATTATACAAACCTAAAGTGTAACTAAATTTTCTTCAACCTTGCATCACATAATCTGTAGCACGTTGAAAATAATATAATCTGTCAACAATAATGTTAGTGATAATTCATAAGTTTAATATATATATATATATAGGGGGGATTTCAAATGAGAACCCCTTTGAGTTTTAAGAACTCGAAAGAACTCAGTGTAACAGTTTTTTTTTCAAAATTTTTTTTACACATACGTAATATATGTAGGTTACATATACGTAAAAAATTTACAGAATTTTTTACGCGCCGAGTCGACTTATTACACATGTGTAACGGACGTAAAAAATAGTGTAATCACTTACAACTTTATTCTTTCTCCTACTTTGACTTTTTAGTCAGATTTAATCTCAACCACACAATGCAATCCATTTAATAAAATGTGTGGCTAAGAATTGAGTTCTTAAGTTCTTAAAACTCAACATGGTTCTCAAAATATCCCTCCCCTATATATATATATATATATATATAATTGAATCACAATTCACTTGTCAATTATGTAAGATTTAACCATAAAGTAAAGGAATAACCAAAAAAACAATAGATCATTCAGTTCTTCTCACCGAAGCCGAAACAATAGGGGGATGAAAACCACCGTGCGTTCCAACATAAGTTGAAGAATTAGGTGGTGCGGATACGTCCCGTCAGACTCTCCCACTATGAGTATGCGTATGCGTATGTCTATGATCCTCTTCCATCAATAAAAACAGTAAACAACTACTGGCACGTAATTCACACGGTTCATAGACAGTTATAAATAAACAATACATCACATGACAAGTAAGTGAATTAGATGGCAAACTTGGAACGATAAAATAACAATAAAATCGTAGCGCGTTACACCTCAAATGGTTGTAAACTAATAAAAAGAGGTTATGAAAACTCACATGAAATGAGGAATACGGTAACGAGTAGACGGTTAAAGTGAATTAGTAGGCCCAACAAGAAAATCCCAACAATATGTCCTAATTTAAAGGTACGTCGAAGATGAATATCTCAATGATGTAAACGAATAAGACACGACATGATGTGTTTATAACGTATTCAGGACCGGTAAGGTGTTAAAAATATTTTATATTACTATTATAAAAAAATTGGATTAAGAGCGTAAAAGATTTAAATATTCTTACGATAGACTTTTCGAATTTTAAACGGTGAATGCTTATTTAAATATTATATATGTTATATATACTAACCGAATAACTTGTTTTTTAAAGTTTTAGCGGTGACCGGTTCATTTAGATGAGTAAAAATCATTTTTTTGTTTAATTATCTTAAATACTATATTAGGTTTTTGACATAGATGAATAAATGATTATATATATATATATATATATATATATATATATATCGTAAGTTTGTCGGTAGTTGGTCTGAAAACGGATGAAAACCTATTATTTTTGGTTAACTATTTAAAATAAATAACATTAATAACAAGGAATAAAGAAAGAAGTAAATGAAAATAAATTTGAAAAAAATGGGTCAGGGGGTTTGAACCCGTGCCCTCTTGTTGAGTCGGAAATTTACAAGAAAGATTGGAATCTTCTCAACCTCCTTAAAGAAATGGCTAAGTATGAACTTCGAGCAAGCTTGGACGTTCGAGGATGGTTTTACAACCTCGAGCATGATGTCTTATGCTTATAAGACTATCTTCTGGAATTTCGTCTAAGTGATGAAGTCTTCGAGCAAGCTACACTTCATCAAGCAAGGAAATGATGTTCTTTATCGAGCATGGATTGTCAATCTAGCAAACAACTTGATCTATCCAGCTTAAACAAAGTCTTTCGAGTACATTGGTGGGTCGAGCATGGACACAATAAATGAAAATCTCAAATGTTCTAAGTATAACCTTCGAGCATGGTTCAATCCTGAGCAAGCTTCACACCCGAGTATGATGAAGATTGTTCACAATAAGTCACAAGGCATGATTGAAGAGATTGAGAAGAACATGCTTGCTCGTGGGACTTATTCGAGCAAAGCAAGGATACGTTATGAAGATTGAAGTCTGCTGGAGGAGAATGTTTTCTACTGAAAACATTCTAAGTAAAGTATGCTCGAAGACTTGTTTCGAGCATACTGTGCATTAAAGCCTGCTCGACAAAGAGATATCATACTCGAAGACTTATTTACACTTGTATTTATTTTTGTCATTCATTATGTAATCATTAGGGTTTCTAGAAGGAATATCTGGGCCTCTAAATAGAGTCCTAGGTTTCCCATGTAAAGGGACGAGTCTTTACTGAATACGTGAGCATAATCATCTGAGCAAATATTTCTCTTTGTGCTACCTCGTACAGCCACCGCCACGAAACCCTAGACATTCCATACATTAAATCACTGTTCATTAAACAATACATCAATATAGTGAATCTTTGTCTACTATGTTTATTACTGAATATTTATTGTCATTCAAACCTTTGTTTCCAATCCTTGAATATACTGATTCCGCTAGGATATTCAAGAGGCCTTTGGGTTATTAGATCTAGTGTGCTCTTGTCAACCTATATAGGTTTTGCACTAGGTTTGGTCCTGACAAGTGGTATCAGAGCTCCATAAGCTCTCTGAAGGCCACGGGATTGAAGGTAAAGTGTTAAAGTTTGAAGCTTGGAAGGGTTTGGAGGTGACTGAGTTCAAATCTGAACAAAAATCAAGATATGGATGAACAAGAGGTGTCAACTAACAAGATACCAAGATTGCTTGGTCAAGAGAATTATATCTAGTGGAAAGTTCTGTTTAAGGCTGTCGTCAACTACAATGATACAGAACTGTGGAATTCCATTAAAGATGGACCCTATGTTCCATCTCTAGCACCAAACAACAATGCTACTGTGGAAAGGCAAATGAAGAAAATAGATGATAATGCCTTGTCCATGCTAAAGTTGGGACTTTCCTTGTAAGGCCCCCGACCCGGGAACCCTACTTTCTTGCTGGTTGGCTTTACTCATTCACATAATTCGTAAATCAGAGTTAATTAAAACATTTCGTGGAATTAAAAGTCAACCATTCATACATAGCATAACTATCTTGTCTTAAAATAACTTAACATAAGTCTTTAAACATAAAATATAAATAACACGTGTCTCTTCTTTTCTTCGATGCCAGTCTTCCTTTATTCGCCACGTGTCTCTCTCAAGCCACCTGTCTCATCCTACTCACCTGCGTGCATACTAAAAGTCAGCTACGCTGAGTGAGTTCTAGTTAATCAATTAATATACAATATGTTCACATCCACACTTATACGCGTCCGGAGATACGTATTTCGTACTTTATTTGCTTATACTCATTCATATATACTTTACGTTCATACATACGTATTTACACACTTCCTTTCCTACTTTCCTAAGATATACCGTAAACTACTCTACTTCTACTATCTCGGATATTATTAGGGTCTGGTCCCTCTATCCTAGATATTTTTAGGGTCTGATCCCTCCTCTCAGATATTAATAGGGTACAGTCCCTCTAATCTCAGATATTATTAGGGTCTGGTCCCTACTATCTCAGATATTCTTAGGGTCTGGTCCCTTCTATCACAATCTCAGATATTATTAGGGCCTGGTCCCTTCTATCACAATCTCAAATATCATTAGGGTCTGATCCCTTTGTCTCGTTTAACCATACGACCATACATGTCCCGTCAACTATCCATACGTTCATTTCATACTTTCATTTTCGTATGTGCATACTTTACCTGTCTCATGTATATATAATATACATATATACATATACACATTCTATCATATGAACATTATATAATAATAGCAATCAATGCACAATCATACACGTATCCTACACTTATCACTTAGGATAAGTGTTTCAACTATCACATAAGAGTATGCACACAGCCCCGAAAAACGTCACAGAGAAAGGGGCTAGAACTCACCTGGATCCTGTTGCGTTCACCGTTAATAGCAATTCCTTTCTTCAACTGTGCCCGACTAACTGTTAATAACGTACACATATTAATCCTCTATAATCTCATGTTATTCCTTTCTAAAGTTAACGGGGTTAAATTTTAAGTTAACTGAACCGACATGTAACCTTCTTTAACCATTCATATTAATTTAATTTACTTAACTTTATTTTATTAATGAATCGTCTTGATTAGTTTGCATTCTTAACGAGATTTATTGTTATCGTATTTATATTTATTATTATTATCTTATTTCTTTATTATTTTAATCCACATTCTTAACTTGTCTTAAGTCCTCTCCCTCTCACTTATATACTATATATATACATATAACCTTTTACAAGTGATATCTCGTTCGTACGCCCCTTTTAATTTCTCCATTACTATAACGAGCTTTTATATTCAAGTGTTTTCGAACGTGTCCCATAAGTCCTTGGTTTAGTATAAGTCGGGTTGCGGGTTCTAAACAAGTTGGGTCTTGGGTTCGGGTTTCGTTCAAGTCCTCATATCCATATTGCTTTTATTAACATTATAGTATATTTATTAAAGTTTTTATTATTATTATTATTATTATTATTATTATTATTATTATTATTATCATTCCTAATGATTGGGAATGATGAGGATAAGGATTAAAATTAGGGTTTAGGGGTTTAAATAGGCAAATCCCAAAGGCTTTTAGGCCCATAATCACTCTCAAGTCCAATAACTTTTCTTAATATTATCCATACTCTATATATTATTTAATTTATTTAAATGGCGTCTCTCGACACGACATCTAAAATAACTGAAATACTTACTTATTTATTTATCGAAACGAGGACGTTACATTCCTGGGAGATCTTGACAAGTGTGAATCATCACACAAATGCTAAAGCGATGTATGATGCAGTTGTTGAGATGTTTGAGGGGAAAGTCGAGTTAAGGGACATAAAGAAGGATCGATTGAAACAACAACTTGACCGGTTCAAGTTCAAGGATGGTGAGAGACTAAAGTCTATATTGCAAATATTCATGGCGATTGTGAATGAAATCAGAACCACCGATCTACAGATCTCTGATTTCGAGATAAACAAGAAACTGCTCACATCCTTATCTGGTGAATGGTACACATCAAGTAAATTCATCAGAGAGAAAGTGAATTTTCCCAACTTTAAGTTGGATGATGTGATTTCATTCTTGCAAGCAGCAGAGCATGAAATGATAGAGAATCATATGCTGAAGGAAGAGAAACCAAGATTTCCAATGACTAATGCACTTGTTGCACCAATGGGTAATCTTTCTACAAAGTCTCAGCAAATGCACCCAATTATTGAAGAACCATCTGATATTGGTTCAATTGTGGAGCAAGTCAGCAGAGGTTCAACATTCAGATGATAGAAGATGATAATGCATCAACTGCCAGTGGACATCCACCATATGTTCAACCTCCAAGTCAATGGATTGAATATCAAGCATTGTTCTCCATGTTTACAGAATCATCCAATGCATTTGTTGCAAAGAACATCATTCATACCAGTGTGGTTCAAGAAGACTTGGAACAGATAGATGTTGATGAATTGGAGGATATGGATTTAAAATGGCAAGCTACCATGCCAGCTGTAAGGTTTACGAGACCGTACAACAGAATTAGGAGGTGAACCTTTGCTGGGCCAAATGACAGGATTGGATTTGATAAATCCAAGGCTGTATGTTACATTTGTCAGTAACCTGGTCATTTTGCAAAAGAGTGCAATCTTCCCAAGCAATATGGGAATCAAGTGAATCAAACTCAGTTCTATCAGAATCAAAATCAGAACCAGCAAGGTTATCAGCAAAGAGTCCAACCTATGAACCAAAACCCATATCAACAAAACAAGCCACAACAACAGGCCTAGCCACAACAAAGAAATAATTAGTTGCAGATTCAAGGGAATCAGAACAGGGGGTTTCAAATGCCACCAATCAAAACATGGATCAAGGAAATGTGGCTGTTACTATGGTTCCACAGGATGGAGACTTTGATTGGAGCAATCATGCAGCTGAGATGGAGAAGGCAAATGTTGCATACATGGCAAACGTGAATGAAACTAGAGAATCTTCAAACTCCAAGGTAACCACTGAACTTTCTACTTCTGATCTTCTAACTATTATTGATGATCTTAACAGAGAGGCTGGAAACTGGAAAAGTGAATGTGGAAGAAAGGATGTGATATTGAATGTCTATGGAACATGTGAAGCTACCTGTGATAATCAAATCAAGAGTTTAGAAGAAGACTGTATGCAAGCTTACACAGTCCAAACTAAATGTGGAGATTGAAAGGTTGAAAAAGTTGTACATAGAAGAAAATCTAAAGAACACAGAATTGCTGATTCAAGTGGACTTTCTTAAAAATCTTGTGTCCACTGGAAACATTATAGGACACATAGAGAAGATGAACCCTGAAGAGAAGTATAAGAAAGTACCACCTTCCTTTTGTGACAAGTATCCATTGAAGGAAGATAAAGAGCAGAGAGAAGAATATTTAAAACAATTCAAAAGTGTCTTTGAAGACAGAAGGGAGTTTGTGGAATTGTATGATAATGTGACTGTTGACAAGGAAGGTGAGTTTGTGATAACTGAAAGAGATGCACCGGCTAAGACTAAAAAGAAGCAGGTTGAAGCTAAGGAAAATATGAGTGAACACTCAAGTGAAGGAAGCACCTGTAGTTAAAAGAGTAGAACTTCAAGTGATGAGAAAACTGTGAGAAGTTCTTCTAAGAAGAACAATGTTGAAAGAATTCCAAAAGTGCCCAGATCTACTCCTAAACTAAAGAGACATTATGAGAAGATAAGAAGAGAACACAAGGTGTTTGACTTGTGTGAAAGATCAAGGTCCAACCATAACAAAGCTGGAAGCTCTACAAATGTCAATTTTACTGCTCCTATTTATCCAATATTCTCAAACCATGAACTGTTTGACATAGGAGATGTTGATTATGTACCAAGAAGAAGAGCTGTGATTGAAAAGAATGAAGGTTCATCATACACTTCCATGAAACTGAAAGAGATCAAGTTTGTAAAAGCAAAAGAACCATAAGAGTTGGAAGTGTGTGGATCAATACAAGTTGATTTCAGTAAGACTACCTATGCAAAAACCTCTTTGTGATTTGATTTCCCAAGACCAAGTGACAAGATCAAAAATGAAAAGGAACTAGAAGAACTTGGGAGCTTTGCAAAGGTCTGGTGCAAGAAATGTGACTCATATGGACATCACACTGACTCATGCTAGATAGAAGAAGATGAAGAGTATGTGATTCCTGACAGCTATTGTGGACAGGATATGAACTTATACAGACATAAGTATGAAAAGTATTTAAGGAATGAAAAGGATCCAGATGATGATGAAGCAGACAGAGTGAAATTTGAAAAGAGATTGAAGGTTGTCTTAAAACTAAGTGACTCATATAGTGAAACAGATAGGTCTATCAAAGGAAAAAAGTCTAGTACAAAAGTAAAGGTAAAGAGAGATCTGGAATGTTAAATGGTGATGAGAAGTTCTTACTCAAACAAGGGTATGAACCAAGAGGCTTCCAGTGGAAGACCAAAAAATCTGTGATAAAGAGAGAGGAACTAGTTATTCAACAGATTGAAATTAAGAAGGTTGATGTGAATGTGGAGTATGGTTATGAATCAGATGACTTATGTGAAGTTGTTCATGAAGATCTAGTTCCAACCACTGTTAATGAATCAAATGATTCTGATACACAAACTGATGAGGTTTGTATTTCAGACAGTAACTGATCTTCTTTGTGTTTTGTGTGAAGGGACAATCCATTGAAGTAAATGATATATGGTATATGGACAGGGGGTGTTTCAGGCACAAGACATGTGACAGAAAAGCACTTGTCAATTATGAACAAAAATATAAAGGACCTGTTGCATTTGGAAATGATGAGAATGGAGGGAAGATTGTTGGTAGAGGCACACATACAAATGGCAGGGTATCCTTTGAGAATGTGCTGCATGTAGAAGATCTTCAATACAACTTACTCAGTATCTCTCAGGTATGTGACAAAGGATATAAGGTTGCATTTGATGATGCACACTGTTTCATCTTAAAACCTGAGTTTGTAATACCACCTAACATGATCATGATGATGGTACCTAGAAATGGAAACTTGTATGAGCTGAGAATGAAGAATGCAATTTCAAGAGGCGAATTATGCTTTGTATCTAGAGCTACTGAAAATGAGATAAAGATGTGGCACAGGAAGATGTGTCGTGTGAATCTGAAGAACATGAATAGATTTGTGAAGGGAGAGCATGTCATTGGACTTCCCACAAAGGAATTTAAGCTAGAAGAAAAATGCTCATCATGCATCAAAGGCAAGCAACACAAGTCTTCTCACAAAACCAAAATCATAAACTCCATTGAAGAAGTGCTAGAATTACTCCACAAAGGCCTTGTGAGTGTTCCAAGTATTGGAAAGAAGAGATTTTGTCTTGTGATTACTGATGATTTTTCAACATTCACATGGGTGTTCTTTTTGGGAACCAAGGATGAAACCGTTGAACTAATCAAAACTTGAGTACTAAGAATGGAAAATCTGTTGGACAAAAAGGTGAAGGTGATTAGAAGTGACAATGGGACAGAATTTAAGATTGGACTGATGGATGAATTCTGCACTTCCAAAGGTATTTTTCAGCATTTTAGTGCTCCAAGAACTCTTGAACAGAATGGTGTTGTAGAAAGGAGAAACAGGACACTTATAGAGGTTGCAAGAACCATGATAGCAGATGCATATCTATCTGTTATATTTTGGGCAGAAGCTATCAACACTGCATGTTATGTGCAGAACAGGATCCTTTTGAACAATACTCACAACAAGACTCCATATGAAATACTTTTCAAAAGAAAGCCTTATGTGAAGTTCTTGAAGCCCTTTGGTTGTAAATGCTCACTGTTAAACATGAAAGACTACCTGAACAAGTTCTAGTTCAAGTCATTGGAATGTTTCTTTATGGGCTATTCATCACAATCAAAAGCTTATAGAGTATATGTTAAGGAGCGCATGTGTATTATTGAGTCATCAGACATAGTCTTCAATGAAAATCATTTCAACAATGTTGATGGACCAAGTTGGCTGTTTAATTTAGAGAAATTAATAAAATCTTTCAAGATTTACAGTGATGATGTTGATGAAAGTCTGCTCAGAACAAGTGTTGAAGAGAAAGGAAAACAAAAAGAGATTGATCTGGACAAACTGTGGACAAAGGTGGCTACTAATGAAAGAGAGTTTTAGTTTGAGAAAATTGACAATGAGTTAGATTAGAACAGATCTACTGAATCTGAGAATCAAACTGAGGTTCTGAATGTTGATTCAAATGAAGTGGATAGTGAACCAGTGCAACAGAGTGGAGAGGCTGTGGTGCAAGTAGATAATGCAACTCAAGACAGATTCCAATCATTGTTTGACTCTCTACAAATTGGAAGCAATGAAGCATCTATATCAGGATAGGCCAACAATCAAGAGTCTGCTGTGAATGAGGAAGAGCTACAAGCTGAAGTTCCAGATGTAAACACTTCAAATCTGGAAGATGAAATTATGGCTGATCAAATTGTCCGCACTACCTCAGTACAAAGAAACCATCCAACTGAAAACATCATTGGGTATTTGTATGAAAGAGTGACCAGAAGTTCTTCAGAAAGGGCTAACATTTGTCTTTATGCTTGCTTTCTTTCCCAAATTGAACCCAAGAACATAAATCAGGCATTGAAGGACAACAGTTGGATAGAAGCAATGCAAGAAGAGTTGGATTAGTTCAGAGACTTACAAGTATGGGAATTGGTAGACAAACTTAGAGGAAGATATGCAATTGGTATAAAATGGGTTTTCAGAAACAAGAAGGATGAAAGAGGAATAGTGATCAAGAACAAGGCAAGACTTGTGGCTTTAGGCTGCTTATAGGAAGAAGGAGTAGACTTTAAAGAAGTCTTTGAACCAGTTGCAAGGTTGGAGGCCATCAGAATCTTCTTAGCTTATGCAGCATCAATGAACACAAAGGTATATCAACTGGATGCCAAATATGTATTTCTGAATGGGAAGATAGATGAGGAAGTGTATGTCACACAGCCCCCTAGTTTTGATGATCCAAACTATCGAAACAGAGTTTACAGATTGAACAAAACTTTGTATGGACTACATCAAGCTCCAAGAGCCTGGTATGATGAGCTCTCAGATCATCTGTTGGACAATGGATTTTGGAGAGGAGCAATTGATAAGACTTTGTTTTACAAGAGAATGAAGAAGGATCTGCTGTTGGTTCAAGTTTATGTAGATGACATTATATTTGGTTCAACCAATGAGTAGATGTGTGATGTGTGTGAATATATATATATATATATAAATTTGGATAAAAGTTCCACACAAATCGGGTTTTAAAAATATGTTTTCACCTACAACTAAACCACACACGAAAGGCAAGTGTACATATCGTTTGTAATAAAGTGTCGGCAAGAACCGAGTGTCAATCCATGGATACGGTAATTTTCTAGTACTAAATCTTTGTAAATGACTAACCAAACAAAGAAATCTTAATTTGAATTTTTAACTAATTAAACAAGCATACAATGAAAACAAAGCAAGTAAAAATGCAAGAAATGATCAATCCAACAAAACTAATTAGACATGCATCCACTCTACCAATGTGATAAAATAGCAATGATATGGTAAACATCATGAATCTAAACATAAATACTAGATTACAATCAAGCAACCTAATACTAACAAATAATCATCATGATGGGTTTTCAATCAAGAATTAAACATAGACTAACTTGTTTGTCAAAACAACAAAGTCTCATAATAAAAGGAAAGCTAGCATGAACAACATTCTAACCATCTAAGATTACACTAAATTAGCTAAACTCATGAATTAAACATCAACTTGTGAAACTTTAACTAGCAAGTCATCACCAAGTCAAGAATCAACAACACTCATCAATTTTCCAATATCAAGTGTAGGGTGGGTTTCATGCTCATCAATAATATTACAACCAAACTAGTCTTTACTAGTCATTCCTAACTTAGCAATGTAAACAAAGAAAACATGACCATTCAAAGTTTACAAACAAATATCTAGAACATAGTTTTCCAACATGAATGCCTAAACATTTGTAAGACTAACAAGGTATGCAATTCTAACAAGCATGAACACCATCAATATCAACTCATAACTTCAATATTTCCTTGAAAGAAAACCAAATTACCATAACCATACATAGATAAAAATCACAATAGTAAAAGCTTCAACAATGTCTAGATAGTAAAAGTTTTTAGCCTATAAGGCTTAATACAACTACAATCAATCTAGAAGTAAGCTTATAAAACATGCTCTTAAACATAGAAATGCAAACCAAAATCAAGCAAGTATTGAAGTATGGAATGATGAATCTTATGTTGGTGGAAGCCTCCAAGAATCCCCTAAAAATGCTACACTTGGTTGAGAGAAAATCCCCAAGACTCCACACCAAAAATGAAGAGAATTGAAGGCCTATAAGCTGTCTGGTCACTTGGTACGGTCGTGCCCAGATATAGTAAGTCAATATCTTGCTTTCTCCTGACTAATTTTGCAGTTTTCTCTGATTTGGCACAGTCATGCCAAAAAGTGAAATGGTAAAGTGGCATGGTCGTGCAGGCTCAAAAATGGTCTGCACTGTTTTGCACTGGCATGCAAACTGGGTTGGCATGGTTGTGCCAAAATCCGCATGGTCATGCAAGGTTGGCGGATTTGTGGGATATGTCCTGGAAACGCCCTCTTTTCGTCATATTTTCATCGGGCGGGCGCCCGGACCTGCAAATTCACAAATAACTTAAATAAGTACCAAATACAATGAATTTGCATGGATTTCAACCAGAATATAAGGATAATTCGATGCAATAAGATGTACACTTTGTGTTACATCATTGTGCAAGGATTTTAAAACTGTAATGAAGTCAAAATATACGATGAGCTCCATGGGTGAGATGAATTTCTTTCTTGGACTGCAAGTGCAACAGAAAGCTGAAGGAATATTCATCAATCAATCCATGTATGTGCAAGAGATTCTGACAAAGTTCAAGTGCCATGATTTGAAGACAGTATCCACACCTATGGATACACATGAGAAGATGGTAGCAGATGAAAAGGGGGAGCCAGTGGATCAACATGAATATAGGGCCAAGATTGGATCACTCATGTACTTGACAACATCCAGGTGTAACGCCCGTTAAATTTCATTAATAAGAAAGTAAGCTATGTAAAGTTTGTATTTTAACCGGGACTCGATCTGGAATTCCTCGGGGACCTCCTTTTCATTCTTGTATATCGTGTTATTCAAATTTTGACACAAGACATCTTTTTCTACAAGTATGAGGGCCTAAGTGTATCATTTTTATAACAAAAACCCTAACTAGTCCCCTCCTCCCTTAGCCTGGCCGATCGCAAGTTCCAGCCACCACCACCTCGTTTTTCGTGTAGCTCCAGCCAAGTTCCAGCCCTCCCGAGTCTAATTCAAGGTCGGTTCTATCTTAGTATAACTCTTTTTCACCATTAAACCCTTTGTTGAACACGTTAGGGTTGAGTTTTGATTATAAAAATTTCTGACATATTCGTACTCGTTGATTGCTCGGTCTGTAACTTGATGAAAGTTTATTGTTTTTGATTGATTCTTGTTTCTATAATGTTCTACTTTGAGTCTAGTTTCCAGAAAGGTATAATATGTAATTTTTGGATGAGATTTGAAGTTTTTATGATTTTATAAGATCGAGTGTCAAAGCTGATGCAGGATGACGGATTCTGGTCTGTCTTCCCGACATCATAACTCTTTTTCGACAAGTCAAAATTGGTTGGTTCCACCTCTGGAACTTAATATTTTGAGTTAGGAATCAAACCCAATTGGAATTGTTTAATTTGGTTAGGTAATAAATTTTATAAAAATAAAACCATTTTGTTGCGCACTGAAATAGCTGCACATACCTTTCTGTGTTGGAGGAATTTTTATGATTTTTGTGTCCACTAGAAAAACATAATAAAAATATTTTTATAAACCCAAGACATTTATTAAAGTTTGGTAAAAATTTAATAATTTATTTCAAAGGTTATCCTATGTAGTTAAATGCATCTTCGCATGCTAAAATCCGCATGTTTTACTTGTTATTGATCGATAAGTTCGTTTTTGGCTTAACCGGTGGATGCTCAATTGTGTTCTTGTCGGGGCTGTTTGATGTGAGGTTTTCCTCCGTCATCTTCCTAGGTATGTCATATGTGTTTTACCTTAGTATCGTGGGCTATGAAGCTCGTTTGATTGATCAATTGTCAATAGATTGAAAACTAGTTTTCGGTTGTCTACAAGGGTGATTGTTGCGTTTAACGCGAGGGATGAAGTAAGTGATGACCAATTCAGTTTGGATAGCTTCATTTTAATGTACGGGCTGTTGGAAAATGATTTTTATAAGTATTGGGGCTGAATTGGTTGTCGGTTACTCAAACGGGTCGGTACAACGCGCATTCGCATTTATTGATTAGTTGGTGCGATGTTCTTGCGAGTTACCAACCCATTTGACTCGTGTAGTGTCGTGTGGAATTTTTGGCTGTGAATTTATCATATTGGGTCCACATGGGGCTGATTTGGGTGTTAATTGCCTAAATAACTCTTAAACGCGCATGTTAGTATCATCTAGTGCTTCCGGGGGTAATTTGGGAATTCTTTATTCCCGGAAGTATCTATGGGTCGTGTCAGTAAATGTAGGGCCCCGGGGGCTGTGATGATTGAGTTTGTTGAGGTCGAGGCTTTAGGTAACTCGAACCATGTTAGAACGTCTCATAGGATAAACGAGTCGGTACGGTTTGGTTAGTAATCTTTGTGTGCAATCCGGCAGGCTTGTGATTGTGGATTGACTTAGGGATTCTCTAGCTCGTTGTTGACTGTGTGCCTCGTATCAGGTGAGTTCATGATGCCCTCTTGAATCTTTTTACGTTTTGGGCTAGCATACACACCCTATTACAAATTTTACCCGATTTTAATCGCTTAAACTATTTGGATGGTATTACATGGTCTTATTCGTGATTGTGCATTTTGAAAGCTATGTTTGAATTATTTTCCATGCCTTAGGATATTTTAGACTCGTTTATGGTCTTATATTCCTTAAGGTTACATACATTATTTATGGTCTAGGCTCGAGGATACTTTTAGGCCTAGTATTAATTCCTAGATTATCCATTATTTATGGATTGAATGTGATTATATGGTTTGGTTGAATGCTTGAATTAGATGTTGGTAAGTGTGTATGTGGATGTGTATGTGTGGGTAAACTGTAACCGGGTCAAATATATTACTCGGGGAAGACCTGGGGTGAGGAGGCCCGTGTTGCATGTTTATGTCCCGGCGGGTCAAATATATTACTTGGGGATGACCCGGAGTGAGGAGGCCCGCCGTCCTGCTAAATCATGGTCGGGTCAAATATATTACTTGGGGAAGACCCGGGGTGAGGAGGCCCGTATCACATGTTTAGGTATGTTAAACCGTGACCGAGTCAAATATATTACTCGGGAATGACCCAGGGTGAGGAGGCTCGAGTTGCGTGACTTTTGTATTATTAAACTGTGACTGAGTCAAATATATTACTTGGGGATGACCCGGGGTGAGGAGGCTTGTGTTGCATGATTTTGTAGGTTTTTGTTAAACTGTGGCCGGGTCAAATATATTACTCGGGGAAGACCCAGGGTGAGGAGACCCGTGTTGTGTGTTTGATCAAGAATAGATGTTTAATGTTTTATTTACTTATGATTTGATCAATAAGAGTTATTTATTATTTTATTTACCTATGACTTGACCAAGGAAAGTTATATATCTAATTACTTATGATTTTCTCCTACATTTTATACTTATGGAGTTAAATTGTTTATTGGATGTTACTTATGGAAAACTTGAACTCACTTAGCTCAATCTGACTTTGTGTGTATGTTAGATTGATTTTTAGGTTGAGGATTGGAGATTACCGCTTGGACGTGCTGGAGACTACTTGGATGGTTGAAGGCATATCTAGTCGAAGAATTAATAATGCAAACTGTTTCTTTTAATTTATTACTATAAGCATTTAAATTTTGGTTTTGGGTACTTTTTCTGGTTTTTGGGAATTTTGATGTTATTTATTCCGCCGTTGATTACTCTGAACTGATTTTAATAAGATGAGCACGATTGGTTTTAAATTTTTGAGAATTTTTGAATATGATTACCAATTGCAGGATTCCCGAGGTTCGGGGTCTTACACCAGGCCTGACATTATGTTTGCAGTGTGTGTCTATGCCAGGTTTCCAGCTAATCCAAAGGTGTCTCACATGTTAGCAGTGAAAAGGACATTTAGATACCTTAAGGGTAAACCAGATTTGGCATTTGGTATCCAAAGAACCGCTCTTTTGACTTGACAACTTTTATAGACAGTGACTATGATGGTTGCAACATGAGTAGAAAGTTAACTTCAAGAGGATGCCAATTTCTGGGAAATAGGCTGGTGTCATAGAAATGCAAGAAACAAACCACAGTGTCAATCTTAACTGCTGAAGCTGAGTACATGCTGCATCTGCTTGCTATGCACAGGTTCTATGGATTCAAAATCAGTTGCTGGATTATGGTTGAATTTCTTATTTACTCCTTTTTTCATTGATAACACTGCTGCTATATTTAATGTTAAGAATCCAGTTCATCATTCTAAGACTAAGCACATTGAAATTAGGCATCATTTCATTAGGGATTGTAGTGAAAAAGGGTTGATAGAAATGAAAAGTGAAATTAGGGAGAGGGAACTGTTGTAAACACTTATTAGGATCTTCTATTATTACAACTTATGTCTCAAGGTGCGAAATACAATGAGAAATGAACATCACAAGTAACTTTAAGCACATCTTCCATTGATAATAACAAAAATTTTACAAGATATGACAATTTAGGAACTTTCTCTCTTTAGCCTTTCTCTCTAGCATATGACATGAATGACCAAAAGTCTTACTAATCACACATAAGTCCCCAATTTATAGGAAACACATGAAAGCTCACTTGGGGCGTATATCTTATATGGCGTATATGTTATGCCCGCATAGCATATGTGGATCCCAAGGACTTATGCGCTAACACAAACATATACATATACATACACATATGACATTTAAGGATTACAGATCATAGCTATAGACGTAGATGATCTCACAGACTCCCCCTCGGATATAGCTAGATATAATTTCTTGTGAACAATATATCAGAATTTTCTTCAAAACTATAAGTTGTCTTCTGCTGGTAAAGATTTGACAGTACCCCATCCACCTGAAGCTTCGGTAAAAATATGATCAGATTATTATATATATTTGATCCGTGATGTTTTCCTCCATTATACGCTTTCGAAGAATCTTAGCAAAACATGATATTTT
Organism: Bidens hawaiensis; assembly: GCF_021521415.1. Classification (NCBI taxonomy): domain Eukaryota; kingdom Viridiplantae; phylum Streptophyta; class Magnoliopsida; order Asterales; family Asteraceae; genus Bidens; species Bidens hawaiensis. Next base: position 718,632 of record NW_027491053.1, read on the forward strand.
AAAGTAACGACTTATTAGAACATGATATATGAAAGTAACAACTTTGAATTCTCATCTCTTTCAACTTATTTCCATCTTCATCAGAATCATCTTCTTCATTAGTCAACATCATTTTTAAATCTGCAAAAACAAAACAATCCCGTATATGTATTTGATTTTCAAATAAGATTCTTACAATTCACTCATTTCAACAGAATCACTCAATTATACTTTGAGAAAGCACTTGTGGATCTAGATCGATAATGACATCATGATGTTCATCGTGTAATCGATACGATTAGGATGATGAATACTATTAGTGTGTGTTTGTGTGTGTTCAGAGAGAATTTTGGCAGAGTAACAAGGTAGGAAAGTATAATAAATATCTGATTACATTACCGATAATTTCACAAGTATATATAGACGATGACACATTCGTTAACTTAAACATTAACGAATGTGTCATTCGTTACATTAAGTCTAACGAATAAACAACCTCATTCGTGTTACATTATCCTTTAACGAATTTCCCTTCATTCGTGGTCACATTCGTTAATCAAGGTTAATGAATGTGGCTTACATTTATAACGAATGTGGCTTATTCGTTACGGGGTAACGAACAACCTTACATTAGAGCGAATGATGTTATTTACCAAAATACCCCTTACAATATCAAGTAATATAATAATAATATAATAAAGACCGAGACGTCCACGTAGTGTATCAACAAACTCCCCCTCGTCTCGGGCTCTTTATACATTACTTCTGGAACATCTTCGTCTTCCAGTCAGTACAACTATGAATCTTGAATGCTTAATAGACATAAACAACACGCTGAAATTGCATTGCAAGATCGTAATCGCTTACGTTAGCAAACCGGATTTGATTATGAAATAACGCGTCGTTATCAGACTCCGATAAGTTAACGAGCCACATCGGATCGATCACACATATAACACTCGTGTTTGACTCGGTACCCAAAACGATTACCCCCTCACCCGTCCGATTATCATTGTACCATCTGTTGAACGTGGTGAATAGACTCTGAGGGAAGATCTTCATTGGTGCCCTTTTCGTAGTCTTAGGCGACTTGACTTGCAAGACCATTTTTCTCTAGCCGGTGCGAGGATCAATCTCATCAATGTATTTGTGTGTCGGCACCTATGGCTTGAAGAACTTGAATCAAAATCTGGTCTCATGTTGCAGATGATCATAGAACCACTCAGCCCACTGGTCTTTACCTCGGTTAACAAATGGTCAGTTGGCTAAGGTTCTCACATCCCATCTCGGCATAGTCAAAATATCATGAGGACGCTTAAAATAATAAATACTGTGCTCCCACTTGATGATATATACCTTAAACTACGCATCGTATTGCCAAGAAACCAAATCACCATTCACATCTCTAGCACTCTTCTACTTCTTCATCTGGGTAAGCTGATGCTTGAACCTTTGCAAGTCTGACTTCCTCCTGTTCGTTATATCTGAAGGTCTTGATCATCTTGTTCATACCCTTTACGTCTTGCCCAAACATACCATCCAAAGCACGTTTCCTTTTCTTCTCTTTTGCTGATAAGTGACTGGTTTCTGCTTCTTTATTCCACCTATCTCTCTATTCACGTAAACGCTGCTCTGCTGCCTCAAAATGTTCAGTAGTAAAGAATGGAATACCTGAATCATCATTATTATCAGTATAAAGAACAGGGTATTCTTCAGCATCACAACTTCAACTTCCACTTCTTCATACTCAGGCACATTCCCACGTGGAATGCCTGGATTTGTACTTGCCTCAAAATCAATCTCTACCTCTAATGTCTTTTCCAATTCCTCAACCTCATCTTCATTCAAATCTAGAAGTAGGGCAATTTGTTCTTTGGTCAGTGAATGGTCAACAAACTCACCCTCTTTGATCTCATCTGCATTGACCATACTGTAGAAAATCCTGTTCATTCCCACAAATAAAATCATATTCGCCGGTATCACATCGATCGGCTTTGCTCGAGTATAGTCTTTGTACGGTACAATCTGTAAATTATTGTAACGCCCGCTAATTCCGGTTTCAAGAATTAAAGCTTGTAGAGTATGTATAATTCTCAGGATTTATTCGACGTTTCTCGGGATCCTTCTCGTCACCCCGGTACGTTATAATCACTTAACTTTCTCCTCAAGTTGCTACACACCTCATACTGGAGGGACTAGGGTGTAATATATTTTATATCATAATATATACAAAAAAAAACCTAACCCTAATGTTATTCAGCGCCGATCGCAGCCAAGACCCCCCCTGCTCGAATTTCTTCTGTCCAGCCAAGTTTGATCCGTAAAAACTTCAATTCAAGGTCGGTTTTATGGTTCCCCATGTCTTTTACACCTTAATTGATCATATTAACGCGCTTATTGGTCGTTAAGGTCGAGTTTTGATGATAACAGTTTGCTGACAGATTCGTATACGTTTATTGTAGGGTCTGTAACACGATGATAATCCATTTTTTTTGATCAATTCTTGATTCCATGATGTTCTAATTTGAGTCTATCTTCCAAAAAGGTATAATACGTAATTTTTGGATGAGATTTGAATGGTTTTTATGAATTTATAAAATCGAGTGTCAAAGCTGATGCGGGAGGACGGATTCTGGTCTGTCTTCCCGATGTCATAACCTTTTTTTTACAAGTCCAAATTGGTTGGTTCCACTTTTGGAAGTTAGTATTTTGAGTTAGAAACCAAACCCAATTGGAATCGTTTAATTTGGTTCGGTAATGAATTTTATTAAAATAAAACCATTTTGTTGCGCACTGAAATAGCTGCACATACCTTGATGTGTCGGAGGAATATTTATAATTTTTGTCTCCAATAGAAAAATATAATAAAAATATTTTTATAAACCTAAGACATTTATTAAAGTCTGGTAAAAATTTAATAATTTATTTCAAGGGTTATCCTATGTAATTAAATGCATCTTGGCATGCTAAAATCTACACATTTTACTCGTTATTGATCGATAAGTTCGTATTAGGCTTAACCGGTGGATGTTCAATTGTGTTCTTGTCGGGGCTGTTTGAAGTGAGTTTTTGCACCACAATCTTTCTAGGTATGTCCCTTATATCATACTTGAAGATCATATTCATAGGTGTTCGTTAAGTTGATCAACTAGTTGTAGTTTGATTGTTATGTTCGGTTGTCTAGAATTGTAGTTTGGCGCGTTTAACGCGAGGGTTGAAGTGATTAATGACCAATTCAGCTCGGGGACACTTGGTTTGATGTACGGGCTGTTCAAAATTCATTTTTATAAATTATGGGGCTTAATTGGTTGTCGGTTACTCCAACGGGTCGGTACAACGCGTAATTGTGTTTATTGAATAGTTGGTGCATTGTACTTGCGGGTTACCGACCCATTTGACTCGTGTGGCGTCGTGAGGACTTGTTGGCTGTGATTTTATCATAATGGGTCCACACGGGGCTGAGTTGGATGTTAACGGCCTAAACGACTCCTAAACGTGCGTGTTAGTGTCACCTAGTGCTCCCGGGGGCAAATTGGGAATTCTTTATTCCCGGGAGTACATAAGGGTCGTTCTGGTGAATGTGAGACCTCGGGGGCTGTTGTGATTAAGTTTGATGAGGTCGAGGGTTTAGGTAACTCGAACTATGTTAGAACGTCTCGTAGGATAAACGAGTCATCTTGATGTCATTAGTATTGATTGAATGTAAACCGACAGGTGTTTGAGTTTTGGGATTTCTTAGGGATTCTCTAGCTCGTGGTGAATCCGCATCTTGTGTCAGGTGAGTTCTTGATGCCCCGTTTAACTCTTTTTAAGTTTTGGGCTAGCATGCACACCTAAGCGATTTTGCTTGATGAAATGTTTTAAACGATTTTACATAGGCTTGCTAGTATTGGTAGGCCTTGGAATGTTAAAGAATGTGTGTATGTATATATATATTATAGAATGACCAATATTTGGCGAATGTTGTAGTCGTCTCGACTACTGAATGTTGCGTATGCCTACTTTGTGTTTGCATGCGCTGAATGTTACGTGTTTGGGTTGTACATTTTCTCGGCCCTGAATGTTATTATTGAATGTTATATATATATATATATATATATATATATATAGGAATGTACGTATAGAGATGTTCATACGTAAGGATGATTATTTATTGAATGTGATGACCTAACTGATGTAATTCCGTTTACAGTTTTAAAACCGTTGGAATGATTATTAAGACTTTTGTTACTTATTTAAAACTTGAACTCACTCAGCTTAAGCTGACTTTGTGTGCATGTTAGTGTGAGTTTCATGTTAAGAAGAGGATGCCTTATCGCTTGGACGTGCACGAAGCTACTTGGACGGTGAAGGGCATACGGGATTTGAAGATTTTATTATTAAACATTTATTTAAATTTTTTTTTAGTTTATTAAAGATAATTATGTTGGTTTTGGGCAAAATTCCCGGGTTTTGGGAACTTATTTTGTTATTTACGTTTTCCGCCGAATTATACTCTGTGATGCTTATTTTAATGAAAAGAATTGTTTTTAAGTTTAATTATTTTTACGAGTGTTTTGAATGATTACCAACTGTGGGGTTCCCGGGGTCGGGGCCTTACAATTATTACTCTCACTACCTCTGCCAGTACTTGTCTCAGCTCGATTACCTGCCGACGGTGTATTATTACCGCCCGGTTGCTGGTCACCAACGTTCCGTTCATCCGGATCTTCATCATCATTCTTCAACTTCTTTAGCTCATCATCTTTGCATGTAAGTTGGAGGATGATCTCATCTTGCTTAACTAGTCTCTCCCCCTGAGCAGCAACCAGGGCTTTCAGTTCCATGTTTTCATTCTGAATAAACTGAATATGCCTAAATATATTCCGCTGCGCCAGCTCATGAGAAGCTCGATCTGCTTGCATCTGAGTTTGTTGTAGATGCAATAGATTTAGCAAGTGAAACATCTGAGCTCGGGAAGACATACCATAGAAATTCGGATGAACTGGTTGCATAGGACCCTAAGGACGATTAAATGACATGAACGAGTGCTAAGGTATTGGCAACGCAGTCGGACTAACTGGTGTAGTCGAAGTAGGAGGACGAGGACTTGGCATACGAGCCAATACAGTCTGCAAAACATCTTTAAAGTATGGATCCGGCATTGCTGTCGTCACCAATGTCATCGTGGGAGGCACCGGAGACACTGGAATGGGCACCGGTGTTAGAGATCTTGTAAATATAGGAGAACGTGTATCAACTGGAGGAGTAGGAGATACATGTATAGAAGCTGGAATAGATACAGGTGTAGACGGTCTCGTAGATACAAATGGTTGACTTGGAATCTCAATACCTGATCCCCGTCTCACCCTTTGTTTCTTCGGTTTATCGCCCTTTTCCACCATCGGCTCTTTACCCTTTCTCTTGCGTTTCTGGGCATACGTTAACTCGGCACTCGGCCCCTAACCACCATCACCACCATCATTTCCACCATCATCACCACCATCACCACCCTCACGCTCAGAATCTGAATCATCATGAGCCCAACGATCGTGAGAAGGTGCTTCATAGTCAATATTGGCAAGATGGCCAATCAAACGCTTGTACCTCGGCCAATCTTGAATACTTTGACCATGGTAAGAATGCAACCGCCTCATCGTCTCAGCATTCATATGTTCCAGCTTCATCAAATCAGCTGGGTCTTTAAACAAAGTAGGCTGAAGATAATCAATCGTAAGCTGCAAGAATCTCGGATACATTAAGAACTTTTGTCTGCTCGTGAGATTCTCCTTTAAGTGATAGAAAACCAGTTCAGAGAAATTGAACGGTTTGTTGAGCACAAGAGCAACGAAAGCAGTTTGTAGCATAACTCGACATTCGTCATAGCCACCCTTTCTTCCACCAAGGCAGTGTATTAGTACATGCATCAAATACTTGTACTGCTCACACAAATATGCCTTGTTATACATAGACTTATCCAAATCCCCCTTGTATTTAATCCTCCCAAACAACCCACGTATCAAATTCTTATCAAACTCACACCGGTCATCCACAATATCCACAAACCCCAACACATCTCTAATAACTCCCACATCTATTACCACTCGTTTCTCTTGAATCGTCGCCTCAATCTGGTTCTCTTTCTCGTTGAACGTGGCGGTATTATAGATCCTGGATCGTAGTAGAAAGTTGATCATTCCACCAAAGATCGGTGAATCTTCAAAGTTATCATGTAAAAAGGCACAAATATTGTGCTTTTTATCGCACGACAATAAAACAGGAGCTTGTCCTGGTTCAGCAACTTGTTTTGGAACCTGGACCTCTGGTTGTTGTTCGGGATTAATATCTGGTTGTTGCTCGGGAATTGGATTTTAAATGATCTCCCCAGCCATTCTGTGTTAATAAAAATACAAAATCAGTAAAATAGTCAAACATTTCCTACTGATTAACGAATGAGCTCCTCATTCGTTACTATGTATTTAAACGAATGTCTCCTTCGTATAAAGTTATGTATAACGAATCAGACACATTCGTTAGTTATAACGAATCATCTTATACATTAAGTATTTATTACTGTAAACTTTCATTCGTTATATTTAACGATTTAGATAACATATTTGCTATCTTAGCGAATAGGATGATCATTTGTTAACTCATAACGAATCTGATTAACCTTTGACTATCAAAAGTCAAAATCCAAATAACTTTTACTATCAAGTCAATGACGACGAACTCCGTCACAGAGTCTGTCGATCTACACAACCAACTTATAATTAACCTCAATCAACATGCTCGAAAACTCATTTATTACATTAATCAGTAACTATCAATCACTAATATCATTAAAACTGATAGTATTTGATTTGTTAAAATGTCGATTTATATCAGTTTATAAACTAATCGATTTAAGCACTGAAATCCCGATGATATATCATCATTCTGGTATCATTGATCTCGCCATTACCTGTAGAATACAGATATGTCAATCAGTTGATCCCAAAATCTTGAAGGAAATTCTAATGAAAATTTTCAAGAGGTTCCCTTAGTTCTTGATGAATTAGTAAACAGACGAATGAGGAGTCCATTCGTTTGCCTTGGGATTATAAGTTTGCAATAATTTCACACGAATCGAGGTTATTCGTTCAAATTGGAACTAACGAATGTCCTTATTTGTTAAATTAAAGAATCTTATTCGTTAAACATATAACGAATCTGATTTGCATTCGTTAAAACTTAACGAATGATATATTTACATTCCGTTCGTTAACTGTTTAACGAATGTCTTCCGTTCGTTAGGTTCAGCGGAAGCGAATGTCTTTCATAACGAATGAGTTCATTCGTTACGTATAAATGACGAATGGTATGACATTCGTTAAGCAAATGTTAACGAATTACCAATTTACTTTAACAAATGAGATGAAATCTCATTAATGATTTAAATAATCAATTAAAAACCCTTAGGGTTTAGAAAATGAAATAAATAATCAATTAACCCAATAAGAGTTTTCAATTGAATACATTAGTATACCTGATCATTCACAGATCGGTAATGTTTAACTTAAATACGGATTTTTTACTTTAAGATACGTTAAGCACGAATTAACTTAAAAATGGGGTAAAACTTGTCTTTTTGATTTGTCATTATTCTCCAGCTCGGTAAATCAAATATAAAGTAGAAATTGTAAAATATTTTTGAATTTTGAAATTTTTCAAAACAAAATAAAATGTATTAAATATAAAGCACTAAACAACTAACATCTATTAAAGCAGTACATATTTCTGTGAGTCGAGTAGGGAATCATATTGATCAAAATTTCCATCCATCACAGTTTTATTTTCAGATTTTCTTATGACAAGTGTTAAGCTGATTATTGGTATTGTTGTACACCTAAATCTTCAAACAAGTGTTTCAGAACTTTCGGTGATGTTTTTAATTTGTTTAGTCAGGAACAAATATCAGAAACTATTGATTCTAATCTTGATTCGGGCGTAATTTGATTTTCTCTAAATCACCCCAACTTGACTTAAACCTTAGAATCAATTTGATTAAAAATGATTTACTTAAAGCAATCTAGCACATAATCCCCACTACAAGACATACCCCCGTTATCAAGCAATACCCTAAAGTCCGTTCCCATGGATGAGTATGCACGATTTCATCTGTTAGTTTACATACATTGTGTCCTATGTGCTCCGTTTCTTAATGGTAATAAGTCGCGAGCAAGGGGACAATGTATGACTCACGGTGTGATTTGATCAAGTCTGTAATTCAATTAGTACACTAAGTACATTAAGCGATCAAGTTTAGAGTCTTAAGCAGATACACTACGGGTTCGCTTTTTCAAGCATTTGTAACGCCCGTTAATTCCGGTTTCAAGAATTAAAGCTTGTAGAGTATGTATAATTCTCGGGAATTATCCGACGTTTCTCGGAAGCCTTTACGTCATCCCGGTACGTTAAAGAACCTAACTTTTCCTTCCATTTTGCCTTACACTTCAATCTGGAGGGACTAGAGTGTAAAATATTATGTTATAACATAAACTAACCCTAGCCCCCCCCATAGCTACGATCGGTAGGTAGAAGGAGACCCAAGACCCACGATTTTCTTTTTTTGCAGCTAATTCTAAGCCTTAGAACTTCAATTCAAGGTATGTACTACGATTCCCCAAGTCTTTTGCACGTTAATTGATCCTCATATTGCGCGTATTGATCGAAAAATGTCGTGTTGTAGGCTAACCGGGTGGCTGCCCAATTAAGCTTTTCTGGGGCTGTTTCGAGTGAGGTTTTTGCATCAACATCCCACTAGGTATGACATGTACATCATATTATAATTTCGTGGTCATTGGAGGTGTTTAGGTCGGTCAATCGATTTTAGTTCGAAAACTAGGGTTTATCGGGTGTAGAATTGCAAATAGTTGAGTTTGATGCGTTAATTGATTGGGTGACCGACCGAATCAGTTTGTGCAGCCCTAGCGGGGGTTTAAGGGCTGTGGAAAAATTATTTTTTTGATGCTCGGGGCTGTTGTGGTTAGTGCTTCGTCAATCGAGTCGGCGGTGCGCGAATTTTCGTTTAAACGTTAAAGTAAGAGTTGTAAAAAGGAACCGTCAACCCTATCAACTCGGGTGACATAATCTTGATGAATGAGAAGATTTAAAATGAAATTTGGTCCATTTGGGGCTGATTCGTTTAACAAATGGTTTTAAGGTTTATTACATGCGCATTCGACCCGATTTGATTACCGTTGGGCCTTGGGCCAAGTTGTTGGGCCTTGGGCCAAAGTGTTGGGCTTGAACGGTCCATTAGGCAAGAGTGTCCTTACGGTCTAGTTTAGTAACGTGTTGTGTATAATTTACAGGCCCTTGCTTGTGACCGTGCACTTAGGAATTTCCTAGCCCGTGCAAATGTTTGATTGATTTCAAGTGAGTTCATGATGCCCCTTTTTAACTCTTTTAACTTTTGGGCTAGCATGCACACCTAAGTGTTTTCCTACTGGATTAAATGTTTTAAACGTTTATATAGGCTTGCTAGCATATGTTTAGGCCTTGGGATGTTAAATATATATATATATATATATATACATATATATATGTATATACATTATTGCTTGGCCTATATCTGGTGATGTTGTAGTCGTTTCGATTACTGATGTTGTGTATGCCTACTTTGTGTTTGCATGCACTGATGTTACGTGTTTGGGTTGTACGTTTGCTCGACCCTGATGTTATACGTGGATGTTATATATATATATACTGTGATATATATAGAGATGTAATCGAAAGGATGTTTACATATACATTTTGTATATGTATGTTTGAGGATGTTTAGTTCTCGGTAATGAGGATTTAATGGATGTACCCTTTTACTTTTTAAAACTTTAGGTTTGACTATCTTAACTATTACTACTGATGTTATCTACTTAAAACTTGAACTCACTCAGCTCAAGCTGACTTTGTGTGCATGTTAGTGTGAGTTTCAGGTTAGGAAGAGGATGCCTTATCACTTGGACGTGCACGAAGCTACTTGGACGGTGAAGGGCATACTGGATCTGAAGTTTTACTATTAAACATTTATTATTAAAAGTTTCTATTTAAAGATAACTATGTTGATTTTAGGCAAAGTTCCTGGGTTTTGGGAACTTATTTTATTATTTATGTTTTCCGCTGAATTATACTCTAAGATGTTTGTTTTAATGGAAGAAACCGTTTTCAAGTTTAATTAATTTCTTAAGTGTTTTATATGATTACCAACTGTGGGGTTCCCGGGGTTCGGGCCCTTACAAGTTGGTATCAGAGCCCAGGTTCGAGGGATTCGAGCATCCCCGAATGCTTGGACTCGAACTGTAAGAAAAGAGACTAGTATGCCCACCGCGAGTAGCTGCACGCCAAGAGGTAACTTTTAATTATTTAGTCATTCCTTTAAATTTAAAAGTTTCCAATATGTGATTAACTGTTTAAGTGTTAATAGAAGGCTAATGTGGATAGGAGCAGGGGGTGATTAGGACGGGCGGGTAAAGTAAACGACTAATTACACTTGATCAACGTCATTAGCAGTTTATCCTTACCTTACATGTTCTAAATGCCACTTGTACCTGACCATATTAAAATTCTGTCTTTGTAGGGATAAGTCATGATTAATACTCGAGCAGCTAAGAGAGGTGGTTCTAGTGTTCGTGGTCGTGGTCGTGGTCGTAAGCCACGTGCCGAAGCCGAGAGTGAGATTCCTACTTCCTAGCAGGACACCCCGATTCATGAGTAGGGGAATAACCCCGCCTTAGATCCTGCTATGCGCGCGGCTATCACGGATGAGGTATACCAGGTGCTCCATAGCGCCATTCCCAAGATCGTTGCTGAGGCCGTTAGGGCCATGGAGGAGTCGCTGGTTGGTAAAGGTTCGGATAAGGGAAGGAAGAGTACGGAGGTACAGGTCTAAGAGGAAGAGGAAGTGTATGTGCCGAGTGGGGATGAAGATGAGGTGCAGACAGTTAGTGTATCGACCCGGGGTTGCTTGTATGGTGACTTTAAGAAGTGTGACCCCCCTTCTTTCGATGGTACTAAAGATGCATTGGCAGCACATCAGTGGGTGAGAGAGATGGAGGCTGTTCTGAGGGTTAGTAAGCGCAAGGGGGATGGTATGGTAACTTATGCTACTGCCTCGTTTCATTCTGAGGCATTATGTTGGTGGGATAACTTGGCACAAGCTATGGGTGATCGTTCGATTAGGAGGATGACATGGGATAAGTTGAAGAAATTGGTTCTCGATCAGTTTTGTCCTCCACATGAATTGGATAAGATAGAGCACGAATTCTTGACTTTGGAGGATGGTACTATGTCGCATCAGGAGTATACCACCAAGTTTAACAAGATGGCTCGTTTATGTCCCGATTTGGTTACTCCTGAGACCAAGAGGATTAAGAAGTACGTGAGGGGCTTCCGGTGGATATCTGTAGGGGTGTGTTGACTACCGACATGAACTCTTTTCACTCGGTGGTCACTCTAGCAGGTACGCTGTATGATCAGAGGGAGAAGTTGCCGCTGCCCGAGAATAGGAAGACATGGAACTCAAATTCGTACGGTTAGCAGCCCGGGGGAAGCAAATTTAATCCGTCTGAGAAAAGGGTAAAGACTGAGACTTCTGAGTTCAAAAGGGGTGCGGAGTTCGGTAATTGCAAGAAGTGCGGGAAGCCGCACAAGGGGGAATGTAGGATTGGTTCAGGCACTTGTTTTCGTTGTGATAAGGTAGGACACCCTCATTTCGAGTGTCCGACATTGACCTGTTTCCGCTGTAAGGGTTTGGGTCACTTGGCATCAAACTGTCCTTCTAGTAAGGCGGGGGGTCCGGGCAGGGGACTTCCTCGAGGGGGAAGATGGATGAGAAGCTGAAGGCCAGGGCGAGGGCCTTCAACATCTCCAAGAAGGAAGAGAAAGAGGATGCGGATGTCGTTTCAGGTACCTTTTTCCTTATTTAGCTTTCATTCCACCGTTATAACTTCTTGTTCCTTGAAATCATATGTGTTGACCTCGTAGCTAAGCAGTAGTATATATCGTCCCAGGTACTTTCCTACTTGATCATTTACAGGCTTCAGTTTTATTTGATTCGGGCGCCAGTAGGAGTTTTGTGCCTACCGCTTTCTGTTCCTTGTTGAATAAATCACTCGAGTACGTAGTTGATGGGTTTGAGGTTAAGGTCGCCGTAGGAAAATCCATGTCCGTGTCTAGGGCCATTCAGGGTTGTTCCATCTAGTTGTCTGGTTATAGGTTTCCGGTGCGATTGTATTTGATGCCGCTTGGTTGTTTCGATGTGGTGCTTGGGATGGATTGGCTCGCGAATGTTAATGCTCAGATCATTTGTGGTCAGAAACTCGTTCGTTTAAGGGCCCCGGATGGGACTCGAATTACGGTCTTCGGTGATCGGAAGGTTGTGACGCTACATATTATATCCATGCTTAAGACGGGAAAATTGATGCAGCGGGGGTGCGGGGCGTATCTGGTGTATGCTATGAATGTGAATACCGAGGTGGCTACCATCGGTGATGTTCCTATTGTTTGGGATTTCTCGGATGTATTTCTAGATGATTTGTCAGATGTGCCACCGGATCGCGAGGTCGAGTTCCAGATAGACCTTGTACCGGACGCAAAGCCCGTTGCTCGAGCTCCCAACCGCCTAGCGCCGAATGAAATAAAGGAACTTATGGCTCAGTTGGAAGAATTGCTCGATAAGGGCTTTATTCGACCGAGCATCTCGCCTTGGGGTGCCCCAGTCTTGTTCGTTAAGAAGAAGGACGGTAGCATGCGAATGTGCATTGACTACCGTGAGTTGAATAAGCTCACGTTCAAAAATCGGTACCCTCTCCCAAGGATCAAAGATTTATTTGATCAGTTCCAAGGAGCTAGTTGGTTCTCGAAGATCGACCTTCGGTTCGGGTATCATCAGCTGAAGATTCGGGAGGAAGATATTCCTAAGACTGCCTTCCGCACTCATTATGAACTTTATGAATTTCTGGTGATGTCTTTCGGTTTGACCAACGCACCGGCTGCGTTCATGGATCTTATGAACCGGGTGTGTAGACCGATGCTCGATCGCTTGGTTATTGTGTTCATCGACGACATTCTTGTGTACTCTAAAAGTGAATCCGATCACGCCGGTCATCTTAGTGAAGTGTTGGAGGCTCTGCGAAAGAACAAATTGTATGCGAAATTTTCTAAGTGTTCCTTCTGGTTACGTGAGGTTCAATTCTTGGGCCATGTTATTAGCCCGAGTGGTATTCTGGTTGACCCTGCAAAGGTGGAAGCCGTGAATGATTGGGAGTCTCCGAAGTCTCCAACCGAAATCCGTAGTCTCCTTGGTTTGGTGGGGTATTACCGCCGCTTTATTCCTGATTTTTCGAAAATTGCTTCTTCTCTGACCAAGCTGACTAAGAAGAGCGTTAAGTTTGGTTGGGGTACGGAGCAGGAGGAGGCTTTTCTCGAGTTGAAGAACAGATTGACGCATGCCCCGATCTTAGCTTTACCTGATGGCACCGATGATTTGGTGGTGTATTCTGATGCCTCTTATCAGGGGCTTGGGTGTGTTTTGATGCAGCGAGGTCGAGTCATCGCTTATGCCTCACGGCAGTTGAAGCCTCATGAGGCGAATTATCCTACCCACTATTTGGAGATGGCGGCGGCGGTGTTTGCGCTTAAGTTGTGGAGACATTATTTGTACGTGTTCCTTGCATGATTTATACCGACCATAAGAGTTTAAAATACTTCTTTGAACAAAAGGAATTGAATATGCGCCAACGTCGATGGTTGGAGTTGATTAAGGATTATGATTTGGATATTACGTACCACCCCGGTAAGGCTAACGTGGTGGCCGACGCGTTAAGCCGGAAGGAGAGACCGAAGCCGATTCGGGTGAAATCCTACCAGCTTATTCTCAAACCCGACATTTTGAAACAAATAGCCAACGTCTAGAATGAAGCGTTGCAGGTGGAATGGATTATGTCAGAACGTGTTTGGGGTCAGGAGAAATTGTTGGAAGACGTCGGGGATGGGGTGAAGTATAAGGATGGTCGTTTATGGGTACCGAGGTATGGGGGATTCAGAGATAAAATTTTGGATGAGGCGCACAAGTCGCGCTATTCTATTCACCCGGGCGCAACAAAGATGTACCAAGACTTGATGAAAAATTATTGGTGGCCTGCGATGAAATTTGAGGTGGCTCAGTACGTGAGTAAGTGTTTGACGTGTCTACAAGTTAAGGCTGAGCATCAGAAGCCATTTGGGAAACTTCAGCCATTGGAAATACTTGAGTGGAAATGGGAGCATCTTACTATGGATTTCGTGACTAAACTGCCTCGTACTCCTAGGGGTAATTATGACACCATTTGGGTAATCGTGGATAGATTGACCAAGAGCGCCCATTTCTTTCCGATTCGAGAGACTTTTAATTCTGAGCAGCTGGCCGATGTGTTTATTCGCGAGATCATCTCTAGGCACGGGGTGCCGGTATCTATTGTTTCGGATAGGGATACGCGTTTCACCTCCAAGTTTTGGAAAAGGTTTCACGAGGAGATGGCACCAAACTCCTCATCAGTACTGCTTATCACCCGCAGACGGATGGTCAGTCCGAGAGGACCATTCAGACCCTCAAGGATATGTTGCGGGCTTGTGTTATCGACTTTGGTGGTAGTTGGGACCGTCACTTACCGTTGGTGGAATTTTTGTATAACAACAGTTATCACGGCATGATTGGGATGCCACCTTTTGTGATGTTGTATGGTAGGAGGTGTAGGACTCCAGTCTGTTGGAGATCCATTGGTCAAAAGCAGTTGGGTAGTTTAGAGGTGATCGAGGCTACGACTGAGAAGCTTGACAAGATTAAAGCATTTATGAAGGCCGCGCAGGATCGTCAGAAGTCTTATGCAGATAAAAGACGAAGGCCTATTGTGTTTGAGGCTGGGGATCGGGTTATGTTAAAAGTTTCTCCCTGGAAGGGCATTATTCGTTTTCGTAAGAGGGGGAAGCTCAGTCCGAGGTTTATTGGCCCGTTCCGTATATTGGCCCGAGTCGGTGAGGTAGCATATAAGCTGGAATTGCCCGAGGAGCTCGCGGGGAGTTATCCTACTTTTCACGTGTCCCATCTGAGGAAATGCTTAGCAGATGAAGAGGTCCATGTGCCCCTTGATGAAATCGAGCTCGACAGTAAGCTGAACTACGTTGAATAACCGATTGCTATTCTTGACAGTCAGGAGAGACGTTTGAGGAATAAGGTGGTTAGACAGGTGAAGGTGCAGTGGAAACACCATAGGGGTTCCGAGTCCACTTGGGAGTCCGAAGACGAGATGATAAACCATTATCGACAGTTGTTCCTGCCGCATCGGGATTCGGGGATGAATCCCTTTGTAAGGGGGGTGACTTGTAACGCCCGTTAATTCTGGTTTCAAGAATTAAAGCTTGTAGAGTATTTATAACTGTCGGGATTTATCCGACGTTTCTCGGAAGCCTTTACGTCATCCCGGTACGTTAAAGAACCTAACTTTTCCTTCCATTTTGCCATACACTTCAATCTGGAGGGACTAGAGTGTAAAATATTATGTTATAACATAAACTAACCCTAGCCCCCCCCATAGCAGCGATCGGCAGGTAGAAGGAGACCCAAGACCCACGATTTTCTTTTTTTGCAGCCAATTCTAAGCCTTAGAACTTCAATTCAAGGTATGTACTATGATTCTCCAAGTCTTTTGCATGTTAATTTGTTGGTGCATGTTTTGTGGCCGTCGCTTGGCGAATAGTTTAGAATGTTTATATTGTATGCTGTACACCTAGGTAGTGGTTCACGCTGAAAGTGATCCATTTGAAAGAGCATTTTAAAATGGATACTCATTCGATCGAATGAGTTTCTGATTCGATCGAATGAGTCTGGAACGCCCGCTTACACGAAAATTTGCCCAAGCCATTTTTATCAGTCAGGAAGCCTTCTGAAAAAGTTTGGCAAAAATAAAATTTTTTCGACAAAATTTCCGGGAAATTTTCGGTTAATTTTCGGGTCAGTGATGAAGATTTTTCTGGACATCCTATACAAGTTGATTACAATCCAGAAAAAGTTAGGTGACAGTGAAATTTTCACTGATATTTGCCGGCAAAGTCAGAGCGTTTAAATGTTTAACGGTTAAAGCGGCAAATTGGGGCAATGAACAAAGCACAATCACCTGAAGGAATTATCGTTCACAAGTTTAATGGATAACCCCTTGTTCATTGAGCTTCTACAGTGGTGATTGTTATAAGAACACAGAAGAACAGAGAAAAGTGTTTACTGATGAGTTATTGTGGGGTAGTCAGGAGCATCTGACTATTTATGGGCCAATCAGCGTCAAATAATTTATTTTCCGCATTCTGAAGATTCTGCTTTGTGGAGAGAATCTGAGTTTGAGTTATTGTGGGGTAGTCAGGAGCATCTGACTATTTATGGGCCAATCAGCGTCAAATATTTATTTTTCGCATGTGAGAATTCCGCTTTCTGGAGGGAATGCTGTTGAAGAATAGTGATTCGCAATCACGAAGATAATGATGTGTCTTTGTCTCCGATGATGAATCTGCATACAAACTAATCTGTTTAGGGGGAGTAGCTGTGGATCGGAAGCCTCATCAAAGATTGCCCAATACATTATTAAGTCAGCGGAAGACGACATGAGCTTACACGTCTATATATTGGGATACACGCCAACGTCTGAGGGGGAATTTCTATAGTTGGTTGTTTTTAAACAGATTGTTTTGTCTGAAGATGTCAGCAATGGAGAACACTTTGCACCATTAACTGAGAGTTCAGTCTAAGGGGGAATCTGCTGCAATGATGGTATTCTACCACGTGATTATCAAGCCAGAGCAGAGATTGACTGAAGATTGCAAGAGGTGTTTACAGCAATTCGCAAGCAACGTCCAAGGGGGAATATGTTGGTGCATGTTTTGTGGCCGTCGCTTGGCGAATAGTTTAGAATGTTTATATTGTATGCTGTACACCTAGGTAGTGGTTCACGCTGAAAGTGATCCATTTGAAAGAGCATTTTCAAATGGATACTCATTCGATCGAATGAGTTTCTGATTCGATCGAATGAGTCTGCCATTCGATCGAATAGGACTCATTCGATCGAATGAGTCCTGACCGAATGGCAGCGGGTATAAATACCAGCTTTCAGGCGTGAACAGGTAAGAGTTTGAGGTTTTTGCGTGCCCGGAGCCCAGGTGCTGTCCGGATGAGGGGGGAGGCCATGCTCGACCTCCCCCTGCCATAGATCGTGATTTCAGTGTTTAAACAAGCATGTAATCTTTCGTTTTTATCAATGAAATCGTTTGTTTCGTGTTTGTTTTCTATCCGTCTTTGGTCTTCAAGCCTTCCGTCTCGAACGCGCTCGGATCGTCTCGGTCCCGGATGAACCAACATAATTGATCCTCATATTGCGCGTATTGATCGAAAAACGTCGTGTTGTAGGCTAACCGGGTGGCTGCACAACTGAGCTTTTCCGGGGCTGTTTCGAGTGAGGTTTTTGCATCAACATCCCACTAGGTATGACATGTACATCATATTATAATTTCGTGGTCATTGGAGGTGTTTAGGTCGGTTAATCGATTTTAGTTCGAAAACTAGGGTTTATCGGGTGTAGAATTGCAAATGGTTGAGTTTGATACGTTAATTGATCGGGTGACCGACCGAATCAGTTTGTGCAGACCTAGGGGGGGTTTAAGGGCTGTGGAAAAATTATTTTTTTGATGCTCGGGGCTGTTGTGGTTAGTGCTTCGTCAATCGAGTCGGCGGTGCGCGAATTTTCGTTTAAACGTTAAAGTAAGAGTTGTAAAAAGGAACCGTAAACCCTATCAAATCGGGTGACATAATCTTGATGAATGAAAAGATTTAAAATGGAATTTGGTCCTTTTGGGGCAGATTCGTTTAACAAATGGTTTTAAGGTTTGTAGGTTCCCAGCCGGATCTACACGAAATATCTCGTTCTACGTGGGTGCGGAATCCCTACGTAAGACGTTACGAGCGTAGAAGACGATACGAGTTAACACGATCAAACACACGTTACAATAAACAAAGACACGTTGTATTGCAACCGAAAACACGTGATATCAATCACAAACACTGGACAACTAGTTACAACTCGATCAATACTGATTGAATGAATGCTAAACCTAGCCGTAACCTCGTCCTTATATCAGACGACAACTTCGCCTAACATGTTTAGGCGAAGTTGTTCCTAACTTCGCTTGTTCCACAAGTTCGCCTATATCAGCGAACTTGTGAGAACTTCGCTTACATCCAAAACACAAATCCAACTAACTCGATTACAGACACTAGACACTGAACTACTGACATCATGTACCAACAAGGTTTATTACACGCGCATTCGACCCGATTTGATTACCATTGGGCCTTGGGCCAAGTGTTGGGCCTCGGGCCAAGTTGTTGGGCCTCGGGCCAAAGTGTTGGGCTTGAATGGCCCATTAGGCAAGAGTGTCCTTACGGTCTAGTTTAGTAACGTGTTGTGTATAATTTACAGGCCCTTGCTTGTGACCGTGCACTTAGGAATTTCCTAGCTGGTGCAAGTGTTCGATTGATTTCAGGTGAGTTCATGATGCCCCTTTTTAACTCTTTTAACTTTTGGGTTAACATGCACACCTAAGTGTTTTCCTACTGGATTAAATGTTTTAAACGATTTATATAGGCTTGCTAGCATATGGTAGGCCTTGGGATGTTAAATATATATATATGTATATACATTATTGCTTGGCCTATATCTGGTGATGTTGTAGTCGTTTCGACTACTGATGTTGTGTATGCCTACTTTGTGTTTGTATGCACTGATGTTATGTGTTTGGGTTGTTCGTTTGCTCGACCCTGATGTTGTACTTGGATGTTATATATATATATATACTGTGATATATATAGAGATGTAATTGAAAGGATGTTTACATATACATTTTGTATATGTATGTATGAGGATGTTTAGTTCTCGGTAATGAGGATTTGATGGATGTACCCTTTTACTTTTTAAAACTTTAGGTTTGACTATCTTAACTATTACTACTGATGTTATTTACTTAAAACTTGAACTCACTCAGCCCAAGCTGACTTTGTGTGCATGTTAGTGTGAGTTTCAGGTTATGAAGAGGATGCCTTATCGCTTGGACGTGCACGAAGCTACTTGGACGGTGAAGGGAATACGGGATCTGAAGTTTTACTATTTAACATTTATTATTAAAAGTTTTTATTTAAAGATAACTATGTTGATTTTGGGCAAAATTCCCGGGTTTTGGGAACTTATTTTATTATTTATGTTTTCCGCTGAATTATACTCTGCGATGTTTGTTTTAATGGAAGAAACCGTTTTCAAGTTTAATTAATTCTTAAGTGTTTTATATGATTACCAACTGTGGGGTTCTCGGGGTTCGGGCCTTACAGCATTTGTTAATATTCATCGAAATGAATACCAGATGTAAAACCGCATAAAGACCCAATGGTGTCGGGAACCTTAAAGCATCCCATCAATACAGGATTTAAGGCCACAAGACCATACATTGCTGAAGGTTAACCACATTATTTAAAAATTGTTTTCAAATTGATTAAAAAGGCTTAAGTATGACCAGATTATTACATTTATGCCATCATTATCAAGACTTTTTATAGAAACCAATACTTCTTTCTATTTAGCAATTTAAGTTTCATAACTTATTGATCCTTACTCGTTTGTTTAAAGACCTACCAATACATTGATACAATTAAGCACATAGTCTTTTATTACTTACTTTTTACTGGACTTAGGATCAGATGATCAATGTACTATCATTTCCCCTTTTTGCTTTGAGACTCAATTTTGAGGAGCATTTTTCAATGTTTTTGAATTTTTTTAATATTTTAATGTTTTTTAAATTAATCTGTACAAACAAAACAAAAACCACAATATTTTTGGATTTATATATATATATATATATATATATATATATATATATTTGGATTTTTATATTTTTTCTCCCCCTGAAAACTACAAACAGAACAAAAACTAAGAAAAATGAAATAAAATGATTCAACCGAGCTTTTGAATGTCTGATAACGTTATTAAACCAATTATACCAAGCAAGTATTGAAACCGTGTTTTATTGAATGCCTTGGTATAAAGGTCAGCCCTTTGAAAACCGTGTGAATTTTTTCAATATCGATTAGTTTCTTTTCAAAACAATCACGTATGAAGTGATAAAGGATTTCAATATGTTTTATTTTAGAATGTTGAACCGGATTTTTGGTTATTGAAATAGCGGCCGAATTGTCAATATAAATGTGAGTAGTAAGAAACTTCAAACCGTAATCCTACAAATGCTGCTGGATCCAGAGAACCTGTGAACAGCAACTCGAGGCAGCCACATACTCCGTTTCGACTGTAGAAGTTGAGACCTTTGTGTGCTTCTTACACTGCTAGGAAACAAGCTAGTTTCCTAAGAATTGACAACCCTCTATTGTAGACTTGAAGTTGATCTTGCATCCTCCGTAGTCCGAATCTGTATAAGCCGTGAGATCAAAGTTATCGTCCTTGGGCTACCGCAACCCGATGTCGGGATTTCCCCTCAGATAATGTAAGATACGCTTAAATATTGCTAGATGAGTCATTCGGGGACTCGACTAGTACCTGGCACATAAACAAACAGCAAACATATTATCAGGACGTGAAGCAGTCAAATACATAAGAGAACCAATCGTGGATCAATATAGGGTCAGATCAACAGTATCCTCAAATTCATCACGTGACAAATTGAAACCCACGGGAAGAGGTGTCGAAGGGATCTTTCCGGCAGTTATCTTGAATCGGCTCAAGACATCGTTCACGTATTTCGTCTGATGGATAAAAATCCCAGAATTAGACTGGTGAACTTGCAATCCCAAAAAGAAGTTCATCTCCCCCATCGAACTCATCTCGAACTTTGTCTGCATCGTCATCTTGCACAAGCTGTCGTTCGTCGAACCAAAAATAATATCGTCCACATAGATCTGGACGAGGAGCAGATCAGCACCAACATTCTTGTAAAATAAAGTACAATCCACAGTTCCCCTCTTGAATCCACTATCAATCAAATGGTCAGCCAACGTGCTGTACCAAGCTCTCGGGGCCTGGTGTAAACCATATAGAGCCTTGTTTAACCGATAAACACACTCGGGAAAGTCTGAATCTTCAAATCCGGGAGGTTGCTTCACGTACACTTCTTCATTAATTTCTCCATACAAGAATGCCGATTTAACATCCATCTGATAAACTTTGAAGTTCTTGTAGGCTGCATAGGCTAGAAAAATGCGTATTGCTTCCAGTCGTGCTACTGGAGCATACACCTCCATGTGATCAATGCCTTCTTGTTGATTATAACCCAATACGACCAATCGTGCCTTGTTTCTCACGATAACCCCACGGTCGTTTTTCTTGCACTTATAAACCCACTTAGTCGGCATAGCCCTTTTTACTCAGTCGGGTTTTTCAATTAGATCCCATACACCCAGTCTTATGAATTGCTGTAGCTCCTCCTGCATAGCTTCAACACAAGACGGTTCTTTGAGTGCCATAGTGGCACTTGTCGGTTCTATCTGAGATAAAAAGCAAGTGTATCGTGCAATGTTTAGAATCCTCGTAGAGTGCAAATCCGTATAAGCACACAAAATCGGATCATCTATAGGATATACATTACAATCAACCACATTGTCACATACATTAGCCAGTTGGTGTCTCGTTCGAACACCATCATTAGTATCCCCAACTATCTATTCCTACGGATGATTAGTGTGAATCCTTTAAGAAGGATTCGCAGGTACAGATATATTATCACCAAGATTGGTGATATTTTCCTCTGCAATGTCTAAAGAGACAGTTGATGATGCATCTTTAACTAGAATTGGCTCGTTTGTTCCTTGAGCTTCATCCAACGGAATTGAAGTTGAGTCAACAAAGTCAACATCATCGAAAGATTCAGAACCATCATTGGGTGTCTCTGATTCGTTAGGAGTGACGTTCACATCAACAGAAGAAGAACTTGTAATAGGAAGACATCGTTCTTCCAAATACGATTGGACCAAGTCTTCAGGTATCTCATCAACTGCTGGT
This sequence comes from Bidens hawaiensis, assembly GCF_021521415.1. NCBI lineage: Eukaryota > Viridiplantae > Streptophyta > Magnoliopsida > Asterales > Asteraceae > Bidens > Bidens hawaiensis. Next base: position 740,705 of record NW_027491053.1, read on the forward strand.
GTAAACGAGTTAAATAAACCATCATAGTCGAACATCCAATCGGGACCTGTACCAGCTGGAGGTGTAGTGTAGCTTTGACAATCTACGTGATACCATTCTTCTACACATCCTGAAGAAAGATTGAAGATTCGCTTCTTTGGAGAATTATACCCTAAAAAGTAACCCTCAAATGCCTTTTCATCAAATTTCTCGGCATCTCTCTTCAATACCGTACATGGACATTCGAATGGTTCTAAATACTTTAGATTAGGCTTACGTTTATTCATAAGTTCATAACTCGTTTTCTTGAACCTCTTTACTGTTAGGACGTGATTCAATGTATAACAAGCAGTGTTCACAGCTTCGTTCCAGAATTGAACGGGAAGCTTAGAATCTGCAAGCATTGTCCTAGCTGCTTCTATCAACGTCCGATTCTTTCGTTCAGACACTCCTTTCTGTTGAGGAACATACGGAGCACTAAATTCCCGATGTATTCCTTTTTGAATACAAAATAAATCCAATACGTTGTTTTTAAACTCAGTTCCATTATCACTCCGAATTCGTCTCACTTTCAGTTTATAAAGTGATTCGATCTTTGTGATAAGGTTCTGAATTAAAACAGGTGTCTGATCTTTAGAACCCACAAATAAAACCCATGAGTACGTCGAGAAGTCATCAGTTACTACCAAACAATACAAATCACCCGCAATACTGGCACGATTCATTGGACCGAATAAATCCATGTGAAATCGTTCCAATGGCGTGATAATCGAGTTAATCGATTTGCACGGGTGTGACTTCTTCTTCTGTTTCCCCTTCTTGCACGCAACACAGTGATCACTCAATTTGAAGTTCTTGAGGGTTAAACCATCCACCAAATCATTATTAATAAGATGATTAATTTTGCGAACGTAGATGTGTCCCATGCGTCGATGCCACAGAATCGAGTCTTTCTCAGTAGCCTTAGAGACAAAAAAATGTTTCAGAGGGTGAAACGTTTACATTAATACTCATGTCGAGGACATAAATATCATTTGAAGGATATCACACTCCTTGTTGGTGAAAATAGTAGTATTTTCTTATCACAAATCTGTGAGACACTTAACAGATTGTGATCTACTTTTTCACAATAATTAACTCTCTGAAATGTAATCATCTGTCACACCCTGACTAGCACAATGCGGAAGCGTAAAATGGGAATGTAACAGACACCTCTGATATCAACACATTGTTTATAAAGAAACATTACAAACTAATTTACAATATATTACATTTCTTTGTTCTATCATTGTTTAACAGTCAGGCGATACAAACAAAACTAGTTCGTTAATTATACATTCTTATTACTAACATCCTTGCCTCTAATCATATAGCATCAACCACACACTTCAGGTACGTAACAGATCATCAAATTACTCCGATTTAGGTACACCTGAAAAGCAGTTTAAAACGGGTCAAGATCATCACATAGCATCAACCACACACTTCAGGTAAGTAACAGATCATCAAATTACTCCGATTTACGTACTGGGTCACATCCCTCTTTTCCTGGTTAATGTTAGCTATGGCTATCGAGTGGTCTATCACACGGTCAGTCAGGACAGCCATCCAAGAGTTGTTTCCTGCGTTTGGGAGGTCAGGGCGAGGGGTAGGTATACTCAATGAACGGGAAGATGAAGTATCTACCCTAGGGCGTGAAGGTCCTCCCCGATCATGGGTAGATCTGAATGGAATCGAGGTAGGGTCAATCGGGGTTACCCGTATACGAGAAGTCTGCCGGACTCGTGCAGTGGCTGAAGTCGTCGGCGACAGGGGTATAGGTGGAGTGGGTAATCTGGCTACTCTAGCAGGTGAACGATACTGACTTTTAACTTCGTCTTGATCCCTGCGTGGTGACCTGGGTGGATAACTATCGCATTTGTAACCAGATAGATCAGGCACATTCCTGGGTAGCTCTCTACAAATAACCTCTTCTTCCACCTCTTCCTCTTCCTCCTCCGGTTCTTCTTCTGGGTCTTTTTCTTCTGGATCCTCCTCCTCTGATTCTTCTTCGGGATCCTCCTCTACAGATATTACCGGTTCTTATTCCGGTATGTAGTCGTTATTCCTTGACATGAGTCTGCACAAAGGTTAGTTATAAGAATGATAACTATTGCTATCGCTAACTATTGTCGAGGAGATTAATTAATTAAACCAAATTTAATATTAATTATATCATAATATAATATTAGTTTTATTAAAATTTTTATTGTTATTATTATTTAAATCAATGCTGAATATAAATGAATATAATATTCATAGTAAAATTTACCGTCATCAACAGTATCGTACGTTGTAAGGCCCCGTTACCGGTTGCCCTACTTTCGTGTTGGATTTACTCATAAACGCAGTTCTAAATATCAGAGTTAATTAAAACATTCGCGGAATATAAAAGCTTTCATAAAACATTTTATAATAAAACACGTCTTGTCTTAAAACATCATTTTGTCTTTCAAAATAAACGAAACATTAAACTTAAACGTCTTGAGTCTTCCGATGCCAGCCTCTTGTTCAGTGCCACGTGTCTCCTCAAGCGAGCTGCCTCATCCTACTCACCTGCGTGCATACTAAAAGTCAGCTACGCTGAGTGAGTTCTAGTTAATCACATAATCATACAATACCTTCTTACATTTCATACTTAACCTCTTAACTTTCTTTCATACACACATAATTGCATATACTTTCATTCTTACCTTCATACTTTCTTTACATACATAATCATACGTTTTAAAGAGCCTTTCGCCCTATAACCTCACAGATATTATAAGGGTCTGGTCCCTAACATCACAGATATTATAAGGGTATGGTCTCTAACATCACAGATATTATAAGGGTCTGGTCCCTAACATCACAGATATTATAAGGGTCTGGTCTCTAACATCACAGATATTATAAGGGTCTTGTCCCTAACATCACAGATATTATAAGGGTCTGGTCCCTCTTTCCTCGAATATTAGTAGGGTTCGGTTCCCTAGTTCTCGAATATTAGTAGGGTTCGATTCCCTCTTCGTTACCATACAACCATACATCATACCTCGAGTATTATTAGGGCTCGGTACCCTCTTTCCTCGAATATTAGAAGGGTTCGGTTCCCTAGTTCTCGAATATTAGTAGGGTTCGATTCCCTCTTCGTTACCATACAACCATACATCATACCTCGAGTATTATTAGGGCCCGGTACCCTCTTCGTAACCATACAACCATCCTTTCATTCTTTTATTAATTTTATCACATTCATACACATAAGCATACATATCATACTTACCTTATACTTAGCGTTACAACCTGAAAGTACGTGCAATATCCGAAGATCGTTCACGTACCGTCAAGCCATCATTCATACATATCACATTATTCACATAAGGCATACACTTATCTCTTAGGATAAGCGTATTAACAAACATATCGAGTATGCACACAGCCCCGAAAACATAACACATAAATGGGGCTAGAAACTCACCTGAATCCTGTTACGCTCTCCGTTAATAGTTATTCCCTTCTTGAGCTGTGCACGACTAGCTGTATAACAAGTATACGTATCAATTAACTATCACTACTCATATCATCTTTCTAGTCTTAACTACTACCCACAACGAACGGGGGTCCGGGGGCAGTCATCAGGCGAACTTAGCTTTAGGCGAAGTTAAACCTTAGGCGAACTTAGCTTTGCAGGCGAAGTTGTCATCAGGTGAACTTAGCTTTAGGCGAAGTTAAACCTTAGGCGAACTTAGCTTTAGGCGAAGTTAAACCTTAGGCGAACTTAGCTTTGCAGGCGAAGTTGTCATCAGGCGAACTTAGCTTTAGGCGAAGTTAAACCTTAGGCGAACTTAGCTTTAGGCGAAGTTAAACCTTAGGCGAACTTAGCTTTAGGCAAAGTTGTCATCAGGCGAACTTAGCTTTGCAGGCGAAGTTCATCAGGCGAACTTAGCTTGCAGGCGAAGTTGTCGGTTGCAGCTACTGTTCGTCCTTAATCATCTTCGTTTCTTAACCAAATAACTCGATTTAGGTATCCACGGAATCGTCTGACCAGCGCCTACAAACCCCAACCATCAAATCGACCTAACATCGATGTTTAAGGGGTGCGATTTAGGCATATAGGTTACGGGTTCTTTTATCAATCGATTAACCCATCAAATCTTAACCATTTTCAGTAAGTTTAGCTTTGTAGGATTCGTTTTTACCATACAAACACAGATCTATCATTTCTATACTAATCCAAACCTAAACGAACATGTTCTCGATATAAACGTACCGTAAATGAGTCGAACTACGAACACGAGCTGGTCTTGTTGCTTTGGTTCGTCACGACGATCTAGCACCAACGAGCTCGAATCCTTGCCTTTGGATCTTGGTTCGGGTTGTGTGTTTTGGAGTGTGTATAGATTAGGATGGATAAATGGATGGAATGGAAATGATTGGGGTTTAAGGGGGTATTTATACGCCCTTAAGCCCATGGACCGAAGGCCCATATTTCTTTTTGGTCCATATCTAATCCCATCTAATTATCCTACTAAGTCTTCATATTTTGCAATTATTATTATCGTTCCACTAACTCGTTTATTTCACCCGACAAAATAATATATTAAATATTACTTTAGCAATTTCGGGATGTTACATACGTACACGTATTCATACACCTTGTTCCACATAAACACGTATGAGTGTTACACACATATATATTTTCCCATTACCTTTTATACACATATGTTGCCACTTTTACCTAACCACACGTTCCGCGACTTCTCCCAGAATTCCCTCGTAAAAGCAAGTTTGTTATTATGTTCCGGACCACAATAACTCACTTGCCCTACAAGTTCATCCCGACATCCATCAGTATATTACATTAATTTATTATTTAATTATTTCCCAGAGTTAATCGAGCCTACGGTTATATTTTAGGTACCCTAAGGGATAACCTAATCCTTTATAACCAATGGCTCTTATACCAACTTCTGTCACACCCCGACTAGCACAATGCGGAAGCGTAAAAAGGGAATGTAACAGACACCTCTGATATCAACACATTGTTTATAAAGAAACATTACAAACTAATTTACAATATATTACATTTCTTTGTTCTATCATTGTTTAACAGTCTAAGCGATACAAACAAAACTAGTTCGTTAATTATACATTCTTATTACTAACATCCTTGCCTCTAATCACATAGCATCAACCACACACTTCAGGTAAGTAACAGATCATCAAATTACTTCGATTTAGGTACACCTGAAAAGCAGTTTAAAACGGATCAACTACTAGAGTTGGTGAGTTTCACGAGTTTTAAGAAATCAGTAATGAGTATTCACAAGTCAATACTTGTAATCATGAAACAAGTATGTATATGATATATGTGATGTAATTATGCTAAGCTACAGTGAAGCCTGGACTATTCGTGCTGCGTGCCTCCATTTCCCACGCTCAATCAACCACTGTGGCCCCTTTCCGCGCACAACATGCCTCGGTAGCTATGTCTAACACTACATAGCCTGTTTGTATAAATATGGTCATCTGCAAACGGCGCTATGTGACACGGCAACCAGGCCGATTCCGTTTGGGTTTGTCAAACCAATAGTACTATTCACAAGCCACCGGCTCGAAGTTAATCACTGTGATCGTGGGGACTTTCGTGTGTTAGCACTTAGGTAATTCACATCAGTACATGTTTTAGGTATGTATATGCAATCAAACATGTTTTTCACCCCAAAAGTTTGTAAAACAGTTTAAAAGTGGGGTCATGAAACTCACGGTTTTGTAGATATTCCGTACTGTATCAACTCGTATTTTGTTCGGTCCGCTATCAGTAGTTCCTATAATCAATATTATAATAATATTAATATTTTAATATTATTATAATCTCAATACTAAAATGGGCTGTATAACTAATCTGGGTGTAGCTGGAACGCCCAGAAAGTGGCAATAGGCTTAGGTTGTGATGTTGTTCAATGTCTAATACTTAAAACCGAACTTGGCTCAGATTCCCGTTTTTCCAGCTGGGCCAAGTTGCTCGTTTACGCGTTCAGAAAACAGTTATGGGAAAATAAGCTTGGGTAAATGTACTATTTAACAAAATGATTAAGTTATAAAGAAAGATCACATATTGGGGTCCCGGATTAGTCACGGGGCCCGTTTCCGTTTATTCAGTTTGATTTGAGAAGAAACGTGCACAATCCACCCGGATTGTCCAGGTTTCTCATAGAAAAGTTCGTTTTTACTTAATTAGTCCAAAAATATGATTTTTGATCACTCTTGGTGTTCTGATTTTCCCGCAGGTTCACTAGTCGCGAACTTGCCGGTTGTTATAAAAACTTAATTTGTTTAAATCGTCCGTTTACCCCAAAAAATTTCCAAAAATTCCACAAAAATTCTTGAATACTCAAATCATGTCCCAAAACAACCTGTATCAATTCCAGAATGTAAAAAGTTCGTGCAATATTCTTTTCGGCCCAAATTCGGCTGTAAAAATTCACACGAACGCAAATAAACAAAACACCTTTAAACTTCTCCAAATGATCCCAAAATTTATATGTGATCAAAATACATCAAGTATGAGTTCCCAAAAACATTTCATAATTTTTGAAGTATTTTAGCTATTTTCCCAAATAAACGTCCCAATTCGGTAATAAATTTGCCAAATATTCTCGGATGGTCGAGAAATTACCAAATTTGAACAGGACTCACTGACATGATCCCTGATGTCCCTGCAAAATTTCAAGTCCTAAAAATAAGCACATCACAACCTTAACCTAAATAGCCCGTAAGCGAGTGTTTCGGCATTACCTTAGCGGGTTTGGCTCGTTTCTGACCTTTTAATTAGGTTTTCAGGTTCTTATGCTTCTAAGCAAGCTAGGTATAAGTCCTATATCACAAACCAAGCAATATTTCATCAACATAACAGCCCTTAAGTTAGGGTTTCGGCTAGTGCACAAAAACGAACTTTTGAACCGTAAAAACGTCGTTTCAACCATTTAATCCGTGTTTATGGCCAAAAAAAACTATCAAAACAGGTTCCTTACCATGTGTATGATCAAAACATGTTTATGGACCATTTTTAGGATTTTTACACGGTTAGGAATGATTTTTAGTAACCAAGACATGTTTTTATGGTATTAAACAAGTTTAAACAAGTTCAAAAGCTACTTATTTAAGCTCTTACCTTAGGGTTTTGGATGTTTTCTGGCTGAAACAGAAGTGGTGTCCAGAGTTTTTCAAGAAATGATGTTAAAAATGGCTTGAACCTAGATTAAATGTGAAAGAATAAACAGGGGGGGGGGGGTGGCGGCTGCAATCGGACCATCATGGGCCCCCTTTGGGCCCATTTTGGCCCAAGTTTCTGATTTCTCAAGCCCAAATACGAAAAGCCCAGTCCAAATTTAGTTCGGGTTCGGTTTTTGGCGCGAGAAACCTATCGGGTGCGTTAAACAGCGCGAAAACAAGTGTTTTTCGGCTAGTTTTGTGTAAAATTATAAAAACATACTATATGTTTGTAAAAATCAAAAATATTTTCACGGATCGCTTAAAATGTTCCAAATAAGTGTTTGGTAAGTCTTTTTCGGCTTAACGGATGGTACAATGCTTGGTTTGTAACTATCTTTCGCGTTTAAATCTATAGCGGGTAGTTAAACGAGCATGTTTTCGTTTAACTTGTTTGCTATCAAAATAAGACCATATTTCTAATATTTTAGCTTGTATAGATCGTATATCACTTATAAATGCCCCCCCGAGATATCTGGGTCATAACCCGACCCGTTCGGTTAATCGGTTATTTGTTACGCAAAAGGCGTTTATTTGCTTAATCGGTAACTAGGTACTGAGGTGTACCTTGTTTTGGCTCAAATGTCACATTCTCCCCCGTTAGAAATTTCGTCCCCGAAATTCGATTATTCAACTTTGTCTTTGTTTGGAAACAGGTGTGGGTATTTCTTTTTGAATTCAGATTTCCGCTCCCACGTGAATTCGGGTCCCCTTTGTGAATTCCACCGAACTTTTACTAGAGAGATTTTGTTGTGTCTTAATTGTTTTATTTTTCCCTCTAATATTTCCACCGGTTCTTCAACGAAATTCAGTTTTTCGTTTATGTTTAAGTCTTTTAATGGAACGATTTCGGCTTCGTGAGTAAGACACTTTTTCAGGTTCGAAACGTGAAAGACATCGTGAATAGAGCTCAACTCCACAGGAAGTTTCAGTCGGTAAGCTACCGGACCTATCTTAGAAATGACTTCATATGGCCCAATGTATCGCGGGGCTAGTTGTGACACCCGGTAATTTCCCAATCCTATAAACCAAGTAATCAACCTAATTATTAGGTAATTATGTTATGTGCGCCCTGCGCGAGCGCGCTATGATAGAATCAGCGCGGGCACGTTATGTGCGCCCTGCGCGAGCGCGCGATGTAAGAACCAGCGTGGGCATATGTTATATGCGCCATGCGCGAATGTTTTGGCCTTATGTTTTCATGTAACTAACTTTATGTTGTCTAATGGGTTGACCGTCCCGCATGATGCTAAGGCGGGTGCATCCCAAATCGTTTATGCGCATGCGGAAGGGGAACTAACCTCCCCGCATAGCGGAAACATTGAGAGTTAGTTTGTCTGAAGCTCCAAGATGGAATTGACTTCGACATAACTGATCACTATGTTGAAATACCAAGACCACCTGGAGAATCTACAAATGAAACTCAATGTCCCTAACTGCGAGAAGGTTACGTACCTACCCGCAGCAAAGAAATGTCCTTCACGCACAAAGCTATACGCGCAGAACACTTAGCCTAATCTCCATATATAAGGGGATTATTCCCGCCCAGAAAGGGAACAGTTGCGTGTTTCAGAGATTTCTACTTTTTAACTGTACACTGACAAAAGCACCTGAAAAAAAAAAAAAAAAAAAAAAAAGCGTACTGTAACATGAAAAGTCAACTGTCAGCCACCCTACTCCCACCAACCACAGACCTGCATGCCCTGTCCAAATCAAATCAAAATCTTTTATCCACTCCTCCACTTTTAAATAAATAATAATAATTTCCATACTTTATCATCATTACACCTAGATATGAAAAGATTACAATCCCCTAAAGCAAGGGATTGTGTTCCCTTGAGTTTGCCTATAAATATGTAACCCAAATTATCACCCAAACACACTTCAAACTTCTCTCTTAAGAACTGCAAACTTGCACTAATCATCTCCCAAGCATCCGTTGTTTTCATTTCCGATCCTGTTACTAGGTAAGCCGAGAATATAACCTTGAGATCTACTTTCCAACCCTTATATTCTCCTATTTCTTGATCTTAATATATATACTTGTTATTTAATCGTATTCTAGACCTTCAATTCCGAGGCCAACACCAAGAAAACCCGAATCTCGATTAATCCCTTAACAAGAACCACAGGTGAGTCTCACAGCCCCTATTTTCACTGTTTCACTATTTTTAAACTGCTTCGGGGCGAGGGACACGTACTTAAATTATGTTTTATCATGATACTCTTACAAGCAATGCAAGCAATTATGTGTTTAAATAATGGTTCATTATGGTATATTTACGAGCAATGCAAACGGTTATCTATGGTTTTCGATAAGAGTGCGATACGAGTAAGTGATCACTTTACCATTGGAACTCTAAGGGTAGGGACTGCTGGTTTGATCCACCCACTCGTAGGGGTCGCGCCTCTTACACAGACGAGTGCCTAGCATGTCATGGGGCAGTACTATGGGCTTGAGCCCGCTCGTAGAAGTCGCTCCTCTTACGCAGACGAGCGCCTTGTTTTCCGGCACAACGTCCGCGCGTAACCCGCGGGACGGTATTATTCACTCGTAGTGGCAGCGCCACTTACACAGACGAGCACGGTTTTTCAGAAGTGTCCACGCGTAACCCGCGGGACGGTATTACTTATTTCACTCGTAGTGGCAGCACCACTTACACAGACGAGCACAATTCCAGAAATGTTCGCGCGTAGCCCGCGGAACGATTTTATCAGAATATGTTATCAGAATTATGTTTCAGAATAATTTTTGTCAAGACTATGATGCAATACGATTTATCAAGTTACTAAAACTTGTGAACTCACTCAGTTTATACTGATTCAAATGTTTTACGTGTCTTTCAGGAGATAACTAGGTAGCGCATGGAGTCACACTTAGAGCACCTCACGCTGAACATCTAAAACTAGCTTTTTGGAAGATTTTAGTTCTATCCCTTCGATGCGCGTGGCTGTTCCCGCCGCGCAAGGGGATATGGCGTGGAAATCTTCAACAGTTTTTATACTTGGATGTTTTTATGTAATCTTTAAACCATGTAATGTATTTGTATTAAACATTTCATGCGAAATGAAAATCTTACTTTGCAATGACCCGTGCTTAATTATCAATCCCCACTCGCGCGCGCCCGGCTGTTTCCGCCGTTCAGGGCCGGGTGTGACAGATTGGTATCAGAGCACTGGTTATAGCGAACTAGGAAAAGAAGTTTTAACCTAGACTATAACCGTTGGGGAATCGCATGAAATATTTTTCAAAGAAAATATTTTCAAAAGAAACTATACACACACTTAGGAACACGGGTCACACAGTGTCTAGTGAATAAAGATAAGAACATTTTGTGCTCAGAGTATATGCGCTAAGTTTGATATATTTTCATTCTCTTTTAAAGCGAGAATGCCTCCAACTAGAGCCAAGGGAATTACCATGACACCCGAGGAACTCGCGGAAATAATCGCGCAGGCGATCGCGACACATGAGGCCAGCAAGGCCGAATCTAGTCAGGGTCGTCAGGAGAACGAGACCCCAGAACCCGAATCAGGAGCCTTGGACAAACGGTGCACCTATAAGACATTTATGGCCTGTAGGCCTTGGCCATTCAAGGGTACCGAAGGGGCCATTGGGCTCTACAACTGGATTGACAAGATGGAGACAGTTCTCTCCATTAGCGGATGTAGTGAGAACCAGAAGGTCCTTTACGCGACCTGCATGTTCCAAGAGGCAGCTTCGTCTTGGTGGAAGCTTCAAGTGAAGACCTTGGGGCGAGAAGTTGCTCTTCACAAGACCTGGGAGGAGCTGAAGGAAATGTTGATGAGAAAGTTCTGCTCTCGCGCAGAAATTCAGAGTCTACAACAGGAATTCTGGAACCACACCATGGTAGGAACGGATATCGACGCCTACAACAACCGGTTCAACGAGCTTTGCCAGTTGGTGCCAGACATGGCAAGCACGGAGGAAAAGAAGATCGAGAGGTATATCTTTGGGTTACCTCCTGTTGTTAGGGTTCCGCTCAACGCCGCAGCGCCTCCAACCTTTGATGAGGCGGTAGCTCGGGCCATCACCCTTACAAGGGATACGGTCCGTGCGGGTATGTTGACTACGCGCGGAAACGAGCAGCGAACCTCTGACTCCAAGAGGAAATGGAACTCTCACCACCGAGGGTCCGACTCCAAGCAGCCACCATTCAAGAAGCAGGAGAGCGCAAGGGTTTACGCGATCCAAGCCGCGGAGCCATCAAGGAAAGGATACAACGGGCCTTACCCATGGTGCAACAAATGCAAGTTTCACCACGAGGGTGAATGCGCGAGCGTCATGTGCGCCAAATGTAACAGGCCAGGGCACAAGACGGTGAATTGCCGTGCTAAGGAAGCTGGAGCCAGTGACAACTGCTACGCATGCGGGAAGCCAGGGCATTTCAGTTGGGATTGCCCGCAAAGGGGAAACCAAGCTCGCGGGAGAGCTTTTGTGATCGGCGCAGGCGAAGCTAAAGAAGAGCCGAATGTGGTAACCGGTACGTTTTTGCTTAACGGCCATTTTGCATCTGTCTTATTTGATACTGGCGCTGACCTAAGTTTTATATCCGCTGAGTTTAAAGACTCCCTAGGCCTAGCAACCGGTAGGCTAGACACACCTTATACTATAGAACTAGCCAATGGTAGGCAGTTATGCGCAATCGAAAGAACTGAACAATGTGTAATAGTCATGGGAGGTCACGGGTTCAATATTAACTTGTTGCCAATAGACTTGGGAAGTTTTGACATTGTGGTAGGTATGGATTGGTTAGTCGAGAACCACGCGGAGGTTATTTGCCATGAGAAGCAGGTTCGGATCCCACTGTTGAACGGAGAAACTTTGGTGATTCAAGGGGAAAGAAGGGGAGTTGCGACGAAACTGATTTCGTGCCTAAAGGCGCGCAAGTGCCTAAGGAAAGGGTGCTACGTCTTCCTGGCGCATGTAGTAGAGAATAAAGGAGATGAGCGAAGAATTGAAGACTTACTAGTAGTGCGCGAATTTCCAGAAGTTTTTCCTGAAGATTTGCCCGGATTACCGCCGCCGCGACAAGTCAAGTTTCGTATTGATTTAGTCCCGGGAGCTGCGCCAGTAGCTCGAGCGCCTTATCGACTAGCTCCATCTGAGATGCAAGAGCTATCCAATCAGTTACAGGAACTATTGGATAAGGGTTTCATACGCCCAAGCTTTTCACCTTGGGGAGCTCCAGTACTGTTTGTAAAGAAGAAGGATGGTTCGTTCAGGATGTGTATTGACTACAGGGAACTGAACAAGCTGACAGTCAAGAATCGGTACCCCTTACCGAGGATTGACGACTTATTTGACCAGTTGCAGGGATCCAGTTATTATTCGAAGATAGATCTACGGTCAGGATACCACCAGCTTAGGGTCCATGAGGAAGATATGCCGAAAACAGCCTTCCGAACTAGATACGGCCATTATTAGTTCTTAGTGATGCCTTTCGGGCTAACTAATGCGCCGGCTGTATTCATGGATCTGATGAACCGCGTGTGCAAACCATACTTGGACAAGTTTGTGATTGTGTTTATAGATGATATTCTGATTTACTCTCGGACCAAGGCCGAGCATGAGCAACACCTGAGATCGATTTTGGAATTGTTGAGGAAGGAAAAGTTGTATGCGAAGTTTTCCAAGTGTGAGTTTTGGCTTAGAGAAGTTCACTTTCTCGGTCACGTTGTAAACGAGAAAGGAATACACGTTGATCCTTCCAAAGTCAAGGCCATCGAAAACTGGGAAGCGCCAAAAACCCCAACTGAGGTGAGGCAATTCCTAGGACTAGCTGGCTACTATCGACGCTTCATTGAGAACTTCAACAAGATAGCTCTACCTCTGACCGCGCTAACTCAGAAAGACAAGAAGTTTGTTTGGAGCGAGAATCAGGAAGCGGCATTTCAAATGTTGAAACAGAAGTTATGTAGTGCGCCAATTTTGTCTCTGCCTGAGGGGACGGATGACATCGTCGTTTACTGCGACGCTTCACATCAGGGGCTTGGATGTGTCCTTATGCAGCGAGACAAAGTTATAGCGTATGCCTCGCGCCAACTCAAGACCAATGAAAAGAACTACACAACGCATGATCTGGAACTTGGAGCGGTTGTCTTCGCGCTAAAGATTTGGCGCCATTACCTCTATGGTACAAAGTGTATAATCTTTACGGATCACAAGAGCCTTCAACATATATTTGATCAGAAGGATTTAAACATGAGGCAACGAAGATGGGTTGAGTTGTTGAATGATTATGATTGTGAAATAAAGTATCACCCTGGAAAGGCGAATGTGGTAGCAGACGCGCTAAGTAGGAAGGAGCGAATAAAAACGCTACGAGTCAAGGCTCTAAGGTTGACCATTCGCGCAGATCTCTCTACCCGCATCCGAGACGCTCAGCAAGAAGCCTTGAAACCAGAGTTTGTTAAAAACGAATCCCTTGGGGGTATGATTAAGAGTTTGGAACCTAAAGAGAACGGCAATCTATATTTCGCTAACCGCATATGGGTCCCTCTCAGGGGAGGATTGCGCGAGCAAGTATTAAACGAAGCACACAAGACGCGGTATTCCGTACATCCTGGCGCAGACAAGATGTACCAAGATGTTAAAGCGCTGTATTGGTGGCCCAATCTGAAGGGCGCCATCGCGATGTATGTCAGTAAGTGCCTGACGTGTTCAAAGGTGAAGGCTGAATACCAGAAGCCGTCGGGGTTACTTCAGCAGCCAGAAATTCCCATGTGGAAGTGGGAACAAATCTCTATGGACTTCATCACCAAACTGCCAAGGACATCTGGGGGATACGACACGATCTGGGTTATTGTAGATCGGCTAACTAAGTCAGCGCACTTCCTGCCGATCAAGGAAACCGATAAGATGGAAAAGTTAGCCCGATTGTATATTCGAGAAGTAGTTTCAAAGCATGGAGTCCCGGTGTCTATCATTTCTGATAGAGATAGTCGGTTCACATCAAGGTTTTGGAGATCGTTACAAGGGGCTTTAGGTACTCGTCTTGACATGAGTACGGCTTATCATCCCCAAACGGATGGGCAAAGCGAGCGAACAATCCAGACATTGGAAGATATGCTGCGCGCGTGCGCAATCGATTTCGGAGGTAGCTGGGATACTCATCTCCCATTGGTTGAATTTTCTTACAACAACAATTATCACACAAGCCTCAAGGCTGCGCCGTTTGAAGCTTTGTATGGGCTCAAGTGTAGATCCCCACTGTGCTGGGCTGAAGTGGGTGACAAGCAAATGACTGGTCCCGAATTGATCCAAGAAACAACAGACAAGATTTTTTAGATACGGGATCGCCTTAAGACAGCGCGCGACAGACAGAAGAGCTATGCAGATGTGCGAAGGAAACCGTTGGAGTTTCAAGTAGGGGATAGAGTACTTTTGAAAGTCTCTCCATGGAAAGGAGTCCCCCGTTTCGGCAAGCGAGGAAAGTTGAATCCGCGCTACATTGGACCATTTGAGATCCTGGAAAGGATCGGTCCGGTTGCTTATAAACTCCGTTTACCCGCCGAACTCAGTGGAGTTCATGATACGTTTCATGTGTCCAACCTCAAAAAGTGTTTATCTGACGAAACGTTGATTTTACCGATGGAAGAAATTCACATCGACAAACAACTGCACTTTGTAGAAGAACCTATAGCCGTAACCGATTGGAAAGAACAAAAGTTACGCAGAAGCAGAATCAAGTTAGTAAAGGTTCAATGGAACTCAAGGCGTGGGCCTGAATTCACTTGGGAAAGAGAAGATCAAATACGCAAGAAATACCCACACCTCTTTCAGAGCATGACTTCTGCCAGCGACGTCTCCTAATTTCGGGACGAAATTCTCTTAACAGGGGGAAAATGTGACACCCGGTAATTTCCCAATCCTATAAACCAAGTAATCAACCTAATTATTAGGTAATTATGTTATGTGCGCCCTGCGCGAGCGCGCTATGATAGAATCAGCGCGGGCACGTTATGTGCGCCCTGCGCGAGCGCGCGATGTAAGAACCAGCGTGGGCATATGTTATATGCGCCATGCGCGAATGTTTTGGCCTTATGTTTTCATGTAACTAACTTTATGTTGTCTAATGGGTTGACCGTCCCGCATGATGCTAAGGCGGGTGCATCCCAAATCGTTTATGCGCATGCGGAAGGGGAACTAACCTCCCCGCATGGCGGGAACATTGAGAGTTAGTTTTTCTGAAGCTCCAAGATGGAATTGACTTCGACATAACTGATCACTATGTTGAAATACCAAGACCACCTGGAGAATCTACAAATGAAACTCAATGTCCCTAACTGCGAGAAGGTTACGTACCTACCCGCAGCAAAGAAATGTCCTTCACGCACAAAGCTATACGCGCAGAACACTTAGCCTAATCTCCAGATATAAGGGGATTATTCCCGCCCAGAAAGGGAACAGTTGCGTGTTTCAGAGATTTCTACTTTTTAACTGTACACTGACAAAAGCACCTGAAAAAAAAAAAAAAAAAAAAAAAAAAAAAAAAAAAAAGCATACTGTAGCATGAAAAGTCAACTGTCAGCCACCCTACTTCCACCAACCACAGACCTGCATGCCCTGTCCAAATCAAATCAAAATCTTTTATCCACTCCTCCACTTTTAAATAAATAATAATAATTTCCATACTTTATCATCATTACACCTAGATATGTAAAGATTACAATCCCCTAAAGCAAGGGATTGTGTTCCCTTGAGTTTGCCTATAAATATGTAACCCAAATTATCACCCAAACACACTTCAAACTTCTCTCTTAAGAACTGCAAACTTGCACTAATCATCTCCCAAGCATCCGTTGTTTTCATTTCCGATCCTGTTACTAGGTAAGCCGAGAATATAACCTTGAGATCTACTTTCCAACCCTTATATTCTCCTATTTCTTGATCTTAATATATATACTTGTTATTTAATCGTATTCTAGACCTTCAATTCCGAGGCCAACACCAAGAAAACCCGAATCTCGATTAATCCCTTAACAAGAACCACAGGTGAGTCTCACAGCCCCTATTTTCACTGTTTCACTATTTTTAAACTGTTTCGGGGCGAGGGACACGTACTTAAATTATGTTTTATCATGATACTCTTACAAGCAATGCAAGCAATTATGTGTTTAAATAATGGTTCATTATGGTATATTTACGAGCAATGCAAACGGTTATCTATGGTTTTCGATAAGAGTGCGATACGAGTAAGTGATCACTTTACCATTGGAACTCTAAGGGTAGGGACTGCTGGTTTGATCCACCCACTCGTAGGGGTCGCGCCTCTTACACAGACGAGTGCCTAGCATGTTATGGGGCAGTACTATGGGCTTGAGCCCGCTCGTAGAAGTCGCTCCTCTTACGCAGACGAGCGCCTTGTTTTCCGGCACAACGTCCGCGCGTAACCCGCGGGACGGTATTATTCACTCGTAGTGGCAGCGCCACTTACACAGACGAGCACGGTTTTTCAGAAGTGTCCACGCGTAACCCGCGGGACGGTATTACTTATTTCACTCGTAGTGGCAGCACCACTTACACAGACGAGCACAATTCCAGAAATGTTCGCGCGTAGCCCGCGGAACGATTTTATCAGAATATGTTATCAGAATTATGTTTCAGAATAATTTTTGTCAAGACTACGATGCAATACGATTTATCAAGTTACTAAAACTTGTGAACTCACTCAGTTTATACTGATTCAAATGTTTTACGTGTCTTTCAGGAGATAACTAGGTAGCGCATGGAGTCACACTTAGAGCACCTCACGCTGAACATCTAAAACTAGCTTTTTGGAAGATTTTAGTTCTATCCCTTCGATGCGCGTGGCTGTTCCCGCCGCGCAAGGGGATATGGCGTGGAAATCTTCAACAGTTTTTATACTTGGATGTTTTTATGTAATCTTTAAACCATGTAATGTATTTGTATTAAACATTTCATGCGAAATGAAAATCTTACTTTGCAATGACCCGTGCTTAATTATCAATCCCCACTCGCGCGCGCCCGGCTGTTTCCGCCGTTCAGGGCCGGGTGTGACACTAGTTTACCGGTTTTTCCGAATCGAATGACGCCTTTCCATGGGGATACTTTCAGGAAAACTTTGTTGCCTATTTCAAAGGATAACGGTTTTCTACGAACATCAGCGTAGCTTTTCTGTCGATCTCGGGCGATTTTCAATTTGCTTGTAATTTTACGGATTTTGTCGGTGGTTTCTTGAATCAAGTCAGATCATGTAATTTGGGTATCTCCAACCTCAGTCCAACACAAGGGTGATCTACATTTTCGTCCGTACAGCGCTTCATACGGTGCCGCTTGAATGCTACCGTGATAGCTATTGGTGTACGAAAATTCGACCAGTGGAAGATGTTGATCCCAGTTTCCACCAAAGTCTAGTACACAAGCGCGAAGCAAATCTTCGAGGGTTTGAATGGTTCGTTCAGATTGACCGTCGGTTTTGTAACATCCCGAAATTTCAAGATAATATTAATTATATTACTTAATAATAGAGGGAAAGTTTACTCGGGTTATCAGGAAATAAATAAAAGAATAGGAGTTGGTATGGGTCGGGCTAGTGTCAGGTAATGGATGTGGGTTATGGACTTGGATTAATAGAGATGGGTTAAATGAGAATGGGCCTTAGGTCCATGGGATTTCAGGGATATAAATATCCCCTAAACCCAAAATATCTTTCATTTTTTCACCAAACTCCCTAACACACACACCACACACTAACTTCGCTGGAACCGGGCCGAGCCAAGGGAAGAATCGGGCAGGTCCAAGATAAAAAGATTAGTGTGCTAGCAGGTTAACGAGATCCAACAAGCTCAAAGGTATGATTCTTGATCTTTGAAGTTTAAAGATCCAAGCTTTTTTTAGTGTATAAGCGACCGAAAATGGTCAGGAAGCGTAGTGGGTGAGATTGAACCATAGCAAGGGTGTTAAAATCGCTAAAAATGCTGGAAAGAAACCGAACAGCGGCTGTCTGGGCAACTTCGCCTTCATCTGGGCAACTTCGCCTTCAACGCGACGAACTTCGCCTGCAAGCTAAGTTCGCCTGATGGCAACTTCGCTGTAAAGTTAAGTTCGCCTGATGATAACTTCGCCTGAAGCCAAGTTCGCCTGATGATAACTTCGCCTGAAGCCAAGTTCACCTAAGGTTTAACTTCGCCTGAAGCCAAGTTCGCCTGAGGTTTAACTTCGCCTGAAGCCAAGTTCGCCTGAGGTTTAACTTCGCCTAAAGCTAAGTTCGCCTAAGGTTTAACTTCGCCTAAAGTTAAGTTCGCTTAGAAAATAAATTAAAAACCTAATGGAAAATGTGTTAAGACAGCTCGACCCCAGCCAGGGGCTCTGCCCCTTGGACCCTGCTAGGGGCTGCCGCCCCTAGACCCCGCTGCCAGGGGCGCTGCCCCCGGACCCCCGTTCGTTGTGGGTAGTAGTTAAGACTGGAAAGATGATATGAGTAGTGATAGTTGTTTGATACGTGTACTTGTTATACAGTCAGCCGTGCACAGCTGAAGAAAGGGATTACGATTAACGGTGAACGTAACCGTGTTCGGGTGAGTTTCTAGCCCCATTCCTTGTTATGTTTTCGGGGCTGTGTGCATACTCGATGTGTTGTTAATACATTTATCCTAAGTGATAAGTGTATGTCATATGTGATATGTGTGATAGATATGAATGATTGTTTGTCGGTAGCGAACGATCTTCGGATATCGCGCGTACTGTCAGGTTAAAAATAAAGGTACGAATATTATATATCGAAGATGTATGAATATTTCAAATGAATACTTGTCGGGGCGTGAACGATCTTCGGATATTGCACGTAACGACAAGGGGTATGGTTGTTAAATGAATGAGGTAAAGAATACCTAGAGTGTTCTTATGTTATAATGTAAGTATGTGTATATAGGTACACGAATGGCATGTGAGTTCTACGTTCGACATAGTAAGTTAGGATGGCAAATCCCTCTAGCTTCTGTCGGACATAGACTCGGCTGGTGATGGCGTAGTTAAGGACTGCGAGCCTTATACGTGAAGTAGATGATATATGTAAACGTAGATAAGGACTGCGAGCCTTATACGTGAAGTAGATGATATATGTAAACGTAGATAAGGACTGCGAACCTTATACGTAATGTAGATAGGCGTCAGCATAGGAAAGGACTGTGAACCTTATACGTGCTGATTTTGTAGCATAGGGGAGGACTGCGAACCTCGTACGTGCTATGAATTAGGTTGCAACATAGGGAAGGACTGCGAACCTTGTACGTGTTGTGGATGTATTTCAGCATAGGAAAGGATTGTGAACCTTATACGTGCTGATTTTGTAGCATAGGGGAGGACTGCGAACCTCGTACGTGCTATGAATTAGGTTGCAACATAGGGAAGGACTGCGAACCTTGTACATGTTGTGGATGTATTTCAGCATAGGAAAGGACTGTGAACCTTATACGTGCTGATTTTGTAGCATAGGGGAGGACTGCGAACCTCGTACGTGCTATGAATTAGGTTGCAACATAGGGAAGGACTGTGAACCTTGTACGTGTTGTGGATGTACTATGGTATAGGGAAGGACCGCGATCCTTGTACGTACCATAAATGGTGAACATAGGTAAGGACTGCGAACCTTGTACGTGTTCACGACCTTGAGTACAGGTATAGACGGTGAACTATGAACGTACTCTCGGTAGACTGAGGTTAGTGATTGTAGATATGTATGTATGTATGGTAGCAAGTATGTATGTAGAACAGAAGGGTAACTAGTGAAGTATGGATATGTATCTACAGATATGTATGTATGTGTATGTATTGTATGGCGTTCGATTAAATAGAACTCACTCAGCGTAGCTGACTTTTAGTATGCACGCAGGTGAGCTGATTATAAAGTTAGCATGAGGATGACACACGGCATGGGTTGAACGGCTGGCATCTGAAGAAAGAAGTAAAGATGTTTTAAATATAAAGTTTTGTGTTATGTTATCAAAGAAAAGATTTAATGTTTTGTAACAAATGATTGATGTTTTATATTCCGCGAAAAGTTTTAATAAACTCTGATTTGAAGAACTGTGTTTATGAGTAAATCCGACGCTAAAGTAGGGTCACCGGGTTCGGGGCCTTACAGGTTTGGGATGGTAGGCGGTACTTAGGTCAATTCGGGTTCCCAAAGCTTCTTGTACGGCTTGCCAGAAACGAGCGGTGAAATGGCTATCGCGATCAGAAATAATTGAAACGGGTACGCCGTGTCGGGATACGATTTCATTGATGTAGATGTGAGCAAGTTTTCCGATTGTGAACATGGTTCGGATTGGAAGGAAGTGTGCGGACTTGGTTAATAGGTCAACTATCACCCATATTGCATCGTTTCCTCGGGAAGTTTTAGGGAGGTGTGTTACAAAATTCATGGTAATTTGTTCCCATTTCCATTGTGGTATTTCCGGTTGGTGCAGTATTCCCGAAGGTTTTTGATATTCAGCCTTAACTCTCGCACACGTTAAACATTTACTGACGTACGTGGCTATATCCTTCTTCATACCGGGCCACCAATAATACTCCTTCAAGTCCTTGTACATCTTGTCTGTTCCAGGGTGAATGGAGTATTTGGACTTATGGGCTTCGTCCATGATCAAATCACGCAGATTGCTGAAAGTGGGAATCCAAACTTGATTTTTGTAGTATAGAATTTCGTCAGTTCTTTCTTCAAAGTTTTGTTCGGTTCCATGCAAGTTTTCATTTTCCAAGTGATCTCCTTTCAGAGCTTCATTTTGAGCAATACGAATTTGCTTGGTGAGGCTGGTTTGGACGATCATTCCAAGTGCTCGGACCCGTAGTGGTTTGATCCTGTCTTTTCTGCTCAAAGCGTCTGCCACTATATTAGCCTTGCCCGGATGGTATAGAATCTCACAGTCATAGTCATTCAACAATTCTACCCATCTTCTCTGCCTCATATTTAGTTCTTTCTGGTCGAAAATATGTTGTAGGCTTTTGTGGTCGGTGTATACTGTACACTTGGTGCCATACAAATAGTGCCTCCAGATCTTGAGTGCGAAAATAACCGCGCCCAGTTCCAAGTCATGGGTGGTATAATTCTTCTCGTGCACTTTTAATTGTCGAGAAGCGCATGCTATGACTTTGTTCCTTTGCATAAGTACGCACCTAAACCTTTCCGGGACGCATCACAATAAACTACCAGATCATCAGTTCCCTCTGGAAGACTCAGTATCGGGGCTTGGCACAGTTTCTGTTTCAGCAATTGAAAAGCCGCTTCTTGATCTTCTCCCCACACGTAAGCGCGATCTTTTTGAGTCAAAAGAGTTAAAGGTTGGGCTATGCTGGAAAAGTTAGCAATAAAACGCCGATAATACCCAGCTAAACCCAAAAATTGGCGGATCTCTTTCGGTGACTTTGGGGCTTGCCAATTTTTGATGGCTTCAATTTTACTTGGGTCTACATGGATATCGTGTCGATTAACAACGTGTCCTAGAAATTGTACTTATTGTAGCCAAAATTCACATTTTGACAGCTTGGCATACAACCTTTCCTGCTTCAACAGCTCCAAGATAGTTCGCAATTGCTGCTCGTGTTCCTCCTTGGTTTTCGAATATATCAAAATGTCATCAATAAACACGATAACGAATTTGTCGAGGTACGGTTTAAAAACTCGATTCATAAGGTTCATGAAAACTGCGGGAGCGTTAGTCAGTCCGAACGGCATAACTAAGAATTCGTAGTGGCCATAACGAGTTCGGAACGCCGTTTTAGACACGTCTTCCTCTTGAATCTTAACTTGATGGTAACCGAATCGAAGGTCAATTTTCGAGAAATAGTTTGCCCCTTGGAGTTGGTCAAACAAGTCATCTATTCGTGGAAGAGGGTATCGGTTCTTGATGGTAACTTTGTTTAATTCCCGGTAATCGATGCACATTCTAAAACTTCCATCTTTCTTCTTTACGAACAACACCGGTGCTCCCCAAGGAGAATAACTAGGACGAATGAAACCCTTATCTAACAATTCTTGTAACTGGTTGGATAGTTCTTGCATTTCAGAGGGTGCCAATCGATAAGGTGCCTTAGCAATAGGGGCTGATCCTGGAATTAAGTCTATGCGGAATTCAACCTGTCGGTTCGGTGGTAATCCGGGTAAATCGTCAGGAAAGACATCGGGGTATTCACGTACAACGGGAATTTCTTCTATGAGTTTCTCATCAGGATTCTTTATAGTCACGTTTGCCAAGAATGCCATACAACCTTGGCGTAAACATTTCAACACTTTGAGATGAGACACGAGAGGTAATATCGAACCAGACTTCTCTCCTTGTACTACAATCATCTCACCATTCGAAAAGGGAATTTTAACTGTCTTGTTGTTACACACAATCTCTGCCTTATGCTTGGTTAACCAATACATGCCGACAATAACATCAAAACTTCCTAACTCTACCGGGAGTAGGTCAATAAGGAATGGGTGTTCATTAAGAATGATGGAACAGTCTTGGACTATTTGGTTGACAGTTATAGAGTTACCGTTAGCGAGTTCTATAGTATAGGGATTTGTTAATTCACTAACTGGCATATTACCCAGGGACATAAAAGTAGTGGAAACAAAGCTTCTATCGGCACCAGTATCAAATAATACAGAAGCATATTGATCAGAAACAACAAATGTACCTGTTACCACGTTCCGGTCTTGTCGTGCTTCTCCTGACCCAATAACAAATGCGCGTCCCCGAGACGCACTTGAAGTTGATGCTTGGTTTGGTCTAGTAACTGCTCTTGGATTCAACTTGGGGCAGTTTCTTCTAATATGATCTGTACTGCCACACTCATAACAGGCACGGTAGGTTGCTGCGGTTGAAGTTTGTTGGATAGGTTGTTGGCGGATTGGCTGAGGTCTCGGTGGCGGTGGACGACGAGGTTGAGTTGTTTGAGTTGGTCGGCTCACAATTTCTGCACCTGCTCTGCAACTAGGGGCATAATGCCCAGTTCGACCACATTTCTGGCATACCGGCAACCTGCACTCTCTCACATGATGGTAATTACATCTGTCACACTTTGGCAAGGGTCCCTTATACCTGTCTTGCTTCGTATCGGAACCAGTTATAGCATAATTTCTGATTGTCGGACGTGCACGTTTGCTTGATTGTCCTCCTTGTGCTCTCGTCCCATAGTCAGTTCGTTTCATACCTGATGATTCCCTGGCCATTCTCAACACTCCGCTTCTTACCAAGTCGAAAGTTACGATGCCGGCCTGAGTCACGGCATTCTCAAATGATGTGTGCCCCACAGAGTTCACCAAACTCCTCACTTCCGGGGCTAAACCCCAAATATAACGTTCAACTCGTTTATTTTCAGGAGTTACTAACCATGGTACTAAGCGGGACAATTCATTGAAGCGGTTCGTGTATCCTAAATGATCCGCTCCTTTCATCTCCAAACTCCAGAGTTCGTGTTCTAATCTTTGAATTTCGTTTCTTGGGCAGAAATGTTCCAACATTAGTGTTTTGAGTTCAGCCCATGTCATGCGATTCACCGTATCTTGACCTTTTATCTGTACCGTAGTGTTCCACCACATCAAAGCATGATCCGTAAAAGTAGAAGCAACATACTTGACAATGTTTTCGGGTGGACAATTGCTGATATTGAGGACAGATTCAGTCTTTTCGATCCATTTAATCAGCCCGTTTGGCCCTTCAGTGCCCTTGAAGTCAATCTGTTTACAGGCCATAAAGTTTTTGATCGAATATTCCCTTCGAGGGGGATTAGGGTTGTTATTGTCATTGCTTGGGTTCGGTGGGGGAATATTTGCATTGGTAGGGGTATTTGTATTAGATGGAGGATTGTTATTTGTAACTGTTTCATTGTAACACCCCGAAACCGCATCGGAAACGTAAACGGGATGCAACAGACACATCTGATATCAACAGCATTGCTTATAAAGAAAACACCACTACATTAATTCACATCATATTACATTGTTCCGAGTTTAGTTATCGTCTAGGCGACAGCACATAAGTTTTACCAATAGTACATTAACATATTTAATACAACATGATCACTAAGCTTCCACAAAAGCACGCATCATCAAGCATGTAGCACTTATTCCAGTTTGGGAGTACCTAGAAGGCATGTAAAGAAAACGGGTCAACTACGAATAGTTGGTGAGTTTTACAATTTGAATAAACCATGATAAATCCATATCATAATATAATAGTATCGATGTAATTATGCTGAGCCCACAAGCGAAACCTCTGTCTGGGGACACTGTTAACCCAGTACAGTACTCATTCCGGGGACAATGTTAACCCAGAAACACTTCTAGGGACATCTGGGGACACTGTTAACCCAGTACTGTACCCATTCCGTACAATTCCGTATAATCAAGTATTTATAAATACACGTAAATCCATGCGTTTAGTATGTACTTAAACATTTTATTAGTAACATGCTTTCCGCCCCGGGAAAATATTTAAAAACAATTTAGAAAAAGGGGCTCGTGAAACTCACCTTATCGTAGGCAATTAGGTATCACAGTACACCAGCTAATAGTCCGGATCTGTAATACGATCCCTAAGTTCGTTACTATACAATCACTATTAACATAACTTTAACCGTGTTAACCGGTACATCTGGGGACACCGTTAACCCCATACTGTAACCGTTCCGGGGGCAATGTTAACCCAGAAACACTTCTCAGGACTCAGATTGTGATATCGTTTAGAGTTCAACAGTCAAAATTACTAATAGTTTGTTTTGCGTGCCTAGCACGGTTATCTGTTTTTACGTTTCAAAAATGAGTTTGGTCACACACGACAAGAAAATAGTGGTTGACCGATAATTTAATTAAAGCCGTGAAATTAAAGCTCGGTTTAGACGCCCCGATTGGCCGCGGGACACGTTTCCGTCTTTAATGCCCCGGAAACTGTTAAATCGGGTAAAAATTACTCAAATCATCCGAATTATTTTCGGATGATTCATTTTTACTTATTTAACTCAATTATATGATAATAGTTCATTTTTAGGGTTTTTACACACCAGTCAGCTCGCTTATACGAACTTTACTGGTTTACGCGTTTTAAGCTTTAAAAGTTTGTTTTTATTTTCTTTTTAGCACAAATAATTATCCGTTTAGTCTCGGATCTTGAAATTTTGCACATATCACTTTTTGACAGTGGGGAATTTTATAAAAATATTTTCAGAATTAATTTTTATATTTAACATTTATTTATCTATTTTTAAACACCATTTAAACACTAAATATGTCGTAAATACCAAACGATCTTAGAAAAATCCCAAATTTTTCCTGGATGACCCTTGCCATCTCCATAGTCCCCTGTAATTTTTCCAGAACCAAAATCCCTTTTTAAATGCCATTTTCACTAAAACCGAGCTAGAAAACCCTAGAACTCGTTTAACCGAAAAGCCTACTTAGACTTCTCCAACTGACCTCAAATTTTGTGTGTGACTTATACATGTTATAAAAAGCTTATCTGGAATTTTCCAGAATTTTTCATGATATTTAACTATTTTTCACCATTTTTGGCCAAAACCGAGCATTAAATTCACCAAATATTCATCCTTTGTCCAAAAATTCACAGAACTCATATTTTCATATATCTAACACCTCTGTAAAATTTCATGACCTAACTCTACACGTATCACAATCTGTCCTAAAACACAACAACATACAAAAACCGAACTACCTTGTGTTTCTAGCTTCAAATCGCAAGGATCTCGCTTTCTAGCCTTTGCTAACAACTAGATACAACATCTACAAGCACAATAACACCACACCAAGCAAGTTACACCCACAATCAAGCCATTTCTTTCATTGTTTCGGTTATGACTTCAAAACAAAGATTTAACCGTAAAAATTCGTTTTTGGTTCGTTTAACTCCTTTCTTGGACCAAGATCCCTTGTATAACCCGTATACATCACTTGATCATGCAAGAATCGGTTTCATCTCGGGTTTTCACCCTTTTTTCACTTGAAACTTCATTTTCTTGCAAATAACTCGAGAAAGGAAGGTGAAAACGTGAATAATTCAATCTTTACCTCGTTGTTCTTGCTACAAAATCTCGGGTTTTTGAGTGGACTTGTAGAGAGGATTGTAGAACTTGGATGTGTTGTTGTAAAAAAAATGACAAGGAAAAAAGGGGGTTACCCTTTAATCCGATCGGAATGAGGGAGGAGTGGGGTGGGGCCCACTTCTCCATTCTTGGCCACATGTTTGGATCTCTGTAATCTGGATAACGTTTTGGATAATCTGGTTCAGTTCGTTTTTCGGTTAAATGTTTAATTCGGCTTAAAACGAGGCTAAAACGGTCGTTTTCGGCCTAAAAATGAAATTTATTTAAAACCGAATTAAAAACTTCAAAAACTTAAACCATGACTTTCATTAACTTAAAACATCATATTATTAATAATTGCGCATATTTTTCGGCTTGATCGATCGTCTCTTGCTCGGTTTGGTTTTAAAGGTTTCGTTTAACGTACCGACGTACCATTAATCGAAATTCCTTTTTCTGTGCTTTAATTCACTTATCCCGAAGCTTAAACACTTCGTAAACATCACTAAATATTATATATCTCGTCTATAATGTATCCCCGATTCGTTCGGGCTTCAATAACCGTTAATCGGTTAATCGTATTTCCAATACGATTAGCTGTATAATCGAGTATAATCCGTAATGTGAATCATACATATTCGTATAAACGCATTGTAATTCACATATTCATTATTAAATAACACATAAATAGTACATACCGGTTAGGGTATACCTGATTTTGCCGGAATCGTTACATTCATTGTTGCTTGGGGGAGCATTATTGTTTTGTTGTTGGTTTGTTTGCATATTTGCGTTTACGCCGGCAGATACTTGTGTTACAATAAGCGGGATTACTGCCTGCATTTGCCGAGTAATCATATCGGCTATTTCCGCCTTAGTCATAGGGTTTGCTTTCTTTGGGGCCATTCTATAATGATAAACAAATATAAACCAATTAGTACTAATTCCAGTGTACGGCACTGTGTAATAATAATCATAATAAATGTTGTACAGGTAAACCAAATAACATACTGACATTTCACAAATTGTTCCGTACATTGATATCAAAAGTACATAGACTTAGCCTGTTAAAGGCCAGTGCTTGCATGTATATATCAAAATCTGTCACTAAGTGACTGTTAGACTTAACCCTATAAGGGTCAGTGCTTGTAATAATGTACAAAATTGTGCCCCATATTAACATAACATACTACTATATACATACATGGGGTATCAAAAGATCGTGTACACATAATTGTAATATTCCGCATCTATCCATACAGACGATTGGCTAACCACAAACATAAAAATAATAGCACCGTAATCACCCAGTAACAGCTCCACAGCCGAACTGTCACCCTATCCAAACAACAGTGGTGGTAGGCATCTGACTGCTGTAAGTTCAGTACTATCTGATGTAACGTCGATATGTACTGGGTCAAATCCCTCTTTTCCTGGTTAATGTTAGCTATGGCTATCGAGTGGATCACATGGTCAGTCAGGACAGTCATCCAAGAGTTGTTTCCTGCGTTTGGGAGGTCAGGGCGAGGGGTAGGTATACTCAATGAACGGCAAGATGAAGTATCTACCCTAGGGCGTGAAGGTCCTCCCCGGTCATGGGTAGATCTGAATGGAATCGAGGTAGGGTCAATCGGGGTTACCCGTATACGAGAAATCTGCCGGACTCGTGCAGTGGCTGAAGTCGTCGGCGACAGGGGTATAGGTAGAGTGGGTAATCTGGCTACTCTAGCAGGTGAACGATACTGACTTTTAACTTCGTCTTGATCCCTGCGTGGTGACCTGGGTGGATAACTATCGCATATGTAACCAGATAGATCAGGCACATTCCTGGGTAGCTCTCTACAAATAACCTCTTCTTCCACCTCTTCCTCTTCCTCCTCCGGTTCTTCTTCTGGGTCTTCTTCTTCTGGATCCTCCTCCTCTGATTCTTCTTCGGGATCCTCCTCTACAGATATTACCGGTTCTTCTTCCGGTACGTAGTCGTTATTCCTTGACATGAGTCTGCACAAAGGTTAGTTATAAGAATGATAACTATTGCTATCGCTAACTATTGTCGAGGAGATTAATTAATTAAACCAAATTTAATATTAATTATATCATAATATAATATTAGTTTTATTAAAATTTTTATTATTATTATTATTTAAATCAATGCTGAATATAAATGAATATAATATTCATAGTAAAATTTACCGTCATCAACAGTATCGTACGTACACGTATTCATACACCTTGTTCCACATAAACACGTATGAGTGTTACACATATATATATTTTCCCATTACCTTTTATACACATATGTTGCCACTTTTACCTAACCACACGTTCCGCGACTTCTCCCAGAATTCCCTCGTAAAAGCAAGTTTGTTATTATGTTCCGGACCACAATAACTCACTTGCCCTACAAGTTCATCCCGACATCCATCAGTATATTACATTAATTTATTATTTAATTATTTCCCAGAGTTAATCGAGCCTACGGTTATATTTTAGGTACCCTAAGGGATAACCGAATCCTTTATAACCAATGGCTCTGATACCAATTTCTGTCACACCCCGACTAGCACAATGCGGAAGCGTAAAAAGGGAATGTAACAGACACCTCTGATATCAACACATTGTTTATAAAGAAACATTACAAACTAATTTACAATATATTACATTTCTTTGTTCTATCATTGTTTAACAGTCTAGGCGATACAAACAAAACTAGTTCGTTAATTATACATTCTTATTACTAACATCCTTGCCTCTAATCACATAGCATCAACCACACACTTCAGGTAAGTAACAGATCATCAAATTACTCCGATTTAGGTACACCTGAAAAGCAGTTTAAAACGGGTCAACTACTAGAGTTGGTGAGTTTCACGAGTTTTAAGAAATCAGTAATGAGTATTCACAAGTCAATACTTGTAATCATGAAACAAGTATGTATGTATGAAAATGATATATGTGATGTAATTATGCTAAGCTACAGTGAAGCCTGGACTGTTAGTGCTGCGTGCCTCCATTTCCCACGCTCAATCAACCACTGTGGCCCCTTTCCGCCCACAACATGCCCCGGTAGCTATGTCTAACACTACATAGCCTGTTTGTATAAATATGGTCATCTGCAAACGGCGCTATGTGACACGGCAACCAGGCCGATTCCGTTTGGGTTTGTCAAACCAATAGTACTATTCACAAGCCACCGGCTCGAAGTTAATCACTGTGATCGTGGGGACTTTCGTGTGTTAGCACTTAGGTAATTCACATCAGTACATGTTTCAGGTATGTATATGCAATCAAACATGCTTTTCACCCAAAAGTTCGTAAAACAGTTTAAAAGTGGGGTCATGAAACTCAAGGTTTTGTAGATATTCCGTACTGTATAAACTCGTGTTTTGTTCGGTCCGCTATCAGTAGTTCCTATAATCAATATTATAATAATATTAATATTTTAATATTATTATAATCTCAATACTAAAATGGGCTGTATAACTAATCTGGGTGTAGCTGGAACGCCCAGAAAGTGGCAATAGGCTTAGGTTGTGATGTTGTTCAATGTCTAATACTTAAAACCGAACTTGGCTCAGATTCCCGTTTTCCCAGCTGGGCCAAGTTGCTCGTTTACGCGTTCAGAAAACAGTTATGGGAAAATAAGCTTGGGTAAATGTATTATTTAAGAAAATGATTAAGTTATAAAGAAAGATCACATATTGGGTTTCCGGATTAGTCACGGGGCCCGTTTCCGTTTATTCAGTTTGATTTGAGAAGAAACGCGCACAATCCACCCGGATTGTCCAGGTTTCTCATAGAAAAGTTCGTTTTTACTTAATTAGTCCAAAAATATGATTTTTGATCACTCTTGGTGTTCTGATTTTCCCGCAGGTTCACTAGTCGCGAACTTGCCGGTTGTTATAAAAACTTAATTTGTTTAAAATTCAGATTATCATAATTAATTAACCGTTAATCATTAAATTATGAAAATTTAACCAATTATCAATTAAAATATGTAGATTTTTATAAAAATATTTCTGGAATTTATTTACTGTTTTATTAATATATAAAAATTCATTTTATCAGCTATATTTCGCCTGAAAATCGTCCGTTTACCCCAAAAAATTTCCAAAAATTCCACAAAAATTCTTGAATACTCAAATCATGTCCCAAAACAACCTGTATCAATTCCAGAATGTAAAAAGTTCGTGCAATATTCTTTTCGGCCCAAATTCGGCTGTAAAAATTCACACGAACGCAAATAAACAAAACACCTTTAAACTTCTCCAAATGATCCCAAAATTTATATGTGATCAAAATACATCAAATATGAGTTCCCAAAAACATTTCATAATTTTTGAAGTATTTTAGCTATTTTTCCCAAATAAACGTCCCAATTCGGTAATAAATTCGCCAAATATTCTCGGATGGTCGAGAAATTACCAAATTTGAACAGGACTCACTGACATGATCCCTGATGTCCCTGCAAAATTTCAAGTCCTAAAAATATGCACATCACAACCTTAACCTAAATAGCCCGTAAGCGAGTGTTTCGGCATTACCTTAGCGGGTTTGGCATGTTTCCGACCTTTTAATCAAGTTTTCAGGTTCTTATGCTTCTAAGCAAGCTAGGTATAAGTCCTATATCACCAACCAAGCAATATTTCATCAACATAACAGCCCTTAAGTTAGGGTTTCGGCTAGTGCACAAAAATGAACTTTTGAACCGTAAAAACGTCGTTTCAACCCTTTAATCCGTGTTTATGGCAAAAAAAAACTATCAAAACAGGTTCCTTACCATGTGTATGATCAAAACATGTTTATGGACCATTTTTAGGATTTTTACACGGTTAGGAATGATTTTTAGTAACCAAGACATGTTTTTATGGTATTAAACAAGTTTAAACAAGTTCAAAAGCTACTTATTTAAGCTCTTACCTTAGGGTTTTGGATGTTTTCTGGCTGAAACAGAAGTGGTGTCCAGAGTTTTCCAAGAAATGATGTTAAAAATGGCTTGAACCTAGTTTAAATGTGAAAGAATAAACAGAGGGGGGGGGGGGGTGGCGGCTGCGATCGGACCATCATGGGCCCCCTTTGGGCCCATTTTGGCCCAAGTTTCTGATTTCTCAAGCCCAAATACGAAAAGCCCGGTCAAAATTTAGTTCGGGTTCGGTTTTTGGCGCGAAAAACTTATCGGGTGCGTTAAACAGCGCGAAAACAAGTGTTTTTCGGCTAGTTTTGTGTAAAATTATAAAAACATACTATATGTTTGTAAAAATCAAAAATATTTTCACGGATCACTTAAAACGTTCCAAATAAGTGTTTGGTAAGTCTTTTTCGGCTTAACGGATGGTACAATGCTTGGTTTGTAACTATCTTTCGCGTTTAAATCTATAGCGGGTAGTTAAACGAGCATGTTTTCGTTTAACCTGTTTGCTATCAAACTAAGACCATATTTCTAATATTTTAGCTTGTATAGATCGTATATCACTTATAAATGGCCCCCCGAGATATCTGGGTCATAACCCGACCCGTTCGGTTAATCGTTTGTTTGTTACGCAAAAGGCGTTTATTTGCTTAATCGGTAACTACGTACTGAGGTGTACCTTGTTTTGGCTCAAATGTCACATTCTCCCCCGTTAGAAAATTTCGTCCCCGAAATTCGATTATTCAACTTTGTCTTTGTTTGGAAACAGGTGTGGGTATTTCTTTTTGAATTCAGATTTCCGCTCCCACGTGAATTCGGGTCCCCTTTGTGAATTCCACCGAACTTTTACTAGAGAGATTTTGTTGTGTCTTAATTGTTTTATTTTTCCCTATAATATTTCCACCGGTTCTTCAACGAAATTAAGTTTTTCGTTTATGTTTAAGTCTTTTAATGGCACGATTTCGGTTTCGTGAGTAAGACACTTTTTCAGGTTCGAAACGTGAAAGACATCGTGAATAGAGCTCAACTCCACAAGAAGTTTCAGTCGGTAAGCTACCGGACCTATCTTAGAAATGACTTCATATGGCCCAATGTATCGCGGGGCTAGTTTACCGGTTTTTCCGAATCGAATGACGCCTTTCCATGGGGATACTTTCAGAAAAACTTTGTCGCCTATTACAAAAAATAACGGTTTTCTACGAACATCAGCGTAGCTTTTCTGTCGATCTCGGGCGATTTTCAATTTGCTTGTAATTTTATGGATTTTGTCGGTGGTTTCTTGAATCAAGTCAGATCGTGTAATTTGGGTATCTCCAACCTCAGTCCAACACAAGGGTGATCTACATTTTTGTCCGTACAGCGCTTCATACGGTGCCGCTTGAATGCTACAGTGATAGCTATTGTTGTACGAAAATTCGACCAGTGGAAGATGTTGATCCCAGTTTCCACCAAAGTCTAGTACACAAGCGCGAAGCAAATCTTCGAGGGTTTGAATGGTTCGTTCAGATTGACCGTCGGTTTGGGATGGTAGGCGGTACTTAGGTCAATTCGGGTTCCCAAAGCTTCTTGTACGGCTTGCCAGAAACAAGAGGTGAAATGGCTATCGCGATCAGAAATAATTGAAAACGGGTACGCCGTGTCGGGATACGATTTCATTGATGTAGATGTGAGCAAGTTTTCCGATTGTGAACGTGGTTCGGATTGGAAGGAAGTGTGCGGACTTGGTTAATCGGTCAACTATCACCCATATTGCATCGTTTCCTCGGGATGTTTTAGGGAGGTGTGTTACAAAATCCATGGTAATTTGTTCCCATTTCTATTGTGGTATTTTGTGACAATCGTCAATTTCAGGTTAACTCCGTTAACTCAACTCCGTCAATTCAAACTTAAGATCATTGAATCTATAACGCACACTTCATTACATTTAAACTAGGGTTTAAATGACGCTTAACACTTACTACATGCGTAGTCTTTCGGGATTTGCACTGAAACACAAACGAGTTGACGCAAACGATTGATGAATAAACGAAAAACGTCAAAACAGTAATTATGTGATAATTATGTGTTAGACTTATGTGTTATGTGATAACATGATTATAAACGTTAACTCAAGATGTAAACAAGTTAGTTAGGCTAGAAAAGTAATACTTAGAAGTGGAGGGACTTGAATGTAACATGTTATGTTTATAAATACATCATTAACTAAACCCTAACTATTCTTTTCTTTCCCCACTCAAAACCGATCCGCCCCCATTCCCTTTGCTCCCTTGGCTGCCGTCGACATACACACACAAATACACCATCAATTTCAAGCTTTGATTGAAGAATTAGGTGCTAGGAAGGTATAATTGATTATCCTATACATTCTTATTACTTGATTTTGATGTTTGTTGGGTTAATTGTAAACCCTAGCTGCCGATTCTATATGTATATGTAGTTAATATGATTGTTGTTGATTAATTGATGATTTGATAACTAGTTTGGATGTTGTTACATGTTGATTGTTGTGTCTATGATTTGAGTTCAAACAAAAACCCTAATCATGTATGTAATGGGTAATTGATGTGCATGGATGGTGTTTGTGGAGTCTAGAGGGTTATATGAATGCATGATAGTTCATAGATTGTTATTATGTTGAGTTTGGATGCAAACAGTTTCTGGACAAAATGTGTATATGACGTTTAAGTGACTGTAACGAAGTGTAAACGTGAAAATTGGTTGAGATTATTGGTACTACAGTAAACTAGGTTGAGTCTAGTTTCTATAAAGTATAAATTTGTAATTTTTGGACAAGTAGAAGTTAACTTTTATGATTTTACAAAAACGTTGTGCAAAGCTGAGCTGTTAGACCTGCTGTTAGGTTGTTTTGTAAATGTTATATCTCATGAACTACGAGACCAATTGGGTTGGTTTCACTTCTGGAAGTTGACTTATTGAGTTAGGAACCTAACCCAAGTGGTCTTGCATTTATTGGATTTTTCGTTTAACGGGAATTGCAAATAAAATTCTGTTGCGCATGAATTTGACTGTTATGAGTTTGCTGTAATAATTTGATGATTTTGAGAAAACTATGTGGAATAAAAATATAATTAAATATGTTCTGGAAACCTAAGACATATGTGCTTCTGTGATGATTTTTGGTAAATTAATTGAGATGCTATGATCGGTGAAATAGTACAATCTTTCTAGTAGGATTTCTGTCTCGGTGAAACTAGCTGCTGAGTTGTGTAAAAAATGCATGAAACATGATACTGGCTAGTTAATTGTTATTTGTTGACCAAAATACCCTTGCGGGGAATAATTGCTAATTGATTGCCATGATTTGACCAAATTGCCCTCATGGGGAATAATGGCTAGTTAATTGTTATTTGTTGACCAAAATGCCCTTACGGGGACTAATTGATAGTGATGTACTTTATGAATACATGACACGTATATGATTGCTTACACATGTAATGTGTCACAAAAACACTTGCTAAAGTCACACATGATTCACAAAAGAAACACGAAACATGTTATGTGCATAGGTATTATGTGCCGGGTCTAGAGACTCGATAATATTCCGACACTTAGAAAAATCTCTTTATTGTTTTAGAACGCTAGAGAGAGTTTTTCGGTGACGCGCATCTTGGTGATTTAATTTGGGAAATTCTTCGCAAACAGTGAGTTTCACTTTCCCCTCTTTAAATTGTTTTCAAACGCTTTTCACTTGGGTGAGATAACATACTCCACAACGCATTTAAGATTTTGTTATAAATTATATATCACTTGTAAAGGCTAAGTGGCAAACGAAATATTTGAAGTCCTACACATCGAACCGGTTAATATTTAGAATAGCGAGTCACTGTTGAGTAGTACTACTGGATTTGACAAACCCCACCCAACGCTAAACTCGACTGGAGGTCGAGCGGGTATAATTTTGGCTAACACGTACCATGGTCTGGATGACCTGGTGACAAGGCACTTAATAAACGAGTCAGCTTCGGTGTCGAACACTTAGTAATGCTTGTTGATTAGACTAGCTACCTATCGATATATAATTGACATAACACTATCTGTAACGCAAAACGCTGTAACGCAAAACGCTGTAACGCAAAACGCTGTGACGCTGTAACGCTGTAACGCAAAACGCTGAACGCAAACGCTAAACGATTTATTTTTATATAACTTGTGAACTCACCAACCTTGTGTTGACACTTTTAGTATGTTATTCTCATGTAGCCGAGGCGGGCGCGCGGTTTAGGAACATGCATTGCTTGAAAAATTTTTAACCATGCAAACTTACTTTTAACTGTTATCATTGGTTTTAAATCGTCCTGCGTGACGTAACATTGTTCTCTATGGTTTTACGCTTCCGCACTTATTTTCATTTAAACGTTTTTATGGTTTGATTATAACTGATGATTCCGATCCTGTTAGTTCACACCCTCTGAAGGTAAAACTCCGTTAGTGGATTTTGAGGGTGTGACATATTTCCGGTTGGTGCAGTATTCCCGAAGGTTTTTGATATTCAGCCTTAACTCTCGCACACGTTAAACATTTACTGACGTACGTGGCTATATCCTTCTTCATACCGGGCCACCAATAATACTCCTTCAAGTCCTTGTACATCTTGTCTGTTCCAGGGTGAATGGAGTATTTGGACTTATGGGCTTCGTCCATGATCAAATCACGCAGTGTCACACCCTCAAAATCCACTAACGGAGTTTTACCGTCAGAGGGTGTGAACTAACAGGATCGGAATCATCAGTTATAATCAAACCATAAAAACGTTTAAATGAAAATAAGTGCGGAAGCGTAAAACCATAGAAACAACGTTACGTCACGCAGGACGATTTTAAAACCAAGGATAACAGTTAAAAGTAAGTTTGCATAGTTAAAAGTTTATCAAGCAATGCATGTTCCTAAACCGCGTGCCCGCCTCGGCTACCTGAGAATAACATACTAAAAGTGTCAACACAAGGTTGGTGAGTTCACAAGTTATATAAAAATAAATCGTTTAGCGTTTGCATTCAGCGTTACAGCGTTACAGCGTTTTGCGTTAAGCGTTTTGCGTAACAATGTTACGGCGTTTTGCGTTACCGGATAGTGTTATGTCAAATTATATATCGATAGGTAGCTAGTCTATACAACAAGTATTACTAAGTGTTCGACACCGAAGCTGACTGTTTATCAATTGCCTTGCCACCATGTCTATCCAGACCATGGAAAATGTGTTAGCCAAGATTACACCCGCTCGACCTCCAGTCGAGTTTAGCGTTGGGTGGGGTTTGTCAAACCCAGTAGTACTACTCAACAGTGACTCGCTATTATCCAATATTAAACGGTTCGATGTTATGAAGGACTTTAGTTGCTTCGTTTGCCACTTAGCCTTTACAAGTGATATATAATCTAATAACAAAATCTAAAGCGTTTTGGAGTATGTATTCTCCCCCAAGTAAAAGCGTTTAAAAAAGTAAAAGGGGAAACGTGAAACTCACTGTTTGCGAAGAATTTCCCAAATTAAATCACCAAGATGCGCGTCACAGAAAAACTCTCTCTAGCGTTCTAAAACAACAAAGAGATTTTTCTAAGTGTCGAATTATTATAGTGTCTAGATCCAGCACATAATACCTATGCACATAACATGTTTCGTGTTTCGTTTGTGAATCGTGTGTGACTTTAACAAGTGTTTTTGTGACACATTACATGTGTAAGCAATCATATACGTGTCATGTATTCATAAAGTACATCACTATCAATTATTCCCCGTAAGGGCATTTTGGTCAACAAATAACAATTAACTAGCCATTATTCCCCATGAGGGCAATTTGGTCAAATTATGACAATCAATTAGCAGTTATTCCCCGCAAGGGCATTTTAGTCAAAACACGACAATTATCTTGCAATCATTCCCCTCAAGGGCAATTTGGTCAAAAAACGATAATAATTTAGCAAGTATCATATTTCATGCATTTTCACAAAACTCAGCAGCTAGTTTCACCAAGACAGAAATCCTACTAGAAAGATTGTACTATTTCACCAATCATAGCATCTCAATTAATTTACCAAAAATCATCACAGAAGCACATACATCCTAGGTTTCCAGAACATATTTTATTACATTTTTATTCCTCATAGTTTTCTCACAATCATCAAATCATTAGCAAACTCATAACAGTCAAATTCATGCGCAACAGAATGTTATTTGCAATTCCCGTTAAACGGAAAATACAATAAATGCAAGACCACTTGGGTTAGGTTCCTAACTCAATGAGTCAACTTCCAGAAGTGGAACCAACCCAATTGGTCTCGTAGTTCATGAGATATAACATTTACAACATAACCTAACAGCAGGTCTAACAGCTCAGCTTTGCACAACGTTTTTGTAAAATCATAACCTAACAGCAGGTCTAATCGCGTTTGAACTCCAAAAATTACAAGTTTATATTCTTTAGAAACTAGACTCAGCCTAGTTTACTGTAGTACCAACAATCTCAACCAATTCTCATGTTTACACTTCGTTACAGTCACTTAAACATCAATTACACATTCTGTCCAGAAACTGTTTGCATCCAAACTCAACATAATAACAACCTATGAACTATCATGCATTCATATGACCCTCTAGACTCCATAAACACCATCCATGCACATCAATTACATATTACATACTTGATTAGGGTTTGTGTTTGAACTCAAATCAAAGACACAACAATTTACATGTAACAAGATTCAATCTAGTTATCAAATCATCATCAATCAACAACAATCATGTTACTTCATACATACATGAAATCGGCTCATCTAGGGTTTTCAATTAACCCATTAAACATCAAAATCAATCAACAAGAATGTATAGAATAATCAAATATACCTTCCTAGCACCTAGTTCTTTAATCAACCACTTGATTTGATGTTGTATGTGTGTGTATTGATGGATGGTAGCCAAGGAGGTGGGGGCTTAGGTTTCCGATCGGGATTAGAGGAAAAGAAGAAAGAAAAGTGTTTTAGGTTTAAGGTTTAGTATTATTTATAAACCTACAAGTTACACTCAAGTCCCTCCACTTTCCAATTGTTGTTTTTCTAACTTAACTAACTATTTACATCTTGAGTTAATGTACATAACCATGTTATCACGTAACACATAAGTCTAACACATAATTATCACATAATTACAGTTTTGACGTTTTTCGTTTATTCATCAACCGTTTGCGTCAACTCGTTTGCGTTTCGGTGCAAATCCCGAAAGACTACACATGTAGTAAGTGTTAAGCGTCATTTAAACCCTAGTTTAAATGTAATGAAGTGTGCGTTATAGATTCAATGATCTTAAGTTTGAATTGACGGAGTTGAGTTAACGGAGTTAACCTGAAATTGACGATTGTCACATCATTCCCATGATAAAGAATTTTCGTCCCGAAAATTTGAGTCAAGTCGTGATAAGTGTCTGAAAGAGTAAGAAAAAAAAATTTCAGTTTGTCATATCATCCCCTAGTAGAAAGAAATTTCGTCTCGAAATTTAATTAATACCTCCGGTGATGTCTGACGATTTGCCGAGTTTCGCGGTTTTCTGTGTTTGGTTAGCCTTTCAAAAAGGTGAGGATACTTTTTCATCATTTAATCCTCGCGTTCCCACGTGAACTCCGGTCCACGTCTCGAGTTCCAACGAACCTTAACGATTGGAATTTTGCTGTGTTTGAGCGTTTTAGTTTCCCAATCCAAAACCTCGACTGGTTCCTCAATAAAAAGTAACTGTTCATCAACTTGTAGTTCCTCCAAAGGGACTACTTGGGTTTCATCAGATAGGCATTTCTTCAAATTTGATACGTGGAATACATCGTGTACGCCACTGAGTTCTGTTGGTAGGTCCAGT
The DNA here is from genome assembly GCF_021521415.1 of Bidens hawaiensis. Lineage (NCBI taxonomy): Eukaryota > Viridiplantae > Streptophyta > Magnoliopsida > Asterales > Asteraceae > Bidens > Bidens hawaiensis. The sequence goes on from NW_027491053.1 coordinate 779,813, forward strand.
CGGTACGCCACCGGACCAATGCGCTCAGTTATCCGGTACGGACCAACATACCGTGGGTTGAGTTTGTTTCGCTTCCCAAAGCGAACCACACCTTTCCAAGGTGAGATTTTGAGTAACACCCGATCGTTCACTTGAAATTTGAGAGGTTTTCGGCGCTTGTCGGCGTAACTCTTTTGGCGATCTCGTGCTGCTGCCATGCGATTTCGGATTTGAACAATCTTTTCCGAAGTTTCGAGTACCAGTTCTGGACCAGTGATTTGGCTGTCACCCACCTCCGCCCAACAGAGTGGTGATCGACACTTCCGTCCGTAGAACGCTTCAAACGGCGCTGCTTTAATACTTGCGTGGTAGCTGTTATTATACGAAAACTCTACCAAGGGTAAGTGGGGTTCCCAACTTTTTCCGAAACGCAGGCACGCAACATATCCTCCAGGGTCTGAATAGTTCGTTCACTTTGCCCATCCGTTTGAGGATGGTATGCTGTGCTCATATCAAGACGGGTGCCTAGTGCGCTTTGCAGCGACTTCCAAAAGTGCGAAGTGAAACGAGAATCTCGATCAGAAATGATTGAGACAGGCACTCCGTGTCTAGACACTACTTCCTTCATGTAAACACGAGTCAGTCTTTCCATTTTGCCCATTTCTTTAATTGCTAGGAAGTGTGCCGATTTAGTCAACCGGTCAACGATCACCCAGATGGTATCGCATCCCGTCGGTGTCTTAGGTAAACCCGTAATAAAATCCATTGAGATGTGTTCCCATTTCCACATTGGGAGTTCCGGTTGTTGCAGTAGACCAGATGGTTTCTGGTATTCTATCTTGACTCTGGCACAAGTCAAGCATTTGCTCACGTAGGTGGCAATGTCGGCTTTCATGTTCGGCCACCAGTAAAGTGCCTTTAAATCATGATACATTTTATCTGAGCCAGGGTGGATAGAATATCGGAACTTGTGAGCTTCGTCCATCACTAGAGTTCTCAACTCTCCGTATCGTGGAACCCAAATCCGGTTCTCAAAATATCGGACCCCGTCAGATCTGGTTTCAAGTTGCTTGTTCATGCTCCGCATGAGTTCCGATGGAAGATTTTCATCTTTCAAAGCTTCAAGTTGCGCATCGCGAATCTGATCGGGTAAGCTGGCATGAATCGTGAGTTGCAATGCTCTCACCCGTCTGGGTTTATCTGTTTCTTTTCTGCTGAGGGCGTCGGCCACCACATTGGCCTTGCCAGGGTGGTACTTGATGGCATAATCATATTCTTTGAGCAGCTCGACCCAACGACGCTGTCGCGTGTTCAGCTCCTTCTGATCGTAGATATGTTGGAGACTCTTGTGGTCGGTGTAAATGGTAAACTTGGTACCGTACAAGTAATGCCTCCATATCTTAAGAGCAAACACCACAGCTCCAAGTTCCAAATCATGGGTCGTGTAGTTCTTCTCGTGAATCCGTAGTTGTCGAGAGGCATAGGCTATAACTTTCTCGAGTTGCATCAGCACACAACCGAGACCTTGTATAGGTTCATCACAGTGTACCTCAAAATTTTCCGTTCCCTCGGGGAGGGCTAAAATAGGGGCGCTGCAGAGTTTGGTTTTCAATAGTTGAAAAGCGGATTCTTGCGCGTCACCCCAGTTGTACTTAGTGCCTTTGTGAGTCAAAGCGGTGAGGGGTTGAGCAATCTTTGAAAATCCCTCGATGAAACGCCGGTAGTAGCCGGCCAGTCCTAGGAATTGCCGCACCTCAGTCGAAGTTCTTAGGTGCTTCCCAGTTTTTTTGATGGCCTCTACCTTACCGGGATCGACATGGATACCATTTTCGTTGATCACATGTCCTAAAAAGTGAACCTCGCGAAGCCAAAATTCACATTTCGAGAGTTTAGCATACAGTTGTTCCGTCTTCAGCAATCCAGAATTACCCTTAAGTGCTTTTCATGGTCAGCTTCATTCTTGGAGTAGACGAGAATATCATCGATGAAAACAATCACAAACTTGTCGAGGTATGCCTTGCATACTCGAATCATGAGATCCATAAATACGGCTGGTGCGTTGGTTAAGCCAAAAGGCATAACCGAAAACTCATAGTGACCATACCGCGTTCTGAAAGCCGTCTTTGAGATATCTTCTTCGCGCACTCTAAGCTGATGGTAACTAGATCGCAGATCGATCTTCGAGTAGTAACTCTATCCTTGAAGCTGGTCAAACAAATCATCAATTCGGGGTAAAGGATAACGGTTCTTGACCGTCACCTTGTTCAATTCCCGGTAGTCGATGCACATTCGGAAAGTCCCGTCTTTCTTTCGGACAAACAAGACAGGGGCTCCCCACGGCGATGAGCTAGGTCGGATAAAACCCTTATCCAACAAATCTTGCAACCGAGTGGACAACTCCTGAAGTTCCGCCGGTGCGAGCCGATACGGGGCTCGTGCTATGGGTGCTGCACCGGGTGTCAACTCGATTTGGAATTCGACTTGACGAATAGGAGGGAGTCCAGGCAAATCCTCCGGGAAAACTTCCGGAAAAATCTCGCACAACCGGAAAATCTTCAATTTGTTTCTCCTCTGCGGGTTTCTCAACAATCTGCGCCAAAATCGCTGGATGACCCTTTCGTAGATACTTCTGCGCCTTCATAAGGGTAATGACGCTGGTGGTCATGCCGCTTCTCTCACCTCGGACCGAAATGATCTCGCCGGAAGGGGGTAGTAATGTGAACTATCTTATCGTGACATATAATCTCCGCTCGGTTCTCGGGCAATCAGTCCATGCCGACAACGACATCGAAACTAATAGCGTAAAAGGAATAAGGTCGATATCAAAGACATGACCGGACAGTTTAACTTACATCCCGCAAGTACATGAGTTGTTACTATAGTCTTACCGTCAGCTAATTCAACAGGAAACTTAGCATCTAACGGAGTTGAAGTTAGGTCTAAGAGTTGACTAAAGGCTTTCGACACAAAACTCCTATCAGCTCCAGTGTCAAACAAAACAGAAGCAAAACAATCGTTTACAGGGAACTTACCAGTCACCACGTACGGATCATTGCTGGCTTGACCCGACCCAATAACAAACGCTCTTCCTTTGCCATTGCTTCCACCACTACTGCCACTTCCATTACCTCCATTGTTGTCGTTCTGTTTCAGCTTGGGACAATCTTTCCTGAAATGACCTTCCTGCCCACATTCGAAACATCCCTTCGTCGTCATAGGTGGCTTAGGAGCACCCTTTGCCGCGAGGTCTCCTCTACATTCTTTCGCTTGGTGACCCATCTTTCCGCATCTCTGACACTTGGCACGGTCACACTGGCCAACATGATGATAGTTGCATCTGTTGCACTTTGGATATTTCCCAGCATATCCGCTCGAAACCTGCCCGCTACCGTTGTTGTTGTTGTGATTCTGAGTGTTAAAGCTCCGAGTGAATTCGGGCTTACGGTAGTGTTGTTGCGGTGGGAGGTTCGAGGATGAAGATCTGGTGTTGTCAAACTTCCTCTTCCCGCTGTTCGGGTTGCTGTTGCTGTTATTGTCGTTACTCTGGTTGTCACGGGCTTTAACGGTCGAACCCCTAGGTGGTAACGCACCTTGGGTCACAGCCTGATCCGTCAGTTTGTGAGCTAAACGGATCGCTTGTTGAATCGTGGCTGGTCTGGAAGACGTCACCATGCCCTGAATCTGCGGTGCTAACCCATCAATGTACATTTCGATCCTCTTGCTCGGCGGATCCACCATCCGCGGACACATCACAGCCAACTCGTGAGAACGAGTAGTATAGGCTTCGATTTCCGAACCCACCATCTTCAGTGACCAAAACTCCGACCCCAACTTTGAAATCTCTTCTCTCGGACAATACTCCTCTCGCATCATGCTTTTGAACTCCTCCCAGTTCATCGCGTTAGCCAGTTCCAATCCAAGGATCTGCACATTTGTACATCGTCTGTGGACACCTCTGAGTGTGCCTCTGGCTCAGCCGGTTCTTCCTCCGGTTCTTCTTCGGGTTCCTCCTCGGGATCTTCCTCAGGCTCCTCTTCGGGGTCTTCTTCAGGTTCCACTTCAGGCTCTGCCCCAGGCTCGGCCTCAGACTCTTCCTCAGGTTCGGCTGCGTTCTGAGCAAGTTGCATTTGTAAGACATCGCAACGCTCTAGAGCTATCTCGGTTCGGGTCCTTGCTTCTTGGAGTTGCTCTTTCAAGTCTATCATCTCAGCTTGCATCTTCATCATAACCTTCATTTGCTGATCACTAGCCTCTCGCATTTCCTTCATTGCCGCTGCCATGCGGACAATCTCCTCCTTAGTCTCGGTTCCGTCTTTTAACATTCTGTAAACGTTCTCCCTCGTATAGCGCATGTAACCCACGTCACACTCCAAGCATGAAACAACAGCTGCGAGAACTCTCTCTACAGGTTCGGTTATGGGTGGTAGGGTGTTGGGATAAGCAGGATGGTTCAGGTGAGGTAACGGGGGAACTTGTTCGCGATAGACCATACGTCTGATCATGTTAGGGTACCATTCCCAGCTAATGTCGTTTTCGTAAATGCCTCCGGATAGGCGGTACCTCTTCGGTGCGGGAGCTTCGAGTTCCGGGACAACTCGGGGTGGCGATGCGGTAGGTATCTACGGTTCTTTCTCGTGAGCATGAGTCATCGGATCGGATGATGATGATGATGATGGCGGCGTCGACATTCCTTCAAGTAAGCCGTGTATGCGCGCGCGTATGAGTGAAAGAGGTAAAGAGATAAGATTACAAGACTACACAAATCTATGTAGTGCGTATCATTATAACTAATGGGTCGTCGCGGTTATAGTCTAGTATGCATGTAGCTTCTAGTTCGCTATAACCAATGGCTCTGATACCAATCTGTCACACCCTCAAAATCCACTAACGGAGTTTTACCGTCAGAGGGTGTGAACTAACAGGATCGGAATCATCAGTTATAATCAAACCATAAAAACGTTTAAATGAAAATAAGTGCGGAAGCGTAAAACCATAGAAACAACGTTACGTCACGCAGGACGATTTTAAAACCAAGGATAACAGTTAAAAGTAAGTTTGCATAGTTAAAAGTTTATCAAGCAATGCATGTTCCTAAACCGCGCGCCCACCTCGGCTACCACAGAATAACATACTAAAAGTGTCAACACAAGATTGGTGAGTTCACAAGTTATATAAAAATAAATCGTTTAGCGTTTGCGTTCAGCGTTACAGCGTTACAGCATTTTACGTTAAGCGTTTTGCGTAACAACGTTACGGCGTTTTGCGTTAAGCGTTTTGCGTAACAACGTTACGGCGTTTTGCGTTACCAGATAGTGTTATGTCAAATTATATATCGATAGGTAGCAAGTCTATACAACAAGTATTACTAAGTGTTCGACACCGAAGCTGACTGTTTATCAATTGCCTTGCCACCATGTCTATCCAGACCATGGAAAATGTGTTAGCCAAGATTACACCCGCTCGACCTCCAGTCGAGTTTAGCGTTGGGTGGGGTTTGTCAAACCCAGTAGTACTACTCAACAGTGACTCGCTATTATCCAATATTAAACGGTTCGATGTTATGAAGGACTTTAGTTGCTTCGTTTGCCACTTAGCCTTTACAAGTGATATATAATCTAATAACAAAATCTAAAGCGTTTTGGAGTATGTATTCTCCCCCAAGTAAAAGCGTTTAAAAAAGTAAAAGGGGAAACGTGAAACTCACTGTTTGCGAAGAATTTCCCAAATTAAATCACCAAGATGCGCGTCACAGAAAAACTCTCTCTAGCGTTCTAAAACAACAAAGAGATTTTTCTAAGTGTCGGAATATTATAGAGTCTCTAGATCCAGCACATAATACCTATGCACATAACATGTTTCGTGTTTCGTTTGTGAATCGTGTGTGACTTTAACAAGTGTTTTTGTGACACATTACATGTGTAAGCAATCATATACGTGTCATGTATTCATAAAGTACATCACTATCAATTATTCCCCGTAAGGGCATTTTGGTCAACAAATAACAATTAACTAGCCATTATTCCCCATGAGGGCAATTTGGTCAAATTATGACAATCAATTAGCAGTTATTCCCCGCAAGGGCATTTTAGTCAAAACACGAAAATTATCTTGCAATCATTCCCCTCAAGGGCAATTTGGTCAAAACACGATAATAAATTAGCAAGTATCATATTTCATGCATTTTCACAAAACTCAGCAGCTAGTTTCACCAAGACAGAAATCATACTAGAAAGATTGTACTATTTCACCGATCATAGCATCTCAATTAATTTACCAAAAATCATCACAGAAGCACATACGTCTTCGGTTTCCAGAACATATTTTATTACATTTTTATTCCTCATAGTTTTCTCACAATCATCAAATCATTACAGCAAACTCATAACAGTCAAATTCATGCGCAACAGAATGTTATTTGCAATTCCCGTTAAACAAAAAATCCAATAAATGCAAGACCACACGGGTTAGGTTACTAACTCAATGAGTCAACTTCCAGAAGTGGAACCAACCCAATTGGTCTCGTAGTTCATGAGATATAACATTTACAACATAACCTAACAGCAGGTCTAACAGCTCAGCTTTGCACAACGTTTTTGTAAAATCATAACCTAACAGCAGGTCTAATCGCGTTTGAACTCCAAAAATTACAAGTTTATATTCTTTAGAAACTAGACTCAGCCTAGTTTACTGTAGTACCAACAATCTCAACCAATTCTCATGTTTACACTTCGTTACAGTCACTTAAACATCAATTACACATTCTGTCCAGAAACTGTTTGCATCCAAACTCAACATAATAACAACCTATGAACTATCATGCATTCATATGACCCTCTAGACTCCATAAACACCATCCATGCACATCAATTACATATTACATACTTGATTAGGGTTTGTGTTTGAAATCAAATCAAAGACACAACAATTTACAAGTAACAAGATTCAATCTAGTTATCAAATCATCATCAATCAACAACAATCATGTTACTTCATACATACATGAAATCGGCTCATCTAGGGTTTTCAATTAACCCATTAAACATCAAAATCAATCAACAAGAATGTATAGAATAATCAAATATACCTTCCTAGCACCTAGTTCTTTAATCAACCACTTGATTTGATGTTGTATGTGTGTGTATTGATGGATGGTAGCCAAGGAGGTGGGGGCTTAGGTTTCCGATCGGGATTAGAGGAAAAGAAGAAAGAAAAGTGTTTTAGGTTTAAGGTTTAGTATTATTTATAAACCTACAAGTTACACTCAAGTCCCTCCACTTTCCAATTGTTGTTTTTCTAACTTAACTAACTATTTACATCTTGAGTTAATGTACATAACCATGTTATCACGTAACACATAAGTCTAACACATAATTATCACATAATTACTGTTTTGACGTTTTTCGTTTATTCATCAACCGTTTGCGTCAACTCGTTTGCGTTTCGGTGCAAATCCCGAAAGACTACACATGTAGTAAGTGTTAAGCGTCATTTAAACCCTAGTTTAAATGTAATGAAGTGTGCGTTATAGATTCAATGATCTTAAGTTTGAATTGATGGAGTTGAGTTAACGGAGTTAACCTGAAATTGACGATTGTCACACGCAGATTGCTGAAAGTTGGAATCAAAACTCGATTTTTGTAGTATAGAATTTCGTCAGTTCTTTCTTCAAAGTTTTGTTCGGTTCCATGCAAGTTTTCATTTTCCAAGTGATCTCCTTTCAGAGCTTCATTTTGAGCAATACGAATTTGCTTGGTGAGGCTGGTTTGGACGATCATTCCAAGTGCTCGGACCCGTAGTGGTTTGATCCTGTCTTTTCTGCTCAAAGCGTCTGCCACTATATTAGCCTTGCCCGGATGGTATCGAATCTCACAGTCATAGTCATTCAACAATTCTACCCATCTTCTCTGCCTCATATTTAGTTCTTTCTGGTCGAAAATATGTTGTAGGCTTTTGTGGTCGGTGTATACTGTAAACTTGGTGCCATACAAATAGTGCCTCCAGATCTTGAGTGCGAAAATAACCGCGCCCAGTTCCAAGTCATGGGTGGTATAATTCTTCTCGTGCACTTTTAATTGTCGAGAAGCGTATGCTATGACTTTGTTCCTTTGCATAACTACGCACCTAAACCTTTCCGGGACGCATCACAATAAACTACCAGATCATCAGTTCCCTCTGGAAGACTCTGTATCAGGGCTTGGCACAGTTTCTGTTTCAGCAATTGAAAAGCCGCTTCTTGATCTTCTCCCCACACGTAAGCGCGATCTTTTTGAGTCAATAGAGTTAAAGGTTGGGCTATGCTGGAAAAGTTAGCAATAAAACGCCGATAATACCCAGCTAAACCCAAAAATTGGCGGATCTCTTTCGGTGACTTTGGGGCTTGCCAATTTTTGATGGCTTCAATTTTACTCGGGTCTACATGGATACCGTGTCGATTAACAACGTGTCCTAGAAATTGTACTTATTGTAGCCAAAATTCACATTTTGACAGCTTGGCATACAACCTTTCCTGCTTCAACAGCTCCAAGATAGTTCGCAATTGCTGCTCGTGTTCCTCCTTGGTTTTCGAATATATCAAAATGTCATCAATAAACACGATAACGAATTTGTCGAGGTACGGTTTAAAAACTCGATTCATAAGGTCCATGAAAACTGCGGGAGCGTTAGTCAGTCCGAACGGCATAACTAAGAATTCGTAGTGGCCATAACGAGTTCGGAACGCCGTTTTAGACACGTCTTCCTCTTGAATCTTAACTTGATGGTAACCGAATCGAAGGTCAATTTTCGAGAAATAGTTTGCCCCTTGGAGTTGGTCAAACAAGTCATCTATTCGTGGAAGAGGGTATCGGTTCTTGATGGTAACTTTGTTTAATTCCCGGTAATCGATGCACATTCTAAAACTTCCATATTTCTTCTTTACGAACAACACCGGTGCTCCCCAAGGAGAATAACTAGGACGAATGAAACCCTTATCTAACAATTCTTGTAACTGGTTGGATAGTTCTTGCATTTCAAGGGGTGCCAATCGATAAGGTGCCTTAGCAATAGGGGCTGATCCTGGAATTAAGTCTATGCGGAATTCAACCTGTCGGTTCGGTGGTAATCCGGGTAAATCGTCAGGAAAAACATCGGGGTATTCACGTACAACGGGAATTTCTTCTATGAGTTTCTCATCAGGATTCTTTATAGTCACGTTTGCCAAGAATGCCATACAACCTTGGCGTAAACATTTCAACACTTTGAGATGAGACACGAGAGGTAATATCGAACCAGACTTCTCCCCTTGTACTACAATCATCTCACCATTCGAAAAGGGAATTTTAACTGTCTTGTTGTTACACACAATCTCTGCCTTATGCTTGGTTAACCAGTCCATGCCGACAATAACATCAAAACTTCCTAACTCTACCGGGAGTAGGTCAATAAGGAATGGGTGTTCATTAAGAATGATGGAACAGTCTTGGACTATTTGGTTGACATTTATAGAGTTACCGTTAGCGAGTTCTATAGTATAGGGATTTGTTAATTCAATAACTGGCATGTTACCCAGGGACATAAAAGTAGTGGAAACAAAGCTTCTATCGGCACCAGTATCAAATAATACAGAAGCATATTGATCAGAAACAACAAATGTACCTGTTACCACGTTCGGGTCTTGTCGTGCTTCTCCTAACCCAATAACAAACGCGCGTCCCTGAGACGCACTTGAAGTTGATGCTTCGTTTGGTCTAGTAACTGCTCTTGGATTCAACTTGGGGCAGTTTCTTCTAATATGACATGTACTGCCACACTCATAACAGGCACGGTAGGTTGCTGCGGTTGAAGTTTTTTGGATAGGTTGTTGGCGGATTGGCTGAGGTCTCGGTGGCGGTGGACGACGAGGTTGAGTTGTTTGAGTTGGTCGACTCACAATTTCTGCACCTGCTCTGCAACTAGGGGCATAATGCCCAGTTCGACCACATTTCTGGCATACCGGCAACCTGCACTCTCCCACATGATGGTAATTACATCTGTCACACTTTGGTAAGGGTCCCTTATACCTGTCTTGCTTCGTATCGGAACTAGTTATTACATAATTTCTAATTGTCGGACGTGCACGTTTGCTTGATTGTCCTCATTGTGCTCTCGTCCCATAGTCAGTTCGTTTCATACCTGATGATTCCCCGGCCATTCTCAACACTCCGCTTCTTACCAAGTCGAAAGTTACGATGCCGGCCTGAGTCACGGCATTCTCAAATGATGTGTACCCCACGGAGTTCACCAAACTCCTCACTTCCGGGGCTAAACCACAAATATAACGTTCAACTCGTTTATTTTCAGGAGTTACTAACCATGGATGAACTCTGCACAAAAAGTAAAATGATTAGTTCAAAAAGGTAGCCCAAACCTCAGTCTTGGGCTCTCATTTTGAGATTTTCGAAGATAAATTTACTCTAACACTTTGATTTGGTACTTGGGAATATGTGACAGGTTTCTTTATTTTCTTCTTGAGATAACCATCACGGATAACTCCCGAGTCTGTGTTTTTATAAATAGGTTGAGCACGGTCAACAAATTTGTTTATAACATTTGGAACTTCAACCTGAACCACTTTCCTCAGGTTGACGTAGAATACATTATGAATGAATCATCAACTTGAGATTCTTTCGATTTATGATTCATTTCAACCATAGGATTGGGTTGTTTAGTTGAAGGCTGGATGTTATCAACCTTAGAATTGCATTTCCTGGCCACATGACCAGTTTCACCACACTTAAAGCATAAACGTGTATCTAACATTTTCTATGGTGAAGTCCTTGTTTTGATCTCATGTTTAGGTTGATCGACATCAATTTTTGTTTTTTCAACAGTTACCGAATTTGAAACCTCATGATTTAGTCCCTTTTTATGTTTATAAAATTCAAGATTGGTAGTATTCAAAGACTTTCCAATCCCGATGATTTCACAAACTTTATAGGTTGAAAAACATTAATAACAGGTTTCACTTGAACATTAGTTGATTTAAATTTACGAAATTGTTGTTCAAGTTCAGCAACTTGTGAAGTATCATCTTGAAAAATGCATTCAATCATTTCGGGTTTTAGAAAATTCAATGGAACTTTTTTATCCGAAAACATTTTTGATAAGCCTTTTAACTTAAAAACCTTTCCTTTGGTTGAATCATATTGTGGATTGATAAATTTCATCAAATCCTTATCAGACACAGTAGGCTTGTCTGATTTCTTTACTTTAAGTGACACCTTTGGCTTTTTCAAGGAATCTCCCGAGGGTTTCAAACCATACATGGCTTGTTCGAATTCCTTTGGTTCACATAGAATGTGATTGTTAGAAGGTATGTTATCATTTTTGACAATCACTTCTGGCTCATGTAATTCCTCAATAGAACCATCTATTTAATTTTCAGTAAAGACTGAACTACTTTTAATATGAACCGGTTCTTGAACTTTCGGTTTTGTTGTTTCAACATTTTCTGGTTTGAATGAATCAACCACGGGTATATCTGAGTTTGTAGATTGCTTCACAACAGGAATACTCGTGTAGTCTCCTTTGAATGGAGGAGGAATCTCAACATACCCCAAATCCGCTTTACCGTTTTTCTTATGAACATTATTGACTTCAATAATTTCGTTTAAGAGAAATGAAGAGTCTCTAAATTTTCCAAATTTGTTTTTCAATTCCATAATTTCATTCTCTAGTTTGGAAATGTTAGTTCGAAGTTTGAGAATCTTCTGAAAATGTTGATCAACTATCCCAAGTTTACAGTTAACTTCCGCCTTTAAATCATGATTGCTTACAGACAAATTCTTGATTTTAAGTGTAGATTGGTCCAACAATTTGGATTTTTGTCTGAAACATTCATTAATCATGGAAAGTTCATTCGCGAGTGTAGTATTATGTTGTAATGCAGACTCAAGTTTAACTTTGAGTTCATTACAACTAGTACACTCAGTAACAACTTGGGTAGTTATTGTCTCTTGTAATTTATTCAAGAATACATTAAGTGAAGAGTTAGTACATACCTCTTCAATCTTTGCCATGCAAGCAATAGATTCCGTTTGCTCAGATGACGAGTGATCAGAATCAGTCTCTGAATCAAAAGTGCCACTCCCATATGATAAGTTATCGCCGCTCGCATCTTCAAAACCATCTACTGGTTCTACCATAGCAAGATTTTCTTGGTTCACCAGTAGTCTTTGAAACCAGTCCATTCCTTCATTAGCAACGAGTTCTTGGAGTTAGCCGTCTTATTGTGATATCCTTTTGATGATTTCTTCTTGTCAGTTCCAGCCGAACTTTTACCCGAAGATCTTTCAGTATTTCGAGGACCCGAGTATTCCTTATTTGGCTTATCACACTCTCTGGCAAAGTGTCCAAAGTCTCCATAGTTGAAGCATTTGGCTTTCAATTTATCAAATCCATCCCTCTTGTTTAAAGTCGGTAGGTCTTTTCTGGTTCGTTGCTTAAACCGTTTTACCTTACAGACTACCATAATGTTTCATTTCAGATCCATTAGCTCGAAATCATCGGGGTCGATCTGTTCATAATCCTCATCAGTAAGTTCACTAGTCGCGATCTTACTCCCAACAAGTTGTTCGTAAGATGACATAAACGCACTTAAATTTGCGAACTGCTGGTTCGCTTCTTTCAGATTTACATTAGGCGGAGAGCTTGAGGAACTAGTACCAGTTACACCAGACGCCATAAAACATACATTAGGAGGGATATTACCATTTGGAGACTCTTCTTGTGAAGTATGTGTGAAGAAAGCAGTGATCGGGACTGAACTAGAAGCATTGTTTGCAGGCAATGAACCACCATAGAGAATAGGATTTTGATTATCCTTCACTGAGTTTTGACATTTCAAGTCATACTCTCTTTCTTCTAACTTGTTGATAAACTGTTCAGAAGTAAGTTGATCATTACGAAAATAACCATTCTCTTTTAGCACAAGTAAGAATGTTGAGTAAGAGGGTGGTAATGCATTCTTCAATATATCAATCTTGTCCACCTCAGTTGGTTCCAGATTAACAGTAGACATTTCTGCCACAAGATGACAGAATCTATTGATCATTTCTTCCACAGTTTCATTCTTCAATAGAGTAAAACTTCTAAATTGAAATTTCAGAAGAGTCTTCTTGCTCTCGAGTATGTTCCCTAGACTTCAGGTTTTCAAAGAAGTAAATAATGAAGAACAAGTCTTGATATTGCTGTATTGATGAAAAATGTGCTTTGGCAATGCCATAGTGAGAGTCGAGTAGGCTTTGGTCTCACTTTTGTCTTCTTTGATCTCATGAGCTTCATAAAAATGATGAGCTTTTTCAGTCGAGCCTAAAGAATCACTTCCCACCAGTGGTGCCTTATACACAACATCTAAATATCTCACACTACTCGTTGCACAGATCCAAGATGAGCACGAAACCTAGGTTCTCAACGTGAGAATTCAGACAATTTCAGTAGTTTAGAACATTTATTGTGCGTCCCAATCTCATTGTCCATGGATAACATTTGCTGCAACAAGGCGTTTTGCGAGGCTAAAGCATAATATGATGCTTGATTTTGAGAGGCCATGAATTCACAAGATTTAATGGTCAAGGGACTAAATTTGTCAAATGTTAAAACTTATACTCACTGTTCACGAATGCGTACTGTTCTAACGAATGAGATTATACGAATGTGTAGCGAATGTGAATGATTTAGTCTAACGAAAGTGTAAGGTTAACGATTGTGGGTAACGAATGTGATTGGGCAACGAATGAGTTTGGTTAACGAATGAGGACTAAGTGAATGATAAACACTGTTTGAACGAATGAAGATTAATGAATAGCTTTAACGACTGAACAGTTACACTGTTTAACGAATCTGTCTTCAATCGTTACGAATCACCCTTTAAATCCTTAACGAATCAGATTAACAAATCAGATATCAGACTAACGAATCAGTCTTCAACTGATAACAAATTAGTCTTCAAATGTTCAAACTATTTTGAATCTTAATTCTATGTCCAGAATGGTCCAAATTAGTCAGAATTAACCAAAACCTATATCAAACTTCAGAATTCAAATCCAAACCTCACTAAATCAGTCCGTACTCACAAACGTCCAATTCCAGACTCAATTCAAATCCACTACACTAGAACCTCTCAATCAGTTCAATTAGCAATCAATTAAAACTCAATCCGCCATTAACCTTTCAATATACCTTAACAATCAGTCCAATTACATTTATACAGGCTCAATTACTCTTACGATAATACCCTGTTTCACCAGAAACCAATTAATCGATGAACTCTATCAATTCACGATTGAAATTGATCAAAACAAAGATGAACCGATACAATATCGATGAAAAATCATGAAGATCTGATCCCATGGCTCTGATACCACTTGAGAAAGCACTTGTGGATCTAAATCGATGATGACATTATGATGTTCATCGTGTAATCGATACGATTAGGATGATGAAAACTGTTAGTGTGTGTTTGTGTGTGTTCAGAGAGAATTTTGGCAGAGTAACGAGGTAGGAAAGTATAATAAAATCTCTGATTACATTACCGATAATTTCACAAGTATATATAGACGATGATACATTCATTAACTTAAACATTAACGAATGTGTCATTCGTTACAATAAGTCTAACGAATGAACAACCTCATTGGTGTTGCATTATCCTTTAATGAATTGCCCTTCATTCGTGGTCACATTCGTTAATCAAGGTTAACGAATGTGGCTTACATTTATAACGAATGTGGCTTATTCGTTACGGTGTAACGAATAGCCTTACATTAGAGCGAATGGGGTTATTTACCAAAATACCCCTTACAATATCAAGTAATATAATAATAATTTAATAAAGACCGAGACATCCACGTAGTGTATCAACATACTTCAAGTAAATTTACCTGATGTAGTATCTTAGACAAACAAGTATGCATGAGATAGATTTAAAAGTGATATGGTTGGTAAGATTTTGATTACCATATAAGGATATATATCTATGAATGGCAATAATTCCTCTTAACAGCAAATCACTGTTACACCTGTGACTCTTAAATGATTACTAGCTTGCTACTTTCATATTGTCTATGACACATTTGTCCTTATATACGACGGATAAGATAGGTTCAAAACCCTACGTATGCGGCGTATATGTGTGATCACTGGATATGATCAATCTTCAACGTATGCGGCGTATAAGTCTAAAACTTATGCGGTGCATAACTTATGTGGCGCATAAGTGTTTATGACTTATACGTTGCATAAGTATATCTCATTGACATTTTCTTGCTATTCACACCAATTTGACGTCCCAAGAACAAATTAATGTCCTTGTACATTGATGTAATAACTTAAACCAATTCATTTTGAAAATCCACTGTTTACCAAGTCTAAATTAATGACCTTGAGTAAAACAGATAAACGTTTTGATTTGATTTGAATTTGAGAAACACAACAAGTTTCATTGTTCTAGAAAAAACCCAGAGATAGTTCACCTGCACATCAAGAGTCGAAAACAAAATCAGAACTAAAATCTTTTTAGTTTTTCAAATAGGAACAATAACAAATGAAACTTGAATTTTAACAAGATAAAAATCACATATTTTTGTGAGTTTGAGCAGGGAATCATATTGACCAAATTGCCCTTCCATCACAGTTCTGTTTTCAGCGTTTATTATAACTGGTGTTAAGTCAGTCATTGGTATTGTTGTCCACCTAAACCTTCTAAACAAATGTTTCAGGAATTTATGTGATACATTTAATTGATTCAATTAGGCACAAGATATCAGGATTTATCAGTTCTAATCTTGATTCAGGGATAATTTGATTTTTACACAGTTACCCCAACTTGATTTAAACCTTAGAATCAGAAGATTAAAAAGACTTCAATTTAAATCAACAAATAATCCCCACTACAAGACATACCCCCGTTATCAAGCAATACCCTAAGGTCCTTTCCCATGGATGAGTATGCACGATTTCATCTGTCGGCTTGCATACACTGTGTCCCTTGTGGTTCGTTTCTTAAAGGTAGTAAGATGCGAGCAAGGGGACAATGTATGTCTAACAGCAGATTTTGAACAAGTCAGTAATGAGTTTAGTACATAAGTACTTATGCGATCAAGTTTAATGACTTATAAAGCAGCTTAGACCGTGGGTTTGCTTTTAAAGCATTTTAAATATTCATCGAAATGAATACCCAGATGATAAACCGCATAAAGACCCGATGGATCCAGGAACCTTAAAGCATCCCATCGTTGAAGCGTTAACCACTTACTGATAGCTATGTTTTAACAAATTTATAACCAATCATTGTGATTAAAAGGCTTGAGTATGACCAACTATTACATTTCTGCCATCGTCATCAAGACTTTTGTTTAGAAACTAACAACCTATCAAATTGGCATTTTTAAGTTTATATCACTTACTTTTCCCTACTTGTTTTTTTTAAAGGCCTACCAATGCACTAATACAATTAAGCACATAGCCTTTTATGCCTACTTTTTACTGGATTTGGGACCAGATGATCAATGTACCATCATCTTTCTTTTTTTGCTTCAAAACTCATTTTCTGAGGAGCATTTTTGCTATTTTTGACATTTTTGAATTTTTACAATGTTTTTGGCTTTTTCAAATTTTTCAATATTTTTGGATTTTCCGAAAATTTCTCCCCCTAAAAACAAAAACAAATGAAAATATTTACAGAAAAACAAATGTGACTCTGATGTTTAGGTAAACAAGGTACCCGACCCATCCAATATCTCGGTAACCCTCTTATCATCACCACCCAAAACTTTTAAACCATTAAGTTTTAATAAGTATTGAAATCGTGACTTATCAAAAGCTTTGGTGAAAAGATCTGCGTTTTGTTCATCGGTGTGAATTTTGTCTACAGTGATCAACTTCTTTTCGTAGGAATCACGAATGAAGTGATATCGTATTTCAGTATGTTTAGTTTTAGAGTGGTTTACCGGATTCTTAGTAATCGAAATAGCTTCAGTATTATCTTCGAAGATAGGGGTAGTAATAAAATTCAAACCGTAGTCCGCATCTGTTATTGAATCCATAAAACCTGAGAACAGCAACTGGAGGCAGCTACATACTCAGCTTCACAGGTAGATAGCGAAACCGTGGTCTGTTTCTTGCATTGCCAGGTTACAAGACGCTTACCGAAGAACTGACACCCCGCCGTTGTAGATTTGGAATTCAGCTTACAGCTTCCATAGTCTGAATCTGAGTATGCCCTCGGCACAAACTCATCGTCTTTTGGATACCAGAGACCGAACCCCGGGCATCTCTTAAGATAACGTAGAATTCTTTTGACAATCATGAGATGTGAAACCTTCGGATTCGACTGATATCGGGCGCACAAACAAGTGGCATACATGATGTCTGGCCGAGAAGCAGTGAGGTACATTAATGAGCCAATCGGGGATCGGTATAACGTTTGATCAACCTTCCCTCCGTTGGGATCAGGACCGATAGCGTGATTCAATGGTAGAGGAGTACTGATTGCCGATGCATCAGTCGTGTTGAACTTTGACAAAACGTCGTTGACATACTTTGTCTGGTGGATAAAGATACCATCAGATAACTGTTCCATTTGAAGTCCAAGGAAAAATTTCATCTCCCCCATTGCACTCATTTCAAACTTCAGTTTCATCACCTCCTCGAACTGCTTGCATAGATCATCGTTTGTCGACCCAAATATGATATCATTGACATAGATTTGCACGATCAGTAGATGTGTGTCAACTAATTTGGTGAAAAGTGTACAATCGACTGTTCCTCTGATAAACCCATTGTCCAAAAGATGTTGGGACAACGTCTCGTACCAGGCTCTCGGGGCCTGATGAAGACCGTAAAGGGCTTTATCAAGGAGATACACATTGTCTTTGTGGATCAGATCGACAAACCCCGATGGTTGTCCCACGTAGACTTCTTCACTGATTTTCCCGTTGAGAAATTTGAACTTGACATCTAACTGATAGACTTTGAACCCTTTCCATGAAGCAAAAGCCAGAAAGATCCGAATCGCTTCTAGCCTTGCTACAGGTTCATAAACATCATTGTAGCCGATACCCTCTCTCTGGTTAAATCCTAAAACAACTAGTCTTGCTTTGTTTCTGACTTAATCCCATTCTCATCACGTTTACATTTAAACACCAATTTATTGTTTATTTGCCTTTTGTTCTTAGTCAAGTCAACCAGTTTCCAAACCCTGAGCTTCTCAAATTGCAATAATTCTTTGTATGTCTTTGGTTCGACCTGCAAAATAGTACATTTGAATGAGAACTGATTCTGTAATGGAGATACACTAAAAATATAAACACTGTAGGGTTTGATCAATTTGTCGCCTTGTCTGAACCCCAGCGTTTAAATCTCTAATGATATTATCCTCAGGATGATAGGATAATGTTCTAGGCACAACTTCAGTAGAAACTATCACTTCAGTTTGGAGATTGGTGACGTTCTCTTCATCAGCAACAGTGGATGGTGAAATTTCCTTAATAATCTCCTCGTCTGTTTCACCATCATCGTCAAACACGGGTGTCATTTTTGAAACATCATTAAGTAGAACAGGATCTGGATCAACTTAAGGAACAACCATAAGAGGAACTTCTGGTGTTGATACGGGATCTTTTGATAAATGTTGTTGGTATAACATTGTCACAGTCTCATCAGAATTAACTTCCTAAGGGAGTTTGAAACTCTCCCATAGACTTTCGTAATCAAACAACCGCGAATC
Organism: Bidens hawaiensis; assembly: GCF_021521415.1. Taxonomy (NCBI): domain Eukaryota; kingdom Viridiplantae; phylum Streptophyta; class Magnoliopsida; order Asterales; family Asteraceae; genus Bidens; species Bidens hawaiensis. The sequence continues at coordinate 798,534 of NW_027491053.1, forward strand.
TCCTGGTATTTGAACTGTAAGAGTATAACGTTGACAATCAACGTTCTGGACTTGAACAATCTTGCAGAGGCTAGGAATGTATACACGTCGTAGTGGACTAGCATACCCCACAAAGAATCCTTCAACTGATTTGGGACAAAACTTGCCACTAGGTTCAAGAATTGTACATGTTGATCCAAACGGTTCAAGTCACTTGAGATTTGGTTTTCTACGATTAAGTAACTCGAAACACGTTTTGCCGAACTTCTTCACAGTAAGTACCCGGTTAAGAGTATAACAAGCTGATGCCACTACTTCAGACTAAAAATTCACAGGTAATTTTGAATCTGAAAGCATGGTGCGAGCTATTTCTATCAAAGTGCGATTCTTTCGTTCAGCGACCCCGTTCTGTTGTGGAGTATAAGGTGCGCTAAACTCATGAAGAATCCCCCGGTTATTACAATACTCCAGCATTTTGTTATTATTAAACTCCGTCTCATTATCACTTCTTATTCTTTGAATAGGTAAGTTGTATAACGTTTCGAGTTTCTTGAATAAGATCATCAGGGAATCACAAGTTTATCCTTAGATTCCAAAAACATCACCCACGAAAATCTAAAGTAATCATCATTAACCACAAGACAGTAGAGTTCTCCCGTGATAATTCTGACATTCACCGGACCAAAAATATCCATATGTAGACGTTGAAAGGGTAAGTTGATGGAGTTGACAAGTTTCCTTGGATGAGACTTATTCGTTTGTTTTCCCTTCTTGCAGTCCAACCATTCTTCATTTAGTTGAAAACTCCTCAAGTTCACTAATATGACCCATTTTACGATCCCACAGATGCCCTTGAAATGAATCATTGAGAAAACCCTGAAGACGTTGATACAGTACTCATATTTAGAACATAAAGATACTTTTCTCGAGGAGCACGCATTAATATCCAGTCATCAGAAATTTTGAAACCAGGTTTCAAAATCAGGCACTCGTTGTCTGTGAAATGAGTAGAGAAACTCTTATCATAGATTTGTGATATGCTGAGAAGATTGTTCTCCAACTCCGAAATGTAGTTGACTTTATCAAATGTGACTTTCCCGTTTGTCAACGTGCCTTCTCCAACAATCTGACCTCCTTGATTTCCCGCAAAACCTACATACCCTCCTCTAATAGATTTGACATCTTTAAGCAAGTGAAGAGTACCCGTCATGTGTCTTGAGGCTCCACTATCCATAATCCAACGTGAATCGTGGGATCTTTGAAGCCCCTGCACTCACAGAAAATCATTTTAATGAAACAAGGAAACCTAAGCCTTCTTGGTCTTGGGTTGTTTGAAATTCTTATATAACAACCTAACATCCTCAAAATCTGATTCACATGTTAATAAATCATCACTTGTTACATGTGACTCAGATTCATCTTTCTTTTCTTCTACAAAAATTAGTGGTTTTGGCACAGTTTTGGCCACCCAATTCTGACCTACAGCTTGTTTCTTGCTGTAAAAAATGGTTTATGAAGTCTTTGATATGTTAGTTTTAGCAACTTCAATTTTTACTAATTCACCACGTTTTAAAATTTTCAAAGGTTCGGGAACATTAACAGGTTTATTCTCATATCCAAGACCTGATCTCTTATTCTCAAACTTTTGAGGCGGAGCGTGATCATGTTTGAATCGATTGGGACATGCGTAGAATACGTGCCCAACTTCATTGCAATTAAAATAACGTCTCCTATGAACAAACTTATTGCTTTGAGAGGTCGTTTCAGCCTTATCACGCTCAGCCTTCAGACGATAAAACTCTTGATTTGACTGATTTCTAAAAATAGCCTCTTCTCAGACTCAAACGTTTTACCATGAACAAACACAATCTTTTTAATTTCTGTTGGTTTAATTCAATGAGATTGCTTATTATAAAAACTTGTTTTATCAAATCTCTTCGAATCAACACTCTTTTCTTTTCCCAAACCATTATCTTTAATCTTTTCATTGGTTAACACCAACTCTGCAACTTTAATTCTAGTTGACATATCACAGCCAGAACTTTTATTTTCAACCTTTTCAGAGGTAACACAATCATCATCCTCAAACTTTATGGTATCACGAAGTGGAGTGTTGATTTCCATATTTAATGCCTTCTTGAAACTTTTTGGTTTCATGGGAATATATGCATTCCACATAGGTGGAGGCACGACATGATAATCCACACTAGATGTTATGTTCTCATTCACATTATCCTTAGATTTTGATGAATTTTTAGGCATAATGTGATCGAGAACATAAGACAATGCAGCATAACTCACTAGTTTTAAATTGACTCTTTCACTCTCAATCTTGAGTATTTGTAACTCAATTTTGAGTGCTGCATTCTCATCTATATGTCTGTTGATGGGAATTTGTTTGTACTCAACCTTGTGTTTTAACATTGACATGGTCTTTTGATCCTGTAGAATCTTACCCCACAAATTCTTTTCACACGTTTGAAGTTTCATATATGCCTCATTAATAGTATTAATATCTAATAATGCTTTGTCATAATGCTTTTTCAACTCTTTAATTTCAAGAGCTTTAAAATCACACTCGTCACATGGCAACTCACATTTTTCACACAAATTTGAATTTAGAGTTACCTTGTTTGCCATGATTGCATGATCAGTTGGTTCTTCATTTGAACTTTCAGACACTTCCTCAGTTGTGTCTTCAACTATTCCATCAACCAACTTCTCACTTGAATCTTCAACTTTACTTGACTCCTTAATTTCTGATTCATCCACATTGTCTTCCTCTCCAAAATCAATCTTACCATGTGGTACTTATTCGCCATTAAACCAACCTGCAAAACTTTCAATTATATCCAGAGGAAATAAAGATGTAACATAATCAGAAGGAACCATGTGAATTTTATCATAATTTCTTGGAAGTTCGTCATCAGAATCAATTTGATCACCCTCTTGAGCATCCTTGTCACACTGATTGACCTCATTAACCACTTTCACACCTTTATCCAAGCCCTCATTCTCAATCAATTTTTTCTGGACCTCATTCTCGCTTTCATCCATCTTGACCTCTTCCTCAATTATCTCAATATTTTCACTATCCTTAACAACTTCTGCTATATTTGCCTGAAATACCGAAGGGGGGCCAAAGTGGTTGATTTTATGTGGAACCTTTATGGGTGGAAGGAGGTCCACAGTGGTTGGTTAAACACGAAAATTGGAAACACGTAGTGCGAACAAACAATCACAATTTTATTGGAATTTTGAATTTATATTATAAACTTACGTGCATGCATATACACACACAGAGACTCAGCTGTACATATATACAAACGTAAATACAATTTTTATACACGCGCGTACATGCAAACTACGACTGTGTGGTACGCAGAACTGATTTCATTAAAACTTATGAAACTCACCAACTATTCGTAGTTGATCTGTTTTAATATGCTTTTCAGGTAATTAGAAAAATGGAGTAGATTGCTTATGTGTTACGTGTTCGGATTGTGATCGATATTGTGAGCATTTGAGCTAGAAGTAAAGTAGTTGAAGAGCTAGTTTTGACTGTATCACCTAGTTTCTAAAAGATGTTAGAACGATGTAATATATTGTAAATTCGTTAGTAATGTTTCTTTATGAATAATGTATTTGATACCAGTTGTATCTATGACATTTCTGTTTTATAAAAATTAGAATTTTTTTTAACAGAAGCATTATAATCATTAACTAAAGTCACTATACCATAAGAACTTAACAAAAGCTCAAAGTGATTACTAAAGAAAAAGGTAAAAAACCACCATTGACATATAAACTTACATAGATTTGGAGCCGCTGAGGCTTCCGTCACATGGTGTGAACAAGTGTAGCATGCCTTCTGGAAAATTCATCGTATTAAAAGAAAGTCGGCATGTAACTAACAAAAAATATGATATTTATATAAAATAACGATTAAAATTACCGCTTTCATAACATGTTGTATTCCGCCACTACCAAAAAATGGCCACAAATCGCTCAACGGGGTGTGACAGAAGCTGGTATCATAGCCATTGGTTATAAAGGATTAGGTTATCCCTTAGGATACCTATAATATAACCGTAGGCCCGATTATATCTAGGAATCTTAATAATGAGTAACGATAGAAGCTGATGGACGCCGGGATGAACTCGTAGGGTAAGTGAGTTATTATGGTCCGGAACGTAATAACAGACTTGCTTTTACAAGGGAGTTCGGGGAGAAGTCGCGGAATATACCGATAGGTAAAAATGGCAACATACGTGTATAAAGGTGATGTGGAATATATATGTAGCGTGCATACGTGCTTTTCTGAAACGAGGTATAGGAATACGTGTACGTACGGTGCTACCGGTAATATTGAATCTCACCATGACGAATATAATATTCGGTTATAATTAATATTAATTCCTATTCTAATTAAAATTATATCTTACCAAAATTAATATTATATTTTATTATAATTGATAATATTTTGTACATAACAAATAAAGTATTTTATTTCTACCCTAATTTATAATATCCCTTACGCTGATCTAAGCTATCGAAAAACATTTTTTTATGACTAACTATTGCACTAAAAGATATCGAGATCGGGTAGTTTTATGAAAAAAAAACAAAAATAAAGAACCGGTGTTGCATGTGAACAAGAATACGAGAATGCTATAACGAAGTCCAACTAAATCTAGTGATGTGACGACCATACAAGGCCCGGGAAGGAACCGTGGGAGATGTGACCTATAGACAATAATTTTAAAAGGATATATAATACTTTTCAGCTTGAATCCAATCTTTATCTTATAAACTCATTTCTTTGGTGTTGATCTAAAATATTTCACGTTCATCCTTTCATTTCTGTTGTTTGAAAACAAACACCATCCCTAGGGAAGATACCTAGTGATGAGCCCGATTTAGTAAATTATAATACGATAATTACCCAAAACTGAGCTTTGAATTATAATATGACCAATCGTGGCTACCAGTACATATAAGGTATTAATGATATTTCCAGAAGAAATATTAATAATAATAATTTCTTTTACATATCACCAGTACAGCTAACTCTGGTGAAACTCCCCAACTAGCAAACTCTTCGAACCATCTTTGTACGAGAACCTCCAATCTCTCCTATATCTTTGCTATTCCAATTGGTTATTATAAGAGAAAAATCTCATGCTCACGAATTGATGACGTGCCTGACTGAAATGGGACATACTTACCCCAACCAGTAAATTACCACTTCTATTAGACCTAGCATGCTTGCGTGTATAGAATGACTTGGCGAAAGAATATATTCTATAGTTATATATAACAACATCCAGAGAGCAAGCGGAATATACACGTGCATTCCTATTATAACTCACTAATTAAACTCATAACGAGTAAATGTCAACCTACGGGAGAGGCCGAACAAAATAATTGCTCAATGGCTAGATCGTACCAACATAATTACTATGCAAGTGTGAACCATTCATAACTGTTATAATGTGTACTTAGATAGATAAGGATAGTACAATATTGTTGTATGTAGCCTTCAATACCCCATGCAGACATTGCGTAGTGTGCTATGTTGATATGGGGGACGATTTGGATATTTCATTACGAACATTGACCTTTACTGGATTACAATTACTTGCCACTAGGTGACAACTTTCGACATATATATAAACATTGGCCTTTGTTAGGCTAACTTTACATACTATATAGACTCGAGAACAGATCCGTGTGATACATACGTGTTATTTGAAATACCTGATTTCTTAATAATGTGATTTCTTTGTGATTGGTTGCGTAAGTAAATTTTTGTTAATTGTGGTATAACTGATTGTGTTATAGAATGGCCCCGAAGAAAGTAAACACGTAGTTTGAGGCAGATATAGCCGAGTTGATTGCTCGGCAACTACAAAGAGTACTTCCGACAATAGCAACACAATTTGCTGCCGGTATTAATACAACCATGAATACAAATAAAGCGCTGCATACAAAAGCGGCCGTAAATGCTAATCCCCCGTCAAATACTAATACAACCACAAATGCTCCCCCGAAAAACACTAACACTATCACAGCTAATGCTCCGTTGAACACTGATGTTACTCTCAATAATGATAATCCCCCATCAAACTTGAACAATAGTCATAACAACCAAAATCCCTCGTAACACGTATATCAAGTTAAGAACTTCATGTTATGTAAACCTATGGATTTTAGTGGGACTGAAGGACCAAATGAACTAGTAAAGTGGATAAAAAAGACTGAATCCATCATTAATATCACTAATTGTCCACCAGACTATATTGTTAAATTTGCTACCTCTACGTTTGTGGACCACGTGCTAATGTGGTGGAATACTGTTGTCCAAATTCGGGGACAAGAGGTAACCAATTGTATGTCTTGGTCAGAACTTAAAAATCTTATGATAGAACATTTTTGTCCGATAAACAAAATTCATAAATTAGAACAAGAACTTTGGAATCTAGAAATGAAGGGTACAGATCACTTGGAGTGTCACACCCCAACCTAAGGCGGAAATGCCGGGGCGTGATCCGTTTGCTCACAGTTCGAAGATACTATCATATATAAAATGTGACGATATCTAATTAATTATTTTATTGAAAGAATACACACAATATCCAAGTATAGCAAACAATATAAGTACATGAATGTAAACTCAAATAATATTTTCTTGTTTATATCCTAAGGTCTTGTCTACGTGTCCAACTTCAGTTTTCAATATAAGCAACCTGCATAGCGTAGAAAATGGAGTTTTGTCAACAACCATGTTGAGTAAGATGATCACCAATTTTGACACACAAATAATTATATAATAATAAATAATAAATGATAAAAATTAATATGCAAACCAATCTATGTGGTAATAATCAATCAAAGCTTAACAAACCATACATATAACTAAATCATGTTAGTGTGCCAATTAATCGTTGCCTAGCGAATCAGGCATTGATTACAATGACTAAAATTGCCGTTTTACCTTCGCCAAGTGAATCGGGCTCCGGTTACTAAGACGGTTGTATGATCATACTAATGAGAACCCTATACAAAGGGTATATGTTGGACCTCTCCAAATGTTGTCAAGTAAATAGTTAAACATGTAACAATTAGCAAATAGCATTCAATTGATATTCACACAATGATTATGTTTGCGAGTTCGTGTATATATATAGGATAGAAAATATGAGTAAGTACGCATATGTCCCCAAAACATTTGAACACAATGTATAAAAAGGGGAATGATCAAACTCACCTTAGATCAATGATAAGCGAGTCGTCTACTACGAGCTGGTACTGACCAGAATCCAAACAGCGAGTCTAGAGTCGGGTTTTGGTCAGTAGCCTTAAAATTACGTTACGAGAATAAAAGTCTTCTGGACCGAATGCTTAATCCGACCAGAAGCACGAGAAAACATAAAGTCAAACTTGTTGACTGTTTTTCCCTTTAACGGGTTTTAAGCGAATTGACCCGTCAACACCCTTCAACCACCGAAATTGATTGAAGGTCATTGACTAGGGAATATATATGAATGATTCCAATATTTACAACTTACCCAGAAAGTGAAAGGATCAAGAGAAACTAAGAGTCAAAGATCCATACGCATGCAAAGTCAAACTTCAAGGCTCGTATCTTCAAGTAAAACGTCAAAAACTGAAGGATATGGTGATGGTCAGAGGAGGTGACGGCTGAGAAGGCTCCTCTAGGGCTTAGGGAAGTTTTTGGCAGGAGAAATAAGGGTTGTTTATATAGGAAACACTAAAACGAACTAATTATGATTATTTACTCGTTTAAGAAACCGAATCGAGTTTTAATGATCAAATCAACATTAAAATCAGTAAAATTCGTTATTGGACAAGGTTTAATGAATATGGACATGTATCTAAGCTTGGGGGGGGGGGGGTCTCTTGGGCTTAAAATACTTGATTTATGACTAAAATAAGCGATTTGGTTGCTAAAAACAAATTAGGAAACAAAATAAGCTATTTACTGAGAAAATCTGGCACAATAACTAATAGAAATTGGCTTGGACACCAAGAAAAGGAAATTGGACCAGCTATAACATTTCTTGGAGTTTAAGTTTCGTTAATTTAATCAAAAATAGGAAAGAATTGGCAAAATTAGTCCCTATAGTTCCCGAAAATGTGATTTTTAGCATGGTTGAAAGTTATGGAATTATAAAATATGTTAAACCAAGTTAAATACATGTTTTAATAAGTTCAAAAGATCCGAATTACATTCTCGAATCGGTTTAAACAAATACGAAAAATCCGAGATGTTACAGTCTCCCCTACTTTAGGGAATTTCATCCCGAAATAAAGGAAAACCAAAACATCATTGTTTTGAAAACAATTTAAACTTTTAAGGAAAATATCAGAACATAGAACTTCCAATAACCGAAGAAACACTCCAAATGACAATCCGATAAGGGCACTAATATACAGGATGTACCAGCGGCATATCCACCATGTCTTTATCATCTCATCATTCGTACCGTTACCCAAGTTACCTCAGGCTCTAAATCATGACACACAATTTTACGCGTTATGATTTCCATGCGAGGACTTGGATAATTATGTTTGCGACCATAATCACTCTTATCATCAGATGGTCCGCATAATTCGTTCCATCATGTGGGTTATAAAATATTTAAAACCATCCTTTTGAAAGAAACATATGTTTTGATAAATTATACATATAAATTTCAAGAGATAATAAATGTTCGAGTTTGATTAATAAGACCACGTGATTTCTATTATATCTTTTGATTAGGAAAGTTACGAATTTTGGACTTTGAAATGGATTTCTTGAAGCAGACATTTGAAATAAATTATGATGATCAAGAATAAGCTAAGAGGGGAATATTATATGAAGTTAACCTTGATAGATAAAGGAACTTGATTCACGAGATGGTATGCGTTAAAGTTTAATTTATAACAGATCTTAAAATAGTTAATAACATGTGGTGGAATCCTTAAAGATTGTATTCATTAGGAAGGAAATTCTTAAGATCGAGAGTATAAATTTATTTGATGAGTCTAGTTTAGTTAGTTGAGAACTTATGAGATTTAAAGAGAAGTTAATATAAAGTTTATGACTTTTTAAGTTGTGATTTTGAGATGAGATCGTTAATAGATTAAATTGGGAAACGGATATTCCTGAACCACCGAGATAGTCCTATTGCAATTAAATCTTTAAAATTAGATAAAATATAAAGTAGGTAATTAAATTAGATTAAATTGAGAATTCGTGGATTTTTCCTTTTTCATAAAATCGTTATAAATATTAGGAAGTAAGTAATTTGAATTATCAATAATGGAAATTTGAGTAAATAATTCTAAATTAAAGTGAAGCATATAATAAATTGAGATAAATGCGAGGCTAGTAATGCATGAACCACCATGACTATTCTACAACTACGAATTTATCATTTAAAATGTTCAAAATTTTCAAAATTAAAGTAGGGAGTTGAAATATTTACGATGAAGGTTCAATCAAAAAGTAAATTTAATAAGTTAAATTAATTATTGAAAATTTTTTAATTTAAAAATGAAAATTAAATTTAGAGAATACATAATTTAGTTTAATAATCATAAAATTTACAATAATTGAATTTTAATAATAAAGATTTATAAAATGGGAAGTAAGTTGTGAAACTAACATGAGGTTGAGGAAAGACAAGTAGTAATAAAATGTTTATAGTTAAAATTGAGGGTATAGATTTAAGTGCACTTGGTAATTTATAGTTTGAGGAAATAAATGAGAGTAGATAATTTCACTAACATTATAGCAGATATAGTTAGTATAAAATTTATTGTTTGAGGTATTTTAGTTTTGTCGAGGTTGGCGGTTGGCTGGTTAATGGCATACAGCAGCAACTCCTTGGTGATTCTAGTAGTCGTACGGTGATCGTGAGAAGCAGATGAACGCCATTGATTATGACGATGATTTCTTAGGGAAGACATTCTATGATGGCCAAAGATGAAACTTTACGAGTTGATGGGTAAGTTGTGTGAATAAGTTGATGTGAGATAATAGAGAAGTGTTCCTAAATAAAATTGTGCAAGTGATGACTCGAGTACGAGTCGGGATTTAAAATAATGTGAATATTTTCTTGAGATATTTAATTTAATAACTAATGTTTTGTAAAAATTTCAAAAGTAAAATGTTATTGGGTTGGGCTTTCCATGGGCTTCCCATGGTAGCTCGAGATCCCAAATAAAATAACGAAACATGTACAATGAGTTGGCCTCCCATGAGCTTTCCATGGCATTTTGAATGGCCCAACTAAATAAAACCACATAAAGTTTGTGAATTGGCCTCCCATGAGCTTTCCATGGCATTTTGTTGGCCCAATTCAAATAACGAGTAATAAACAATTGAGTTGGTCAGCCCGTGAGCGTGTTCGGACCATGAGCATTACATGGCATTTAACCGACCCAACTAAATATTGAATCAACGAATTAAATATAAGTAGTTGGTGTATCTCGGGAACCACCCTGGACGATACGTGACGTGAGGTCAAAGGCTCACTCAAACTTAAACCAAATACAACTAATTAGATAGCGGTAAGTGGGTATCGAACACGAGGAGTTTGTGGAAAATGTATTAACCAAGTAGCTCGACGATTAAACTAATGTAAATGTAAACGACACAAAGTAATTTCCAAGTTGGTTTTGATTTGATTGTATAAACTAAAATAAACTAAACGAGGGTTGTAAACAACTAAACAAGCATTCCTCTCGGGGTTCGGCTTATTGCTCAACACTCTTATTAACATTCAATGGATAAACCGTAATCATCTCGATTTTGTGTACATGCAATTGTTTGTGATTACTCAAGAACTAAGTACTCGGATTCCTAGAATGCGAGGTTGTTACTTAACAATCAATCAATACTATTCTTCCTAGTTCCTTCCACAAAATCTCGATTGCCAACGACACCAAGAACATATGGCTAGAAGCTAGATAGAAACAATATGGACAAGTTACAGACAATTAAACAAACACAAGATCATACTAACATAGCATTTAGATAATCAATCCAAGTTCAAGAACAATAAACAAAAGTGTTTTGCAAATAACCTTACATCCAGAGAGGAATACCGAAGAAACTAGCCACTCATGGCTCGGGAGATTATATTTTCATCAAGTAACTTGTTTATAACAATCAAAGACATAAAGCAAATTAATACAAGACCCCAAATGATGTTTTTCTTCTCCAAAATCGCCTCTAGGCCGGCCAAGGTGAAAAAGTAGTCCAAAAGTCACTCCCAAACGGCCGATTAAAGGACATGCAATTTTGTCTCCGCCCCGTACCGTGGGCCACGGTGTGAACCGTGGTCCATGGTTGACCAAAGTCAACAGTCAGTCAAGCTGGACCGTGGGACACGGTCTGGACCATGGGCCACGGTCCTCCCCATGGTTCCCTTTTCCTCCACGGTACGGTGGCCTCTGGACCTTTTGTTCCAGTTGGACCGTGGGCCATGGTGGAGCTCGCCTCCGATTCTTGTTTTCTTCATATCTTTCTCTTTCCAGCTCCGTTTTCTTCACCGTTTTCGCCCGTATTCTCGTAACGCCACTCTCTAGCTCCTAAAACATGCAATCACACGAGCAACCATAGTCAACTAATTCCATGGAATTAACTTAATCCTGTAAGCATATTTATATCTTTTAAATCACTTAGTTGCTTTCCTATGGGTCGCCCGTCACATGCCCACACTTAGCCGTTGCTTGTCCCTAAGCAACACTTGAAATCACAATTGCTTTCAAAACACACCACCAAACATACCACAAGAGCGGCTCGGTTAAGGTCCCGAGTCATACCCTATTCCCACCAATTAGAGGTTTGCACTAGCTTACTTGATATTACATTTTAAAACATAGAATTCTAGTCAACCTTAACATGCTTTCGGTCTTTACTCACACATAACACACCATCACTCATTAACTCATTAATCGGTGACCGTTCCGAATATCACAATAATGCTCGATTCTCCTCGTATACGCTTGTACCACCGTCAAATCTCCACCTACTCGTGCTTTAACATAAATGAAAATCAAGAGGTCTTAAACGGGTTGTAATGAGGCTAGGGGTAAAGTTATGGAATGGGAATATTGAAAGTTACTCAAATGATCCAACCCGGCTTGTTACATCAAGACTACAATAATCAATAAAACATACTACTATAAACATAACAGCTTGCATCACGAACTCGAACCACAAGGCTTTGGACATTGCCTCGACTTTTCCTTGTCTTTTCTCTTTTTCTCATTTTCAATTTTTTTTACTAACATAATAACTTGCATAAACAATTACTACTACTACTACTCTATTGATTAATAACCAACAACTACAATTACAAAGAACAACCTATCAAGCCGGATCGTCTCACAAAAATATCGGGGTTTGATCAAATAAAAAGAATAGGTCCAATAAGGTTTTCTAAAGGAACCAAACACCCGCCCCTCTCATTACCCACGCTCATATATGTAATTTATGAGGCCCAACCCCCAAAAACCCGCACTCACACTCATCCGAGACGAGGCTTTAATCTAAGTGCCTCAATCACTTTTGCATTTATGCCAAGCTAAGGTCTCGAAGTGCATTGATGGCACAAGTTCTAACGGAGAATAACCATGTCGTCACTGCTCTTTGTTTTCCAAATACCCAAGTGACAGTGGGCATGTTATGTGATTTGATAAACTGAAAGCATGCTAACCTTGCCTAGAATACTACTCGACCACATTTTTAACGTAGCTAATGCAAACTTGATTTTGGGGGAAATATGACCATGAACGGGGACCAAAACTTTGCCCCGCCAATCTTACCACTTTCCGATGTTTTTATTTCAATTGTCTTCGTTTTCATTTAAAAGATTCCCCATCCCCACACTTGGGATACATTGTCCCCAAGGTATGGTTTGAGAAACTAAAAACACACACAAAAACACCACCTTTTTTCGACCCAAAACACTATTTCGAACTCTTTCATCCTCCCTTCCACCCAAAATTAAACCAAACACAAAATAAACAACTTTACAACTATACACAAAAACACATGAACCTGGTATGACGAGGCTCTCATCAGTAGTAGGGCGGCTGTGGCGGCCCGAAGATGGAGGTCATGAAGTCCGAAAATTCGCCAAAGTTGAAAGCTCCACTTCCGCCACTGCTGCCTACTCCCGTTGATAGTGGTGGTGGTGCCATCGACTGCATCGGGTCCACCCACATGGAGTGATGCAATGGAGGCTCGGGGTATCGCACAGAGCCGTCGTATGGAGGCAAAGATGTGTAGTCAACACTTGGTGGATCTGGCATGACCTCTTCACCAACATGCCACTGTTCGTGCAGTCTTTTGTTTCTGTCGTCCATATACCGCATGTTTGATTCGTGCTCGCGAGCATAGGCATGAGCACGGTTCCATATCTCGTCACGGTCGTGTCTCTGTTTCTCGGCTCGTTCGTGGTAAGCCCCCATGAAAGTTTGGTGGTTGAAAAGTGCCTGGGATTCCTCCGACCAACTGTCAAAAGTGGAGGGCCGATGTCTCTCCACCACCTCATTTATCCAACCCATGTGGGCCCAATTGTCTCCATATGAGGCATATCCTGAAGAATAGTCCCAACCCCTTTGTTGGGACCCACTACCACCAACATTCACATCGCCAACTACCTCTATGTCTTCATCGTCACTTCCTTCTTCGATTATTTCCTCCACTGCTTCATTCACCTCTCGTTCAACATCCTCCCTTAACACTCCCCACTTCACATTACTGTTCTTCAATTGATGGTACCGTTCGTTTTTGTATAAATCCAACCCGGGCCCAACGAATCCAATTTGTGCTCCGTAAACGTCTTTTTCAACCCAACCGCGCCTGCCGGAATGGCGCCATGCAACTTCAGTATCGCTGTGATCAATCGGCAATGCGGGTTCAGCTTCCTCTTGTTGCTTTCTCTACTCGTCCATATGTTTAACATGGCCAAATAGCGAAAGGAAATTCGCGGCCTACCATTCATTAATGCGGCCAAAACCGACATATCACTGTTTCTCACTACTGAAATGTCGCTCCGGCGGGGTACCACATTGGATAAACATATTGTCATCAACAAATTGAGCTTGAATCCTCAACTCCCTCCTTTTAAAGTTCGAACCCGTACCTCTACCCCCCGCCAATACCGACGATAATATATTATACCATTGCGGGCTTTTGTTGGGATGGTCAATCAAATCCCTGACCGATGGGTATACATACGAATTGGCTGGCTTGCTGTCGAACTGAGCAACTTGATTGAGTGTTTCAAAAGACATTTCCAAGGTTGTTCCACCCATGGTACCAATCAACTTCATTTCCGAGACTTTCTTGGTGGGCACCGCAAAGTAGATACCCACTCCTCGATCTCCCTGTCGTATAACACTGTGCTCTCTCCATTGTAACACTGGAGGGCGGCTTCCCAACCTATGTCTTCAAATTTGTCAAATAAGCCAAACGATTCAAACCCTGAGTCGGTCACTTCATTTTCACACATGAACCCTTCCAACCTTTCTCTTATACCGCTCATCTTTTCCTTAAATAACTCCGGCTGCCATTCTACAGCATAACTTGATAGTACCCCACCCCTCCAGTTGGGTCTTGGGACTTCCACTTGAACATGCTCTTGCTCCTCTCGCAACTGTTGTCTTTTGGCTTGGGCGGCCCGACCACTTGTAGAGGCCGCATTTCCTTTTCCCTTGTCCGAATTCCTTCCCATCTATACACACAAACCACCAAAAACAAACCAAGTTAATTCAATATGTCCATCCCCACACTTTCTTGTTACCATAGTCGTGGATAACCAACTCATTATATAATTAACCAATATCCTTCATTTCAATAAACACTTAATTTTCCAACTTTTCAATGAAAAATCACCAATTTCAAGCATTTATCTCTTATCCACGACGACATTTTGTAACCATTATCATCAACAAGCAAGTGGGTTTACACAAATTAACACTACCTTATCAAATATTGCAATGTACATAAAGAATTGACAAAGAGATACCTTGGTTGGTGTTTTAGGATGATAAACAAGTAAGTTTTTACAAGCAAACAAAAAACCCCAAAAAATCTTTGAAATTTTCGGGATCCAAATCCTCACAACCGGGATAATACTTGAGAATGAGAGGGAAAAGGCTTTGTATTGTTAAATCTCACAGAAATTCACTCACAATCGGGTTAAGAAACTTGGATTTTGGGGTTAATTTGAGAGAAATAGATGGTGTAATTAGGGTTTTAGAGAGGAATGTGTGAAGAAGGAGAAAGTGTTTGGTGGACTTTGTGGCTGAAAATGGTTGTAAAAGGGTTTTAAAATTCGTTTATGTACCTTAAAGCCCGTTGGACAGCAGCAGAAATCAGCGAACCGTGGGCCACGGCGGTAACCGTGGTCCACGGTTGACCATAGTCAAGGAAGCAGCCAGCCCGGACCGTGGGACATGGTGATCACCGTGGTCCACGGTGATGTTGAACCAGTTTGGGCAGAGTGCACCGTACCGTGGTGACTCGCCGGACCGTGAGCTACGTTGGCTGGACCGTAGGCCACGGTGGACCTTTTTTTTTTTCGGCACGGAACGAAACAAAACCACAACTTATATTATACTTAAAACAAAACGAAAGTTAAATTACCCTACCCCCCAAGAAAATCCCGAGTTGTCCTCAACACGGTAGAGAAATTCCTAAGAACTTCCCCATACTTGATTCGAACACACTCCTAACGAGAGAAAGGTAATTTTTTTTCATAAAACAAATTTAACAAAAGCTATTTACACCCTACAACATACCTTGGCCTTTATGCGGTGGAACCGTCTGGTGAGCTGAAGAGGAAACTCACCTTGTCATTGTTAAGCATGTTCACATCTTTCCCTTCTAAGTAGGGTTTGGGATGATGGCCATTCACAACTTGTTTAGCTTGACTTTACATGTCCTCAATCTCCACATCACCAAACTTCCCGACTCTTGTGATCACATACGGGCCCATCCATTTGATTTTGAGCTTCCCGAGGAACAATTTGAGTCTTGAATTGTAAAGCCACACTTTTTGCCCAACCTCAAACGTTCGTTTCTGTATCTTGGCATCATGCACCCTCTTCAATTTCTCTTTGTAATTTGAAGCACATTCCTACGCCTCATCCCGGATTTCCTCCAACTCGTTCAATTTCAATTTCCTTAATTCACCGGCTTCCTTGTAATCCAAATTAACGTTCTTAATTGCCTATAGTGCCCGGTGAGCCAATTCCATTGGCAAATGACACCCCTTTCCATACACCAACCGATACGGAGTAGTACTAATCGGTGTCTTGTAAGACGTGCGATAAGCCCACAATGCATCATCCAACTTAGTCGACCAATCTTTTCTATCAACCCAAACCGTCTTCATCAAAATTTCTTTAATTTTTCGATTCGACACTTCAACTTGGCCACTTGTTTGAGGATGATAAGGTGTTGCAATTCGGTGATTCACACCATAACACTTCAACAATTTTCCAAATGCAAAATTCTTGAAATGTGATCCACCATCGCTTATGATAACTCGGGGAATCCCAAATCTTGAAAAGATGTTGGATTGAACAAACTTGAACACCACGGAATGATCATTAGTTCTTGTTGCGATCGCTTCGACCCACTTTGACACATAGTCAACCGCAACAAGAATGTACAAGTACCCGCACAAGTTTGGAAACGGGCCCATGAAGTCTGTGCCCCATACGTCGAAAATGTCCACAACCAAAATGGGTTGTAAGGGAATTTCATTCCATTTCGATATACACCCCATTCGTTGGCAATTTAAACAATGTCGAGCGTATTCAGTAGCATCCTTGAAAATCGTCGGCCAATAGAATCCACACATAAGTACCTTGTACCCCGTTTTAGAGCCGCTAAAATGGCCCCCACATGCCGATGAATGGGCGTGTTTCAAGATCTCTTGTACTTCGTTCTCGGGTACACATCTTCTCACTACTTGATCCGCTCCAATCTTGAAAAGATCCGGTTCATCCCAAATGTATTGCTTAACTTGGGCAGCAAACTGTTTCCTTCTCTTCTTGGACCAATACTCCGGAATCGCACCCGTGGCCAAATAATTGACATAATGAGCATACCACGGTGCGGTCAATACAACAAGCAACTGTTCATCCGGGAACCTCTCGTTTATCTCTTTCGGGTCATCAACACCTTCAAGGATAATTCGCGACAAGTGATCGGCCACGACATTTTCAAATCCCTTATTGTCGCGAATTTCAAGATCGAATTCTTGCTACAATAACACCCATCGAATCAAATGCGGCTTTGCATCTTTCTTCTCCATCAAATACCGCACCGCACTATGATCCGAGTACACCACAACTTTACTTCCCAAAATATACGAGCGAAAATTGTCTAAGGCATACACCACCGCAAGCAACTCCTTTTCGGTGGTGGTTTAGTTCAATTGTGCCTCGGATAAAGACTTGCTCGCATAATAAATCACCACCGGCTTTTTGTCCACTCTTTGACCCAAAACCGCTCCCACCGTGTTGTCTCTAGCATCACACATGATTTCAAACGGGGTTGACCAATCCGGTGATTGCAAAATTGGTGCTTGCACTAACATTTTCTTCAAACTATCAAACGCTTGCAAACACTAATTAGTAAACTCAAAAGGGACATCCTTCAACAAAAGATTACATTAGGGTTTTGAAATTACACTAAAACCCTTAATGAATCTTCTATAGAACCCGGCATGTCCCGAAAACGACCTCACCCCTTTAACAATTTTCGGGGGTGGCAAGGATGAAATTACTTTTATCTTTGCTTGATCGACTTCCATCCCCCTAATTGAAACCACATGACCCAACATAATACCTTCTTGTACCATGAAATGACTTTTCTCCCAACTTAAAACCAAGTTTGTCTTGACACATTGTTTTAAAACTTTTTCTAAATCATTGAGACAAGACTTGAAGGTTGACCCAAAAATGGAAAAGTCATCTATGAAAACTTCAAGTGAATCCCTGACCATGTCCGAGTATATGCTCATCATACATCTTTGAAAAGTGGCCGGGGCATTACACAATCCAAATGGCATCCGTCTAAAAGCAAAGGTGCCATATGCACAAGTAAAAGTGGTTTTGTGTTGGTCATCGGGATGGATTGCAATTTGATTATACCCCGAATACCCATCCAAAAATCAATAATATTTTTGACGCACAAGTTTTTCAATTATTTAATCAATGAATGGTAACGGAAAATGATCTTTTGAGGTGGCGGTATTTAATTTTCTGTAATCGATGCACACTCGCCACCCGGTTACAGGTCGGGTGGCGATTTGTTCACCATTATCATCCTTTATTACATGGATACCGGCTTTCTTGGGCACTACCTGTGTCGGGCTCACCCACGCACTGTTTGAAATGGGATAATGATCCCCGCATCCAACCACTTGATCACCTCCTTTTTCACCACTTCCCACAAGTTCGGGTTCAATCGTCTTTGAGTTTCTCGTGTTGGTTTAGCCTCCTCACCTGTAATTATTTTATGCATAACAATAGAAGGACTAATACCTTTCAAATCTGCAAGCGTCCATCCAATGGCCGCCTTATGTGCTCCCAACACCTTCACCAATGCCCTCTCTTGAACTTCCTCCAAATTGGAAGCAATGATAACCGGGAGAGTTTCATTCTCCCCTAAGAAAACGTACTTCAAATGACTTGGAAGTTCCTTCAACTCCACCTTTGGTGGACACTCCAAAGATGGTTTCGTGTCCGAGTTGATGTCCTTTGGCAAACTCTCCCATTGGTGTGTCCATGGTGGTCGTTTCTCTTGCAACGCTAAAGCATCTTGTTTGTGCTCCTCCATCCGCAAAGCACACACTTGTACCTGTTCAGAATCATCACAAATACAAGCTTCCATACAATCCTCATCATACTCATGAGGATTACAATGATCCACCAAATCTGCCAAGAAACATTCTTCACTACTCAAAGAATTGGCAATGTTAGTAAAAACATTTAGACGCATTTTCGGTTGCCAAATGCCATGTCAACAGTTCAAACCTACAATCAATGATAGCATGAGCTGTGTTTAAGAATGGTCGACCCAAGATAACATTTTGTTGTTAACTTGAGTCGCCTGATGAATAATCCAAAACCAAGAAATCCACGGGATAATAAAAATCCTCTACCTTCACAATTACATCCCGTACGATTCCACGGGGAAGTTTATAAGACAAATCGGCCAATACAACCGTGGTCTCCACACGTTTCAAGGGACCAAAGTCATATTAGTCATACAAACCCCCCGGAAGAATACTCATCCCGGCTCCAAGATCCAATAACGCCCTTGACATTTGAAAATCACCTACTTGAATGTTAATTAAGGGTGTTCCCGGATCTTGAAGCCTAGGAGGGAGATCTCCGTTTAAGACAGCACTTACCCACTCGGTTAAGTCCACCCATTTAGGCACTTTTTGTTGCCTCTTTTGAGTGCATAACTCTTTCATAAATTTTGCGTAAGCGGGCACTTGATTTATTGCTTCAAGTAAAGGTAAGTTTACTTTAACCTTTTTAAACACCTCTCACATTTCCTTCTTTTGAGGACCCCATTTTGAAATTACATTTTTCTTGCCCGGGTCAAGTAAAGCCGATGGAAATGGAATTACGTTTGACTCAACTTCCTTGTTTTTGTCATTTAAATTTTGGGCTTGACCCGAGGCTTGGGTTGGTTTCTCAAAAGTGACATGTTTAGTGGGTTTATTAATTTCAACTTCTTTGTCATCACTTTCCTTACCCGTGATATCCTCAACTTCCCCATCAACCAAATTCGGCGACAAATTCGCCTTATACTCTTTACCACTTCTCAACACACTAACATGATTAATAGGAACATTATGAGACGAGTTGTGAGAAGGGTTTACCTTGGTGTCGCTTGGAAATTTACCTTTGTTTTTCTTCAATTCCGCCACTTCGGTTGAAAGTTGACCCATTTGTGTGGTCAATGATTGGATGGCCTTGTCCGTAATTCGTCCTTTTGCATTCGGGCTTTATTAAGTTGATTCTTTCTCTGCATGTCTTGTTGCATTGACTTTAACATATCCATTACTTCATTCCCACTTGATGCACCTTGACCCGAAGACCCAATTTGACCTTCACCCGTTCCTTTAAAGTGATTTTGACTTCCTTGATTATTCCCACCTTGAGCATTCCCTTGATTGAAATATTGTTGACGAGGGACAAAATGGGTTTCAGAAGTCCCTTGGAAGTTAGGGTTGAGTTGAGTCGATGGGTTGCCATATCGAAAATTGGGATGATTTCTCAACCCGGGGTGGTAAGTGTTTGAATTCATGTTGTAGTTCTAACCACCCCCTTGACCTTGAATTGCATTTACCTCTTCAACTTGCCCTTCCACACCGGGACACAATTCACTTGCATGTCCCAACACGTTACAACTCGTGCATATATCATATACTTGATTAGAAACTTGAGGTTCTTCATTGTGAACCGCATGCACTTGTGGTCTCGTGGTAGCCGACCTTGCCCTTCTTGCGGTTTGAGATTTTCTCTTCGATGTAACCGACATTTCTTCTAAGAATGCCCAATCATCTTGTTCATAATTTGTACCAAATGTACCATTTGTGATTGACATTAAGTCCCGTTCGTCTTCCGTACTCAACCCCTCAGGAAAAGTGTTTAACAATTCCCAAAGAGCAATACTGTTGTGAGGACAATTCTTTATCATCATGTTGAATCGTTCAAAGGCTTCACGAAACGTCTCACCCGATTGTTGTTGAAAGCTTCTCAAACTTCGTCTTGCATCATTTGTCTTTTAGGCCGTGTAAAACTCTTCCAAGAACCTTTGTTGCATCTCGGCCCAAGTATAGATTGATGCGGAAGGCAAGGTGTAAAACCATCTTTTTGCCTTATCTTCTAACGAGAATTGGAATAACACCAACTTAACCTCATCCGGTGAAAAACCTTGGCCCCCGATCGTGTTGCAAATCGAGTCATACGCCTCCAAATGGAAATAGGGTTCTTCGGTTACCAAACCCTTGTACTTTGGTAAACTTTGGAGTGCGTTGGTTCTAACCTCAAATGTTCTTCGATTTTGATTTTGAGGAATAACCACCGGAGATGGGTTGTTTGTAATGATTGGTCGAAAGTGAGCTTCAATTCCCCTCGCCATCTCTCTCACATGCCTTCTCGGTACCCCCATTGGTACTCTCGGTTGACCCATTTGCCTATACACGGGCCTTTGCGGTGGATATTGTTGAAATTGAGGTTGAGGTATTGATTTTTGAGGTTGTTGATAATGGGGTTGTGGAGGAACTTGTTGCAATGGTTGTGGTTGTTGCAATGGTGCTTGATTTACATGTGGTACACCCCATTGTTGCACTTGTTGTTGCGTAACATAACCAAATTGACCTTGCACCCTTAATTGGTTTCCGTCGCCCCCACTTGAATACCCCTCTTCATACTCTTCATACCATTTGCTATTATCACCATAACGTGGCCCGCCAAATGAATGCGGGCCCGACCTAAGACCGGGTGAAGTATGGATGATGGGTGGGTCTTGTGGTAACGTGTACTGTTGATTATAAGGCGGGTTTTGTTGAGATTGGAAAGGTGATTGTTGTTGTGAGTTCGATGATTATCCTTGAGTGGGCATGAAATTAGTCAAGGGTGGAAGGTTAGATGGTGGTTGAAAGCTAAACACGGTCTAGGTGGGCTCACTAGTAGGATTTGTAGTGGTAACGGTTTCATTGGGCGGAGGATTTTCTGGAATGAGGGGTGGTGGTATAGGTGGTACAGATTGACACGAAGCCATGTTTGTGGTGTCAGTTGTTCGATTGTATGTGCTTGGTGACCTGAGAATCTTTTTCTCCCTTTGAAGAATCCGATTCTGATGTGAAGTTTGTTCAATTTCCAGATCAAAAACTAACGGTGATGAAGACCGAGAGTTTCGCGTATGCATATACCTGTAGATACCTGCACACTAGTACAACCCGCGTAAAACTCACAATAACAATTAAACAAATAACTACAAGAGTAACACACGTTGCGCACTACTCCCCGGCAACACCGCCAAAATTTGACGTGAGGTCGAAGGCTCACTCAAACTTAAACCAAATACAACTAATTAGATAGCGGTAAGTGGGTATCGAACACGAGGAGTTTGTGGAAAATGTATTAACCAAGTAGCTCGACTATTAAACTAATGTAAATGTAAACGACACAAAGTAATTTCCAAGTTGGTTTTGATTTGATTGTATAAACTAAAATAAACTAAACGAGGGTTGTAAACAACTAAACAAGCATTCCTCTCGAGGTTCGGGTTATTGCTCAACACTCTTGTTAACATTCAATGGATAAACCATAATCATCTCAGTTTTGTGTACATGCAATTGTTTGTGATTACTCAAGAACTAAGTACTCGGATTCCTAGAATGCGAGGTTGTTACTTAACAATCAATCAATACTATTCTTCCTAGTTCCTTCCACTAAATCTCGATTGCCAACGACACCAAGAACATATGGCTAGAAGATAGATAGAAACAATATGGACCAGTTACAGACAATTACACAAACACAAGATCATACTAACATAGCATTTAGATAATCAATCCAAGTTCAAGAACAATAAACAAAAGTGTTTTGCAAATAACCTTACATCCCGAGAGTAATACCGAAGAAACTAGCCACTCATGGCTCGGGAGATCATCTTTTCATCAAGTAACTTGTTTATAACAATCCAAGACATAAAACAAATGAATACAAGACCCCAAATGATGTTTTTCTTCTCCAAAATCGCCTCTAAGCCGGCCAAGGTGAAAGGTAGTCCAAAAGTCACTCCCAAACGACCTATTAAAGGACATGCAATTTTGTCTCTGCCCTGGACCGTGGGTCACGGTGTGAACCGTTGTCCACGGTTGACCAAAGTCAACAGTCAGTCAAGCTAGACCGTGGGACATGGTCTGGAGCGTGGTCCACGGTCCTCCCCACGGTTCCCTTCTCCTCCACGGTACGGTGGCCTCTGGACCTTTTGTTCCAGTTGGACCGTGGTCCATGGTCTGGACCGTGGGCCACGGTGGAGCTCGCCTCTGATTCTTGTTTTCTTCGTATCTTTCTCGTTACAGCTCCGTTTTCTTCACCGTTTTCGCCCGTGTTCTCGTAACGCCGCTTTCTAGCTCCTCAAACCTGCAAACACACGAGTAACCGTAGTCAACTAATTCCACGGAATTAAATTAATCCCGTAAGCATATTTATATCTTTTAAATCATTTAGTTGCTTTCCTACGGGTCGCCCGTCAATACGTTCCAACCCAAAAATCAAATTGAAAATGGTTTAAGAAATGGATAGTTGGAATGCCCATGGATTTCCATGGATTTTTCACCCAACTGAGCATTTAAAATCATTTAAAACACAATTTGGAAGTATAACCGTTTGGCCTGTTATGTTTACCACGCAACCGTTTAGCCGATTTCGGGTACCATTTAAAGTTATGGTTGTACGACATTTGTCATACCCCCATGCTTCAAGGTGAAGAAACAAAACAAACACAGGAATTCTTAAATAATTCCCCACAATAAAAGGTAATCTACCAAAAATAAGAGAATTTAAAAATATTTTGAAAGTGAGGCGTAACCTCGGAATTTATGTGTGTGTGTGCAATAAATAGATAACAGACAATATAAATAAATAATTAAACAAATTAAGCTGTAAACAATTTATATAGCACATAAGGCAGTTTAGATAAGCACGTATAGAGTTCCTAACATATGTCTTGGACAATTTCTAACAACCTATCTTATAACCTTCAGCTCTAATACCAATCTGTCACACCCCAACCTAAGGCGAAAATGCCAGGGCGTGATCCAATTGCTCACAGCTCGAAGATACTATCATATATAAAATGTGACAATATCTAATTAATTATTTTATTGAAAGAATACACACGATATCCAAGTATAGCAAACAATATAAGTACATGAATGTAAACTCAAATAATATTTTCTTGTTTATATCCTAAGGTCTTGTCTATGTGTCCATCTTCAATCTTCAATACAAGCGACATGCATATGCGTAGAAAATGGAGTTTTGTCAACAACCATGTTAAGTGAGATGATCACCAATTTTTACACACAAATAATTATATAATTATATAATAATAAATAATAAATGAAAAAAATTAAATATGCAAACCAATCTATGTGGTAATAATCAACCAAATCTTAACAAACCATGCATATAACTACATCGTGCCAGTGTGCCAATGAATCGTTGCCAAGCGAATCGGGCATTGATTACAATGACTAAAATTGTCGTTTTACCTTCGCCAAAAGAATCGGGCTCCGGTTACTAAGACGGTCGTATGATCATACTAATGAGAACCCTATACAAAGGGTATATGTAGGACCTCTCCAAATATTGTTAAGTAAACAGTTAAACATATAACAATTAGCATATAGCATTCAACTGATATTCACACAATGATTATGTTTACGAGTTCGTGTATATATATAGGATATAAAATATGAGTAAGTACGCATATGTCGCCAAAACGTTTGAAAACAGTGTATTAAAAGGAGAATGATCAAACTCACCTTAGATCAATGACAAGCAAAGCAATTAATAAATGCGGTTAAACGAGCTATGAAATAAGCGAGTCGTCCACTACAGGTTAAAGGTTATAAATGATAAGAATATGAATATGTGATATATGATAATACAGTTAAAAACGAACTCGTTGCCGCTAGAATCAATCCAAACGGACCTTTAGAACTCAAGTTATGTTATATTTAAGATTTAAGCGAGCTGGTACTGACCAGAATCCGAACAGCGAGTCGATAGTCGGGTTTTGGTCAGTAGCCTTAAAATTACGTTATGAAAATAAAAGTTTTCTGGACCGAACATTGAATCCGACCAGAAGCATGAGAAAACGTAAAGTCAAACTCACTGACTATTTTGCCCTTTAACAGGTTTTAAGGGAATTGACCAGTCAACACCCTTCAACCACCGAAATTGATTGAAGTTTATTGACTAGGGAATATATATGAATGGTTCCTATGTATACAACTTACCCAGAAAGTGAAAGGATCAAGAGAAACGAAGAGTCAAAGATTCATACGCATGCAAAGTCAAACTTCAAGGCTCGTATCTTCAAGTAAAACGTCAAAAACCGAAGGATATGGTGATGTTCAGAGGAGGTGACGGCCGAGAAGGCTCCTCTAGGGCTTAGGGAAGTTTTTGGCAGGAGAAATAAGGGTTGTTTATATAGGAAACACTAAAACAAACTAATTATGGTTATTTACTCGTTTAAAGACCGAATCGAGTTTTAATGATCAAATCAACATTAAAATCAGTAAAATTCGTCTTGGACAAGGTTTAATGAATATGGACATGTATCATAGCTTGGGGGATCTCTTGGGCTTAAAATACTTGATTTATGACTAAAATAAGCGATTTGGTTGCTAAAAACAAATTAGGAAACAAAATAAGCTATTTAATAAGAAAATCTGGTACAATAACTAATAGAAATTGGCTTGGACACCAAGAAAACGAAATTGGACCAGCTATAACATTTCTTGGAGTTTAAGTTTCGTTAATTTAACGAAAATAGGAAAGAATTGGAAAAATTAGTCCCTGTAGTTCCCAAAAATGCGATTTTTAGCCGTTTTAAGCAATTTTAAGAGTTTCTAAGGATTATTTGGCATGGTTGAAAGTTATGGAATTATAAAGTAAGTTAAACCAAGTTAAATACATGTTTTAATTAGTTCAAAATATCCGAATTACATTCTCGAATCGGTTTAAAGAAATACGAAAAATCTGAGATGTTACATGGAGTATACCCACCGCTTTAACGAACTGGCTCGTCTAGTCCCATGGTTAGTTACCCCAGAATCTAAACGTACTGAATGCTATATTTGGGGTTTAGCCCCCGAAGTAAGGAGTTTGGTTAATTCAACTGGCCCCATAAATTTGGAAAATGCCACATTACAAACCGGCATTGTGACTTCTGATTTGGTTAGAAGCGGTACGCTAGGAATGCCTGGAGAATCATCTGGTACAAAACGAATCGAGTATGAGGCGAAGGTACAAGGAAGACAACAGAATAAGTGTGCACGTACCACGATGCATAATTACTCCATTACCAGTATTGATGTGAAACAAGAGAAGTACAAAGGGCTTTTGCCAGAGTGTGGAGAACGTGGTTATCATCATATAGGTGAATGTCGAACAAACGGGTGTTATAGATATGGCAAGGTGGGACACTATGTCCGTGATTGTAAAACCATTGTAAACAATACGAACCAGCCATCTCAAATACCACAACCGCACCATCCACAACTACCTCGACCACAACCAATTCGCTTACAACCAATATAATTGACCCAACCTATCCTAAATCACCCTACTTGTTATGAATGTGGTAGTATAAAGCACTTCAGAAGAAACTGTCCCAAGATAAGTGGAGAACAAGCATCGATGTTTAACCAGACTAGAGATCGCTTTCGTGATTGACACGAGTGGAACACGACCAAATCCGAATGTAATAGTAGGTACATTCACAATTTCTGACTAGTGCACTTCAAATTAAATAACACGTGTACCAATAGAAGTCTATTTTGTTAACTTCCTACCCTTATAAAATTATATTGATTGGTAAATTAATAAACCCTTATTATATAGAACTCTCTAACGGTAAATCTATAACCCGGTTTACCAAATAAACTGAAACTATTCTTTCATCCAAACGCAACCAACCATTCCTTATTAACCCACTCCCGATAGGTTAAGAAGTTCGAGTGTAAGAAATATGGACTAATTATTTGGGATCAGAAATGGAAATCGTATGTAAAGACATGTGACATTTGTGACGAAACCGGTTACACATTAGCGTTCACACATCGAAAAAACGATTAATTGCTTATTGCGTAACGAACGAACGATTAACTGAACGGGTCTGGTTATGACCCAGACATCCTGGGGGAGCCATCTATACATGATATACGTTTAATATAAACTAACATATCATTGTTATGACCTTAGTATGATAGCAAACCAGTTAAACGAAAACATACTCGTTTAACTACCCGCTATGGATTTTAACGTGAAAGATAGTTCCGAAACAAGCATTGTATCATCCGTTAAGCCGAAAAAGATCTACTAAACACTTTTTGGGGATGTTTAAGTGATCCGTGAAAATATTTTCTATTTTTACAAACAAATACTATTTTTTATAAATTTACACAAAAATAGCCGAAAAGCACTCGTTTTCGTGCTGTTTGTCGTACCCGATATATTTTTCGCACCAAAAACCAAACCCAAAATAGATTTAGACTCGGTATTTCGCGTTCGGGCACGTAAATCAAGAAATGTGGGCCAAATGGGCCTAAAAGGGGGCCCAACAAGCCCAACCCGCCAAAGTTGAAAAAAAAATACCTTTAATATTATTATATTGTTATTTTTTTTATAAATAAACAAGAATGAGATATTTTCACAACTTATCTTTACCACTTCTAGAAATCTCTCTGCTCTTCATCAAGAGCTCAAGAAACTTAGGTAAAATCATCAAATTTCATCAAAGTTTAACTTGTTTAATTAGGCTTAATTTCATATAAACATAGCTTGAATCTTGATTATCAAAAATCACTCCTAGCCATTCAAAACCCTAAAAATGGTTCATAAACATGTTTTTATCCTACACATGGTTAGGAATCTGAATTGATATCTTTTTTGGCCATAAACACGGACTAGAGGGTTAAAATGATGTTTTTACGGTTCCAAAGTTTGGTTAGAACCCTAACTGAAACCCTAACTTTCATGGCTGGTCTCTTGATGATACATTCTTGGTTTGTGATATAGGACTTGTACTTAGCTTATATAGAAGCATGAGAACCTGGAAATTGGATTAAGAGAGCGAAAATGGGCGAAAACCGCAAAGGTAATACCGAGAGGTTCGATTACGGGCTGTTAAGGTTAAGGTTGTGATGTGCATATTGTTAAGTCATGAAATTTTTCAAGGACATCAGGGACCATATCATTGAGTCCCTGTCCAAATTTGGTAATTTTTCAACCATCCGAGAATATTTGGCGAATTTATTACCGAATTGGGCCGTTTATTTAGGAAAAATAGTTAAAATACTTTAAAAATTATGATATTTTGTGGGGAACTCAGATTTGGTACATTATGATCACATATGAAATTTTGGGTCATTTGGAAAAGTCTAAATATTCTTTGTGCATTCATACTTATTTGAATTTTCAAGGTCGTTTTTGGCTCGAAAGTGGTATTTGACTAGATTGTTAGCTACTGGAATTGCTACAGATTAGTTTGGGCTTTTCATCACTCAGGAATTTTGGTGGATTTTTCAGAAATCATTTGGTATAAATGGACGATTTTCGGGCTAAATGTAGAATATAAAATGATTTTTTATAAATTTAAAAATCAGTAAATAATTCCAGAAACATTTTTATAAAAATCTACATAATTTTATTGATAAGTTGCTAAATTTTCATAATTTAACAATAAACGAGTCATTATATTAATATTATGATAATATTGAGTATATGGACTTAGTGATAGCAAGGGAAACGAACCCCGAGCTGACCTCGCACTGAGTGCCTACAAAACCGTGAGTTTCATGACCCCTCTTTTCAAACTGTTTATAAACGTTTTGGGGTGAAAAGCATAGTTACATACGTTATCTATCTAGAAATGGTTCAGGATATAAATCACCTGAACGTTGACATACAAAAAGTCCCTACAAATATAACGATTGATTACGTGCGAATGAATGGTGAATAGTATTGTTGAATGATAAATTAAGTGGACATGGTACGAATAGCAAAATATAATGAAATTACATGTGATAACACATTTATACAAATACGTTGTGTACTGTTAAACATAACAAGCTGGGGGAATAACGCGGTCTGTAACGGCCATGGGTGAATAACGTGGTCTGTAACGGCCATGGGTGAATAACGTGGTCTGTAACGGCCATGGGTGAATAACGTGGTCTGTAACGGCCATGGTTGAATAACGTGGTCTGTAACGGCCATGGGTGAATAACGTGGTCTGTAACGCCCATGGGTGAATAACGTGGTCTGTAACGGCCATGGGGAATAACGTGGTCTGTAACGGCCATGAGGAAACGTGGTCTGTGATGACCATGAGAATAACGTGGGCAGTGGAGGTCACAGTGTTTGGTGATACGTGATAAATACTATATATATATATATATATATGATACCATTAGTAACAGAGTAGACATGGATTAGTAAGTTTTACAAAGCCATAAACCGTCAATAAGTTCATCATTGATTTACAAAATAATAAACCGTCAAGGTAGTTTGTAAGGAATGAAAAGGCGTCCTAAAAACAAATTAAACATACGGACAAAGTTTCCTTACATACTAACTGCCAGTCTATAATTTTAACTTAGCCAGTAAATTGCTTTAACCTCTACTTAATTATTACTTAGATAATATTAGAACAATATCTTAATAAGGTGTTATTATGTCATGATTCAATACTTTAAAGGCTTAGTCCATCATATAGTTTATAAATTTATAATGCAAATATAATAGAATCAGAACTTCTTACTTGAATAAGAATGATAAACTAGTAACACTCCAATATTAAGACTTCAAAGCTTGAATTTTTTATTAATTTGCTGGATATTATACAAGAGTACTGAAAGGAAAGAAGAGAGGTGCTAAAACTTAGCTTGCCTCTATCTAAAATCTAACTCCCCTTTTATAGGGAAAACACACGGGAAAAGTACAAAGCAAATAAATTAAAATTATAAAAGTTATAGAAAAGTAAAGATGCTCTATAAGAGCAGGGCCATTTTAATTGGCATCCAAAGTCTCCATTATTGTGCTATGTCGGAGAATCTTATCATGATTTATACGCTATCTCTTTTTGTCAGAGCTTTATCAGAGCACTCAGAGATTCCCATTATGAACAGGGAATAAGCTTTATTAATTTTGGAGCTTTTCTTTTTCTTTGTTGGATTTGCTTTGGGAAGATTCCCCCAGCTGGTCTATGAATTCTTCTTGGAGTTTTCTTAGATATTTCTCCAAGTCTGCATCTAGGCATGTGATGTCTTCTATTTCTTGTGCCTCTCCTGCTAAACAAGAGAACTCATTATAATCTCCCTGACTATTAGACGAAATGGATATGGCCTTTGAGGGATTTTTTGTAGAAAAATGTTTCTTTAATATCCTCTTCATCTCTTCCATATATGAAATTTCAGACTTTGAAACTTCTTGTTTTCCTTTTATTAACCTCTTTGAAATATGTTCGAACGGACTGTTGATTTCCTTTTGTTGTCTTTTTACCATCTGGGTTTTATAATATTCTATTCTTGAGGTGATTATATCCACTGTATCTTGTTGGTAGACATATTTATCCTTGTCATTTTTGTCCAGAACTTGGTATAACAAGTTCTTTTAAGCCATGGGAAATTATCCCTTAGGGTATACCCTGTGGTCGCCTTCCATTTCAAAATCCATGGAATTGAAAATTCTATAAAAAAGTACATTGAGGCTATTCCCTCAAACCAAGAATTATTATTTTTTGCTTCTATAAGATTGGGTGATACTTTTACCCATTCCAGATATAACTCTTTAAATGGTTCAGGAAGAATCTGAACTGTTAGGCCATATAGGATGAACCATTTTTGGAACCAACAAGGTATACCTTGTTTGAAGATATTATCAGTGACTTTTATAAACCATGAATGTTTTCTTTTTGGATTCTTATAAAACAAACATTTCTCGAATCCATGGATATAATCCCAATAGTTATATTTATAAGTTTGCTTGCCAGTTGTTTCGGGAAATATGAATTCCCTTTCTTTTAGCGTACTTAACCCCCATTTTTGAGGAAGTATAATTGTTTTATAAAAACTTTACTGAAATTATACATATTTCTTTCTCTCTCTCTGGGATAAAAGTTTCTTATTTCTGTAGTTTCTGTAAGTCGCAATAAAGGGGGGCTTATTATATATATATGTGTGTGTGTGTCTATATACATGCTATGTGAATAGACGTAGGAAATAATGTGGTGTAGGAAATTCTATTTATTTGTGTATACACTGTGTAATGCTGGATTTCACGTGGAACCGTTGTGGGCGGAAGGGGGGCTACAGTGGTTAATGTTACGCGAAACCGTTGTGGGCGGAAGGGGGGCCACAATGGTTGATTTTATGTGGAACCGTTGTGGGAGGAAGGTGGTCCACAGTGGTTAATTAAACACGGAAATTGGAAACACACAATACGAACAAACAATCACGATTTTATCGTAATTTATAATATAAAACTTACATGCATGCATATATACACACAGAGACTCAGTTGTACATATATACAAACGTAAATACAATTTTTAAATACGCCTGTACATGCAAACTACGACTGTGTGGTATGCAGAATTGATTTTGTTAAAACTTATGAAACTCACCAACTATTTGTAGTTGACATTTTCTTTAAACATGCTTTTTAGGTATAGAAAGGTGGAGTAGATTGATTATGTGTTACTTGTTGGATTGGGATCGATGCTGTGAGCATTAAGTTAGAAGTAAAGTAATTGAAGAGCTAGTTTTGATTGTATCACTTAGTATGTAAAAAATGTTAGAGCGATGAAATATATTGTAAATTAGTTAGTAATGTTTCTTTATGAATAATGTATTTGATACCAGTTGTATCTGTTGCATTTCCGTTTTACGCTTCCGCAAATAGCTTAACGGGGTGTGACAGAAGTTGGTATCAGAGCCATTGGTTATAAAAGGATTAGGTTATCCCTTATAATACCAATAACATTGTCACCCAAACTTAGGGCCTAGGAGTGTGACCATTAGTTGATACATGTTTTGTAAATACTTGTAACACCTGTTAATTCCGGTTTCAAGAATTAAAGCTTGTAGAGTATGTATAACTTTCGGGACTTAACCGACGTTTCTCGGAAGCCTTTAAGTTATCCCAGTACGTTAATGAACCTTACTATTCCTTCCATTTTACCTTACACTTCAATCTGGAGGGGCTAGAGTGTAAAATATTATGTTATAACACAACCTAACCCTAGCCCCCATCTCTTTTAAGGTTTATTGCACGCGCATTCGACCTGATTTGACTATCTTTGGGCCTTGGGCCAAGTGTTGGGCCTTGGGCCAAGTTGTTGGGCCTTGGGCCAAGTGTTGGGCTTGAACGGCCCATTAGGCTAGAGTGTTCTTACAGTCTAGTGTAGTAACGTGTTGTGTATAATTTACAGGCCCTTGCCTGTGATTGTGCACTTAGGGATTTCCTAGCTCGTTGCAGGTGTTCGATTGATTTCTGGTGAGTTCATGATGCCCTTTTTACTCTTTTTACTTTTGGGCTAGTATGCACACCTAAGTGTTTTCTTACATGATGAAAGGTTTTAAACGAATTTATATAGGCTGGCTAGCATATGGTAGGCCTTGGGATGTTAAATATATATATATATGTATATACATTATTTCTTGCCCTATATCTGGCGATGTTGTAGTCGTTTCGACTACTGATGTTGTGCAAGCCTACTTTGTGTTTGCATGCACTGATGTTACGTGTTTGGGTTGTACGTTTGCTCGACCTTGATGTTATACGTGGATGTTATATATATATACTGTGATATATATAGAGATGTAATTGAAAGGATGTTTACATATGCCTTTTGTATATGTATGTACGAGGATGTTTAGTTCTCGGTAATGAGGACTTGATGGATGTACCCTTTTACTTTTAAAACTTTTGGTTTGACCATCTTAACTATTACTACTGATGTTATTTACTTAAAACTTGAACTCCCTCAGCTCAAGCTGACTTTGTGTGCATGTTAGTGTGAGTTTCAGGTTAGGAAGAGGATGCCTTATCGCTTGGACGTGCACGAGGCTACTTGGACGGTGAAGGGTATACGGGATCTGAAGTTTTGCTATTAAACATTTATTATTAAAAGTTTTTATTTAAAGATAACTATGTTGATTTTGGGCAATGTTCCCGGGTTTTGGGAACTTATTTTATTATTTATGTTTTCCGCTGAATTATACTCTGAGATGTTTGTTTTAATGGAAGAAACCGTTTTCAAGTTTAATTATTTTCCTAAGTGTTTTGTATGATTACCAACTGTGGGGTTCCCTGGGTTCGGGGCCTTACAATACATCAGAGTTTTGGGTAAATTTTTTTAGCGGAAGACTTAAAGGCTTAACTTAATATTAATTTACATTGAAAATTTACTTGGGAATTAAATACCCAAGTTGAAGGTCTACAAAATATTGTTTTTAATATTACAAGGATTTTTATAACAAAATTGAGCCATCATGCGGTGCGAACTTCAATCTTCGAGACGACTCTAACCCTTATTACATACCATCAAACTTAATTACCTGCAAGTGGGATTAAAATGTGCAAGCTATGTGCTGGTGAATAGTTATGACTCTAAAAGCCTTTAAATAACAATCATAATACAAATATAGTTTTCTTGACAATCTCAGCAGATATATTGCTATACCCGGTATATGTAACACTGCCCTACACACACACAAGTCTCCAAGCCACGTAGCCCATTCCGGAGAAACTATATATGACCATTAGCCCGCAGTCACATAGCCTTTGACTGCTTAGGCTTAACTATTATGTTTGGATCCAGACACATGTGTATTCAGTCTGAGTTGTTTTTATTCTTTACTTTTTATTATAAAGTTTTAGAGATCACGTAATCTCATGTAAATGTTGGACTGACTCTATAAGACAGCAACCTGTCTATCTTATAGAGTATAAATCTGTTTGACTATTTATAAAGGTTTAACGTATTCATCAGTACTGATGATGTGATTGTTTGAAAACCTTTTTTGATTGCGATTGATTGTTAACCTATAAACAAATAGGTTTTGAATGATCATCCCGATGGTGTTTCTTGATTAGACTGCAGACTTTATGTCTGGTTTTAACCTTGATTAGGTTTGTGAATGTATTTTGAAATCATGATTGTATTTGTGTGACGTTTGGTATAGCATGCTTTGGCCTAATAGGGTTTATCACGTTGGCAAACTTCTCTAGGTAAGTAAATAGGTCCCGTGGTTGATTGGGATGTGTACGAATTACTTACCATAGGCAAGAAGAGTCTACTAATGATATCCCTTTTCCAGTTACTACATGCCCGTCAAAATATAGTTTTATATAGCATTATATTTATAAAAATAATGCTTGATTGAAATCTGTTTGTGAATGCTTTTGAAAATACTTTCAAGGTTAAAGGCCATAGCCTTGACTGAGTCTAAGCTTGATATAATTGGATTGACAATAACTTAAACTTAGATTCTACCTTAGTGAATGCTTGGAATACTTATGCTAAGGCTGAATGATTGCCTAGTTGGCAGAACTTCGCTCCTAACTCGCTTAACTGCTCTATGGCTTGTTATAACTCCAATACTTGCATGAACTTCACGAAAACGGACCTCAGAACTTTCAAGGTTAAAGGCCATAGCCTTGACTGAGTCTAAGCTTGATATAATAGGATTGTCAACAACTTAATCTTAGATTCTACCATAGTGAACGCTTGGAATACTTATGCTAAGGCAGAATAATTGCTTAGCTGGCAGAACTTCGCTCCTAACTCGCTTAATTGCTCTATGGCTTGTTATAACTCCAATACTTGCACGAACTTCATGAAAACGGACCTCGGAACTTCTCGGCAAAGCTAGCACGCTTCCTAACTCTAAGTGTGTGTTTGTGATGGTGAATGGGCTTAAAACCTGTATCCCCTTTTTATAGGCAAAGTTTTAGGGTACGTCGCGTTGCGCGATGGTCATTTCCTTAGGCCATCGGGTAGCGCGACACCGCAATTGATGAAGTGATGCCACGTGTGGATACGTGGTTGGCCACGTGGCCCTGATTACTTAAACCAGTCATCGCATAGCGCGATGCCCCCTTACTCTTGGATCGTCGCGTAGCGTAGCGCCCCCCTTCTTCTAATTTCTTGGGAAGCTGCATCGCGTAGCCGGATGATCTAACCTGTCCAACGCGATGGGTCCAAAAACCCAAAATTTTCATTTAACCCCTTTAAGTTTCAGAACTGTCACTTTTGGTCCAAAATTGAACAAGATATTCCCGAAATGTTACATCCTCCCCACCTTTGAATAATCTCGTCCTCGAGATTTATTAGAATAAATATGGGTACTTTTTCTTCATTCCGATTCAAGTTCCCATGTATACTCAGGTCCACGTCTTGAATCCCAACGGACTTTTATCAATTTGAGTCGTTTACGTTTGAGAAACTTAATCATGCTATCTTCAATTTGAATTAGTTGTTCCACAAACTTAAGTTTTTTTATTAATTTCAACGTCTTTTAATGGCATTGCAAGTGTTTCATCAGCTATACATTTACGTAGATTTGATATATGAAACACGTCGTGAATACCTTTCATTTCATCAGGCAATTCCAATCGATATGCAACTGGTCCTATTCTTTCAAGTATTTTGAATGGCCCAACAAACCGTCGACTCAATTTTCCTTTCTTCCCAAATCGTACTACACCTTTCCAAGGTGATACTTTAAGTAGTACTTTGTCTCCTACTTGAAATTCCAATGGTTTGCGGCGAACATCAGCATAACTCTTTTGTCTATCTCTTGCTGATTTCAATCGTTCTCGTATTTGTATTACTTGATCAGTGGTCTTTTGAACGATTTCTGGACCTGATAATTGATTATCCCCTGTCTCTGACCAACATACGGGTGTTCTACATTTCCATCCATATAATGCTTCTAATGGTGCCATTTGGATACTCGTACGATAACTATTGTTATATGAAAATTCCATTAACGGTAAATGAGTATCCCAACTTCCTCCTAAATCAATTACACATGCACGAAGCATATTTTCTAACGTTTGGATAGTGCTTTCACTTTGACCATCTGTTTGTGGGTGATCGCAGTACTTAAATTCAATTGTGTTCCCATAGCCTTTTGAAAACTTGCCCAAAATTTTGAAGTAAGACGACTATCTCTATCAGAAATGATAGACAATGGCAAACCATGCAAAGATACAATATTTTCAACGTATATTCGTGCCATTTTATCCATGCTAAAATATTCTTGTATTGGAATAAAATGGGCTGATTTCGTCAGTCTGTCTATGATAACCCAGATCGCATCATTTTGTCGAGCAGTTTTCGGTAACTTCATGATAAAGTCCATGGTTATCATATCCCGTTTCCATATCGGGATTTCAGGCTGCTGTAATAATCCCAACGGCTTTTGGTGTTCAGCTTTTTACTTTTGAACACGTTAAAAACTTAGCAACATATATGGCAATGTCCTTTTTCATGCCAATCCACCAGTAATCATTTCTCAAATTATGATACATCTTGTCACTTCCTGGATGCATCATATATTTTGACTTATGAGCTTCATCAAGAATCTTAGTTCTCAGTTCTCCAATCATAGGTATCCATATCCTTTCCCTAGTTGGAGTATTTCATCATCGCCTTTTACTAACTGATCAATCGTTCCATTTTCTTTTCAGTTTTAATATTATCTTCTTCTAATGCCAACTTTTGAGCTTCCTTAATTTTATTGATCAAATCTACTTTAAGTTATAGTCTTAAGGCTCGAACTCTTTTTGGTTTGTCATGTTCCTTTCTACTCAAGGCATCTGCCATAACGTTGGCTTTTCCTTCATGATATACAATTTCATAGTCATAGTCATTCAAGTCTCCATCCAACGTCTTTGCCTCATGTTCAATTCCTTTCGATCAAAAATATGCTTCAAACTATTGTGATCAGTGTATATGGTAAACTTAATACCATACAAATAATGTCTCCATAACTTTAATGCAAAAATTATCGCACCCAATTCCAAATCATGTGTA
Source organism: Bidens hawaiensis (assembly GCF_021521415.1). Taxonomy (NCBI): domain Eukaryota; kingdom Viridiplantae; phylum Streptophyta; class Magnoliopsida; order Asterales; family Asteraceae; genus Bidens; species Bidens hawaiensis. The sequence continues at coordinate 835,426 of NW_027491053.1, forward strand.
GTGTAATTCTTTTAATGGACCTTCAATTGTCTTGAAGCATATGTAATTACTTTCTTTCCTTGCATCAAAACACATCCCATACCCGTGTGCAAAGCATCACAGTATATGGTAAAGTTATCCTGGCCTTCTGGTAAAGGCAAGATTGGCGCATTTGTTAATTTCTCTTTCAATGTCTCAAATGCTTCTTCTTGCTTTGGTCCCCATTCAAACTTAACAGACTTACGAGTAAGTGACGTTAGCGAAACAACTATTCTTGAAAAATTTTGGATAAACCTTCGCTAATATCCGGCTAGACCGAGAAAACTTCTCACCTGAGTTGGTGTCTTTAGTTTCTCCTATTTGGTTATGGCTTCTATCTTAGCTGGGTCAACTTGAATTCCTTTTGCATTTATAATATGACCAAGAAATTGAATCTCCGGTAACCAAAATTCACACTCTGAGAATTTGGCATATAACTTTTCTCTTCTCAAAGTTTCTAACATAATCCTTAAGTGAATTTGGTGATATTCTTTGGTTTTAGAATATATGAGAATATCATTAATGAAGACAATGACAAATTTATCAAGATGTGGCTTACAAATAAGGTTCATCATATCCATAAAAGTTGCCGGCGCATTAGTGAGTCCAAAAGGCATAACGGTGAACTCATAATGTCCGTACCTTGTCCTAAATGCTGTTTATGGAATATCTTCTTCTTGAACCTTTAATTGATGATATCCAGACCTGAGATCAATTTTAGAAAAATGACTTGCACCTTGAAGCTCGTCAAACAGATCGTCAATCCAGGGAAGCGGATATTTGTTCTTGATTGTGACCTTGTTCAGCTCCCAATAATCTATACACATTCTCATCGAACCATCCTTCTTTTTGACAAACAATATCGGGCTCCCCATGGTGAAGAACTTGGCCTAATGAATCATTTTTCTAATAATTCATCCAACTATTTCTTCAATTCCTTCATCTCTGTAGGGTTAGTCTATAAGGAGACTTAGCTATTGGTGAGGTTCCTTGCACTAAATCAATTTTAAACTCTTCTCTGTCTGGCGGAATTCCTGGTAACTCATCAGGAAATGCATATTTAAACTCTAAAACAACTGGTACTTCTTCTCACTTCTTTGATTCGGGCTCTTTGGTTACAAAAGCCATAAAAGCAAGACATCCCTTACCTATACAACGACTGGCTTTTATCTTTGAAATTATTCCAACTTGTCCTGCCTCTTTATCTGCAACTATTCGAATGATTTTACTATTTGGTGTTCGAATTTCAATCGCCTTATCACTACATAGGATACGGGCTTGGTTCATTGCCAACCAATCCATCCCTAAAACTACATCGAATCCTGCTAAAGTCATGGGTAATAGTCGTACAGGTATATCATAACTAGCTAATGAAATTGTTGCGTTAATTAAGGCCTCAGCTATTTTAATCAATTCACCATTAGCAGTTTCAACTTCAAAATGGTCATTCAATTTTACTAGAGGTGTATTTAATAGACTACAAAACTTATGGTCTATGAAACTTTGATTAGCACCGGAGTCAAATAACACTCTAGCATAAACGTTATTGATAGGGAACGTACCGGTAATCACATCCGGTATATCTGCTGCCTTTTGTGTGTCGAGCGTTTCCCAATCGACCATCTGTTTTTGAACCACTTCCACTTGCTCCCGCGGTGGTGACCATTCGCTTCCTCTTTCAGCATTCCGTACTAAAGTGCCCCCTCTCTCCACAATCAAAACATACAACCGTTTTTCTCTTGCAATCAGCTTCCATGTGACCAGGCTTTTTACAAAATTTACAGGTGACGGTGTTGACTGGTCGTAAACATTTACCATAGTGCCTTCTTCCACATGACTTACAAACGGGACGAGTGTACATAAATGTTCATTCCTTCCTCTTCTCGACCTTCCTCATCTTTCCTCCAATAGGCAATTTCTCCTCATTCTTTTTCTTCTCATCACGATTCCGGATCATTCCGTCCATCAGATATCCGGGTAACTCCATTGTTGACTCAATTGTCGCAGACATGTGCGAAAGAACTAGATCTCGGATTTCGATTGGTAATCTGTAAACTCAATTTGTTAAACTCAGGGGTGACTAGATGTGGAATAATGCGACAATACTCCAAAAACTTAGTGTTATACTCTTTTAAATTGGATCCAATAACCCGGTGATTCCACAACTTTGTTTGAATTTGGTCTATTTCGTTAATCGGACAAAACCTTTTCAAAATCATTTCCTTAAACACCTTCCACTCCAAATTATATAAGTTCTCTCTACCTTTAACTTCGATGAGAGTGTTCCATCACTCTAGTGCCTCTCCGGAGGCGTACCGAACTTTCTCTGTTTCTGAACACTTGTTGATGATCACAATTGATTCCATCTCCTCCAACCATCGGAGGGTTACAATCGCTCCTTTATCTCCAGAGAACTCCTTGGGGCTATAAACTTTGTATGCCTTAAAATCACAACCTTCTCTAAGTTTTGATTTCGTTTTTTTATATGGTAGCTCGTTATTTGTAGTCGAGCTATTAACACTTGCTTCTTCCTTCTTTTCCGGTTCTTTCTTTTCTGTTTCCTTCTTTTCGGACTCTTTCTTTTCAGTTTCTTTCTTAGTTTCCCTTTTTGACTGGACAGTTCCGTTTTTGATTTGACTTGGTATTTTGGAACGGGATGCTGTTCTACTTGGATTATTTTTCATTAATTCAACTAATGGGTTAACAGCTTCCTTAATCATATCATGAATACCACACACATACTTGGGAGCTATTGCTTGGATATTTTCCTCTATTGTCCTTTCATTATGGTTATCTTGGACAGTTGGATTACTATCAGCTTTCTCTTTTCCGGACATACTTTAAAATAAAGATAATAATAGTTTAGGACACAGTAGTATAACTTTTCCATTTCACTTTGATTTATGATACATTTGGAAAGGAAATACAACAACATTACATAATGGTTCATTCTAATCTTTTACCCACTTTTTGACAAGACTTTCATCTTATCACACTTCTTTATTATTTTCTTCCCTTTTTTCTTTTTATCTACCCTTTCATTTCTAAGTTCATCCATTATCGCATTGGGCAGATTTGGATAACCTGTGGGTGCTGATGCGGCAGGGAATAAGTATGCATTTTCTCTAGGATATAAATGGGGGTGGCTACGTATGCCTGCATTTCCTCATTTGGTATGTTCTTGGTGTAAAATTCCTCAATCAAACGTCCTTCTTCTCTTATCTCATTAGCTTGTTCCGAGATTGTTGGGATGGGAGCTACATATGGGGGAAATTGAGGATGAAACTTTTCTTCTTCTTCCTCAGGATCTGATTCCTCTTCTGACATCTGTGATTGTACAAGATTATGGTGACTTGGTCCTGCTAAAATTTGAGCATTTGGGGTGGCAATCCGAAATGCCATCTGTTTGGTTCCGAGGGACAATTCATCCAACTAGAGGAATCGGTATAAATTTCGTGCTTAAATCTACTATGAGCTTCTACTTCCTTTATCGGGTGATACCGTGGATTGTTCTTAGTTGTGTCGTCCGATATCTAAATCGGCATTTGTTGGCTACCAGGTAAGTATACTGGTTGTGTCCCGTATGGTAAATTCGAAACTATTGGCTGCTTCCGGCCAAAAACGCTTGTATAGTAACTATGATTGTTGCTACTAGCCATATCTGGCGGATAAGGAACAGGTGTAGGATTAGTTCTTCTAGCAACTCGATGCGTGTGACCCAGATAATTGACATATGACATCTGCACTTAATTAGTCTTAGGGATAGAAAAGATTACTAATCCTATCTTATCCCTACATAATAATGATAATAATAATTGAAATCTTAAGGTTAAAGCTTAGGTACTATTATCATAATACCTAATTCGCTAAAACCAATGGTTCTGATACCAACCTGTCACACCCAAACTTAGGACCTAGGAGTGTGACCATTAGTTGGTACCTGTTTTGTAAATATATCAGAGTCGTGGGTAAATTTTTTTAGAGGAAGACATAAAGGTTTAATATAATATTATTTTACATTGAAAATTTACTTGGGAAATAAATACCCAAGTTGAAGTTTAACGAAGTATTGTTTTTAATATTACATGTATTTTTATAACAAAATTGAGCCATCACGCGGTGCGAACTTCTATCTTCGAGATGACTCTAACCCTTGTTATATACCATCAAACTTAATTACCTGCAAGTGGGAATAAAATACGTCAGCTATGTGCTGGTGAATAGTTATGACTCTAAAAGCCTTTAAATAACAATCATAATACAAATATAATTTTCTTGACAATCTTAGCAGATATATTTCTATACCCGGTATACGTAACACTGCCCTACACACACACAAGTCCCCGAGCCACGTAGCCCATTCCGGAGAAACTATATATGACCATTAGCCCGTGGCCACGTACCCTTGACTATTTAGGCTTAAGGGTTATGTTTGGATCCAGACACATGTGTATTCGGTTTGAGTAATTTTATTCTCTACTTTGTATTATAAAGTTTTAGAGATCATGTAATCTCATGTAAATGTTGGACTGACTCTATAAGACAACAACCTGTCTATCTTATAGAGTATAAATATGTTTGACTGTTTATAAAGGTTTAACATATTCACTTTTACTGTTGATGTTATTGTTTGAAAATCTTTCTTGATTGCAATTGATTGTTAACCTATAAACAAATAGGTTTTGAATGATCAACCCGATGGTATTTCTTGATTAGACTGCAGACTTTATGTCTGGTTTTAACCTTGATTAGGTTTGTGAATGTATTTTGAAATCATGATTATATTTGTGTGACGTTTGGTATAGCTTGCTTTGTTCTAATAGGGTTTATCACATTGGCAAACTTCTCCAGATAAGTAAACGTCTCCCGTGGTTGATTGTGATGTGTACGAATTACTTACCTTAGGAAAGAAGAGTCTACTAATTATATCCCCCCTTCCATTTACTACATGCCCGTCAAAATATAGTTTTATATAGCATTATATTTATTAAAATAATGCTTGATTGAAATCTGTTTGTGAATGCTTTTGAAAATATTTTCAAGGTTAAAGGCCATAGCCTTGACTGAGTCTAAGCTTGATATAATAGGATTGACAATAACTTAAACTTAGATTCTACCTTAGTGAATGCTTGGAATACTTATGCTAAGGCAGAACGATTGCTTAGTTGTTAGAACTTCGCTCCTAACTCGCTTAACTGCTCTATGGCTTGTTATACTCCATTACTTGCATGAACTTCACGAAAACGGACATCGGAACTTATCGGCAAAGCTAGCACGCTTCCCAACACTAAGTGTGTGTTTGTGATTGTGAATGTGGGATGAATGGACTTCAAATCCGTAGCCCCCTTTTATAGGCAAAATTTTGGGCTCCGTTGCGTAGCGCGATGGTCATTTCCTTAGGCTATCGCGTAGCACGACGCCGCAATTGATGAAGTGATGCCACGTGTGGACATGTGGTTGGCGACGTGCCCTGATTACTTAACCCAGTCATCGCGTAACTCGATGCCCCCTTACTCTTGGATCGTCGCGTAGCGCGGCGCCTCCCGTTTTCTGATTTCTTGGGAAGCTGCATCGCGTAGCGGGACGAGAAAACCTGTTTGCCCATCGCGTAGCGCGATGGGTCTAAAAACCCAAAATTTTAATTTAACTCCTTTAAGTTTCAGAACTATCACTTTTGGTCCAAAATTGAACACGATATTCCTGAAATGTTACAAATATAACCGTAGGCTCGATTATATCTGGGAATAATTAATAACGAGTAACGATATCTACTGATGGATGCTGGGATTAACTCGTAGGGCAAGTGAGCTATTATGGTCTGAAACATAATAACAGACTTGCTTGTACGATGGAATTCGAGGAGAAGTCGCGGAACTTACTGATAGGTAAAAATGGCAACGTACGTGTATAAAGGTGATGTGGAGTATATATGTAACGTGCATACGTGTTTATCTGAACGAGGTATATGGATACGTGTACGTATGGTACTACCACTAATATTAAATCTCATCGTAACGAATATTATATTCGGTTATAATCACTATTAATTCCTATTCTAATTAAAATTATATCATACCAAAATTAATATTATATTTTATTATAATTAATATTATACCTGTTCATAACAAATAAAATATTTAATTTTTGTACTAATTAATAATATCCTTTACGCTGATCTAAGCTATCAAAAAACGTTCTTTTATGACTAACTGTTCACCAAAGGATATCGAGAACGGGTAGCTTTATGACAAATGAAGAACTAGTGTTGCTTGTGAATGAGAATACGACGATGCTTTAGCAAGTTTAAACTAAATTTGGGGATGTGGCAGAACCGCAAAGGGGCTTAATATACAAGGCCCGAGAACGAACCGTGAGAGGTGTGACCTATAGACAATAATTTCAAAAGAATATATATAATACTTTTCAGCCTGGATCTATCCTATTCTATACACTAGTTTTCAAATAGTGAACTAAACAGTTTTCCGTTCGTCTCTCTGCTTTCGCTTTTATAAAACAAACACTATTCCTAGGAAAGTACCTAGTGATGAGCCCGATTCATCAAACTATAAATAAGATAATTACCAAAACTGAGTTTTCAATTATAATATGACAAATCGTGACAACCAGTACATATAATATGGTAATGATATTTCAAAAAGAAATATTAATAATAATAATTTTCTTTACATATCATCAGTACAACTAACTCTGATGAACCTCCTTAACTAGCAAACTTTTCAAACCATCTATGAACGAGAACCTCCAACCTCTCCTATATTATTGCTATTCCAATTGGTTATTATAGGAGAGAAACCTTATGCTTACAAATTGATAACGTTCTTGACTGGAATGGGACATACCCCACCAGTGAATTACCACTTTTAGTAAACCCAGCATGATTGCGTATACCAAATGACCTAGCGAAGGAATATATTCTATATTTATATTTAACAACCTCTGAGGGTCTAGTGAAATATACGAGTGCATTCCTATTATAACATACTGATTAAACATATAGCAGCCAGATGCCTACATACGAGAGAGACCAGACAAAAATAATGACCCAATGAGGGGTTCGTACCGAGATAATTGTGGTGCAAGTGTGAACCGTTCATGATTGTATAATGTGTACTTGGATAGATAAGGATAGTACGATATTGTTGTATATAGCCTTCAATACCCCATGCAAGCATCTGGTAGTGTGCTATGTTGATATGGGTGATGAATTGGATATTTCATTACGAACACTAACCCTTATCGGGTTAAAATCACTTGTCATTAGGTGACAACTTTCAATATATATACAAACTTTGGCCTTTGTTAGGCACATTTACATACTATCCTTACAATGCAAACTCGGGAACAGATCCGTGTGATACACATGTGTTATTTGAAATACCTGATTGCTTGTTAATGTGATTCCTTTTGTGATTAGTTGCGTAAGTGAATTTTGTTAATTGTGGGATAACTGGGTATTGTTATAGAATCGCCCTGAAGAAAGTCAACACGTTGTCTCAGGCAGATGTAGCCGAGTTGATGGCTCAGCAACTACAAACAGTACGTCCGACTATAGCAGCACAATTCGCTGCCGGTATTAATACAACTATGAATACAAATCAAGTGCCGAACACTAACACGGTTGTGAATACTAATCCCCCGAAAAATACTAATATGGTCGCGAATACTATTTCGCCGCCTAATACTAATACGGTTGCAACCAATAATAAAATTGTCACGAATGATACTCCCCCACTGAACATTAATGCTACTACCAATACTAATTGTTTTGGTCAAAATTTAACAAAGGTAATTTCGTAACCAAATTAGTGAGTGAGTCGTGGTGCTTGGTTGAAATGAATGCAAAAATGCTAGAACATAAGGATTTGTTGCTAGGAAAAAACTCATTATCCTGAGGATAACAAGAAAAAAAGCCCGGGCGGTGAAAACTATCTCCACCAGTTTATTAATAATCAAAATCAGTTACAAGTGGTGGAGCTAATTGGATCGTTATTACATTGTACGAGTACTGCTGAGTCTCGAGTGTTATGAGTGTGTGTTAACTGATCCGAGTGAGCTCTATTTATACACAAATTCAGCTAACAATAATGCCTAAAAATCAGGAAATGGAAGACTAAACAAATATTAGCCGCTTTCCCCTATTTAGCACGTTCTTTGAAGTTGTTGGCGAGTGGCCCGATTCTTCGGGAGGTCATGGAGACGTTATAAGACCTGGTAAACAACAAATAAAAGCCATTGAACCGTTAGTTATATAGTATATTAAGGATACCTGTTTCTTCGGAGGATAATATATCCTTGAGTTATCCTAAATATATCGCTTGCCGAGGATACTAAAAATCCGAGCCCTAACAATTGTCACCAAAATTAACGGCTGTTAAAGTGAGATACAGCTGTTAATTTTTTTTTGAATTTTGAATTTTGAATTTCGACTCTTGGCTAGATCATGTGCACGTGTCAATCATCCGTGACCATGTCAGACCCTTGGATAACTCTATATTTATCTAGGATAAATAACTCATAGATCCATCTGATCATTTTCATAGGTAATCTTCTTGATTTCTTTAACTTTCATCTTCTATAATCATGAGTCCAAAGCTTCATGCTTCAGGCATTGAGGATTTTATCTCACAAAATCTTCTTGCAAGCCCCGTAAACGAAATATGCACCTTTAACAATACGGATATCGTGAACTTGCAATCAAAAGGGTGTCTTCGTACGGGAACAGTCTTCAGACCTTTCAATCCTTTAGTTTTATATGATCTTGTTTCCAAGACTTGGATCTGCTTCCGGTACTTTCCATTCAAAATCAGTTTTTCTTACCCATTCCCGGCCTTTACCACCGAGTTCTTCAATAAAACGGGTCTTAACTTCATCCAAACCATGCCCATGGTTTGGAGAACCTTATTCGTGCTGGAGAGGTTGATTACTGACCTTGCCCTAGATCTTTCCCTTTCCGAGTTAGCGTTCGTTTTTGATCTTCGAAGCCATGGCTCTTCTCGATACCTTCTAAAGACCAAGTCAGAGTGAACCCCTCTTGTTTTGAGGAACACTCAAAACAACGATCAATGGAAGAAACAATTCTTTTTCGTTAGGAGGGATTCTCTTCCTCACTCTGAAAATCTTCCATATCTTTGGGTTACCAAAAGTATTGAGGCCGTATGTTGATATGTCTTGAATTGATACATTTTGTCTTATTTCCTTGCAGCTTTGAAGTTCTTTGAAATCACTCCCCCAAGCAGAGAAACCGAGAGTAAATTGAACTCGTTCTATCTTATAAACGAGGAAGAGAGAGTCTTTCACTTTCAATCAAACTTTCAAGAACCACTCCCCTTGGTGGAATCTGACATGTCTGGTAAGAAGTAACAATATGTTAGTAATAATAGTTAAGAGTTTAGAGATACTGACCTCTAATCCAACAAGTAAGTCTACTGTTGCTTTTGTTCTTGAAGATATTGAGAATATGGTGTCAACCCACAGCTCCATCAAGAAAGAGGTTGTTTCAAGTTCCTTGCCTCGACCTGAGAGTAGCTGTGCAAAAAGTTCAAAGAAGAGGAAGAACCAGGAGACCAGTGATTCCATTCTCGTGCATGACATTGACTTCCACGAAGCTATGAACAAGACACAACAGGTATCCTTCTTTTTGTTGCGTATCCCTGTATCCTGAGGATAATAAATACTGAACATTTCTTATCCTGGCAGGGTCTCGAGTTTCTCTCTTCCAGGTTTGCTGCCTTGAGCCTAGAAATTCATGAAGCCCATACCCGCATTGTTGAATTAGTGAAGATCGGGACCTCTAAGACCAGTCTTCTTGATAAGAAGATTAAAGAGCTGGAAGATACGAAGCAAGAGCTCGCGCAAGCTAAAAAGGAACTGGTTCAAAAAGAGGCGGATTGCTTGGTGAGGATCCAAGAGGTTACGAAGGGGGCGATGAGGTCGCGGCTAAAGGAGGCCCAAGATGCTGGCATTGATACCCCTTTCTGGGATGTAGCAGCATGGAAGAAGGTGCTGGCGGAGTTAAATTGAGAAAGTGTGGAGGAGCGGGGACCAAGTGGAGTGGAGAAGGCAGCTGACGAGGTTGTGAAGATGACGACTGGCGAGGTGGCGAAGGCTTCTGGTGATGGTGATCAATTGGGCGATGAAGGTAATAAAGACAAGGCCTGAGCCCAATTTTCAAGGTTGTTTGCTTGTGGTTTGTGATGGTTTGTGGTATGTTGAACAATTTGAACTTGTGTTTTGAACAATTTGTGTTTAGGATAATGGGAACATGGTTGGAGGGATCTTGGTTTCAAGATGAAACCTGTGTTATCCTGGATTTTAGACATCTAGTAGTGCCTGGGTGGAAGGGTCTTCCACTTGTTAAGAATGAAACCCGGGCATTGCCTTTTATTTTCATGCACCTGTGGTTAGTAATAACATAATCTTTTGGCTTTTACATTGTGTGTTGTTTGCGTTATTTTTTAGAAAAATTATCTTGTTAGGTTTCAATTGCAACAAGTCTATAATAGTTTTAACCTTATCCATGATATATCCTAAGAATAATGTATCCAAAAAATACGTTTCCAGGACTTATTAAAAGTATATGGAAAACATATCCTTAAGACTGATTGTAGGTAGCAAAACATCCTAAGTATAACATATCCAGAAAATATATGTTTAAAATTTTTTTAAGTGAGACTTGACACCAAAACATCCGAAAGACCATATTTCAAATAAAATATAAAGGGAAATTTAGGTATAAAAGTGTACCTTTGTAATATATATTAATTTAACGAACTTGTACATGATGTCCCCAACTGTTATCTTTTTGTGCATCATTCTTTCAGAATTTGTGCTATTAGAATTAACCAAGTAACACCTTCTAGGCTTAGTGACTTGGTCAGTCTTTGATCTATCAAGACAAAGTTAGATAATTCTGGCGATAAAGCCCATTTACTGGCGATAAAGCCTCTTTGCTGGCGATAAAGCCTTTTTACTAGCGATAAAGCCTTTACTTGAGAGGCACGAAAATGCCTAAACCTTAGATAAAACTGGGGAAAGTCCCAAACATGAGCGACATGAAAATGCCGAAACCTTAGATAACATGAAAATGTTATAAACCTTAGTAACGTATGTATGACACGTCTGCCACTTATATTGAGGATCCGATCTATAGCCAACAACAACCGGATTATCAACTGGTCTGGTCCGGCTGCCTCGAACTATAGTCGAACATCGTGCGCTCCAGGCGGGGTGTTACCCAATTCGTTAGAAAGGTTAAGACCTTTAAACCTTCGTAGATATCAAGGATATCTTATTCGTGTGGGAGGTGATCAGCTTCTAACTGTTGTCAAGATAACGTATCCTTAGGATATCTACAAAACACTGAATTCTAAATGAGGGGTGGGTGTTAGCTTGGTAACACGCCTCCGATGCTTAAGTCAGTAAACTTGATGAAGAGATAATAAAGTTCAAACATGTAAAAATTTAAAGATAGGTTAGTTAACATACCTTTATCCTAAAATGTTAAGGATACGAGCATACCGGTTGAGGATACTAACAAAAATATGCCTTTAAGATGAATAGCATTCCAAGCTCTTGGTAAAGGAATACCTTCCATAATTACCAACTTATAGGCCCCTTTACCTGCTTCTGCATCGATCAAGTAAGGACCTTCCCACTTTGGAGCTAGCTTTCCATCTGCTGGGTTAGTGGTATTCTAGAATGCCTTTCTTAACACCATATCTCCCACTTGAAATCTTCGAATTTGAATGTTTTTGTTGTAGGACTTGGTCATTCTTTGTTGATAGGCAGCCATTCTGATTTTGACAAGGTCTATGAGTTCATCAATAGTGTCTAGGTCTTCAGTAAGGCTTTGGTTGTTGGACTCAGTATCTTGGATACTGGTTCTTGCTGTGGGGATCACCATCTTTGTAGGGATAACAGCCTCGGCTCCAAACACCAAAGAAAAAGGTGTTTGACCCGTTGCATTTTTTGAAGTTTTCCTATAAGCCCATAGAACGAATGGTAGTTCTTCAGCCCATTTTCCCTTCTTGGATCCCAACTTCTTCTTTAAGTTGTTGACGATGATCTTATTACTTGACTCTGCTTGACCATTGGCTTGGGGGTGTACTGGTTTTGATGTTACCATCTTGATTCCCTAACTCTCAAAAAAGTTGCTTGTCCTGCTACCGATGAACTGTGAACCTTTATCACAAATGATCTCCGCCGGAATATCAAATCTTGTTAGGATATTGTGCTTGATAAATGAGATCACATCCTTTTCTTTAACTTGGCCAAACGCTTTGGCCTCGATCCACTTGAAGAAGTAATCTGTCATGGCCAGCATAAAGACTTTTCCACCAGGAGCCTTGGGCAGCTTTCCCACAATATCCATTCCCCATTTCATAAATGGCCACGGGGATATGATAGAATGTAGTGGTTTAGCTGGTTGATGCAAGATGTTGCTATGCCTTTGACAAGCATCACACTTCCTGGAGAAGTTCATTGCATCCTTTTTCATGGTTGGCCAGAAGTAACCTATCCTCAGTATCTTGGATACTAAGGCTCTGCCCCCAGTGTGGTTTCTGAAATCACCTTCATGTATGTCTTTGAGGACTTCTTGTACTTCATGGTGTTTCAAGCACCTCAAGTATGGACCTGCAAGTGATTTTCTATACAAAATATCATTTAGGATAATATACTGGGTTACCTTCATTCGAAAAGTTCTGGGATTTTCTCCTTCTGGGATCTCGTTATCCTGAAGATACCGTATTATAGGACGGGTCCAGGATACTGGATCGTCATCAGGTTTTGAAGTCTCCATGACTTCGTCGTTCTTTTTTGTTGCTAGGGTCAAGATATGCACGATGGGTATCTTGATGTCATCTGGTATCTTGAGAGCTGATGCTAAATTCGCTAAGGCATCTACTTCAGCGTTCTCTTCTCTTGGTACATGTACTATATCAAACGTCTCGAAACACATAGCTAACTGCTTAACTATTTCAAAATATTTTGCTAAGTTTTCTGCATTGACTGCATAAGAGCCATTAAAATGGTTAGCTAACAATAAGGTATCAACATAAACCTAAAGATACCTGACCTTCATATCCTTAGCTAATTGTAAGCCTGCTATCAAGGCTTCATACTCAGCCTCATTATTAGTAGCCTGAAATTCACAAGATATAGATAGAGGTATAATGTCCCCCCTATGGCGATTTTAGCAGGATACCTAGACCTGTTCCTCTTATGTTGGAGGCTCCATCTGTATGTAAGGTCCAATTCTCCTTGACGTCCAATTGTTGAACCACTTCTTTACTTCTTCAAGGATATTCTGGCTATAATCAGCCACAAAGTCGGCAAGTGCCTGAGATTTGATGGCTGTTCTTGGTTCATACACAATATCGTATGTAATAAGTTTTACAGCCCACTTTGCCATCTTACATGACGTTTCTGGTTTTCTCTAAACAGCTTTAATAGGATAGTTAGTCTTTACATGAATAGCATGAGTTTCAAAATAATGTTTCAATTTAGTAGAGGCCATTATAAGTGCCAAAATTAACTTTTAAAGATAAGAATATCTGGATTCAGCATCTAGTAGACTTTTACTTACATAATATATCGGGTGTTGTTGACCTTCATGATCTTTGACTAGGATAACACTTATTGCACTCCCTGAAATAGCAAAGTACAAAGATAGTGGTTCACCATCAACTGGCTTCATCAGGATTGGTGCTGAGGATAAGTGTTTTGGTTAAAAATCGGGCTAAGGATCAGTGAACCAAATTCGTATGTGAGGATTGGTTCTAGTATGAATTAATGTGATCAAAGTAACAGTTATAAACGATGAATACAGAGATTTATACGAGGAAAAGCCCTTGATAACTAGTATCCCGCTAGCACAAAAACCTTGGGTAGTGAAAACTATCACTACCAATTATATTGACCTTGAAAGCCTTACAAATGGTGGAATAATAGCGGATCGTGAATACAAGTGTTTACTATGAAGTCTCAATGCTAAAGTGTTGTGTGTGTATCAGCTATAATTCATATATTAAGTACAGAAAATTCTAACGGCTACTAACTAAACTCCTATTAATCCAGCCACGTTCGTTTACTCTTTCTTCTTGACCGGTTTGGAACATGGACGAGAAGGCAAGACCTAGTAAAATATCCCATCCGTAAAAATAGGAATTCCAGTAACCACGTGTGTTACCTGCATAAAACAGATTAGAATATAACTGAAGTGAATTGTTGAGGATCGTTAATCCATTGAGGATCCTCAGTTCTAGAAACAGATATCCCATATAACTGATTTAGAAGGATCAAGAATCCTGGTCCCAACAATTGCCCACAAACATGACAGTTGTGAATGGATAACAGCTGCCATGTTTATCCCAATAAAGATATATCACAACCTCGATCCGAATTAGATGTAACCTTTGCCTGCCACCATATAATTAAGCCTACTAAATAAAGTAGAACTCTTATATCTCCCTTCTTCATCGGATTATAAGTTTATTTCTGGCATCATTATCATGTATCCTTCTCTTCCCCTTTATTATTGTCTTCTTCATCTTACCATCACAAGGCCTAAAAGAAACCAAAGTGTTACCTTCAGTTCCTACCCAGGGAGATCATCCTTGAACCTCAGAGTCAAAACCTTCTCAAGGACCCAACCTCTGAGATTTGTAAATTTACCGACGAGGAAATTCGTAGCATTTCCGGCTGCTTTACCGAGGGCACGGTATTCAGACCTTATGATTCCCAAATAAAAAGTGACCATGTTTCATCGGATTGGGTCTGCTTTCCGGCTCTTCCATTTCTCCTAGGTTTTTCATATCTGTTTCCCGATCTTACCAATAGCTTCTTTTCTTTTACCTGCATCACCTATATCCAGGCTATGCCGATGATGTGGCGAACTCTTCATACTCTCAAAAGGTCAATAGTAGATCAGAACCTTGATTTCAACCTCCCAGCCCTTTCTTGCCTATACAGCCTTGTTACTCACGGTTCCAGCAGACTCCTCTTCAAGAGTAAACCTTTTCAACCTCTTCCGATTAGCAAGACCACCCATAATGATTAGAGTTGGAAGAACTAATTCTTTTTTGTCTTAAGAGATACTATTCCAAACGGGAATTCATTACCAACTCGCTGGATCCTGAGGGGTAGGATAGTGGATCCAGGTGATAGGTGATCCTTATTTTGTTCTCTGTCTGACTATAGGTTTGTTGTTTCTTGTGCAGTGTCCAACTTTCAGATCTTTCCGCTGACCCAAACGATGTTGAAAAGGCAAAGGTGTTCCTGTCGCTGGATCCTTTTGACAAGACCTTCAAGACAGTTACTAAAGAGGTAAGCAATTAAGACGAGAATACTGCCAGTTCCTCATAAACAATGTCAAGTTAGTTAGAATTGATTCATTGATTATCAATGAAAATAAAGAAAAACATTAGACTATGAGAAACTTATCTTTTTTTTTCTATTTTGGGCAGGTGCACAGAAGTCTTCATCCAAACCTTCCAAGAATTTACTAGGTCAATTCCAATTGGAGGATGTTGATAGTCTCATCTCTTCTCGCTCCTCTGAGAAGAAACCCATGAAAAGTTCTAGCCTTGCACCTCCAAAAACTATGACTACTCGTTCCAAGGCCAGCATGAAGAGAAAAAGGGACCCTAATGTGGAAGTCCACAGTGTCCAGGATGTGTTCGATCAGCTTCCGGAGGTAAGCATCCTTTGTCCATAACGCCCTTTAATTTTAGGTTTAAACATTTAAAGCATGTAAAGTATGTATAATTCTCAGGATTTAACTGACATTTCTCAGAAACCTTCTTGTCATCCCAGTACGTTAAATCATATAACTTTTCTTTCTAGTTGCCATATCATTCAACTTGGACGGGCTAGGATGAAATATTTATATTATAACACAAAACATAAAACCCTAACCCCCCACCCCATTCCCTTGTCCGATCGGCGCAAAAACAGCCACCCCCACCCTCCGATTTTCCTTTTTGCAGCCGAGGTTTGAGCGTAAAACTTCAATTGAAGGTTAGTACTATGTCCCTACAAGTCTTTTACACCTTATTTGATCTTTATAACACGCGTATTGATCGATAAACGGCTTGTTTTAGGTTAATCGGGTGGCTGTCCAATTGAGCGGTTTCGGGACTGTTTTGATTGATGTTTTCACACCAAAAACTACCTAGGTATGTCTAGTATAACATACTTTAAAATCATGTTCATTGGTGTTCGTTTGATTGGTCAACTAGTTGTAGTTTGAAAGATTGTTTTCGGTTGACTAGAATGGTAGATTGTTGCGTTTAACGCGAGGGATGGAGTAAGTGAAAACCAATTCAGTTTGGATAGCTTCGGTTTAATATACGGGTTGTTGAAAAATAATTTTTATAAGTATTGGGGCTGAATTGGTTGTCGGTTACTCAAACGGGTCGGTACAACGCGCATTTGCGTTTATTGAATAGTTGGTTTCGTTGTACTTGCGAGTTACCGACCAATTTGACTCGTGTAGCGTCGTGTTGACTTTTTGGCTGTGAATTTATCATATTTGGTCCACACGAGGCTGAGTTGGATGTTAATTGCCTAAACGACTCTTAAACATGCGTGTTAGTATCACCTAGTGCTTCCGGGGGTAATTTGGGAGTTCTTTACTCCTGGGAGTATCTGTGGGTCGTGTTGGTAAACTTAAGGCCCTGGGGGCTGTTATGATTGAGTTTGATGAGGTCGAGCCTCCAGGTAACTCGAACCATGTTAGAACGTCTCGTAGGATAAACGAGTTCTTTCGATGTCATTTGTGATGATTTTATGTTTACCGGCAGGCGTTTGAGTTTCGGGATACTTAGGGTTCTCTAGCTTGTGGTGAATTCGTGCCTTGTGTCAGGTGAGTTCATGATGCCCCTTTTTACTCTTTTTAAGTTTTTGGGCTAGCATGCACACCTAAGCGATTTTGCTTGATGAACCGTTAAACTATTTTGTATAGGCTTACTTGTATAGGGTAGGCCTTGGGATGATATTATGGTATGTTTGTATGTATTATTGTATGGCCGATAATTGGCGATGTTTATTAGTCGTTATCAAATAAGAATGTTTACGTATGCATACTTTGTGTTTGCATACGTTGGATGAGATGTTACGTGTTTGGGTTGTACGTGTGCTCGACTCTGATGTTATTACTTGGATGATATATATCTAGGGATGTATTTATAAGGATGTTTATATATATAGGTATATATATATATATATAGGTATATTTATATATATAGGTATATATATATATATATATATATAATGATGATTACTTATTGTTGATGACGGCCAAACTGTTATATCCCGTTTATTTTTAAAATAAATCTCTTGGAATGACTATTATGATTATTATTATGAATGTTAATTAATAAAACTTGAACTCACTCAGCTCAAGCTGACTTTGTGTGCATGTTAGTGTGAGTTTCAGGTTAGGAGGTGGATGCATTATCGCTTGGACGTGCATGAAGCTACTTAGATGGGGAGGGCATGCTTAGTCGGAAGTTTTAATAATAATAAAAATTTTTCTTTTAACGTTTTATTAAATACATTTCAATTTGGTTTTGGGAATAATTCCCGGGTTTTGGGAACTTGTTTTATTAATTATGATTTTCCGTTGAATTATACTCTGAATTGGTTATTTTAATAGAATGAACTGTTTTTGAGTTTAAGTATCTTTATAAGTATTTTGGATGAATACCAACTATAGGAATCCTGGGATTCGGGGTCTTACAAGTTGGTATCAGAGCCATGGTTCGAGGGATCCGAGCATCCCCGAATGCTTGGACTCGAACTGTAAGGGAAAATACTTGTATGCCCACCGCAAGTAGCTGCACGCCAAGAGGTAACTTTAATTGTTAGTCATTCCTTCGAATTTTAAAGTTTCCAGTATGTGATTAACTGTCTAACTGTTAGATAGAAGTCTAACGAGGTTAGGGGCAGGGGGTGATTAGGACGGGCGGGTAAAGTAAACGACTAATTACACTTGATCAACGTCATTAGCAGTTTACCCTTACCTTACATGTTCTAAATTCCACTTGTACTTGACCGTGTTAAAATTCTGTCTTTGTAGGGATAAGTCATGGTTAATACTAGAGCAGCTAAGAGAGGTGGTCCTAGTGTTCGTGGTCGTGGTCGTAAGCCACGTGCCAAAGCTGTGAATGAGATTCCTACTCCCCAGCAGAAGGAAACCCTGATTCATGAGGAGGGGGATAATCCTGCCTTAGATCCTGCTATGCGCGTGACTATTGCGGATGAGGTTTACCAGGTGCTCCATAGCGCCATTCCCAAGATCGTTGCTGAGGCCGTTAGGGCCATGGAGGAGTCTTTGGTTGGTAAGAGTTCGGGTAAGGAAAGGAAGGGTAAGTAGACGCAGGTTGATGAGGAGGAGGAGGTGTATGTACCAAGTGCGGATGAAGAAGAGGTTCGTGCTATTAGTGTATCTACTCGGGGTTGATCATATGGAGACTTCAAGAAGTGTGACCCTCCTTCTTTCGATGGTACTAAGGATGCTTTGGCAACACATCAGTGGGTGAGGGAGATGGAGGCCGTTCTGAGAGTTAGTAAATGTAAGGAGGGTGACATAGTGACTTATGCAACTGCCTCTTTTCGTTCTGAGGCACTGTGTTGGTGGGATAACTTGCCGCACGCTATGGGTGATTGTTCGATTAGGAGGATGACGTGGGATGAGTTGAAGAAATTGGTTCTGGATTAGTTTTGTCCTCCACATGAATTGGATAAAATTGAACAGGAATTCTTGACCCTGGAGGCGGGTAGTATGAAGCATCGGGAGTATACCACAAAGTTTAACAACATGGCTGTTTATGTCCTGATTTGGTTACTCCCGAAGCCAAGAGGATTAAAACTTATGTGAAGGGGCTTCCGGCAGATATTCGTAGGGGTGTGGTGACCACCGAAATGAACTCTTTTCACTCGGTGGTTACCCTAGCAGGTACATTGTATGATCAGAGGGAGAAGTTACCGCCGACCGAGACTAGGAAGACATGGAACTCAAATTCGTACGGTAAGCGGCCCGGGGGAAACAATTTTAATTCGTCTGAGAAGAGGGTAAAGACTGAGACTTCTGAGTTTAAGAGGGATGCGGCGTTTGGTAATTGCAAGAAGTGCGGGAAACTGCACAAGGGAGAATGTAAGATTGGGTCTGGCTCCTGTTTTCGATGTGATAAGGTTGGACACCCCCGTTTCGAGTGTCCGACGTTGACTTGTTTTTGCTGTAAGGGTGCCGGTTACTTGGCATTAAACTGTCCTACCAGCAAGGCAGGGGGGTCCGGTCATGGGACTTCGTCGAGGGGGGAAGTGGAAGAGAAGCCAAAGGCCAGGGCGAGGCCTTCAACATCTCCAAGAGAGAGGCGAAGGATGATGCGGACATTGTTTCAGGTACCTTTTTACTAGATGAATTACATGCATCGGTCTTATTTGATTCGGGTGCCAGTAGAAGTTTTGTGTCTACCGCTTTCTGTTCCTTGTTGAATAAATTACCCGAGCGCGTAGTCGATGTGTTTGTGGTTGAGGTTGCCGTAGGAAAGTCCGTTTCCATGTCTAGTGCTATTCAGGATTGTTCCATCGAGTTGTCTGGATATAGATTTCAGGTGCGGCTGTACTTGATGCCGCTTGGTTGTTATGATTTGGTGCTTGGAATGGATTGGCTCGCAAGTGTTGATGCTCAGATCGTTTGTGGTCAAAAACTTGTACGTCTAAGGGCCCCGGATGGGACCCAAATTACGGTCTTCAGTGATCGGAATGGTGCGACGCCACATATCATATCTATGCTTAAGGCGGAAAAACTGATGCAGCGGGGGTGCGGGGCGTATCTGGCGTATGCTATAAACGTGAAAACCGAGGTGGCTACCGTCGGTGATGTTCCTATTGTTCGGGATTTCCCAGATGTATTTCCAGATGATTTATCAGATGTGCCACCAGATCGCGAGGTCGAGTTCCAGATAGACCTTGTGCCGGGTGCAAAACCCGTTGCTCTAGCCCCTTACCGTCTAGCGCCGAATGAAATGAAAGAACTTATGGCTCAGTTGGAAGACTTGCTCGACAAGGGCTTCATTCGACCGAGCATCTCACCTTGGGGTGCTCCGTTCCTGTTCGTTAAGAAGAAGGACGGTAGCATGCGGATGTGCATTGACTCCCACGAATTGAATAAACTCACTGTGAAGAATCGGTACCCTCTACTAAGGATCGACGACTTATTTGATCACCTCCAAGGAGCTAGTTGATTCTCTAAGATCGACCATAGGTCCGGGTATCATCAGTTGCAAATTCGTGAGGAAGATATCCCTAAGACTGCCTTCCGCACTCGTTATGGACATTATTAATTCCTCGTGATGTCCTTCGGTTTGACCAACGCACCGGTTGCGTTCATGGATCTTATTAACCGGGTGTGTAAGCCGATGCTCGATCGTTAGGTTATTGTGTTCATCGACGACATTCTTGTGTATTCCAAAAGTGAATCCGATCACGCCGGTCATCTCACAGAAGTTTTAGAAGCTCTACGAAAGAACAAGTTGTACGCGAAATTTTCTAATTGATCTTTTTGGTTACGTGAGGTTCAGTTCTTGGGTCATGTTATTAACCCGAGTGGTATTTTAGTTTACCTTGAAAAAGTTTAAGCCGTAAATCAATGGGAATCTCCTAAGTCTCTGTCTGAAATTCGTAGTTTTCTGGGCTTGGGCTTGGCGGGGTATTACCGCCGCTTCATTCCCGACTTTTCGAAAATTGCTCCGTCATTAACTAAGTTGACCAAGAAGAGTGTTAACTTTGTTTGGGGTACTGAGCAGGAGGAGGCTTTTCTCTAATTAAAGAACAGATTGATGCATGCTCCGATTTTAGCATTACCCGATGGCACTAACGATCTGGTTGTTTATTCTGATGCCTCTTACCAGGGCCTTGGGTGTGTTCTGATGCAGCGAGGCCGAGTCATCGCTTATGCCTCACGGCAGTTAAAGACTCAAGGGGCGAATTATCCTACTCACGACTGGCGGCGTTTGTGTTCACACTTAAGTTGTGGAGGCATTATTTGTACGGTTTTCCTTGCGTTATCTATATCGATTATAAGTGCTTAAAGTATTTCTTGGAATAAAAGGAACTGAATATGCGACAGCGACGATGGTTGGAGTTGATAAAGGATTATGATCTGGAGATTATGTACCATCCCGGTAAGGCTAACGTGGTAGCCGACGCGTTGAGCCGGAAGGAGAGACCGAAACCTATTCGTGTAAAATCTTATCAACTTATTCTTAAACCCGATATTTTGAGACGGATAGCCAACATTCAGAATGAAGCTTTATAGGTGGAATGGATTATGTCAGAGCGTATTTGGGGTCAAGAAAAATTGTTGGAAGATGTCGGTGATGGGGTGAAGTATAAGGATATACGTTTATGGGTACCAAGGTATGGGGAATTCAGGGGTAAAATTTGGATGAAGCACACAAGTCGCGCTATTCCATTCATCCGGGCGCGACCAAGATGTACCAGGACCTGGAGAAAAATTATTAGTGGCCTGTGATCAAGTATGAGGTGGCTCAGTACGTGAGTAAGTGTTTGACGTGTCTGCAAGTTAAGGCCGGGCACCAGAAGCCTTTCGGGAAACTTCAACCCTTCGAAATAACTGAGTGGAAGTGAGAGCATCTTACGATGGATTTTGTGACTAAATTGCCTCGTACTCGTAGGGCAGTTATGACACCATGTGGGTAATCGTTGATAGGCTGACCAAGAGCGCTCATTTCTTGCCGATTCGACAGACTTTTAATTATGAGCAGCTGGCCGAAGTGTTTATTCATGAGATCATTTATAGGCACGAGGTGCCGGTATCTGTTGTTTCGGATTGGGATACGCGTTTTACCTCCAGGTTTTGGAAGAAGTTTCATGAGGAGATGGGTACCAAACTTCTCATCAATATCGCTTATCACCCGCAAACGGATGGTCAGTCCGAGAGGACCATTCAGACTCTTAAGGATATGTTGCGGGCTTGTGTTATCGATTTTGGGGGTAGTTGGGATCGTCACTTACCGTTAGTCGAGTTCTCTTATAATAACAGTTACCACGCCACGATTGGGATGCCACCGTTTGAGATGTTGTATGGTAGGAGGTGTAGGACTCCAGTCTGTTGGGGTTCCATTGGTCAGAAACAGTAGGGTAGTTTAGAGGTTGTTGAGGGTACGACTGAGAAGCTCGATAAGATTAAGGCTTATATGAAGGCTGGTCAAGATCGTCAAAAGTCTTACGCGGATAAAAGGCGAAGACCTATTTCTTTGAGGCTGGGGATCGGGTTATGTTGAAAGTTTCACCTTGGAAGGGTATTATTCGTTTTCGTAAGAGGGGGAAGCTTAGTCCGAGGTTCATTGGTCCGTTCCATATATTGTCCCGTGTTGGTGAAGTAGTGTATAGGCTTGAATTGCCCAATGAGCTCGCGGGGATTCATCCTACTTTCCATGTGTCCCGTTTGAGGAAATGTTTAGCAGATGAGGAGGCCCATGTGCCTCTTGATGATATTGAGCTTGATAGTAAGCAGAACTACGTTGAAGAACCTATCGCTATTCTTGACCGTCAGGAAAGGCGTTTGAGGAATAAAGTGGTTAGGCAGGTGAAGGTGCAGCGGAGGCACCGTAGGGGTTCCGAGGCTACTTGGGAGTCCGAACATGATATGATGAAACTCTATCCGCAGTTGTTCAAGGTTAGTTCTATGTTCCCTCATGTCTTTTACACCTTATTTGGTCATAATAACCCGCTTATTGAACGTTAAATCGCGTGTTGTAGACTTGTCGGGTCGCTGTCAATTCTAACATTTTCGGGACTGTTTTGGTTGAGATTTTTGCACCAAAAACTTCCTAGGTATGTCTAGTATAACATACTTTAAAATCATGTTCATTGGTGTTCGTTTGATTGGTCAACTAGTTGTAGTTTGAAAGATTTTTTTCGGTTGACTAAAATGGTAGATTGTTGTGTTTAACGCGAGGGATGGAGTAAGTGAAGACCAATTCTGTTTGGATAGCTATGGTTTCATATACCGGCTGTTGAAAAATGAATTTTATAAGTATTGGGGCTGAATTGGTTGTCGGTTACTCAAACGGGTCGGTACAACGCGCATTTGCGTTTATTGAATAGTTGGTGCGTTGTACTTGTGAGTTACCGACCCATTTGACTCGTGTAACGTCATGTGGACTTGTTGGCTGTGAATTTATCATATTGGGTCCACACGGGGCTGAGTTGGATGTTAATTGCCTAAACGACTCTTAAACTCGCGTGTTAGTATCACCTAGTGCTTCCGGGGGTAATTTGGGAATTCTTTACTCCCGGGAGTATCTGTGGGTCGTATTGGTAAACTTAAGGCCCTGGGGGCTGTTATGATTGAGTTTGATGAGGTCGAGGCTCTAGGTAACTCGAACCATGTTAGAACGTCTCGTAGGATAAACGAGTCATTTCGATGTCATTTGTGATGATTGTATGTTTACCGGCAGGCGTTTGTGTTTCGGGGATACTTAGGGTTCTCTAGCTTGTGGTGAATTCGTGCCTTGTGTCAGATGAGTTCATGATGCCCCTTTTTACTCTTTTTTAGTTTTGGGGCTAGCATGCACACCTAAGCGATTTTGCTTGATGAACCGTTAAACTCTTTTGTATAGGCTTACTTGTATAGGGTAGGCCTTGGGATGATATTATGGTATGTTTGTATGTATTATTGTATGGCCGATAATTGGCGATGTTTATTAGTCGTTATCGACTAAGGATGTTTACGTATGCCTACTTTGAGTTTGCATACGTTGGATGAGATGTTACGTGTTTGGGTTGTACGTGTGCTCGACCCTGATGTTATTACTTGGATGATATATATATGAATGCATTTATAAGGATGTTTATATATATAGGTATATATATATATATATAATGATGATTACTTATTGTTGATGACGGCCTAACTGTTATATCCCGTTTATTTTAAAAATAACTCTTATAGATGGTAATTAATAAAACTTGAACTCACTCAGCTCAAGCTGACTTTGTGTGCATGTTAATGTGAGTTTCAGGTTAGGAGGTGGATTCATTATCGCTTGGACGTGCACGAAGCTACTTGGACGGTGGAGGGCGTGCTTAGTCGAAAGTTTTAATAATAATAATAAACATTTTTTATTTGACGTTTTATTAAATACATTTCAATTTGGTTTTGGGCATAATTCCCGGGTTTTGTGAACTTGTTTTATTAATTATGATTTTTCGCTGAATTATACTCTGAATTGGTAATTTTAATGGAATGAATTGTTTTTGAGTTTAAGTATCTTTGTAAGTATTTTGGATGAATACCAACTGTAGAAATCCCGGGATTCGGGGTCTTACAGATCGTTAAGACAATTATTAAAGGTGGTTAGGGTGGACAGATCCTTAGATTTATGGGGATGAAGCCTTAACCGCCTTTGTCTTTTAAATTTCTGCATGAACTTTGACATAGTTTGATCCGGGTGGATGGTCCACGTTTTGCTGGTGAAGCCCGGATCACCTTTTTATCTTGCTTATAATAATATAACTCTTTTGATTTCAGCTTTATAATTTGTGTCACTAGGATAGAGGATTCTCAATCCTTAGAACTTTTCTCTTCATGATATTTACCTGTTAAACTAAATCATCAAAAGAGAACATAATAGTTAGCAAAGCTGGATTCAAATCCAACTATCTTGGGGACAAGCCCAATAAAACGTGGGGACAAGCCCAATAAATACGAGCGACGAGCCGATCCTTGGCGTTGGCCCAATTGTACGTGGTGACGAGCCTACCCCGACGTTGACCTTAACTTGTGTATATGGTACATCTACTATTTATTTCGTAGGATCCAAGATATGATTTTTAGCCATGAAATTGTCAGCCACGTATAGTGTACTGGTCCCACAGCCTCCAATCATACCTGGATAATCGTGCGCTCCAGGCGAGGGTGTGGAAACCCTAATTCGGGAGATAAGGCCAACTCGTTTTTTCCTTATAAACCTAGCGACAAGGCCGATAAAACTTAGGAGAGAGTTGGCTAACCCGTTTTTTCCAATTGAGGGCCCGATTGCTCGGCATTTCTGCAACTTGACATATTTGACAAAACAAGAATCTAACATAATAAACATAAAGTAAAATTTGACCAAGTAATGGACAGAAGTAATTGACTAGGATCCAGGATCCTGATCAACAAAAATACTTTTTTAGGTGAATCGCATTACAAGCCCTTGGGAGCATGTCACCTTCCATATTCATCAAACGATATGCCCCCTTTCCAGCTTCGGCTTCAATCAAATAAGGGCCTTCCCAATTTGGTGCTAACTTCCCATTAGCGGGGTTAGTTATATTTTGGAACGCCTTTCGAAGAACTAAATCCCCGACTTGAAATCTTCTGATTCTTATATTTTTGTTGTATGTACCGGCTATCTTTTGTTGGTAGGTGGCCATCCCGAATCTTGCTTGATCTCTAAGTTCTTCTACAGTATCCAGGTCTTGGACGAGATTCTCGTTGTTAGTCTGAGGATCACGAATGCTTGTTCTGGCTGTTGGATACACCATTTCAGTAGGAATCACTGCCTCAGCTCCAAAGACTAATGAGAACGGTTTCTGTCCTGTGGCATTCTTTGGAGTTGTCCTATCTGCTCAAAGCACATAGGGTAGTTCTTCAGCCCATTTACCTTTCTTCGCTCCAAGCTTTTTCTTCAGGTTGTTGATGATGATTTTGTTGCTTGATTATGGTTGGCCATTTGCTTGTGAATGGACTGGTGTTGAAGTGATCTTCTTGATTCCCCAGCTATCACAAAAGTTAGTAGTTCTTTTCCCAATAAATTGGGAACCATTATCACAAATAATTTCAGAAGGGATTCCAAATCTAGTAATAATGTTACGTTTGATATAACTTCGTTTTCCCTAGCTTGAGGAAAAGCCTCATCTTCGATCCATTTAGAGAAATAATCTATCATTGCTAACATGAAGACTTTTCCCCCTGGAGCTGTAGGAAGCTTACCCACTATATCCATTCCCCATTTCATGAAATGCCAGGAAGAGATGATGGGATATAAGGGTTCTGCCGGTTGATGTAGACTGTTGCCATGCCTCTGACAGGCATCGTATTTCCTAGAATACTCCATAGCATCCTTTTTCATAGTAGGCCAGAAGTATCCAGTTCTTAGAATCCTGGAGAATAATGCTCTGCCCTCTGTATGGTTGCCACAGTCTCCTTCATGGAAATCCTTCAGCACTTCTTGGATCTCAGATCCTTCGATGAATCTTAAATATGGACCTGCAAGGGGTTTTTTATACATCATATTATGTACAATAGTATATTGTGATACCTTGGCCCTAAAAGCTTTGGGGTTCTCTTCTTTTGGGATTTCTCCATCTTGAATATACTTCACTATCGGGTGGTTCAGGATGAATGATCAAGAGGATGATCCTTAGAATCCATGTGTAGATTCCCATCTATTTCCATTGCTTGGCATTCCTTAATTGCAGGGGATAGAACGTGGATGATAGGGATTTTTATGTTCTCTAGAAGCTTTAAGGCTGAAGCTAGGTTTGCTAAGGCATCAGCCCCAGCATTTTCTTCTCTTGGTACTTGCGTAATTGTAAAATAATCGAAGGATCCTACAAGATCCTTTACTATATCTAAATATTTAATTAATTTCCCACATTTGACTGCATATGAGCCATTAAAGTGATTAGCAATTAGTAATGAATCCACAAAAATTTGAAGATATTTGATTCTCATACCTTTGGCTAGTTGTATACCTGCAATGAGTGCTTCATATTCTACCTCGTTGTTAGTGGCTTGGAATTCACAAGATATCGAATGGGGTAGTATGTCCCCCTATGGCGATTTTAGTAGTATTCCCAATCCTGTTCCTTTGACATTTAAGGCTCCATCAGTGAAGAGTGTCCAAGGATCCTTGGTCTCTTTAAGTTGTTGAATTTCAAGATTGGTTTGTTCTTCTAAATCGCTACTGAAATCCGCCACAAAGTCCGCTAGTGCCTGTGACTTGATTGCATTTCTAGGCTCATATTGAATATCATATGCACTTAATTTTACAGCCCATTTGGCCATTCTACCCGACATTTCCGGTTTTCTAAGGACATTTTTTATGGGATAATTAGTTTTTACAACAATAGTATGAGTCTCAAAATAATGTCTTAATTTAGTTGAAGCCATGATTAGAGCAAGAATAAGTTTTTCTAGGTGAGAGTACCTGGACTCGTGTAAGGCCCCGCACCCCGGGAACCCCACAGTTGGTATTCATACAAAACACTTATTAAAATAATTAAACTTGAAAACAGTTTCTTCCATTAAAACAAACGCCTCAGAGTGTAAATTCAGCGGAAAACATAAATCGTAAGATAAGTTCCCTAAAACCCGGGAATTTTGCCCAAAACCAATTTTAATGTAATGCATAAAACTATTTAAAATCAAATTGTTCAAAGTACATTCTTCTATCCACGTATGCCCTTCACCGTCCAAGTAGCTTTGTGCACGTCCAAGCAATAATGCATCCTCTTCCTAACCTGAAACTCACACTAACATGCACACAAAGTCAGCTTGAGCTGAGTGAGTTCAAGTTTTTAAGTAAATATCATCAATAATAACAAATATGGTAGACATACCAAAATTTTTTAAAGTAAAAAGAGTGCATCCATTAAGTCATCGTTACCGAAGACTAAACATTCTCATACATACATATACCAAAGATATATATATTTATATATAAACATCCTTTCAAGTACATCCCTATATATATAACAATATATATATATATATATATATATATATATATATATATATATATATATATAACATCCACGTATAACATTCAGGGTCGAGCAAACGTACAACCCAAACACGTAACATCAACGCATGCAAACACAAAGTAGGCATACGTAACATCCGTATTCGAAATGACTACAACTCCGCCAAATAGAGGCCAAACAATAATGTATATATGTATATATATGTATATATATTTTAACATCCCAAGGCCTACCATATACTAGCAAGCCTCTATAAAATCGTTTAAAACATTTCATCAAGTAAGAAAAACACTTAGGTGTGCATGCTAGCCCAAAACTAGAAAGGAGTGAAAAGGGGCATCGTGAACTCACATGAGATCAACCAAACACTAGCAACGAGCTAGGAAATCTCTAAGTTAACACTTACAAGTAAGGGCCTGTAAATTGTACACAACGCGTTACTAAACTAGACCGTAAGAACACGCTTGCCTAACGGGCCGATCAAGCCCAACAATTTGGTCTGAGGCCCAACCCATACTCTTTTATTTTACCTCAGCCCCTAAAACTTTTCAATTAACCAAATCCACTCTACGATCATGGTCGGGGCTAACCATGATGCACAACTCACCCGTCGGTATGCAAATCGAGTCGAATACGCGCGTTCTAAATCTTAAAAACCAATTGTCAAACAAATCAGCCCCACATGGACCAAATTCCCATCTTAACCTTTTCATACATCATAAATATGTCCCCCGAGTTGATAGGGTCGACGGTTCCTTTTTACAACACTCACTTTAATTTTTAAACGACAATTTGCGCACAACCGACTCGATTAACTAATCACCAACCTAATCAGCCCCGAGTACCTAAAAAATAATTTTCCCACAGCCCTTAAACCCCCCTAGGTCCGTACAAACTGATTCGGTTGGTCATTCAATCAATTAACGCATCAAACTCAACAATTGACGATTCTACACCCTTATAAACCCTAGTTTTCGAACTAAAATCGATTGACCGACCTGAACACCTCCAATGGCCACGAAATTTTAATATGATGTACTACACATACCTAGGAGGATTTTGATGCAAAAAACCTCACTCAAAACAGTCCCAGAAAAGCTCAATTCGACAGCCACTCGGTTAGCCTACAACAAGTCGTTTATCGATCAATACGCGCAATATAAGGATCAATTAACGTGTAAAAGACATGGGGAATCATAAAACCGACCAGGAATTGAAGTTTTTACGGTTGAGACATGGCTGGACAGAAGTTTTTCTAGCAGGGGGGGGTCTTCAGTCCGATCGGCTGCGCTTAGGGTTAGGAGTTCGGGTTTTTTTTTTATAATATGATATAAAATAAATTACACTCTAGTCCCTCCAGTATGAAGTGTGTAGCAACTTGGGTGGAAAGTTACATAATTTTAACGTACCGAGATGACGTAAAGGCTCCCAAGAAACGTCAGTTAAATCCCAAGAATAATACATACTTTACAAGCTTTACTCTTGGAACCGGAATTAACGGGTGTTACAAGTCTACCCCCTTACAACGGGATTCGTCCCCGAATCCCGACGCGACAGGAACAACTGCGGATTGAGTTTCATCATCTCGTCCTCGGATTCCCAAGTAGCCTCGGAACCCCTACGGTGCCTCCACTGCACCTTCACCTACCTAAGCACCTTATTCCTCAAGAAACTTTCCAAACGGTCAAGTTTAGCAATAGGTTCCTCAACATCGTTCAGCTTACTATCCAGCTCAATATCATCAAGAGGCACATGGGCCT
Source organism: Bidens hawaiensis (assembly GCF_021521415.1). Classification (NCBI taxonomy): domain Eukaryota; kingdom Viridiplantae; phylum Streptophyta; class Magnoliopsida; order Asterales; family Asteraceae; genus Bidens; species Bidens hawaiensis. The sequence goes on from NW_027491053.1 coordinate 865,008, forward strand.
CCTCATCAGCTAAACATTTTCTCAGATGGGACACGTGGAACGTAGGATGAATCCCCATGAGCTCCTCGGGCAATTCCAGCCTATAGGCTACCTCACCAACTTGGGACAATATACGGAATGGAGCAATGAACCTTGGGCTATGCTTCCCCCTCTTACGAAAACGAACAATACCCTTCCAAGGAGAAACTTTCAACATAACCCGATCCCCAGCCTCAAACACAATTGGCCTTCGCGTTTTATCCGCATAAGACTTTTGACGATCCTGAGCGGCCTTCATCAAAGCCTTAATCTTATCGAGCTTTTCAGTCGTCGCCTCGACCACCTCCAAACTACCCAACTGTTTCTGACCAATGGAACCCCAGCAGACTGGAGTCCTACACCTCCTGCCATACAACATCTCAAACGGTGGTATCTCAATCGTGGCGTGATAACTATTGTTATACGAGAACTCTAACAACGGTAAGTGACGATCCCAACTACCAACAAAATCGATTACACAGGCCCGCAACATATCCTCAAGAGTCCGAATGGTCCTCTCGGATTGACCATCCGTTTGCGGATGATAGGCAGTACTGATAAGGAGTTTGGTACCCATCTCCTCGTGAAACTTTTTCCAAAACCCGGAGGTAAAACGCGTATCCCTATCCGAAATAATAGATACCGGCACCCCATGCCTAGAAATGATCTCACGAACAAACACATCAGCCAGCTGTTAAAAATTAAAAGTCTCTCGAATCGGCAAGAAATGAGCGCTCTTGGTTAGTCTATCCACGATTACCCAAATGGTGTCATAATTACCCCTAGGAGTACGAGGCAGTTTAGTCACAAAATCCATCGTAAGATGTTCCCATTTCCGCTCAGGTATTTCCAACGGCTGAAGTTTCCCAAACGGTTTCTGATGCTCGGCCATAACTTGTAGACACGTCACACACTTACTCTCATACTGAGCTACCTCAAACTTCATCGCAGGCCACCAATAATTCTACTTCAGGTCCTGGTCGCGCCCCGATGAATGGAATAGCGCGACTTGTGCGCTTCATATAAAATTTTATCCCTAAATCCCCCATACCTCGGTACCCATAAACGCCCATCCTTATACTTTACCCCATCGCCGGCGTTTTCTAACAACTTTTCCTGACCCCAAATACGTTCTGACATAATCCATTCCACCTGCAACGCTTCATTCTGGACGTTGGCTATTTGTTTCAATATGTCGGGTTTGAGAATAAGCTGATAGGATTTCCACGAATAGGTTTCGGTCTCTCCTTCCAGCTTAACGCGTTGGCTACCACGTTAGCCTTACCCGGATGGTACATAATCTCCAGATCGTGGTCCTTAATCAACTCCAACCATCGACGTTGTCGCATATTTAGTTCCTTTTGCTCGAAGAAATACTTTAAACTCTTATGATCTGTATAGATAACGCAAGGAACCCCGTACAAATAATGCCTCCACAACTTAAGTGCAAACACAACCGCCGCCAGCTCCAAGTCGTGGGTAGGATAATTCGCCTCATGAGGTTTCAACTGCCGTGAGGCATAAGCGATGACTCGACCTCGCTGCATCAAAACACACCCAAGCCCCTGATAAGAGGCATCAGAATACACTAACAAATCATCGGTGCCATCAGGTAAAGCTAAAATCGGGGCATGCGTCAACCTGTTCTTCAATTCAAGAAAAGCCTCCTCCTGCTCTGTACCCCAAACGAACTTAACACTCTTCTTAGTCAACTTGGTCAGTGAAGAAGCAATTTTTGAAAAGTCAGGAATAAAGTGCGCGGTAATACCCCGCCAAACCCAGAAAACTACGGATTTCAGATGGAGACTTAGGAGACTCCCATTCATTCATGGCTTCCACCTTTGCAGGGTCAACCAAAATATCACTCGGGTTAATAACATGACCCAAGAACTGAACCTCGCGCAACCAAAAAGAACACTTAGAAAACTTCACATACAACTTGTTCCATGAGATGACCGGCGTGATCGGATTCATTTTTGGAATATACCAGAATGTCATCGATGAATACAATAACTGAACGGTCGAGCATCGGTCTACACACCCGGTTCATAAGATCTATGAACGCAGCCGATGCGTTGGTAAAACCGAAAGACATCACGAGGAACTCATAATGTCCATAATGGGTGCGGAAGGCGGTCTTAGGAATATCCTCAACCCGAATTTTCAGCTGATGATACCCGGACCTAAGGTCGATCGTCGAGAACCAACGAGCTCCTTGGAGCTGATCAAATAAGTCGTCGATCCTCAGGAGAGGGTATCGATTCTTAACAGTGAGCTTATTCAATTCATGGTAGTCAATGCACATTCGCATGCTACCGTCCTTCTTCTTAACGAACAGGATCGGGGCACCCCAATGTGAGATGCTCGGTCGAATGAAGCCCTTGTCAAGCAAGTCTTCCAACTGGGCCATCAGTTCTTTCATTTCATTCGGTGCTACACGATATGGGGCTCGAGCAATGGGTTTTGCGCCTGGCACAAGGTCTATCTAGAATTCGACCTCACGGTCCGGCGGCACATCTGACAAATCATCTAGAAATACATCCGGGAAATCCCGAACAATAGGAACATCACCGACGGTAGCAAGCTCGGTTTTCATATTTATAGCATACGCCAGATACGCCCCGCAACCCCGCTGCATCAATCTCCCGCTTTAAGCATAGATATGATTTGTGGCGTCGCACCATTCCGATATCCGAAGACAGTGATTTGGGTCCCATCCGAGGCCCTCAGATGAACAAGTTTCTGACCACAAATGATTTGAGCATCAATACTCGCGAGCCAATCCATCCCGAGCAGCACATCGAAACAACTAAGCGACATCAAATACAACCGAACCGGAAATCTATACCCAGACAACTCGATGGAACAACCCTGAATAGTCCTAGACACAGACACGGATTTTCCTACGGCGACCTCAACATCAAACATATCGACTACGCACTCGAGCGATTTATTCAACGAGGAACAGAAAGCGGTAGACACAAAACTTCTACTGGCGCCCGAATCAATTAAAACTGACGCATGTAACTCATCAAGTAGAAAAGTACCTGGGACGATATTATACTACTGCTTAGCTACACGGTCAACACATACTATTTCAAAGAATAAGGAATTATAACGGTGGAATGAAAGCTAAATAAGGAAAAGTACCTGAAACGACATTCGCATCCTCTTTTGCTTCCTTCTTGGAGATGTTGAAGGCCCTCGCCCTGGCTTTTGGCTTCTCATCCATCTTCCCCCTCGAGGAAGTCCCCTGACCGGACCCCCTCGCCTTACTGGAAGGATAGTTTGATGCCAAGTGACCTGAACCCTTACAGCGGAAACATTTCAATGTCGGACACTCGAAATGGGGGAGTCCAACCTTGTCACAACGAAAACAAGTGCCAGACCCACTCTTACATTCCCCCCTGTGCAGTTTCCCGCACTTCTTGCAATTACCGAACGTCGCATCCCTCTTAAATTTAGAAGTCTCCGTGTTTACCCTTTTCTCAGATGAATTAAAATTGTTTCCCTCGGGCCGCTTATCGTACGAATTTGTGTTCCATGTCTTCCCAGTCTCGGTCGGCGGTAACTTCTCCCTCTGATCATACAGCGTACCTGCTAGAGTAACCACCGAGTGAAAAGAGTTCATGTCGGTAGTCAACACACCCCTACCAATATCTACTGGAAGCCCCTTTCACATACTTCTTAATCCTCTTGGCTTCGGGAGTAACCAAATCGGGACATAATCGAGCCATCTTGTTAAACTTGGTTGTATATTCCTGATGCGACATAGTACCAGCCTCCAAGGTCAAGAATTCCTGTTCTATCTTATCCAATTCACGCGGAGGACAAAACTGATCGAGAACCAATTTCTTCAACTCATCCCACGTCATCCTCCTAATCGAACGATCACCCATAGCTTGCGCAAAGTTATCCCACCAACGCAGTGCCTCAGAAAAAAACGAGGTAGTAGCATAAGTCACCATGTCATCCCCCTTGCACTTACTAACCCTTAGAACGGCCTCCATCTCTCTCACCCACTGATGTGCTGCCAATGCATCTTTAGTACCATCGAAAGAAGGGGGTCACACTTCCTAAAGTCACCATACGAGCAACCCGAGTAGATACACTAATAGTCCGTACCTCATCTTCATCCCCACTCGGCACATACACTTCCTCTTCCTCATCGACCTGCACCTCCTTACCCTTCCTTCCCTTATCCGAACCCTTACCAACCATTGACTCCTCCATGGCCCTATCGGCCTCAGCAACGATCTCAGGAATGGCGCTATGGAGCACCTGGTAAATCTCATACGCAATAGCCGCACGCATAGCAGGATCCAAGGCGGGGTTATCCCCCTCCTCATGAATCGGGGTCTCCTGCTGGGGAGTAGGAATCTTACTCTCGGCTTCGGCACGTGGCTTACGACCACAGCCGCGAACACTAGGACCACCTCTTTTAGCTGCTCGAGTATTTACCTTGACTTATCCCTACAAAGACAGAATTTTAACACAATTAAGTACAGTGGCATTTAGAACATGTAAGGTAAGGGTAAACTGCTAATAATGTTGATCAAGTGTAATTAGTCGTTTAATTTACCCGCCCGTCCTAATACCCCCTGCCCCTAACCTCGTTAGACTTCTATCTAACATTTAGACAGTTAATCACATACTGGAAACTTTTTAAACTTAAAGGAATGACTAATAATTTAAAGTTACCTCTTGGCGTGCAGCTACTCGCGTTGGGCATACTAGTTTCTTTCTTACAGTTCGAGTCCAAACATTCGGGGATGCTCGGATCCCTCGAACCATGGCTCTGATACCAACTTGTAAGGCCCCGCACCCCGGGAACCCCACGGTTGGTATTCATACAAAAACACTTATTAAAATAATTAAACTTGACAACGGTTTCTTCCATTAAAACAAACGTCTCAGTGTGTAAATTCAACGGAAAACATAAATTGTAAGATAAGTTTACTAAAACCTGGGAATTTTGCCCAAAACCAATTTTAATGTAATTCATAAAACTATTTAAATTAAAATTATTCAAAGTACATTCTTCCATCCACATATGCCCTTCACCGTCCAAGTAGCTTCGTGCACGTCCAAGAGATAAGGCATCCTCTTCCTAACCTGAAACTCACACTATCATGCACACAAAGTCAGCTTGAGCTGAGTGTGTTCAAGTTTTTTAAGTAAATAACATCAGTAATAACAAATATGGTAGAGATACCAAAAGTTTTTAAAGTAAAAAGAATGAATCCATTAAGTCATCGTTACCGAAGACTAAACATTCTCATACATACATATACCAAAGATATATATATAAACATCTTTTCAATATATATATATATATATAACATCCACGTATAACATTCAGGCTCGAGCAAACGTACAAACCAAACACGTAACATCAACGCATGCAAACACAAAGTAGGTATACGCAACATCCATAGTCGAAACGACTACAACTCCGCCAAATAGAGGCCAAAAAATAATGTATATATATTTTAACATCCCAAGGCCTACCATATACTAGCAAGCCTCTATAAAATCGTTTAAAACATTTCATCAAGTAAGAAAAACCACTTAGGTGTGCATGCTAGCCCAAAACTTGAAAGGAGTGAAAAGGGGCATCGTGAACTCACCTGAGATCAACCAAACACCAGCAACGAGCTAGGAAATCTCTAAGTGCACAATTACAAGTAAGGGTCTGTAAATTGTACACAACGCGTTAATAAACTAGACCGTAAGAACACGCTTGCCGAACGGGCCGTTCAAGCCCAACAATTTGGTCCGAGGCCCAACCCATACTCTTTTACTTTACCTCAGCCCTTAACACTTTTCAATTAACCAAATCCACCCTACGATCATGGTCGGGGCTAACCATGATGCACAACTCACCCGTCGGTATGCAAATCGAGTCGAATATGCGCGTACTATATCTTAAAAACCAATTGTCAAACTAATCAGCCCCACATGGACCAAATTCCCATCTTAACCTTTTCATACATCATAATTATATCCCCCGAGTTGATAGGGTCGACGGTTCCTCTTTACAACACTCGCTTTAATGTTTAAACGACAATTTGCGCACAACCGACTCGATTAACTAATCACCAACCCAATCAGCCCCGAGTACCTAAAAAAATAATTTTCCCACAGCCCTTAAACCCCCCTAGGGCCGTACAAACAGATTCGGTTGGTCATTAAATCGATTAACGCATCAAACTCAACAATTGACGATTCTACACTCGATAAACCTTAGTTTTCGAACTAAAATCGATTGACCGACCTAAACACCTCCAATGCCCACGAAATTTTAATATGATATACTACACACACCTAGGAGGATTTTGATGCAAAAATATCAATCAAAACAGTCCCGGAAAAGCTCAATTGGACAGCCACCCGGTTAGCCTACAACAAGTCGTTTATCGATCAATACGCGCAATATAAGGATCAATTAACGTGTAAAAGACATGGGGAATCATAAAACCAACCTGGAATTGAAGTTTTTACGGTTGAAACATGTCTGGACAGAAAATTTTCGAGCCGGGGGGGGGGGGGGGGTTCTTGAGTCTGATCGGCTGCGCCTAGGGTTAGGAGTTAGGGTTTTTTTTTATAATATGATATAAAATAAATTACACTCTAGTCCCTCCAGTATGAAGTGTGTAGCAACTTGGGTGGAAAGTTACATAATTTTAGCGTACCGAGATGACGTAAAGGTTCCCGAGAAACTTCGGTTAAATCCCGAGAATAATACATACTTTACAAGCTTTACTCTTGGAACCGGAATTAACGGGCGTTACAACTCGGCATCGAGGAGACTTTTACTTACATAATAAATGGGATGTTGATTACCTTCATGATTTTTGACCAAGACCGCACTTAAGGCAGTGAGGGAAACGGCTAGATAGAGGATCAATGATTCTCCGTCTACAGGCTTCATAAAATCTGGGGCTGAGGATAACAGAGCAGTGAGAGCGGCTTCATGTTTCGCCGTCTACTCGAATTTCTTGGTTTTCCTCAGGATGTCATAAAAATCTTTACATCTTTATGAAGATTTTGATATGAACCTGTTAAGTGCTGCCACTCTTCCTATTAATCTTTGTACCTCTTTGAGGTTTGTTGGAGATTGGAGGTTTAAGATGGCTTAGATTTGCTCTGGACTCGCCTCTATCCCCTTTTTGGTTACCAAATACCCTAGGAATTTTCCGGCTTTGACACCAAATACACATTTAGCAGGATTTAGCTTCATGTTGTATTCGTCGAGGATGTCGAATGCTACTTCCAGATCCTTAAGGTGATCCTCCGCCTTCTTTGACTTTACCACCATGTCATCGATGTAGACTTCCATGGTGTCTCCCAAATGTTCCTTGAACATCATATTGACTAGTCTTTGATATGTAGCACATGCATTTCTAAGACCAAATGGCATAGCAATATAACAATATATGCCCGTAGGGGTTGTAAATGTTGTATCCTCTTGATTAGATGGTTCCATCTAGATTTGTTGAAATCCGACGAAGCATCCATAAAGGTCAACATTTCATGCCCTGCGGTAGCATCCACCATGGAGTCAATGTGGGGAAGAGGGAAAGGATCCTTGCGACATGCCTTATTTAAATTAGTAAAATCGACACATACCCTCCACTTTCCGTTTTTCTTTTGAACTACAACCACATTGGCTAATCATTTTGGATATTTTACTTCCCTAATCATACCTACCTTTAGTAGTTTCTGTACCTCTTCTTGGATGATCGCGTTTCTTTCCTGAGCGAATTTCCTTCTTTTTTGATGAATAGGCCTGAAAGAAGGATCAATTCCAAGTTTATGGGTTATAACATCTTTAGAAATACCTGTCATATCTTCGTGCTTCCACGCAAAGGTTGACTTTCTTTGTTGTAAGAAGGATATTAAATCCTTCTCAATGGATTCTTGTATTTCAACACCTATTAGGACTTTGTCGTCAGGATCCCCAGGGTGCAAGATTACTTCCTTAGACTCTTGTTCCCTGGTCTCTACAACATATCGTCTTGTCTTCTGTAATTGCTATGTTTCTCTCAGCTTTTTTGTAGGCTTCATTGAAGAAGTGTAGCAGTCTTTAGTGTCTTGCTAGTCGCTCTCGATCTTCGCTATCCCCCATGGGGTAGGGAGTTTTACACATTGGTCGTAGGTAGAGGGAACCGCCTTCATTTCGTGTATCCATGGCCTGCCAAGAATAACATTGCAACAAGACAAGGAATCTATAACACAAAATTTTTGAATAGAATTTACTCCCTCTATATATATGGGTAATTTGATGTCCCCAAATGTGTTCTTCGTTTCTCCACTGAATCCTACAAGAACTGAGGATCGTGGGACAATTTCTGACTTTGGGATATTTAGCCTTCTAAGTACTTCTAGTTGGATGATATTAACTGAACTTCCTCCATCATTGAGTATCCTGCATACATAATGGTTAGAAATAAATAAAGTAATGACTAAACCGTCATGGTGGGAATCCTGAACGTTGACTCGATCATCCTCATCGAAGGAGATAACTCTTTGCTCGGTTGTAGTAGAAGTCGTGATCAGCTTTTCGCCATTCTCCAGTTTGCATTCTTTGGCGTACTTCTTTCCAGCTGAATATGAAGTTCCACAAATGTCGGATCCTCCAAAGATCATGTTGATAACTTGATCGTCTAGGGGAGGTGGAGCAGCCTTTTCCGGAATTGGTTCAGGATTCTGGTTCCTGGGCTTTTTCTTCCGAACAGCTCCTTAAGGTGACCCTTGCTGAGGAGGTAGCTTATCTCCTTTCTCAAGGCTACGCAATACTCTGTCATATGGCTGAAGTCTTCATGAAAGGCGCACCATTTCGATTTGTCTTTGGGGGGTGGTGCCTTCTCATTTTTCCTTGGCCATCTTGCTTTGTCACCCAAGTTTCTAACAGCAAGCATGTAAGGCCCCGAACCCTAGGAACCCTACAGTTGGTATTCATACAAAATACTTAAGAAAATACTTAAACTTGAAAATAGTTCGTTTCATTAAAATAAGCATCTCAGAGTATAATTCAACGGAAAACCATAATGGATAAAAGAAGTTCCCGAAAACCGGGAATTATGCCCAAAACCAATTTAAATATATTTAAACAAATATCAAAAAGAAAATGTTTATTATTATTGAGACATCCGACCAGGCATGCCCTCCATCGTCCAAGTAGCTTCGCGCACGTCCAAGCGGTAATGCATCCTCCTCCTAACCTGAAACTCACACTAACATGCATACAAAGTCAGCTTGAGCGGAGTGAGTTCAAGTTTTAAATAAATAACATCAATAAATAATAATCATGATATTCTTCCCAAAGGTCTTAAGCTAAAAAAAAGGATACATCAATTAGGCCATCATCTTCAATACATAATCATCTTTATATCTACATGTATATACATACATATAAATAAACATCCTTATAAGTGAATCCCTATATATATAACATCCAAATAATAACATCAGGGTCGAGCAAACATACAACCCAAACATGTAACATCTCATCAACGTATGCAAACACAAAGTAGGCACACGTAACATCCGTAGTCGATAACGACTACTAAAATTTCCAAATATTGGCCATATAATAATACATACATACATACATACATACTATAACATCCTAAGGCCTACCATATACAAGCAAGCCTATATAAAATAGTTTAAACGTTTCATCAACAAAATCGTATAGGTGTGCATGCTAGCCCAAAACATAAAATCAGTTAAAAGGGGCATCATGAACTCACCTGACACAAGACACGTATTCACCACGAGCCAGATGATCCCTAAGTAATCCCAAAATTCAAACACATGTCGGTTTACATACAATCATTACAATCGACATCGAAAGGACTCGTTTATCCTACGAGACGTTCTAACATGGTTCGAGTCACCTAAACCCTCGACCTCATAAAACTAAACCACACAGTCCCCAAGGTCTCACATTCACCAACACGACCCTTAGGTACTACCGGGAATAAAGAATTCCCAATTTGCCCCCGGAAGCACTATGTGACACTAACATGCACGTTTAAGAGTCGTTTAGGCCGTTAACATCCAACTCAGCCCCGTGTGGAACCAATATGATAAAATCACAGCCAACAAGTCCACACGATGCTACACGAGTCAAATGGGTCGGTAAGTCTCAAGTACAACGCACCAATTACTCAATAAATGCAATTGCGCGTTGTACCGACCCGTTGGAGTAACCGACAACCAATTCAGCCCCATAACTTATAAAAATGATTTTTCAACAGCCCGTACATCAAACCAAGTGTCCCTGAGCTGAATTGGTCGTTAATCACTTCAACCCTCACGTTAAACGCATCAAACTACAATTCTAGTTAACCGAACACAATCTTTCAAACGATAACTAGTTGACCAATCTAACGAACCCCAATGAATATGGTTTTTAAGTATGATATACTACACATACCTAGGAGGATTTTGGTGCAAACACCTCTCAAAATAGTCCCGGAAATGCTCAATTGGACAGCCACCTGGTTAGCCTACAACAAGCCATTAATCGATCAATACGCGTGTTATAACGACCAATTATGGTGTAAAAGACTTGGGGAATCGTAGTACTAACCTTTAATTGATGTTTTACGCTCACGACTTGGCCGGAAAAAAGGAAAATCGCAGGGGGGGGGGTTGGAGCTGCCGATCGGAATTATGAATGGGTTAGGGTTAGGTTTGTTTATGTTATAAACATTTTTCACATCTAGTCCCTCCAATTATAAAGAATTAACATTTTGGTTGAAAAGTTAAATGTTATAACGTACCGGGACGGTGAGAGGGATTCTGAGAAAGGTCGGTTAAACCCCGAGAATTATACATACTTTACAGGCTTTAATTCTTTTAAACCGGAAATTAACGGGTGTTACAAGTCCACCCCCCTTACAATGGGATTCGGGGATGCGACAGGAACAACTGCGGATAGAGTTTCATTATCTCGTCTTTGAACTCCTAAGTAGCCTCGGAATCCCTACGGTGCCTCCACTGCACCTTCACCTGCCTAATAACTTTATTTCTCAGACGCCTTTCCTGACAGTCAAGTATAGCAATAGGTTCATCAATGTAGTTCAGCTTACTATCAAGCTCAATATCATCAAGAGGCACATGGGCCTCTTCATTCGCTAAACATTTCCTCAAATGGGACACGTGAAAAGTAGGATGAATCCCCGCGAGCTCCTCGGGCAATTCCAACCTATACGCTACCTCACCAACACGGGACAATATACGGAACATACCAATAAACCTCGGACTAAGCATCTCCCTTTTACAAAAACGAATAATACCCTTCCAAGGAGAAACTTTCAACATAACCTGATCCCCAGCCTCAAACACAATAGGTCTTTGCCTTTTATCCGCATAGGACTTTTGGCGATCCTTAGCGGCCTTCATAAAAGCCTTAATCTTATCGAGCTTCTCAGTCGTAGCCTCGACCACCTCCAAACTACCCAATTGTTTCTAACCAATGGAACCCCAACAGACTGGAGTCCTACACCTCCTACCATACAACATCTCAAATGGTGGCATCCCAATTGTGGCCTGATAACTGTTATTATACGAGAACTCTACCAACGGTAAGTGACGATCCCAACTACCACCAAATTCGATAACACAAGCCCGCAACATATCCTCAAAAGTCTGAATGGTCCTCTCGGACTGACCATCCGTCTGCGGGTGATAAGAAGTACTGATGAGGAGTTTGGTACACATCTCCTCGTGAAACTTCTTCCAAAACCTGGAGGTAAAACGCGTATCCCTATCCGAAACAATAGATACAGGCACCCCGTGACTAGAAACGATCTCACGAATACACACATCGGCTAGCTGCTCAGAATTAAAAGTCTCTCGAATCGGCAAGAAATGAGTACTCTTGGTTAGTCTATCAACGATTACCCAAATGGTGTCATAATTACCCCTAGGAGTACGAGGCCGTTTAGTCACAGAATCCATCGTAAGATGCTCCCATTTCCACTCAGGTATTTCCAATGGTTGAAGTTTCCCGAACGGCTTCTGTTGCTCGGCCTTAACTTGTAGACACGTCAAACACTTAATAACATACTGAGCCACCTCAAACTTCATCACAGGCCACCGATAATTCTTTTTTAGGTCTTGGTACATCTTGGTCACGCCCGGATGAATGGAATAGCACGACTTGTGTGCTTCATCCAAAATATTACCTCTGAATCCCCCATACCTCGGTACCCATAAACGCCCATCCTTAAAGTTCACCCCATCACCGACGTCTTCCAACAACTTTTCCTGACCCAAATACGTTCTAACATAATCCATTCCACCTGCAAAGCTTCGTTATGGAGGTCGGCTATTTGTTTCAAAATATCGGGCTTAAGAATAAGCTGATAAAATTTCACACGAATAGGTTTCGGTCTCTCCTTCCGGCTCAACGCGTTGGCTACCACGTTAGTCTTACCGGGATGGTACATAATCTCCAGATCATAATCCTTAATTAACTCCAACCATCGACACTGACGCATATTCAATTCCTTTTATTCGAAGAAATACTTTAAGATCTTATGATCGGTATAGATACTCAAAGAACACCGTACAAATAATGCCGCCACAACTTAAGCGCAAACACAACCGCTGCCAGCTCCAAATCATGAGTAGGATAATTCGTCTCATGAGGCTTTCACTACCGTGAGGCATAAGCGATGACCAGACCTCGCTGTATCAGAACATACCCAAGCCCCTGATAAGAGGCATCAGAATAAACCACCAAATCATCGGTGCCATCGGGTAAAGCTAGAATCGGGGCATGCGTCAACCTGTTATTCAACTCGAGAAAAGCCTCCTCATGCTCAGTACCCCAAACAAACTTAACGCTCTTTTAGTTAACTTGGTCAATGATGAAGCAATTTTTGAATGTCGGGAATGAAGCGGCTGTAATAACCCGCCAAGCCTAGAAACTACGAATTTTGGATGGAGTCTTAGGAGATTCCCATTGGTTTACGGCTTCCACCTTTGCAGGGTCGACCAAAATACCACTCGGGTTAATAACATGACCCAAGAACTAAACTTCGCGTAACCAAAAGGACCACTTAGAAAATTTCGCATACAACTTGTTCTTTCGTAGAGCTTCCAAAAATTCTGTGAGATGACCGGCGTGATCGGATTCGCTTTTGGAATACATGAGAATGTCGTCGATGAACACAATAATCGAATGATCGAGCATCGGCCTACACACCCGGTTCATAAGATCCATGAACACAGCCGGTGCGTTGGTCAAACCGAAAGACATCACGAGAAATTCGTAGTGCCCATCACGAGTGCGGAAGGCAGTCTTAGGAATATCCTCCTCCCGAATTTTCAACTGTTGATACCCGGACCTAAGGTCGATCTTCGAGAACCAGCTAGCTCCTTGGAGCTGATCAAATAAGTCGTCGATCCTTGGGAGAAGGTACCGATTCTTAACAGTGAGTTTATTCAATTCACGGTAGTCAATGCACATCCATATGCTACCGTCCTTCTTCTTAACGAACAGGACCGAGGTGAGATGATCGGTCGAATGAAGCCCTTTTCGAGCAAGTCTTCCAACTGAGCCATAAGTTCTTTCATTTCATTCGGCGCTAGACGGTAAGGGGCTCGAGCAACGGGTTTTGCGCCCGACACAAGGTCTATCTGGAACTCGACCTCGCGGTCCAGCGGCACATCCGACAAATCATCTAGAAATACATCAGGGAAATCCCGAACGATAGGAACATCACCGACGGTAGCTGACGGGTGGATCATGGAATCACCCTTAAATATAGTAATTTCAGTTATATCATGTGCGTTTATGTTTAATTTTAAGGATTTGGATTACTACACTATATCATGTGATTGTAGGTTTAAAGAGGAAAAGGATGAAAAAACAAGATCATAGGCGAAGACGGTGAAGGAAACGGAGCTAGAACGAGGAAATTATAAAGAAAGCAAGAAATTTGAATTAGCTCCACCATGGCCCACGGTGCAAACCGTGGACCACGGTCCACCTGAAGAAATTCTGGCTGATTAAACCGTACAGTGGAAGAAGTCCTGGACCGTGGCCTGGACCATGGCCCATGGTCCGCTCGTAACAGCTGATTGATTTGGCCTTAATTGGCCGTTTTGGCTGACCTTTTTCATTATCTTTTGATCAAAAGACTGGAGAGGACGGTTGTGGGGAGTGAAGAACAATATTTGGTAATTGGTAATCATTGTTTTATGCATTTTACTTCATTGGATGTTGCATACAATTGATATGATGATGATTTCTCAAACCATGAGTGGCTAATCCTTCTTGGTGATCATCTTGGATGTAGGGTTTAATTGATACACTATGTTATGCTTTGATTTCTAGAATAATGACTTTGCAATGATTGTGAGTTGTTATGGTGTTTGATTAATTGTTTGTAAATTGTTGCTTGTGTTTGATCATGATTTAAATCATACGTTCTTGGTGTCATTGCAATTAAGATATCATGGGAAGAATTAGGGTTAAACATTAGTCAATTGATTATCGGGTAACAACCTTGCATTTTGTTAATCCAAGTACTTAGTTCCCTTTTATCACAAACAAGTAAACAAACATGAACTATGTCTAGGTGGTTCTTTCTAGTAAGCATGAACATTAGTGTTGATTTAAACATGAAATCTAAGATGATCGCTTTCGTTTAATTTGTTTACAAATCTCAATAGTTGTTTTGCAAGTGTTTTATTTTATTTTAGTTAATTTAAAAATCAAACAATCAAATTTGAATTTACTTTTATACAATTTTAGTTTAATTCTATTTTCTGTTAAAGTTACTTGTTAACATATATTCCACAAACTTTTCGTGTTCGATACCCATTTACCGCTATCTATTTAGCTGTAATTGGTTTATTTTTGAGTGAGTTTTCGACCTCACATCAGTAGCCACCTCGGTTTTCATATTTATAGCATACGCTAGATACGCCTCGCAACCCCGCTGCATCAACCTTCCCGCCTTAAGCATAGATATGATATGTGGCGTCGCACCATTCCGGTCACCGAAGACCGTAATTTGGGTCCCATCCGGGGCCCTCAGGAGAACAAGTTTCTGACCACAAATGATCTGAGCATTAACACTCACGAGCCAATCCATCCCGAGCACCACATTGAAACAACCAAGCGGCATCAAATACAACCACACCGGAAATTTATACCCAGACAACTTGATGGAACAACCCTGAATAGCCCTAGACATGGAAACGGATTTTCCTACGGCGACCTCAACCTCAATCACATCGACTACACGCTCGGGTGATTTATTCAACGAGGAACAGAAAGCGGTAGACACAAAACTTCTACATGCGCCCGAATCAAATAAAACTAACGCCTGTAATTCATCAAGTAAAAAGGTACCTGGGATAGTGTTATACTACTGCTTAGCTACATGATCATCACATACGATTCCAAAGGAATAAGGAATTATAACGGTGGAATAAAATCTAAATAAGGAAAAGTACCTGAAACAACATCCGCATCATCCTTTGCCTCTCTCTTGGAGATGTTGAAGGCCCTCGCCCTGGCCTTCGGCTTCTCTTCCATCTTCCCCCTCGAGGAAGTCCCCTGACCGGACACCCCCGCCTTACTAGTAGGACAGTTTGACGCCAAGTGACCGGAACCCTTACAGCGGAAACAAGTCAACGTCGGACACTCGAATGGGGGTGTCCAACCTTATCACAACGAAAACAGGAGCCAGACCAACTCTTACATTCCCCCTTGTGCGGTTTCCCGCACTTCTTGCAATTACCGAACGCCGCATCCCTCTTAAACTCAGAAGTCTCAGTCTTTACCCTTTTCTCAGACGAATTGAAATGGCTTCCCCTGGGCCGCTTACTGAACGAATTTGTGTTCCATGTCTTCCTAGTCTCGGTCGGCGGTAACTTCTCCCTCTGATCATATAATGTACCTGCTACGGTAACTACCGAGTGAAAAGAGTTCATGTCGGTGGTCACCACACCTCTACGAATATCTAGCGGAAGCCCCTTCACATACTTTTTAATCCTCTTGGCTTCGGGAGTAACCAAATCGGGACATAAACGGGCCATCTGGTTAAACTTGGTGGTATACTCCCGATGCGTCATGTTACCCACCTCCAAGGTCAAGAATTCCTGTTCAATCTTATCCAATTCATGTGGCAGACAAAACTGATCAAGAACTAATTTCTTCAACTCATCCCACGTCATCCTCCTAATTGAACGATCACCCATGGTCTGCGCCAGGTTATCCCACCAACATAGTGCCTCGGAACGAAACGAGGCAGTAGCATAGGTCACTATGTCATCCCCCTTACACTTACTAACTCTCAGAACGGCCTCCATCTCCCTCACCCACTGATGTGCTGCCAACGCATCCTTAGTACCATGGAAAAAAGGAGGGTCACATTTCCTAAAGTAACCGTACGAACAACCCCGGGTAGACACAGTAATAGTCCCCACCTCATCTTCATCCCCACTCGGCACATACACCTCCTCTTCCTCTTCGACCCGCACCACTTTACTCTTCCTTCCCTTATCCGAACTCTTACCAACCAATGACTCCTCCATGGCCCTAACGGCCTCAGCAACGATCTCGGGAATGGCGCTATGAAGCACCTGGTAAAACTCATCCGCGATTGTCGCGTACATAGTAGGATCTAAGGCGGGGTTATCCCCCTCCTTATGAATCGGGGCTTCCTGCTGGGAAGTAGGAATCTCATTCTCGGTTTCGGCACGTGGCTTACGACCACGACCGCGTACACTAGCACGACCTCTCTTAGCTGCTCGAGTATTAACCATGACTTATCCCAACAAAGACAGAATTTTAACACGGTCAAGTACAAGTGGCACTTAGAACATGTAAGGTAAGGGTAAACTGCTAATGACGTTGATCAAGTGTAATTAGTCGTTTACTTTACCCGCCCGTCTTAATCGCCCCAGCCCCTAACCACATTAGCCTTCTATCTAACACTTAAACAGTTAATCACATACTAGAAACTTTTAAATTCAAAGGGTTGACTAAATAATTTAAAGCTACCTCTTGGCGTGCAGCTACTTGCGGTGGGCATACTGGTCCCTTTTCTTACTGTTAGAGTCCAGGCATTCGGGGATGCTCGGATCCCTCGAACCATGGCTCTGATACCAACTTGTAAGGCCCTGAACCCTGGGAACCCTAAAGTTGGTATTCATACAAAATACTTAAGAAAATACTTAAACTTGAAAACAATTCGTTTCATTAAAATAAGCATCTCAGAATATAATTCAGCGGAAAACCATAATTGATAAAAGAAGTTCCCGAAAACCGGGAATTATGCCCAAAAACAATTTAAATATATTTAAACAAATATCAAAAAGAAAATTTTTATTATTATTGAGACATCCGACCAGGCATGCCCTCCACCGTACAAGTAGCTTCGTGCACGTCTAAGCGGTAATGCATCCTCCTCCTAACCTGAAACTCACACTAACATGCAAACAAAGTCAGCTTGAGCTGAGTGAGTTCAAGTTTTAAATAAATAACATCAATAAATAATAATCATGACAGTCTTCCCAAAGGTCTTAAGCTACGATACCATCATCTTCAATACATAATCATCTTTTATATTTCTACATGTATATACATACATATAAATAAATATCCTTATAAGTGTATCTCTCTATATATAAATATATATATATATATATAACATCCAAATAATAACATCAGGTTCGAGCAAACGTACAACCGAAACACGTAACATCTCATCAACGTATGCAAACACAAAGTAGGCACACGAAATATCCGTAGTCGATAACGACTACTAACATCACCAAATATTGGCCATACAATAATACATACATACATACATACTATAACATCCCAAGGCCTACCATATACAAGAAAGCCTATATAAAATAGTTTAAACGTTTCATCAACAAAATTGTTTAGGTGTGCATGCTAGCCCAAAACTTAAAAAGAGTTAAAAGGGGCATCATGAACTCACCTGACACAAGACACGTATTCACCTCGAGCCAGATGATCCCTAAGTAATCCCAAAACTCAAACACCGGTTGGTTTACATACAATCATTACAATTGACATCGAAAGGACTCGTTTATCCTACGAGACGTTCTAACATGGTTCGAGTCACCTAAACCCTCGACCTCATCAAACTAAACCAAAACAGCCCCCGAGGCCTCACATTCACCTAAACGACCCATAGGTACTCCCGGGAATAAAGAATTCCCAATTTGCCCCCAGAAGCACTAGGTGACACTAACATGCGCGTTTAAGAGTCGTTTAGGCCGTTAACATCCAACTCAGCCCTGTGTGGACCCAATATGATAAAATCACAGCCAACAAGTCCACACAACACTACACGAGTCAAATGGGTTGGTAACTCGCAAGTACAACGCTCTAACTACTCAATAAACGCAATTGCGCGTTGTACCGACCCGTTGGAGTAACCGACAACCAATTCAGCCCCATAACTTATAAAAATGATTTTTCAACATACCGTACATCAAACCAAGTGTCCCCGAGCTGAATTGGTCGTTAATCACTTCAACTCTCGCGTTAAACGCATCAAACTACAATTCTAGTCAACCGAACACAATCTTTCAAACGATAACTAGTTGACCAATCTAACGAACCCCAATGAATATGGTTTTTAAGTATGATATACTACACATACCTAGGTGGATTTTGGTGAAAAAACCTCACTCAAAACAGTCCCGGAAATGCTCAATTGGACAGCCACCCGGTTAGCCTACAACAAGCCATTAATCGATCAATACGCATGTTATAACGACCAATTTATGGTGTAAAAGACTTGGGGAATCGTAGTACTAACCTTTAATTGATGTTTTATGCTCACGAATTGGCCGGAAAAAAGGAAAATCGCGTGGGGGGGGGGCTGGAGCTGCCGATTGGAATTATGAATGGGTTAGGGTTAGGTTTGTTTATATTATAAACATTTTTCACATCTAGTCCCTCCAATTATAAAGAATTAACATTTTGGTTGAAAAGTTAAATGTTATAACGTACCGGGAGGGCGAGAGGGCTTCTGAGAAAGTTCGGTTAAATCCCGAGAATTATACATACTTTACAGGCTTTAATTCTTTTAAACCGGAAATTAACGAGTGTTACAAAGCATCACTCTTCCCATATCTACGAAGAAGCAATAATCAGATATTCTTGGACAATCTTCATCGTCCTCCTCCTCTTCTATAGCATTGATCTTCTGGCCATTTGGTTTGTTGTATGGTTTGGAGTTGTTGTTTCGGAAGTAGGATCCTTGCTTCTTGTCTTGAGATCCATTTTTCATCGGAGTGCTCAGTTGATCTTGTATTCTTTGATCCTACTCTAACCTGATGAATCTTAAAGCTCTTTTTCAGACTTCATCTAAATTCTTGCAAGGGGTCATCACAAGATCTTGATAAAATGGAGAGTCCCTTTGTAACCCCATTTTGAATGCTTCAACAGCTGTCGGGACATCCAAATTTGGAATTTCCAAGGCCTCTCTTCCAAACCTTGTAAGGAACTGCCTAAGAGGTTCCCCACAAGGTTGGACAACTCTATATAAATCACTAGTTAATTTTCAAGGGATCAACTGCATGAAAATTGACTATTAAACAGATTGATCAAATGGAAAAAGGAAGTAATAGAGTAAGAAGGAAGACTTAGCAGCCATTTAAGGGCGGATCCAGTAAGGAACCTGGATATGTTATGGCCACATGTTCCTCAGGATCCGTGGATCCATCATATAGTTTCATACTAGGGGCAGTGAAGGGCTTTGGTATCTCAGCATCACAAATCGGTGGAGCGAACCTGGATATCTTATGGCTTCCTTCTGGTAATTCGGGAATAGGTATGATGACTCTTGGCACACTTGATATCATATCATTGAGCTTTTGTAGCTCACGGGCTATGGTTTGGTTGATCCCAGTATCCCGCATACTAGCATGGTTAGTGCCAAAAGATAGATTATCATAAATGTTACCTCGTGTGTGATCAAAAGATCTCGCTCTATAGCTGCGCCCAAGGTACATTGTTTCAACATCAACAGTTGGTCCAGAAGGAGCAGCGGTTTGCATGGGTATGAAGTCGCCTTCATGAACCTCCAATGGCCTGGCTCGGGGTTCCTTCAGAGGTTCTTTTCCATAAGGATAGTAGGATTCTTGATGCTGATGGATGATGGATTCTGTTTGGAAACCCAAGAGTCCTGGTTGAAAGAGTAAGGATCCTTGAAGTTGGTGGGTGAAGGATCCTTGGTGAAATCCGTAGGCTCCGGATTGGAAGGCTGAGGATCCTTGCGAATTGTTATTGGATGATCTCAAGGGTTGACCTAATGATCCTTGTTGAAGGATAGATGATCCTTGTGATTACTGGTCAGAGTATTTCTTCTGAAAGAGGATCGAGGATCCTTGTTGGGGGTAAGAGGACGTTGGGTACCTCTGACCCGGGAAATCCGGAGTGCCAAAGTCAAGCATTTTTGGCATAATGGGGCTTGCGTCTTCAACAGTCTTCTTAGTCCTCTTGATTTCTTCGATCTCGTGGAGGATCCTTTGGTTGGTCTTATTCTGCTGCTCCATATAGTTCTTCATCTGTGAACATAAAATAGAAACATCATTATTAGCAGTTACTGTTTGGGAGGCAGTAGTAGGTTTTGGTCCAGAGAAAATAGCAGTCTCCTTCTTTTGAGCAACGGTTATAGGTTTTTGCTGCTTCGTGGATATAGGTAGTGGTGGCAAAGCAATTTGAGCCAAGACGCTTGAGCAGCAATTGTGGGAACAGTTTTTCCTTGAGATGCCATTGAGTGAGTGAATGTAATGTTTGAATAAAGGTTAGAATTTTTTGTGATTAAAGCACCGATGGCCCCACGGTGGGCGCCAAATTGTTTTGATTAAAAATCGGGCTAAGGATCAATGAACCAAATTCGTATGTGAGGATTGGTGCTAGTATGAATTAATGCGATCAAATTAACAATTATAAACGATGAACACAGAGATTTATACGAGGAAAAGCCCTTGGTAACTAGTATCCCGGCGGCACAAAAACCTCAGGTAGTGAAAACTATCATCACCAATTATAATGAACTTGAAAGGATTACAAATGGTGGAATAATAGCATATCGTTGATACAAGTGTTTACTATGAACTCTCAGTGCTAAAGTGTTGTGTGTGTATCACCTATAATTCATAGATTAAATACACAAAATTCTAACGGCTTCTAACTAAACTCCTATTAATCTTGCCACGTTCGTTTACTCTTTCTTCTTGATCGGTTTGGAACAAGGACGAGAAGGCAAGACCTAGTAAAATATCCCACCCGTAAAAATAGGAATTCCAGTAAGCACGTGTTTTACCTGCGTAAAACAGATCAGAATATAACTGAAGCGGAGTGTTGAGGATCTTTAATCCATTGAGGATCCTCAGTCCTAGAAACAAATATCCCATATAACTGATTTAGAAGGACCAAGAATCCTGGTCCCAACAATAAGTATTCCTTCAAGGATATCAAAGCCCTTTCTTGCTTTTCTCCCCATTTAATTTTTTGGTTATTCCTCAGGATACCATAGAAGTCTTTACACTTCTCTAAAGATCTTGAGATGAATCTGTTGAGAGCTGCAATTCTTCTGATCAATCTTTGGACATCTTTGACATTTCTTGGCGATTTGATATCTAAGATGGCCTTGATCTGCTCAGGGCTTGCTTCTATTCCTCTTTTGGTGACCATGTACCCTAGGAATTTTCCTTCTTTGACTCTAAAGTGACATTTGGCAGGATTCAGCTTCATGTTGTACTCATCCAGGATATCAAATGTTGTTGCCAAGTCTTTGAGATGATCCTCAGCTCTTTTTGACTTTACCACCATGTCGTCTATGTAGAATTCCATCGTGTCCCCCAGTTGGTCTTTGAACATCATGTCTACTAGCCTTTGGTACATTGCACTTGCATTTTTTAGTCCAAAAGGCATTGCAATATAACAGTATATACATGTGGGAGTCATGAAGGCTGTTCTTCTTGATCTGAAGGCTCCATTTGAATTTGTTGAAATCCTGAGAATGCATCCATGAAGGTTAGTAGTTCGTGGCCAGCAGTTGCATCTACCATTGAATCAATGTGTGAAAGTGGAAATGGGTCTTTTGGACAGGACTTATTCAGGTCTGTGTAGTCCACACACACACTCTATTTTCCATTCTTCTTCTGGACTACAACTAGATTAGCCAACCATCTAGGATAGTGGACCTCTCTTATCATCTTGGTTTTGAGTGGGTTGTGCACTTCTTCTTGTATGATGATGTTTCTTTCAAGAGCAAACTTCCTTCGCTTTTGATGTACTGGACTAAAAGATTTATCTATACCAAGTTTATGAGTGATTATAGATTTAGAGATACATGTCATATCCTCATGTTTCCTAGCGAAGGTAGAAGCTCTATTCTTCAGAAGGATAACAATCCTTGTTCGATATCCTCAGACATACCCGATCCTAACAAAACTTTGATTTCGGTATCCTGAGGATCCAAGGATACTTCCTTCACATCTTGGTCCCTAGCTTGCAAGACCTTCCCTGGTTGTTTCTGTAATTGGTATGTTTGAGTAGGCTTCACAGTCGACTTCATTGATGATGCATAACAATCTTTGGCGTCTTGTTGATTGCTCTCAATCTTGATAACCCCCCAAGGACTTGGAAGTTTTACACACTGATGATAAGTCGAGGGTACTGCCTTCATGTCATGGATCCATGGCCTGCCTAAGATCACATTACAACAAGACAATGAGTCAATAACATAAAATTTTTTTAAATAGTTTACTCCTTCTATGTACACTGGAAGTTTGATATCTCCTAATGTATTCGTGGTTTCCCCACTGAACCCCACAAGGACCGAGGATCTCGGAATATTTTCAGTTTCAGGGATATCCATCTTCTTCAAGGCATCCAGTTGGATGATGTTCACGGAGCTCCCGCCATCTATAAGTATCCTGCGCATGAAACAGTTAGCTATACATAAAGTATTACCAAACCGTCATGGTGGGGATCCTGAAGATCACATCGATCATCCTCTTTGAAGGATATAATCTTTTGAGCGGTCAATGTGGAAGTACGGAGAGGTATTTCTTGGCCGCTGAGTATGAGGTTTCATAAATGTCTGATCCTCCCGAGATGAAGGAAACAACCTTAAGCTCCGGGTGGTGGAGAAGGTTCCCTCTCAGGTTTCTTCCTAACAGTTCCTTTAGGTATCCTTTAATGAGAAGGTATCCTATTTCCTTCCGTAGTGCTATACAATCGTTAGTGTGATGGCCAAAGTCTTCATGGAATACACACCATTTGGACTTGTCTTTGCTGGATCCGGACTTTTCATTTTTCTTTGGCCATCTAGCCTTGTCACCTAAATCCTGCATGGCGCATATCACACCACCGGTATCAATGTTAAAACAATATTCGGAGGTTTTAGGATACTCCTCATCGTCTTCGTCTTCTTCCACGGCATTTATCCTGGAACTATCTTGTTTGGAATAAGGCTTGGGCCTAGAGAACTTTTGTGGAGAATCTGACTTTCAGTTGGTAGACTCGTACTTCGGGATAATCAGATTTCCATGAGCCTTCTTGTCATCCTCTAGCCGGGTGTATCTTGACGCCATGTTTCTGACTTCGTCAAGATTCCTGCATGGAGTCATGAAAAGATCGTCATAGAAAGGAGAATCCTTCATCAATCCCATCTTGAGAGCTTCCACAGCAGCTGCCATATTGAATTTGGGGATATCAAGCTTCCCTACTAAATCTAGTTTTGTAATCCCTTAGGGATTCATTATTATGCTGAACAATTCTATATAAATCACCTGTAATTTTCTCAAAAGATCTACTACAAGAAAATTGATTATTGAATAAGTTAATGAAATGAGCAAATGAAGTAATAGTATTGGAAGGAATACTTAATAACCATTGAAGGGCCGGTCCCGTCAGTGTTGAACCGAATCTCTTGCATAGGCAAGCTTCTTTGATGTCAAGGGAGATAGGGTTGATCTCCATCCTTTCTCTACACTGAGCTACGTGTTCCTCAGGATCCGTAGTGCCATCGTATAGCTACATGCCGGGCGTCTGGAACTTCTTGGGGATCTCCACGTCGCATATAGGCCAAGTGAACCTGGGTAACCTGTGACTACATGATGGAACTTCCGCCGTGGGACGTATTATCCCTGGGATATTAGAAATCATATCCCTCATTTTATGCAATTCCCTGGCTATCTCAGGGGATATCCCCTTATCTTGCACAGATCCAAGGTTAGTGTATAAATTAGCATTAAGTAGATTGTTACCAAGATTGTGGTTAGGCCTCTGGTATCCTGAGCCTTGACGACTAGCATCCCCATTGAGGGTATCTTCAAGATAAGGTGACGTCTGCCTAGGGATATCGTCCCCGACATGCACTTCAGAGGACACCATGGGAGATCCTGACAAGAATATGCCAGTTGGCATGGTGAGCGAGGTTGCATGTTGATGGATTTTGGCCTCGTTGGTCTTGGTAACTCCAAGGATACCGGAGGATATGTTCCCCAGTATCCTGACTGTTGCTAAGACGAAGTCCTTGTTGGTTGTGCCCCCAAGGATCCGGGATTCTGAAGGATAGATGATAACTGGGTGATGAATGAAGAAAAGTTAGGCCAATAACCGGGTGATGAATGAAAAAAAGTTAGGCCAGATGTTCATTTAGACTGAGTACTAGTGTAAAGATATAAAGGAAATTTATAAAGGAACTGGTATGAGAAAGATCATAGGCACATGTATGTAAAGTTGTGCACTATAATAAATTAAGGTGGAATACTAAAGATCCTCGGGAACGTGACAATAGCTTGAAATACCTCATTGGAAAGGGGGAACAAACTACAATGGACCTCTTAAAACATGTTCCTAAAACATCCAGAGTAAGCAATGCAAGCTAAATGATAGTTCATTGAATAATCCAATCCGAATACCTTCTTATGATTTGTAAACAACTATCCAACTGAAAAACTCGCCTTAACAAAATCTTATCCATGGTGAGTTGTGTATGAAACTTTAGATCCCTAATCGACCTGAACATGCTCTGTAGTGGATCAAACCAAATGAATTATTCAAACATTAGAGGAAAGTGAGGCCGGTAATTTCAATCCTCGTACATCAACAATCATCGTAATAGTATGTAAGCAGCAATATATTATATAACACGAGTAAGAATGTAATTCGACACGTTATTCAATTGAAAATTGTCGACCCTCAAAATACAAAATCTGAATCGATTTGGAAGCTATGGATAAAGCTCGTAATATTAAAAACAAACTGAAAGCCGCTTGGGGCTAACAAGAGGACTGTACCGATATACGTGAGAAGATAACGATTCTTGAAAGGTATTAGTTGAGTTAATGAAACCGACGAGTTGACTTAAAAAATACATTGAACTATACAAAATTGCCTCAAAGTTTAAACCCGTAACGTATTAAACAAAATTATCTCACTCCCGATATTTTATATATATCGAATAGGAATGAGTGCCTTACTGACAGGGCGGATGCAGTACCACCTGAAAACTTGTATACAACTAAACTCTATAAAGGGACCCATGAAAATGCTGAATAGCGAAAATCAAACTGTTACGACACAATAAAATTTTACTGAATAAAGTTCGGTGGAATCCACATCGGGGAATCAAACGTGTTCGAAAGCAGAAGAACGAATCCCAAAACCAATAATTATAAACTTTTCCCCTAAAAGGGCATTTGGAATGCTGAATTTCAGGGACGAAATTTCTTAACTGGGGGAGAATGTGACATTCTTGACAAAGCCGGTTACACATTAGCATTCACACATCGAATAAGCGATTAACTGCTTATTGCATAACGAACGAACAATTAACCGAACGGGTTTGGTTATGACCCAGACATCCCGAGGGGCCATCTATACATGATATACGTTTAATATAAACTAAAATATCATTGTTATGACCTTAGTACGATAGCAAACCAGTTAAACAAAAACATGCTCGTTTAACTACCCGCTATGGATTTTAACGCGAAATATAGTTCCGAAACAAGCATTGTATCATCTGTTAAGCCGAAAAAGATATACCAAAAACTTGTTGGGAATGTTTTAAGTGATCCGCAAAAATATTTTCTATTTTTACAAACAAATACTATTTTTTTATAAATTTACACAAAAATAGCTAAAAACACTCGTTTTCGCATTGTTTGTCGTACCCGATATATTTTTCGCATCAAAAATCAAACCCGAAATAGATTTAGAATCGGCATTTTCTGTTCATGTAAGTAAATTGAGAAAAGTGGCCAAATGGGCCCAAAAGGGGGCCCAACAAGTCCAGCCCGCCAAAGTTGGAAAAAAAATACCTTCAATATTATTATATTGTTATTTTTTTTATAAATAAACAAGAATGAGATATTTTCACAACTTATCTTTATAACTTTTGAACATCTCTCTGCTCTTCATCAAGAACTCAAGAAACTTAGGTAAAATCATCAAATTTCATCAAAGTTTAACTTGTTTATTTAGGTTTAATTTCATATAAACATAGCTTGATTATAAAAAATCACTCCTAGCCATTCAAAAACCCTAAAAATGGTTCATAAACATTTTTTGATCCAGCACATAGTTAGGAATCTGAATTGATATCTTTTTTGGCCATAAACACGGACTAGAGGGTTTAAACGACATTTTTACGATTCAAAAGTTCGGTTTAGAACCCTAACCGAAACCCTAACTTTCATGGCTGGTATCTTGATGATACATTATTGGTTTGTGATGTAGGACTTTTACTTAACTTATATAGAAGCATGAGAACCCGGAAATTGGATTAAGAGAGCGAAAACAGGCAAAAACCGCAAAGGTAATACCGAAAGGTTCTATTACGGGCTGTTTAGGTTAAGGTTCTGATGTGCATATTTTTAAGTCACAAAATTTTGTAGGGAAATCAGGGACCATATCATTGTGTCCCTGTTTAAATTTGGTAAATTTTTGACCATCCCGAGAATATTTGGCGAATGTATTACCGAATTGGGGCGTTTATTTGGGAAAAATAGTTAAAATGCTTGAAAAATTATGATATTTTGTGACGATATCAGATTTGGTATATTAGGATCACATATGAAATTTGGGGTCATTTGTAAAAGTCAAAATATGTTTTGTGCATTCGCGCTTATTTGAATTTTTTTATGGTCGTTTTTAGCCTGAAAATGGTATTGGAAAGATTGTTAGCTTCTGAAATTGCTATAGGTTATTTTGGCGGATTTTTATGAAATCATTTGGTATAAACGGGCGATTTTCGGGCTAAATTTATAATATAAAATGATTTTTTATAAATTTATAAATCAGTAAATAAATCCAGAAATATTTTTATAAAAATCTACATAATATTATTGATCAATGGCCAAATTTTCATAATCTAACGATAAACGAATCATTAGTTGTGCTAATTTGAAGATTAAACAAAATTAATTCTAACAAAAACCGGCAACTTCCTGATTAACGAACCTGTTAGAATATCAGAACATCAAAAATGGTCAAGAAGCATATTTTCGGATTAATTATGTAAAAACGAACTTTTTGTGAGAAATCCGGACAATTTGGATAGATTGTGCGCGTTTTTCTCCAAAACAAACTGAATAAACGGAAACGAGCCTCGTAGCGAATCCAGACCCTTACATTGTGAGCTTTCTTTAAAACTTAACCATTTTATCAACCAACATGTTTACCCAAGCTTACATCCTCATTAATTTTTTCAAAACGCATAAACGAGCAACTTGACCCAGCTGGTGAAACGGGGAAACTAAGCCAAGTTCGATTTTAAATATTAGACATTGAACAACATCACAATCTAAGCCTATTAATGCTTTCTGGGCGTTACAGCTATACCTAGACTAGATATACAGCCCAGTCTATTATGAAGATTATAATAATATTAAAATATTAATATAATTGCAAAGATTGTCAGTATGAGTGCCAAAAAACCCTCTCCTAATCATACCCTAGGATGTCTATATATAGACCCTAACATTCCAGTATACGTCCTAGACATTACATAATGAAAGATAAATCTAATACAAGTGTTTCAGATCTCGAGCAAGGTATATACCTTGCTCGAGCAAGTTTCCTATACAAGGTGTGCTCGGAGAGTGTCCTCGAGCATACTTTACTTAGAATATATTCTCTTTCGGAGAATACATATTCTCTTCGAGTAAGCTTCATTCCTCTTGACTTGTTCAAACTTTGCTCGAATAAGTCCATCGAGCAAGCTCATTCTTCTTGATGTCTTCAGCTTTTCTTATTCAGCATTCTTTATCATGCTCGGATGTAAATCTTGCTCGGTAATTGAACTGTGCTCGAAGTCTTTGCTTTGATTCACATGACATCCTCTTATTGCATCCATGCTCGTCCCCATGTGCTCGATCATCCTGTGCTCGTAACACTTGGCTGGAACTTGTATGATCAAGCTGTTTGCTCGATTGGCAATCCATGCTCGATAGAAGAATACCCTTGCTCGTTGAAGTGTAGCTTGCTCGAAGCCTTCAACACTTAGAAGAATCAACCATTTAAGATTCAGAACCTTGCTCGAAGTAGTAAAAACCATGCTCGATCGTCTGGGCTTGCTTGTATTCCATACTTAGCCGTTTCTGAGAAGGTTGAGAAGATTCCAATCTTCCTTATTAAGAAATCCGACCAACAATCTCCCCCTAGATTGGAACAAGCTCAGATGCACCAAAACATACCTGCATAGAGTAACACATGTATCAGATTTCTTGATAAATCATTTAATAACATGTCATTTCATTATAATTGGAATTCTGCCACATGGGTATTAAAAAAAACTAAATTTTTACAACTCAAACAAAATGCAAAGATAAACAGAAATAAAAACCAATCATCCATTAGCTCCATTCTGTTATCTTCTTCCTCTGTTCTTGGCTTCAGCCCTTTCTTTCACTTTCTTCACATATGTAGCTCTTTGCTTCAGCATGTCAAATTCAGAGGAGTCAGAGGCATCACTTGGGAATCTTGCATCAATCAAATCTTGTAAATCTTGTGGATGCATATAATGCAGATCACCATCCTCCCTTATGACTGCAATATGTATCCCTGACTCATTTCTCAAAGTGGTCGAATCATCATTTTGATTGTACGTTATGTATGTGATTCTTCCAAATTGTTACACTCTTGAGTTGGGTTCCTTCATCACTTCTCTCGTAGCCAATCACTCTTTTAAGGTTTTTCTTTTCTGATGAGAGCTGCTTGCTAGAGTTCTTTGTTTCTTTGATTCAGAGAGGAAAGCTCAGATATGTGAACTTCACTGATTCTCTTCCTCCTCTTCTCTATTTCTGCTTGGCTCCTGATCTCTCTCTTCTTCTGCTACAGAAATGGGAATCCTTTTCTGCTTGTTCCTTCAAAAACTTTGAGAGATCATTCCTCAGTTGACCAGATGGTTGACTCCTTACTTGATTATCATATAAAGTCAGCTCAGCCATCTTGGTCAGTTGTTCTGTTGTGTAAAGTTTCTCAAATCATCTCTGAAGATGATGAGATGTTCTGCTTCATCTTCAGTCACAACCCTTAAGGTCTTCGATCTTCTGTCAAAATAGAGATGTGTGGGAAAATTCAAGTTTCTTGGCTGCACAGGCCTCACACTCTCTGACCTCTGGGTTCTGCTTGAGCTCCCCATTTCAACTTTCTTAATCTTATCAAGACCCTCTTCAACATACCATCTCTTTATTGTATCTTCTGTTTGCATTAACAGTCTTGACATTTTTATTCCCTTTTTATGGAGGGCATTCATCATTTCTGCATGAACTTCTTGTTCTGCCTTCCTTCTGTCTTCCTGCAGTTTCCTCTGCGTTTCAAGATACATCCTCTGCTTTCTGTGGTATCTTTCCGTTAGTTCAGCAAGAGGCATGTTCTGAAACTGTTCTTCTAATATCCCTTTCTCCATCACAATTTTCTTTAACATTTCCATCCTTTGAGGGTCCTCAAACCACCTCTTTGATTCTTGATCTTTCTTTTCTTTTTCCTCCCTTTCCTTCTGTAATCTCATTTTTAACTCCTGCTCTTTTTCAAACTTTTCTCGACTTTCTTGATCTTTGTGAGAGTCTTTAATTTGTTGAATTCATCTTTTCAGTTCTTCAGGAGAGAGATTTGTCAAGAAGTTGTAGCTGTAGCCATACAGCTGAAGGAATTTGATATCTTTGTGTTTTGACTTTAAGGACTCATATTCTTCTTCATCTTTTTGTTTCCTTTCTGTCCTTTTCCTGCTACTGTCTAATTCTTTGAATTCTTTTTCTTTCTCTTTCTTCCTTTCAGACACCTTTCTCACATAGTCAGATAGATTCTCCATGAGAGCCCTTTTGTACAAACTATCAATCTTGTCAAATGGTTGTAAGTTCAGGAAAGCAAGCTTGTGACCAGCCTTTATCAAAACTTCCCTTTTACCTTTCCTAACTCTTTAACCATCACCTTCTTTTGCCACATCCTCTTTTGATAGTCTTTGAACATACAGAGGATCATAACCCAAGCTGATCAAATATTCAACATCTTCATTTATCTTTTCAAATCCCTGCAATTCTTACTCATCTTCACTTTCACCATCCAAGTCCACCACTTCTTCAAGGTTGTGAAGAGCCTCAATCATTGGTTCATCATTTTGTTTGGATTGAGCTCTTCTTCTTTCTTCTAGCATCTCTGATCTCAGTCTGTAGACTATTTTCTTCACATATTTTTGTCTCTTTGGCTTTGGGGTCTCAATTTCAGATGATAGTTTTCTTTTGAGTTGTATTTCCTCTGGTTCTTCAAGAATTATTTCTTCATCAACAGACTCAGATTCGTCATTTTCAGTTTCAGCTGTTTGTGTGTCAACAGGTTTTTCAGTAACTTCTTCTATGATTGGTTCACTTGGTTCAACATGTTCTTCAAATTTTTGTTCTCCTTTGCTCAGATTTATAAATTCTAGTTGAGCCTTTCTTGCTGCCTTTACAATGTTTGGGTGATGTTTTTCTGGGTTGTTCAGTATGAGTGTTATATCTTTCATTATCACCAATTTGACCATTGTAAATGCTGAAACCTCAACTGTTTCATCTTCTTCATTTGTTATAGGACCCATACCAAGTTCATATTCATTTGTTTCAAGCTCCTCAGGTTCAATGATCAGAGGCTCTGCAGCCTTTTCTTGTTCAGGGTTTGGTTGATCAACATTCAAATTTTCTTTCAAGGCATCAATTATAGCCTTGATTGCTTCATCAGCTTCTCTTAATTTCCTCTCCTCTTCCTCCTCTTTATCTTTCATTTTAATCAAAGCTTCTATGACCTCCTGAGGAATTTCCTCCTCTTCTTCTACCATTTCTTCCCTTTCAAGGGCCTCCAACTCTTCATTCATCAGTTCTATAACTGTTTTCACAAATTCAGCCTCAGCCATGTCTTGATCAACTATATTTTCTTTGAACAAAATGTCATCAGACTGAGTTGTGTGTTGAGGCAGGGGTTTTAAGTCATCGTCTGTAAGTGCAACCCCCTTCCCCTTTTCTTTCCTCTTTAGATTTTCTTTTTCAGTTTCATCTTCTTCTTTATCTTCCTTCTCATCCTCTGATTCTCCATCATCATATGCTTGGTTTAGCATGTTTAAAGCATCAGATGGTCCAACCTCCTCTTCAACACTGATATTCTCCTCTTGTTTGGTGCACCTGAGGTCTTCTCAACCTCAGATTGCCCCTCAAGAGTTTGAATTTTCAATAACGCCTCCTTCAGTGCAGCTTCTAGAGCTGAGTTCTTCGCAGCCAAAATGGCATTTTTCTCTCTTAGCATTATGTTCTCAAACTCAATTTTGGCATTTTCACACACCACATCATAAAGATTTGGACTTGATTGTGGAGTTTCAGCAGTAGGTTTTGGAGCTGGGTCCGAAAATGGTTCAGATTTTGCGGTCTCAGGGGATTGAACGGTGCATGGTTCTGGTACTTGGGTTGGGAGAGTAGGTTTAGTTGGTGCTGTAGTAGGTGAAGGATGGATAGGTATGTCTTGTTCAGTTGGCTCAGTTGTGGCAGTGGAAATACGTATGTCAGCATGATCAGTTGGCTCATGAGGTTGTTGACCAATTTCATACACAGTCTTTCCAATTACAACATGTGCATCAGCAGCATTATCAACAACCATCGCATCTCCTCCATCGGCACCATCATCATCATCAACATCATCATCATCATTATCATCACCATCATCAACTTCCTCATCATTGTTTCCAGGGGTCCTCGGTACATCAACGGCACCCAGTGCAGGAACAAGTAACCAAGGGAGTACATCCCAGTCATCAGACTCAAGGAAGTTACTCTGAGCATCCTTCATACGTTTGCATATGTTTGAGTCTTGCAACTTCAAAATCTGCCCTGTCCTTTGAATGTCTGGTAAGGCTCTGTTTATTAAGATTTGGAGAAACCTTGGATACATCAGAAATCGTTGAGTAATATGCTTCTCTACATTTGAGATCATCCCTTGAAAAATAAGTCGTCAAATGTTGAAGGGTTGCTGATAAAGGATGGCGACAGAGAGAGTCCCGAGCTCTCTGCTCAACAGAGTCAAGGTCCCTCGTCGTTGTCAATTAATTCCAAATTTACATGTACCTCCCTTGCTTGAGTATATAGCCAAAATAAAAACTTGCTCCCCCTGTACACAAGGACATGGTACAATGCTTGCTCGAGCATACTTTGAAATATATCATATCAATTTATTATGCTCGAGATGCATTCCTGTGTGCTTGAAGTACAGTGTGCTCGAAAGCCTTAAAATCTTTCCTAATCCCGCACTCGAGCACAGAAATTGGTACCCTAGTGTGCTCGAAAATTTTGTAGCAATAAAATCATCTTTAATCATCTCGAAATTTTAACTCAATCATCTCTACACGCTCACTAAGACACCGAGCACAGACCTTGCTCGAAACACTTAGATGTTTCCTATCATTCAGTTGTCGTGCTCGTAGACATGAAATCATAGTTACTCATGCAATCATGCTCGAAGATACTTAGTAAAATAACAAAGTATATCTTCGTGCTTGAAGATCAAAGATAACAAAACACATCAAAAACAAGCTCGAAGTACAGTCTAATTCCTAGATCATACTCGAAAATACTTAGAACAAACACAGATAACAGTGGTGAAATCAAAATCATTTGCCTAGAAGTTAAGACAAAAATCACACTCAAACTTTGCAATAATTACGATTACAAGTTAATGAAATCATTCCGTTTGCTCAAGCTTGGGTTTGAGGTGAACAAGAGATCAAAATCCAGTATAAAAGTTTATGTTGTTTCATTGGAAAGATCTCAACATGGGATCAGATTGTCCAATAACTGTTACACCACTTCATTTTCAGCCTTATTATGATTTAAGTCAGGCTGACAATATGTGTAAATTCTTAACATGATTCTCATGACGTTTGTGATATATTTAAGGTTCAATTAGTTGCTTGAGTTAGAATGGTCACATTTTAGACTTTAGTTGTTCCTTATCTCTTCTCAAAGAGTATTTAGCTTTCTCCAAATCACCCCGAATTGACTTCAACCCCCTGATGCATTGGTCAAAATTTTAATTTTTCGAGCAGTTTATTGAATAATAAGATACTTAGTTATCAGACCATAAGGTTGAACGTTGGACTTACAAGCCATCCGGACTTACATGCCTTTCATTCAGAGTGTTTAGGACTTATTTGGATGCCCCACTCTTGTAGTTCGTTTAGTGCCCCTTTAGTTCATGATATATTTGTTTAGCATAAATTAGTTTGAAGCATATTTCATTTTGATTTTCATCATTTTTTTTATTTGCTTCATTTCCTTTTAATATTTATATATAGATATTTAGTTGCTGCTCATAATTTAATAAACTGTTTTTGGTATACCAAAGCATCAACAGGCTCGTGTATGATTGGATAATTGACTTTCTGCCTATCATTCGGAGAGATGTGTAAGAAAGCATACCTTAGTTGTCAAATGAATCACCACATCAAAATTAGCATGATTATCGTATTTGTATCACATAAATCACTGCACTCACGGGAAAAAGCTACACAAATTGTCAGTTTACCGAACTGAAATCTTTTAAGCCTATAATCCATAAGTTAGGTGATCAGACAATATGCTATCATTTCCCACATTAGTTGGATTCAATCTCCACCTGAATAACAATATTCATTTTTGAATATGAACTTGGATAATATTATCATCTCTCATGTTTGATCACCAAAACAGTGTTGCTTATCATAAAACATGTTACATTTTCAAAATCATTAATTTGATAGGTCATTTTTTAGGTTAGATTCTGAAAATAGTATAGTCTTGTAGTCACATTCGACAAGCAGGCACTCCACAAGTGTCACACACATAATACTCACATCACACATTTCAATTAGCAAAGCACACAATACAGTGGAGCATGCTTAGAAATCCATCGAGCATACTCGGAAGTCTGTAGCAAAGTACAGAACCATAAGTACAACAGACACCATAAGTACAGAACCATGCTCGGAATACTTAGAAAAGTTTTCCAAAGCAAGTCTGTGCTCGAGCAACTGAGCAACTGACATCTGTGCTCGAATGAGTTAGAATTGTCTTTGAGAAGCCTATGCTTGTGCTCGAAGAGCAATAAGCACAACATCGAGCACAGATTCATGCTCGAAGTACTTAGAATCATAAAAATTTATCATGCAAGCACAGATCAAAGTACTAACTGCTGTAAATATCAGATTTAACAGAAATTCGACATACACACATTCACAAACATGATTATGACACCCAGAACAGTCACACACATGATGAAGGCAAACAGAAAATTCACAGTGAGAAACATGCAATCATGCAAATCATACTTCACTTAAGCACACATCCTAAATCATACTTCATCAGCATTAATCATTCCTAGACATTTTAACAGAAAATGAAATCTGGTCTTATCTAAAGGTTTGGTGAACAAATCAGCCAAATTATCAGATGTATCTACCCTCTTCATTTCTATAAGCCCTTTTTCCTGACAATCCCTAATGAAATGATGTCGAATTTCAATGTGCTTAGTTTTAGAATGTTGAACTGGATTCTTAACAATGAACATAGCAGCCGTATTATCAATTAAAATAGGTGTGAGTAAGAAACTCAGACCATAATCCAGCAGTGGTTTTGAATCCACAGAACCTGTGCACAGCAGGCAGATGCAACAATGTACTCCGCTTCAGCAGTAGAGATTGACACTGTGGTTTGCTTCTTGCATTGCCATGACACCATTCTGTTTCCAAGAAACTGACATCCTCCTGAGGTTGATTTTCGACTCATGTTGCATCCATCATAATCACTGTCAGTGTAAGCCATCAAATCAAAGGAAGAGTTCTTTGGATACCAAATTCCCAGGTCTGGTTTTCCTCTCAAGTATCTGAATATTCTTTTCACTACTAGCATATGTGACACCTTTGGATTAGCTTGAAACCTTGCACAAACACACACAGCAAACATAATATATGGCCTAGATGTTGTTAGATACATCAATGATCCTATCTTGGCCCTATATTCATGCTGATCAACTGGCTCCCCCTTTTCATCAGGTACCATTTTCTCATGTGTGTCCATTGGTGTTGACACTGTCTTGAAGTCTTGACACATGAACTTGGTGAGAATTTCTTGAACATATTTTGATTGATTAATGAAAATTCCATCTGGCTTCTGTTGCACTTGCAATCCAAGGAAGAAATTCATTTCTCCCATTGAACTCATTTGGTATTTGGACTTCATCACTTGCTCAAATTCTTTGCACATTTGTTCATTTGTTGACCCAAAAATGATATCATCCACATATACTTGCAGCAGCAGTAGCAGATCCTTTCCTCTCCTTTTGTAAAACAAAGTCTTGTCTATGGCTCCTCTACAGAAACCATGTTCTAACAGATGGTTAGACAGCTCATCATACCAGGCTCTTGGTACCTGATGTAATCCATACAATGCCTTGCTGAGCTTGTAGACTTTGTTTGGATGAATTTGATCTTCAAATCCAGGAGGTTGAGTGACATACACTTCTTCATCTATCTTTCCATTCAGAAATGCAGATTTTACATCAAGCTGATAGACTTTAATGTTCATTGATGCTGCATATGCCAGAAAAATCCTAATAGCCTCTAGTCTTGCAACAGGAGAAAATACCTCTTCAAAATCTACTCCTTCTTCTTGTAAACATCCTAGAGCTACCAATCTAGCTTTGTTCTTTATCACTATCCCCCTTTCATCCTTCTTGTTTCTGAAGACCCATTTTGTACCAATTGCATACCTTCCTCTGGGCTTGTCCACCAAGTCCCACACATGTAAGTCTCTGAACTGAGCTAATTCCTCTTGCATAGCTTCCACCCAGCTATTGTCCTTCAAAGCTTGATTGATGTTCTTTGGTTAAACTTGGGATAGGAAACAGGCATACAGGCAGATATTTGCTTTTTCAGATGCACTTCTGGTAACTCTTTCATGTAGATCTCTAATAATGTTCTCTGCAGGATGATTTCTTTCATTTGAGGTACTTTGTACAACTGGAGGTACACACACTTCTGCTTCTAGATTTGACAAATTTAACTTAAGAGATTCATCTTCAGATGTGACTTGAGTCTCAGTAGAAGTTTGAACAAGATTGAGTTCTGATGTAGATGCCTCATTTCCTCCTAGCTGCAATGAGTCAAACAGGGATTGTAACTGACACATTTCTTCAGTTTGAGAAGGTTGTTGACTTTGGATGGGTTCACTTTCAATAACACTTGGACCTTCATTTGAGATTTCAACTTCAGCCTCTTGTCCAACTCTCTCTAGATCATCTTCTCCTTGGATAGTACCTCCAAAGGTAAGTCCAATTGCTTCAAACGCAACTGAGGTCCATAGTTTGTCCAGATCAACTTGCTTTGCTTTTCCTTTTTCTTCAAAGCTGGGTCTGTACATACTATCATCCATGTCCTTACTGTAGATTTTAAATGATTTGATCATTTTCTCAAGATAAAATAACCATTTAGGACCATCAATATTGTTGAACTGGTTTTCATTGAAGATAATGTCAGACGATTCAATCACCACCATGTGCTCTTTCACATAGACTCTATAAGCTTTTGAGTGAGATGAGTAGCCCACAAAGAAACATTCCAGTGATTTGGACTGGAATTTATTCAATTAATCCTTTATGTTCAAGAGTGAGCATTTGCATCCAAAAGGCTTCAAGAACTTCACATAAGGTTTTCTCTTGTAGAGAATTTCATATGGTGTCTTGTTTTGAGCCTTGTTGAGTATAACCCTGTTCTGCACATAACATGCAGTGTTTATTGCTTCTGCCAAGAAAGTAACAGGCAGGTTGGCATCAGCAATCATGGTCCTTGCAGCTTCAATTAATGTTCTATTTCTCCTTTCTGCAACACCATTTTGTTTAGGGGTTCTAGGAGCACTATACTGCTGGAAAGTACCCTTAGAAGTGCAGAATTCACTCAGTCTCATTCTTGAATTCTAACCCATTATCACTTCTAATCACTTTCACTCTCTTCTCAAGTTGATTTTCCATCTTCAAAACATAAGCCTTGAGTAACTCTGGAGTCTCATCCTTGCTTCCCATGAAAAAGACCCATGTAAACCTTGAAAAATCATCAGTTATTAGTAGGCAGTATCTCTTCTTTCCAACACTTGGAACAGTCACTGGACCAAACAAGTCCATGTGAAGTAGTTCCAAAACCTCATCAATTGTGTTCAGCAGTTTGCTCTTGTGTGAGGATTTGTGTTGTTTTCCTTTAAGGCAAGATGTGCATTTGTCTTCCAGCTTGAACTCTCTTGTGGGAAGACCAACAACATGTTCACCTTTCACTAGCTTGTACATGTTCTTCAAATTTACATGACACATCTTCCTATTCCATAAAACAGATTCATTCTCAGTTGCCTTTGATACAAAGCATGAACCACCTCTTGAAGTTGCAGTATTCATTCTCAGTTCATAGAGATTGCCATTTCTTGGAGCCATCATCATAATCATTTCTGTTGGTATCACAAACTCTGGCTTCAAAATCAGGCAATGTTCATCATTAAAGGCAACCTTATATCCTTTGTCACAAACTTGAGAAATGCTCAGCAGATTGTACCGTAGTCCTTCAACATGTAGAACATTCTCAAAGGATACTTTGCCATTCATGAGTGTTCCCTTTCCAACAATTTTTCCTCCATTTTCATCACTCCCAAATGCAACTGGTCCCTCATACTTCTTCATATAATCTATTAATGCAGACTTGTCACATGTCATGTGCCTTGAACATCCACTGTCCATATACCATAAATCAGTTTTGCTCATGGACTGATCCTGCACACACACAAAAGAAATCAGTTTGATTCTGAGTTACAAACTCCATCAGTTTGTAATTCAGAGAAAGTGGAGGATGTATCAGAAGTTGGAATTGGAACTGATGGTGGATCTTCATACACAACTTCACACTCATCATCAGTGTCTAATTCTGATCCAATGTGCACTGCAGACACTATAAAGCTTCCATCAACTTCCTCCATCACCTTATCCTTCCCACCTTCTACTTCCTTCTTTACTTTCCACTGAAATCCTCTTGGTTCAAATCCTTGTTTTAACAGAAACTTCTCATCACCATTAAGAACACCTGATCTCTTCTTAGCCTTTTCTTCATTTGGAGATCTTCTGTTCTTGTCTGTTGTTTTCAGGATTCTATCATCTTCTTTAAGCTTCAAATTTGCTTTGAGTCTTTGGTCCAACACAGACTGATAGTTCTTTTCTTCAGATGGATTTTTTATTCCCTTCAAGTATCTCTCATATATTTCTTTGTAGCTTTTCATATCATAGCCACTAACCACATCTGGAATTTCAAAGCTATCCTCAAGAATCCAGCAAGAGTCAGTGTGATGCCCATATACATCACATTTTGTGCAGAACACTTTAGCAAAGTTTCCCAAATCCTCAAGAAGTTTCTTGTCCTTGATCTTGTCACTTGGTTTAGGGAAATCAAACCCTAAAGATGTTTTGAGTACAAAGTGTTGGAAAAGTCCATCTTGATTGGCTTGCTAAGATCAATTGGTTGGGAACATTTTTCTTTAACAAAAACAATCTTCTTCAGCTTAGATGACAATTGTGAAGAACTTTCCTCTTTTTCTTTTGAACATCTTCTTCTTGGAGCATAGTCCACATCACCCACATCAAATAATTCATGATTAGAGAAAACTGGGTAGATAGGTGGACGACTTTGATCATAAGAGAATTTTCTTTGTGTTTCTGCTCTCTTCTTGATGGCTGGTGGTGATCTAGCACATATATCAAATGGAACATGCTCTCTTCTCATTTTCTCATGATGCTCTGTCACCTTTGATGTCATAGGTGGCAGAAGAGGAATTTTGTCACCTTTCTTCTTCTTTGCTCCTTTCTTCTTCTTCCTCTTTGATGACTGAGAGCTTCCACAGCTACAATTGCTTTCTTCACAGGAGTATTCACTCCACTTCTTTTTCTCTCCTTGAAGCTGTTCATCCACCACAGTTTCTTGCTTGTCAGCCTTTTTCATTACAAATTCTCCATTCTGATCTACCATCACATCATCATATTGCTTGATAAATTCTGGCTTATCATCAAATACATTTTTGAACTGTTTGAGATACTCATTTCTGCTCTCTTTATCAACTTTCAATGGGTAACTATCACAAAACGGGGGTAGAACCTTCTTGTACTTCTCTTCTTCAGTCATCTTTTCAACATGCCCAACAATGTTTCCGGTAGAGACTAGGTTTTTTAAAAACTCAATTTCAATCAACAAATCAGCATTCTTGAGTTTCTCTTCAGCAAACATCTTCTTCATTCCTTCTATCTCAATTCACATTCTGGATCGAGCTTGATATGCTACCATGCAATCATCCTCCAAACCTTTGATTTGACTTTCATATGTAGCCTCACTTTCAGCATACACATTTAGAAAGACATCCTTCCTACCACATTCAGTTTTCCATTTTCCAACCTCCTGATTTAATTCTTCAATTTTAGCAAGAAGATCAGAAATAGAAGTATCAGAATGTACCTGAGTGTTTGAAGATTCAGCCTTCTCATTAATTTTGGCCATGAATGCAACATTTGCTCTTTCCATCTTAGCAGCATGATTACTCCAGTTAAACTCTCCATCCTGAGCCACCCTTGCAACGGCCACATTCCCTTGATCTCTTTGCTAGTTCATACCATTTTGAGATGGTCTGCTTTGATTTGTATGAACCTGCATTTGATTAGTTCTCTGAGGTTGAAATGTTTGTTGCTGGGTTCTATTCTGATTTTGATAGGGATTTTGATTGGGCATTTGAGTCCTTTGCTGCTGAAAGTTCTGATTCTGATTCTGATAGAACTGACTTTGATTGAGTTGATTTCCAAACTGTCTTGGCATGTTGCACTCTCTTGCAAAGTGTCCAAGTTGTTGACAGTTATAACAGATGGCCTTGGATTTGCCAAATCCAATTCTTTCATTTGGTCCATTGAAACTACTTCTGCCAGTTCTGTTATACAACCTTTTACTTCTTACTGCCAACATGGCCGCTTGCCTTTTGATATCCATATCTTCTAAATCATCAGCATCAATTTGTTCTAAGTCTTCTTGCACGATGCTTGTGTTTATCAGATTCTTGGCCACAAAGGCATGATAAGACTCAGTGAACATTGAGAACAAGGCCTGATAGTCTATTCCTTAAGTCTGGTTGTGATATGCAAAATTTGATTGCCCATTTCTAGTAGATGAATGGTCATCTTCAATCAGTTGCACATTGAATCTTGACTGATTGTTACATGAGGAGTGTGCATTTGATGGTTCCTCAACAATAGGCTGTTGATTCTTGACAGAGAGGTTGCCCATGGGTGCCACAAGTGCATTGTTCATTTGGAAGCTTGGTTTGTCCTCTCGAATCATGTGATTCTCTATCATTCATGTTCAACAGCCTTGAGAAAGGCAATCTCATCATCTAGTTTAAAGGTAGAAAAACTTGCCTTTTCCTTTATGAACTTGCTTGCAGTATACCATTCCCCAGATAGAGATGATAAAAGCTTCTTGTTAAGCTCAAAGTCAGAAATCTGAAAATCAGTGGTTCTTATTTCATTTACAATGGTCATGAACCTTTGTAACACTGACTTTAGACTTTCTCCTTCCTTAAACTTGAACCTGTCCAACTGCTGCTTCAGTCGATCTTTCTTTATGTCTCTTAACTCAGTATTACCTTCAAACATTTCAATCACTGCATCATACATATCCTTAGCATTCTTATGATGATTTACGGTGGTTAGAATCTCCCATGAAAGTCCCAACTTCAACATGGACAGTGCTTTGTCATCCCTCCTTTTCATTCTTAGATCTACCGCAGCACTGTTATTTGGAGCGGCTGAAGGAGTGTAATTCCCTTCAGTAAAAGCCATCCAAAGTTCTGGATCGTTGTAGTTCACAGCAGCCTCAAACAACACCTTCCACTTTATGAAGTTCTCTTGTCCAAGTAATCTTGGAATCTTGTTGGTTGAAACTTCTTGATCTTCCATTTTATCAGATCTGATGTTATCAATAGCAATGCACAGTTAATCTTCACTTTTCCTCACAAATCTTCAGTCTTGTGGTCTTCAGTGAGCTTACTCAAGCTCTGATACCACTTGTCAGAACCGTCTCTCGGGTGCAACCTTAGCAAAGGTTTGACAAGAACACACCGACTTAATTACTCAAAGACTGATTGAGTATCCCAGCGGAATCAGGATATTCAATGATTGAGAATGAAAGCTTGTGGAGAATTATCAAACACAAAACAATAAATGATAATCGGTAAAGACTATTTCAACGACAAAGATTCACTATATTAAATGATACGTCAATGATACAGTGAATGGAATGTCTATGGTTTTGTGTGACGGCGACTTTTGATATTCGTCTGCAAAGATTGTCAGTATGCGTGCCAAAAAACCCTCTCCTAGTCGTACCCTAGGATGTGTATATATAGACCCTAACATTCCATGTATACGTCCTAGACATTACATAATGAAAGATAAATCTAATACAAGTGTTTCAGATCTCGAGCAAGGTATATACCTTGCTCGAGCAAGTTTCCTATACAAGGTGTGCTCGGAGAGTGTCCTCGAGCATACTTTACTTAGAATATATTTTCTTTCGGAGAATACATATTCTCTTCGAGTAAACTTCATTCCTCTTGACTTGTTCAAACTTTGCTCGAATAAGTCCATCGAACAAGCTCATTCTTCTTGATGTCTTCAGCTTTTCTTATTCAGCATTCTTTATCATGCTCGGATGTCAATCTTGCTCAGTAACTGAACTGTGCTCGAAGTCTTTGCTTTGATTCACGTGACATCCTCTTATTGCATCCATGCTCGTCCCCATGTGCTCGATCATCTTGTGCTCGTAACACTTGGCTGGAACTTGTATGATCAAGCTGTTTGCTCGATTAGCAATCCATGCTCGATAGAAGAATACCCTTGCTCGTTGAAGTGTAGCTTGTTCGAAGCCTTCAACACTTAGAAGAATCAACCATTTAAGATTCAGAACCTTGCTCGAAGTAGTAAAAACCATGCTCGATCGTCTGGGCTTTCTCGTATTCCATACTTAGCCGTTTCTGAGAAGGTTGAGAAGATTCCAATCTTCCTTATTAAGAAATCCGACCCAACACGTGGTCTGTAACGGCCATGGGTGAATAGCGTGGTCTGTAACAACCATGGGTGAATAACGTGGTTTGTAATGGCCATGGGGAATAACGTGGTCTGTAACGGCCATAGGGATAACGTGGTCTGTGACGACCATGAGAATAACGTGGGCAGTGGAGGCCACGAGGATATTGTGGGCGGAAGGGGGGCACAATTTTTGGTGATACGTGATAAATACTATTTATGCCTTTGAAAGAGGTATTCTGATAGTCTTGTCTTGTTATACCCCGTTAAGCGATTTTTAGAAATAAACGGTATACACTGAGTAATGTTGGATTTCACGTGGAACCGTTGTGGGCGGAAGGGGGGCCACAGTGGTTAATGTTACGCGGAACCGTTGTGGGCGGAAGGGGGGCCACAGCGGTTGATTTTATGTGGAACCGTTGTGAGAGGAAGGTGGTCCACAGTGGTTGATTAAACAAGGAAATTGGAAACACATAATACGAACAAACAATCATGATTTTATCGTAATTTCGAATTTATATTATAAACTTATATGTGTGCATATGTACACACAGAGACACAGCTGTACATATATACAAACGAAAATACAACTTTTATATACACGCGTACATGCAAACTACGACTGTGTGGTACGCAGAACTGATTTCGTTAAAACTTATGAAACTCACCAACTATTCGTAGTTGACGTTTTCTTTAAACATACTTTTCAGATAATCAGAAAAGGTGGAGTAGATTGATTATGTGTTACTTATTGGATTGCGATCGATGCTTTGAGCATTGAGTTACAAGTAAAGTAATTGAAGAGCTAGTTTTGATTGTATCACTTAGTTTGTAAAAAATGTTAAAGCGATGTAATATATTATAAATTAGTTAGTAATATTTCTTTATGAACAATGTATTTGATACTAGTTGTATCTGTTGCATTTCCGTTTTACGCTTCCAAAAATCGCTTAACGGGGTGTGACAAGACAAAACTGTCAGAATACCTCTTTCAAAGGCATATATAGTATTTATCACATATCACCAAACACTCTGCCCCCCTTCCGCCCACAATATCCTCATGGCCTCCACTGCCCACGTTATTCTCATGGTCATCACAGACCATGTTATCCCCATGGCCGTTACAGACCACGTTATTTACAGACCACGTTATTCACCCATGGCCGTTACAGACCACGTTATTCACCCATGGCCGTTACAGACCACGTTATTCACCCATGGCCTTTACATACCACTTTATTCACCCATGGCCGTTACAGCCCACGTTATTCACTCATGGCCATTACAGACCACGTTATTCCCCCAACTTGTTATGTTTAATGATATAATGCTAAATATATATAATTCCCTTGTATATTTTTTATAATATTTTATTAGTTTTTGTTCGATTTTTATTAAAATTTGTATATTACTAACATAATTGAATAATGCAGGTTTCGGAGGTTGATCGTGGTTAAAAAGAGCGAAAAAAGAGCTAAAACAAGCCAAACCGTTGAACCGGAGCATCAGAATTGAACCGGACCGCATCAGGAAATGAACCGGCCGCTCAGCCCCCCCTCATCCAGAGCACCGCGCAACCGTGAGGCAAATTCCCACCGCGCAGCGCCCTGGGCACCCATTTTCGTGTATTTTCTTTGTTTTTTTATCAGTTTTAGGCCCAAGAAACCTATATAAACACCCCTAAACCAGAGCCGAATTTTGAGTTTTCTGGAGCTTAGGATTGCAATATTAGGTGGGTTTGAACGCTAGGAATCAGCCTGCGAAGTGCTTATCATCCAAGAACAAAGACCACGGGTTTTATTGCCTTTAATCTACCGTTCTTATTTATTTTCGCCATGATTTCCTTTATTATCCTTTTGTTTGCTTTTATGATGTTAGGCTAAGCTTTATAGACTGCCTAGGCTTATGATGAACCTTTGTTAACATTTGATTTCGACTTGAGATTTATTTA
Organism: Bidens hawaiensis; assembly: GCF_021521415.1. Lineage (NCBI taxonomy): Eukaryota > Viridiplantae > Streptophyta > Magnoliopsida > Asterales > Asteraceae > Bidens > Bidens hawaiensis. The sequence continues at coordinate 909,659 of NW_027491053.1, forward strand.
TCGTTATGGTTTTTATGAACTAGTTAAAAGGTTTAATTATATTAAATTGATGTATATTTGTGCTTAGTTAAGTTTATTATTCCATAGTTGCCTTGATTATTGTTTGTCATTATGATAGGTTTCTATTAGGCCATCTACTTTGTGTTTTTGACTATTTTATTATTGATTTCGTGATAAGATCATAGGAATTATAATAGTTAATCAAATAAACCTAAGTGTGCTGCTAACCTAAAAAGCTGTAAGGTGCTAGGTTATTGATAGGTCTTTGTTAATCAGGATTGCTAGATTTAGTTCTTCGTAAGGAGTCCGTCTAGGTTTGATTGATTAACTTTGTCTATCGAATCAATTAAATATATTAAACTGCCTTTGATTTTCGCGCTGTAAGGTAGGATTTCGTATAAAGGAACTAAGTCATAAATAATTAGGTGACCATAAGGAAACTTGATTTTTTTAATACTTGTGTGCATTAAAACTTATTAGAAACCCATAGGTGTCTCTTGAGAAGGGCCAGGGGTCCTATTCGGGTTTTCTCTTAGGTGTCTATTTTACGATCCCAGTTCCATAACTAAATATTTTCCCGGTTAATTCATAACTTAACTTTAGGGGATTCTAGCCTAGGTAGTTTTCTCATCATCATCTGAATTAAGTTCAAGTTCTAATTTTAGTCCTCTTTAGTTTTTTAATTAGTTTAATTAGTTTAAATTAGTATTTTAATAAACCCCCCTCAAAATAATAATAAATAAATAGTCGTGTTTGTAGTTAAGTTTAATTTAGTTAGTTAACGTAATTTAAAGACTCTCGTGGGTTCGATATCCGGACTTACTTAGCTGTACTAGATTCGACCGGTTCACTTGCCGGTTAGTAGTTTTAGTTAAGTTAAGAGTCTAGAATTTATTACTCAGTGTCTAGATTAGTGTGTTTTTAATAGACTACTTCTAGCACATCAAGTTTTTGGCGCCGTTGCCGGGGACTCTTGGCGATTGCATTATTAGCTTTGATTAGATTTGTCTGCTATATACGTGCTACTTGTTTTGTTTTGTTTCGTCTTTGAGTCGTAGGAGTTTAATTTATTTTAGTTTAATTTTAAGTCTAGTTTGTTTTATTTATTCTTAGTTTTATTTTCGTATTTACATAGAGTCTACTCAGTTGGTCTTGTGTGTCTTGCAGGTTTATGCCACATCTTCGTTCGCAAGGACCACCTCCGTTAAAATCTTAGGCTAGTTCATCATCACCAATCAACATAGATTCTCCACCGAAGTCATCACCACATAGTTCACCGCCGTCGAGTCCTAGAACCATTACCGATATTCAAATGGCTGACAACTGAACCGTTTACCAACAAGCCATCAAGGGTTTCACCAGAGATCACTCGCCCATCATCACCCCCGTAATCGATAACCCTAATTCCTGGCAGATTCCCTCTTACATCATAGCTAATCTCACCCAGAGTGACTTATTCAATGGCCGTGACGATGAAGACGCACCAGCGTCATCAACCGTCTTACCCGTGTGCTCAGAACGTTCAATTTACAAGGTGCTAATGAAGATGCCATTTTCCTCCATTTGTTCCCGTTTTCACTTACGGGTCGTGCCGCCACTTGGCTCGACTCGCAACCTGCTGGAGCATTCACTACTTGAGAGGCGTTGCATACCGCTTTCTTGAAGAAATACTTCCCCGCCTGCCAAAGCATCTCGTCTCCGAGATCATATTCATTCTTTCCATATGGAGCCAGACGAGGCGTACTATCAAGCTTGGGAGCATTTTCAGAGTTTACTGACCCGTTGTTCATAGCGTGGTCTTACTCCGTGGGCCCTTGTTGAGAAGTTTTACAATGGGCTGACATACGAGACTCAGGCTCGATTCGACACTGCTGCTGGAGGTAATTTAATGGATAAGAAAAATGTAGTTGAGTGTAATGAATTGTTTGAAAGTTTTGCCCAATTCGATTTTGCTAAAAAGCCACGTAACGGGAATTCAAATCTCGTAACTAGTACACCTTCATCCGTTCGAGGTGTGCAACAGGTTAATCTGGATACTAGTGTGGCGACTACCTTATAGAGTCTAGCCGGTGAGATTAAAAAACTTAAGGCTAAAATAGATACGTGTGAGATGTGTAGAGGGGGGGGGGGGCATGGGACTTTAGATTGTCCGTTGATGAGTCAGGAGCAGGTAGAATTCATAGGAGGGCAAAATAGGGATCCTAATGCGTTTAATGGAAATAATAATTCAAACTGGAACAACTATAAAAATAATAACTATAATTCAAGTTTGCATTCCTCCGGTGCACCCCCTAGTTTCTAATCAAATTCAACTCTTAACCGGGGGCAGGAGTAGTCGTTTAGTGGGGATCAAAGTAGTCAAGATGGGAGTAATGGGCAGGATTTGAGTAGTGGTATTGGTAGGTTAGAGGAGATGATGAAGCTAATACTAGTTAGAGATCAGGAAACTCAGAAAAAATTTGCCGATCATGATTTGCTTTTAAGGAATCACCAGTCCGCACTCTTAGATCTTCAGAGAACCGTAGGTGATACAGCCCGACGTTTAAATGAGAGACCCCCAGGTCAGTTTTCGGGTTCCACTCAGCAAAATCCGGTAGCTCAGTTAAATGCCATTTCTACTCGTAGTGGTAGGGTTTTAGGTCCGGAGAGAGAAATTGAGGTAGAGGAGATATGAGTTAGTTGATGAGGAGATAGTGATGGAGACTCCTGGGAGGGTGCAACCTAGGCTAGACCCAGCAAGTTTCGCACCGACCAGTGAGCCCATAGTTAGAGGAAGTAAGGAAAAGAAACCGAGAGAGGTTAAGCCTTCACCGCTTATAGATCATGCTCGTGTCCCGTATCCAGCCCGTCTTAAGAATCAGAAATTTCGTAGAGAATACGGGAACTTGTTGGATATGTTTAGTCAGCTTAGGATTAATCTTCCGTTTATCGAGGCCCTCCAGCATATGCCGAAATATGCCATGTTTTTGAAGGATCTTCTTAAACAAAAGGAAAGTCTGGAGGAGCTTTAGACCGTTCCACTGAACGGAGAGTGTTCGGCAGTAGTTCTCAATAAGGTACCTGAAAAATTACCCGATCCCGGTGTTTTCACTGTTCCATGTTTGTTCGGTAGGGATACCCGTGCCAAGCGTTAGCGGACCTAGGAGCTAGCATAAACTTAATGCCATATTGGTTGTATCTGAAACTAGGCCTAGGAGAACTCACCCCCACTCGTATGTCGTTGTCATTAGCTGACCGTTCGGTGAAGTACCCTAGGGGGATCATAGAAAACTTGCTCGTGAAAGTCGATAATTTAGTTTTCCATGTAGATTTTGTGGGTTTAGATATGGAGGCCGATGAGAGAATTCCTATTATTTTAGGCCATCCGTTCTTGCGTACTCCTAGGGAACTTGTTGATGTATATGAAGGTAAGATCACTCTTAGAACCGGCGACGATAGTGTCACTTATGTTGCTAAATCCGTGAGACACCCTAGTGGTCAAGACGGTCTCATTGATCCATGTCATCCTATTTATGCGATTAAGTATTTTATTCCCGGCATGGATCCACGTCTTGCGCACCCCCGTTCTGTCAGAGTTTGTTTGGAGGAGGAGAGAGAGGTTGCGAGTTCTCCAGGGTCGATGGAGTTTGATAGAGGAAAAAGGTGGAGGTATGGAAAAGTTTGTGGAGTTTGGAAAAGTTGGAGATAAGAGGAATAAGATTGAAGATGAATGGTCGTATCGTGATGCGGTTTCTTGGAGGACCATGGAGTTCTATGGAGGTGGAGGATGCTCCACTTAGGCAACTGATTAGATCACACAGTAGAGTGTCTCGAGTGAAACTCAGGTGTAGAGTTTGTATATTTGTCCCATCTTTATTTTTGAGTCGTGTCGGGTCACTAACGTAGATTTTTGTAGTTTTCTTTGCTTTTGTTTTTAAGGTTTTGCAGGATTGAAAGAGCAAGAAAAATGACCCCATGAAGTTTAATGCAAAATTCAAGTGTGGGGATGGAGCAGCGGACCTGTATACTTTTTATTATTTGCTGCTATTTTTTCATTTTATATATTGGGTGGTTGGTTGGTTGGTCTGGTGACATGTTTTTAATGTTGAATATCTATCGAGCTGATAAGATATATTTTTAGATATTGTTTGTTGAAATTTTTACCGATTCCATTCGTGTGTGAGAGAAGGAGATATCGTTTGCTGAACACGTTTGGAGTTGGAGGGCAGCTTTGGAAGAAGACTTTGGCATCATATCGTCATGCACATATACCAGCTAAGTCTTTTCCATTATTTATCTTGCTTGTTTATTTTTATTTTTGTTTTTCTTGTTAGGTTTTTAGGTTTTTGTATTTCAAGTTTATTTTAATTTTTCGTCCTTGTACTTGCATTGAGGACAATGCTAAATTTAAGTATGGGGATAGGACATTTGAGTCATAGCTAAATTTTATTTTAATCATAAGAAAAAAAAATATTTTGAAAAATGTCCCTTGATTTTTTCTTTTTGCACTTAAATGGGAGATGAGGATGCTTATCGGGAATCGGTTTTTCAAACTAATAATAATATGAGATAATATAAAAGAAGGCGTACTAAGCTTGGGATGTGTTGGTAGGCCCAACTAGTCTTGAAAAGTTTTCCATTGCATATTCTTAATAAATCTAATTAATCTTAGATTTTGTGGGTTCTCATCCTAAGGGGGATAGTGAAGCTGAAATTCGATAAGGCATGGAGAGTATTACCATAAGCTGATTATTCTGAGGTGGTAAGAATTGAATGCACTTTAAAATTAGCACGCCACTCCGTTTTATGAAAATAAATAAATAGTGGTGGCGCCCCACAAATGTCCAATTTTTTACGAGCTTTAGTCTTTAGTTATATATTTTTAGGTAAAAGATGCCTAAGTGCACAATAAAAAAAATAAAGAAAATAATAAATAAATAAATAAAGAAGAAAAGAAAAGGTGAGAAAAGTTATGTACTGAAAAATGCCAAAATAGCATTCTAAAAAATAGAAAAAGATGCCAAAGTGCACATACTAGACGAGACTGAGAGTTTATGTGTTACCAAGGGGATGGCGACTCTGAGGATACAATATTGGGGCTTGAAGTTTTTAGTCAATAAATATTTTCTTAGGGAATATATAGGACAAAGTCCAATAACATTTAGGGCATGCTCGTATGACCTCACTTGACCTATCATCCATTAATTCCATCTAAGTACATTTTCTTCTTACCATTAGGGGTTCTTTTATCTTACTGTGATATAATGAACCAGTTTGCTTCAACTCGATTATTTTTAATTGTCTTTACTATGCTTGAGATGGGTAGGTTTTTGATATCACATGAACTTAAATGCTTAATCTGTGTGAGGACTTGATAGGCTGGTGGCTGGGTTTAAGTGAACAACAATATCAGCAATCGCGTTTCTACGTTTATCGGAGCTTTAAGATAACCTAATATGTTTTTAAGATCGTATTTCTCCGATTCTGATCCCATTGCAATGAGACTTTTTCAGGGATGAAAAAGAGATAAGTGTGGGGATATTTGATATAATGCTAAATATATATAATTCCCTTGTATATTTTATATAATATTTTATCAGTTTTTGTTCGATTGTTATTAGAATTTGTATATTACTAACATAATTGAATAATGTAGGTTTCGAAGGTTGATCGTGGTTAAAAAGAGAGAAAAAAGAGCTAAAACAAGCCAAACCGGTGAACCGGAGCATCAGAATTGAACCCGACTGCATTAGAATTGAACCGAATCGCATCAGGAAACGAACCGGACCAGTCAGCCCCCTTCATCCGGAACGGCGCGAAACGTGAGGCAAATTCCCACCGCGCAGCGCCCTGGGAACCTAGTTTCGCGTATTTTCTTCGTTTTTTATCAGTTTTGGGCCCAGGAAACCTATATAAACACCCCTAAACTTAATCCTGAGCAAACCCTGTGAACAAGAGCCGAATTTGAAGTTTCCTGGAGCTTAGGATTGCAATATTTGGTGGGTTTGAAGGCTAGGAATCAACCGGCGAAGTGCTTATCATCCAAGAACGAAGACCACGGGTTTTATCGCCTTTAATCTTCCATTCTTATTTATTTTCGCCATGATTTCCTTTATTATTGTTTTGTTTGCTTTTATGATGTTAGGCTAAACTTTATAGACTGCCTAGGATTTTGATGAACCTTTGTTGACGTTTGATTTTGACTTGGGATTTATTTATCGTTATGGTTTTTATGAACTAGTTAAAAGGTTTAAATATATTAAATTGATGTATATGTGTGCATAGGGTTGTTTAATTAAGTTATATTATTCCATAGTTGCCTTGATTATTTTTTGTCATTATGATAGGTTTCTATTAGGTCATCTACTTTGTGTTTTTGACTATTTTATGATTGATTTCGCGATAAGGTCATAGGAATAATATTAGTTAATCAAATAAACCTAAGTGTGCTGCTAACCTAAATAGCTGTAAGGTGCTAGGTTATTGATAGGTCTTTGTTGATCCAAATTGCTAGATTTAGTTCGTCGTAAGGAGTCCGTTTAGGTTTGATTGATTAACTTTGTCTATCGAATCAATTAAATATATTAAACTGCCTTTGATTTTCGCGCTGTAAGGTAGGATTTCGTATAAAGGAACTAAGTCATAAATAATTAGGTGACCGTAAGGAAACTTGATTTTTTTAATACTTGTGTGCATTAAAATTTATTAGAAACCCATAGGTGTCTCTTGAGAAGGGCCAGGGGTCCTATTCGGGTTTTCTCTTAGGTGTCTATTTTACGATCCCAGTTCCATAACTAAATATTTTCCCGGTTAATTCATAACTTAACTTTAGGGGATTCTAGCCTAGGTAGTTTTCTCATCATCATCTGAATTAAGTTCAAGTTCTAATTTTAGTCGTCTTTAGTTTTTTAATTAGTTTAATTAGTTTAAATTAGTATTTTAATAAACCCCCCTCAAAATAATAATAAATAAATAGTCGTGTTTGTAGTTAAGTATAATTTAGTTAGTTAACGTAATTTAAAGAGTCTCGTGGGTTCGATATCCAGACTTACTTAGCTGTACTAGAGTCGACCAGTTCACTTGTCGGTTAGTAGTTTTTGTTAAGTTAAGAGTCTAGAATTTATTACTTAGTGTCTAGATTAGCGTGTTTTTATTAGACTACTTTTAGCACATCATTTAACAGTACACATCGTATTTGTATAAACGTATTGTCATGTGTAATTTCGTTATGCTTTGGTATTCTTATCATATCCACTTAATTTGTCATTAAAGAATACTATTCACCATTCATTCACACGTAATCATTCGTTATGTTTGTAGGGACTTTTGTTATGTAAACGTTCAGGTAATTTATATCTTGAACCATTTCCAGATAGATAACGTATGTAACTATGCTTTTCACCCCAAAAAATTCATAAACAGTTTGAAAAGAGGGGTCATGAAACTCACGGTTTTGTAGGCACTCAGTGCAAGGTCAACTCGGGGTTCGTTTCCCTTGCTATCACTTAGTCTCTTTACTTAATATTATAGTAATATTAATATTTTAATATTATTATAATCTTTATACTAAGCTGGGTTGTATAGCGAGTCTGGGTGTGGCTGTAACACCTTGAAAGTGTCAATAGGCTTAGATTGTGATGTTGTTCAATGTCTGATGTTTAAAATCGAACTTCGCTCAGTTTCCCCGTTTCACTAGCTGGGCCAAGTTGCTCGTTTACACGTTTGGAAAACAGTTATGGGGATGTAAACTTGGGTAAACATGTTGGTCGATAAAATGATTAAGTTATAAAAATATCACAATTTAGGGGTCTGGATTCACTACGAGGCTCGTTTCTGTTTATTCAGTTTGATTTGGAGAAAAACGCGCACAGTTCTACCCAAATTGTCTGGATTTCTCACAGAAAGTTCGTTTTTACATAATTAATCTGAAAATATGCTTCTTGATCATTTTTGATGTTCTAATATTCCAACAGGTTCACTAATCACGAACTTGCCGATTTTCGTCAGAATTGAATTTGTTTAATCTTCAAATTAGCATAATTTTAATTATCCGTTAATCATTAGATTATGAAAATTTATTACTTATTAAATAAAATATGTAGATTTTTATAAAAATATTTCTGGAATTATTTACTTATTTATAAATTTATAAAAAATCATTTTATATGCTATATTTAGCCCGAAAATCATCCGTTTATACCAAATGATTTAAGAAAAATTCGCCAAAATTCTTGAGTAACCAAAACACTTCCCAAAATAACCTGTAGTAATTCTAGAAGCTAAAAATCTTGCCAAATATTTTCGAGCCAAAAACGACTATAAAAATCCAAATAAATGCAAATGCACAAAACATACCTAAGGTTTTCCAAATGATCCCAAATTTCATATGTGATTATAATATATCAAATCTGAGTTTCCCACAAAATTTAATAATTTTCCAAGTATTTTAACTATTTTTCCGAAATAAACATCCCAATTCGGCAATAAATTCGCCAAATATTCTCGGATGGTTGAAAAATTACCAAATTTGGATAGTTTCGAGCATGTATCTGTCCTAGATCCATAAGTTTTACTCCACGAGTATAAGCGGCAGAATGATTATTCTTATAAATGTGTTCGAGTAGACTTGTTGACTTGAATGTGTTTCGAGTATGGTTTACAGCCTAAAAATCTTTCTAAGTATGTCCAGCGCATGAGAATTTGTTGCGTTTGAAAATTTGTCTAAGTGTTTTCGAGAATACTGACTATCTTACTTGAACTGATTGTGTTAAGTGTTCAATAGTAATGCTCTCGAGTATGGTTTTGTATATAAGCATGTGTGATTGCTTATGTGTTAATTAAAACTGAAATTCCGGTTAAGGTAAGGTCTCGAGAACGGGTAAACTATTGAGCATATTGAGCAACTTAAATTTGTTTTTAAGTTTTCTTTCGAGTATACTTGGAATCGAACAATGTTGTAAATGAATACTTTCAAAAGACTTAACCATTTTCTAATAAATGTAAAGTCGAGCATGCTTTGAAAAGAGTATTCGAGCACAATCTGTCGTTTGCAGTTTGCTCGAGCATAGGTATTTAATTATTTCAAATTAAAAGACACCTTGCTTGGACTAAACGACAAATCAGGATTGTACACCCCAAGTGTTAGGTATAAAAGAGGGACTTAAAAATTTTTCCAGACACTTTTTCCCTCTCTGAAACAAACACCCTCTGCTCTTGCCTTCTCTGCCTTAGCCAAACACTCAACTTTGATTTCACTCTTGTTCGATTATATCCATTAGCTCTGATTCTAACTTGGTAACAAATCGATTATCGATTATCGCCTCTCCGAGTGTTAGAATTAGGGTTTCTATTGAATCGTACACTAACTGTTTATCTAATTTGTGCAGGTTTGCAAATTGTTAAGGAGCAGGTTATTGAAGACAACTCTTGTTTCTAACTAATATGGCTATTATCATATGTTTATTGTTACTAACAATTTTCTTAATCTTGCAGATCTAACGGCAATGAAGTTCAAACCAAAGCATAATATGTGCACCCGATTGATTATGGATGACGAAAATAGAGAATTGGAGTTCATCATCAACTTCTTACATAACTCCAATAATTGGCTTGCACTTACAGAGAACCCCATAATATACCAAAATCATATTACCGACTTTTGGGGGTCAGTAGAGTATGTTGATGACGTCAACGGATGAAGAATTAAGGCCAAAGTCCTTGGCCAAGAGATTGAGATAACCGAAGCATTGATAAGAGAGGCACTACAACTCAATGAAAATCATGATGTCCAGCTCTCTTATTCTACTCAACGATTACTAAGGATTTTTCAAGAGATGCTAGGGTACCAAGGGGGTATACATGAATGGCAATTCCAGAAGGGAATGATCCAGTTGATGTACAGATTCTTAATTCACCATGTCATTTAATCTTTATCACCAAGGAGGGGAACATGGACTCTGTTAAGTAGAGAACTTGCCACAGTCACAGTTGCCATTCTTTTCAACCAGCCATTCAACTTCTCAAGATTAATATTCAATGGCCTGGTCAGCAATGCTCAGAAGGCTTAGAATGAGAAATTTTTTATGTATCCAAGATTTTTACAAATCTTGATTAATAGAGCATTACAAGGATTAAACACTACTGGAGATACTCTACATTTGCAAGATCCGAACATTTACAAGAGAATAAAAGGAGCCAGAAGTATGTTTAATTAAAATGTGGAATGGGATATACTCCTTTGGTTACTGAATAACAATATTGACGTTATGGAAGTTCCACCTTTTCCTGAGCAAGAGGCAAATGATTCAGAAGGCAATGGAAGTGAAGAAGGGTCCAATGATGATGATGAAAATAATGATGGAGATGATGATGGAGGACATGATATTGTGGTTGTTGAACCATAGGCAGAGCATGAAGTTGTTGAACCGGTTGCTGAACCCATTGGTCATGAGGTGGTTTTATATGAATCCAGAATTAGAGTTGCAAGGTGGAAATGTTGAGGCCAATGTGGAACCAGCTGCGACAATTGAAGGAACAGATGGGGACCCAGTTGTGTGAAATAATGGAGAAGATAAGGAGACTATGGATGATGATGCTTATATTGAAAAAATGATCACACAAATAACTGAAAACATTCACATGATCACACCACCAGCTTCACCAAATCCAATACTAAACCAAGATGACAACTCCTCACCAGCCAACACTAAGCCTTTTCTATCTAGTCCAAAGCATATGGAAGCACCCTCACCCTCTTCAGTCAATACAGACCCCATAAATGGCAATTCAATACCAACACCTCCAACATCACCACTCAAAGAACCAGTCTAAGACACTCCAATCACTCAGACATACAATCCACCCTCAACTGAAACTTCCTCAAATCAACCAGAGTCTGAGATGGAATTTAAACCTGATCAAGACACACCATCTTCCTCTCCTTCCTACATTAATGAAGATCTATTAGTCGGTAATATGGAGTTGGAGTTTGAGAACATCCTACTCAAAGAAAAGAATGCCATCCTGACTTTGAAGAATAAGACACTAGAAGAAGAACTTCAACAAGCATTAATGAAAATTCAAACCCTGGAGCAAGCTGAGGTTGAGAAGACCTTAGATGCACCAAAACAGGGGTAGAATGATGAAGATGAAGATTCTTGGGAGTTAATTGGTAAAGTGTATGATAACGAAAGCGGTGAAAGTTCTGAAGTTAAGACATCAAACGCATTGAATCTAATAAATGAGGGCATATGAGGAGGATGAGGAGGAGGAGAATGTTAATAGGAGACAAGCCTTTCATGAGGGGGATTATGAGATGGAAGAGGAGACCCCTACAAAAGAGAAAATTGAAGGGAAAGAGGATAGCATACTCTGAAAAGGATCTACATCCTAAAGCTACTGCAAGGTATATTACAAGTGATGAGATCCTGGAAAGGAATGTAGTGATTGATCCTGATGTGGCTGAGGTGGAGTCGGTTAAAAAGGTTATGGAAATCAGAAATGCTGAGTTAGTAGAAGAAGAAAAAGAAGAAGAAGAAGAAGAAGAAGAAGAAGAAGATGAGATACCTTAGGAAGTGTTGGAGACATTGATAAATTTGAAAAGAAAAGAGGAGGAAGAAGAGAAGATGAGAAAAATGGTTGATGATAGCATTCGTGCTGCCATGGAAGAATTAAAGAGAAGCCAGAATGAATAGCCTAAGACTGACTTTGGTCTGGGAGTTAGGGATGAACCAGAAAAGGGGGGAGGACCAAAGATGCCTTGGGATAAATATGTAAAATTCATTGCTCAACTGGTGATGCTTAGGACACATTATGATATTCTTCTTAATCCTGATGAGTTTTCATCAGAAACAGTGGCAACAGCAAAGATGGCTCAGGCGGCTGAAAGGGAAGGAACATTGGAAAGCAAGCCAATTACTTCTTAAAGACATCCCTGAACCCAGAGTGGGATAAATTATAGATGAACATGCAAGGGATAATGTAAATGGGCCAGAAATCACAGAGCCAGAATTAAGGAAATCTTTGATGAAATTCATACTGAAAATTTGGCTGATCCTATTGTTACTGAGCCAATTGATATTGAAGAGCCTATTATAAAGGAATCTAAAAAGAGAAAAGAAACTTCAAACAGAGAGATTCCTATAGCGAAGAGGCAGAAGTCTGAAAGACCAAGTGTGAAGAAAGTCTACACAAGAAGAGAGAAAGAGAAGACTATTGCTCATGATGAACCTGTCATTGAGGCGCTACATGGATTGGATGAGACAATAGAAGTTGAGGAAGATGAAGACAGAATGAAGACTGATCCAAGGATCATCTTTCTAATTCATTATAGCATTGAGTTTGAAATGTTGAAGAAAATGTCTGAAAATGAGATAGAACAAATGGCTTGTAGCGCCCGTTAATTCCGGTTTCAAGAATTAAAGCTTGTATATGTATAATAACCGGGATTTATCCAACGTTTCTCGGAAGCCTTTACGTCATCCCGGTAAGTCTAATCGCTTAACATTTCTTCCAAGTTGCATTATTATTAAATTCCAGGGGCTAGAATGAAAATATTTTATAATATAACATTAATCAAAAACCCTAGCCCCCCCCCCCCCCCCCGATGTTGTTGCTGTCCGATAGGCGCAAAGAGACCAGCCCCCCTCCCCCTTCATTGCTTCGAATTTTTGATTGATTCCAAGCTCCTAGAAGTATTTAAAGGTATGTACTACAATCCCCAACACTCTTTTTGTTCACCCCTAATCGTTTTGATGCTCAATTTTGCCGAAACTTTTCGTTGGACATATTTTCGGCCAGGGTGTAATTGACCCACTTCCCGTGGTTAAAAATTAGAGTTTCTGGTGTAGAAAGAGTCCCAGGTATGGCATTTACATCATATTAAAATTTCGTGGCCATTGGAGGTATTTAGGTCGGTCAATCGATTTTAGTTCGAAAACTAGGGTTTATCGGGTGTAGAAATGTAAATTGTTGAGTTTGATGCGTTAATCGGTTGGATGACCAACCGAATCTGTTTGCATGGCCCTAGGGGAGTCTAAGGGCTGTGGGAAAATTAATTTTTTGATGCTCGGGGCTGTTTTGGTTGGGGCTTGATCAATCAAGTCGGCGGTGCGCGAATTTTCGTTTAAATGTTAAATTGAGAGTTGTAAAAAGGAACCGTCAACCCTATCAACTCGGGTGACATATTTAGGATGAATGAAAAGATTAAAATGGGAATTTGGCCCATTTGGGTCTGATTCGTTTAACAATTTGTTTTAAGATTTATTACGCGCGTATTCGACTCGATTTGATTACCGGCGGGCGAGTGGTGCATCATGGTTAGCCCCGACCTTAATCGTAGGGTGGATTTGGTTAATTGAAAGTTGTTGGGCCTTGGGTCAAGTTGTTGGGCCTTGGGCCAAGTGTTGGGCCTTGGGCCAAGTTGGTGGGCTTGAACGGCCCATTAGACAAGAGTGTTCTTACGGTCTAGTTTAGTAACACGTTGTGTATACTTTACAGGCCCTTGCTTGTGATTGTGCACTTAGGGATTTCCTAGCTCGTTGCAGGTGTTCGATTGATTTCAGGTGAGTTCATGATGCCCTTTTTACTCTTTTTAAATTTTGGACTAGCATGCACACCTAAGTGTTTTCTCACTTGGTGAAATGTTTTAAATTATTTTGCATAGGCTTGCTAGTATTGGTAGGCCTTGGAATGTTATAGAATGTGTGTATGTATATATATATATTTTAGAATGGCCAGTATTTGGCGAATGTTGTAGTAATCTCGACTACTGAATATTGCGTACGCCTACTTAGTGTTTGCATGCACCGAATGTTACGTGTTTGGGTTGTATGTTTTCTCGGCCCTGAATGTCGTTATTGAATGTTATATATATATATATATATATATATATATATATATATAGGAATGCACGTATAGAGATACTCATACGTAAGGATGTCTATTTATTGAACGTGGTGACCCAACCGATGTATTTCCGTTTACCGTTTTAAAACCATTGGAATGATTATTAAGACTTTTGTTACTTATTTAAAAACATGAACTCATTCAACTTAAGCTGACTTTGTGTGCATGTTAGTGTGAGTTTCAGGTTAGGAAGAGGATGCCTTATCGCTTTGACGTGCACGAAGCTACTTGGACGGTGAAGGGTATACGGGAATTGAAGATTTAATATTAAACATTTATTTTTAAAAGTTTTTATTTAAAGATAATTATGTTGATTTTGGGCAAAATTCCCGGGTTTTGGGAACTCATTTACTTATTTACGTTTTCCGCCGAATTATACTCTGTGATGCTTATTTTAATGAAAAGAATTGTTTTTAAGTTTAATTATCATTACGAGTGTTTTGAATGATTATCAACTGTGGGGTTCCCGAGGTTCGGGGCCTTACAAGTTGGTATCAGAGCCTTGGTTCGAGGGATCCGAGCATCCCCGAATGCTTGGACTCGAACTATAAGAAAAGAGACTAGTATGCCCACCGCGAGTAGCTGCACGCCAAGAGGTAACTATTAATTATTTAGTCATTTCTTTAAATTTAAAAGTTTCCGGTATGTGATTAACTATTTAAGTGTTAGATGGAAGGCTAACGAGGTTAGGGGCAGGGGGTGGTTAGGACGGGCGGGTAAAGTAAACGACTAATTACACTTGATCAACATCATTAGCAGTTTACCTTTACTTTACACGTTCTAATTACCACTTGTACTTAACCGTGTTAAAATTCTGTCTTTGTAGGGATAAGTCATGGTTAATACTCGAGCTGCTATGAGAGGTGGTCCTAGTGTTCGCGACCATGGTCATAAGCCACGTGCCGAAGCCGAGAGAGAGATTCCTACTCCCCAGCGGGAGGAGGCCCCAATTCTTGAGGAGGGGGATAACCCCGCCTTAGATCCTGCTTTGCGCGCGGCTATCGTGGATGAGGTTTACCAGGTGCTCCATAGCGCCACATTGAGATCGTTGCTGAGGCCGTCAGGGCTATGGAGGAGTCACTGGTTGGTAAGGGTTCGGATAGGGGAAGGAAGAGTAAGGAGGTGCAGGTCGAAGAGGAAGAGGAAGTGTATGTGCCGAGTGGGGATGTAGATGAGGTGCGGACTGTTAGTGTATCGACCTGGGGTTGCTCGTGTGGTGACTTTAGGAAGTGCGACCCCCCTTCCTTCGATGGTACTAAAGATGCTTTGGCAGCGCATCAGTGGGTGAGAGAGATGGAGGCCGTTCTAGGGTTAGTAAGTGCAAGGGGGATGACATGGTCACTTATGCTACCGCCTCGTTTCGTTCCGAGGCATTATGTTGGTGGGATAATCTGGTGCAGGCTATGGGTGATCGATCGATTAGGAGGATGACATGGGATGGATTGAAGAAGTTGGTTCTCGATCAGTTATGTCCTCCGCATGAATTGGATAAAATTGAACAGGAATTCTTGATCTTGGAGGCGGGCAGTATGACACATCGGGAGTATACCACAAAGTTCAACAAGATGGCTCGCTTATGTCCCGATCTGGTTACCCCTGAGGCAAAAAGGATTAAGAAGTACGTGAAGGGCCTCCCGATGGATATTCGTAGGGGTGTGGTGACCACCGACATGAACTCCTTTCACTCGGTGGTTACCTTGGCAGGTACATTGTATGATCAGAGGGAGAAGTTACCGCCGACCGAGGCTAGGAAGACTTGGAACACTAATTCGTATGGTAAGCGGCATGGGGGAAACAATTTTAGTTCGTCTGGAAAAAGGGTGAAGACAGAAACTTCTGAGTTTAGGAGGGATACGGCATTTGGTAATTGCAAGAAGTGCGGCAAACTACACCCCGGCACCTGTTTTCGTTGCGATAAGGTTGGGCACCCCCATTACGAGTGTCCGACTCTGACTTGTTTCCGCTGTAGGGGTTCCGGTCACTTGTTATCAAACTGCCCTACCAGTAAGGTGGGGGGTTCCGGTCAGGGGACTTCCTCAAGAGGGAAGATGGAAGAGAAGCCAAAGGCCAGGGCAAGGGCCTTCAACATCTCCAAGAAGGAAGAAAAAGAGGATACGGATGTCGTTTCAGGTACTTTTCCTTATTTAGCTTTCATTCTACCGTTATAATTTCTTGTTCCTTTGAAATCGTAAGTGTTGACCGTGTAGCTAAGCAGTAGTGTCATATCGTCCCAGGTACTTTTCTACTTGAAGAGTTACAGGCGTCAGTTTTATTTGATTCAGGCGCCAGAAGGAGTTTTGTGTCTACCGCTTTCTGTTCCTCGCTGAATAAATCACTCGAGCGCGTAGTCAATGTTTTTGAGGTTGAGGTCGCTGTAGGAAAATCCGTGTCCGTGTCTAGGGCTATTCAGGGTTGTTCCATTGAGTTGTCTAGGTATAGATTTCCGGTGCGATTGTATTCGATGCCGCTTGGTTGTTTCGATGTGGTGCTGATTGGCTCGCGAATGTTGATGCTCAGATCATTTGTGGTCAGAAACTCATTCGACTAAGGGCCCCGGATGGGACTCAAATTATGGTCTTCGGTGATTGGAATGTTGCGACGCCACATATTATATCTATGCTTAAGGCGGGAAAATTGATGCAGCGAGGGTGTGGGATGTATCTGGCGTATGCTATGAATGTGAATACCGAGGTGGCTACCGTCGGTGATGTTCCTATTGTTCGGGATTTCCCGGATGTATTTCCAGATGATTTGTCAGATGTGCCGCCGGATCGCGAGGTCGAGTTCCAGATAGACCTTGTACCGAGCGCCAAACCCGTTGCCCAAGCTCCCTACCGCCTAGCGCCGAACGAAATGAAGGAACTTATGGCTCAGTTGGAAGACTTGCTCGATAAGGGCTTTATTCGACCGAGCATCTCGCCTTGGGGTGCCCCGGTCTTGTTCGTTAAGAAGAAGGACAGTAGCATACGAATGTGCATTGACTACCGTGAGTTGAATAAGCTCACTGTTAAAAATCGGTACCCGCTCCCGAGGATCGACGACTTATTTGATCAGCTCCAAGGAGCTAGTTGGTTCTCGAAGATCGTCCTTAGGTCCAGGTATCATCAGTTGAAGATTCGGGAGGAAGATATTCCTAAGACTGCCTTCCGCACTCGTTATGGACATTATGAATTTCTGGTGATGTATTTCTGTTTGACCAATGCACCGGCTGCTTTCATGGATCTTATGAACCGGGTGTGTAGACCGATGCTCGATCGTTCGGTTATTGTGCTCATCGACGACATTCTTGTGTACTCTAGAAGTGAATCCGATCACGCCGGTCATCTTGTGGAAGTGTCGGAGGCTCTGCAGAAGAACAAACTGTATGCGAAATTTTCTAAGCGTTCCTTCTAGTTGCATGAGGTTCAATTCTTGGGTCATGTTATTAACCCGAGTGGTATTCTGGTTGACCCTGCGAAGTTGGAAACCGTGAATGAATGGGAGTCTCTTAAGTCTCCATCTGAAATCCGTAGTTTTCTGGGTTTGGCGGGGTATTACCGCCGCTTTATTCCAGACTTTTCGAAAATTGCTTCTCCTCTGACCAGGTTGACTAAGAAGAGTGTTAAGTTCGTTTGGGGTACTGAGCAGGAGGAGGCTTTTCTCGAGTTGAAGAACCGGTAGACGCATGCCCCGATTCTAGCTCTACCTGATGGCACCGACGATCTAGCGGTTTATTTTGATGCCTCTTACCAGGGGCTTGGGTGTGTTTTGATGCAGCGAGGTCGAGTCATCGCGTATGCCTCGCGAAATTATAGCCTCACGAGGCGAATTATCCTACTCACGATTTGGAGCTTGCGGCCGTTGTGTTTGCGGTTAAGTTGTGGCGGCATTATTTGTACGGTGTTCCCTGCGTTATCTATACCGATCATAAGATTTTAAAATATTTCTTTGAACAAAAGGAACTGAATATGCGTCAGCGTCGATGGTTGAAGTTGATTAAGGATTATAATTTTGAGATTATATACCACCCAGGTAAGGCCAACGTGGTGGCTGACGCGTTGAGCCGGAAGGAGAGACCGAAGCCGATTCATGTAAAATCTTACCAGCTCATCCTTAAACCCGATATTTTGAAGCAAATAGCCAGCGTTAAAATAAGGCTTTGCAGGTGGAATGGATAATGTCAGAATGTGTTTGGGTTCAGGAGAAATTGTTGGAAGACGTCGGTGACGGGGTGAAGTATAAGGATGGTCGTTTATGGGTACCGAAGTATGGGGGATTCAGAGATAAAATTTTGGATGAGGCACACAAGTCGCGCTATTCTATTCACCCGGGCGCGACCAAGATGTACCAAGACTTGAAGAAAATATATTGGTGGCCTGCAATGAAGTTTGAGGTGGCTCAGTATGTGAGCAAGTGTTTGACGTGTCTACAAGTTAAGGCCGAGCATCAGAATCCGTTTGGGAAGCTTCAACCTTTAGAAATACCTGAGTGGAAGTGGGAGCATCTTACTATGGATTTTGTGACTAAATTGCCTCGTACACCTAAGGGTAGTTATGACACCATTTGGGTAATTGTTGATAGGTTGACCAAGAGCGCACATTTCTTGCCGATCCGAGAGACTTTTAATTCCGAGCAGTTGGCCGATGTGTTTATTCGTGAGATCGTTTCTAGGCATGGGGTGCCGGTATCTATTGTTTCGGATAGGGATACGCGTTTTACCTCCAGGTTTTGGAAAAGGTTTCACGAGGAGATGGCACCAAACTCCTCATCAGTACTGCTTATCACCCGCAGACGGATGGTCAGTCCGAGAGGACCATTCAGACTCTCGAGGATATGTTGCGGGCTTGTGTTATCGACTTTGGTGGTAGTTGGGACCGTCACTTACCATTGGTAGAGTTCTCGTATAATAACAGTTATCACGCCACGATTGGGATGCCACCGTTTGAGATGTTGTATGGTAGGAGGTGTAGGACTCCAGTCTATTGGGGTTCCATTGGTCAGAAGCAGTTAGGTAGTTTGGAGGTGGTCGAGGCTACGACTGAGAAACTCGAAAAGATTAAAGCGTTTATGAAGGCCGCGCAGGATCGTCAGAAGTCTTATGCAGATAAAAGGCGAAGGCCTATTGTGTTTGGGGCTGGGGATCGGGCTATGTTAAAAGTTTCCCCCTGGAAGGGCACTATTTGTTTTCGTAAGAGGGGGAAGCTCAGTCCGAGGTTTATTGGCCCGTTTCGTATATTGGCCCGAGTTGGTGAGGTAGCATATAGGCTGGAAATGCCCGAGGAGCTCGCGGGGATTCATCCTACTTTTCACGTGTCCCATCTGAGGAAATGCTTAGCGGATGAAGAGGCCCATGTGCCTCTCGATGATATTGAACTCGATAGTAAGCTGAACTACGTTGAACAACCGATTGCTATTCTTGACCGTCAGGAAAGGCGTTTGAGTAATAAGGTGGTTAGTCAAGTGAAGGTGCAGTGGAGACATCGTAAGGGTTCCGAGGCCACTTGGGAGTCCGAAGACGAGATGATGAAGCATTATCCGCAGTTGTTCCTTTCGCAACGGGATTCGAGGACGAATCCCATTGTAAGGGGGGTGGACTTGTAACGCCTGTTACTTCCGGTTTTAAGAATTAAAGCTTGTATAGTATGTATAATTCCCGAGATTTATCCAACGTTTCTCGGAAGCCTTTATGTCATCCCGGTACATCTAATCGCTTAACATTTCTTCCAAGTTGCATTATTATTAAATTCCAGGGGCTACAATGAAAATATTTTTATAATATAACATTAATCAAAAACCCTAACCCCCCCCCCCCCCTTGTTGTTGCTGTACGATCGGCGCAAAAAGACCAGCCCCCCTCCCCCTTCATTGCTTCGACTTTTTGATAGATTCCAAGCTCCTAGAAGTAGTTAAAGGTATGTACTACAATCCCCAACACTCTTTGTGTTCACCCCTAATCGTTTTGATGCTCAATTTTGCAGAAACTTTTCGTTGGACAGATTTTCGGCCAGGGTGTAATTGACCCACTTCCCGTGGATAAAAATTAGAGTTTCCGGTGTATAAAGATTCCCAGGTATGGCATTTACATCATATTAAAATTTAGTGGCCATTGGAGGTATTTAGGTCGGTCAATCGATTTTAGTTTGAAAACTAGGGTTTATCGGGTGTAGAATTGTAAATTGTTGAGTTTGATGCGTTAATCGATTGGATGACCATCCGAATCAGTTTGCATGGCCCTAGGGGAGTCTAAGGGCTGTGGGAAAATTAATTTTTTGATGCTCGGGGCTGTTTTGGTTGGGGCTTGGTCAATCGAGTCGCGGTGCACGAATTTTTGTTTAAATGTTAAATTGAGAGTTGTAAAAAGGAACCGTCAACCCTATCAACTTGGTGACATAATTAGGATGAATGAAAATATTAAAATGGGAATTTGGCCCATTTAGGGCTGATTCGTTTAACAATTTGTTTTAAGGTTTATTACGCGCGTATTCAACTCGATTTGATTACCGGCGGGCGAGTGGGGCATCATGGTTAGCCCCGACCTTAATCGTAGGGTAGATTTGGTTAATTGAAATTTTTTGGGCCTTGGGCCAAGTTGTTGGGCTTGAACGGCCCATTAGGCAAGAGTGTTCTTACGGTCTAGTTTAGTAACACGTTGCGTATACTTTACAGGCCCTTGCTTGTGATTGTGCACTTAGGGATTTCCTAGCTCGTTGCAGGTGTTCGATTTGTTTCAGGTGAGTTCATGATGCCCTTTTTACTCTTTTTAAATTTTGGGCTAGCATGAACACCTAAGTGTTTTCTCACTTGATGAAATGTTTTAAATTATTTTGCATAGGCTTGCTAGTATTGGTAGGCCTTGAAATGTTATAGAATGTGTGTATGTGTATATATATATATATATATATATTAGAATGGCCAATATTTGGCGAATGTTGTAGTCGTCTCGACTACTGAATGTTCCGTATGCCTACTTTGTGTTTGCATGCGCCGAATGTTACGCGTTTGGGTTGTACGTTTTCTCGGCCCTGGATGTTGTTATTGAATGTTTTATATATATATATATATATTGATATATTGAATGTGGTGACCTAACCGATGTATTTCCGTTTACCGTTTTAAAACCATTGGAATGATTATTAAGACTTTTGTTACTTATTTAAAAACTTGAACTCATTCAGCTTAAGCTGACTTTGTGTGTATGTTAGTGTGAGTTTCAGGTTAGGAAGAGGATGCCTTATCGCTTGGACGTGCACGAAGCTACTTGGACGGTGAAGGGCATACGGGAATTGAAGATTTTTTTTTTAAATATTTATTTTAAAATTTTTTATTTAAAGATAATTATGTTGATTTTGGGCAAAATTACCGGGTTTTGGGAACTCATTTACTTATTTACGTTTTCCGCTGAATTATACTCTGTGATGCTTATTTTAATGAAAAAAACTGTTTTTAATTTTAATTATCATTACGAGTGTTTTGAATGATTACCAACTGTGGGGTTCCCGGGTTTCGGGGCCTTACATGGCTGAGCTTAAAGCAAAGGAAAAGAGAGAAAGAAGAGAGAGGGGTGAAAAGAAAACGAAAGAGAATGAAGCATATCTGTTAAGCCTAGGCTATGAACAAAGACATATCAATCACATGTCCAGAGAAAGTATAACTGAAGCTGCAGATGATCGGAGAAGAAGAGAGACACAAAGGAATTTTTTTACTTCAAGCTGGCCATGTAGCCTCATATCTCAATCGACAACCATTTACTGAAATTGACAGATTGTACAGACAAGCTGTGGTTGATGATACTGCAAAGTATGTAAGGGAAGTAAAGAAGAGGAAGGAAGAGGAAGCTAACCAAGAATATCAAGAAATGAAAAGAAAGCACAAGGAGATCAAATTCTTGGTAGAGAATGGATAAGAATATGGTACCATCAAAAACTTATCTAGAGATGCATTTCTTGAAAAGGTGAAAATGGTTAAAGATTCACATGAGCTAAACAGAGTAAAAATGCAGATTGAGAGAGAGAAGAACATGAGGAAAAGGAGAGGTTAGAGGCTGAGTGAAAGAAAAATGAAGCTATAGAGTGGTTTAATGACCCAGAAAGGGTGAAGACATCAAGAGATATTATGTTGGAAAAGGGTATGAAAGCGTCGGAATTTGAAACCCTATCTCATGAGGAGCTTTTAGAGATATATCAAAGAGAACAAAGAATTTTTCTTGAAGAAGAAAGAAAATTTGTGGAGGAACAGAGAAGAAAGGAGAGAATGGATGTAGAACAGAGAACTGATCAGCCAAAAGAAACACTCATTGAATTACAAATAGTTGAAATGATAAGTACACTATGCAAAAGAGGAGCCAGATATAAGAACTGATGTTCAAGAAGGGGGAATAAATTAAAAGATTATTTGATGAATCAGAAAGGGAGCATGGAAAGAAACCTTCTTCATCAAGGTCTGGTGGACTTGTTATTCGATCTGAAGTAGTGAGGCAGCAAACTCAGCAGAGAAATTTGAATCTGCCCACTCACTTGTATTTTGATGCCAGATCTCGAACTCTAAGAGTGATAACCAAAGATGGATCAGAGACTCAGATTATATTCAGAAGTGATTTTAGGAGTTTCTCAAGAGAACAACTGGAAAAGATGTCACAGCTTGAACTATATGACAATCAGTAGAGGAGCAGATCGGCTGGGCAACAGAAAAATGATCTATCCAAGTACTTGAAAGAACAAGCTGAGAAAGGATTCCCACTGCTCGATCAGAAAAGAAAAGAAACATATACAGCAGCTGAGAGGGAGAGAAGAAACAGGAGAGTAAGTGATGTTAGATTGTCAGAACTCTCACTCTGGGAATCAAAGAAAAGAAAAATACAGAAAACCAGTGGCTCAAGCTCAATCACAAGAACTTTGAGGGAGAGCCTGGCCATGAGAAGGGAGATGCAAGTGCTGAACTCACAAGTGCAACAAGATGGGATAATTGCTCATCTTACATATAAAGGCAAAGTGATTCAGTATCCTTAAGAAACTCTAAAGGAAGGACAATCGCAATTGTTGAACATGATGCTGAATTAGAATATATACACATCCAGGATCTGCAAGACATCATTGACATAGTTATACCAATAGATTCTAAGGATGTTGTAGAACTTGACATGTTTCAACAACGAGCTGCTGCAGTAAGACATGAAAAGATAATCGAAGCTCAGAGGAGACATTAAACTGGACATCCAGGATGTGAGCTTAAAGAAGATCTAATGAATTTTTGTTTATCTTTTTGTGTATTTTTGTTTTGATAATTATTGTAATTTGATATTGCTTATGATTTTGATGTGTAATACCTAAGAGGCATAATTTGATAATGTAATGCAATAACTGTTTATTGAATTGACTATGTTTAGATATTGATACATTTGTAACTTAACGCAGGTATGTTTTGGTGCATCTGAGCTTGTTCCAATTTAGGGGGAGATTGTTGAATCGGAAATTTACAAGGAAGATTGAATTTTCTCAACCTCCTCAAAGAAATGGCTAAGTATGGACTTCGAGCAAGCTTGGACGTTCTAGCACGATTTTACTACATCGAGCATGATGTCTTATGCTTATAAGACTATCTTCTGGAATTTCTTCTAAGTGTTGAAGGCTTCGAGCAAGCTACACTTCATCAAGCAAGGATGTTATTCATCGAGTATATATTGCCAATCGAGCAAACAACTTGATCTATCTAGCTTAAACCGAGTCTTCTGAGTACATTGGAGGGTCGAGCATGGACACAATAAATGAAGATCTCAAATGTTCCAAGTATAACCTTCGAGCATGGTTCAATCCCGACCAAGCTTCAAACCCGAGTATGATGAAGATTGTTTACAATGAGTCACAAGGAATGATTGAAGAGATTGAGAAGAAAATGCTTGCTCGTGGGACTTATTCGAGCAAAGCAAGGATACGTTATGAAGATTGAAGTCTGCTGGAGGAGAATGTTTTCTACTGAAAACATTATAAGTAAAGTATGCTCGAAGACTTGTTTCAAGCATGTTGTGCATTACAAGTCTACTCGACAAAGAGATATCATACTCGAAGACTTGTTTACACTTGTATTTATTTTTTTCATTCATTATGTAATCATTAGGGTTTCTAGAAGGAATGTATGGGCCTATAAATAGAGTCCTAGGTTTCCCATGTAAAGGGACAAACCTTTACTGAATATGAGAGCATAATCACCCGAGCGAATATTTCTCTTTGTGCTACCTCGTACAGCCGCCCTCACGAAACCCTAGACATTCTATGCATTAAATCACTGTTCATTAAACAATACATCAATATAGTGAATCTTTGTCTACTGTGTTTATTACTGAATATTTATTGTCATTCAAACCTTTGTTTCCAATCCTTGAATATACTGATTCCGTCGGGATATTCAAGAGGCCTTTGGGTTATTAGATCTAGTGTGCTCTTGTCAACCTATATAGGTTTTGCACTAGGTCCGGTCCTGAAACCTCTAATTGGTCTAAACCTTAACACAAAGGCACGTGCCACTAAGGTGGGTGTCTAACTTGTTTATAGCATGAAACGTAAATCACTTATATACTTGTTTGAATTAACCCCAAATCATATTATAAACCCTAATCGATCAACTGTAAAATTGATATCCGATTGCCCTCTGTCAATTGAAATTGACAGAGGGCTTTTATTCCTCGTGCAAAACCGATTCAAGAACATGTAACAATTACCAGAGATAATGTTGAATTGAACAAGAACGAGATGCTAGGGGTTTGCGTCTTGTACATGGGATCAAAATCGATTCTGAAATGCTTCTGAGCATGAATTAAGTTAGGGTTTTGTCTTATGAGTGGTACTCATTAATTGAATTGTCATCAAGTATGTATAGTGATAATAGGTAGATTAATCCGCGTTTTAAAGTTTAGGCAAATTTGAATGAATTCATTATATTCTTGTTGTCAATCACCCGTGTTTGCCATAATATGTGAAGGTGTGTAGGTTAAGAACCAATCCAATTGGCAATTTTCTTGATTTACGACTAATTTTATGGATAAAAAATGGAAAGGGTTGTGTTAATGATCGACAGAATAGAGATGGGAGGGGAAAAGGTTTTGAACTTTTTGCAAAGTAGTCTCTGGAGTTTGGAACAATAATTAAGGGATTGAAAACATTGAACTTTGGGTTGAAGGTGTAAGCATTTGATACTTTAGGTTTTCGTTAGCGAACAACATGACTACGAACAACATGTAACAAACAAAAATACTATAATAATAAATTAAAATAAAATTCGCCATTTAATTTAATAACGAAGATTTGATAAAATAAAATTTTTAAATGGGTCAGGTTTTCGGGTTCAAAAATTGAAGAATGTCATAGTATTCACAACTTTTGTAAATTTCGTCCCGAAATTAATAATAAAATTAAGCAACAGAACTAACTAATTTATGAAGTTGCCTTAGTAAAACAGAAGTTTTAACAAATTTTATAAAAGAATAACACAGATCTCCGAATGACCAGAGAAACACAAAAAATATGAAATATGATAAGGACACTTATGTATAGGATATACCAACGGCGCATCCACCATGCTTATCACATCGCATTTGTATCATTGCCCAAAATCATTCTAGGTCCCGATTTATTGCACACCATCGTACTCACTATGATTTTCATGCGAGGATTTTAATAATTATGCATGCACTCGCAATTACTTATTTTAGAAATCCCCGATGACAGAAATTTACTGTAAAAAAAAAAGGTAAAATCTCAACTTTAGTTTCCAAACATATTCAACTTTCCTTACATATTTATTATGCTATTTTATGTGAATTAACCTACTCTTAAATACTTGGGGTGACATCTAGCTAATCAAATTTTCCTTTTAATTCTCACCTTTAGTTTCCAAGCATATTCAACGTTTCCTAAGTATTCATTATGCTATTTCATGTGGATTATTATATGTAATAGGTTATTGACCCATGTACTACATGGGCGAAAATATAAAAATCGTCAATTAAAAAACACACACACACACAGCCCTATATATATAGGGTTTGGATCTTATACAAATTAAATTAACGTGCTAACTGTGAGAATCAAGTAGTGTAATTTTATACACAACATAGTGTAATTATAGTATAGTGTAATTACACTACGATGTAATTACATTACTTGATTTTCACAGTTAACATGTTAATTTAATTTGTACATTAACTTTATATATATATATATATATATATATATATATATATATATGGGTGGGATTTAGTGAAAACTCCTTTTAAAGAGAAAATTTAAAAACTCCTAGAAAACTATTTTTAACTTTTTTTTAAAAAATTTTTTGAAGTTTCTTTTTTTTCTATTATTCTTATATGTTGTTATTGGTTCCAAAAAAAAATACCTTGTCGGTAACCTCGTCGGTATAGTGCGCATGTGTAATAGTGTGCATTGCATGCATGCAAAAGTGTTTGTATTGCATAGAATACAACACTATTGCACATATTTTGATACACACTATTGTATATATGTAATATAAGACTAATACACACATCGAATACACATTAGTGCGTATGTGTAATACAACATTAACGCACATGTACACCACATAGACTTTTATTTTATTATTATTTTTTTCATATAATACAACACTACTACACATATACAATACACAGATATTGAATATGTGCGATTAAACAATATTAAACTCAAAAATACATAGTAATACACATGTGTAATACATCGGTATCGCACAGTAATACGTATGTGCATTACAGCGGGGTTTTTTTTTAATTTTTTTTTAGCAAAGTGTAAGAAAATATACGAATAATGGCAAAAACAGAAATTTGAAAATATTTTTTTATTCTTTATTAAAAATAATTCTTTAGGGGTTTTAAGTATTCTCTCTAAAGATGAGTTTTCTCTTGAAATAAAAACCCACTTGATTTATGAAAACTCCAGAAACTCATTCTCAACCACATGTTTTTAATTAAATCTTAAATCTTGTTGTCCATAATTAAAGTGAATAAAAAATGTAAATGTAAATATAACTTTTTCTCTCTCCTGAAAACATATATAAAAATTAGTAAAAAAATATTAAAAAATAGCAAAACAATTTTTTTTAGTTTTTGATGTTTTGTATTAAATATTACAACATGTATTACGTGTGCAAGAAAACAAAAATAAACAATGTTACATAGGGTTTTCATGGGTTTTCAAAACTCAAGTGGGTTTTCATTCTATACTTCCCCTATATATATATTAAGATAGAATGATACTCTAAGTGATTACAACATGATTGAAAATGTTGTAATAGCATGTCCACTGTATCTTAGCAGCAATCATCGGCAGATCTTAGTGTGGGCAAAGGCGGGCCGTGGCTCACCCAGCTTTTGTGTCCAGTGGTGTACTTTTTGAAAATTAAAAAAAAAATTATATGTAATGAGTCCAGCCCATTCAAATTGTTCAAAATCCTTCGGCCCACCCATATTACGTGTTCAAGATCCGTCACTGGCAGCAATAATACTTTTTGTATATTTTCCATAAAAACCAATAACATACAATTAAAAGAACGTTAGGACAGATATGATCGATGTTTATGAGCATCCACGATGATATCTACTCTACAATGCTATGTGCGGAAACCATAACAAGGTGAAAAACTAAAAGATATCTCTTTAATCTCCTTTTTATTCATTGATAGTAGCGATGCATATCATGATATGACAGTATAAGAACAGGTACAAGTTGGACCAAAGTCAAACAACACAAATGACAAGATAAACTATAATAGGTGATCTTGGACTTATACACTGTATAAGTAGTTACACGGCGCATAAGTTGTACTTATACGTCGTGTAACTTATATGGCGTATAAGTCTTTGTGTGTAAAAAAACATTTCAAGCAAATTTTGTATTCACTACTATCAAGACCTAAAACACAAACCTAAGCACTAGATATATGCGCTAACAATCTCCCCTTTGGATATTGCTTGGTCTTGGTGTGTCTAAGCAAATACACATTCATGCATCAACAAACTCCCCCTTGGATATTGCTTAGACTAGTTCCTCCAACGACTCAATCATTAAGGCTAAAAGACCCGTTGTACGTTATGCCTTCCGAACCTCTTCAAATGATTTGACATTTAAGTCTTTCTTATCGGTTTAAGATCAGGTTTCCATCTTTCATGAATCCATAATCAAAATTCTTATCACTGCTATCACATTCCAACAATTCTCCCACATACAACCAAAATGAACCACCGAGCATACCTGAATTATACATTGATGTTTATAGTGCTTGATTTTCATATCATCTTCAACAATCAATCACAAGAGATCCATCCATTCAATCTTATCCCAGGTCTTCAGTTCCATACCATTCTCATAAACCAACCACATTGGATCCAACACATCTATTTTATTCAATGTCTTCTCTCTATTTTTCAATTTTAATTCATCAGCGTATAAGTAATCACAGTGTATAAATAACATTGGCGTATGTGTTCAATCTTCAACGTGTAAGTGTGTATACGGTGTAAAAGTTATACGCCCGTATAAGTTTGTATTAAACCAAAGACTTATACAGTGTGTAACTATTTACACGCAGATGATATATGCTGAAATGTTATACGGAGAGGATAATCAGCGTATAAGTACATATATGCTAGAGGTTATATGCCAGATAAGTTGTCAACGGGATACTATACCGCGTGTATGTACATATGCGCTCGAAACATGTACCGTATAAGCTAAATGTGCACGTTTTTGCATGTTTTTGTGGAGAAAATGAAAATGTAAGGATCTGACTCTTAAGGATGTTGTTCAAAACCAAAGATATGACAATGTGTGAAATTTGGTAAGGTTTGAATGACTACATCTTCTGGAATGATCAAAACAATGTAGAAAAGAGATGAAATTAAATTTTTCTAAGTAGATAATGAGCCAATAGCTCGGATACCAATTAAAGAACCTGAAAGGATCAAAGATAGATATGTAGAAACAACCTTCGATGATATCTAATCTACAAATATTATATGCGGAAACCATAACAAGGTGAAAAACTTAAAGATATCTCTTTAATCTTGTCTTTAATCATTGATAGCGGTGATAGTACAACAAGATATGGCAGTTTGAGAGCAGGTACAAAAATGAACACAATAGCCAAGTGACCTATATAGGCTCACTTGGAATTATAAGCCGTATAATATACACAACGCATAACTTTTGCGCCATGTAAGTTATACGGCGTATAACTATTGCTTTCAACACATTGCAAACCATTCCAAATCACTAACTATCAAGACCTAAAACACAAGACCTAAGCACTAGACATTATGCACTAACAATCTCCCCTTGGATATTGATTGGTCTTGGTGAATCTAAGAAAATAGACTTTCATGCATCAACAATCTCCCACTTAGATATTGCTTAGACCAGGTCGTCGAATGACTCAATTATTAAGGCTAAAAGACTCTTTGTACATTATGCTTTTCCAACCTCTTCAAATGATTTAACATTTAAGTCTTTCCCTATCATCTTAATAAAAGGTCTTCTATCTTTCATGAATCCATAATCTTTTCACTGCTATCTCATTCCAACAATTCTCCCACAAACTTTAACAATGAATCATCGAGCACACCTAAAATATACATTGATGTTTGTTGTGCTTGATTGATACTATCTTCAATAATCAAACACAAAGGATCCACCGATCTTATCCCAAAACTTTAAATACATACCCTTCTCAGAAACCAACCACATGGGAATAACCATATCAATCAAATCCCATGTCTTCTCTCTGAAGTCAAAATTTGAATTATCAGCGTATAAGTCTTTACAGCGTATAAGTAGCACTAACACATATGTTAAATATTTAAAGTGTAAATTTTTATACGGTGTATAACCTTATGTGCCGTATAAGTATGTATGAACCAAATGACTTAGACGCGTGTAAGTACTTATCCGTTGATGATATACGTTGAACAACTTATGCGGAGAGGATACCCGGCGAATATGTATATATACGTTGAAGTTATGCGCCATGAGTGTTATACGAATGATGTTATACGGCGTGTAAGATGTGCGCTCCAACAGTTATGCGCCGTATAAGCTTGACATGAAAGTTTTTAAAAATTTTGTGGGGGAAAATGAAGATGAATGATCTGACTTTTAAGTATACCATTCAAAACCAAAAATATGATAACATGTGAAAATTTGGTAAGGTTTTGAACGGCTACATCTTCTGGAATGAGAAAAAATATGTTGAAAAAATATGTAATTGAGCTTTTCTAAGTAGATCATGAGCCAATGGCTTTGATACCAATTAAAAAAACCTGAATGGATCAAAAATGGATGTGTAGAAACCTCCTTCGATGATCTCTACTCTACGATGTTATATGCGGAAACCATAACAAGATGAAAAACTCGAAGATATCTCTTTAATCTTTTCTTTAAATATTGATAGCAGTGATAGTACAACAAGATATGATAGTTTGACAGCAGGTACAAAGTTGAACCCAAAGGACAAATGAACACAATAGCCAAGTGACCTATATATAGGCTCACTTGGACTTATACGCCGGATAAGATACACGACACATAAGTTATGCACCTTATAAGTTATACGACATATAAATTTTGCTTTCAACACATTAAAAAACATTCCAAATCACTAACAATCAAGACCTAAAACACAAGACCTAAGCACTAAAAATCTCCTCCATGAACATTGCTTGGTCTTGGTGAATCTAAGCAAATAGACATTCATAAACAATGATATTTTAATTGATTACCACATGATTAATACCGTTATAATAATCGGTCCACTGTATCTATAGCAGCAGTAATACATTATGTTTTTTCATCCATAAAACCATTACCATTAGGAATTTGATGTCATCTGTTAGTGTTAACCTTCATATATTTTCTTTAGTTAGGGTAAAATAAAAACAAAATGCACGTTTTTAGTTATGTAAAAACCATGAATCTTCTTAATCAAATTCTTACAAAACACATGATTTTAAGCTAGATATTTATCATAAATTTCTTAACATAATTAAACCTCCTAGTCATTTAACATATAAACTTTCTACATCTTCTACATGTCATCTTCATACATAATGAAATCTTCATACATAATGAAGATTCAATAGATTACATAACATTTCATACACTTAAATAAAATAAAATACCTACACGTAATTAAAATTCAGTCGATTACGCAACATGATCATAAAATTAAGTAAAATCATATCAATCTACACCTAGATATAGTAAGCGTGAAGATATGAAAAGATGGTAAGTATTAAAAAAAACACCTAATATTTTGTGCAATTTATTATTTCAAATTATTTTTTCAAAGGAGCATACAACATTTTTGGTCCTCGTGAATCACATCACATTTCTATTCTTCACAATAATCCACTAGTTAGTGTAGCCGCTATATTGAACTCCTAGACTGCAGTCAAACTTCCAAAAATTAAAATTTGGTTATGCACTTCAAAATATTTATAGCTAAAAATAATAACTTATCTAATCAGCTAGAAAGTTGCCAAAACTGTAATCACAATATCGGTACCCGTTATCATATTGTACCCATCCCGTACGATACCCATGTGATACACGCTGCCATGTGTCCACATATGTTCAGCGGAAATATAAAAATCATTACAAAACAATATGTTAATATATATAGGGAAAGAATCAAGAGAAAACTCATCTTTAGAGAGAAATCTTAAAAACTTCTAAAGAATTATTTTTAATTAAATATAAAAAAATATTTTCAAATTTCCGTTTTTGTCATTATTCTTATATTTTGGTCCCCTTCACTTGAAAAAAATAAAAAAAATAAAAAAAATAAAAAAATAAAAAAAACCCGCTATAATACACATACGTATTACTGTGCGAAACCGTTGTATTACACATATGTATTACTATGTATTTTTAAGTTCAATAGTGTTTAGTTATATATATTCAATATTTGTGTATTGTATATGTGTAGTAGTATTGTATTATTTAGAAAAAAAAATAATAATAAAATAAAAGTCGATGTAGTACACATATGCGTTAATGTTGTATTACACATACGTACTAATGTGTAATCGATGTACGTATTAGTCTTATATTACATATATATAATAGTGTGCATCAAATATGTGCAATAATGTTGTATACTATGCAATACAAACACTTTTGCATACATGCAATGCACACCGTTACACATATGCATTACACCGACGAGGTTACCGACAAGGTTTTTTTTTTTTGGAACCTATAACAAAATATAAGAATAATGGAAAAAACAGAAACTTCAAAAAAAATTTAAAAAAAAAGTTAAAAATAGTTTTTAAGTTTTCTATTTAAAAGGAGATTTCACTGGATCCCATATATATATATATATATAGTGAGATTTATGGTAATTCCCTCCCAACTCAGTAAAAAATTATAACAGAAAGCGTGCCACGAGGTAAAATCAAACCCAAATTATTTAAGAATCCCATAAACTAACAAAATTGCTTTCATTATTGTTTCCAGTTTTGGAGAGACGAACAAGAACGAAACGCAAACCTTAGAATCAACTGAGGATCTAGGACACATGAGTCTATGTTTCCCTTTCAAAAGAAAGAAATCAGAGACACCAACATCAAGAAGAAATATAATTGCATCACAATGTCAGTGCCTATATTCAAAGTGATGATTAATTTCACTTGGAATTTACCAAACAACTCATTTCAACCAGGCTACATTTTAACCGGTACCAAATTGATGGTTTTTTAAAACTACCCATTTTGATCTATAGAACCTATATTGACGCGTCCGAACCCATTCCATACCGTCCTGAACCAAATGGAACTTTTTTTTTCACACAAACTTATTTTATGCAAAACCCATATTGTGACATTCGTGACAAAACCAAGTATGCCTTAGTAGTTAATTATCGAATAAGCGATTAATCGCCTATTGCGTAACGAACAAACGGATAACCAAACGGGTCTGGTTATGACCCGAATATCCGGGGGGGGGGGGGCATATATAAGTGATAAACGTTTAATATAAGCTAATATATTGATATTATGGCCTTAGTACAATAGTAAACCAGTTAAACGAAAACATACTCGTTTAAATACACGCTATGATTTTAAACGCGAAAGATAGTTACGAAACAAACATTGTATCATCCGTTACATCAATACTCATCATTATGTTATTACCATTTGACTAGTCTTGTAGATATATGCGTCCTTGTAATGATTTACATATATCAATGAATATGAGTTCCTAGCTAGTTTGTTCCTTGTCTTTCTCTTGTTAACAAGATATTATCAGCACGCTTGCTCTACCAATCTATCCATCCAACAAAACCTTTGCAATCCTCTCTCTAGAATTGAAGTTTCTTTAGACCAAATAACAAAGAAACCATAAGTCTGTGATACTCGGTGCTATCCCCGCCGCAAAATAACCGTCACCACAATTCGATTCGATGCCATTACGGCCGTTCATGATCCTCTAAAATAGACTTGTGTCTGTTCAAAAATTTCGTTCGCCTTTTTAACTTTCTGATCTAGGGATATCAAGTCACCAACAACTGGGAACAGTCCCATTTCTGATTCACAAACATCAAATCTGTTTAAGATCAATGTATGTATTTATTTAAATTGCGCTTTTACTAAAGTATTAATTTGGGCAAAATTTTATTTCCAGATTTTGGAGGCCTAGTTAACAAATTGGCCTTGACAAATTTAGGTGTTCTTGTGAAATAGATCTTATGTGTAAAAACATTTGAATGAGAAACTAAATTTATATATTTTTCTTGTTGAAAACATGCATATAATGATTTATATTTTATAAAAATCACTTAACCAAATATAATACTTAGAAGTGTTGGTAAGTAGCTATCTTAATAAACTATAAGGGGTTTTCAATGTAAATAATAAAGTTTTAACGGTGTGTCATGACACTACCGTTTTAAAACTAGTTGGTTATGGAGTAGACCTCATAATTTCCTATTATTGTTTAGAATTTTTAATTAGACTTGATTACTTAATTTTATATTTCCAAATTAGTGAAAATGTTAAATTTAATCCATATAATTTGATCATACAAGTATCCTCTTTTAATTGAAATGTGGACAAAAATAAGAGTTGTATAAAATCCTTAAGGCTCTGGCACAAATTAGGTATATAAAGTATGTAATTTGAGTTTGACGGCATTCAAAATAAATTGATTCTCACAACAAATAGTAAAGTTTTTGAGATTTTCAATATTTTGAAGTAAAGAGCATGTAGTTCTATTTATTCTGTTTATTGATAACCCAAAGTTGTTCTAATAATAACGTATACTTTTTGGTAAAATGTATATTTTTTTGTACAACGTCAATCTTTTCAAACTTGAATTTGTCATACTCGATGTCTACTGGTATAACTATCTCCGATCGACTCTACATGCCAAAGTCTTTGACGAGAACCAAACTTCCCTGAGAACAAAGGCTAATATCATGATATTTTTCTGCCAATACCTCCACGAAGACCTAAAGAGGGTGAACCACATCATCATGTGGTTTCACAAAATGCTTGAAGCTTATATCATGTCTTCTAATTTTCTGGTAGTGGAGCAAAATAACAAGCTCCTATTTAGAATCACCAAGCATCATCAACCAGTAATAGTACATTCCTTAAAGCAAATGTGGCTGCTGTACATAGCGACGGAGGAGAGAAATAGGATGCGACACCCTAGAAGACGCAATATCAGTAGACAATCATGATCAAAGTCAAATATCAGTAGTATAAACCAACATAGATTGAATTGGTCACTAAGTGGGAGGTCTCACAAGGGGCAAGTAAACATATGGTAAATTAAATATTATAAATGACCATCCATTACTACCCCTAACGATTCTAATAAAAATCGACAAATTCTTGGTAGATAGTAGTACTACCAACATTATCATTAAAACATACGACATATTGTTATATGTTGTCTCCAGCAGAGACACTTATTATTTATAATATATGTGTTATATTGAAAGCTCCAGAAGAGCATCTGACAAATTGTTTGTGGATATCAAATGTACTATAAATGATGTATTATATTTTAGTAATTCTTGAAGAAACTTACAAAGTTTTGAATATATTCAAATAAAGGTTATCACATTAAAATTTTTGGCCAAAATGATATTGACTACCTTTAAATTACTTTAGCTAATATGGCCAGAAAATTATTTAATAAACAAAAGATTTACCAACTAGAATGTATTACACAAACATAAATCTCAATGAATTAAATATGGTGAATGACCCGAAGTTACGAAACAAATATATTTTCACCATGCAATAGGACCAAATAGGTCATCTAAGTAGCATCAAAAGTGTGCAAAGAAGCACCATCTAAATAATTTGAATTTTTTTACCAAATATTTATCATGTGTTGTGAGTTCTATTAAGAAATGACATTTTAGGCCCCTGAAATCAGAACTCCTACAAGAATCCTACATATATGGGCCTATTAATCTACATGCGGACCGTTTTCAATATTTTATGATTTTAAGTGATGCATCCTTATATCATCACATTTCAGTTTTTCCGCTACCTAGAGTGTAACATTTGGCTGGTTTTTAATCCAAATTATACAAGAGAATTCACACCCCAAGATTTTGATGACTATTATATGTCTATCATGGTAAATGTTGAACACCTAGTAGTTCATGTTCATACATAAAGTGGTTTAGCATAATTTTTAATCGCTAACTGCTCTTGATGAGATGCAAATTGCCATCTCCACATGAGAGCATATTACTACACTATTTATATTAAAACCCAACTGCTGATCACGAATACTCCTCGATGCATGTAGTCTTTAAGGCTAACCAAGTCTGTCTCACGTTAAAATATAAGTTTGTGTGGTGTATGTACCAACCCCACATAAAGTACTTGTATTCCTAGTCTTAATGGGAGATAAATATAAAGAAAGACTGGTAAGTCAATAAATAGCGTAGAATGCATCTATCAAATTTTGATCCTTGAAGTGGTAAATATAAATCTGAAGTCTAAAAGAGCGAACACGTTTGTCATGAATAGAAAATGAATTACTAGATGCATTTACAAACACAAACAACATGAAAAAGTCACAGGTATTAAATTCAACTGCTTGAATTATACCATACTAAGAAAACATGGAAGAAAAATCGGTTCCAAGATAATACCCACGAATGCTAAATGAGCAGAATAATGCAGTTGGTGTAACAATGAATATGTTACATACAAAACATCCAGAAGATGTTATCAATATGACCTCATAAGATACAAAAACCCAAGAAGATTTTATTGTCAATTAAGTAACAAATACGATTATATAAATGATATTGCCTCAAAAGAGGAATACAAAGTTCCAAAAGGAACACATGAATTAAATACATGAGATCTATACAAATTATGCACAAAATAATACCATGTGGAACCAAAACAAAACACGTGTGGATAGATTTTTGCATATGCAATAACAACAAATGCAACGATGAAACTGATTATGTGTATAAAAATGTATAAAATTGTATAAAAGTGCATACACGGATATGATTTGCCAAAATGGCAAGATGCCTTAATGGCATAAATAATTCACTCGACAAGCAAAACATTTTTGGAACTGAATTTCGAACATCCATATACGTCAAACCAATTGGTTGTAAATGGGCGTCTTTATAATAAAAATAAACGAAAGAAATATGCGAATAGGGCTCAACTTTTAACACCAGGGTTTTTCTCAAATCATACTAGTTAAATACGAGGAAACTTTTAATTCAATCTCATATAGTGGATAGGATAATCCCTTGATATTTAATCGACCTTACATTCTCAAAAGGACTTCAAATAAAACTTATGAATGTCGCCAACGCTTAATAGTACGAGACACTTGAAATGGCATTCACATATAAATCTCTAACGGGTTAAATTGCCTGAAGCATTAAAAACATTACCTTGAGATGTTTTGAAATAAATCTCAATAAATCTGGTCGTATATGGTACAATCGACTCATTATATATTGTTAAAAGAGGTATAAGTTTGATAAAATCAGACATGTCTATTTATCAAATTTTTAATTTTAAAAAAGTTCATATAATCGCAGTTACAGTGTTGATCTAAAGATCATCAAGAGGATCTTAGAACTTCTAAAGTGAGAATTTTCAAACGAAAAACTTGAACATGACTAGTATATTTCTCGACCAGCAGTTGGAGTGTTTATTTATATGTAAAATTGTCACTCTAAAAGTTCACATTAATCACTGTTTACAGTGATGATTTAAATGTTATCGAAAAGATTTGTCAAACTTCTAGCGAGAGATTTTGAAAGACATTGACACAACGAAATTACCTCGATCTGGAGTTCGAGTATGTTTTCGCATTAATCAAACCATACAAAATATGTTAGCATATTTTATGTTGTAGCATAACGTTTATAGCTAGGGTCTTGTATTTGATTTTGATGTATTAAATGTCATTTTATATTGTAATTTGTATAGGCAGCAAGTAAGTCCCTATGGGACAGCATAATTATCCGACGCATAACTTATGCGCCACATACACATATGCGCCACATAGGTTGTTTGGTGATGTCTATAAATAGCTGATCTAATGCGCTAGTCAGTAGCTTTTGGCAGTTAGAGAGAGAGAGAGAGAGCTTGTGAGAGAGTTAGAGCCTTGATATTATCATAATCCGTTGTACTTATCCTTTGAAGTTAATGAAATGAGCTTTAATGTTACTTGTGTGTTTTCTACCTTGTTGGATTCCGCACTTTAAGGTGCAAGCCAATAACATGTTAGAGATCCTATGTACGTACACGTCAGCATCAACCCCATTCAAGTGGTATCACAGCTTTGGGCTCGTTATTTGCTTGAAAAACACAAGATTATTTTGTTTTTGAAGATAATTCATCATATCTAAAGATTTCTTTGTCAAATTTCTACCAAACTCTCACAAGATGTTCCTTACATATCCATTGTAAACCCTACCAAAAATCAAGCCATTTCACCAAGGAAATCATCTTCAAAATGCTAAAAGTTATCAAGATCTACATATGCGCCCCATATGTATTGAGTGCATAAGTTTCATCCAGAACGTATATCTTATATGGTGCATAAGTTCAGACTTATACCCTGTATAAGTTTCAAAACTTATACGTTGGAAGTTATTCGTTGACTGGGACTTATACATTTGACCAGCACTTATCTACTTATTTGAACTTATCCGTTTGACCGGTTTTTAAAACTTATACGTTGGCTTCACACTTATACGTCGACCTAAGTTTGACCTATATTTCAATCATGGAGAATCTCAATGCTTTTGTGTCTCAATCGTATACATTGCTTCAGAACTTGAAGCTCGACAACGAGATGGGGACATCGAATAAGCCTCCGATGTTGCTAAGAATGGAAGACTATCCCTCGTGGGATGACAAGTTGAGACTTATGTGCAAGCCTTAAACTATGAAACTTGGACTGCTATTGAGGAGGAGCATGTGATCCCTAAAAATGAGAATGGTAGTAACTATCATTTATCCTAGATTGATGAGAGGGACATATCTAAGTTCTTAAGTTAGAAGAAAATGCTTAATATGTTCCAGCAAGCTATCAAAGCCGAGATATTCCAACTGTTGCAGCACAATGGCTCGTGCTAGTTTATCTGGCAAGAACTATTGAACAAAGAAAGAGGAAACCCGAATATGAGAAAAAGCACGATGGCATTGCTCAAGAAAGAATTTGACATCTTTACACTTATAAAAGGAGAATCTTTTGCTCAACTGATTGAAAGTTATTGCCATCTTGTTAATGAGATGAGAAGAATGGGTATTGAAAAGTCGGAGTATGAGTAGATTGATAAGCTGGCTGATGCACTATCTGTGGAGTGAGGGACATTCATCATGATTCAACAGTCTAACCCTGTTGCTTATGCTCGATTGAACCTTGCTCGAATTATTGAGAAATTGGAAGCTTAGGAGATAGAACTGAGAAAAATCAGAAGATGAAGAGCTCAATGGTTTCACAAGACATTGGTCTATATTACAAGAGTTCTTAATCAGTTGTTACTCCAAGTCCCAAGATATAAACTACTTATTGTACCGAAAGTACAGGGCATGCTTTTATGGGAAATTTGCCTCCTACCCCTCAATACAGTAGCAGCTACTCAGGCACCTTTCCAAATAATCTAGCACCTTCTAGTTCTTAAAAAAAGACCCTAATGTGGTGTAGTGCAATATTGTTATAAACATCAAAAATGCTAATTGGTTGACTCTTGAAAATGTGAAGGAACACATGGCCTTCTTCGGGTCTGTGTTGGAGTCCTATGAATGTCTAATCGTGGGCAGGATTGGGAACTGCAACATGACCAAAGAGAACTATGATCAGATATACCCGGAGGAGATAGAGATGACTGACATCCGCTGGTGCATTGCTAGTGTTATTGGAGAGCACAACGTTTCAAGGAAATCACCGGGAGAAATGTTCTGGATGGGTCACCGCCAAAGCTAGGGTTTGACAAGTTGAAGGTTAGATGATTCAGGTGCAAGGAAAAAGGTCACTTCAAAAGGGAGTGCACGAGCAAGGAGGTTGGTGATAACAGGGCAAATCTATTTGGTCGGGATTATTATAAGCAGGTAATTTATCACAAACCGACTCAAAATGTTGATGAATCATCAAACAATGAGAAGAAACATGCTAAAGCTTCTACCTCACAGACCAAAGCCTACCATGCATCTCAGGAAAATGTGGGGTTCAACTGGAACAACGTGTTCCAAGCAAACGCTGCTGAAATGGTGGATCATGTTGAAGAGGTATTTGAAGCTGAACAGGACAATAAAGTTGCTGATCAAAAGGTTGGTAAAGTTGATCAAGGTCAAGATGGATTCGAATTTCTTGAAAAGATCACTTCTGAATTTCTTAAGAATATTGATGATAAGGAAGCTCATGATGACTCAGATGTTAATCTGCCTCATACATATAACAAGATTCATTATATCCCTTTTAACTTTTTCCAAACCATATTTCCTCATGATATTATTGAAAGTTTTGTAGGATGGTTTAATGGCGAAGAGGTCCCTAATGGTAAGACTCACTTTGGGGAAGATGAAGATGATGAGCATGCTGAAGTGTCACAGCAAGTTAAGGAGACCAAGGAGCAAGTTGTTGATGCTCAAGAATTTGAAGATGGTCTAGCTGAAGATATTACTGATGAAGTATCTGTAGTTTCAAGCAAGGAGTTTTTACCTACTGAGCCAGCTTACAGGGCAAATCAGGTAACTCCTTCGTCTTATACTTGTGAAAATTATGAATTACCATGTGAGGAGTGTGAATTTAAAAGTCTTGAGATAAAAAAGATCAAAAATCACTATGACACTGCGTTACTTGATCTTAAATATGTTAAGGAAGCTTATGATAAGCTTCAAGTTTGTGAGAAAAAGCTGTGGGAAAAAATTGTAGGAACGCGTTCGTGTCGTGAACAAGACGTAGATCGATATCTATAATCAACGCGAAGGTGCGGAATCCCTAAACGTGATCGAAAACAACAAGATTTCTCATTATCTTCTCTCTATTTCTCATATATATCAAGGTTACAACGAGATATGACAAATATCAGTACATATATGTTCTGGACCAAAGAGCTATGAAAACATATGTCAAAATCACTATTTATAGGCTGATAAAAGCATTTCTGGCGCATATGTTTTCATCCGGCGCATATGTCCAGCGGATATGTTCTCAACGGATATGTCTTCAGCGTATATGTTATGCCCCAGAAAAACAGAAAACTGTTTTGGGCATAACTTCTTCGTTATAGCTCCGTTTTACGTGCCGTTTTCGCCCACGTGCTCGTATTTCAATTCTCTATCACTCCATATAATAATATCTTCATTTTTACCTCATCTAAAATGCTCAACCTTTTAGCTCCTTTAAAACTCCACTTCAATTGACAAAGAAGAAAGCAATAAACGTATGCACTATAATCATTATAACCATAGACAAACCATGATCATTATAACTATAATCATTATAACCATAGACAAACCATGATCATTAGAGGCTCAGGGGAAATTGGGGTTTGATCTTGCTTATACCCCAAATCATGATCATTATAACCATAGACAACTTCCCCAGATATTTCATTTCTACCTGTCGGTTTGGGGAGAATATTGTCCAGGAGGTGAGATGTTGCTTTGAAACTGTTAAGCTTCAAATTAACCTTTTCATTAATAGTTTGTTTTAACATCAAAATTGTTTTCTCATTTTGATCAATCTTTTCCCCCAGTGCCTTTTCACATGTTCGAAGCTTAGCATAAGCTTCCTTAATATGTTTAAGCTCATTTAGTAAAGAGTCATTGTGAGTTTTCAACAATTTATTCTCCACATCTTTTTCAAACCATTCTTTAGGAAGTAACTCACATTTTTCACATGACTTTACGTTATGAATGTTTAACGACTCGTGATTAGACTCTAATTTGATTTTAACATAATGAGCAAAGGGTTCAGAGTATACCTCGAATAACTTAACCTCTTCGACTTTCATAGTCGAGATATCTGAACTTTCTGTTTTAGCTTGATTGAGAATAGGTTCAGTTCCCTTAGCTCCAGCAGCAGCTTCCTCAGCTTCATCCTCAACATTAATTTCCCTCAATTCGAATTTCAGAGGATTACAAGTAGACTGACACCATGATTCCAAAACCAATTCTTCATCAAATTTTGAGTGATAGTTCTTCAGATTTGACGATCTTTTCAGCAAGTTTATCAATCATCTTTTTAGACCGGTCATTTTGAACTTCAATCTCATCATCAACCTTTTTAGAATCTTTAATTACCTCATGCATCATTAGCTTCTCGATGAATTGGGAGAGATTGTATGTGTTGGGGTTTGATTGTATTGACAAAATGATTATACCCAAATCTTCAGTTGAAGTTTCAATGAGTATATCGGCCAACCTATCAATGTATTCAAACTCTCGTCTCACAATCCCGATATGCTTCATTTCGTTCACAAGCTTGCAATATCTTTCGATTAAACGATCAAACGATTCTCCAGTCATCATCTCAAAATCAACAAATTCTTTCTTCAAACATTTCTTCTCTGTGTAACTTCAACGTTAAATAAACTCGAAAATACCATATTGAAATTTTTTTTGTAATCTTAACAAATTTCAGCAACTTTTTGACTTGTTTAGGCTCGTTTATCAGCAAAACATCAAATTTCAGCAACTTTCTGACTCGTTTTAACCAGTTTTTTAGAAAATCAGCAACAAAATCAACACATTTCAGCAATTTCAGCAACTTTCAGCAATTTCAGCACGTTTCAGCAAATTTCAGCAACTTTCTGGTACGTTTCAGCTAGTTTAACAACAGTTCAGCACGTTAAACAGCTCGTTTTGGCACGTTTTTGGCCTGTTTCAGCACTTAAACAGTAAACTCAGCACGTTTTGACAGCAGTTCAGCTCGTTTTAGTCCGTTTCAGCAAATTTCAGCTCTTTTAACAACAAATCAGCACGTTTTCAGCAATTTCTCAGTTCGTTTCAGCACTTAACAGCGCGTTTTCAGCAGATTTAGCTTGAAAACAGTAAAAATCCAGCTCGTTTTGGCCCGTTTCAGCTATTTTCGGTTCGCTAACAGCTCGTTTAACCATGGACAGCAGCTATAACAGTAAATTTAGTGTATTTCCAGCCGTTAAAGCTCGTTTTAGCACTTTTTGGCAAAAATCAGCACCAAAACCACTCGTTTATAGCAGTTTCAGCAGCAAATTCAGCACTTTTAACGTTTTTAATCAGTTCGTTTTACCAATGAATTAAACTCAATGAATGAATTAGTTAAAGCTCGCCGGAAAAAGTTGTTAATATAGAATATGATGATTTTGATGATCATTTCCTTATTTATCGTTATGTATTTGTTTTTATACCTTTGGCTATTCTAGTTTTGAAAGTGAGAACAAATAAAATATCTACCGAATTCTTTATGGTATCGGAGCGGGCATCCCACCGCTCGAACATACCCAAACCCTAACACTTACCGCCATTGCCGGAGCTCCAGCCGCCACACAACTGGTTGCTTCAAGATTGCCAGCCACGCAGACCCTCTCCTTCTCTTACCGTTATCTATAACCATCGCTTTGTTGTCGCTGCAAAAACCTTAATCAACACAAAGCTGCCACCGACGTTGTCCCTTTCAAAAAACCTAGATCTGATTTGACCTCAACATTCAAGACATAGATTGTTGCTGCTTTGTGAAGTTTTTTTTTCTTCAAACCAAACCACAAGTCTACTAATCTTGAGAATAGGTGATAGGTGGGAGAGAAGAATCACTATAATTGAATCCATGGAGGTGTTGCCTTTTGTCAGAGTTTAGTGGATATAACTGTTTACTCTATTTTGTTTCAAAAAAAAAAAACGAAAAGAAACAAATAGTTTAAAAACAAAAGGGTTATGTTAAACAAAATGATGTTAGACAAGGAAGTTGAAAATAGTCCTATTTCTGGTTTAAACAACAAACAATACCAACAGTTTCTTGGAATATTTGCTACTAAAGATGACTCGGCTAAAACCGAAGGTCCGCCCGCCGTCAACATACAAGGTAAATTTGACACCATTAGTAAGTGGGTTGTGGATTCGGGTGCTACAGATCACATAACTCATAGACTTGATTGGTTTGATAATGATATGAGGAAAACATGTGAGTTGCCTGTTACTATACCCAACAGTTCATCCATTCCAGTGGAAGGAAGAGGGTCATGCATCCTACCCAATGGAATACGAATTAACAATGTTTTACACGTTCCAACATTTACTTGCAATCTGTTATCTGGTAGTCGTTTGGCGAATGATTTGCAATGTGCTGTAACATTTTTCCCAGAATTTTGTGTTATGCATGCCTTGAACTCGAGGAGGTTATTTGGGGTAGGTAAGTGCAAGCAAGGGCTCTATCAGATGAGCATGGTGGGAAGCGCGAGAAAAGATATGACAATTGTTAGTGATTTATGGCATAAGAGCCTTGGACATGCTTCGCATGGGAAACTATGTCTTTTGGATTTTGTTAAAAATGACTCTTTGGGAACAAATGGTACGTTTTGTGATTCTTGCACTAAGGTCAAATTTACTAGATTACCTTTTCCAATAAGTTCAATAAAAACCCAAAGTTGTTTTGAGCTTTTACATTGTGATATTTGGAGAAGATATAGAACTCCTTCACTCACAGGTGCCAACTATTTCTTAACCATAGTTGATGATTTTAGTCGGTCTATGTGGGTGTTCCTCTTAAAACACAAGTCGGAAGCGAGTGATTGCTTAATTGGTTTTCACAACATGATTAATACACAGTTTAATAAAGTAGTCAAAAGAATTAGAAGTGACAATGGAGGTGAGTTTACCTCAAACAGAATGCTCAACTTTTATACTGAGCATGGTATTATTCTAGAGACTACATGCCCACATACCCCACAACAAAACGGAGCGGTGGAGCGAAAACACCGTCATATCCTCGAAACGGCAAGGGCTATGAAATTTGAAGCTAAGTTGCCCACGCGTTTTTGGGGAGAATGCATCATGACAGCAGCCTACATAATAAATTGGCTTCCTTCAGAAGTCATTGAAAACATGAGATCGTTTATGGACAAAAACCCGATTATGAAAGTTTAAAGGTTTTTGGGTGTCTTGCATATTATCGTAGCACTGAAACGAAGGGTGACAAGTTTGAAGAACGGGGGAGATCGGGAATATTTTTCGGTTATCCAATGGGCACAAAGGGTTATAAGATTTATGATGTAAAGAATGGCAAGATGATTATGTCTAGAGACGTGAGGTTTGTTGAAAACACATTTCCTCATGACTCTGATCAAGAACAAAACGATGAACCGGAAATTTTTGAGTTTCCACCATGGTATTATGATGATCAAAAGCCACACAAAACCACAAGCAATATACATGAAGTGAGCATGCCAGAACTCGATAGCCCAAACAATAATATGCACAAGAATATGTGTCACACCCGGCCCTGAGCGGCAGAAACAGCCGGGCGCGCGCGAGTGGGGATTGATAATTAAGCACGGGCCATTGCAAACATTCAAAGATTTTTATTGCGCATGAAATGTTT
Source organism: Bidens hawaiensis (assembly GCF_021521415.1). Classification (NCBI taxonomy): domain Eukaryota; kingdom Viridiplantae; phylum Streptophyta; class Magnoliopsida; order Asterales; family Asteraceae; genus Bidens; species Bidens hawaiensis. The sequence continues at coordinate 954,610 of NW_027491053.1, forward strand.
AATACAAATACATTACATTGTTTAAAAATTACATAAAAACATCCAAGTATAAAAACTGTTGAAGATTTCCACGCCATATCCCCTTGCGCGGCGGGAACAACCACGCGCATCGAAGGGATAGAACTAAAATCTTCCAAAAAGCTAGTTTTAGATGTTCAGCGTGAGGTGCTCTAAGTGTGACCCCATGCGCTACCTAGTTATCTCCTGAAAGACACGTAAAAACATTTGAATCAGTATAAACTGAGTGAGTTCACAAGTTTTAGTAACTTGATAAATCGTATTGCATCATAATCTTGATACAAATCATTCTGAAACATAATTCTGATAGCATCATTAAAACACATGCTTGGTAAAACATAGTCCTATCAACATATTCTGATAAAATCGTTCCGCTGGTTACGCGCGAACATTTCTGGGAACTGTGCTCGTCTATGCAAAGTGGCGCTGCCACTACGAGCTAAAATAAGTAATACCGTCCCGCGGGTTACGCGCGAACGTTTCAGGAAAATGTGCTCGTCCATGCAAAGTGGCGCTGCCACTACGAGCTAATCAATAATTCCGTCCCGCGGGTTACGCGCGGACGTTGTGCCGGAAAACAAGGCGCTCGTCCATGCAAAGAGGTGCGACCCCTACGAGCGGGCTCGAACCCATAGTACTGCCCCATGACCATACTAGGCACTCGTCCATGCAAAGAGGTGCGACCCCTACGAGTGGGTGGATCAAACCAGCAGTCCCTACCCTTAGAGTTCCAATGGTAAAGTGATCACTTACTCGAGTTCTAGCGCACATACATCGAAAACCTTAGATAACCGTTTGCATTGCTCATCATGAAACATAACTTAAACACATAATCGCTTGCATAGCTTGTAAGTATACCATGATAAAACATTATTTAAGTACGTGTCCCTCGCCCCGAAAACAGTTTAAAAATAGTGAAAACAGTGAAAATAGGGGCTGTGAGACTCACCTGTGGTTCTTGTTAAGGGATTAATCGAGATTCGAGTTTTCTTGGTGTTGGCCTCGGAATCGAAGGTCTAGAATACGATTAAATAACAAGAAGTATATATATTAAGATCAAGAAATAGGAGAATATAAGGGTTGGAAAGTAGATCTCAAGGTTATATTCTCGGCTTACCTAGTAACAGGATCGGAAATGAAAACAACGGATGCTTGGGAGAGGATTAGTGCAAGTTTGCAGTTCTTTGAAGTGTGTTTTGGGTGATAATTTAGGTTACATATTTATAGGCAAACTCAAGGGAACACAATCCCTTGCTTTAGGGGATTGTAATCTTTTCATATCTAGGGGTAATGATGATAAAGTATGGAAATTATTATTATTTATTTAAAAGTGGAGTAGTGGATAAAAGATTTTGATTTTGATTTGGTCAGGACATGCAGGTCTGGGGTTGGTGAGAATAGGGTGGCTGACAGTTGACTTTTCATGTTGCAGTGTGCTTTTTCAGGTACTTTTGTTAGTGTACAGTAAAAAGTGGAAAATCTCTGAAACACGCTACTGTTTCCTTTTGGGCGGGAGTAATCTCCTTACGTCTGGAGAATAGACTAAGTGTTCCGTGCGTATCACTTTGTGCGCATAGCTTTCTGCGTGAAGGACATTTCTTTGCTGCGGGTAGGTGCGTAACCTTCTCGCAGTTAGGGACATTGAGTTTCATTTGTAGATTCTCCAGATGGTCTTGGTATTTCAACATAGTGATCAGTCATGTTGAAGTCAATTCCATCTTGGAGCTTCAGACAAACTAGCTCTCAATGTTCCCGCCATGCGGGGAGGTTAGTTCCCTTCCGCACGCGCATAAACGATTTAGGATGCCCCCGCCTTAGCATCATGCGGGATGGCCAACCCATTAGACAACATAACGTTAAGTTACATGAAAACATAAAGCCAAAACATTCGCGCATGGCGCATATAACATATGCCCACGCTGGTTCTTAACATGGCGCGCTCGCGCAGGGCGCACATAATATGCCCGCGCTGACTAACATGGCGCGCTCGCGCAAGGCGCATATAACATAATTACCTAATATTTAGGTTGATTACTTGGTTTAAGGGATTGGGAATTTACCGGGTGTCACATTCTCCCCCTGTTAAGCGAATTTCGTCCCGAAATTTAGGAGACGTTGCTGGCAGAAGCCATGCTCTGAAAGAGGTGAGGGTATTTCATACGCATCTGGTCTTCTCTTTCCCAAGTGAATTCAGGCCCACGCCTCGAGTTCCATTGAACCTTTACTAACTTGATTCTGCTTCTGCGTAACTTTTGTTCTTTCCAATCGGTTACTGCTATAGGTTCTTCTACGAAGTGCAGCTGTTTGTCGATGTGAATCTCTTCCAACGGCAAAATCAACGTTTCGTCAGATAAGCACTTTTTGAGGTTGGACACATGAAACGTATCATGAACTCCACTGAGTTCGGCGGGTAAACGGAGTTTATAAGCAACCGGACCGATCCTTTCCAGGATCTCAAATGGTCCAATGAAGCGCGGATTCAACTTTCCTCGCTTGCCGAAACGGGGGACTCCTTTCCATGGAGAGACTTTCAAAAGTACTCTATCCCCTACTTGAAACTCCAACGGTTTCCTTCGCACATCTGCGTAGCTCTTCTGTCTGTCGCGCGCTGTCTTAAGGCGATCCCGTATCTGAAAAATCTTGTCTGTTGTTTCTTGGATCAATTCTGGACCAGTCATTTGCTTGTCACCCACTTCAGCCCAGCACAGTGGGGATCTACACTTGTGCCCATACAAAGCTTCGAACGGCGCAGCCTTGATGCTTGTGTGATAGCTGTTGTTGTAAGAAAATTCAACCAATGGGAGATGAGTATCCCAGCTACCTCCGAAATCGATCGCACACGCGCGTAGCATATCTTCCAATGTCTGGATTGTTCGCTCGCTTTGCCCATCCGTTTGAGGATGATAAGCTGTACTCATATCAAGGCGAGTACCTAGAGCTCCTTGTAACGATCTCCAAAACCTTGATGTGAACCGACTATCTCTATCAGAAATGATGGACACTGGGACTCCATGTTTTGAAACTACTTCTCGAATATACAATCGGGCTAACTTTTCCATCTTATCGGTTTCCTTGATCGGCAGGAAGTGCGCTGACTTAGTTAGCCGATCCACAATAACCCAGATCGTGTCGTAACCCCCAGGTGTCCTTGGCAGTTTGGTGATGAAGTCCATAGAGATTTGTTCCCACTTCCACATGGGAATTTCTGGCTGCTGAAGCAACCCTGATGGTTTCTGGTATTCAGCCTTCACCTTCGAACACGTCAGGCATTTACTGACATACGTCGCGATGGCGCCTTTAAGATTGGGCCACCAATACAGCACTTTAACATCTTGGTACATCTTGTCTGCGCCAGGATGTACGGAATACCGTGTCTTGTGAGCTTCGTTTAGTACTTGCTCGCGCAATCCTCCCTTGAGAGGGACCCATATGCGGTTAGCGAAATATAGATTGCCGTTCTCTTTAAGTTCCAAACTCTTAGTCATACCCCCAAGGCATTCGTTTTTAACAAACTCTGGTTTCAAGGCTTCTTGCTGAGCGTCTCGGATGCGGGTAGAGAGATCTGCGTGAATGGTCAACCTTAGAGCCTTGACTCGTAGCGTTTTTATTCGCTCCTTCCTACTTAGCGCGTCTGCTACCACATTCGCCTTTCCAGGGTGGTACTTAATTTCACAATCATAATCATTCAATAACTCCACCCATCTTCGTTGCCTCATGTTTAAATCCTTTTGATCAAATATATGTTGAAGGCTCTTGTGATCCGTAAAGATTACACACTTTGTACCATAGAGGTAATGGCGCCAAATCTTTAGCGCGAAGACAACTGCTCCAAGTTCCAGATCATGCGTTGTGTAGTTCCTTTCATTGGTCTTGAGTTGGCGCGAGGCATACGCTATGACTTTGTCTCGCTGCATAAGGACACATCCAAGTCCCTGATGTGAAGCGTCGCAGTAAACAACGATGTCATCCGTCCCCTCGGGCAAAGACAAAATTGGCGCACTACATAACTTCTGTTTCAACATCTGAAACGCTGCTTCCTGACTTTCGCCCCAAACAAACTTCTTGTCTTTCTGAGTTAGCGCGGTCAGAGGTAGAGCTATCTTGGAGAAGTTCTCAATGAAGCGTCGATAGTAGCCAGCTAGTCCTAGGAATTGCCTCACCTCAGTTGGGGTTTTTGGCGCTTCCCAGTTTTCGATGGCCTTGACTTTGGAAGGATCAACGTGTATTCCTTTCTCGTTTACAACGTGACCGAGAAAGTTAACTTCTCTAAGCCAAAACTCGCACTTGGAAAACTTCGCATACAACTTTTCTTTCCTCAACAATTCCAAAATCAATCTCAGGTGTTGCTCATGCTCGGCCTTGGTCCGAGAGTAAATCAGAATATCATCTATAAACACAATCACAAACTTGTCCAAGTATGGTTTGCATACGCGGTTCATCAGATCCATGAATACAGCCGGCGCATTAGTTAGCCCGAAAGGCATCACTAAGAACTCATAATGGCCGTATCTAGTTCGGAAGGCTGTTTTCGGCACATCTTCCTCATGGACCCTAAGTTGGTGGTATCCTGACCGTAGATCTATCTTCGAATAATAACTGGATCCCTGCAACTGGTCAAATAAGTCGTCAATCCTCGGTAAGGGGTACCGATTCTTGACTGTCAGTTTGTTCAGCTCCCGATAGTCAATACACATCCGGAAAGAACCATCCTTCTTCTTAACAAACAGTACTGGAGCTCCCCAAGGTGAAAAGCTTGGGCGTATTAAACCCTTTTTCCAATAGTTCCTGTAACTGATTGGATAGCTCTTGCATCTCAGATGGAGCTAGTCGATAAGGCGCTCGAGCTACTGGCGCAGCTCCTGGGACTAAATCAATACGAAATTCGACTTGTCGCGGTGGCGGCAATCCGGGCAAATCTTCAGGAAAAACTTCTGGAAATTCGCGCACTACTGGTAAGTCTTCAATTCTTCGCTCATCTCCTTTCTTCTCTACGACATGCGCCAGGAAGGCGTAGCACCCTTTCCTTAGGCACTTACGCGCCTTTAGGCACGAAATCAGTTTCGTCGCAACTCCACTTCTTTCCCCTTGAATTACCAGGGCTTCTCCGTTCAACAGTGGGATCCGAACCTGCTTCTCATGGCAAATAATTTCCACGTGGTTCTCGACTAACCAATCCATACCTACCACAATGTCAAAACTTCCCAAGTCTATTGGCAACAAATTAATATTGTACCCGTGACCTCCCATGACTATTACACATTGTTCAGTTCTTTCGTTCGCGCATAACTGCCTACCATTGGCTAGTTCTATAGTATAAGGCGTGTCTAGCCTACTGGTTGCTAGGCCTAGGGAGTCTTTAATCTCAGCGGATATAAAACTTAGGTCAGCGCCAGTATCAAATAAGACAGATGCAAAATGTCCGTTAAGCAAAAACGTACCGGTTACCACATTCGGCTCTTCTTTAGCTTCGCCTGCGCCGATCACAAAAGCTCTCCCGCGAGCTTGGTTTCCCTTTTGCGGGCAATCCCGACTAAAATGCCCTGGCTTCCCGCATGCGTAGCAGTTGTCGCTTGCTCCAGCTTCTCTGACACGGCAATTTATCGTCTTGTGCCCTGGTCTGCCACATTTGGCACATTCGATTCTTGCGCATTCACCCTCGTGGTGATACTTGCATTTGCTGCACCATGGGCGAGGCCCGCTGTATCCTTTTCGTGGTGGCTCCGCGGCCTGAATCGCGTAAGTCCTTGCGCTCTCCTGCTTCTTGAACGGTGGCTGCTTGAAGTCGGACCCTCGGTGGTGAGAGTTCCATTTCCTCTTGGGATCAGAGGTTCGCTGCTCGATTCCGCGCGTAGTTAACATACCCGCACGGACCGTATCCCTTGTAAGGGTGATGGCCCGCGCTACCGCCTCATCAAAGGTTGGAGGCGCTGCGGCGTTGAGCGGAACCCTAACAACAGGAGGTAACCCAAAAATATACCTCTCGATCTTCTTTTCCTCCGTGTTTGCCATGTCTGGCACCAACTGGCAAAGCTCGTTGAAACGGTTGTTGTAGGCGTCGATATCCGTTCCTACCATGGTGTGGTTCCAGAATTCCTGTTGTAGACTCTGGATTTCGGCGCGAGAGCAGAACTTTCTCATCATCATTTCCTTCAGTTCCTCCCAGGTCTTGTGGAGAGCAACTTCTCGCCCCAATGTTTTCGTTTGAAGCTTCCACCAAGACGAAGCTGCCTCTTGAAACATGCAGGTCGCGTAAAGGACCTTCTGGTTCTCACTACATCCGCTAATGGAGAGAACTGTCTCCATCTTGTCAATCCAGTTGTAGAGCCCAATGGCCCCTTCGGTACCCTTGAATGGCCAAGGCTTACAGGCCATGAATGTCTTGTAGGAGCATCCTTTGTCCAAGGCTCCTGATTCGGGTTCTGGGGTCTCATTCTGACGACCCTGACTTGATTCGGCCTTGCTGGCCTCATGTGTTGCGATTGCTTGCGCGATTATTTCCGCGAGTTCCTCGGGTGTCATGGTAATTCCTTTGGCTTTAGTTGGAGGCATTCTCGCTTTAAAAGAGTGAAAATATATCAAACTTAGCGCATGTACTCTGAGCACATAATGTTTTTCTTTATTTACTACACTGTGTGACCCGTGTTCCTAAGTGTGTGTATAGTTTCTTTTGAAAATATTTTCTTTGAAAAATATTTCATGCGATTCCCCAACGGTTATAGTCTAGGTTAAAACTTCTTTTCCTAGTTCGCTATAACCAGGGCTCTGATACCAATCTGTCACACCCGGCCCTGAGCGGCGGAAACAGCCGGGCGCGCGCTAGTGGGGATTGATAATTAAGCACGGGCCATTGCAAACATTCAAAGATTTTTATTGCGCATGAAATGTTTAATACAAATACATTACATTGTTTAAAAATTACATAAAAACATCCAAGTATAAAAACTGTTGAAGATTTCCACGCCATATCCCCTTGCGCGGCGGGAACAACCACGCGCATCGAAGGGATAGAACTAAAATCTTCCAAAAAGCTAGTTTTAGATGTTCAGCGTGAGGTGCTCTAAGTGTGACCCCATGCGCTACCTAGTTATCTCCTGAAAGACACGTAAAAACATTTGAATCAGTATAAACTGAGTGAGTTCACAAGTTTTAGTAACTTGATAAATCGTATTGCATCATAATCTTGATACAAATCATTCTGAAACATAATTCTGATAGCATCATTAAAACACATGCTTGGTAAAACATAGTCCTATCAACATATTCTGATAAAATCGTTCCGCGGGTTACGCGCGAACATTTCTGGGAACTGTGCTCGTCTATGCAAAGTGGCGCTGCCACTACGAGCTAAAATAAGTAATACCGTCCCGCGGGTTACGCGCGAACGTTTCAGGAAAATGTGCTCGTCCATGCAAAGTGGCGCTGCCACTACGAGCTAATCAATAATTCCGTCCCGCGGGTTACGCGCGGACGTTGTGCCGGAAAACAAGGCGCTCGTCCATGCAAAGAGGTGCGACCCCTACGAGCGGGCTCGAACCCATAGTACTGCCCCATGACCATACTAGGCACTCGTCCATGCAAAGAGGTGCGACCCCTACGAGTGGGTGGATCAAACCAGCAGTCCCTACCCTTAGAGTTCCAATGGTAAAGTGATCACTTACTCGAGTTCTAGCGCACATACATCGAAAACCTTAGATAACCGTTTGCATTGCTCATCATGAAACATAACTTAAACACATAATCGCTTGCATAGCTTGTAAGTATACCATGATAAAACATTATTTAAGTACGTGTCCCTCGCCCCGAAAACAGTTTAAAAATAGTGAAAACAGTGAAAATAGGGGCTGTGAGACTCACCTGTGGTTCTTGTTAAGGGATTAATCGAGATTCGAGTTTTCTTGGTGTTGGCCTCGGAATCGAAGGTCTAGAATACGATTAAATAACAAGAAGTATATATATTAAGATCAAGAAATAGGAGAATATAAGGGTTGGAAAGTAGATCTCAAGGTTATATTCTCGGCTTACCTAGTAACAGGATCGGAAATGAAAACAACGGATGCTTGGGAGAGGATTAGTGCAAGTTTGCAGTTCTTTGAAGTGTGTTTTGGGTGATAATTTAGGTTACATATTTATAGGCAAACTCAAGGGAACACAATCCCTTGCTTTAGGGGATTGTAATCTTTTCATATCTAGGGGTAATGATGATAAAGTATGGAAATTATTATTATTTATTTAAAAGTGGAGTAGTGGATAAAAGATTTTGATTTTGATTTGGTCAGGACATGCAGGTCTGGGGTTGGTGAGAATAGGGTGGCTGACAGTTGACTTTTCATGTTGCAGTGTGCTTTTTCAGGTACTTTTGTTAGTGTACAGTAAAAAGTGGAAAATCTCTGAAACACGCTACTGTTTCCTTTTGGGCGGGAGTAATCTCCTTACGTCTGGAGAATAGACTAAGTGTTCCGTGCGTATCACTTTGTGCGCATAGCTTTCTGCGTGAAGGACATTTCTTTGCTGCGGGTAGGTGCGTAACCTTCTCGCAGTTAGGGACATTGAGTTTCATTTGTAGATTCTCCAGGTGGTCTTGGTATTTCAACATAGTGATCAGTCATGTTGAAGTCAATTCCATCTTGGAGCTTCAGACAAACTAGCTCTCAATGTTCCCGCCATGCGGGGAGGTTAGTTCCCTTCCGCACGCGCATAAACGATTTAGGATGCACCCGCCTTAGCATCATGCGGGATGGCCAACCCATTAGACAACATAACGTTAAGTTACATGAAAACATAAAGCCAAAACATTCGCGCATGGCGCATATAACATATGCCCACGCTGGTTCTTAACATGGCGCGCTCGCGCAGGGCGCACATAATATGCCCGCGCTGACTAACATGGCGCGCTCGCGCAAGGCGCATATAACATAATTACCTAATATTTAGGTTGATTACTTGGTTTAAGGGATTGGGAATTTACCGGGTGTCACAATATGCGTGAAGGTGATGTTGTCATGCAAAATGATGCAAACTTTGGCAATGTAGCACAAAATGAAGGGCCAGCCCAAGTAGCGGAACCCATGGCCAGACTGAAGACATTGGGCAAGCCAATGAGGCTGAACCCATGACTCAAATAGAAATTGAAAATGAAGAGCCAACCAGGGAAAATCGAACTAGAACTCGTCCTGCTCGACTCAATGATTATGTTGTGAATCTCCCACCATCTATCAATCAAGCTTCACCAGAGTCTAGTCAACAGTCCTCTACGGTATACTCGATTGCCAATTTTATTTCTTATGATAAATTTTCTGATCCGCATAAAGCTTTTTTAACGGCCATCAGTTTAAATGATGAGCCAAAGACTTTTAAGCAAGCAGCTCAAGATGAAAATTGGAGAGAAGCAATGAAGAAAGAAATAAAGGCACTTGAGACGAATGGTACCTGGACCCTTGAGGATCTACCGGAGGGGAAACGAGCCATAGATTCAAAGTGGGTATACAAATTAAAATACAAACCAAATGGAGAGATAGAAAGATACAAAGCAAGGTTGGTAGCAAAAAGCTTTACTCAGATGGAAGGAATTGACTTCCATGACACATTCGCCCCCGTAGCGAAACTTGTCACCGTTTGTACACTCTTGGCAGTTGCAGTAAAGAAGAACTAGATAATTCATCAGTTGGATGTCAATAATGCATTTTTGCATGGTGACCTGGACGAAGAAATTTACATGAAGATCCCACAAGGTTTTGATAAAGGAAAAGAAAAGAAGGTTTCAAGCTAAAGAAATCCCTCTATGGGCTGAAACAGGCATCCAGGAATTGGTGTCAAAAGTTTGCATCTGCCTTGCATGAGTTTGGCTTTGAACAATCCAAGCCCGATCACTCACTTTTTATATTTAAAGCAGCAAGTACATTTGTGGCGGCTCTTATTTATGTTGATGACGTTATCATAGTGGGTAACAACTCGAAGAAAATTGAAGAAACAAAGAGTTTTCTTGATAGAAAATTCAGTATCAAAGATCTCGGTGTTCTGAAATATTTTCTGGGAATCGAAGTTGCACAGATAAAAGATGGCCTTGTCCCAGTCAAAGAAAGTATGTGATGGATATTTTGGAAGATAGTGATATGTTGGGTTGTAAACCAAGTGCTTTTCCTATGGAGCAGAACACCAAACTTGGTAGGGACGATGAAGAAATGCCTGTTGATGCTGGCACGTATAGACGATTAGTGGGCCGGCTTCTTTATTTACAAGCCACTAGACCCGACATTACTTATTCCGTCAATGTTCTTAGTCAGTTCGTTGCTGATCCTCGACATATTCATATTGAAGCAGCTATAAGAGTTCTCAGATACTTGAAGTCCACTCCTGGTCAAGGTATTTTACTTCCAAATAGTGGTGGGGTGAATCTCATTGGGTATACCGATTCGGATTGGCTTGGTTGCCAAGATACAAGATGATCACGAACCGGTTATGTTTTACTTCTAGGAGGGGCTCCTATTTCGTGGAAATCAAAAAGGCAATCAGTTGTATCCAAGTCTTCCGCTGAAGCTGAATATCGGGCTATGGCATCGACACTCAGTGAAATTTTATGGGTTCGATGGCTCTTGAAACATTTAGATGTCTCCCAGACCGGCCCGACACAATTATTTTGTGATAATATAGCTGTCAAACATATTGCAAATAATCCAGTTTTTCATGAGCGCACGAAGCATGTCGAAATAGATTGCTATTTCATTAAAGAACGTGTGGAGTCGAAGGATATTAAGCCGTTATACATTGACACTAAGGAACAGATTGTTGACTTGTTCACGAAAGCCCTTGGTGCTAGACAGTTGCGATTTCTACTCGACAAGTTGGGCATTTGTGACCTCCATACTCCAACTTGCGGGGGAGTATAGAATATGATGATTTTGATGATCCTTTCCTTATTTATCGTTATGTATTTGCTTTTATACCTTTGGCTATTCTAGTTTTGAAAGTGAAAACAAATAAAATATCTACCGAATTCTTTAGTTAAAGACCATCGGAAAATTCTGTTGTTGCCGGAACTTCGCCGGAAAAGTTTGTTACACCACCGTGAAAACGGCTATTATGGTCGGAAAACACGAAAATCTCACCGGAGATCAAGTTGAACACATGATTGGATTCGAAATCACTCATAGATGAATCCTAAACAGTTCTAAACGTAAAACAACAACCGATTATAGTTCGAATCAACCAAAACTGAACACGAAGAACACGAACTCACGGAATCAAAAGCGAGCACGTTAGAAGTAACGGTTAAGCATGAGATTCAAGTATTATTTGTGGAATCGAGCACCGAAAGGCTATGATCTTTTGGATATGCTTTGACTTTAATGAATCCGAAACGAACTTTCTAACGAGTTGAGAAATAGATCGATATTTCACGTGAAACGAGTGTATCTTGTTATTTTCTTCCAATATCGAGCACCAAAGCTCTGATACCACTTGTAGGAACGTGTTCGTGTCGTTAACAAGACGCAGATCAATATCTATAATCAACGTGAAGGTGCGGAATCCCTAAACGTGATCGAAAACAACAAGGTTTTTCATTATCTTCCCTCTATTTCTCATATATATCAAGGTTTACAACGAGATATGACAAATATCAGTACATATACGTTCTGGACCAAAGAGCTATGAAAACATATGTCAAAATCACTATTTATAGGCTGATAAAAGCATTTCTGGCACATATGTTTTCATCCGTCGCATATATCCAGGGGATATGTTCTCAACGGATATGTCTTCAGCGTATATGTTATGCCCTAGAAAAACAGAAAACTGTTTTGGGCAAAACTTCTTCGTTATAGCTCCGTTTTACGTGCCGTTTTCGCCCACGTGGTCGTATTCCAATTCTATATAAATCCATAATCCATATAATAATATCTTCATTTTTACCTCATCTAAAATGCTCAACCTTTTAGCTCCTTTAAAACTGTACTTCATTTGACAAAGAAGAAAGCAATAGACGTATGCACTAACAAAAATCCTACAGGATGAAAAAACCATTCTGATGTTAAAACATACGGTAGAAGATAAATAGGTTGCAATCAACAGACATATCGATGAGAATGTAGCTCTCAAACTTGAATTACAAACAATCAAGATTGAGACTGAGTGAGTGAACTTGATATTGACAAGTTACTCGGCTGCATCGTATGTTCTGGACCACAACATCCCCAAGTCCTTATATTGTGATAAGAAATATGAGGATGATGAGGTTAAACCAAGGAAAGCTAATGTTGGATATCATGTTGTTCCGCCTCCAATTTGGAGCTCCTATGTTCCTAAGAAACCCGATGGGTTTGAGAAGGCGTTGAACATGGAGATCTCTACTCCACTTCATGAGTCCATATCTATGTTACTAAAATATGTTGATGTAATATTTGAGAAAACTATTCATAGCTCCGATTGTGAGAGTGAAATCGAAGTGAAGATGGCAGAAACTGTCTTAACCAAAAAACCTATTAAGGTTAACAATTCAGATAGTGAGGGTTGTGCTAACTTTGTGAGATTTGCCAAAACAAGTTTAAGAAAATGGTATGTGTCAAAGGGATAACTCCCGAGCCGGAAATAGAAGCCATTTTCAGAAAACAGTCTAATCAGGGATTCTTTAATGAAAAGGCTGAATGTGAACATGTTGAAGCAACTCCAGTAAACAAATTTGTATAATGGAGGAGATGCTTCAATTGTAATGAAATGAGGCATGTATTTTGTGCATGCCCTAATCAAATGAAGCACACTTACTTTCAATATCAGAAGTTGGCTCCTCAGAAACCTGTAAAGACGCAGGTTGTTGACAAAAAGGTGAATGTTTCAAGATCCGAGCCAGTTAGGATCTTGAAAAGAATTGGTGTATTTGATGACAAGGTAAAAAATTATTTTTGAAAAGGGTGAAAGTTCAACAAGCAAAAACCCTACTTTTTACATCAAAAAGAAATCATCTGGCCAGAACTGGGTGGCTAAATCGAGTGTTTCAAATACCAAGCCACCTAGTTATGATGATGAGAAGAAATTTGTTTATGATACTTCGAGCAATGTTTCTAGTTGTGATTAAACAACCCAAGATCAAGAAGGCTTGGGTTTCATTGTTTCACTAATCCGTTAACCGTATGTGCAGGGGCTTCCAAGATCTCAGGGTTCACATTGGATTCCGGATAGCGGATCCTCATGGAACATGACGGGTACCCTCAATTTACTCAAAAGCGTCAAATCTATTCAAGGAGGTTATGTGGGATTTACTGGAAACCAAGGAGGACCGATTTTCGGGGATCTTTTTCTCAACAATGCCTTTGTCATTTGATCGAATAGTGTTCCGTTAGATAGGAACAGATTTGATAAAATTTGGCAGATTTTGATTCCTATATATCCACCCATGAAGGAACATTGTCAAATGACAAGGTTATGTTTGACAAGGTGAACTACATCACCAAGTTGGAGAACAATATGATGAACATGTAACAATATGTGATAAAAACCTCTCGACTCACTTTACGAACAAGGAGTGTATGATTTTGAAACCCGGTTTCAAGATTCCAGACAAATGGATATTGATGTGAGCTCCTTGAGAGAATGACTTGTATGTTCTCAACATGAGTACTGCTTCTACTTCATCGTCAAACGCTCAGTGTTTCATTACAAAGGCATTAGAGAAAGAGTCTATTTTATGGCATAGGAGAATGAGACACATAAACATGAGGAAGATGAACCAATTGGTTCGCTATCAGTTGGTCAATGGGGTTAATGTGAAGAACTTCCACTTGAACTAGATTGTATTGAGTGAAAAAAGAGTAAACAGTCGAAGAAGCCTCATCCGAAGAAAATGGTTAATACCATTAACTTACCATTCGAGTGTCTACATATGGATCTCTTCGGTCCGGTGAATGTCAAAAGTATCACGGGTGAACTCTATTGCCTGGTGGTTACCGATGACCATTCGAGATTCTCTTGGGTGATGTTCTTGGACACTAAGGATGAGACCTTTGACAACCTTATGATCTTGTTCACGAAGTTGGAGACCGTGTATAATCTTCCACTTAGAAGAATCCGAAGCGACAATGGGACTGAGTTTAAAAACAACAAGATGTTAGAGCACTGTAATGAACGGGAGATTCTTCATGAATTCAGTGCAACCTCCACTCCACAACAGAACAGGGTAGCTGAATGAAAGAATTGGACACTGATTGAAACTCCTCGAACCATGGTTGCTGATTCAAAGTTACTAGCTAGCTTTTGGACTTAAGTTGTGGCGTCAGCATTTTACACTCTTAACCGCGTTCTCACAATCAAAAGACACGGGAAGACTTGCTTCAAGTTGCTTTAACCGACGTAAACCTAACTTAAAGTGGCTCGAACCTTTCGGGTCTTCCTGTACTGTTCTTAATCTAGATGGAAAATTTGGGGCCAAGTCGGTAGAGGGTTTCTTTGTGGGATATGCTAGTCTGTTGCAACGAGTGTATCTTCCAAGTCTACATTGGATTGTATCAGTGCAGCACGTTGATTTTTAACGATATACCACTCCAACCCAAAGACCAGGTGATGCTTGGTTGTTCGAATATGACAATCTTTGGAAAATCTTTAATCTACTAGAGGAGGTTATTTCAACAACAACTTGGTGAAGATCCAGTTGACAATCCGACTTCACCTGCAACCTCATTATTTCAAGATCCTCCAGATGTTGTTCCTAAAACCATTCATGATGCCATACCTGAGACAACTCCAATCTTTAACGACGACGGAGAAACTTCTGAGGAACTTATTAAAGCCATATCTCCGAGTTCCACTTTGTTGAAGAAAATCTTAATAATCTACAACCTGATGTGATCGTGTCGACCGATGTCATTTTGAGGACCGTGTCATATCATTCGAAAGAGAATATAATTGGTGACTTGAACATGGGGGTTCAAACTAGAAATCAGATTGATCAAAGCCTCCGGTGTTTCTATACCAAAGTGTCACCGCTGTCGAATCGGTTTTCTTTCAAGTGCTTTATATCTCTGGTTGAACCGAAAACGTATAAAGAAGCGTTAACCGCGGATAGTTAGGTTAATGCTATACAAGAGGAACTACAACAATTTGAAAAGCTTGGTGTTTGGAAGCTTGTTGACTTACCCAATAACAAAAAGCGTGTTACTACAAAGTGGGTATTCAAGTGTAAGCACGACGGGAATGAAATCATTGTTTGAAACAAAACTCGGTTAGCCGTTCTCGGGTTCAATCAAAGAGAAGGAATCGACTACGATGAAGTGTATGCAACGGTAGCAAGACTAGAAGCAATTCAGATCTTTCTAGCCTTTGCTTCCTGGAAAGGATTCAAAGTCTACCAGTTAGATGTCAATCCCGCTTTTTCTTAACGGGAGACTTTGTGAAAAAGTCTATGTGGGATAACCACTAGGGTTTGTTGGTCCAATCCACAAAGACAAGGTGTACCTTCTCGATAAAGCCTTATACAAACTTCATCAAGCCTCGAAAGCTTGGCATGAAACATTGTCCCAACACCTGTTGGACAATGGCTTTTGTCGAGGAACTGTTGATTGCACACTATTTACTAAGGAAGTGGCTGGACATCTGTTGATCGTGCAAGTTTATGTGGATGATATCATCTTTGGGTCCACAAATGATGTTTTGTGCAAACAATTTGAAGAAGTCATGAAAAAGAAATTTGAGATGAGCGCAATGGGCAAAATGAAGTTTTTCCTAGGGCTTCAGGTGGATCAGTTACCAAATGGGATCTTTATTCACCAAATGATGTATATCAACGACATCCTGGCGAAATTAAAACATGTCTGATTCAACGACAATTAGTACACCACTTCCATTGAATCATGGGATTGGCCCTTATCCCAACTAGGGGAAGGTGGATCAAACTCCATGATTGGCTCTCTTATATACTTGACAGCTTCTTGGCCAGGCATCATGTATGCAACCTATTTCTGTGCCCGATATTAGTCCAACTCAAAAGCCTCGCACCTGATTATTTCGTTAAACGTATTCTACGATATTTGAAGGGATGTCCAGGGGTCGGACTTTGGTATCCTTGTGACGATGAGTTTGTGCTGAGAGCTTATTCAGATTCTGAATATGGTAGCTACAAGCTGAAAGCGAAATCTATAACTACTGGATGTCAATTCTTCGGTAGTAGGTTGGTCACGTGGCTGTGCAAGAAGCAAACCACCGTGTCGTTGTCTACATGTGAGGCTGAGTACGTAGCTACTTCCAGTTTTTGTTCTCAAGTTCATTGGATACAACAACAGATGCGTGATTATGGTTTGAATTTTCTGACCACACCTATATTTGCAGATAATTCTGCTACCATATCAAAAACTAAAAATCCGGTAAATCACTCTAAAACTAAACAAGTAAAAATACGGTATCACTTAATCCGTGACAGCTACGAGAAGAAGTTGATTACCATAGATAAAATTCACACCGATGAGCAAAAAGCAGATCCTTTTACTAAATCTTTTGATAAAAATCGTTTTCAATATTTGCATAAGCTTAACGGTATTCAGAAACTGGGAGGTGGGAATGAGAGTGATCCCGAGATTATGGATTCTGATCTCTAGTGGACCATTGATCAGAGTCAAATTTTGTTTTTGTACATAAATTTTCAATATTTTCCATAGGTTTTTGATATTAGGTGGAGATGGTATCAAAGATTGGTATCAAAATTTTAGAAAAACCAAAAACATTCAAATATGTTAAAAGTAAAAAACATTCAAATATGCTAAAAAGTCAAAAAAAATAAAAAATGTAGCTCCTTGAAAATGAGTTTTTGAAGCAAAAAGGGAAGATGATAGTACATTGATCATCTGGTCCCAAGTCCGGTAAAAAGTAAGCAAAAAGGCTGTGTGCTTAAATGTATCAGTGCATTGGTAAGCCTTTAAATAAACAAGTAAGAAAAAGCATGTGATATAAACCTAAACACAGCTGAATCTAGTGGATTAACATCTAGAAGCTTAGTTAATAGCAACATAAAGAATCTAAAAATTTTAAAAGATTGCTGTGTGTGCATGTGTTCATTTTGCAAAGAAATTTAGCTTATTTTTATAATTCATTTTGCAAAGAAATTCAACGTGATTTTTTCTTTATTTTTATTCAAATCTTGGATCCTCTCCTGTGTGATAAGATTATCTGACGCGAGGATTAAGATTTGGGTATTCTGCTTTATTTTCTTGGTGTTTCATACGAGCCTTGGATCTCCTCCGCGTATACTATAAGCACAAATGTGTGAAAGCAATGTATCGGACTGGAGATTAAGGCCCTGCACAATTTCAACTTTATTTTATGTTTTTATTTTTATTAAAATGAAACCTCATCTGTGTATAGTAATATCAACCTTAAGGGAAAATTTTAACGTTTCTGAGTTTTTTTTTCTTTTTTTTTGTTATTTTTGCATGAGTCACAGCTAATCGATTTTAAGAAAACAGTGAAAAGATATACCTGTGAAAACTTCACAGTATCAAGATATACAAATTATGTCTGATAGGTGGGGTCCATATATGTTTCGCGCTTAATTGAACCAAATTAAATCATATAACAGAAATTTCAGAAATATTTGTTGGAAGGTTTAGATGGACAACAATACCATTGACTGACTTAACACCAGTCATAATAAAGCTGAAAATAAAACTGTGATGGAAGTGAATTTGGTCAATATGATTCCCTACTCAAACTCACAAAAATGTGTAATTGTTTTACATTTTTGTAAATAGCCTGAATTACATTTCATTTTCTGTCATTTATGGCTTTATCTTTAAAACCAAAAAGATTTTATTTTTCGGGATTATTTTCGACTCTTGCTGTTTGGCAAACTATCTTTTGGGTAAAGTTTTTACTGAGAATGATGAATTGAGTATATATTTCTAAATCATATCATTTGAAAAGCCAAAACGTTTACACTGCTATACACTCGGTCATTAATTTGGACTTGTTATATAGTAAATTTTTCAGAAAATTGAGGAAATATTAAGTTATTACTTGTTTAATCGATGTGATTCATTTGGACTTGATTAAATGCATGGTTGTGAATCGTCAAATGTCAAAAACTATGAAAATGTGTCTTTGTAGTGCATAAGTTTTTCAAATTATTCGGCGCATATGATTTTCAACTTATGCGGAGCATAAGTTATGCGTCGTATTGTTGATACATGATTCGTCATCTCGGTCTTTATATTATATTATTATATTAGTTTAATGTATAAAAGGTGTTTTGGTAATTAATTTATTTCCCATTCGCCTAATTGCAAGGCTCATACGTTACCCTGTAATGATGAGTCTATTTGCATAACGTAAGTCGCATTCGTTATCCCAGCATAATGAATGTGATAGCGAATGTAGGCTATTCGTCTAATGTAATTGTAACGAATGACTGAAGGTCATTCGGGTCACTTAATCTAACGAATGAGCCATTCGTTAAGGTCTGCCTTAATGAATGAGCTCATCTCCTATATATATCCTGTACATTATTCTAAACGTAATGAGAATTTTCCTAATTGTATGAACCTACTGTTACTCTGCCAAATTCTCACCAGAACACACAGTACACACACTAATGTATCATCATCATAATCATAATAAACCTATTCGTAAAGAATCCGAATCACATGTCGTCGTCTAATAACTAGATCCGTTAGGCTTACTTGAGTTCTTACAACTGGTATCTGAGCTGGAAGTTGCTCGTGATACGTATCTTCGTGTTCTGCATTTTTAAAGTATAATTTAATCTGTATTGGACCGAATCAGTGGATAATCGATGAATCTGATGATATATTCATATTCCTGATTAAATTCCAGGCTCACGGATACATATTGGTGGTTAATTTTGAAGATTTAATTAATCAACCATTGTTAGAGCTTGAAGATCTGCGTTTTCTGACGAGAAAACCATTTTTTCAATGAGGATAACAGAATTTTCCCGCGAAATGTGATTTTCCGGTGCTACAGTAACCACCTAACGGCTCATTCTTTAATTTAAATACTCATTTGTTACGGAGGGTTAACGAATGATTTATTCGTTAAGGAATTTAACGAATAAGGATTTCTTAACGAATGAGACCTCATTCGTGTACTGTTCATAGGAATGAGAGTGATTAATGTATGGAAGACATTCGTTAAAGGTTTAACGAATGTGGATTTAGTATATATAGTCATTCGTTATGAGGAACAATATAACGAATGAGACCCATTCGTTCAAGGATAACAAATGTGGATGGAGTTTGGATGAATATGCTACTATTCTAACGAATGAAGAACAGTGTAACGTATGAGAAGTAAAAAAAAAAGAGTATTTTCGGAAAATTTTCTTAAACAAAATTTTTCAGGGATATTCTGGATATACAGGACAATCTTCTTGTAAATTTAGGTGATATATTTTCCGGCCGGCTTTTCACGCATATCGATGGGCCAAGGGGGAGTACCTGATTAAGTTAAAGAGCCATTTATTGAAAATTTTCATAGATTTGTTCAAGACCTTGCCAAATTTTTCTAGAAAAGGGGGAGATAAAAATTTCAAAGAGTTTATTCATTTGGTATCTTCTTACGTTTGCAAGTGTTTCTTAAAAATTACTGAAATTCAGTTGGTTGTTCGTGAAGACTATAATTGTTCTTTGATTGTGGATTGATTTTTTCAAGATTGAAACCTGACTATACAGGATACTAGTGTCTGTCCATTTACTTCTTTCGAAGGGACTTTGATCCTTACAATGTTGGCTACGAGTATTCAAAGAGTGAATGGGATGCCGAAGAGCTTCAAAGAGTGATCATTTGGGATCGACGTTATCGGGAGAGTGAAAACCGATGTGAAAGATGTTGGATGATCGGGTTGTTCATGAAGATGTGTGACGAGGTCAAACGTAAAGATATGTTTGCTTTACCAGTGCTGACAGATAGCCGATAACTTGCAGATGATTGATTTGTTAGATTGATATCATATGCTAGTTGGATTATCGGAATGATCGCCTGGAGATGCTTATTTGATGGGGAGATCTGATACGAGTAGCTACAATTTGTTGGTTTGCTTACAAGGAGTTATATTTTGTCTGTTTGCATAAGCACGAGAATCATCAGCCAAGCTGGAGTTAAAGTATTACGGCTGATGGTATGCTGTTAAAGTATTCACGGTTAAAATATTCAACTTTAACGTATTCTTCATTAACGTATTTGACGTTAACGTATTGGAGGCTAAAGTATTGGAAAGCATTCGACAGCTACAAAAAAGGGGGAGTCTGTTAGTGCACAGATTTGGTGTCCACAGCTATTCGAATAGGGGTAGTTTAGTCTTTACATTTAATGTAATGGCTCATTCACTAAGCATGTTTATCGAATGAGTTCCATTCATTAAATACTAGAGCTATTCGTTAATTTAAGAGCCCATTCGTTACTATTGTGTAACTGTAATTTGGGTTGACATGCTGATGATTCAACAATTAGGATCTCTATATGTTACAGGTTATATCTCAAAGTGCAGAATCCATTGAGATTGAACAACACAAGTAAACATTAAGCACTCTGTTCATTATAACTTCAAAGATTACAAGATATGACTTTGTAGTAACTTTCTCTCTCTAATCTCTCACTCTAACATTCACCCAAAAATCTACCTATCAACGCAGAAGTCCCCTTTATATAGGAAACAACATGAAGACACACAAGACCGTATATGTTATACGGCGTATATCATATACGCCGCATAAGATATCCGTCCTTGTGGACTTATGCGCTGAATACAATACACAAAAATACATTTGACAGTTTAAGCCCTATACAATCATATCTATTACATCTAAGTGTAATGACTAAATTTTATGTAGATAATCTTGAACACTCATAAACAAGTTAACATCAGTTTGGAACATTAAAGCTATGGATCCTTACCCCCACTTTTCATTGCTTTCATATTCAATTGTTATAAACCCATTAGTTCCATATACATTGGAAATTCCCCGCATCTTTAAAAGATCGATTCAGTTGACTCTCCGTTGAATTTCTATTATGACTATGATATTGTTTGAAGTAATGCGATATAATTATGTTAGTTCTACTCACTATCGCATGTTCCGATATATGTTACAATAAAATATTAGCTATGAGTTATGTAAATAAGATTATTTGTATTCCGATATCCTGAGTGCCGCTTCTTGTGGAGTGTCCCACGAGCATGTTGTTGTGGCATCGACAACATGTGCACCACCTGTGACGGTGAGATCAGTTCACGGCGTCTCTTAAGTACAAGTGGTACGTATGACTATTAGGAGGCATATGGATCGGTCCTAGGATTAATATTAAGGAGATGGATAGCGGGTATGCCAACTCGCCATCTCGAGTGATAAATATGCAGGAGTAGCTACCTGTATATTATCACATTTTATGTTTCACTCATGGATACATCTGTATGATACGATTGAATTTATTTAATAAGATTACTTTGCATCGTATCATTTATTATAAGTTCAATTTAAATAACATCTCATTAAATCCTTATAATTGTTTGAGCTTATTATTCCGTACTGAGCATTCGGCTCATTCCGTTGTTATTTATTTTTATACAGGTACACAAGTTACTTTGGGTGGGGTTAAGAAAGAAGAATAAAGTATCAGGATCCTACTAAAATATCTTTTAAACATGTTAGTTTGTAAATTAGACTTAATTTTGTATTGTCTAATGTATTAAGACTTTGACAAGTAAATAAATAAAAATTATGACTTTTGTTCAGAAACCA
This sequence comes from Bidens hawaiensis, assembly GCF_021521415.1. Classification (NCBI taxonomy): domain Eukaryota; kingdom Viridiplantae; phylum Streptophyta; class Magnoliopsida; order Asterales; family Asteraceae; genus Bidens; species Bidens hawaiensis. Next base: position 976,356 of record NW_027491053.1, read on the forward strand.
TGTGTATTGTGACACGTCAGCCCCTTCCAGGCTGGGGTGTTACACTAAGACCCTAACAATAGACATTATGTCCTAACAGACTCCCTCTTGGTTGTTGCTACGTCTTTGATCTTCAATCTTCAGTCTTTCTTTTTAAAAGTCTTTTCTCTATATCATCATACACTGTTCATGAATACCTGGTGTAGTCTTGACAGCACCTCTTTTTCATGAACTCCTACGTTGTAGTCCTAGAAGCACTCGAGTTACATGAAGTCATATAAGAAGGACATGATCAGATTATTACGTGTATCTGATCCGTGGCAGTTTCATTCATTATATTCTTTTGAAAAACTGATATTTGAAAGTAACGACTTATGAAAATTTGTTATTTGAAAGTAATGACTTTGACATCTCAATTATTTTCAATAGGCTCTCATCTTCATTAACTTCACACTCTTCCTCCATTAACCTATTATAACCTGTAAACATCAAAACAAATAGGTCCGTGTAAGTACAAATGAGATATTAAAGAATTTTGGACAATAGTCAACACAAATTGGAACCAAAACTTCAACATATTCATACTTCAAATCAGATTACTTGATGAGTTAATCAGTAGCTATTTGAGACTTCAAACAAATGTTTAGGTATGTTTCAATGTATCTGAACGTCTAGATTTATATCAAAAAATAGAAATAATATATTTCCACTGTGTACAACTGTGTACCTCGTGACCAGTCTACTACAATTGTCTCAGTATCAATCACACATTTTGTCATTTTGCTCAACGGATAAGAATCTTATCATTTACGACGGATATAAAACATATACGACATATAAGTGTAAGACTTATACGGCGCATAACTTATGCGGCGTATAAGTCTCATACTTATACGTTGCATAAGTATGGCCAATCAAATATTTGAATTCATGACTTGTTCAGACCAATGTAGTGTCACAAGTACAACTTAATGTCCTTGTACATTAGAAGAATAACTTAATCAAGCTCAATTTAAAAAAAAATACTATTTTACCAAGTCCAAATTAATGACCTTGAGTAAAAAAGATACACATATTGATCTTGTTGATTTTGAATTGAAGAAACTTTGCAAGATTTGTTGATTCAAGAAAACACCCAAAGACAAAGTTCACCCGCCCATCAAGAGTCGAAAACTAAATCAGAAAAGAAAAATCTTTTGGTTTTTCATAGAAACAAATAACAAATGTAATTCAACAAATATTTACAAACTTGAAATCAAAACAAAGATCACATATTTTTGTGAGATTGAGCAGGGAATCATATTGACCAAATTGTCCTTCCGTCACCGTTTTATTTTCAGCTTTATTATGATTGGTGTTAAGTTGGTCAATGGTATTGTTGTCAACCTAAACTTTTCAAAAATAAATGATTCGGGAATTTTTGTGATACATTTAATTTGGTTCAATTAAGCACAAGATTTTACGATTTATCAATTCTAATCTTGATTCAGGCATAACTTGAATTTCACATAATCACCCAACTTGACTTAAACCTTAGAACCAGAATAAAAAAATACTTTTCAAGCAAATCAGCAAATAATCCCCACTACAAGATATACCCCCGTTATCAAGCAATACCCTAAGGTCCTATTCCACGGATGAGTATGCACGATTTCATCTGTCGGCTTGCAAACGTTGTGTCCCTTGTGGTCCGTTTCTTAATGGTAATAAGACGCGAGCAAGGGGACAATGTGTGTCTAACAGCAGATTTTGATCAAGTCAGTAATGAATTTAGTACATAAGTACTATTGTGATCAAGTTTAATGACTTATGAAGCAGCTTAATCTGCGGGTTTGCTTTTAAAAGCTTGTTTTAAATATTCATCGAAATGAATAACTAGATGATAAACCGCATAAAGACCCTATGAATCCAGGAACCTTAAAGCATCCCATCAATACAGGATTTAAGGCCATAAGACTATACATCATTGAAGCGTTAACCACTTACTGATAGCTATGTTTTAACAAATTTAACCAATCATTCTGATTAAAAGGCTTGAGTATGACAAGCTATTACATTTCTGCCATCATTATCAAGACTTTTGTTAGAAACTAACACCTCATCAATTTGGCAACTTAGATTTATATCACCTACTTTCCCTTGTTTGTTTTTTAAAAAGCCTACCAAAGCACCAATACATTTAAGAACTCAACCTTTTATGCCTACTTTTTACTGGATTTGGAACCAGATGATCAATGTACTATCATCTTCCCTTTTTGCTTCAAAAACTCATTTTCTTGAGGAGCAACATTTTTTTAAATGTTTTTGTAATTTTAGAATTTTACTGTTTTTGGCTTTTTATAATTTTTCTATGTTTTTGGTTTTTCTGAAATTTTCTCCCCGTAAAATCAAAAACTGTAGGAAAAATTATATACAAACAAAATTTGACTCTGATGTTCAGGATCACTAGGTATCCAACACATCTGTAATCTCGGTAATCCCCTCAAAACCGCCCAAAACTTTTAAACCATTAAGTTTTAATAAGTATTGAAATCTCGACTTCTTAAAAGCTTTGGTGAAAAGATCTGTTTTTTGTTCATCGGTGTGAATTTTGTTTACAGTAATCAACTTCTTTTCGTAGCAATCACGAATGAAGTGATACCATATCTCAATATGCTTAGTTTTAGAGTGGTTTACTAGATTCTTAGTAAGGGAAATAGCTGCATTATTATCGACGAAGATAGGGGTAGTAAGAAAATTCAAACCGTAGTCCCGCATCTGTTGTTGTATCCACGGAACCTGAGAACAACAACTAGAAGCAGCTACATACTCAGCTTCACAAGTGGACAATGAAACTATGGTTTGTTTCTTGCATTGCCTGGTGACAAGACGCTTGCCGAAGAACTGACACCCTGCCATTGTAGATTTGGCATTCAATTTACAGCTTCCATAGTCTGAATCAGAATAAGCTTTCAACACAAACTCATCGTCTTTAGGATACCAGAGACCGACCCCTGGACATCCCTTGAGATAACGTAGAATTCTTTTCACGATCATGAGATGTGAGACCTTTGGATTCGATTGATATCAAGCGCACAAACACGTAGCATACATGATGTTTGGCCGAGAAGTAGTGAGATACATTAATGAGCCTATCATGTATCGGTATAAAGTTTGGTCAACCTTCTCCCCGTTGGGATCAGGACCGATACCATGATTCAATGGTAGAGGAGTACTGATAGTCGATGCATCAGTCATGATGAACTTCGCTAATACGTCATTGACATACTTGGTCTAATGTATGAAGATACCATCTGACAACTGTTCTACTTGAAGTCCAAGAAAGAATTTCATCTCCCCCATTGCACTCATTTCGAATTTCTTCTTCATTACTTCTTCAAACTACTTGCACAAAACATCGTTTGTCGACCCAAAAATGATATCATCGACATATATTTGCACGATCAGTAGATTTCCATCAACAAATTTAGTGAAGAGTGTATAGTCGACGGTTCCTCTGATAACCCTATTGTCCAGAAGATGTTGGGACAACGTCTCATACCAGGCTCTCGGGGCCTGATGGAGACCGTAAAGGGCTTTATCAAGTAGATACACTTTGTCTTTGTGAATCGGATCGACAAAACCCAGTGGTTGTCCCACATAGACTTCTTCACTGACTTTTCCATAAAAAATGCAGACTTAACATCTAACTGATAAACTTTGAAACCTTTCCAAGAAGCAAATGCTAGAAAGATCCGAATAGCCTCTAGCCTTGAAACTGGTGCATACACTTCGTTGTAGTCGATACCTTCACTCTGGTTAAATCCCAAAACAACTAATCTTGCCTTGTTTCTTACAATTATTCCATGTTCATCCCTTTTGAACTTAAACACCCACTTGGTGTTTATCTTCCTTTTATCTTCAGGCAAGTCTACCAATTTCCAGACTCCGAGCTTCTCAAACTGCATAAGTTCTTCTTGCATTTCATTCACCCAACTTTCTTCTGTTAGGACCTCTTTGTACGTCTTTGGTTCTACCTGAGAAATAAAACAATTTAATGAGAATTGATTTTGTAACGGAGAAATATGAGTATAGAAACACTGAAGATTCTAATCAAGTTGCCGTCTTGTTTGTACTCCAGCATTTAGATCTCCTATAATATTCTCCTCGGGATGATAAGACACAGTTCTCGGGACCACCACTAAAGGTACTGACACTTCGGATTGAAGATTTGTAACTTTTTCTTCAGTATGAGAAATGGATGGAGTGATTGCTTCAATTATCTCCTCATATGTGTCATCATTGTCATCGAAAACTGGAAGAGTTTCTGGAACATCCTCGGATTGAACATTTTCAGGTACATTTTGAGAAACAGACACAGGTTCTTCAGACACAAGTTCTTGATTTTCCGACAATTGTTGATTGTAAATAATCATCAAAGTTTCTTCGGATGAATCTACCTCTGGGAGTTGAAAACTTTCCCACAGACTCTCATAATCGAATAGCCTTGAATCTCCTGGTCTTTGTACAGAAGAAGAATATCGTTGACAGTCAACGTTTTGAACTTGTACGATCTTGTGGAGGCTAGGAATGTAAACACATCTGAGTGGACTAGCATACCCCACAAAGAATCCTTCCATGGATTTAGGACCAAATTTCCCAGTTGGTTTAAGAACAGTACATATTGACCCAAACGGTTCAAGCCATTTCAAATTGGGTTTCCTACGATTCAGAAGCTCGAAACACGTCTTATCAAATTTCTTGACTGTAAGCACCCGGTTAAGTGTATAACAAGCTGCAGCTACTGCTTCAGACCAAAAGTTAACTGGTAATTTTGAATCAGAAAGCATAGTACGAGCTGTTTCAATCAAAGTCCGATTCTTTCATTCAGCTACCCCATTTTGTTGCGGAGTGTACGGTGCACTAAATTCATGAAGAATACCCCGTTCATTAAAGTACTCAAGCATGTTGTTGTTCTTGAATTCCGTCCCATTATCAGTGCTGATACGACGGATTGGCAGATTGTACAAGGTCTCCAGTTTCTTGAACAAAACCATAAGGGAATCATATGTCTCATCTTTAGATTCCAAAAACATCACCCATGAAAATCTTGAATAGTCATCAGTGACCACAAGACAATACAATTCGCCTGTGATACTTTTGACATTTACAGGACCAAATAGATCCATGTGAAGACGTTTAAAAGGTAAGTTGATGGAGTTGACAAGTTTCTTTGGATGAGATTTCTTCGTTTGCTTTCCCTTCTTACAATCCAAACACTCTTCAGTCAATTTAAAGTTTCTCAAGTTAACTCCGTCTACCAGATTCTGTGAACCAGATGGTTCATTTTACTCAAGCTTATATGTCCCATCCTCCGATGCCATAATACTAATTCCCGTTCAGATGCTCTTGAGACGAAACACTAAGCAGACCCTGATGAAGTAGATGTTGTACTCATGTTCATGACATAAAGATCATTCACACGAGGAGCACACATAATGATCCATTCCTAAGGTATTTTGAACCCCGGTTTCAAAATAAAACATTCTCGATCAGTAAAGTGTGTAGAGAATTTTTTGTCACAAATCTGTGATATACTTAGTAGATTATTCTCCAATTCAGAAATGTAGTTGACATTCTCGAATGTAACCTTTCCATTTGTTAAAGTTCCTTCACCCATAATCTGTCCACCTTGATTACCAGCAAATCCAACATACCCTCCTCTTATTGATTTAACATCATTTAGCAAGTAGAGAGTACCCGTCATGTGCCTAGAGGCTCCACTATCCATTATCCAACTAGAATCATGGGATCTTGGAAGCCCCTGCACATACAATTAATAGATTAGTGAAACAAGGAAACCCAAGCCTTCTTGGTCTTGGGTTGTTTAAAATGTTTAAACAACAACCTATCATCCTCAACTTCTGAATCACATGATAATGATTTTTCAGTTAAAGTTGGTGACTCAGATGTAGAATTCACTTTCTCATCACACATAGATATTTTAACAACAGATTTTGGTACCCAATTTTGACCAACAGATTGTTTCTTTTTATAAAATGATGTTTGAACTATATTTGAAATTTTTGATTTTAACACATCATTTTGAACAATCCTCTCAGCATTAACTGACTCATTTCTTTTTAAAATTTTCACATTTTCAATGACACAGCCTGGTTTAGTATCACCCAAATAACCTAAACCAGGTCTTTTGTTCACAATCTTTTGAGATTTTTGATTAGACATGTAATCTTGTTTGTATCGATTAGGACAAGCATAAAACACATGTCCAACCTCGTTGCACCCAAAACAACGTCTCCTATCAACAAACTTATTGATCTGAGATGTTGATCCAACATGATTACACTCATCTTTCATACGATAAAATTCATCATTTGACTGTTTTCTAAATTCAATTTCCTTTTCAGACTCTGAGGTTTTGCCAATTACAAACTTTATCTTTTTCTCTTGATTATCTCGTGAAGATTGCTTGTTATAGAAACTTGTTTTTGCAAATCTTGATGAGCTTTCATCTACTTTCTTTTGTTTATCCAAATCACTCTTATGATTACCCAACCCATGAGGTTTAACACCTTCCTCATTCAACACATCTTCTGCCATCTTTATCCCAGTTGCAAAATCACAACCAGAACTATCATGTTCAACAGATTCAGAAATATCATGCTTTGACGAATTGATTTCCACATTGAGTGCCTTTTTTAAACCTTTTGGTTTCTTTGGAACATAGTCATTCCACAAAGCTGTAGGCACAACATGATAATTTTCTCTTTAATTCTTTGATTTCTAGATTTTTGAAATCACATTCAAAGCAACGTAATTTGCATTTTTCACACATATTTGAGTTTAGAATTACCTCATTGGCTATGAACGCTTGATCAATTACTTATTCAATTGCCGGTTCTGAGTTATCATCAGTGATTTCTTCTACCACTCCTACAACCTTATTCTTAGCCATCTTTTCATCAACAGAAACGATCTCCTCATCTTCTGATTTGATGATGTATGAAATTTCATCATTTCTTCCACACCAAAATCAATTTTTCCTTGCTGAACATCCTCCTCATAAAACCAACCTGCAAAACTTTCAACAATACAAGAGGAAACAAAGAGATCAAATAGTCAGAAGGAACCTCATGAATTTTATCATATGTTCATGGAAGTTCATCATCAGAAGAATTTTAATCGTCCTCTGCTTCAACTTTGTCACTTTCATCCACACTTTGATCTTTAACCACTTCATCCTTTATCAACTCATCTACTATCCCATTCACAAACTCATTAACCATCACAGTTTCAGCTTCTATTTTTTCTTCATCAACCCTCTCAGCTACATTTTCTTGGAACACTGAATTCCAATTAAAACCTTCATCAACTTGGGCTGTAGCTGCCTTTTGCTGCGAGATTGATGCTTCAGAAGTTTTCTTCCCCTTCGATGATTCTCCCTCTAGGTAATGATATATAGCTTGTTTATAGTAATCTCGTCCAAAAGGATTAGCTGTATTATCATCAACAATCTTGCTAGTACATTCCCTCTTGAAATGTCCTTTTTCTTTGCAACGAAAACATCTAACTTTAGACTTGTCAAAGCCTATTTAGAAGTTGTACCATCAAGCACATTCCGACCGGTTATCTCCTTGAATCTTTGTGCCCTTCTTATCACACTAGCCATGCACCATCTTATGTCAATCATCTCCATTTCCTCTAGATCAATCCGGTCATAATCTTCTTTAGTCATACTATAATTTCCAATGCGACCCGCCACCAAACACTCATATGATTCTAGAACAGAACCTAGAAAAACCATGTGTTCCTTGATAGTGTCAGTGGTCATGTTTCCAGTATTCTTCAGTTTCACTGCAATGTTGCATTGGATAACATCAGTTTCCTTTGAACTAGAAGCTTGAGCACTAGGGATTGTTCCTGTATAACCACTACTGTACTGAGGATTAGCATTGACATTTGTAACACAAGCTTGACGGATTGACTCAGCACAAAATGCAGTAGGAATCTTGGGATTTTGAGTAACATGACTTGAATTAGAGCCTTTGTAATACAAACCCACATCTTGTGATATAGCTGCGGATTTCATCTTTTGTTTCTTTCTAAGCTCCAGATCATGAGCTTCAAGTTTCTCAATAAAACTTGTGAGGTTCAAACGAGAATAAGCAATAGGATTAGACTGTTGAATCAATATGAAAGTGCCCCATTCTTCTGGAAAATCATCAGCAAGTTTATCGATGTATTCATACTCAGGCTTATCAATTTTCAGTCTCTTCATCTCATTCACTAGATAGCAGTATCTTTCAATCAATTGAGCAAATGATTCACCCTTAACTTGAGTGAATATGTCAAATTCTTTCTTTAGCAAAGCAATTTTGCTCTTTCTCATGTCAAAATTTCCACGATCTTAATTCAACAATGCTTGCCAAATTGAGTAGCAAGAACCATTGTGTTGCGAAAGTTGAAAGATCTCAGCTTTGATGGACTGTTGAAATAGATTCAACATCTTCTTTTCTTTAAGGAATGAATCTTTATCTGCATCAGCAATATGAGAAAATCTATAATTTTCTCTATTCTCATTCTTAGGGATGATGTATTCTTCTTCAACGGCAGTCCATGTTTCGTAGTTCAATGCTTGAACGTACGTCTCAAATTTTTCGGCCCACGAAGGATAATCTTCCATCCTAAGAAGCTTAGGAGGCTTGTTGGCTGTACCCGTCTCATTTTCTAAATTAATGTTCTGAAGTAAAATAGACGGTTGTGATACGAAAGCACTTAAGTTTTCCATTTTGATCACAGTCAACGTATATCTTCTTTGGTCAACGGATATGTTTTGAACTCCAAGGAAAAATCAACGTATAAGTCTTGGTCAAATGTGGTCAACGTATAAGTGGTCACCTTATAACATATGCGGCGTATATGTTATACGCCGTATATGTTATACGTGATTAACATATACACAGTCATGAAATATATGGTAAAAATTTCCATGTCAATGATTTTTGAATTTGAGGATGCAAATGATGTCGGAATTGAATGAATTTTGGTAGGGTTTGTCACGGATGTGTATGGAACATATTGTGAGAGTTTGAAGAACTTTTGACGATTGAAATTGTAGATAGAGATAAAAACCTTGAAAACTTGTGAAGTTCAAGCTAGTAACGAGCCATAAGCTCTTATACTACTTGTAATTTGGGTTGACATGCTGATGTATTCAACAATTAGAACTCTAGTGTTATAGCTTATATCTCAAAGTGCGGAATCCATTGAGATTGAACAACACAAGTAAACATTAAGCACTCTCTTCATTATAACTTCAAAGATTACAAGATATGACTTTGTAGCAACTTTCTCTCTCTACTCTCTCACTCTAACATTCACCCAAAAATCTACCTATCAACACATAAGTCCCCTTTATATAGGAAACAACATGAAGACACACAAGACCGTATATGTTATACGGCATATATCATATACGCCGCATAAGATATCCGTCCTTGTGGACTTATGCGCTGAATACAATACACAAAAATACATTTGATAGTTTAAGCCCTATACAATCATGTCTATTACATCTAAGACCCTAGCAATAGACATTATGTCCTAACAGTAACAAATGAAGGCTCATTCTTTAATGTATTGCTTATTTGTTAACGGAGTTTAACGAATGAGAGGCCTTTCGCTAGTGGAAAGGCTCATTCATTAGTGATGTTAACGAATGAGCTCTAATGAATGTGGCCTGCTTATATATAGGTTAAGTTAGTTAGTTTTCCTAGGGATCCGTGCCTAATTATGTCTAATGTATCGTTATGCTGCCGGATTCTCTACTCACCATAATGTATTTTCATCCTCATGTAATGTATTGATTAACGTATTAATGTATCAACAAGATCTTAACGTATCAGTATTGCGACTAGATCCATAGGCTCTAAACGTTTTTACACGTATATGTTTCAAAGCTTATATGCCACATATGTTGAGTGTATATATATACATACACGCCGTATAACTCTTCATTTACACTTATCCGTTGTGCATTGTTATCTGCTTATTCTCTCACTACATTGATCATTTTCTAGCTGTTACTCTGCCAATTTTTTTACTGTTTTAGTGATTTTCACACTATGAAAGCCATTGAAGGTAAAAGTTTAACTTTGATTTGTTTATTTTGATAATGAACTGGAACCATAAGTGCAGTGGTGGACCCAGGATTTTTATCCAACGGGGTCCCAATTTTTGGTGTTTGGATTTTTCGGGTAGGGTTGAGATAAGGAATATAATAAAAAACAATATCATAATAAAAGAGGGGCGGAGGCCGGAGATTGAGCAGTCCAGCGCCGGTAGAAGAGGTAGGCGAGCCAGTGAAGTGGTTGTGAGGTGGTTTCAGTCGTATTAGTATGTTTAGCTTCTGCCTCTACTGCATTATGTTTGGTTGTTGCTGCAACTTTAAAACCCCAATAAACTAGTAATACAGGGTAGGAATTTAAAAAAAAAAAACCGTGAAAACAAAAAAACCATGGTCTTCAAGACTCGGACACACGACACTTCATTTTTTAAAACGGATTGTTACTACTCTACCAGATCGCATTTGTATTATGGTTCCAACTACTAATTTATATAGGGTCCTTAAAAATTTCAATATACCGCTTCTAGGAAATTTTTGAAAAACATTGGGATCCCGGGACAACGATCTCGTCTATGTGGGTCCGCCCCTGCATGAATGAACCAGATTCAATTGAATGCTTAAAAAAAGGGGCTATTGGTTTTGTTTGTTGGTTAAGATCAAAGAAACATAGACGAACCTTATCATAAGCTTTAATTGGTCTAAAAATGTTTTAACCAAAGCAGATCTGATTAATGAAAAACCCTAAAACTAAGACAAACAATACGAACATGAATACATGATTGAAACTCAAAATTTTTTTACACAAATGGTTAAATCGTCATATGATGTTAAGATTACATGGTTTGTTTTGGTCATATCCGCTGAAATTGAAATATTTGGTAAATTGACATTGATTGAAAACATGTAACTTACATGTCGTGTAAGTTTAAACCTATGCGTCGCATAAGTTTATAACGTACACGGCGTATAAGTTTCCTATAAAACTTAGACGTTGGGGGATAACATATACGCTAACAAAACATATGCGTTGTTTCATACTTATACGTGTATACATCTTATGCGATGACCAGACATATGCGCAACAATTAAACTTACACATTCAACATACTTATATGTGGATCAACATACTTATCCATTAGACTTATGCGGCCAGAAATCATTAAAAATACAATAAATTGCTTAATTGTTCAATCTATTTTTCTAACAAATGTGTTTGATGTTTGTTGTTAATTTCAGATGGAGAAAGGATCAAAGAATAGTGACCTAAAGCACAACATCTGTGCGTATTTGAATGAGGCAGATAAGAAGTTGAAAGAGTTTGCAATTATGATGGCGTTTCTCAAGAGATCACGTATTTTCAAGGCGATTTCTCACCTCGTTGATCCATATGAGAAAATCGTGGACGAGTTCTGGAAGAATGCACAGGAAGAGGGAAAAATATCAAGACTATAGTGCAAGACAAGGAGTTGGTTATTTCAGAAGCCGTGATTAGAAAAGTGTTGGAATTTGGGGCGAGGAGACCGATCCGTTGGAATTGGATAAGAGGATGGTTAAGGGGTGTTGATTAGGTGTGGGTTATCAGGTGTCAGTGAACACTCTATCTTATAAGAAGACAGTGTTATCGAGACCATATAAGTTCTTGGTTCAGGAGGTGGTGCATTGTCTTGAACACAGGAAAGGTTGTTATGACAAGATCTTGGATTATCAGATGGAACGCTTGCTGCATTATGCTTAACCCTTAAGTATAATTTCTCCCGTATGATATTGGACAACTTGAAGATGAATCTGGGGAAGGATAAGTGGTTGCATTATCCATGTTTCGTTCATATGTTTGTTGAAGATCTATTTCATGAGGTTAAAAGGACTGGCGTTGTCTTATTTTTGGATCATATGACCAGGAATTCATGTGCTAAACTTTCCTTGTATCGGAAGAAAACGGAAGATCAAATTTTGAAGTTTCATGGTTTGTTTGGGCACTTGTTGAAAGCTGATTATGTGGCGCCAACAGACAATAAATGGAGAAAGGACGGAAGCGATTCTGAGCGTGAAGCTAAAGAACGTAAGATGGTTGATTTCAAACCGATCAGGGGGGACAAATTGTTTATCAAGATTAAGTCGGATACTGAAATTGTATAACCTCAACCCAAGAAAAAGCGAAGGAAAATTATGAAGCGGGAGGTTTTGATACCTGTTACTTAGCAGGAGGATGTTGTATATTATGCAACCTCTGAGAAAGTCGACAAGGCCACAGAGTCAGATTCGAAACCACGTCATCAGGCTATGATGAATCCACGTGCGTAATTTGAATCTAAGCTGAAAAGAAAAAGAAAACACTATATACAATTGAGGCATATGTTCCTGATGTGGTGGAGAACCCGGTACTTAAAAAGAAGCCTGTTGTTACTAAAACGCAATACTAAACGTGCTAAGTCACTGATTATGAAGTTGGTTGACAAACCTAATGAGCTTGTGCAGCCAGAGGCAGTTGAAACTCTGATTAATCCAGAGTTTGTGATTAAAGAAAAACCGGTGATAGATCTTGGTCTTGATGACAATGTGTTGAAGACACCTATAGTCCAAGCTACACCTACACCGAAGAAAACTTCACTGAAGAAAACTCCTAAAAAGACGCCAGAATTTGGTAGCTTACCATTTCTGGACACCAGTTGTTTTGATATGCCTACTATAAAAGAATTTAAAGCATTGAAAGGCGTGATAACTAATCAAGGCATTCATATAGACAGTATAACCGTGGAGAATGAAAGGTTAAGATGAGAGAATGTGGAGCAGAAAAAGATTATTGTTGATGGGGAGTTGAGGGGGAAACAACAAGCTGATTTGTCACACCACCATATGAAGTATTTCATGTTGATTGAATATAAGTTGGTGATTGATTTGATGAAGGAAGCTGAAATGGTGGATGATAGATTATTTGAGAGAATTTATGGTGGAGATGTTGCCCTGGAGGATTGTGCTTTTAAAGTTCAATATGATCGGGATCATGTGGATCTCAAGGGAAAATGCAAGGTGGTTGAAGAGCCTATTATCCTAACCGCAGACCAACCAGTAGTTCAAGAGGTTGGTACATCTTCTGTTATTGAGCCTGCTATGATTAAGGCAGTTGTTGCTGAGCCTGTAGTTGTAGAACCACTAGTTGTTGAACAGGTGGTTGAGCAAGTCATAGAGCTAGTGATCGAAAAAGTTGTTGATCATGCAGTTGATCAAGAAGTTGAAGATGATGAAAAAAAGATTGATTTTTGGGACTCTCCGATGCATGATGAGGATGGTAATGATGATGATACACCGGATGATCCAAGTGCTGGAGGAGGTGTTGGTATTAAGTTTGTTTCGGGCATTGAAGCTGAAGTTGATGTATCTCATACCGAACAATCTAACACTGGAGAACCAGAACAGGGGGAAGACATCTTGAGAAATCAATTGAGTCATAAGGATCTAGTTCATGTGATGACAACATGTTGATTTCAAGCTAATACGATTAACAGAATACGATTAAGATGAGAACGAATACGATTAGGATGTGTGTGTGTGTGTGTGTGTGGAGAGAATTGGGTAGAGTAACAGTGCAATTTCAATAATAACTAATTCTCATTACTTTAGAATAATTTACAGGGGCTTATATAGGCGATGAGTCATTCGTTAAATCCCCTTAATGAATGACCTCATTCGCTATGCAATACATTAAGTGAACACGAATGACTCCTAAGTCATTCGTTACATTAACAGACGAATAGCCTCATTCGTTATCACATTCATTAAAAGACTAATGAATGTGAATTACATTAGACGAATGGACACATTCGTTAAGTATAATGAATGTGCCTTACAATATCACAAATGAGCTTTACGTTAATTACCAAAATGCCCCTATTACATTAAAACTAATATAATAATACTTTATAAAGACCGAGACGCCAAACCATGCATCAACAAACTCCCCCTTGTCTCGAGCTCTTTATAATCTTCAAAATACATTAACTTTTAAACATCTTGGTCTTCCGGTCGTTGCATCTGTGAATCTTGAATGCGTAACAGACACGAACAACTCTCTGACACTGCATCGCATGATAGTAGTCTTTAAAATCTGCAAACCGGATCTAATTATGGAATAATGCATCGTTATCAGATTCTGATAAATTAACCAACCACACAGGATCAATAACTCGAATGAACTCCGTTCTCAATCTCGATCCCAATACAATTACCGCTTCACCCATTCGGTTACCATAGTACCACCGGTTGAACGTGTTAAACAGACTCTGAGGAAAGGTTTTCGCCGGAACCTTCTTCATAGTCTTTGGTGGTTTTACCTGTAATACCATCTTCCTCCAGCTGGTGCGTGTGTCAATCTTGTCGATACACTTATGAGTCGGCACCTGTGGCTTGAAGAACTTAAACCCTCAACGAGTCTCGTGTAAGATATGCTGATAGAACCAAGTGGCCCATTGGTTGTTACCCCGATTGATGAACGGTCAGTTGGCCAAAGTTCTAACATCCCACCGTGGCATGGACAGCACGTCAATGATACGTTTAAAGTAATAAATACCATGTTCCCATTTTACCACACATACCTTAAGTTTCGAGTCGTATAACCAAGAAACGATATTACCTTTCACCGATCTCGAGCTCACGTACTTTTTCATCTGATATGCCGATGCTCGAATATTCGCTTGTTTGATTTCTTCGCACTCGTTATATTGAAGAGTCTCGATCATCTTGTTCATTCTTTCAACGTTGTGTCCAAACATACCATCCAAAGCACGCTTTTTCTTCTTTTCAGCCACCGTTTCAGCACCTTTATTCAATCTCTCTCTCTCTCCTGTCTCAAACGTTCTTTTGCAGCTTCAAACTGCTTAGTAGTAAAGAATGGAATACCAGACTGAGAATCGTTCGTCGTGTACATGTCTGGATACTCCTCCGAAGTCACATCCTCTACTTCCACATCATCATAGAGTTGTTTTGATTGCTAGGGTTTTAGGACTAGTCTTCGATATTTGACTAATACATGATTCATTTGCTATTGCCCTGCCCTGCCCCTTGAGAAATTAATCAACAAATATTATTATTATTATTAGTATTATTATTATTATTCAGGTAAGTTAGGTAAGTGGTAATCTATTGTTTCTTTTAAAGATATTTGTTATATTAGGCCACGAAAGAAACTGCATATACCTTAGAGTTAAGTGTTGTGTTGACTGTTTCATGTGTTCCTTGATTCTGTTTGATCTAATGCTAGCTATATGTTCGTAATAGTAGCTTTTTATGGCTGCTAGTGTGAATTTGAATTTTCTCACCACTTCTCTTGATATGTTAAATGATATTTTTTTAGAGTTTGTTACATTACAAGTGAAGTTTTAAAGTTTTTTTGGGGGGGGGGCAAGTTAACCCTATTAAAAGCCTGCACACATTTAGGCCTATACTGCATACATAAATTGACAAAAGTCTAAGTGACAGATGGATAGACAGTCAGATGGTAATTCTTCTCTAGAGCAAGTCTGACACGATGCTTTAGTTTCCTGCCAATATAACTGTACTAACTTCTTTCATTGGTCACACTAAAGTTTACATAAACTTATTAAATGTAGTGTTGTTTTCAAGTTTACCGTAGTAACCAAGAATTCTTTGAAATGATGGATAGTGATCAGTAAGTGATACCACGGTTGTCGTAACATGATATGGAAATCACCAGAATATAGAAAGTGTTAGAACAATAATATCCCTAGCTTTCCTAGTAAGATGCCATCTTTGGCTTTATCTCTATGTGCCCATGTCTTCAAATTCAAATAAATGCTCATGATTGCAGGCATATTCCCACATGGAATACCCATATTCACACTCAGTTCAAACTCAACCTCCACATCCATCGTTTTACCTAACTCCTTGACCTCATCCTCGTTTAGATCCAAAAGCAGAGCGATTTGTTCTTTCGATAACAAGCGATCAAAAAACACGCCCTCTTCGATCTCATCCGTGATCACCATACTTCTCACAACCCCATCCATACCAACAAACAAGATCATGTTAGCCGCAATCATGTTGATCGGCTTAATGTTTGTGTAATCCTTGTACGGTACGATCTGTAAGTTGTTACCTCCACTACCACTAACCTCAGCCTATTTACCTGAAGACGATGGAACACCGTGTGGTTGCTTATCACTGCTACCACCCAAATCATCATCAGGATCTTGATCATCACATTTCAGTTTCTTCAATTCATCTTCTTTGAAAGTAAGCTGTAAGATGATCTCATCTTGTTTGTCCAACCTCTCCCCCTGAGCAGCAACAAGGGCATTCAAGTCCTTGTTCTCTTTATGTATAACTTGAATATGACGATCCATATTACGCTGCTCGAGCCTCATATGCTCTTGAAACACCCTGTCAGCTACCATCTGCGTTTGTTGCAAGTTTATCAAATTCAACAACTGTAACATCTAGGCTTGAGGTGCCATCTGATAAAAATTAGGAGGAATGGGCTGTAACAGGCCCAGAGGGCGATTAAATGCGATGAATGAATGCTCATGTCTTGGCTTCACATACGGACTAGCCGGAGCCACTTGTGCTTGCGGGCTCGACATTGTTGATAGAATACTCTGTGGAATCTCCCCAAAATGTGGATCAACTATAGTAGTAGTCAACAATGTGATAGTAGGAGAGACTGCTGGAGTAGTAGGCATCACTGGAGTAGAAACTGGAGATGTAGGAATAGAAAAAGGAATTGAAATAGGCATAGACGGTCTAATAGTAGGCATCAATGGCTGACTCGGCATCTCAATATCGGTTCCACGTCTAACCCTCTGTTTCTTCGGTTTATCTGCTTTCTCGACCATTGGATCTTTACCCTAACGCTTACGAATCTCGGCACTACTCGGACCACTTCTTGGACCCTGACCACCACACCAACATCATTACCACCACCCTCACCACCAGCACTACCTTCACGCTCCGAATCCGAGTCGTCGTGAGTCCAGCAATCATTAGGTGGGGCAATATAATCAATATTGGCAAAATGGCCAATCAAACGCTTATATCATGGTCTATCATGTAACGGTTGGCCACGATATGTAAGGATCCTCCGCATAGTGTCAAAGTTCATATGCTCGAGAATCATAATGTCAGCTCTGTTCGTCGGGTCTTTCACTAAGTATGGCTGCAAATCATTGATGATGAGCTGGAGAAAGCACAGATACATTAGAAATCTATGCTGACGAGTTGTGGAGTTCTCTTTTAAATGATAGAAAATCATCTCTGAGAACTTGAATGGCTTGTTGAGAACTAAAGCCATGAAAGCTGATTACAACATGATTCTACACTCGTCAAAACCACCTTTTCGTCCTCCCAAGCAATGTATAAGTACGTGTAACAAGTACTTATGTTGCTCACAAAAATACGCCTTATTATACATCGACTTATCCAAGTCCCCCTTGTACCTCACTCGACCAAACAAACCTCTTATCAATGTCCTATCAAACTCACACCGATCATCAATTGTATCCCCAAACCCTAACACATCCATTAGCACCGGAACATCAATTACCACCGGTTTACCCTGTACCACTGCCTCGATCTAGTTCTCCCCCTCAACATAACAGGCAATATCCCAAAATGCTCGAATGATACTCTGATAAACGATAGTATCAGTAGAGCTAGCTCGATAAATCCTTGCTCGCTTCAGAAAGTTGATAATGTCACCGAACATATCAGAACCGAAGAAATTATCCTGTAAAAATGCGCATATGTTGTGCTTCTTGTCCCATGGAAACAACACAGGTTCAGGTTCAGGTTCTGCTTGCTGCACATCCATATCAACATCTGGATCAGGTTGTTGTTCAGGAACGTGAGCCTAATCGTTCTCTTCTGCCATACTGTTAAAACAAATACTTTAGTATTTAAAAATTCTAAAAATATCAATCTATTTAACAAATAGCATCTCAATCATTAAAACCATCTTGAGCGAATGAGTACATTAGTTAATTTTTACTTTAACGAATAGGTCATCCATTCGTGTATCTTACGAATCACTTACTTATTCGTTACATTAATGAATCAGCCAGTCATTCGTTACATTAACGTATCTATTCATTCGTTATATTAACGAATGAATTACTTATTCGTTACATTAACGAAATGGCAAGTTATTTGTTATATTAACGAATAAAACCTGTCATTCATTACTTTAACGAATATGATCTGTCATTCGCTATACTAATGAATAGTAAAAGTCATACGTTATAAACGTCACTGATTTGTTATCAACATAACGAATAGTTTGCCATTCGTTACATCTTCACGAATGATACATTATGAGATTGTTTGACTAATGAGGTCAAAGTCAAAATTTATCACAAACTCAGAAAGTCAAAGACGACTCAATTCACCATCTGATAATCGTCCAATTCACTAATAAACCCTAATCAAACCTAATATGATCATCGATAGTAATCAACAAACTTCGATTACACCTAAGAATCATATTATACTTTGTTTTAGGCAATTAAAAGTGTCATATCAGTTTCGATTATTCAACTATAAGTTACTCATCGATTACAGATCCAAATCTAATGAAATTTATATGCATGAGCTAGCCTTTACCTATAGATTATCAAATGATCAATTATAACAACGATTATTGAGGTTTAGGATTCTAAAAAAAATTTGCAAGAGTTTCTTTAAGGAATAGAAATAGAATATTGAAGACAAATAAGTGTTCATTCCTCTTCTGTGGATTATAAACCCCAGCAATAATTGCACTCATCCCAAAGCAATTCGTTAATTCAAACTAACGAATGAGACTCTTATTCGTTATTTTAAATTTGTTATTCGTTAAAATAACCCGAATAACCCATTCATTTGTTAACTTTTTAATGAATAGACAGATCATTCGTTAATCTTAACGAATAAGCTAAATTAACCAGCCATTCGTTAGTACAGTGTACGAATGAACACATTCGTTATCAGGTAGCGGAAGCGAATGTGCATTCATAACGAATGAAGTCATACGTTATGAAATTTAATGAATGTCTAGTCATTTGTTACACTATAGAAACGAATAGCTATTACATTTAACAAATGACACTAATTTCATTCAAAATGAATTAAATAATCAATTTAATCCCATTAGGGTTTCTAATTGAGACTAAATTAATATTATTTACTTTAACCGACCAAACTTTGATTGGAAATCATTAAATGAAGCAGATAAACTTTAAAATTAATACGTTAAGCACGAACTAACTTAAAATGTGGGTAAAGCCTTTTCATTTTATCTTGAATAGTTCGCTTGCCCGGTAAATCGAAAATAAAGAAGAAACAAAATCTTTTTGATTTTTCAAAATTTATATCAAAACACACTTAAAATCTTATGTATTTTTCATTTTTCATACAAAATAACTAAAATGATATACAAAAAATGTAAAGCAATGAATGTAAAGACAATAAAACAGTACATATTTTTTCGAGTTTGAGCAGGGAATTATATTGACTTATGACGTTCTAAGCTGCACTTCAATTTCAATCTTATTTGTACGTAATACAATGATGATTGCAGATATAATTTTCCTCTTAAACTTTACACACACTTGTCGAAAACTTTATGATATGTTTAAGGTTCAATTATGCGCGAAACATATGTGGACCCCACCAATCAGACATAATTTTTCTATCTCTTATAAAGTGAAGTTTCACATGTACGTTTTTCTTTTGATTATAAGATTTGATTAACTGTGACTCATGCAAAAATAAGAAAAGTAAAAATAAAGCAGAATCGTTAAAATTTTCCTTTATGATCGGTATTACTACACACAGATAAGGTTCCATTTTAAAAAAATAAGAAAATAAAAATAAGTTCAAGGTGTATAAAGTCTTAACAATCAATTCGGATAATCCCGTATTATCGTGTGAAGAAAGTCCAAGACTTTATACGAAACACTAAGAAAATAAAGCAGGATATTCAAATCTTAATCTTCAGGTCGGATACCCTTATGGCGTAGGAGAGGATCCAAGATTTGAACAAAAATAAAGAAAAAAATAAAGTTGAATTTCTTTGCAAATTAAAAAGAAAAAATAAGCTGAATTTCTTAGCAAAATCTACGCATGCACAAACAGTAATCATTTAAACTTTTGATTTTCAAATTAGATATAGAATAACGCGTCAAGATGTGATACCACTAGATTCGGCAGTCGTTTTGTTTATATCTTATCAGTCCCTATATAGCCTGTTAAGCCTATCTTTGCATCATGTAGCTGGTCTTATGGCAATTTTTCAATCTAATTTATTCATGTGCTAGATCCGTCAGGTCAATGTACTATCATTTTCCCTTTATGCTTCAAAAACTCATTTTGAGAAGAAGTTTTTCAATGTTTTAGATTTTTGATATTTGAATATTTGTGGTTTTTTAGTTTTATCTAGACAAACAGAATCACAATATTTTTATATTTTTCCCAATTTCTCCCCCTAAAACATATAAAATAAAAGAAAAACTTAAAAACAAACGAAAACTATACAAAATAAATGATTTAACCAAGCGATTGAACTTCAGTTAAGATTTTTAATCCATTTATACCAATTAAGTATTTAAAACGTGTTTTATCAAATTCTTTGGTATAAAAGTCATCTTTTTGGAAATCCGTGTGAATTTTATCAATACTGATTAATTTCTTTTCGTAACAATCACGGATAAAATGATATCTGATTTCGATGTGTTTAGTTTTTGAATGTTGAGCGAGGTTTTTGGTGATACTAGTGGCAGCAGAATTATCAATAAAAATGGGCGTAGTAAGAAACTTCAAACCGTAATCCCGCAGATTCTGCTAGATCCAGAGAACTTGTGAACAGCAACTCGAGGCCGTCACATACTTCGCTTCGATTGTTGAAGTTGAGACCGTTGTTTGCTTCTTACATTGCCAAGAAACAAGCCGGTTTCCTAAGAATTGACATTCCGCTCTCGTTGATTTGAAGTTGATCTTGCACCCGCCATAGTCCGAATCGGTATAAGCCGTCAAATAGAAATTATCATCCTTGGGATACCATAACCCGATGCCAGGATTACCCCTCAGATAGTGCATGATTCGCTTAACCGTCGCTAAATGAGTCACTCGGGGACTCGACTAATACCTGGCACAAAGACAAACAAGAAACATGATATCAGGACGAGATGCAGTTAAGTACATTAAAGAACCTATCATAGCTCGATAAAGGGTCGGATCTACGGTATCCTCCAATTCGTCCGGTGACAAATTGTGACCCACGGATAGAGGTGTCGAGGGGACTTTTCAGACGGTTATCTTGAATCGGCTCAAGAAGTCTTTCACGTATTTCGTCTGATGAATGAAGATATCCTAATCAGACTGGTGAACCTGCAACCCCAGAAAAAAAGTTCATCTCTCCCATCGAACTCATTTCGAACTTGGTCTGCATAGTATTTTCGAAGTCCTTGCATAGCTTGTCGTTCGTTGAGCCAAAAATGATATCACCAACGTAAATCTGGATGAGGAGCAGATCTTCACCAATATTCTTTAGAACAATGTATAATCCACAGTCCCCCGCTCGAAGCCACTATCCAACAAATGGTCAGCAAGTGTGTCGTACCAGGCTCTCCGGACCTGGTGTAAACCATATATTGCCTTGTTTAATTGGTAAACACGCTCGGGATAGTCCGGATCTTCAAAACCGGGAGGTTGCTTCACATACACCTCCTCGTGTATTTCCCCGTTCAAGAAAGTTGATTTCACATCCATCTGACATACCTTGAAGTTCTTAAAAGTCGCGTAGGCTAAAAATATACGTATGGCTTTCAGTCGTGCTATTGGAGCATACACTTCGGTATAATCAATGCCTTCTTGTTGGTTATATCCCAAGACAACTAATCGTGCTTTATTTCGCACGATCACCCCATGATTGTCTTTTTTGCATTTACAATCCCACTTAGTCGGAATAGCTTTCTTGACTCTATCGGGCTTATATATCAAATCCCATACACCCAGTCGAACAAACTGCTACAGCTCCTCCTGCATTGCCTCGACCCAAGATGGTTCCTTCAGTGCCATTGTGACACTGGTAGGTTCTATCTGAGATAGAAAGCATGTGAACTTCAAGATGTTAAGAATTCCAGTTTCGTGCATATCCGCATAAGCACACACCGCGGATTCTTCAAATACATTATCAATAGGAGATACATTAACTTCATTATCTTCATCACACATATTAGCGACCTGTCGTCGCATTCTCAACCCGTCACTTACATTACTAATAATCTGTTCCTGTGGGTGATCTGCATGAATCCTTAACAAAGGATTCCTAGGAACAGATACATTATTACCAAGGTTGGTGATATTTTCCTCAGCAGTGTCTAAGGAGACAGGTCGTGGCACATCTTCAACTGGACTGATCTCAGGTATTTCTTGAGCATCATCCAATAGAATAGAAGATGAGTCAACGAATTTTGCTTCATCGGAAGAATCAGAAACATTATTCGATGTTCCTGATTGAATAGATGCTGCAGTTTCTTCGTGGGTAGAAGAACTTGGTCGTGGAATGAATTGATCTTTCAAGTATGCTCGAACCGAATCTTCGGTTTTGACTTCAACCAATTGCGTAAACGAGTTAAATAACGACTCGTAGTCAAACATCCAGTTGGGCCCTTTATCGGTAGGAGGTGTGGTGTAACTTTGACATTCAAAGTGATACCACACTTCCACACACCCCGAAGAAATGTTAAACACCCGTTTCTTAGGTGAATTATACCCAAGAAAATAAGCCTCAAATGTCTTTTCTTCAAATTTTCCAGCATCTTTCTTTAATACAGTACACGGGCTCCGAAAGGTTCCAAATACTTTAGGTTCGGCTTACGATTATTAAGAAGTTCGTAGCTCTTTTTCTTGAACTTCTTAACCGTGAGAACTAGGTTCAATGTATAGCACGCGGTGTACTCAGCTTCATTCCAGAATTGGACCGGATGCTTTGAATCCACTAACATTATCCTCACCGCTTCAATTAATCTATGATTCTTATGTTTAGACACCCCGTTCTATTGTGGTACATAAGGTTCCAATCCTCATGTACCAGAAAATTGTGTCTTTCTCGGTTGCTTTCGAGATGTAACACTTCTTAGAAGGTGTGGTCGGTACATTAAGTCCCATGTCTAAGACATAAATATCATTAGATCTAGGTGATCTCAAGACAACCATATCTTTAGGAATTGTGAATCCCGGTTGAAGGATTACACATTCCTTGTCGGTGAATAAGGTAGTGTATTTCTTATCACAAATCTAAGATACGGTCAGCAAATTGTGATTTACCTTTTCACAATATTTAACTTTTTCGAACCTGATTCGACCGTTCGAAACCTCCCATTCGTTCATAATCATTCCACCATGATTACCCGCAAACGCTACATATCCCCCCCCCCCTAATTTCTTTAACTTTGGTTAGGAGGTCGAGGTTGCCGCTAATGTGCCGAGAACATCCGCTATCGAGTATCCATTTATCTCCTGAAATCGTTCTGGATGAACTCTAAAAATAAGTAAAATGATTAGTTCAAAAAGGCAGCCTAAGCCTCGGGCTCTCCTTTTGAGATTTTCGTAGATACATTAAATGTTTATTTCAAGTATGATTGAGGAACTTGTGAATAAGTGACTAGTTTCTTTGATTTCTTTTTCAAATAACCATCCCTAATCACACCTGAATCGGTGTTCTTACAGATCGGTTGAGCAATATCAATCGATCTGTTAGATACGTTAAGAGCATCAACTTGAACTACTTTTTGAGGATTGACACTTGAATACATTATGAACGATTCGTCGATGTGTAACTCCAACGATTATTGTTTCATGTTAACATTAGGAGTTTGATCCTTAGTTACATGTTTTATATTAGTCACCTTAGCCCCACATTTCTTTGCAACATGACCATGTTCGCCACATTTGAAACATAATCGTGAATTAACGATTTTATGTGGTGAAGCAAGAGTTGTGTGAACAGGCTCAGGTTGAACATTCACAACCTTTGGGATCACATCAGGTACCGAGTTGAAAAATGTATTCTTAATTCCCTTTTTATTTTTGTAAAACTCAAGATTGGATGTGTTGGAAGCATATTCAAATCCTGAAGAATTAACAAACTTTATAGGCTTAAAAGAATTTACGGTTTGTTTCACATGAGATTTAGTTGATTTTGATTTTAAAAACTCATTGTCAAGCTTGGTTACCTTCGACGTATCATCATTAAAGACAATTTCAATCAATTCGGGTTTTTGCAAATTCAAAGGTACTTCCTTATCAGAAAATAATTTGCTTAGTCCTTTAAGTTTAAAAACCCGACCTTGATTTAAATTAGAATCTTTTGACGGATTCATGAACTTCATCAAATCCTCATCTTTTTGGTTTTTCTGATGTTCCTACATTACGAGAAGTATTTGTCTCGTTTGAAGAACTGTTGGAAGATTTTGAACCATAAATAGCTTTTTCAAATTTTTCTGGTTCACATAAAATATGATTTTTAGAAGCAATGTTGTCATTTTTGAAAATCTCTTCCGGTTCATTTAGTTCTTCAATCGAACCATCGACTTCATTTTCGGTAAAGACCGAATTACTCTTAATATGACTTTTGTCATGAATTGGTTTATCGGACACAATATTTTTAGCATTTACCTTAATACTATCGTGTTTTTTGAGGTCGTTTCAGATTTATAGTTTCAGTTTTAACAACCTCAGGAATACTTGAATAGTCATTTTTAAATGGAGGTGGAATCTCCACAAACCCTAAACCAGTTTTTTCATTCTTCTAGTGAGAATTATTGAGTTCAATAATCTCGTTTAGAAGAAAGGACGAATCCCTAAACTTGCTAATTTTATTTTTCGATTCCAATATTTCATTTTCAAGTTTAGTAACACTAGTTCTTAATTTAAGGATTTCTTGAAAATGTTGCTCGATTATAACCAGCTTGCAATTCACTTCTGCTTTTATATCGTGATTGCTCATAAACAGATTTTTGATTTTCAAAGTAGATTGATCTAAAAGTTTAGATTTCTGTCAGTGGCATTCTTTAAGCATTGTAAGTTCACTGACATGTTGATCATTATGTTGTAAAGCAGACACAACTTTACACTTGAGTTCACAACACTTATCACATTCGGTGCTTATCACAAAAGTTCTCGATTTATGACATTCATTCATTGATACATTCAAAGTGGAGTTAGTACAAATCTCTTCTGTCTTGGCCATGCAAGCGAAAGATTCGATTTGTCCAACACCTGAGTCGCAAGATTTAGTTTCCGACTCAGACGAATCACTCTCTTCAGATAAATTATCACCCCGTGCATCCAAGAATTGCTCAGAAAGATCAAACATGGCCAAATTAGCTTGATTACCCAAGAGTTTTTGTGACCAATCTAGTCCCTCATTCATAATAAATGCTTGTGAACTATTGGCCTTCACCTGATCCCCCTCAGGTTTTGTCTTCTTCTCAGGTACATTTAAGCTTTTACCCAAGTTTCTGTCTGAAGTTCGGGGATAGGTGTACTCTTTCTTTCGTTTGTCACATTCTTTAGCAAGATGACCGAACTCTTGACAATTATAGCACTTCACCTTTAACTTATCGAACCCTACCCTTTCGTTTTGTGTAGGCAGTTCCTTCCCGGTTCGTTGCATGAACCGTTTTACTTTACGCACGATCATGGCCATATTCCACTTAAGATCCATAAGTTCTAGATCATCCGGGTCGATCTGGTCATAGTCCTCATCAGTTAGTTCACCCGTGGCTATTTTGCTTCCCACAAGTTGTTCATACAAATTCATGAACGCGCACATGAAAGAGAATTGTTGTTTAGCTTCTTTCATGTTCACGTTCGGTGGTGAACTCAATGGACTCGCACCAGTTATGGATCCCAAAGCCATGAAGCATGCGTTAGGAGTTTGATTACTACTTTGAGTACTCTCAACATTACTCTAAGTATAAAAACCAGTAATCAGGACAGAACCGCCATTTCTACTAGCTGGTAACTCTCCACCCTATAGTGTAGGATCTTGGCAATCCTTCAACGAATTCTTGCACTTCATGCCATAATCACGCTCTTCCAATTTGTTTATAAACTCTTCAGCCGTGATGTTTTCGTTCTTTAAGTAGCCGTTTTCCTTCAATACCAGCAAAAATGTGGAATGCGTAGCAGGCAACGCGTTCTTGATAGTATCGATCTTGTCCACTTCACTAGGCTCCATTTTGACCGTGGACATTTAGGCCATCAAATGATAGAACTTGTTGATCATTTCCTCCACCATTTCGTTCTTCAATAAAGTAAAGTTTCAGAACTGAAACTTCACCATCATCTTCTTGGTTTCTGACGTGTTTCCCTAGCTTCTCGTTTTCAACTAGGCAAACAACGTAGCACATGGCTTGATGTGACTAAACTGGTGGAAAAAGTTCTCAGGTAAAGCCATAGTAAGTGTCGAATATTCCTTTCTCTCATTATCCATTTCTGTCTTCTCATCAGCCTCATACATACTGAACAGCTTATCAGTATATCCCGTGGTTGCACTTCCAACTTGCGGTGGTAAATTGATAACATCTAGGTGATGAACACACTCGGGGTGTAGAGAACCCAAATGTGCCTGAAATCTTGGTTCCCATCGTGCAAAGTCGGATAATTTCAACAGCTTTAGACATTTGTTATGCAAACTGATTTCATTGTCCATGGTTAACATCTGCTGCATTATCGCGTTTTGCGAAGCTAATGCATTGTATGAAGCAGGAGAAGTCATTTTTTCAGAAATTCAAGGTATAAGGACTAAACTTGACAATTTTGAAAACTGGTTAGTGAATGAGACACGAATATCCTGTAACGAATGAGACAAGACTAATGATACTTTAAAAAATGATGATTTATTGTTTAAACGAATGAGAAGCGAATGTGATTTACACTAATGCGAGTTTGACGAATGAGTGGACACGAATGACTTATTGACGAATGTGTTCCTGGTAACGAATGAGTCACGAATGATTGATTGACGAATAAGTTTATGATAACGAATAAGGACAAACTTATAAAGAATGATCATTATAACTGCTGACAGCTGGCAAAAGGTTGTTACAACTGTCTAACGAATTAACTATAACAAATGAGCATTCATCAGCACGAATGAGCATTCAAACCTTCAACCGATGTCAAGAAATCCAAACTCGGTCCAAAATCCTATCAAATCAACTCAAACTAACAAAATACCACTCGGAATCACAATCTGAACAAATCCAAACTAGTCCGAACTCACAAACCACTACAATTCCAAACTAAATCACAAATTCAAACTTCGCAACATTCCCGCCATCAACACAAATTCTTAAATCCGTTCAAATTCTCAAATCTAATACAATTAACCTTGAAAAACCTTATTAACAACCTATCGATATCAATCCAGAGCCATTATTATGATCAATTAGGTTCAATTCAAAGTCTAATTCGTCAATTAAAGTTACAGTTCAAAGTTCAATTACGAATTAATCGATTATACAATGAATCTATTGATCAATTAGCAATAAAAGGATACGTATAACACTCAAATCAAACGTAGATCTGAACCTTAGGCTCTGATACCAATTGAGAAATCAATTGAGCCATAAGGATCTAGTTCATGTGATGACAACGTGTTAATTCAAGCTAATAATATGAACAGAATACGATTAGGATATAAAGAAGAGTTGGATGTTTTAGATGTTGATCCTATATCATCTAAACCTCCCACCTTATTTTCTTCCACTGGTTTTGAGTTAGAAGAAGAGGAAATAGAGATGACATGAGCTGATATAGCACGATTACTTAATGTCACTGAAGAAGAGTTTGTATTCGATTTTGAACAAGACTTGGAGAA
Organism: Bidens hawaiensis; assembly: GCF_021521415.1. Classification (NCBI taxonomy): domain Eukaryota; kingdom Viridiplantae; phylum Streptophyta; class Magnoliopsida; order Asterales; family Asteraceae; genus Bidens; species Bidens hawaiensis. The sequence goes on from NW_027491053.1 coordinate 1,004,333, forward strand.
TGCTGAAAGGGGTAGTCAGGATTTGGTATTGGTTGGTGAAACTATTTTGGAATAAGTCTTAAAGAAAAAACCAGTATGCTATGTGAATGAGAATCAGATTTCGATGAAGAAATAGAAATGATTAGTCAGAAATTCGACAGTCAAGGGAATACTATACCAGTAGAAAAAGGGAATCATGTAGAGGAAGAAGAGGTTACAAGTGAAATGCGTGATTGGTTCGAGAGATAGAAGGTGGAGCCTGAAAGAGTATATCTGAGATCACTCAAGTATTACAAAAAGCCAAAAGAGGTAAGGTTAGGTAAATGTGTGAACATTGCTTATTTGCCAAAGATGCGGAAGATAGTGGTGAGGAGAATGTACGGGGTACAATATTTCAACAGTTTGTGTAAGTTTAAATCATTTCCCTGAATGGATGTTATGAATCTGGTGCAAAAAAAACTTTTCTATTGTCCTAAGAAGGGTCCGGTGAAGGAGATCTGGGATTTTATCGTCAGACAATCGAAAAGCAACTTCAAAAATTACATGAGTCCCGAGTGAAGATAGATCCAGAAACCGAAGAGTCGGTGAAGACGTGGAGATATCAAAATCCAGAGATTTTGAAGATGATACATGTTTATCCCATGGAACAAGACTTTCACAAATAATTTCGTTGGTGATATTATGACAGTAACCATGGAGAGGTGATTGTGTTGTATCGAGATGGTAAATGGGATGTAATTGATGTGATTGATCCTATGTGGTTGGTTAATTGCTTAAGAAAGACATAGAAGCGTTGTATACTGACAAGATCCGGATCAGAAGTGAGAATGACGTTGATCAGGCTTTGAAGTACCACCGAGTGATTAAGGTATGTCATACTTATAAGATTCACTCAAGTCATGTTTGGAAGAGCAAGTGGAGGAAGCTGGGAGAAGAAGAAGAGAGGAAAGAAAAGGATATTAAAGAAAGGATGGAATATGCGTCATGGTCTAAATATCAGTATAAACCTACTGGTATTTCTATTCCTACAAGCTAGGAGGGCTCGAAAAAACGTTGATGGGAAGATATGAGACGTGAGTACCGAGAGACAATTTTTGGGATTAAGGAGTGAAGACCAAAAGACCAAGATGTAGGAACATGAAATGTCTAGTACTTTGTGTCTTGTGTTGGTTAGGCCTTGATAGCATCTGATGTTAGAGATTGTGCACTTAAAACATCAAATACACAATAAACATTTATGCGGCGTATAAGTTACACGGCGCATAAGTTATGCGCCGCATAAGTTCTCATGTGTGCCTATAAATAGGGTTGTGGATCACTTGTGATAGTTGATGCTCCTGACCAGTTGGTGGAGTGATCCATGTTGTACTTTGGACTTACATTGTCACATATCTTGTAATACCTTTGCTATCAATGATATAGATGAGAGATTAAAGAGATGTTTTCGAGTATTTTCACTTCGTTACGATTTCCGTTCATAGCGTCGTAGGTGGATCTGTTCGTGGATGCATCTACACGTCACTTTGAAGACCCGTCCTGGACTTTTAATTGGTAGCAAAGCCTAGTGGCTCTTGATCTACCTAGAAAAGCTCAAAATTTTTCTTTTCATACACATTTTTGATCATTCCAGACGATGTAGCCGTTCAAATTTCACCAAAACTTCAAGGATTGTTATATCATTGGTGTTGAACAACATACTCAAGATTTAGATCATTTCTACATCGTTTTCCCAGACTTTTGTGGCAAAAACCTTCAAAGATACAAGTTATGCGCCGCATAAGTTATACGGCGCATAACATATACGCCACATAAGTATCTTTATCAAACATTTTCGGTATATTCTTTACTTGTTGAATCTTCATGCCGTATCTTCTCCGTATTACTTATCCGTTGAAAGGTCAAAGTATAAGTATTTACCTGCTTGTATGATCAGTTGGTTCATACAAGATTATGCAAAGCATACTAGACGTACACGTTGAAATATGAGCATATCCGTTATTGTCGCTTATGTGCTATATTTGCTTATACATTGAGGATTCAAGATCTTTTATTTGGAGAGAAGACATGGGAGTGGATTGTTGACTTCCATGTGGTTGGATTATTAGATTTGGTGGATCTAATACAAAATTTCTTAAAAGTTGTTAATCAAGATGTTTTTGTGGTTTCATCATGGATGAAAATGGGATTTAGAATGAGATAGCAAATGGTTTGAATATTTTGTAGGACTCATGAAAGTTAGAAGACTTAAAAGTTTCAAGCCGATGGGAGAATACTTTGATCGTTAAATTTTTCTAAAAGAAGACTTAAATGTAAAATCATTTAAAGAAGATCGGGAATGTAAGGCCCCAAAACCCGGGAACCCCACAGTTGGTAATCATTCAAAAAGCTTGTAAAATGATTAAACTTAAAAACATTCTTTTCATTAAAACCAACATCTCAGAGTATAATTCAGCTGAAAACATGAATAATAAAATAAGTTCCCAAAACCCGGGAATTTTGACCAAAATCAACATAGTTATCCTTAAATAAAAACTTTTAAAAATAAATGTTTAATAGTAAAACTTCAATTCCCGTATGCCCTCCACCGTCCAAGTAGCTTCATGCACGTCCAAGCGATAAGGCATCCTCTCCCTAACCTGAAACTCACACTAACATGCACACAAAGTCAGCTTGAGCTGAGTGAGTTCAAGTTTTAAGTAAATAATATCAGTAAATAATAGTTATGATAATCATGCCAAAAGTTTTAAAAAAATAAAAGGGTACATCCATCAAATCATCATTTTCGAGAACTAAACATCCTCAAACATACATATACAAAATGTATATGTAAACATCCTTTCAATTACATCTCTATATATATCACAGTATATATATATATAACATCCACGTATAACATCAGGGTCGAGCAAACTTACAACCCAAACACGTAACATCAGTGCATGCAAACACAAAGCAGGCATACACAACATCAGTAGTCGAAACGATTACAACATCGCCAGATATAGGCCAAGCAATAATGTATATACATATATATATATATATATATATATATATATATATATATATATATATATTTAACATCCCAAGGCCTACCATATGCTAGCAAGCCTATATAAATTCGTTTAAAACATTTCATCATGTAAGAAAACACTTAGGTGTGCATGCTAGCCCAAAAGTAAAAAGAGTAAGGGCATCATGAACTCACCTGAAATCAATCGAACACCTGCAACGAGCTAGGAAATTCCTAAGTGCATGATCACAAGCAAGGGCCTGTAAATTATACACAACACGTTACTAACCTAGACCGTAAGAACACTCTTGCCTAATGGGCCGTTCAAGCCCAACACTTTGGCCCAAGGCCCAACACTTGGCCCAAGGCCCAACAACTTGGCCCAAGGCACAACACTTGGCCCAAGGCCCAACAACTTGGCCCAAGGCCAACAGCTTGACCCAAGGCCCAAGGATAATCAAATCGGATCGAATGCGCGTGTAATAAAACTTAAAACCATTTGTTAAACGAATCAGCCCCGAATGGACCAAATTCCATTTTAAATCTTTTCATTCATCAAGATTATGTCACCCGAGTTGATAGGGTTGACGGTTCCTTTTTACAACTCTTACTTTAACATTTAAACAAAAATTCGCGCACCGCCGACTCGATTAACGAAGCACTAACCACAACAGCCCCAAGCATCAAAAAAATAATTTTTCCACAGCCCTTAAACCCCCCCTAGGGCTGTACAACCTGATTCGGTCGGTCACCAGATCAATTAACGCATCAAACTCAACAATTTACAATTCTACACTCGATAAACCCTAGTTTTCGAACTAAAATCGATTGACCGACCTAAACACCTCCATTGGCCATGAAATTATAATATGATGTACATGTCATACCTAGTGGGATTTTGATGTGAAAACCTCACTCAAAACAGCCCCGGAAACGCTCAATTGGGCAGCCACACGGTTAGCCTACAACAAGACGTTTTTCGATCAATACGCGCAATATGAGGATCAATTAACGTGAAAAAGACTTGGGGAATCGTAGTAAATACCTTGAATTGAAGTTCTAAGGTTTAGAATTGGCTGCAAAAAAGAAAAATTGCGGGTCTTGGCCTTGTTGTTTCTGCCGATCGCAAACAGCACAAGGGGGCTAGGGTTTGTTGTGTTATAACATAAGATATTACACTCTAGTCCCTCCAGATTGAAGTGTAAGGCAAAACGGAAGGAATAGTTAGGTTCTTTAACGTACCGGGATGACGTAAAGGCTTCCGAGAAACGTCGGTTAAGTCCCGAGAGTTATACATACCCTACAAGCTTTAGTTCTTGAAACCGGAATTAACAGGCGTTACAGGGAAAGCTTAAATGTGAAGAGAAGTCTTTTAACTTGATGATTGAGGAAGTTTGTGACCTATATCTAAGCAATTTCAAAGGGGGAGCGTTTTGAAGATTGAAATGTATATTTGCTTGGATGTCACAAGACAAGTACTATCCAAGGGGGAGTCTATAGGAAAATGAAATGTCTAGTACTTTGCGTCTTGTGTTGGTTAGGTCTTGATAGCATGTGATGTTAGAGATTGTGCACTTAAAATGTCAAATACACAAGAAACACTTATGCGGCGTATAAGTTACACGGCGCATAAGTTATGCGCTGCATAAGTTCTCATGTGTGCCTATAAATAGATTTGTGGATCACTTGTGAAGTTGATGCTCCTGACCAGTTGGTGGAGTGATCCATGTTGTACTTTGGACTTACATTATCACATATCTTGTAATACCTTTGCTATCAATGATATAGGTGAGAGATTAAAGAGACATTTTCGAGTATTTTCACTTTGTTATGATTTCCGCTCATAGCGTCGTAGGGTAGATCTGTTCGTGGATGCATCTACACATCACTCTGAAGACCCGTCCTGGACTTTTACAAGACCTAGCAATATCCAAGGGGGGGTTTTTTGAAGAATAACGTCTATAGCTAGGGTCTTGTATTTAATTTTGATTTATTAAATGTCGTTTTATATTGTAATATGTATAGGCAGCGTATAAGTCCCTATCGGACCGCATAAGTTATGTGGCGCATAACTTATGCATCACATAAACATATGCGCCCCATAGTTTGTATGGTGATGTTTATAAATACCTGATCTTATGCGTTGGCCGGTAACTTTTGGCAGTTAGAGAGAGAGCTTGTGAGAGAGTTCAAAACTTGATATTATCATAATCTGTTGTACTTATCCTTTGAATTTAATGAAATGAGCTTTAATGTTACTTGTGTGTTTTCTACATCGTTGTATTCCGCACTTTGAGGTGTAAGCCAATAACACGTTACAGATCCTACGTACGTGCACGTCAGCATCAACCCCTTTCATTTTAATATGTGCAAAGTTTATTCATTAAGCACACTCATTATGGAAAGGGCAAAGAAGTACTTGGACCAAAAGTACCATACTTAAACGTGAACGATGAACTAATATATCTAATATGACATTACATTCTTTGTATATGTGCAAGCGGAATACGAATTCAAACCCAACACCTAGACACTGAAACATAATCAAAACATATATTCTTATATATTTGCAGATCACGAGACTTATATCTTCATTAAGATAATAATGATAAGTCTCATCAAGTTTGGTATTTTGATGATGGGCATATAATAGATCAACTTCATATATGACCATAGTTAGTTACGTGTTCACATAGAACGACACAATATTTTTTTTACCATCAAGCAAGCCACAACATTATCAAATCATGCATGGTGAGCATTCAAAAATGTATGATACAGTCAAGAATTCTTGCATATACTCCAACAAATACAAGAAACATGCAACTCATAGATGCTAAAGTAGCACTGGATGACTTCGTGAAGACAATGAAACTTACCTAGTTATCTAAGATCAAGTCAAATACACATAATAGAAGATCAATTTCTATATATTGAAAGATGTGTATTTGTTGGTGCATTTTGTGACCGTCGCTATGCAATTCTGTTCAGCGTTGTGGAAGTACGAAGTTAGAGCAACTTCGCCATAGGCGAAGTTGTAACAACTTCGCCATAGGCGAAGTTAGAACAACTTCGCCATAGGCGAAGTTGTAACAACTTCGCCTACAGGCCCAAGCCCACGAAGTTTATATATATATGTGTGTCTTGTTTAGGTTTAGAAATCCAGAAATTAGTGTGTGTTTTGAGTAGTTTGTTTGTTTAGAGAGAGTAAGAGACAAGGAGAGTCGTGTAAGACGACCCGAGGTAGAGCTCACCTCGGGTCAGTCGTGTTTTCTGTTTGGTTACGGTATGTAACGTGTTTGTTTGATTATTATATAAGAATCTGCAGATTTGATTATTCTGTTCTTGTATTTGTTCGTGTATTTGTTCGTGTATGTGTTTATGTACGTGTATAATCGTGTTCTTCGTCTTCAACACCATAAACGAGTCTAGGAGGATTCCGCACTCCTAGACCTCGTGCGGATCTCGTATCGATCGGCGACGCCCCGCGGGGACCTACAGGTGGTATCAGAGCCTTAGGCTCTTATGCTATGGTTCGAGATCGGCGTTTTGGTGTTTCTAGCACGAATCTGATGCGTTCTTGGCTGAACAGCGCCGCAGGCGAAGTTATGGGATTCAGGCGAAGTTGCCGTCACTGTTCGTAGGGTTTCGGCGATGTTATTGGCCAGGCGAAGTTAGCAGCCAAGCGAAGTTATGGCCAGGCGAAGTTATTGAGGGGCGAAGTTGACTTTTAGGCGAAGTTAACTTTAGGCGAAGTTAACGAGAAAAAAAAAAGTATTTTGGTGTTTTCGTCTGTATGGCCCGGTGTACACGATTATTGTGAGACCGAAGATGTTGTTCCGTCAACGAGTGATCTTGTTATCTCTTGGTCTTACGTGTGAACAAATACGTGTCAACTCTGGATTTGGAGTTGAGGTTGTGAATGGGATATTGTTTGAAACTGGATATTGACACATATTCGGGTGTTTGTGGGCAATGAAATTGTTGTTGTTCGAGGTTGACCAACTGAAGAAAGTCAAATTGAACTGAAGGTTTTCGTCATTACTGGATTGCGGTCAGAGCATATTATTTATGTTATTTTCAAGGCGTTCGAGAATTGGATCCTGAAACGTGATGCTTATTTATTAGAGTGAAAATTCTGGAACAAGTTGGATTTAATCGGGAATTAAAGTGTTTATGTTCTTGATCGTTATCCCTGGTGATTGAAGATGCTTCGGATTAATTAATGGTCATATGTTAGATTCTGTCAAGGTGGTTTTGTGATGAAATTGATCACTTGATGTTGAGTAGTTGAAGATTAAACCTTATCGTATGCCGACGAGTTGGTGAAGTTGTGGAGGGAGCCAACTTCACGTGTTGGTGAAGTCAGATGGACTTCACGTGATTGGTTGAGATGATCAATTTGGCACGGGGATGAATGCATTTCAAAGACCTCAATCTATTTAGTCGGAGAAGCTTACACTGAAGGGGAGATCTGATATGGAAGACGTTGGGTGATTGGTAGATTTGTGAAGCTACATGACAGTTTCAGACACGGCTGGTTGAAGAGCAAACAGAAGATCATCAGTTAAGAGGGAGTCTGTTGGTGCATGTGTTGTAACAGATGATCTTTCATATTTGTTAGAATTGAGAGCAACGGTCAAAAGGGAGTCTGTTGGTGCATTTTGTGACCGTCACTATGCAATTCTGTTCAGCGTTGTGGAAGTACGAAGTTAGAGCAACTTCGCCATAGGCGAAGTTGTAACAACTTCGCCATAGGTGAAGTTGTAACAACTTCTGCCATAGGCGAAGTTAGAACAACTTCGCCTACAGGCCCAAGCCCGCGAAGTTTATATATATATATGTGTCTTGTTTAGGTTTAGAAATCCAGAAATTAGTGTGTGTTTTGAGTAGTTTGTTTGTTTAGAGAGAGTAAGAGACAAGGAGAGTTGTGTAAGACGACCCGAGGTAGAGCTCACCTCGGGTCAGTCGTGTTTTCTGTTTGGTTACGGTATGTAACGTGTTTGTTTGATTATTATATAAGAATCTGCAGATTTGATTATTCCGTTCTTGTATTTGTTCGTGTATTTGTTCGTGTATGTGTTTATGTACGTGTATAATCGTGTTCTTCGTCTTCAACACCATAAACGAGTCTAGGAGGATTCCGCACTCCTAGACCTCGTGCGGATCTCGTATCGATCGGCGACGCCCCGCGGGGACCTACAGTATTGGTTTGAGAGGGGGGGCATTATACGCACTGCACTTTTTTCCTTGGATAACTTTTGTCCCACTGGGTTTTCTTAGTAAGGTTTTTAATGATACAGTAAAATTGACCTAAATTTATCAGCTTATTCTCTAGGTCCGGAAGTACCGATGGAGCATCATCCTAAAGTATGTTGTTAATAGTATATAATAAATAGTAATATGTCTCTGGGGGTCTTATAAATGAGCCCTTATGATAAACAATTATTATGTCATTACTCCCTCTCATTACATACCATTAAGTTATTACTGTTTCCATTTTACTAGTCTTGTGTGTGTGTTCACGTGCGCGCGCGTGTGTGTGTGTGTATGTGCCCTTGTAATGATTTACATATATCGATGAATATAAGTTCCTCCTTAGTTTGTTCCTTGTCTTTCACTTGTTCATAACAGAGTAGTATATTTCAAATCGTTAAGCAAATCAAATATATAATTACGAAGCTGCAATTTGTGTATAATTATTAGTGATGATTCTGTCATTTTAATTGGAACGGACTATATCCTCCACCCTTATGGTGAGTTTTATTTGATTTGCTTTGTAAAATGATTTTAAATAACTTGGAATGCTACATAAGACTAAGTGTTATATAAGGCTAATGGGATGACACCCATGATTGTGTGGCTTGTTTTTATTAGTCTCAACTTCTCCATCCTTTCAGCGCTCGCCAACCTGATTGCACGGCGCCATAAGGAATGGTCTTTAGCGCCCTTTAGCGCTTCGAAGGTGCTAACATGGCCTTGGGTGGAGCCCCCATGGCCTTCCATAACACATGGTCTAAGTGAATTGATATTAAAATTTGTAACGGGTTTGTTTTAGACCATGTGTTTGGGCATTATGCCCCTCACAAAGCGTCAAGGAACACCCCCTGACGCTTTGGGTGTGGTTTTGGGCGTTTTGGTGAAAACACTGGTGGGGAACACATTTCAAAAATCCAACCTTCGGAGAACGGATATTTCATTATACAAAATTAAAATCATATATTTTATTATAATCTATACCCTATTTAAGCCCAACCAGTCTAATTTTTTAAAACAAAACAACTCTTTCTCATTCTCTACGAACATTATCTTCACAAATTTTAATAAAAAAACCCAACCCAATATGAATCCATTCAACCCCTCGTGGTTCGGATTTGGCCAATTTGCATCCCGACAAACAGACCTAACCAGTTCATGCCCGAACACCACCCAACCAACTAAAACAATCCCCAACTACCCGGTCAGTGTTAATTTCGACCCAAATATTGTTGAGTCGGATTTATACAAAGGAAGATTGGAATCTTCTCAACCTCCTCAAGAAAACGGCTAAGTATGGAATACGAGCAAGCCTAGGTCATCGAGCCTGATTTACTACCTCGAGCATGGTCTTTCAGCATATTCTTCCAAGTGTTGAAGGCTTCGAGCAAGCTACACTTCTCCGAGCAAGAGTGTTCTTCTATCAAGTATGGATTGCCAATCGAGCAAATAGCTTGATCGTTCAAGCTTTAGCCAAGTGATCCAAGCACAGGATGTCCGAGCACATTGGTGACGAGCATGGATGCAATAATAAGATGTCAATGTTACAAAGTATAGACTACGAGCATAGTACACTTCTGAGCAAGCTTCACATCCGAGCATGCTGAAGATTGCTAATAAGTTAAAGACAGAATTGAAGACATCAAGAAGAATAGGCTTGCTCGAAGGACAAATTCGAGCAAAGAAAGGATTAGTCAAGAAGAATGAAGCATGTTAAAGAAGAATAATTTCTATCTAAAATTATTCTAAGTAATGTATGCTCGAAGAAACTCATCGAGCATACACTACATAACAAGTCTGCTCGAGCAAGATATACAATATGCTCGAAGTCCACTACACTTGTATTTTGTTTTTGTCAATCATTATGTAATAATTAGGAATTCTAAGAGAAATGTCAGGGCTATAAATAGGGTACTAGGTTTTCATTTAGAGACACATGACAGAGCGGATAGGAACGAAATACGAGGAGAAAAACATTAAAACGAATATTCTCATTTTGTCTCCTCGTACAGCCGTCGCCGTCTGCACGAAACCCTAGACATTCCTTTCACTGTTTCATTGAATGATATATTAAATGCAGTGAATCTTTGTCTTTGAATTCGTTTTTACTGAATATCTTTTATTGTTTGGTGTTTGTTGTCGCATACCTTAGCTCCCATCCGTTAGATATTCTGATTCCGCCGGAATATCGAATAGGCCTTTGGGTTATTAGATCTGCGTGTTCTTGTCAACCTTTTCAAGGTTTGCACCAGATCTACGGCCCTGACAATTGGTATCAGAGCTTTGGGAGCTAGCTGAAGGAAACGGGATGGAAGGTGTGTGATAAAGTTTGAAGCTTTACAAAGTTTTCGTTTGTGAAAGTTCAAATCTGAACAAGATGGATGATCAAGAAGTGTCAACAAACAAGATTCCAAGACTTTTAGATCAAGAAAACTTGTGGAAGGTCTTATTTGAAGCTGCTATTAACTATAACGACCCCGAGCTGTGGAACTCAATCAGTGAAGGACAGTACATCCCTTCTCTCGCACCAAACAACAATGCCACCATTGAAAGCAAGAGGAAGAAAAGAGACGATAAGCACTGTCAATGTTGAAACTAGGTCTTTCTTGGGAGATATTGACCAGTGTGAACCATCATAAAACCGCAAAGGAGATGTATAATGCTGTTATTGACATGTTTGAGGGTAACACAGAGCTCAGAGACATTAAGAAGGACAGATTGAAGCAACAGTTGGATCGATTCAAGTTCAAAGAAGGTGAATGACTAAAGTTAGTATTATAGAGGTTCATGGTCATTGTAAATGATATCAGAACAACTGACTTACTGATTTCTGATTTTGAGTGTTGTCATCTTTGTCTGGTGAATGGTACACAGCCAGCAAATTTATCAAAGAAAAGACCAATTTTCCCAACTTCAAGTTGGATGATGTGATAGCGTTCCTAAAGGCTGCTGAGCATGAGATGATAGAAAACCATATGATAAGAGAAGAGAAGCCCAGCTTCCCAATGACAAATGCTCTTGTGGCACCTATGGGAAACCTCACTTTCAAGTCTAATCAACAGCCAATTGTGAAAGAACCAGCTGAAACAAGCTCGGTGTGTGGAGGTAGTCAATCAAGATTCAATTTCCAAATGATTGAAGATGACACCACTTCAGCAGCCAGTGGACACCCTCCTTACACACAAAGTAATTCAAGCCATGGAACAGACTATCAAGCTTTATTCTCTATGTTCACTGATTCTTATCATGCCTTTGTGGCCAAGAACCTGATCAACACAAGTATAGTGCAGGAAGATCTTGAGCAGATAGATGTGGATGATCTTGAAGACATGGACATTAAGTGGCAAGCTGCAATGTTGGCAGTCATAAGCAAAAGACTATACAACAGGACTGGGAGATCATCTTACTGAGGACCAAATGACAGGATCGGATTTGACAAGTCCGAGGCTATCTGCTACAATTGCCAGCAACCAGCACTTTGCAAGGGAATGTAATCAACCAAAGCAGTTTGGTAATCAGATGAATCAGAACCAGTTCTATCAGAACCAGCATCAGAATTACCAAGGAACTCAACAGAGAAACCTGTTGATTAATCACAATCCCTACCATAATCAAAACAGACCCCAGCAACATCAAGCTCAACCACAACAAAGAAACAACCAGCCTCAAGCTCAAGGTAACCAGAAAAGAATGAATGCAAATGTTGTGAATCATGCTAGAGACCAAGGAAATGTTGCAGTAACCATAGTACCACAAGATGGGGTGTTTGACTGGAGCAACCATGCTGCAGAGATGGAGAAAGCAAATGTAGCATTCATTGTTGGGCCCATTTATGTGGTTTGTACTTAGTCTGTTAGTTTAACTTGGGTTGCTTATGTAAATCGAGATCCATTTGGATCTTGGTGGGCTTTTGGTTAGTATTGGGCTTGAGTGGTTAGTTCCCTATATGTATAGAATTCATTGTATAGGGTTAGTGGTTGTTCATTCACTGGTGTCTTGGCCTAGGGGCTGTTCTAGACGAGTTTTATATTGATAGTGCTTAAGCACCCGACGTATAATAATACATGTGTTTTGAAGCCATTCGTGTGTTCTACGTGTTTGAGTTTACTTGTGTTTTTGAATCATCTATTGTTGGAATTCCGCACCAACACCTGGATTGTTGATATCATAATTGTAGTGATCCAGATTCGGGACTTACAATTGGTATCAGAGCCTTAGACCTATTCAAGCTCGTTATTGTGATATCAAGGATTCAAGATCTTGATTTATTGGTGGTTTACTTGTATTTTTGGTGAATAGGTGATTGGAGACGAAGGAGATTCAATTTTTGGAAAAGATTGGTTTTAGTTTGGAAACAACTCAAAATCCCAACTTTCTTGGAAGTTTGTTACGCTACAGATTGACTTTTGGTGAGAAAACTTGTTCTCGGCCACAATTAGTTCAAGAAAACTTGTTCTTGGCCACAATCTGTTCAAGAATCCTTGTCATCGGCCACAGGTTGTTCTCGGTTGACTTTGGGTTTTCGGTCAACTTTTGTAGTTCTCGGCATCTTCTCTTGCCAGTAGTTCTCGGTCAATATTGTTCTCGGTCAACATTGGTGTTCTCTGTTCTATGTTCTTGTTTGGGCCTAATTAATTTGATTTGGGCCTGGTTCTTGGACTTAAAACTTTCTGGACTTGAATTAATCTTAAACTAATGGATCAGTTAACAAACAGCAATGTTTCAACTAACACTTCACTCCATCAAGAACTTGACTCCATAATAGGGACCACCACTCAAATACCCCGTCTCTTGTCTCATGAGGGGTTTAGTAAATGGAAATTTCGTTTTGAAAAGTACATTAAGATGAAGGATCCCAAAGTTTGGAGAAGTATTCTTAGGGGGGCCTCAAAGAATTACATATCAACGTGAAAACTCGACTGAAATTCTTGTATGATGATGATGATTTTGATAAAATTGAGGAAGATGAAAAGGCACTTTCAACTCTAACCATGGCACTTTCACCTGAGATTGCCCTTGGTTTTAGAGAACTTCAATCTGCTAAGGAACTATGGGAGGCATTAATCGAGGTGTATGAGGGAAACGAAGACATGAAAAGGAGTCGCCAAGACTTGCTGCGACAAACGTTCAACATGTTTAACCATGTTCTGGGGGAGTCGTTGGAAACTCAACTCTAAAGGTTCATATCTTTAGTGACTGAAATGAGATCTGCGAGTATTTATCTAGCAACTTAAGAGATAAACAACAAACTGGTAAACTCATTGCCAAAGAATTGGGATATGAATGTTGCTGTTATCAAGAAGACTAAAGATCTCAATAGAATGTCTATCTCTGAGATGATGGCTACTATCAAGGCATATGATACGGACGAAAAGCAACGTGAATAAACCATGCGAATTCTTATAGTGCAGCTGGTTACAACGTTGCCTCCAACAATGCTCTTATTTCTTAAGATAGTTTCTCTATGTTCAAGGCCACTCAGCAACCACCAACCCAAGGAAACTTTCAGATGTTTAAGTCCACTCAAGGCCAGTCATCCTCTACTCCGCCTCAACCAGCTCCGGTTTTCTTCACTAAGTCTGCTCAATCTTCATCAGCTCAACCTTCATCTGCTGGTGCTGCTCAAGGTCAGAACTCAAGTCAGATTCCCTCCATTCCGAAAGAGACTCAGGAGAACATAGATCTAATGGCAAGATTCATGAACTGCTATAATGCTTTCCTAGCTAGAGATTTGGTTCAACCTGTTTGTGACTGCTGAACTCGATCAGATTCACCCTGATGATGTTGAAGAAATGGATATCTCTTGGCAAATCGCCATGGCAATATTTCGTGCCAAGAAATTCACTAAGAGGACTGGTAGAAATAATTGGAACATACCTAATAATCAGAAGATGGGTTTTAACAATAACACTCTGAGATGCTATAACTGTCACGAGCCGAGTCATTTTGCTCGTGAATGTACTAACCCAGCGAAGGAAGGAAACACAGAAAGGGCGCTGGTTCCAGTGGGTAATGATAGGGGAAATGTTGGTGATAGTTCGGGAAATGGTGAAAGGGGATTGGTTGCTCAACAGTTTTCTTGGGAGGATTAGATGGCTGCCCTCAACATTGGAAATCAGACCGCAAATTTTGCAAATGTTGAAGACATTGAAGAGGAAAACGTTGCTGAGGAGAAAATCAAGGAACTTCAGTTTGCATATATGGCGTTCACTTCTCTCGACTCATCTGAGATAAGTTTTCAACAATGTTCTCAAGATTGTGTTGATAAGATAGAATTATATAGGCTCCACAATGATAACTTAATTAGAGACATGGAAAGAGTTAAATCTGAAAACTTTAAACTCAAGAAAAACGAAAAAGGTTTTTTAGATAAAATAGAAGCAAATAAAAAGGATTTTTCTAAGCTGAAGTCTGAATTTAGTCTAAAATGTTGTCATTACTTAGATGCCAAACATGAAATTGTTGAATTAACTGCTAAGCTGGAAGCCTCTAAATTGGAAATTTTTTATCTAACTAGTAAATTTGAAAGAGCTGAACTAGATTTTAAAAAATTCGAGGGTTCCAGTAGAATAGTTGACTCAATGATTGAAAATCAATTGTGGTGGAAAGAAAACAAAGGTGAAGGCATTGGTTATAGTAATGTTCCACCACCTTATCATCACAATTATGTTAGTACTCCTGTTACCAAAGAACAGGAAGAAAAGGTAAAAGGCTTGCAGTATGGCAAACTAGATACAAATGATGAAGCTAATTCCATGAATGCCAGTGCGTCCACTTCAAGAGTGAACGATTCTAACGTGTTTGCTTGATGTGCAGAAAAAGTAACTGTGAGGGAATGGACTGATGAGGACGATGACCCTTGTTTTGAATTTAATAATGACATTATTTCTGATGTTCCGTTAAAACTACCTGTTTTAAATTCTATTATTCCGATTGTTTGTGTGGGCTCTGTTTCAAAGAGCAAGGATTTTTGTGTGATTGATTCGGCTAATATTTTGAATTCTGACAATGTGGATTCAAATAAAATTAAAAATTCAAAATTCAACAAATATTTACCACCTAAATTTGTTAAGAAGGGATGCTTTAATGACAAACACAGTGATAAGCTGAATAATGTAAACAGGGGCCATCGAAATTTTCAGCAAACTGGTCCTCACAACCAGTCCAGACGAGGAGTTGCCCAAAATGATTTCTACATAAAGCGTCAAACTTGTTTTAATTGTGGCACTCCTGGTCATATTGCCAGAAATTGTCCACATCGTCCATATGTTCCTTATTATGGATATTATCAGAGGAATATGCCCTATATGCATCATAATTCGTACAGGCAAAGATTCAGGCATAGTCAGGTTAATTCCTCTGATGATGATTGGAACCGAAACAAATCTGGCAAGTTTAGTTCTCATCAGACCAAGCCTAACATGTTTCAAAAAGGGGTTAGAAAAGGTGCTTCGGTTTCAAAAGCGAACACAAATTCTAAGCCAAAACGGGTGGAAAAGGCAACCTCGTCTTCTTCCAAACCCAAAACACCGGAGGTTACGACAACCATTCATACATATAATGCCAAATCATACAATGGGAGATACAAATGGTTGCCTAAATCTCCAGCAAAGGAATCTGAAAAATCCAAGTTTGATGATAAAAGGGACATGTCATGGCAACCCGTGACAACTATAAATGCATCAAGGTCACCAAGTGTAACTATGGACTGGGTAGCAAAATCTAACTAATTCCGCGCTTTGTGCAAGGACAGCTATGGAGGAATATCATCAGACCTTGGTATGTTGATAGTGGCTGTTCCAGGCACATGACAGGAGACATTTCCCAACTACACGACATTCAAACTTTTAACGGTGAATATGTGTCCTTCACGGGAGGAGAAAAGGGAAAGATCACACAGAAGGGTACTGTAAGTAAAGGTGTTCTAAAATTTGAAAATGTTAATTTCGTTTCTGAATTGAAGCACAGTTTGCTGAGTGTGTCACAAATCTGTGACAAAGAGTTTTCAACTCACTTTACTAAGAAAGAATGTTTGATTTTGAAACCTGGTATCATTATACCGAAAGACTGGATTCTTGTTCGATCACAATGAAAGGATAATGCTTATGTGATCGACATGAACAAAAATGTTCCTGATGAAATAACATGTTTGTTTTTAAAAGTGTCAGAACACAATGCTATGCTTTGGCATCGTCGTCTTGGTCATGCTAATACAAAAAAATTTAAATCATCTTGCTAAAAATGATTTGGTCCGTGGCTTACCCATTAAAGATTTTGTTACTATTGAAAAATGTGTGGCTTGTGCCTTGGGTAAACATCATCGAAAAACTCATAAACCAAAATTGATCAACACCATCTCATCAGTTTTTCAATTGCTACATATTGATCTCTTTTGTCCAGTGCATGTTTTGAGTCTTTCACGCAGCTCTTATTGTCTTGTTATTACTAATGACAACTCACGTTTTACTTGGGTGTTTTTCTTGTCGAATAAGAGTGAAACTGCAGATTTGATCAAAAGGTTTATAGTGCTCATGGAGAACCAACTGAACTTGAAGCTGAAGGGAATACGCTATGATAATGGTACAGAATTCAAGAATGCATCATTAAATTATTTCTGCTTAGATAGGGGAGTGCTTCGTCAATATAGTTCAGCACGGACACCACAACAAAATGGTGTGGCTAAAAGAAGAAACCGAACTCTTATTGAAACGGCAAGGACGATGTTGTGTGATTCTAAGCTGCCATTATTTTTCTGGGCAGAAGCTATTAATACGGCCTGTTATGTTCAGAATCGGGTGGTAATCAACAAATCACAAATGAAGACTCCTTATGAGATTGTCTATGGACATAAGCCTACTGTCGTGCACCTCAAGGCTTTTGGTTGCCCATGCACTCTACTGAACCTCGAGTCTACTCCAAAATTTGGGGCCAAAGCTGATGATTGCTACTTTGTTGGTTATGCGGGCCATACTACTTACAAGGTCTACAACAAGTCTACCAAACAGATTCTAGAATCTTATAATGTTCGTTGGTTGGAAGAAAACAAGACTGATGCTCGTGTTGGTCCGGACTGGTTATTCGATTATAATGAACTCTTCAAATCGTTCAATGTGCTTCCAGTCATTAACACAGAACCTTCAGGCAGCACTACACTTCTGGATGATGATGTCCCAGAACCTGTTAATGAAGACAAACCCGCATCTATCTCTTAGCCGAAAGCAGTTCTAGAAAATGAATATTCGCAGAGTCCGTCTGAAGATACCACGACAGTTGAGGGGGAGAGTCCTATTCGTCAGATTTTCGGGAGCACACTATTTCCCGATGTCATTCCAAATGAATGTGGTCGCAAGCACTTCGTACTCACGTAGTACAGCGACCTCCGGATGGAAGAACTCCCTTGTTGACATTGACGTGAATTTGTCAAACTTGAATTCCACTAGTGATTTTTCAGATCAATTACTTCCTTCAAGAATTCAGAAAGATCATCCAATTGAGAATGTCATAGGTCCTCTTGAAACGGGTGTGTCCACCAGAAGTCATACTAGAAATATAAACAGTTGTTTGTTTTCCTGTTTCATATCTCAGATAGAGCCAAAAACTGTAGACATGGCCCTCTAGGAACCCAGTTGGGTAGACGCTATGCATGAAGAGTTAAATCAGTTTGATAAGTTGAAAGTTTGGAGATTGGTTGAGTTACCGGAAGGAAAGAAAGCACTTGATACGAGATGGGTGTTCCGAAACAAGCAAGATGACACCGGGGTTATTGTTCGAAACAAGGCTCGATTGGTAGTTCGTGGGTTTTGTCAAGTTGAAGGGTTGGATTACACTAAGGTTTATGCTCCAGTGGCTAGACTTGAAGCCATCAGAATTTTTTCGGCCTACGCTTCATTTATGGGGTTCATAGTGTATCAAATGGACGTTAACACTACATTTCTGTATGGCGAGGTCAAGGAAGAGATATATGTGGAACAGCCACAAGGTTTTATTGATTCCAAGAAGCCAAATCATGTTTACAAGTTAGGCAAGGCATTGTATGGGCTTCATCAGGCTCCTCGAGCATGGTATGCTACATTGACAGCACATCTTCTAAATCATGGCTACAAGCGAGGAACCATTGATCAAACCGTGTTCCGCAAAACTGTTGGAAAAGATTTGATCTTAGTCCAGATCTATGCAGACGACATTATCTTCGGATCCACCAGTGCTGATTTGTGCGCAGAGTTTGAAGAAGTAATGAAGAAACGATTTGAGATGAGTTCGCTGGGTGAAATGACAACATTTCTGGGATTACATGTAACACCCCGTAACCACAGCGGAAACGTAAACGGGATGCAACAGACACATCTGATATCAACAGCATTGCTTATAAAGAAAATACCACTACATTAATTTATATCATATTACATTGTTGCGAGTTTCGTTACTGTCTAGGTGTTACACACATGTTTTACCGATAAGACATTAATATATTCATTACAAAATATAGATCAGCAAGCTTCCAACAAGTAGCACAGATCATTAAGCACATATCAATCATTCCAACTTGGGCATACCTAGAAAACATGTAAAGAAAACGGGTCAACTACGAATAGTTGGTGAGTTTCACTAATTTAAATAAACACTGACAGATCATTTTAATAATCATTTATTAGTAATGTAATTATGCTGGGAACTATGTTACCCCAGAACATTTCCATTAATCTTCTGGGAACTACGTTACCCCAGAACAATAATAACCTCTGTGAACTATGTTACCCCAGAACAATACTAACCTCTGGGAACTATGTTACCCCAGAACAATAATAACCTCTGGGAACTATGTTACCCCAGAACAATTCCACACGATAACAATTTATATATTCTGTGCATCAAACCATATATATATATAAATATACAAGTGTTTCCATACGATCGGTATGTACTTAAATACTTTAATAAAGACATGCTTTCCGCCCCGGGAAAATATTTAAAACGGTTCATTAAAAAAAAGGGGGCTCGTGAAAACTCACCTTTCTGTGAGTCGGGGCGTGCTACAATGAACTGCTATAAGCCTGGATCTGTAATATGATATCTAAGTCGTTACTATATAATTCCCATAAATTAAATCCGTGCCAATCGGTACATCTGGGGACATTGTTAACCCAGTACTGTACTCTATCCGGGGACAATGTTAACCCCGTGACACTTCTAAGGACTCAGATTGTGACATTACTTAGAGTCTGACAGTCAAAATTATCATTTTTATGTTTTCCATGATTTGCGTGCCTAGCACGGTTATCCGTTTTTAGTTTCAAAAATGAGTTTGTTCACAACCGACCCAAAAATGGTGTTTGACTGTTATTTTAGTTAAAGTGATGAAATTAGAGCTCGGTTTGGACACCCCGTTTGGCCGCGGGGCCCGTTTCCGTCATTTAGGTGCCGGAAACAGTAAAATCGGGTAAAATTACCCAAATTATCCGAATTATTTTCGGATGATTTACTTTTATTTAATTTACTTAGTATTATGAAAATGGTCCATTTTTAGGTTTTTATATACCAGTCAGCTCGCTTATGCGAGTTTTGCCGGTTTACACGTTTTAAGCTTTAAAAATTTGTTTTTATGTTCTTTTTAGCACAAATAATTACCCGTTTAGTCTCGGGTCTTGAAATTTTGCACAAAACTTATTTTGACAGTAAGAAATTTTATAAAAATTTTCCAGATTTATTTTTTTTTATATTTACATTTATTTATCTATTTTTAAACATTATTAAAACACTAAATATGTCAAAAATACCAAAAGACTTTAGAAAAATCCCAAATTTTTCTGGGACGATCCCTGCCATCCTCATAACTCCCTGGAATTTTTCCAGAACTCAAAACTCATTTTTTTCAAGCCGTTTTCAAAAAAACCGAGCTAGAAAGCCCTAGAACTCGTTTTACCGAAAAGCCCCCTTAGACTTCTCCACCTGAGCTCAAATTTTGTGTGTGACTTTTATATGTTATAAATAGCTTATCCTAAATTTTCCAGAATTTTTCTCAAGTTTAGCTATTTTTCACCATTTTTGGCCAAAACCGAGCATTAAATTCACCAAATATTCATCCTTTATCCAAAAATTACCAAAAATTCACAGATCTCATATTTTCATGTGTAGATCATCTCTGTGAAATTTCGTGACCTGACTCTAAGCGTACTACAATCTGTCCAAAATACATAAACCACGCGAAAACCGAATTATCTTGTGTTTTCTAGCGTTAGATCGCAAAGATCTTGGTTTCTAGCCTTTGCTAGCCACTAGATACAACACTTACAAGCACAATAACACTATACCAAGCAAGTTACACCAACAATCAAACCATTTCTTCCATAGTGTCGGTTTTGATATAAAAACAAAGGTTTTAACCGTAAAAATCCGTTCTCGACTCTTTTTACTCATTTCTTGGAACAAGATCCCTTGTATAACTTGTATACATCTCTTGATCATGCAAGAGTCGGTTTCATCTCGGGTTTTCACCCATCTTTCACTTGGAAGTTCATTTTTAAAGATTTTAACCGTAAAAATTCGTTATTGACACTTTTAACTCGTTTCTTGGACCAAGATCCCGTGTATAACTTGTATACATCACTTGATCAAGCAAGGATCGGTTCCATCTCGGGTTTTCACCCATATTTCACTTGGAACCTCTTGTTCTTGCAAAACAACTCAAAATTAAGAAATCAACACCAAATATTATGCATTATAACATGCTTATACCTTGTGTTCTTGGTTAAAAGTGATGAATTTGGATGAACACTTGAAATGTATGAAGAGATTTGAGAGAGTTTGATATTGTAAAAAAAAATGAAATGATATTATGGAAGGGGTGGGCCGATCGGT
Source organism: Bidens hawaiensis (assembly GCF_021521415.1). Taxonomy (NCBI): domain Eukaryota; kingdom Viridiplantae; phylum Streptophyta; class Magnoliopsida; order Asterales; family Asteraceae; genus Bidens; species Bidens hawaiensis. The sequence continues at coordinate 1,025,433 of NW_027491053.1, forward strand.
CCACCATATGGGGTGGGATGGGACCCACAAGTCCATTCTAAGCCACATATTCGGATTTCCGTAATCCGGATAATGTTTTGGATAATCTGGTTCAGTTCGTTTCTCGTTTAAACGCGTAATGCGGCTTAAAACGAGCCCAAAATGGTCGTTTTTTGGGTTAAAATAAAATTTACATAAAACCGACTTAAAAACTTTAAAAAAGACTTAACCCATGACGTTTATTGACTTAAAACATCATATTATTAATAATTACGCATCTTTTTCGGCTTGATCGATCGTCTCTTGCTTGGTTTGATGTTAAAGGTTTCGTTTATCGTACCGACGTACTAATATATCGAAATCCTTTTTCTGTGCTATAATTCACTTATCCCGAAGCATTAATACTTCGTAAACATCACTAAACATTATATACTTCGTCTATAATGTAATTCCCGATTCGTTCGGGTTTCAATAATCGTTCATTGGTTAATTGTAATTCCAATACGATTCACTATATAATCGAGTATGATTCGTACTATGAATCATATATACTCGTATAAACGTACTATAACTCATATAATCAATATTAAATGACACGTAAATAATATATACCGGCTAGGGTATACCTGGATTTGCCGGAATCGTTACATTCTTCCCCCGTTATAAAAATTTCGTCCTCGAAATTTTACACGTCAACTACTTCCTTTTGAGGAAATAGGTGGGGGTATTTCTTCCGAAATTCATCCTTTCGTTCCCAAGTAAATTCTGGGCCTCGTTGCGAATTCCATCTAACTTTGACCAACGAGATCTTATTGTGTCTAAGTTGTTTGATCTTACCGTCCACTATTTCAATGGGCTCCTCTACGAAGTTGAGCTTATCATTTATTTGAACACCCTCTAAGGGTAACACCGATGTCTCATCCGCCAGACATCTTTTCAAATTTGACACATGAAACACATTATGAACTGCACTTAGTTCCTCGGGCAGTTCTAATCGGTAAGCTACCGGACCGATTTTTGCAGTGATGCTGAATGGTCCAATGTATCTAGGGGCCAACTTCCCCGCCTTTCCAAATCTGACCACTCCTTTCCAGGGTGATACTTTCAAATATACCTTTTCCCCCTTCTCAAATGACAACGGTTTTCGACGGGTATCGGCATAACTCTTCTGCCGATCCCGCGCGGCTTTCAGGTTGTTCTTAATTTCAAGAATCTTGCTGGTCGTCTCCTGGACCAGATCCGATCTAATGACCTGCGATTCACCCACTTCAGACCAGCAAAGTGGTGATCGGCACTTCCGTCCATAAAATGCTTCATAAGGTGCTGCCTTTATACTGCTATGGTAACTGTTATTATAGGAAAATTCAACGAGTGGGAGATGTTGATCCCAGTTTCCCTTAAAGTCCAGTACGCAGGCACGAAGCAAATCCTCCAAAGTTTGAATGGTCCTCTCAGACTGACCATCGGTCTGAGGGTGGTAAGCTGTGCTTAGGTCAATACGTGTTCCCAATGCTTCTTGGACAGCTTGCCAAAGTTTGGAGGTGAAATGGCTATCCCTATCGGAGATGATCGAGATGAGGATGCCATGACGAGACACTATTTCATTTATATAAATTTGTGCAAGTTTCTCGGTGTTAAAATTATTTCTAATCGGAATAAAATGTGCCGATTTGGTTAATCGATCCACGATTACCCAAATTGCATCATGTCCCCGGGATGTCTTAGGGAGGTGTGTCACGAAATCCATCGTGATTTGCTCCCATTTCCATTCGGGAATTTCCGGTTGTTGTAACATTCCCGAGGGTTTCTGGTGCTCCGCCTTAACTCTCGCACACGTCGTACACTTGCCGACGTATGTGGCTATATCCTTTTTCATACCTGGCCACCAGTAAAATTCTTTCACATCCTTGTACATTTTATCTGATCCCGGATGTATGGAATATTTTGATTTATGTGCTTCGTCCATGATCAATTTACGAAGGTCGTGGAGGGTTGGAATCCAAATCCGATTTTTGAAATAGAGAATTTCGTCCACACGCTGTTCGAAATTCTTCTCGTTACAGAAAAGTCTCTCTTTTTCCAATTGGTCCCCTTTCAACGCCTCGCGTTGAGCGACTCGAATCAAATCCGAAAGGTTCGACTGGACTATCATTCCCAACGCTCGCACGCGTAGTGGCTTAACTCGATCTTTCCTACTCAAGGCATCGGCTACAACGTTAGCCTTGCCGGGGTGATATCGGATGTCACAGTCATAGTCACTCAGTAACTCGACCCACCTTCGTTGTCTCATATTCAGTTCTTTCTGATCGAATATGTGTTGCAAACTTTTATGATCAGTGAAGATGGTGCACTTTGTACCGTAGAGATAGTGCCTCCAGATTTTAAGTGCGAAGATGACTGCTCCCAGTTCTAGGTCATGAGTAGTGTAATTTTTCTCGTGAAATTTTAATTGTCGAGAAGCAAAGGCTATAACCTTACTATTTTGCATCAATACGCATCCTAGCCCTCTCCAGGATGCGTCACAATACACGACAAAACCATCGTCTCCGTCGGGGAGACTTAAGATTGGCGCTTAGCACAATCTTTGTTTTAGCGTTTGAAACGCCGTTTCCTGCTCTTCACCCCATTCATACTTCCGATCCTTTTGAGTCAGGAGGGTTAAAGGTTGGGCGATGCTGGAAAAGTTCTCTATAAATCGACGATAGTATCCAGCTAAGCCTAAGAATTGGCGGATTTCCTTTGGAGATTTAGGCGCTTGCCAATTCTTAATTGCTTCAACCTTACTCGGATCAACGTGTATTCCTTGGTGGTTTATAACGTGACCAAGGAATTGCACCTCTTGTAACCAGAAGTTACACTTGGAGAATTTTGCATATAACTTCTCCTGATCCAGGAGCTCTAAAACTAACTTTAAGTGTTGCTCGTGCTCTTCTTTACTCTTCGAGTATATCAAAATATCGTCAATAAATACAATGACGAATTTGTCGAGATAGGGTTTACAGACTCGATTCATGAGATCCATGAATACTGCTGGCGCATTTGTTAGCCCAAAAGGCATAACTAAGAACTCGTAATGGCCGTAGCGAGTCCGGAATGCGGTTTTTGGGATATCCTCCTCCTGAATTCTAACCTGATGGTATCCCGATCTAAGATCTATTTTTGAAAAGTAGCTCGCACCTTGTAGTTGGTCGAACAGATCATCGATTCGGGGGAGAGGATACCTACTTTTTTTTGTCAACTTGTTTAATTCCCTGTAATCAATGCACATTCTAAGGCTCCCGTCCTTCTTTTTCACGAATAGTACAAGTGCACCCCAAGGGGAATAACTGGGACGTATAAATCCTTTATCCAACAATTCCTGCAACTGGTTGGATAATTCTTGCATCTCGGATGGTGCAAGTCGGTAGGGCGCCTTAGCAACAGGGCCAGCTTGAGGTAACAGATCGATTCTGAATTCGACCTGTCGGGTTGGCGGTAATCCAGGAAGTTCCTCTGGGTAAACTTGTGGAAATTCGCGTACCACGGGAATATCGTCCACCCGTTTTTCCTCAGAATCAGTGGCCGTCAGGCTCGCTAGATACGCCACACATCCCTGACGTATATATTTTAACACCTTGAGATGGGATATAAATGGTATCATGGTGCCGGATTTTTCTCCTTGCACTAATACCTCCTCGTCATCCGACACTCGGATCTTGACGATTTTCTTTTCACAGCTTATTTCTACCCTGTTACGTGCTAGCCAATCCAATCCCACTATCACGTCAAAACTACCCAATTCTACCGGTAACAAGTCAATCAGAAAGGATTGTTCGTTCAGAATAAAAGGGCAATTTCGAACTATCTGATTAACTATCATGGTTTTACCGTTAGCGACTTCTACGGTGTAAGGTTCTATGGTTTCACCAATAGGAAGGTTTGCTATCGAAAGGAATCTAACGGAGACAAAACTTCTATCGGCGCCTGTATCAAATAATACAGAAGCGTAATTATCAGAGACGAGGAAGGTACCTGTCACTACGCTGGGGTCCTGGCGTGCCTCGTTTGCCCCCATCACGAATGCTCGGCCTCGCGCCGGATTGGACGACGATGCCTGACCCGTGAGTTGTCTCCCGTTTCCTCCCTGGTTCAGTTTCGGGCAGTTCCTTTTGAAGTGATCCGTGCTGCCACATTCGTAGCAAGCACGGCTAGTAGTCACCATTTGGTTTCCTTGCGGGTTTTGCTGTCGGGCCGGTAGGGTCCTAAATGGCTGCGCGCGGATAGGTTGCGGTTGTCGGTTCAGGTTGTTCAGATTTGTCTTACAATTTGGTGCGTAGTGTCCAATCCTGCCACACCGGTGGCACACCACCTCTTTGCACACGCAACCATGGTGGTAACCACATTTCCCGCACTTAGGAAACGTTCCCTTCTGCGGTTCTTGCCTTCCGCCCGAACTAGTCATGGCATAGCTCTGGGCAGCGGGCCTAGCTCGTTTGCTTTGCTGCTTTTCCTGGATCCTATGGTCATGTGTACCCCATTTTCCCCCAGCGGATTCTCCTGTCACCTTTAGTGATCCGCTCCGTAAGAAATCATACGTGACAATGCCAGCCTGTGTCACTGCACTTTCATACGTCTGGTGTCCCCCCGCGTTAACTATACTCCTCACTACTGGAGTAAGTCCCCAAATATAACGTTCCACCCTCTTCGTCTCTGGGGTGACCAACCACGGTACTAATCGTGACAGTTCATTAAACCGGTTGGTATAACCCAAGTGGTCCGCCCCCTTCATCTCTAGATTCCACAACTCATTTTCCAGTTTCTGCAATTCATTCTTTGGGCAGAAATGTTCCAACACAAGAGCCTTAAGCTCTGTCCAGGTCATGTGGTTTGTCGCCGCCTGACCTCAAGTCTGTACTATGGTGTTCCACCATGTCAAGGCATGGTCTGTGAATGTACAGGTGGTGTACTTAACGACACAATCCTCGGGACAGTTGCTGATATTCACCACTGATTCTATTTTCTCTATCCATTTAACTAACCCATTCGGTCCTTCAGACCCGCTAAACTCTAATGGCTTTCACAACATAAAGTCCTTGATCGAACATCCCCTGGATGCACGAATCGGTTCAGTACGGTTCGTCTCTACCGTAGGTATAGGGCCATTACTGTCTGTAACGACCACCCTAGGCGGTGCGTCATTACTCGGAATCGTGTTATCATTATTTGGAGGATTAGCATTTTGTTCCCCGTCATTATTTATGGGCGTTTGATTGCTCGGAGGGGTTGGATTGGTCGAGTTGTTAATACTGGCGGCGATGCGCGATACTATATCCGGTATCGCCGCCTCCAACTGTTGAGCAATCAAACGGCTCACATCTACTTCCGATATTTTTGTTGAGCGTTTCGGTGCCATTCTACACAACATCAAGAAAATACATATAATCAATACCATCTCAAATCATAAAACACAATACATATTTCATTCATTAGTAAACATTGATACATATTACACAAACATCAGTTTACATACTTTCCAGTCAACATTACATAACTAAGTTTTAATACAAGGGCCCTATGTCGGCATCATCTCGACATAACCCGTAAAGGGGTCAGTGCTTGAATGATACCCAAAAGTATCTATAATGATATGCCCCAAAAGAGACCCACCCTAGGGGCCAGTGGTTGTATTATAACTAAACAAGATTCACTCCATGTTAGCATCACCACTAACTACTTACACAGAGTATCAAAAAAAAATTGGTCCCTGTCTATCCCCAACCCAAAACAACTAAACACGGTGGTAAACCAACCCCACCAACATCGCCACCAACACCACTAACACCGCCATCATAACCCGAACCCGACTCTCCATCCGGTCAAGCATCCATTGGGAGTATGAGCACTCCCTCTTCAGCTGGGCGATTGCATACTGATGATCCAGTATGCAATCACCCAAGTACATTCTCCTTTGGACTCCCACCGTCAAGGCGGCGGAGTGCTCGTTCACCTGTTCGGTGAGCGTTCGGAGCCAGGCCGCAGCGTCCCGTTCCTGTCTCGGGAGACCCCACACCGGTAGAGTCGCAGGCACGGGACGAGAGCTGGAGGACTCGCCCCTACGAGTAGCAGGTCTGGGTGGGGGCGAGATAGGTCGGACCGGTGGGATACTGATCCGCGCCGTGAGGCGGGGTCCGAATCCAGGGGGTGCAGGAGCGACCTGTGGTGCGGGTGGGGTCGGGGATCTGGCCATCCTAGCTGAGGAGGACTGGCCGGAACTCCTAAAGCTAACCTCGGAAGGCTCGGTGCTAGATGCTACAAGTGGGCTCCCGGAGTCCCCGGAGCTGACCTCCTCCGGGTCCTCCTCGATCGACACACTGGGGGTTCTTGACATATTACCTGCACACAAGTTAACAATAATATAGTTCTTTCCATAGTGTAAATCATAATCAAATTAATATGCACTTACTTATACAACTTGACCACATAACAATATTATCACATATTTGCACATATGTTGCCAATTTTACCTATTAAAGTCCCCCGTGACTTCCCCTGAATTCCCTCGTGTAGACAAGTCTGTTATTATGTTCCGGACCATAATAACTCACTTGTCCATCCAAGTTCATCCCGATCTCGTCACAATATATATTTAGTTGATATTCAGATCCTATAATACTTGAGCTACTGGTTATATTTTAGGTATCTTTTAAAGACATCCTAATTCTTTATAACCAATGGCTCTGATACCAAGTTCTGTAACACCCCGTAACCGCAGCGGAAACGTGAACGGGATGCAACAGACACATCTGATATCAACAGCATTGCTTATAAAGAAAATACCACTACATTAATTTATATCATATTACATTGTTGCGAGTTTCGTTACTGTCTAGGTGTTACACACATGTTTTACCGATAAGACATTAATATATTCATTACAAAATATAGATCAGCAAGCTTCCAACAAGTAGCACAGATCATTAAGCACATATCAATCATTCCAACTTGGGCATACCTAGAAAACATGTAAAGAAAACGGGTCAACTACGAATAGTTGGTGAGTTTCACTAATTTAAATAAACACTGACAGATCATTTTAATAATCATTTATTAGTAATGTAATTATGCTGGGAACTATGTTACCCCAGAACATTTCCATTAATCTTCTGGGAACTACGTTACCCCAGAACAATAATAACCTGTGGGAACTATGTTACCCCAGAACAATAATAACCTCTGGGAACTATGTTACCCCAGAACAATTCCAAACGATAACAATTTATATATTCTGTGCATCAAACCATATATATATAAATATACAAGTGTTTCCATACGATCGGTATGTACTTAAATACTTTAATAAAGACATGCTTTCCGCCCCGGGAAAATATTTAAAACGGTTCTTTAAAAAAAAGGGGGCTCGTGAAAACTCACCTTTCTGTGAGTCGGGGCGTGCTACAATGAACTGCTATAAGCCTGGATCTGTAATATGATATCTAAGTCGTTACTATATAATTCCCATAAATTAAATCCGTGCCAATCGGTACATCTGGGGACATTGTTAACCCAGTACTGTACTCGATCCGGGGACAATGTTAACCCCGTGACACTTCTAAGGACTCAGATTGTGACATTACTTAGAGTCTGACGGTCAAAATTATCATTTTTATGTTTTCCTTGATTTGCGTGCCTAGCACGGTTATCCGTTTTTAGTTTCAAAAATGAGTTTGATCACAACCAACCCAAAAATGGTGTTTGACTGTTATTTTAGTTAAATTGATGAAATTAGAGCTCGGTTTGGACACTCCGTTTGGCCGCGGGGCCCGTTTCCGTCATTTAGGTGCCGGAAACAGTAAAATCGGGTAAAATTACCCAAATCATCCGAATTATTTTCGGATGATTTACTTTTATTTAATTTACTTAGTATTATGAAAATGGTCCATTTTTAGGTTTTTATATACCAGTCAGCTCGCTTATGCGAGTTTTGCCGGTTTACACGTTTTAAGCTTTAAAAATTTGTTTTTATGTTCTTTTTAGCACAAATAATTACCCGTTTAGTCTCGGGTCTTGAAAGTTTGCACAAAACTTATTTTGACAGTAAGAAATTTTATAAAAATTTTCCAGATTTATTTTTTTTTATATTTACATTTATTTATCTATTTTTAAACATTATTAAAACACTAAATATGTCAAAAATACCAAAAGACTTTAGAAAAATCCCAAATTTTTCTGGGACGATCCCTGCCATCCTCATAACTCCCTGGAATTTTTCCAGAACTCAAAACTCATTTTTTTCAAGCCGTTTTCAAAAAACCGAGCTAGAAAGCCCTAGAACTCGTTTTACCGAAAGCCCCCTTAGACTTCTCCAACTGAGCTCAAATTTTGTGTGTAACTTTTATATGTTATAAATAGCTTATCCTAAATTTTCCAGAATTTTTCATCAAGTTTAGCTATTTTTCACCATTTTTGGCCAAAACCGAGCATTAAATTCACCAAATATTCATCCTTTATCCAAAAATTACCAAAAATTCACAGATCTCATATTTTCATGTGTAGATCATCTCTGTGAAATTTCGTGACCTGACTCTAAGCGTACTACAATCTGTCCAAAATACATAAACCACGCGAAAACCGAACTATCTTGTGTTTTCTAGCGTTAGATCGCAAAGATCTTGGTTTCTAGCCTTTGCTAGCCACTAGATACAACACTTACAAGCATAATAACACTATACCAAGCAAGTTACACCAACAATCAAACCATTTCTTCCATAGTGTCGGTTTTGATATAAAAACAAAGGTTTTAACCGTAAAAATCCATTCTCGACTCTTTTTACTCATTTCTTGGACCAAGATCCCTTGTATAACTTGTATACATCTCTTGATCATGCAAGAGTCGGTTTCATCTCGGGTTTTCACCCGTCTTTCACTTGGAAATTCATTTTTAAATATTTTAACCGTAAAAATTCGTTATTGACACTTTTAACTCGTTTCTTGGACCAAGATCCCGTGTATAACTTGTATACATCACTTGATCAAGCAAGGATCGGTTCCATCTCGGTTTTTCACCCATATTTCACTTGGAACCTCTTGTTCTTGCAAAACAACTCAAAATTAAGAAATCAACACCAAATATTATGCATTATAACATGCTTATACCTTGTGTTCTTGGTTAAAAGTGATGAATTTGGATGAACACTTGAAATGTATGAAGAGATTTGAGAGAGTTTGATATTGTAAAAAAAAAAATGAAATGATATTATGGAAGGGGTGGGCCGATCGGTCCACCATATGGGGTGGGATGGGACCCACAAGTCCATTCTAAGCCACATATTCGGATTTCCGTAATCCGGATAATGTTTTGGATAATCTGGTTCAGTTCGTTTCTCGTTTAAACGCGTAATTCGGCTTAAAACGAGCCCAAAATGGTCGTTTTTCGGGTTAAAATAAAATTTACATAAAACCGACTTAAAAACTTTAAAAAAAACTTAACCCATGACGTTTATTGACTTAAAACATCATATTATTAATAAGTACGCATCTTTTTCGGCTTGATCGATCGTCTCTTGCTTGGTTTGATGTTAAAGGTTTCGTTTATCGTACCGACGTACTAATAAATCGAAATCCTTTTTCTGTGCTATAATTCACTTATCCCGAAGCATTAATACTTCGTAAACATCACTAAACATTATATACTTCGTCTATAATGTAATTCCCGATTCGTTCGGGTTTCAATAATCGTTCATTGGTTAATTGTAATTCCAATACGATTCACTATATAATCGAGTATGATTCGTACTATGAATCATATATACTCGTATAAACGTACTATAACTCATATAATCAATATTAAATGACACGTAAATAGTATATACCGGCTAGGGTATACCTGGATTTGCCGGAATCGTTACATTACAGGTTCGCCAAAGCTCGGCAGGAATTTTACTGCATCAAGGGAAGTATGTTGAGGATATGCTCGCAAAGTTTGAGTTTCAAGACTCCAAGAGTGCTAACACTCCCATGGCGGAAAGGCCTTTACTGTCATCTGATCCGGAAGGGAGTCCCGTAGATCAAACATACTATCGATCAATGATCGGGTCTCTAATATACCTCACCGCCAGCCGACCCGATATCATGTTTGCAGTCTGTCAGTGTGCTGATTTCTAGGCTAATCCTAAACTCTCTCATTTAATTGTTGTTAAACGTATTTTTAGATATCTGAAGGGACAACCGAAGTTAGGTCTTTGGTATCCCAAACAATCAGAATTTGATCTATATGCTTTTGCTGATAGCAATTATGGTGGAGATGATATTGACAGGAAATCCACATCTGCCAGATGCCAGTTCTTAGGAGATCGTCTCATTTCATGGAAGTGTAAGAAACAACAAACGGTGTCTACTTTGACTGCCGTGGCGGAGTATGTTGCTGCATCAGCCTGCTGCTCTCAGGTTATCTGGATGCAAAATCAACTGCTGGATAACGGTTTGGAATTTCTTGATACTCCCATCTGTTGTGATAATGATGCTGCTATTGCAATTGTTAAGAATCCAGTTCAACATTCTAAAGCCAAGCACATCGATATTAAAATTCATTTTATTCGTGACTGTTATGACCGAAAATTGATTCACCTTGAACAAGTTCACACTGATAATAATGTGGCGTACTTATTTACAAAACCGATCGGAACAGCCAAATTTAATGTGCTTGTGAGTTTTCTTAAAATGCTTCGTTTCGAGGATTGAGTCTTTTTGAGTGTAAACTCGTACATATCTTCTTAATTTGTACAATTTTAGGGGGGAGAAAAATCAAAAAGCCAAAAATAGTTTGTGTGCGTGAATAATTAAAAATAAAAAATAAAAAAATATTTTGTGTGTAAGTTTCATTTTCGCTTAAAATTATGTCGGTTGCTTAAGTTTGAAGAACATATACTTGTATATGTTTGGTCCGGTGATCTACTTGTAGAGTCACAGAGGATAGCCATTTGTCTAAAGACTGAAAGCATCTGGGGCGATTGTGATATGTTTTGTGTTTTTGAATTCTTTCACTTAAAATTATGTCGATAACTCTAAGTTGGAAGGACATGTATTTTCATATGTGTTTGGTCCTGTTAACCATTTGTGGACATACGGGGTAGCCATTTACCTGAAACCTAAGATTGACCGGGGTGATCGAGTCTCAAACTATCTTTTGGGAAATGATATTACTATTCAGTTAACAGCTTCTGGGAAGCTTCAAATATTTTCAAACGAAAACTGATCCAACCTTTGGAAAATGATAGATATATTGTTTCTGTGTGCTTAAAGGGTGAAGTTATTAAGCTAAAAAGGATCTAGAAAACTCATTGATCTGTATGGTAGATTTCCATGGTGCGTAAAAGTTGAAGTGATATAAACTAAATTTGCTAAACTTACTGTGAAGAGTCATTTTAAAGAAATGTGCATGTCTCCATATACATCTCTCCAAATGATAGACAGAAAAGCAATTACCCAGAGATACACGAGCCTGTTAGTGTCTTGATCACCTAAAATGTTTTGTTTCTAAGTTATTTAAAAAATAAATAAATAAATTTTCGTTTTTCAAAAGCTTAAAAGGTCAAACTAGACCTACAGAGATGGGGATATAAAAGTAAATCCTGTCATGTCTCGAATGAAAGGCCTGTAAGTCCGGATGGCTTGTAAGTCCAACGTTCAACCTTAAAGCTCAATTTTTTTTAATTTTCAAATAAAAACCTTTTGATCAAGTACTAGGGGGTTGAAGTCAAATTGGGGTGATCTAGGAAAGCCAAATAAGTTTTGAGAAGAGATAGGAGGCGTCACAGATCCATGAGTGATGTCCATCTAAGCCTTATGCCGAACTGAACCTAATTCATATCACTGATGCAATGAAAGTCATGCTAAGTTTGTTTTACCTGCTATCAACCTGTCTCTTTATGTCATAATAACGTTGAACATGAATCCTTGTGACAGCATCTTAAACAATATAATTTCATGTTCGGATCTTTTCGTAAAAGACGGCGATTTTACAAAACTGAAATATGATCCCAATATACAAAAATCTCAAAAACATTATTCTTGTATTTTTAAATTTTTTTTCTATTCGTGTTTTCTTTATGTTTTTTGTTTTATCTCGAAATCACTCTCCTCGAAACATGTGATTTAACTGGGTCGTTTTCAATGTGTTTATATTTCTTTGGGCTTTAGACTGGATTGTCAGGTTTGAGATTAAAAGTATTTGGGCTGAAACAAAGGGTTGGGCTTGTTTGTGGGTTCTCGGCCCATCTCTTTTGGGTATAAATGATATTTATCCCAGATTTTGTTCTCATTCATTCAAAAACACTTTCATATCTCAAACCATTCAGCCGAAAATCTCACAAACATAAGCTAGTCACACTCCATTGTATTTGGTGTTCTTTGATCGTGTTACAGTAATGGCTGATCAGGCTCCGTTAAAGTTTTTGGACACACATAACATAGTTGGACATTTATTTTATCCACCACTGGCCCACAAGGAATTCAAGTCTATGATTGTCGGCCTCAACACTTGCAGGATTTTTCACGCATTACGAGAAATCCATGTCATTTGCAGAAAGATGATCACTGATTTTTGGAATAATGCCTCAATTAATCCAAGATGAGCAGATGGAGTTGTGTCGATAGACTCCAAAGTGCAAAATAAGCCGGTCGTCATCACAGAGACTATTATAAGGGATGTGCTTTTGTTTGGTGATCAACCTGATCACCCGACAGAATACTCTGCTACTGCCGTCTCTAAGATTATTACCAAATGGGTTATGAGGGTGCTTATCCTCCAGCAATCAAGAAACTATTTCACCCATACTGGAGGTTTTTGATATACACGTCATGCGTGTCAGGAAGAAAGGGGGGATCTGACGAGATCAGTCATACTCAGATGTCTGCTATTGTTGCTCTGATCATGGATTGGAATTACAACTATTCCAAGTTCGTTTTTAATGAAATGATGAGCAATCTGAAAGGGAAGAAGAAAGAGATGTTTCTCATGTATCCCAGATTTCTGCAAATGATTTTTGACTCTCACTACACCGACCTTGTCAAATCTGTTGACACATTAGATATAAAGTCAATGGGATCCAACACCTTTGGGTTAATGAAGCAGTCCAGGAAAGGCTCCAAGATTGTCTATCAGGGCCTCAATGCTCTGGAAAAGTTTGGTAAATTTGCTGAGACTGAAGCTGTACCAGTTACAGCTCAAATTGTCGATGAACATGTGACACCTGTTTAAGGCAGTCTGCTGCATTCGAGATCAGTTCAGATGAAGAAGAAGAGATAGAACACCGTGAAAAGGATACTGCTCTGACTGATGAGCAATTAAGAGATTTTGAAGCCTTCAAAGAATTATTACAGTCAACCACTCTGAAGCCTCCTCAAGCAGTTGTTGTAAATGAAGAAGTTGATATCCCTGAGGAACCAGCCGCTGATCTTATTCCACGAAAGCGCAGAAAGAAAGATCTGAGATCGGGCGTGCTGGTTCATGAAACTGAAACAACAACCACAACACCAGCAACAGTCACTACCACTAGCCTACAGCAACAATCACAACCTGAGTCACAAGCTCCAGAGACTCAAGTTGAACCATGTTTATCCACTGCAGAGCCACCGACTCAAGATTAGATGCTTGATGACATTGCTCGTGAATTTGATTTTGAGTCAGATATTCCATCCACTGATGAGGCTACTATACCATTTACTGATGTTGCTTCTGGATCTTCTGGCCCATCCAATCTGGGTCAGTCAAGCTCGAGTGTTTCCGAAAAGGTTGCTCAGATTCTGGCCATGCAAGAAAGATATTTGCAAGATAAAGGCAAGGGAGTGGTGATTAATGATGCTCCCGTTGATGTGCAAGCTCTTCAACGTAGAGTCTTTGAACTTGAATAAGATTCTGTCGTGAAAGAGTGCGTATTCAAGAGCTGGAAGCCAGTAACTCTGATAAAGACTCCAAGATCAAAGAGCTTCAGTTCAACATGGGAGAGTTAACTGTTGTTTATCTAGACCTCCAACAAAAACTCGTTCAGAAGTTTGGAGATGAATTCAAGAGCAGTAGTGATGTTACTTCAAAGATGCCAAGCGTTGATCAAGGTGGTAGCTCTACTGTTCGTTCATTTGAAAACATAGATGAATCAGAGACGCTGAAGCAGTACATGTCTGCACCTCCAGTCACCAAAGAAAAGTCAGACAGAGTTCAGAGGAAGCTACTGGTAATGAAAAACTCCAATCAAAATGTTGAATCATCCGATCACCCAGACAGGTTCGTTGTTACCTTTCAAAAAGGTTTTTCGGATAAATATGGAGATCGTTCTGGAGTTGTGTCATGGGGTTTTAATGCTGAAAAGAACATATGGTGGGTTAAACGGAAGTTCGGTACCACTGAGTACTATAATAAGATGAAAGATTTTGGTTCTTGGACTAAGGTGGATCTCAGTAATTTGATAAACTCCCCATTCCACAATCCAACAAATGATAAAAGTGGTAGGGATTTCTGGAACTTTCTGAGAAATCAAGTTGATCAAGCCTTTCCAAAGATGCCAACTGCAGAATCGTTCTTGAAGAAAGCAAAAGGGGTCGTGGATCCAAAGATAGGAAAGACAATGGTCAATGTCATGTGGCCTGCTACAAAGAAAGTCACTCGTATACCTGTGCCTAAAGCTATTCCAGATGGTACTCTGGATAATATGAGATTCTTGATGTATGACAGTGAAACTGCTACCATGGTTGTACGTCTGCAGAAGGGCAAAGAGCAGTATAGATTTGTTGACCCACGAGATCTGTTGAAGCTTGGAGAGAAAGACATCAAGACACTCAGTACATTTCAGATAATTGTCGACCTGATTTTTGAATCGGCCGCAAAAGAATATACAAGCATGGTGGCCTCTATTATCAGGTGCAAATTTTGGGCAGGTGCTTTGAAAGACGCTGACATTGATTATATGGAGCATGATTGAGAACTAAGCTACAAACCAATGGGGAGATTGTTGGGCCAATTTATGTGGTTTGTACTTAGTCTGTTAGTTTAACTTGGGTTGCTTATGTAAACTGAGATCCATTTGGATATCGGTGGGCTTTTGGTTAGTATTGGGCTTGAGTGGTTAGTTCCCTATATATATAGAATGCATTGTATAGGGTTAGTGGTTGTTCATTCACTGGTGTCTTGGCCGTCTAGGGGTTGTTGTAGACGAGTTTTGTATTAATAGTGCTTAAGCCCGACGTATAATAATACGTGTGTTTTGAAGCCATTCGTGTGTTCTACGTGTTTGAGTTTACTTGTGTTCTTGAATCATCTAGTGTTGGAATTCCGCACCAACACCTGGATTGTTGATATCATAATTGTAGTGATCCAGATTCGGGACTTACATTCATGAAAAAAGTGCAGGAGAAGGCAGAATCATCAAACTCACAGGTACAATCTGAACCCTCTGATTATGATCCTCTTATTAAAATTGATGAACTCAACAAGGAGATTGGAATGTGGAAATCTGAGTATGGAAGGAAAGAGGCCTCTCTGAATGTCTATAAGACAAGTGAGGCCACATATGAAAATCAGATTAAAAGCTTGGAAGAAGATTGTATGCAAGCATACATGACTCAGCCAAGAATGACTGTTGAGATTGAAGGTCTGAAGAAGATGTTCACAGAAGACAAGCTCAAAAATTCTGAGCTGCTGATTCAAATGGAATTTCTAAAAAAACTTGGTATCTACTGGAAACATAGTTGGGTATGTGGATAAGATGGCACCTAAAGAAAAATACAAAAAGGAACCACTACCTTTTTGTGACAAATATCCACTGAAAGTACACAAAGAGAACAGAGATGAATATCTTAAGTAGTTCAAGAGTGTGTTTGACGACAAACAAGAGTTTGTGAAGAAATATGAGGATGTGACTGTGAGCAGTGAAGGAGAGTTTGTTATGAAAGAGCCTGTGAAGTCTGAAGAAGACTGATTTAAGCAAGCAGAAATGGAGTGAATACTCCAGTGAGGAGAGTAACTGTAGTTGCAGAAGTGACAGATCTTCTGATGGCAAGAAAGGAAACAAGAAAACTTCAAAGAAGAAGAAGAATGATGATCAGATACCAAAGTTGCCAAAGATAACCCCTAAACTCAAGAAACATTATACCAAACTTGACCTTCTTCCCTTGACATCAGACAAGCCTATCAAGGGAAGAAGGTCAAGTGATAAGGGTAAATCAAAATTGACACCCGGAGTGCTGAATGGTGATGAGAATTTCTTGCTGAAACAGGGTTATGAACCCAGAGGCTTTCAGTGGAAGACTAAGCAAGAGATCAACAACTGGAAAGACAATGTGATTGGCAAGATAGAAGAGAGTATCATGTCACCAGCTGAAGATGAATATGATTCTGATGAATCATGTGAAACAGTCTATGAAGATCCAGCTCCAACTCTTGTTGAAGTTCAAAATGACACTGACCTACAAACCGATCCAGTTTGTAACTCAAAATGTAACTGATCTTTGTATGTGTGTATATGCAGGAACAGTCCATGGATGGAAATGATATATGGTACATGGACAGTGGATGTTCCAGGAATATAACCTGTGATAGGGAAGCACTTATTAACTATGAAAGAAAGTTTGAAGGACCTGTTGCCTTTGGGAGTGATGAGAATGAAGGAAAGATTGTGGGAAAAGGCACTCTCACCAATGGCAAAGTATCTTTTGAGAATGTGCTGCATGTTGAAGGACTACAATATAATTTACTCAACATATCTCAAGTGTGTGACAAAGGATATAAGGTTGCCTTCAATGATGAACACTGCCTAATCCTCAAGCCTGAATTTGTCATTCCACCAGAAATGATCATGATGATGGCTCCAAGGAATGGGAACCTCTATGAGCTGAAAATGAAGAATGCAATCTCAAGAGGTGGTTCATGCTTTGTCTCTAAGGCTACTGAAAATGAAACAAGTCTATGGCATAGGAAGTTGTGCCATGTCAATCTCAAAAACATGAACAAACTAGTGAAAGGTGAGCATGTTGTGGGACTTCCTACAAGAGAATTCAAACTGGAAGAAAAATGTTCCTCTTGTCTGAAAGGAAAGCAACACAAGTCCTCACATAAGAGTAAAATGATAAACTCAATTGATGAGGTGCTGGAATCGCTTCACATGGATCTGTTTGGTTCTGTAAGTGTTCCAATTATTGGAAAGAAGAGATTCTGTTTGGTTATAACTGATGATTTTTCAAGGTTTACATGGGTCTTCTTCATGGGAATCAAGGATGAAAATCCAGAGCTAATCAAGACTCATGTATTGAAAATATAGAATCAACTTGAAAAGAGAGTGAAGGTTATCAGAAGTGATAATAGAATAGAGTTTAAAAATGGATTGATGGAATAATTCTGCACTGCTAAAGGAATATTTCAACAGTATAGTGCTCCAAGAACTCCTGAGCAGAATGGTGTTGCAGAGAGAAGAAATAGAAAATTGATTGAAGCTGCAAGAACCATGATAGCTGATGCAAACCTACCAATGACTTTCTGGGCAGAAGCTATCAACACTGCATGTTATGTACAAAATAGGGTTCTTTTAAACAAAACTCACAACAAGACTCCATATGAGATTATCTTTAAAAGAAAACCTTGTGTGAAGTTCTTGAAGCCGTTTGGTTGCAAATGTTCACTGCTGAACACAAAAGACTATCTAAACAAGTTTCAATCCAAGTCTCTGGAATGTTTCTTTGTGGGATACTCAACTCAATCAAAGGCTTATAGAGTATTTGTTAAACAGCATATGGTGGTTATTGAGTCCTCAGACATAATCTTCAATGAAAATCATTTCAACAATGTAGAAGGACCAACATGGCTGTTTGATCTTGAAAAGATTATTAAATCCTTCAAAATCTATAATGAAGACATGGATGATGGCATGTTCAGAACAAATATTGAAGAAAAGGGAAAGCAAAAGCAAATTGATCTGGACAAGCTGTGGTCATCAGTGGCACCTGAAGAAAAGGGATTAACTTTTGAACGAAACATCCAAGGACCAAATGAAATGGAGATTAATGGTCTAGAAGCTGCAGATGAAGTATCAAATGATGGACCAAGTGAAATAGAGAGTGAACCAATGCAAAGTCAGCAACAAGGTCAACCTGAAGAGACAGACATATTTGAAAATAGGTTCGAGTCATTATTTGATTCCCTTCAATAGGAACCAATGAAGCTTCATCATCTGCAAACACTCTAAACCAAGTGACTACTGAATCTGAAGAAATTCCTGAGAATGCAACTGCTGATATGAATATGACAAATCTTGAATCAGTAGTACAAGCACATCAGATTGTTCAGACGACCTCTACTGAAAGAAACCATCCTGCAGAAAACATCATTGGTGACTTGCATGAAAGAGTGACAAGAAGTTCATCTGAAAGGGCAAACATATGTCTTTATGCCTGTTTTCTATCCCAAGTTGAACCAAAGAACATCAATCAAGCCTTAAAAGACAACAGCTGGGTGGAAGCCATGCAGGAAGAGTTGGCCCAATTTAGAGACTTACATGTTTAGGATCTAGTTGATAAACCCAGAGGAAAATATGCAATTGGCACCAAGTGGGTTTTCAGAAACTAAGGATGAAAGAGGTTTAGTCATAAAGAACAAAGCCAGACTGGTGGCTCTAGGGTGCTTACAAGAAGAAGGAGTAGACTTTGAAGAAGTCTTTGCACCTGTTGCAAGACTAGAGGCCATCATAATCTTCTTAGCATATGCAGCATCCATGAACGTAAAAGTCTATCAATTGGATGTCAAGTTTGCATTTCTTAATGGGAAAATTGATGAGGAAGTGTATGTGACACAACCTCCTGGATTTGAAGATCCAATCCATCTAAACAAGGTATACAAGCTAAGTAAAGCATTTCATGGACTACATCAGGCTCCTAGAGCTTGGTATGATGAGCTGTCAAATCACCTGTTGAATAATGGCTTCTTCCTTGGAGCCATTTACAAGACTTTATTTTATAAGAAATGGAAGAAAGATCTGCTGCTGGTACAGGTGTATGTTGATGACATCATATTTGGTTCAACAAATGAACAAATGTGTAAAGATTTTGAACAATTAATGAAGTCAAAGTACAAGATGAGTTCTATGGGATAAATGAACTTCTTCCTTGGACTACAAGTACAGCAGAAAGTAGATAGTATTTTCATCAATCAGTCAAAGTATGTTTAAGAAATGCTCAACAAATTCAAGTGCCAGGATTACAAGACAGTGTCCACACCAATGGACACACATGAGAAGATGGTACCTGATGAAAAGGGGTAGCCAGTGGACTAGCATGAGTATAGGGCCAAGATAGGATCATTGATGTATCTAACAGCATCTAGGCTAGATATTATGTTTGTTGTGTGTGTCTGTGAAAGATTTCAAGCTAACTCCAAGGTCTCCTATATGTTGGTAGTGAAGAGGATTTTTAAATATCTTAAAGGAAAACCAGATTTAGGAATTTGGTACCCAAAGAACCCCTCTTTTGACTTGATGGCCTATATAGACAGTGATTATGATGGTTGCAACATGAGTAGGAAGTCAACTTCAGGAGGATGTCAGTTTCTTGGAAGCAGGTTGGTGTCTTAACAATGCAAGAAGCAGACTACAGTGTCAATCTCAACTTCAGAAGTTGAGTACATTGCTGCATCTGCTTGCTGTGCACAGGTTCTGTGGATCCAAAATCAATTGCTGGACTATGGTCTGAATTTCTTACTAACTCCTATTTTGATTGATAATACTGCTGCCATGTTTATAGTCAAAAATCCTGTTCAACACTCTAAGACTAAGCACATTAAAATTAGGCATCACTTTATTAGGGATTGTAGTGAAAAAAGCTTAATAGAAATGAAAAGGGTAGATACATCTGATAATTTGGCTGACCTGTTCACCAAACCTTTAGATAAAACCAGGTTTCATTTTCTGTTAAAATGCATAGGGATGATAGATGCTGATGAAATCTGATTAATGATGTGTGCTTAGGTGAGATGCTTACTGACTATCTATACTGCTCACTGTAATTGTATGCATGATCTGTGGATGTATGCTTGACTGATTATTTTGCTTGAATGAATCATGTTTGGTAATTGTTTATATGAAATGTGATGTTCATGTCTCCTACTTTTAAATCTGTGCATACTTGATATATTTTGTGTGATTTAAGTATTTCGAGCATGAACTGTGCTGGATACTGTGTTTGTGACTCCTCGAGCACAAACAGTCTTACTTGAGAATTTTAAGTATTTCGAGCACAAGTGGCATGTCTCTGCTATTCGAGCACAGACATATGTACTGAAAACTTTCTAAGTATTTTGAACACATGTCTATTGCTCAAGCACATGTCTAAGTTTTTAACCTTTATGAAGTCTTCGAGCACATGTCTTCGAGCACATGCCTTCGAGTACATGCATTAAAATGATAATTCCAAGTACACTCGAGGGCATACTTAAGTGCTCAAGTGATAGAGTTCTCAAGACTGTTTGAGTTTGCTAGTGTGTGAATCTTCTGTGTTGTTTGTAAGTCATATGTGCTTAAATGACAAAATGTTTTTCAAAATTAAGTGAAGTATAAATTCTCAAAGAAAGTAAGTTTTGAAAGCATAAATGGTTTTTGACTAAGCAAACAGATTTTGGTAAACTCATAAGAGAAATGATAATATTATTTAGTTACAAGCTTTGAAGAAGCTTAAAATGCTTTTCTATATGGAAATAGTATCCAACCTTATGGGAAATGAGAGTACACATTAATTGACAATTTGTATGGTATCTTTTCATGAGTATAAATGCCTATGTGATACAAACATAATGATCATGCTAAGCCAGACGTGGGGATACATTTGAAGATTAAGGTATATTCTCTAACACATCTCTCCGAATGATGGGCAAAAAGGTAATTATCCAGTTATGCATGAACCTGTTAGTGTTTTGGTTACCCAAAAGAATTTATTTTCTTATTTGAGCAGAAATAAAAAGATAAATATACATACTAGCTTATATATACAAAAAAAATTCTGTCTAAGTATTACAAATAAAATATCTTAAATAAACTCAGACTTAAAGGGGCTTCAAGGGAACTACAGGGGTGGGGCATTCAAATAAGTCCTAAACACGTTGAATGTAAGGCATGTAAGTCCGGATGGAAAGTAAGTCCAACGTTCAACCTTAAATTATGATATTTCATATAAATAAATCTTCTCAACTATTAAAACCATTTTGACAAAGGCATCAGGGGGTTGAAGTATTGGGGTGACTTGGAGAAAGCTAAATAAGCCTTAAGAGATTAGGGATAACCTGAAGTCCAAAGTGTTGACCATTCCAATCTTATGAATTAATTGAACCTTAAGTATATCACAGAAAGCTATAATAATCATGATAAGTGCTAATACCTAATGTCAACCTGACTTAGATCATAATAAGGTTGACCATGAAGTGTTGTGAAAGCTATTAAACAATATGATCTCATGTTAAGATCTTTCTGTAAAACTATTTTTAAGTGACCTATCAACTGAATTTTGATGTCTTATTCACCTTAATCTTAAGCTTGAGTCTACTAAAACATATCTCATGATAAATCTTAATGATTGAAGCAAAGTTCTTTTGTGTGCACTTGTCCAAATTGTTGAACAAGTGTCTGTGTGTTTCATATCAAGTTCTGAAATGAATGAAGTGTTATCGAGCATAATACTATGCTCAACACTATTTCTGTTGCTCATCGAGCACACTGTTGTGATGTGTAGTTGTATTTAAGTTTTTCGAGCATGAATGAACTTCGAGCATGGAGATATGTAGATATCTAAGTTATTCGAGCACAAGTTCATCTGCTGCTATAAGAAGTTGCATTACGAGCATATGTTTTGTCATGATAGATTTCTAAGTGTTGTCGACCATGCATATACTCTACGAGCATAGGTGTTCACAGGATTATCTGTTTATATTCGAGTAAGAGTGACTTGATGCTTTGAATATATCTCGAGTATGAATGCTTAACTGATTATTTCTTATGTACTTCGAGCACAAACGTTAAGGGTCATGATTGAATGTTTGTCCTGTCGAGCAGGCTACATATTCGAGTAGGGCTAAGCAATGAGTGTGTTTCGAGTATACATGATTAACTGAGTTTTGCTAAGTACCTTCGAGTACACTACATCTCACAGCCACACTAGTATGATCATTGAATATGAACACTGTCGAGTATGACCCAATACTCGAGCATGTGTGATGAGTAACTTAACATTTGGCTAAGGTATCGAGCACAAGTATATTTAAGCAAACTATCTCGAGTATACTGGTTCTTGAGCATCTCATAAACATAAGTACATCGAGCATGAATTGTGATAGGTCTTCGAGTACAATGGGAGACAGCTGTTCTTTTGGCTGTATGCTCGAGCAAGGGAGGTACATTTAATTTGAATTAAATGAAAATTGTTTGCACTAGACGATAAATTGGGACTGTACTGACCAAACGTTAGGTATAAAAGGAGGACTTATAGAAACTTTTTCACCTATTTCATTTCCCTCTCTCGACCTAATTACAAAACCTCTTGCTCGTGCATCCCCTACTTACTCAGACTTTCTATTTGTGCTCAACATTACTTCGAACATAGCCATTAGCTCTATTTCGACCTTGGTAAGATATCGATTATCGTTATCGTAACCCCAAGTTTCGAAATTAGGGTTTCTGTTGACTGTTTACTGACTAATTAATTGTTTTGTGCAGGTTCGAAAACTACTATGGAACAGGTTACTGAAGACACTATTCTTCTTTAACTAACTAACAGCTATCGATTGTGCTTTTATGGGTACTGATTATTCTTTTATTTGCAGATCTGCTGGCGATGAAGTTCGAATCTCGGCACAATATGTGCGCTCTATTGGAAATAACTGATGATAACAGGTAATTGGAGTTAATAATAAATTTTCTCAATAACTCCAACTTAAGAGTAGCATTGACAGAGAGCCCAACCATTTACAGGAATCACATCACAGATTTTTGGGCTCTGCTACCTATGTTAATGATATAATGGGAAAAGAATAGAAGCATCCATCCTCAATCAAGATATTGAAATCACTGAAGCATCGATCAAAGAAGCACTACACTTAAACGACAATCATGAAGAGCTATCTCTGTATTCGGTCCCAAGACTGATGAGAATATTTCAAGAGACTATGGGATATCAAGGGGGTGTCAAAGAAGGACATTTTCAGAAGGGAAGCTTTCCCTTAATCTATTAATTCTTAATACACCATGTTATCCGGTACTTTTCTCCAGGGAGAGGGACTTGGACTTTGCTAAGCAGGGAGCTTGCTACTATGACTGTAGCCATTTTATATCAACAACCATTCAACATTTCAAGACTTATCTTCGATGGTTTACTTTCAAATGCTGAGAAGGAGGTGAATCAAGGATTTCTCATGTACCCAAGATTTCTCTAGATTCTCATCAACAAATCTCTGCAAAATCTGCAACTGATAAGAGAAGTTCTCAGAATATAAGACCCTAACATCTGTCGGAGGATGAAGGATGCAAGGAGTAAGTTTACTGATAATGCAGACTGAGATATTCTGCCTTGGTTGCTTGTTCTAGGTGAGGGATTAATTGATATACCACTCACACCTGGACATGATGAAGATGATGAAGATGACACTGACAACAATGATGGCAATAATGATGATACTGATCAGGGTAATGACGATGATGGTGCTGCTAATGAGCCTATTATTGAACCAATCGCCCATGAGGCTGAAAATGTTGAGGATGCGGGTCATAATGCTGAAATCAATGAACTGGTTATTGATCCATTTGGGAATGAGTTGACTGCATTTGCAGGTACTGGACCAGAGGCTCATTTGGATATTCCAGAAGGTGATAGTGGACCAGCAAATGAGGTTAATGAACCAATTTTCGGTACAGGTGAAGAAGCAACTGATCAAATGGACGATGATGTTTATATTGCACAAGTGGTCTCAAATGTGACTGAAACTATTCAGAAGATCACGCCACCAGATTCACCAGACCCTACAGAAAACCAAGATGATACAGAATCTCTTGAATCTGATCCTGCTCATGATAATATCCATCATCTCTTGACACAACTAATCCACTCAATTCAGAGCCTGAAAAAATTCAAGAAACACACATTCCTTCACCACCTACATCTCCTATACAAGAACCAATCATTTCGTCACCACTTTTGTCATCACCAGCCAAAACTACTCAAGAAGCACATATTTCTACACCACCAAACTCACCTCTAATAGAGACTATACCTACTGAAACCATTCATACTTCCCAAACCATCCCTAATGAACCTGCATCCTACGAACTACCCTCACCAGAAACCTCCTCACCCGAACCATTCTCATAACCAGATTTTAGACCCACTCAAGAAACACCACAATCAAGCCCGAACATTTATGATTTCATATCTGAAAATGCAGAATTGGAGTTTGAAAATATTATGTTGACAGAGAAAAATGCAGTTCTGGAAATAAGTAACAAAGCACTTGAGACTACCCTACAACAGGCTCTATTTAAAATTCAAACCTTGGTGCACTCTAAGGTTGAGAAGACCTCAGATGCACCAAAACAGGGGGAGAATACTGAAGAAGCAAGTGGCTTGAAACTAATTGAAAACATATATGACAGTTCAAGTGATGAAACTGCAGAAGCTGGAACCTCAGATGCTCTAAAAATGATAAATGAAGAGTATAAGGGAGATGTTAGAGATGAGGGGGAGTCGGAAGAGAAAGAGGATGAGGCTGAAGAAGAGACCCCTGATCAAATTGCTAAAAGAAAATTAAAAGGCAAAGGGGTGGCTCTAACTGATGCAGACCTTCATCCAAAAGCTACTCATAAAGTAATCTCTGGTGATTAAATTTTGGAGAAGGATGATGAAATGGATAAAGACATAGCTGAAGAAGAATCTGTGAAAACATTCATGAAACTCATAAATGAAGAAATGGCCACAATGACTAAAGATCATGAAGATGAAGAGAAAGTTCCTCAAGAAGTGTTGGAGGCACTAATTGAGATGAAGAGGAAAGAAGAAGAAGAAGAGAGGTTGAAGAAAGTAGTTGATGAGGCCATAGGGGATGCATTGGAGGCACTAAAAGAAAAAAAAATTGAACAACAAACTCCAATTGCACAGACAGATGATAAGCCCGAGCCTACACAATCTGAACCTAAGCTTGAAGAACCTGAACCTGAACTGCCAAAAAATCAAGAGCTCAGTATGGTTCCAATAAATCAAGAAGCAAGTGAAAAAGAAACAATAGAACTATCTTATGGATCAGTGGTAAAGTTAGTAGTGATGAAAACTCTTACAGACATCCTGAATCAACCTGAAAGACATGCTCCGGATATTGTGTCACCTGCAAGAAAGGCTCAGAAGGAATTTGAACAAAGAATCAGTAGTCAACAAACTGAGAACATACCAGAACCAAGAGTTGAAGAGGTGGTTGAGACTACAGAGCCTATCATTCATGAAATTATTGATGATGATACTCAGATCAAAGAGCCCAAGATAGAAGAAATCCTCAATGAAGAACTAGTCACACAAACTGATGAACCAATAATAACTGAGTCTGAACCTAAAGTAAGGGAAATATTGAAAAGAAAACAAACATCTGAAGTTGTGACCCCTAAGCCTAAAAGACAAAAATTTATGAAGGTTTACAAAAGAAGGGAAGCACAACCCAAAGTTGATGAAGGGTCTCAAATAATTCAAACTGCAGAACCTATGATTGGAGCTCTTCACAACTTGGATGAGGATATGGAACGTGATGAAGAAGAAGAAAGAACAAAGAAGAATAAGGAGAAAGAAAAAGAGGATAGTTTCTATATCCTGAGCCTCAAATATGACGAGAAATATCTTCAGAGAATGCCCAAAGAGAAAATTACTCAAGAGGCTGAAGGATGGAGGAGCAGAGAAAGTCAAAGAGAATTTTTGTTAAAAGTTGGACACAGGCCTGCATTCCTAAATCTGCAATCATTTGGAACATTTGACCGAATGTACAAGAATGCCCTTGTTGATGATGCGGCAAATTTTGTAGAGAAGATGAGCAAGAAAAGGGATAAAGAAGAGAAAGTATATAAAGAGGCTGAGTGAAGCAAAAAGGGAATTGAGAAAAAAGCCAGAGATCAAACAGAGTATGAAATATTGAGGAGTAAACACAAAGACGTAAAATTTCTTCAACTACATGGCTACAACTACAATTCATTGAAAAATCTATCTCTTGATGAACTGAAAAAGAAAGTACATATGATCAAAGACTCCCACAACGATCAAAAATGCATGCCGATTGTGAAAGGAAAAGAAGATTGAAATTGCAGTTGCAAAAAGAAAAGGAAGAGACTGAAAAGAAAGAAGAAGAAGTTAGAGAGTGATTTAAAGATCCACAAAGAGTCCAAACCCTAAAAGATATTGTGATGAAGAAAGGTGTGACCGAAGATAAATTTGATAATATGCCTCATGACCAACTCCTTCAAATCTATCATAGAGAGCAAAGATTATTTATGGAAACAAAAAGAAAACTGCAGGAAGCCAGGCTGAAAAAGAAAGAAGAAGAAAGGGCGTACATGATAAGCATACTCTGCAAAAGAGGTGCAAATGTAGGAAGGTTGATGATGCAAAACTATGAAACCATCAAACAACGGTTTGGAGAGTCAGAGATTGAGGAAGCAAAGAAAAATCCTCCAATCAGAACAAGTAGGATTGTGGTAAGGTCAGAGATTGTGAAGCCTGAACCTTCAAAGAACTTGAATTTGCCCACACATCTCTATTTCGATAAAAGATCAAAGACCTTAAGAGGGATAACCGAAGACAATGAAGAAAGCTTGATAATTTTCAAAGATGATTTGAGAAGTTTTTCAAAGGAACAACTGAAGAAAATGGCTCAATTAGACCTTTATGAAAATCAAGAAAGAAGCCAACTTGTAGGACAACAGCGAAATAACCTCTCAAAGTTCATAAAAGAACAATCGGAGAAAGGGTTCCCATTTCTCAAACAGAAAAAGAGAGAAGTACAAAGTGTAGCTGAGAAAGAGAGGAGATGAAAAAGAATCAATGAAGTTCACACTTTAGAACTCTCTCTATGGGACTCAAAGAAAAGCAAGACTCATCAGGCAAGCAGCTCAAGTGGCAAAAAGAAAACTTTCAAAGAGTGCTTGGCCTTGAGGAGGGATATGATGGAGCCTAACTCACAAGTGCAACAGAATGGCAGGATAGTCCATCTCACCTACAACAGAAATAAACACTCGGTATCACTCAGAAATGCTTCAGGAGGGACAATTGTCGAGGTTGAGTATGATGAAGATCTTCACTTCATACACATCCAAGACTTACAAGATATTATCAATGCAGAGTTCCAAATTGATTCTCAAGATGGAGTGGAGTTAGACATATTCAAACAAAAGGCTGCCTTTGTTAAACTCAACAAAAGGCTGCCTTTGTTAAATCAATTTTATTTCTGCTTATCTTTACTTTGTTTGTTTATCTTTATGTAATTTACTTTGTAGTTTGAACAATGTATGAATTTAATATGTAATGCCTAAACGGCAGAATTCCTTTATGTAATGTGATGACATTTGTGCCTAAATCATCTATCTTAGAATTTTGATACATGTGTAACTGTTTGCAGGTATGTTTTAGTGCATATGAGCTTGTTCCAATCTAGGGGGAGATTGTTGAGTCGGATTTATACAAAGGAAGATTGGAATCTTCTCAACCTCCTCAAGAAAACGACTAAGTATGGAATACGAGCAAGCCTAGGTCATCGAGCATGATTTACTACCTCGAGCATGGTCTTTCAGCATATTCTTCCAAGTGTTAAAGGATTCGAGCAAGCTACACTTCTCCGAGCAAGAGTGTTCTTCTATCAAGTATGGATTTCCAATCGAGCAAGCAGCTTGATCGTTCAAGCTTTAGCCAAGTGATCCGAGTACATTGGTGACGAGCATGGATGGAATAAGAAGATGTCAATGTTGCGATGTATAGACTACGAGCATAGTTCAGTTCCGAGCAAGCTTCACATCCGAGCATGCTGAAGATTGCTAATAAGTTCAAGACAGAATTGAAGACATCAAGAAGAATAGGCTTGCTCGAAGGACAAATTCGAGAAAAGCAAGGATTAGTCAAGAAGAATGAAGCATGTTAGAAAAGAATAATTTCTATCTGAAATTATTCTAAGCAAAGTATGCTCGAAGCAACTCATCGAGCATACACTGCATAACAATTCTGCTTGAGCAAGATATACATTATGCTCGAAGTCTACTACACTTGTATTTTGTTTTTGTCAATCATTATTTAATAATTAGGAGTTCTAGAAAGAATGTCAGGGCTATAAATAGGGTACTAGGTTTCCATTTAGAGACACACGACAGAGCGGATAGGAACGGAATACGAGGACAAAAACATTAAAACGAATATACTCTTTTTTGTCTCCTCGTACAGCCGTCACTGCCCGCACGAAACCCTAGACATTCCTTTCACTGTTTCATTGAATGATATATTAAATGCAGTTAATCTTTGTCTTTGAGTTCTTACTGAATATCTTGTATTGTTTGGTGTTCGTTGTCGCATACCTTAGCTCCCATATGTTGGATATTCAGATTCCGCCGGAATATCTAATAGGCCTTTGGGTTATTAGATCTTTGTGTTCTTGTCAACCTTTTCAAGGTTTGCACCAGCTACGGTCCTGACAAACATGATGACCTACATGAATATACTAGAGACGCCCAAGTACCAAGTTAACATATTTAACCAACTTAGTGTTGGTTCGACTATAAGCATGCCATGTTTTTTGTTTGGTTCCTAAGAAAAGACGTTTCATGAGACAACCCGTGCTGGGGGCACAACCCTGACCGAGCCAATGAGGAAAGTAAAGACATGGGAGATCACAGAAATAGAAAGACGTGGGCGAACCTCGGGGAAAAAGAACGTTTTCCATGGATACAAGATGAGTATTTCTCACTTGCACAGTCGTGATTTGCGGTATCCGAAGATCCAGAAGCTTGTAAATGTTCATTAATATGTTTTCTTTAATAATAAAGTTTGGTATTATTTTTGTAACTTTTCTTAGTCAATTATCAAGAAGCCGACATTTTTTGGACAAAAATCGGGAACTCTTTTTTTCAAATGAAGACTACAGGGAAAATAATTCTATATAAGATGAAATGGCTCAATATAAACATCAAATATCAACTCTTTCATTCGATTTTCCAACGAATGAGAACCAGGATGGGGTAACAGTGCCAATGATGTGGACATCATTGAACAAGCGTGGTAGAGTTTCAAAGTACCCAAGGGCCCTTCCATTACATGAAGTGTTGGAAGCATCTTCGAGATCACCCAAAGTGGGTTGTCATACCCCCATCACGTCCGAAAGTCGTTGGTGACTTAAAAATCCAATACTCCGTCTTCGATTGATCTAAAAACGTCGAGGTTCGATGCTCGAAACTTCAACTTAAACGATATTGATTTTTTGAATATCAAAAAGGATTTGGATATCCTTCGATCGAGCAATAGAAGAAGTTATGGAAAGAGGGAACGGATTGGGTCATCGTCGGCATGTTCGAGTGCGGGTGTCGAAATGAAAGACGAATTCAAAGAAATGAACCGTCGATTTTAAGATATACCCGACCTTGTATCTATGTCTTGAACTAATGCGACAAAATTCTAAAGTAAATAAGGAGGTCAACAATATATTGAAAGAGATGAAATTTGACAAAGATCTAGAGTTTTTAAGAGAACCAATTGACGACCTTGACGTGGGCTCTAGCCCAAATGAAAAAAAGTTAACATTATTAAAAAAAATGCATACTTTAGTTTTATTTTTTTAAAGTATTCTTACATTTATTGGTATTTTACTTTTAATGTACATTTTTAAAAATTTAATGTAATTTCCTATTTTCTAATGAAATATTTTTTTCCATTATTTTTATTAAAAATATAAAAGAAATTAGAAAAATATAATCAAGTAATAATTGCAAAGAGCTTTATACCACCACACTACTTTTTGTATAAAACCTAATTATTAACTAAGACATCACGTGTTGCAAAACGCCCAAGGGTGGGGCTTACCACTACACACCTTGCTAGCTTAACCCTTGTACCGAAGTCTTTAAATCTTTTATGTGCATCTTATAGGTAGGAAAATACATTACATATTCTAATGATTTTAAAAAAAAAATAAGAGTTTTTTAACTAATATATAATTGAGTTTCAAAATTACATAATTATATTATATATTAAAGCAAACCTAAATTGCTATAATAAAGTTTAACTTTTTGGTAATTTTAGTCCCACGCCTTTTAAGTTCTTTCAAATTAGTCTCCTTGATTGAACATGAATCTGATTGATTACGTTATGAATAAATCTAGTCTATTTATATGAATAATTTTAGAACGATGAATTACGTTAAGTGTGTGATGAGAGAATATTTGGGCAGAGTAACATTGTGTTTACGTTAAGAAAATGAACTTCGTTATAATTTACATAGATACAGGGATATATATATGTATACAACGAGACATTTGTGTCTCATTCGTTAGATATGCTTAACGAATGAGCCCCTCATTCGTCTCGATATGTTAAGCCATTCGTTAACATCCCCTAACGAATGAAACTACATACATTAATATCTTATTTGTTAAACATCCTTGACGAATAAGCTCCATATGTTATACTCACTAGTTAACATTCCCTAACGAATGAGTGACAAAAGACAAGGACTCATTCGTTAACATCCCCTAACGAATGAGTCACTTTCATTAAAGACCAAAATACCCTTATACAATTAACTAATTCCAAATACATTAAAACAAAGACCGAGACGCAAAACGATACATTAACAAACTCCCCCTTGTCTCGAGCTCTTTGTAATCTTCAACTCTTGAACCTGCTAGTCTGCTTATCT
Source organism: Bidens hawaiensis (assembly GCF_021521415.1). Lineage (NCBI taxonomy): Eukaryota > Viridiplantae > Streptophyta > Magnoliopsida > Asterales > Asteraceae > Bidens > Bidens hawaiensis. The sequence continues at coordinate 1,056,322 of NW_027491053.1, forward strand.
GAACAACAATGAATCCCAATAGCATAACATACTCGAGCAACTCTTTGGAATTACATAGCCTACTCATTATCTTTTACATTCTCCCATATGATCCAATTCTTGTATAATACTTCATTATCGGACTCCGATAAGTTGACTAGAAACATAGGATCAATCACTCATCTAAACTCGGTCTTCAATCCAGATCCTAATGCTATTATGCTTTGCCGGTTTTGGTTTCGTAGTACCACCGCTTAAATTTCTTGTAAATACTTTGGGGAAAAGTCTTGAAAGGAACTTTCTTTAACATCCGCGACGGTTTTACTTTTAGCACGAGCTTTCTCCAACCGGTGTGTGGATCAATCTTATTGACATATTTTCTTGTCGAAACCTGAGGTTTAAAGAACTTGAATTCATACTTTACCTCGTGTAACAAATGACGATAAAACCAATCCGCCATCTAATTGTCACCACGATTCACAAACGGTTTACGTGCCAATGTATGAACGCCCAACGTGGCATGGAAAGCACATCAGTAATTCGTTGAAACTATTGCATGTCGTGTTCCCACTTCACAATACATACTTTAAGCATTGGTTCATACGTCCACAATATGATGTCACCTTTCACCGTCTTCACTGCTACAAACTTCTTCATCTGATACGCAGATTCTTGAGCTTTTGACTGTAAATAATCTTCTTTTTTAGCATAGCTCAGAGCCTCGATTATCTTGTTCATCATTTTCGTGTTATGCTTGAACATATCGTCAGAAGCTTGTGACTCAGGTTTAGATACTTTACTCTTTCCTTTCTCTTTCTCCTTTTCTTTTCTCAAATGTTCTTCAGCCGCATCAAAGTGTTCTATTGTAAAAAACAGAATCCCTTCATCAGAGTTAAACTGAGTGTGCAAATTCGAGTATTCCTCATCTTTCATGTCCTCCATATCAACGTCATCATAATTAAAACTAGTATTCCCAAACGGAACACTTTTATCAAAACGAACCTCATCGGTATCCTCAACTTCCACGTCCTCTTACTTTTCTAACTCATCCACCGCCTCCTTGTTTAAATTAAGAAACAAAGCGATTTGTTCCTTAGTTAATGAATGGTCAACAAACTCGCCTTCTTCAAATGCATTCACCACACTCCGCACAACCTGTTCTCATCTACGAACAACAACATTTTGACTTTCAACATATTAACGGGTTGTACCTATGTCGAGTCATGGTAAACTACCAACTCCTTTCCCGAAGACTCCCCCTTGGCAGGAATATTACCATATGATGAGGCACCTGGTTGCTGATCAAAACCGCCCTCCTCAGGATCCTTGTCTTGATCACGATCCTATAGTTTCTTCAGCATATCATCTTTGCATGTTAATTGAAGGCTCATTTCGTCTTGTTTTTCTATCCTCTTCCTATGAGCAGCACCTTGTGCTCTCAACTCACGATTCTCCTTCTGTAAATATTACAGACCCCTCATCATTTGTCATTAATCAGCCCTCATTGTCTCTCGAAAATTGTCGATCTGCAGCCATCTGATTCTCCTACATATGTATCAGATTCAGCAATTGAAACATCTGATGTTGTACAAGCAGGTTGTAGAAATTTGAATGAACCAGCTGCATCGGGCCTTGGGGTCTATTGAATGACATGAAAGAATAATCTGGCCTCTGCATTGGTATTGCAGGAATATATGGACTTGTAGTTGCCAGAGCTTGTTGAGGAGAAGCAATAGGAGACAACATAGATCGAGGAATCTCCATAAAGCGCAGATCAATCAAAGAAGTAATAATAAGTGTAACAACCAGTGTACTAGGAGTAGTAGCAGGCAGTGTAGATAATGTAACAACAGGAGTAGAAACCACCATCAGTGGCTCTTGTTGTGGATCATATACAGATAAGCTCGAACCCTTCTTAGTTCGTTTCGGCTTAGGCTCATCAAAAGCAATTGCTTTGCCCTTAGCCTTTTGTTTATGTGCCTCTACACCACCATTACCACCGTTCTGTCCATCATTCCACCATAATTCCCATCACCATCACCACCACCTTCAAGTTCTGGATCATAGTCATCGTGTCTCCAACGATCATTAGGTGGAGCAACATATCAATCATCAGCCAAATGCCCAATTAACCTATTGTGTTTAGGCCTGGTATGTTCAGTATGACCCCTGTGTGTTTGAATTCACCTCATGGTATCTTCAGTCATAAGATCTAATTGGATAAGATCATCTAAAAGCTCTGGGTCTTTGATCAAATTCGGCTCCAAGTGATTTATGATCATCTGCAGAAAAAGAGGATACATTAATAACTTGTTTGTCCTCGTGGTGTAGTTCTCCTTCAGGTGATAAAACACCATCTTTGAGAAGCTGAATGGTTTTTTTAGAACCAAGGCAACAAAGGCTGACTACAGCATGATCCTACACTCGTTGAAACCACCTTTATGTCCTCCAAGACAATGAATCAATACATGTAAAAGGTTCTTGTACTGTTCACACAAGTTTGCCTTGTTGTACATCGACTTTTTCAGATCACCTTTATACTTTAACCTCCCGAACAAACCATTTATCAATTCCTTATCGAACTCATAAACATCAGCAACCGTATCATCAAATCCCAAGATGGTCTGTATAACATCCACATCAACCATAATCTCTTTCACTTGAATCTCAGCAACAATGTCGTTCTGCCTAGCTACATATCTAACAGTTTCCCAAAACGGCCTTTTAATGCTGTAATACACCGAGAGATCGGTCAATATAGCACGGTATATCCTTGATCACCTTAGAAATATGATCACGTCTCCAAGCATGCCACGTCCAAAGAAGTTCTGACCCAAGAATGTTGATACATGGTTTTACGTCTCGGTCTTTATAAAGTATTATTATATTTGTTTTAATGTATAGGGGTACTTTGGTAATATTGTAAGCCCATTCGTTAATGTATGTAGGGCACGTTCGTTATAACATAACGAATGTGACCCATTCACTAATTGTAAAGCACATTCATTAAGCTTGTTAGTGAATAAGTTAAACGAATGAAGGGCAATTCGCTTACTTAATGTAATAGTAACGGATGATTGTCTTTCGTTAAGGGATGTTTAACGACTGACCTCTTCGTCTATATATACCTCTGTAATTATTCCTAAAGTAATGAGAATTGTTATTATTGTGAAATTGATGTGTGTCTAATAACCCGCTTTAATATTAAAACGAAAATCCTAAAACCACACACAACCGGCAAGTGTACCGATCGCAAGTAGTATAGACTTAGGAAGTCCGAGTATCGAACACGTGGACACGTTAGAACGCTAAAGATCACTAACCCTAGACAAGACCTACCTTCAAATAATATTGTATTGATTTTTGATTTCTTTTAACTTAACTGAACTAACTGGATTAACTAACAAAACTTACCAAAAATAGAAAACTTAACGGAAAACTAACTGTGTTAACTTAGGATGGAGAAAATGTCTACCTAGGTCTAAATCAAATTTTAGGTCTAACAATCTAATGGATTGAATGATATATAGACACCGGTCCCTAAAGATGACATGACTAAAGATCGCTCGGGCTTACTGGATTACCTCTCGGTCTCACACACTAAACCCTAACTACTCAAAATCGGCTAAAACGACCAAACCGGGAAACAATTGCTAACGTGTTCTAATGAAGGATCACCTCTCGGTCTCACCAACACTCGACCCTAAAGGCAATGAATACTACACAACCAAGGATAGAGGAACAATTCAACTTAAACTAAAATAGATCAACTAGTTGCTCAAACACCTAAACCTGACAAGAAACGAACTCGCTCTCGCGCAATCCTTATTCTAGCATGCAAAGGCAATGGGACAACCCTAACTTCCTATCACCTCTCGGTCTCAAAGAAGGTGTCTAACCGCTGTACTTAATCCAATAAATCATGCAACAAAACCCTACGGTGTTACCTACCGCAAACAAACCCTAAACACAAAGTCTAGAATCAAACAATGCACCGATCAATCAATACAAAACTAATTAATCAACACACGGGGTTTATGCAATAAATCACCAAAATTTCCAGCCCTTAAACACAACCTATTTCATTTCTAAATCAAACTTTACAATAACAATTCAAGTCTATCAATCAAACAATCCATAAAACCTATCAAAACCTAACAAGAATCATCATTCCTAGGTAGAACTAACAAGATTAGCCGAGCATAATTTTTGGACAGCAGAAAACACTTAATAAAACCATCATTAAACTCATACCAATCATCTTAACAAACATCCAATGATCAACACTAATCATAAACAATTCAATCTCTCAATCAAGTGCAAAACTAGTTAACAATTAAACAAGAGAATTAAAGTTGTTGAACAATGTTTTGAAAGAAAGGATATTGGGTGTTCCGGGCTGCTGTTGGCTGTTGTTGGCTGCTGTTGTTACTGTTGTTGTTGTTGTTTGCTGCTGTTATTGCTGATGTTGCTGTTGTTGTGCTGCTGTTGATTCCGTTCAGCAGCTCTTTTGGCTTATTAGAGTTTTATTTTTTTATATAATATAATATAATATGGTCTTGGGCCTCCATGATGCATACGGGTCGGGCCTTGAGCTTTGTCTTGAACTTGTATGCGTAAAAGGCTCGTAAAAAGCTCGAAAAGTCCCGGTTTCTTCCTTTCTTTTACCCAAAACCTACAAGATTAATAAATGTATGTAAAACCTATCTAAAACGAGTAAAAACACATAAAATATAATATATTACGTAGATAAAAGGTGCGGAAAATACGTGTGTTTTACAACACATCAGAAATCCTCTCGTTACGCTGCCAAAATCACTCCAAAAACACAAACACGCATTCTTGTTCTAGTAATCGTATTACTAACTGCATAACTTGAATCATACACTATAATCACTGAACTAGATCTCCGAATGTGGCTCAATCTCAATTGGTATTAGAGCCAATAGTTCATATATGCGTTTGATTTAAGATTAATCGGTATCAGTTTCTAGTCAATTAATCAATTATTCATCAACTAATTGGTTAACTTGTATTTGAAACTAAAACCGTAACTGTAATTGATCAATTGGACTTTGATTTGTGTGTAATCAAACCTAATATGGCTTAGGATTGATGTTGAGTGATAGTTGTTGAGGATTTACAGTTTTAATTGTATTAGTTGTAAACGTATCGATTGAATTGAAAGTTTGAGATATGGCGGGAATGAGACTGAGTTTGAATGATTGAATTGGTTGGATATTGGATAGGTTTGTGAATACGGACGTGTATGGATTGGTTCGAATTGAAATTCCGAGTGTTTTCGTGTTGGTTTGAGTGGATTTGATTAGGTTTGGATGTTAGTTTGGAGTTATGGACATTGTTTGAAGATATGAATGCTCATTCGTCATCTTGAATACTCATTCGTGTTAGCACATTCGTTAGACAGTTGTAACAACTTCTGCCAACTATCATCCACTGTAACTGCCTATTCATTATACATTCGTATCCTCATTCGCTCATTAATTCATTCGTTATCTCATTCGCTACCAGGAACACATTCATTATTCGAGTCTTTCGTTATCCTTACACATTCGTGTCCACTCATTCGTTAACTCCTATTCGTGTCAGTCACTTATTCGCATAAACAGTATACTTTCCTTATTAAAGTAATATCATCTTGTCTCATTCGTCATAAGTCTCATTCTTTCCATTCGTTACATTCGTGTCTACAGTACTCATTCGTTAAAATCATTTTCCTAATTTGTCAAGTTTAGTCCTTGTATACATGAATTTCGTGTTCATCGATGTTAAAGTATAATTTGATCAGATATGGACCGAATCATAGACTGAATGATGGAATTGATGTTGAATTCGTGTTCAAAATGCAAATTCGAAGCTTCGCAAAGTATTTTGATGGTGAATTATGGCATTTTGATGAATCTGCATTGATGACCATAGATGAAGCTTTGAAGTTCCAGATTAAAATTAACATCGATTAAGTGTATTTTTGATGAAATTGATGATTTCATAAATGTCGTAATGTAATTTCGATGCTTCATGATGAATCTCGGATGCTAACTTGAAGATTGGATGAAGATTTGAGTTTTCTGGCGAAGAAAATCATTTTTTCGATGATTTTAACCATTTTTTCCGGCGAGATTCGGTTTTCCGGCTACAGTAACCGCTCTAACGGTTCATTCGTTAATTTAAACTCATTCGTTAACGGAGTTTTAACGAATGAGCCCATTCGTTAAGGAAGTTAACGAATGTGAGCTTCATTCGTTATGTGCTTATTCGTTACGGAAATGGACTTATTCGTTATCAACACTCATTCGTTATTTTTTTTCTAACATTCGTCAGTTTCATACGAATGAGGAGTAACGAATGTGTTCATATTCGTTCAAGATTTAACGAATGTGGAAGGTTTGGTTATTTATAATGAATGTGACACATTCGTTCAAGGGTAACAAATGAGGACAATGTGCCATTCGATGTATGAAACCTGATTGTTTACTGTTCTAACGAATGAGGTGGTTTAAAAAAAGTATATTCGGAAAATTTTCTTAAACAAAATTTTTCTGGGATATTCCGAATATGCAGGGCACTCTTCTTGCAAATTTAATGATATATTTTCCCACCGACTTTTCACGCATATCGATGGGCCGAGGGGGAGTACCCGATTAAGTTAAAATGGCGATTATTGAATATTTTTGAATATTTGTTCAAGAACTTGCCGAATTTGTCAAGAAAAGGGGGGATAAAAATTTCAAGGAGTTTATTTGACTAGTATCTTCCTACCGTTGCAAAGGTTTCTTGAAATTTTACCGCAATTCGGGTGGTAAATCGTGATCGCAAAGCTACGTTTGACTAAGTTCAAGAATGCAATTGTTCTTTGATTGTTGATTGATTTATTCAAGATTGGAACCCGACCATGTGGGATACGAGTGTCTGTTTGTTTACTTCTCTCTGAATGACTTTGATCCTGACAATGTTGGCTACGAGTATTCGGCGGATTGCTTCTATTGAAGGGGATAATTCTTGAATGGGTTGATCTTTTTGAGGAATATACGGGTCTTGTTGTTGGATTGAAGAATCTGATCACTCGGGATTGATTAACAAAGGTTGAAACTCTGAATCATATGCCCAAAATAGTAGCGCATCCAAGCGAATGGGATGTCGAAGAGCTTCAAAGAGTGATAATTTGGGATAGACAAATGGATAACGAGACTAAGGCGTACTCGATGCTTACTATGGCTTTACCAAAAAACATCTTCCACCAATTTAGTCACATTAAGCCGTGTGCTTCGTTGTTTGCCTAGTTGAAAACAAGAAGCTTGGGTAACACGTTAGAAAGCAAGAAGACTATAAAGAAGTTTCGGTTCCAAAACTTTACATTGCTAAAGAATGAAATAGTGGAGGAAATGATCAGCAGGTTTTGTCATTTGATGGCCGAAATGTCTACGGTCAAGATGGAGCCTAGTGAATTAGACAAGATCGATACTATCAAGAACGCGTTGCCAGCTACTTACTCCATGTTTTTATTAATGCTGAAGGAAAACGGCTACTTCAAGAACGAGAAACTCATGGCGGAAGAGTTTATTAACAAATTAGAAGAGCGTGAGTATGATATGAAGTGCCAAACTTCATTGAAGAACAGCCAAAATCCTACCTTATTTGGTGGAGCGTTACCAGCTAGCGGCAATAGCAGCTCGGTTCCGATTACTGCTTTTTACACATAGAATGAATTTGAAGGTAATAAAAGTGGTAATCAAACTCCTAATGTATGTTTCATGGTCTCGGGATCCACAATGGGTGCTAGTCCGTCGAGTTCACCACCGAACATGAAAATGAAAGAAGCAGAAAAACAATTTGCTTTCATGTGTACATTCATGACATCAACTAGTGGGAAGCAAAATTGCCACTAGTGAACTGACAAATGAGGACTATGATCAGATAGACCCGGATGATCTAGAACTGATGGATCTAAAGTGGAATATGGCCATGATAGTCCATAAAATAAAATGGTTCATGCAACGAACCTGGAAAGACCTGTCATATTGAACAAACGTGTTGTGTTTGATAAGCTTAAGGTAAAGTGCTGCAATTTCCAAGAGTTCGGTCACTTTGCAAAAGAATGTGACAAACCCAAGAAAGAGTACACCGTTTCCCGAACATCAGACAGAAACTCAGGAAAAATTTCCACGGTGTCTAAAAAGAAGACTGTCACACCCCGACTAGCAAAATGTGGAAGCATAAAACGGGAATATAACAGACACCTCTGGTATCAACCACATTGTTTATAAAGAGCATTACAAACTAATTTACAAATTTTACATCGATCTAACTTCATTTACAACTAAGTGATACAAACTAAATCCAGCCCGTTAAGAGGCTTTACTTCTTACTAGCACCCTTGCATAAATTCACCCGGCATTGATCGCAAGTCAAACAGGTAACACATTAGCTTTCAAGTTCAAATCCGGTATACCTGAAAAATGTCTTAAAACGGGTCAACTACACGTAGTTGGTGAGTTTCACATGTTTAAAAAAATCTGTTGTGCGTATAACAACCATAGTTTGTAAATACGAAAGTATGTACGCATGTACGTTCACAAGTACTTTTGTTTGTATGTTTATGATGTAATTATGCTAAGCTACAGTGAATCCTTGACTGTTCGTGCTTCGTGCCTTCATTTCCCACTCTCAATCAACCACTGTGCCCCCCCCCCTTCCACCCATAACATGCCACGAGTAGCTATGTCTAACACTACATATCGTGTTTGTATAATTATAGTCATGTGCAAACAGCGTTAGGTGTGACATGGCAACCAGGCCGATTCCGTTTGGGTTTGTCAAACCAATAGTACTATTCACAAGCCACTGGCTCAAAGTTAATCACTGTGTTCGTGGGGACTTTCGTGTGTTAGCACTTAGGTAATCTTCATAATCAAACAATTCCGAGTATATAAAGATATATCAACATGTTTTTCACCCCAAAAGTTCGTAAAACAATTTAAAAGTGGGGTTTTGAAACTCACGGTTTAGTAGGTACTCAACACGGTATTAGGTAGTGGTTCGTTCTGCTTGCTAGCACTCAGACCCTATAATTAATATTATAATAATATTAATATTTTAATATTATTATAATCTTCATACTATCTGGGTTGTATATCTAGTCTGGGTATAGCTGTCACGCCCAGAAAGTGTCAATAGGCTTAGATTGTGATGTTGTTCAATGTGTGATACTTAAAACCAAACTTGGCTCAGTTTCCCCGTTTTACAAGTTGGGCCAAGTTGTTTGTTTACGCGTTTAGAAAACATGTATGAGTATGTAAACTTGGGTAAATGTGTTGGTTGATAATATGATTAAGTTATAAAGAAAAATCACAATTTAGGGTCCGGATTGGCTACGGGGTTCATTTCCGTTTTTTATTCAGTCTGGTTTGGAGAAATGCGCGCACAATTCACCCAAATTGTCCGGACTTCTCACAAAAATTCGGTTTTACTTAACTAACCCAAAAATGTGGTTTTTAATCACTCTTGATGTTCTAATATTCCAACAGGTTCGTTAATCACGAACTCGTCGTTTTTATCATAATTGAATTTGTTTAATCTTCAATTTAGTACAATTAATTATCCGTTTATCATGAAATTATCAAAATTTAGACACTTACCAATCAAAATATGTAGATTTTTATAAAATATTTCTAGAATTATTTGTTGATTTATTAATTTATAAAAATTCATCTTATATGCTATATTTAGCCCGAAAATCGTCCAATTATAACAAGCGATTTTTGGAAAATCTGAAAAAATTATTGAGTGATCCAAATACTCCCAAAGCACCCTAAAAAATTCCCAAAATTTAACACTTTTGCCAAATTACCTTTTCGAGCCAAAAACGACTATAAAAACTCGAATAAACGCGAATCCACAAAACATAGCTAGGCTTTTCCAAATGGCCCCAAGTTTCATATGCGATCGTATTATACCAAATATGAGTTCCCCACAAAATTTCAAAATTTTTCAAGCTTCTCAAGTATTTTTCCCAAATAAACGTCCCAATTTGGTAATAAATTTGCCAAATATTCTCGGATGGTCGAAAATTTACCAAATTTGGAAAGGGACTCTTTCAAATGGTCCCTGATGTCCCTGCAAAATTTTATAAGCTAAAAATATGCACATCACAACCTAACCCTAAACAGCCCCTAAACGAGCAATTCAATAATACCTTTACGGTTTTCGTTCGTTCTCGCTCTCTTATTCAAATTTCTGGGTTCTTGTTCTTCTAAGTAAGATAGGTCAGGTCCTATATCACAAACCAAGCATGTATCATCAACAAAACAGCCTTGAAAGTTAGGGTTTCGGCTAGGGCTTTAAACCAATCGTTTGAACCGTAAAAACACAATTTATGGCCAAAAAACTTATCAAACCAAATTTCTAACCATAAGTATGATCAAAATATATTTATCCATCATTTTTGGGGTTTTACAGGGTCAGATACAATTTTTGGTAATCAAAATTCCATTTCTATGTAAAAATCATGTTTAAACAAGTTAACTTTTGCCAAAATCATGTAGTTTACCTTGTGTTTTGGTTGATATTATTAAAGAGCAGCAAGAACCGGTTCTAATTCTAGAATGTTTGTGCAAAATATCTCATGAAGTTATCTTATATAACAAGATAGGTTAAAAGGGGTGGACCCCCCCCCCCCTCTAGCGGCCGCCACCTTGTGTGGGGTCCCTTGGGCCCCACTTGATCCAATTGTCTCATTTTATTTGCCCAAATGCGAAATTTCAAGCCCAAATTTATTTCAGGTTCAGTTTTTGGCGCGAAAAAATATATCGGGTATGACAAACAGCGCGAAAATGAGTGTTTTTGGACAATTTCTTGTAAATTTAGGAAAACATACTATTTCTTTGTAAAAATCGAAATTTTTTTCACGGATCGCTTAAAACATTCCGAATAAGTGTTTTGTAAGTCTCTTTCGGCTTAACAGATGATACAATGCTTGTTTGGAAACTATCTTTCGTGTTTAAGTTCGTAGCAGGTAGTTAAACGAGCATGTTTTCGTTTAACTGGTTTGCTATCGTACAAAGGCCATAATATCAATATGATGGCTTATATGAAACTTATATCACTTGTAGATGTCCCCCCCCCCCCCCCCCGAGATATGGGTCATAACCAGACACGTTTGGTTAATCGTTTGTTCAATACGCAATAAGCAGTTAATAGCTTATTCGGTTTGTGAATACCAAGGTGTACTCGGTTTTGTCACGAATGTCACGGTTTTCCCCGTTGTGGATTTTACCAAACTTTGATCAGTGAAATTTTTAATGAGTAGTAACTGTTTGATTTTACCGTCCATTGTTTATACAGGTTCTTTAACAAGTTTAGTTATAAGTAAGTTTTCAAGTGTTAGGTACTTGTTTGTTTCAGTATATAGGAAATTATAAGTAGGACTAAAATTCGACGCTAAATATGGTTTTAGCCGATATGCTACGGGATTAAATTTCGAGGCAACTTCGTACAGTTCCGTGTATGTTGATGTTAACATATCGGTTTCCTCAACTCAAGTAATACCTTCCAAAGGTCAACAAGTTACTACGTACATCAGTATATTTTTTTTGTCAGTCTCAGTCAGCTTTCAGTTTGTTTTTTACTCTTACGAGCTTTATTTGTGGTTTCCGGAATCAAATCAAATTTTGCATTTTGAGTGTTGCCAACTTTCAGTCTAATAAAGTATCGATTCATGTTCTTGCTCGTATTAAACCAGTTATAGTGCCGCTCGTATAATATTATGATAACTATTAGTATATGAGGATTAAACTAGTGGAAAATGTTGGTCCTAATTTCTCTAAGGTTTAATATGCAGGTGCAAGGTAATTCTTCCACTGTCTATATAGTTCATCCAGATCGATTGTTTGTTTGGCAAACGTAGGTCGTGCTTAGACCGATTCAGTTTCCTAAGTTTGCCAAAATTAAGAGGCGAAATGATTGTCTCAGTCTGAAGTAATCGTAACAGACACACCATGTCGAGATATGATTTTGTTGACATAATGGTAGGCGAGCCTTCCAGTTGTGTAGTTGTTCTGGATCGGGAGGAAGTGTGCAAATAATTTAGCCGGTCAACTAATACCTAGACTACATTGTGTTCTCGGGGTGATTTATAAAAGGGTGTTACGAAGCTCATAGTAATCTATTTCCACTTCCATTGGGTGTTTCCGGTTGTTGTGACATTACTAAGGGCTTTTAATATTCTGTCTTAATTCCAGCACGAGTCAGACATTCGGATCACCAATAATATTCCTTTAAATCTTTGTACATCTTATCGATACCTGGATGAATATAATCTTTGGACTTATGCGCTTCATCCATGATCAAGTTAGGTAGTTTACCAAAAGTTGGAATCTAGACTCGGTTACCTTTTCAAAGTCCTGCTCGTTCCTATTAAAGTTTTCATTTTCTAACTGTTATGCTCTTAGGGCTTTCTTTTGGGCGTTATGAATTTACCGGATACGGTTTGTCTAAACAATCGTTTCACAACTCTACTCGTCTTCCTTACCCCATATTTAGTTCTGTCAGATCAATTGCAGGTCATAAGCTTTTATGATTCATGTAAATTGTGCATTTGATGGCCTATAAGTAATATTCCCATGTCTTAGGTGCAAAAGCAATCGTCCCATACTCCGGGCCAAGGATAGTACAATTTTTCGCGTGCGCTTTTGATTGTCGGGAAGCATATGTTATAACCTTGTTTCTCTGCATTGATACGCATCCTAAATCTTTTCAGCACGTATCACAATGGATTACAATATCATCAGTCCCTTATAGAAAACTTAGCATAGAGGTTTGACAAAGTTTCTGTCTCAGCAGTTGAAAAACCATTTCTTGTTCTTCTCCCTAGTCATAAACTCGGTTCTTTTTGGGTTAAGAGGGTTAAAATTTGGGATATACTGGAAAATTTTCAATAAGGCGCTGGTAATACCCAGCAAATCCCAAAATTTGGCGAATTTCTTTTAGTGACTCTTGTGTTTACCAGTTGTGCTCAGGTATATGTGAATTCTGTGTCAACTAATAACATGTCCTTAGAATCATACTCCTTGTAACCAAAATTCGCACTTAGACAACTTGGCATACAATTTCTCCTGCCTTAACAACTCCAACATTCTTCGTAAATGTTGCTCATGTTCCTTCTTGACTTTCTAATATATCAAGATATCATCACTGAACATTATAACAACTTCGTCAAGATACAGCTTACAAACTTGGTTTGTGAAATTCATGAAAACTACGGGTGCATTAGTCAGGCCGAAAGGCATGACTAAGAATTCATGGTAACCATACCGAGTTCAGAACACCACTTTAGAAACATCTTCCTCTTGGATGTTAATTTGGTGGTAATCAGATCGAAGGTTGATTTTCGAGAAGTAATTCGCTCCATGGAGTTAATCGAACAAATCATCTATTCATGGGAGGGGATATTGGTTTTTATAGTGATTTCGTTTAGTTCCTAATAATCAATACATACCATAAAGTTTCCATGCTTCTTCTCTACAAACAACACCGATGCTCCCCAAGAAGAATAACTAGGTTATATGAGACCCTTGCCTAATAATTCTTATAATTGGTTAAACAATTCTTGCATTTTAGAGGGTGTCAGTCGATAAGGTGCCTTGTCAATGGGAGTTATCCCTGGATTAGGTCAGCTTGGAATTCAACTTGTCGGGTCGGTGGTATTACGGGTAGTTCATTAGGACAGATATCGGAGTATTCACCTACTACGGGGATATCTTTTATATGTTTTTCATCTGAGTTCTTTACGGTTACGTTTGCCAGAAATGCCATACATCCTTGGAGTAAGCAACTTAACACATTAAGATGAGACACGAGATATAAAATTGCACCAAACTTCTCTCCTTGTACCATAATCGCTTCATCATCCGAAAGAGGAATTTTAACTACCAAATTATTACAAATGATTTCCGCCTTGCATTTAACCAACCACATACTGACAATTATATCAAAACTTTCCAACTCCACCGGGTGTAGATCAACAAGAATGTTGGTCCTTTAGGATAATAGGACAGTTTTGGAATCTTTGGTTAACAGTTATAGGTTTATCGTTAGCGAAACTTATAGCATAGGGATCCATTAGTTCACTAACCAGTATATTTCCCAGGGGTAAGAAGTTAGTGGGAATAAAAATTCTATCATTGCCTATATCTTACGAGACTAAAGCGTACTAATCAGAAATTACAAATGTATTCTTTCACCACATTTAAGTGTTGTCATCTTTTATCGGGTCCGATCACTAAACGGCCTCTAGCCGAGTTAGATGTCGATGTTTGTTCTTGGTTTAACTTGGGACAATTCCTTTTGGAGCGTTTCTTACTTCCACACTCAAAGCAAGCATGAGGGTTTGTCATAGGTTGTGAGCGAATTGGTTGCGATTGGGGTAACTAGGAAGGGTGAAGTTAGAACGGTCTGTTTACAGTGCTTAGAATGGTTCCACAGCTACAAGTCTAGTATTCAATCTTCCTGTTTTTATAGCATGTCTTTATTTGACATTCCCTTATAATGATTACATAGCCATACTTGGGCGAAGGTTCATTATATATTTTCGTTCGGAACTAAAGTTGAGCGCGTTTTGAGTTCTAGGGCGCGCACGTTTAATTTGTTGTAGTTATTGTACTCATGTTTCGTGATTAGTTCGTTTCATACTAGATGATTTCCCCGGGTATTCTTAACACACTATTTCTGATCGAATCAAAAGCTACCGCACCGGCTTGTGTTACGGCATTCTCAAAAGTTTAGTGGTTAACTGAATTAATGTAACGCCAGTAAATTTCGTTAATCGGCTCGATCATTTATAAATGTTTGTTTAAAATCCGAGGTTTATTGGCCCGTTGTATTTTGGCCCGAGTTGGTGAGGTAGCATATAGGCTGGAATTGCCCGAGGAGCTCGCGGGGATTCATCCTACTTTTCACGTGTCCCATCTAAGGAAATGCTTAGCGGATGAATGGGGCCCATGTGCCTCTTGATGATATTTAGCTCGATGGTAAGCTGAACTACGACGAGCAACTGATTACCATCCTTGACCGTCAGGAGAGGCGTCAGAGGAATAAGGTGGTTAGGCAGGTGAAGGTGCAATGGAGGCACCGTAGGGGTTCCAAGGCTACTTGGGAGTCCGAAGACGAGATGAGGAGGCACTATCCGCAGTTGTTCCCATCGCATCGGGATTCGGGGACGAATCCCATTGTAAGGGGGTGGACTTGTAACGCCCGCTAATTTATCGGTTTAAAGATTTCCTGCCTGTAGAGTATGTATGTTTTCTTGGGATTTGTTTGGCATCTTTCGTTGACCCAACCATCTTCCCGGTACGTTAATTTATCTAACCTTTTTCCCCAAGTTACCACATCCCTTAAACTTCGAGGGCTAATGCGTAACATCTAATTTATATCATAAAACTTGGATTAACCTAACCCTAACCCCTTTAGCGGCGCCGATCGCAAGGAGAACCCCCCCCCCCTGCTCGTTTTTCTTCTGCCCAGCCAAGTTTTAGACGTGAAAACTTCAATTCAAGGTTGGCTTTATGATTCCCCATGTCTTTTACACCTTAATTGATCATATTAACGCGCTTATTGGTCGTTAAGGTTGAGTTTTGATGATAACAGTTTGCTGACAGATTCGTATATGTTTATTGTAGGGTCTGTAACGCGATGATAATCCATTGTTTATGATAGATTCTTGATTCCATGATGTTCTACATTGAGTCTAGTTTCCAGAAAGGTATAATACGTAATTTTAGGACGAGATTTGAATGGTTTTTAAGAATTTATAAAATCGAGTGTCAAAGCTGATGCGGGATGACGGATTCTGGTCTGTCTTCCCAACATCATAACCTTTTTTTGAAAGGTCCAAATTGGTTGGTTCCACTTCTGGAAGTTAGTATTTTGAGTTAGGAACCAAACCCAATTGGAATCGTTTAATTTGGTTTGGTAATGAATTTTATAAAAATAAAACCATTTTGTTGCGCACTGAAATAGCTGCACGTACCTTGCTGTGTTTGAAGAATTTTTATAATTTTTGTGTCCAATAGAAAAATATAATAAAAATATTTTTAAAAACCTAAGACATTTATTAAAGTCTGGTAAAAATTTAATAATTTATTTCAAAGGTTATCCTATGTAACTAAATGCATCTTCGCATGCTAAAATCTACACGTTTTACTCGTTATTAATCGATAAGTTCGTTTTAGGCTTAACCGGTGGATTTGGTTAGTTGAAAAGTTTTAGGGACTGAGGTAAAGTAATTGGGTTTGGGTTGGGCCTCGGCCCAAGTTGTTGGGCCTTGGGCCAAGTGTTGGGCCTTCGGCCAAGTTATTGGGCCTTCGGCCAAAGTATTGGGCCTTGGGCCAAGTGTTGGACCTTGGCCAAAGTGTTGGACTTGAGCGGTCCATTAGGCAAGTGTGTTCTTGCGGTCTAGTTTAGTAACGCGTTGTGTATAATTTACAGGCCCTTGCTTGTGATTGTGTACTTAGGGATTTCCTAGCTCGTTGCAGGTGTTCAATTGATTCAGGTGAGTTCATGATGCCCTTTTTAATCTTTTTACGTTTTGGGCTAGCATACACACCTTATTATGATTTTAACCGATTTTAATTCGTTTAAACTATTGGTTTGGTATTGTATGATCTTTTTTGTGGTTGTGCCTTTATGAAGACATGTGTAAATTATATTTTATGCCTTATGATATTTTAGACTAGTTTAAGGTCATATATCCCTTAACGTTATACATTTTACTTGGGCTCTAAGCCTCGAGGTTGCTATTAGGCTTAGTATTGAATGCCTAGATTATCCATTATTTATGGATCGTATGTGGTGATATTGTTGGTTGGATGTTTGAATTAGATGTTTGTATGTGTGTATCTGAATGTGTATGTGATGGTAAACTGTGACCGGGTCAAATATATTACTCGGGTAGGACCCGGGGTGAGGAGGCCCATGTTGCATGTTTATGACGCGACTGGATCAAATATATTACTTGGGGAAGACCTGGGTAAGGAGGCCCGCCGGTCTATAAGCCGTGGTCGAGTCAAATATATTACTTGGGGAAGACCCGGGGTGAGGAGGCCCGTATCACGTGTTTGGTATGTTAAACCGCGACCAAGTCAAATATATTACTTGGGGATGACCCTGGGTGAGGAGGCTCGTGTTGCGTGATTTTGTTTTATTAAACTGTGACCGAGTCAAATATATTACTTGGGGATGACCGGGGGTGAGGAGGCTCGTGTTGCATGATTTTAACGGTTTTGTTAAATCACGGCTGGGTCAAATATATTACTCGGGGAAGACCCGGGGTGAGGAGGCCCGTGCTGCATGAAAAGATGTTTAATGTTTTATTTACTTATGATTTGGTTAAGGAAAGCTACTTATAATTTTATGGACCCAAGATTTTCCCCTTCATCCATACTCATGGAATTTAAATTTTTAATGAATGTCGCTTATGAAAACTTGAAATCACTCAGCTCAAGCTGACTTTGTGTGTATGTTAGATTGACTTTCAGGTTAAGAAGTGGATGCTACCGCTTGGACGTGCTGGATGCTACTCAGTAGATTGAAGGCATTTCTGGTCAAGGATTTCAAATAAAACGAATATTTTATTTACAATTGATATTGGACACCTGTACCTGTGTTTTGGGATTTTTAATACTTAAACTTTTCCGCTGTTATTTACTCTGAACTAGTTTTAAATACAAAGAATCGTTTGGTTTTAAATTTTTGTGAAATTGTGGATGTGATTACCAACTGTTGGATTCCCGGGATTCGGGGTCTTACAATTAATTAAAATCCTTACTTCTGGGCTACTAACCATGGCACCAGTCGAGCCAGATCGTTAAAACGGTTCGTGTATCCCAATTGGCCTGCACCTTTCGTTTTCAGTTCCCTGGGTTCGTATTCTAATTTCTAGATTTCATTCCTTGGACGAAAATGTTTTAATAAAAGGGTTTTAAGTTTTATCCAGCTCATACGGTTGGTTGCCTCTTGTTCCCGAATTTGTACAATCGTTATCTATCACATATGTGATGAGCAATTTCTGATATTGATAACAGATTCTATCGCTTCGATTCATTTTACTAACCATTTAATCTTTTAGTACCACTAAAATTTATAGGTTTGCACAACATAAATTGTTTAAACGAGTATTCCCGTTGTGAAGGATCACGGTTGTTACGACCAATATTTGTGTTCGGTAAGAAATTTTTATTGCCAATGGCATTTAGTGGGGAAAATTATCACTATTGGTAGTAGCATTAGTGCTTAGTGGGGGAGTATTATTCGTGACAATTTTCGTATTTATCGAGAAAATAACATTTGTAACTGTATTAATATTGGACAGCGAAATAGTATTTGTAGCCGTATTAGTGTTTGGCATTTGATTTGTATTCATTATCGTATTAATACTGGCAGCGAATCGCGCTGCTATTGTCAGAGTTATTGTCTACAGTTTCCGAACAATCATCTCGGCCACATCTGCCTCAGACCATGTGCTTGTTTTCTTCGGGGCCATCTAATAATGATAAACAACTATATTTTACATATTGGTAATTCCCCATATATTCATCATGTAGGGAATTACATTAGCTAATACTCAAGTATTTCAAATAGCACATATGTATCACACACATCAAATCATGTATCCATATACCAAGGATAGTACATATATTTAGCCTAGTAACGCCATTGTTCGCATGTATATATCGAAAGTTGTCTCTCAGTGACAAGTAATATTGACCCGATAAGGGTCAATGTTTGTACTAAAAGCTCCAATTATCCTCCATATCAACATAGCATACTACCAGATGTTTGCATGGAGTATCGAAAACTATACACAACAATACTATACAATCCTTGTCTACCCGAGCACAAATTATAATAATCATAAATAGTTCACAACTTGCACAACAATTATTCCAATATAGTCCCACCATTGGGTAACAGTTATATCCTGCCATTCCCATAAGTAGACATTTGTTCGTTATGAGTTTAAACAGTATGTAATAGTCGGAAGGCATTTATATATTCCCCTTGACCTTTTGATACTATTAAATATAACTATATAATATTCTTTAATCGGGTCGTTCAGTACCCGGAAGCATGCTGGGTCTACTAAAAGTGGTGATTTATCAGTTGGAAGTAAGTATGTCCCACACAGGTCAAGGTGCATCAATAGTCCTCGAGCGTGAGGTTTTTATTTTGTAATAGATCGATCAGAATGGCAAAAATATAGGAGTGGATGGAGGTACTCGTACATAGATGATTTAATGAGTTTGATGATTTGGTGGGTTTGGCAGGGTTGGTTGTACTGATGATATGAGATTTTTTTTTGAGCCATAGCTAGTAATTGGTATATATAGGTGATTACGGTCTGTTATATAATCGAAGATTTTTTAAGGTATTTGTTATATATATAATTTCATAAATCGGACTCATCACTAGGTATTCCCCTAGGAATAGTGTTTGTTCTTGAATGACGGAAGTGGTAAGATGACTAGAAAATAGTTCAGCTTACTTTTAGAAAACTGGTATATGAGATTAAGATTAGGCCCGAACTGAGAAGTATTATATCCCCTTGATATGAACGTATGTAGATCACACCTCCCACTGTTTCTCTCTGGGCCTTGAATATTAAACCTAGTTTGTGGTTTTGGCGTACAATAAGATTCAGTTTGGACTCGTTAGAACATGCTTAGTATTCTCATTTATAGGTAACACCGGTTCTTCATCCGATATGAGGCTACCGATCTCGACATCTTTTGGTTCAACGATTTGTCATAAAAATAATATTTTTTGATAGTATGAATCAGAGTAAAGGATATTATTAATTAGGGCAGAAATAACATATTTTATTTGTAATGACTGGGTATAATATTAATTACGATAAAATATAATATTATTTTTAATAAAATATAATTTAAATTATAATAAGAATTAATATTGATTATAATCGAATATATTATTCGTTACATTAGGATTTAGTATTATCAACAGTTTAGTATGTACACGTATTCGTACACCTTGTTCCAGATAAGCACGTATGCATGTTACACACACACACACGCACGCACACACACACACACACATATATATAGGGGTGGGTTCTAGTGAAAACTCCTCTTAAATAAAAAACTTTAAAACTCCTAAAAACTTCTAAAAAACTATTTTTAAGTTTTTTTAAAAAAAATTTTTTGAAGTTTCTTTTTTTCCATTATTCTTATATGCTGTTATTGGTTAAAAAAAAAACCTCGTCGATATAGTGCGCATGTTTAATAGTATGCATTGCATATATGCAAAAGTGTTTGTATTGCATAGAATGCAACACTGTTGCACATATTTAATACACATTATTGTATATATGCAATATAAGATTAATACACACTATTGTATATATGCAATATAAGATTGATACACACATCAAATACACATTAGTACGTATGTGTAATACAACATTAACACATATGTGCACCACATCAACTTTTATTTTATTATTATTTTTTTTTATATAATACAACACTACTACACATATACAATACACAAATATTGAATATATGCAATACAACACTATTAAACTCAAAAATATATAGTAATACACATGTGTAATACAACAGTATCGCACAGTAATACGTATGTGCATTACAGCGGTTTTTTTTTTTGTTTTTTTTATAATTTTCGAGTGAAATATAAGAAAATATAAGAATAGTGGCTAAAACAGAATTTTGAAAATATTTTTTATTTTTAATTAAAAATAATTATTTATGAGTTTTTAAGAGTTTTTTAGTTTTCTCTCTAAAGGTGAGTTTTCTCTTGATCCTATATATATATATATATATATATATATATATATATATATATATATATACTTAATGTTACTTTTTATACACATATGTTGTCATTTTTACCTGTTGGTATATCTCGCGATTTCTCCCTGAATTCCCTCGTACAAGCAAGTATATTATTATGTTCCGGACCATAATAACTCACTTGCCCTTCGATTTCATCCCGGCATCCACCAGCATATAATATTAATTTATTATTAATTTTCCCAGAGATAATCGAGTCTACAGTTATATTTTAGGTATCCTAAGAGATAACCTAATCCTTTATAACCAATGGTTCTGATACCAACTTCTGTCACACCCCCGACTAGCAAAATGCAGAAGCGTAAAACGGGAATGTAACAGACACCTCTGGTATCAACCACATTGTATATAAAGAAATATTACAAACTAATTTACAACATTTTACATCGATCTAACTTCATTTACAACTAGGGAATACAAACTAAATTCAGGCCGTTAAGCGGCTTTACTTCTTACTAGCACCCTTGCATCAATTCACCCAACATTGATCGCAAGTCAAACACATAGCACATTAGCTTTCAAGTTCAAATCTGGTATACCAGAAAAACATGTTAAAACGGGTCAACTACAAGTAGTTGGTGAGTTTCACGTGTTTAAAAAATCTGTTGTGCGTATAACAACCATAGCTTGTAAATACGCAAATATGTATGCATGTACGTTCACAAGTACGTTAGTTTGTATGTTTATGATGTAATTATGCTAAGCTATAGTGAAGCCTTGACTTTTTGTGTTGCGTGCCTCCATTTCCCACACTCAATCAACCACTGTGGCCCCCCTTCCGCCCACAACATGCCCCGAGTAGCTATGTCTAACACTACATAGCGTGTGTGTATAATTATAGTCATGTGCAAATGGCGTTAGGTGTGACACGGCAACCAGGCCGATTCCGTTTGGGTTTGTCAAACCAAATAGTACTATTAACAAGCCACCGGCTAGAAGTTAATCATTCTGTTCGTGGGGACTTTGTGTGTTAGCACTTAGATAATTCTCATCATCAAACAATTTCAAGTCTATAAAGATTATGTTTTTCACCCCAAAAATTCGTAAAACAGTTTAAAAGTGGGGTTATGGAACTCACGGTTTAGCAGGTATTCAACACGATATCAGGTAGTGGTTCGTTCTGCTTGCTAGCACTCAAACCCTATAATCAATATTATAATAATATTAATATTTTAATATTATTATAATCTTCATACTAATCTGGGCTATATATCTAGTCTGGGTATAGCTGTCACGCCCAGAAAGTGTCAATAGGCTTAGATTGTGATGTTGTTCATGTCTAATACTTAAAACCGAACTTGGTTTAGTTTCCTCGTTTTACCAACTGGGCCAAGTTGTTTGTTTAAGCGTTTAGAAAAAAGGTATGAGTATGTAAACTTGGCTACATGTGTTGGTTGATAAAATGATTAAGTTATAAAGAAGTATCACAATTTAGGGGTCTAGATTGGCTACGGGCTCATTTCCATTTATTCAGTTTGGTTTGTAGAAATACGCGCACAATTCACCCAAATTGTCCGGATTTCTCAGAAAAAGTTTAGTTTTACTTTATTAACCCAAAAATATGGTTTTTGATCACTCTTGATGTTCTGATATTCCAACAGGTTCGTTAATCACAAACTCGTCGGTTTTTATCATAATTGAATTTGTTTAATCTTAAATTAGCACAATTAATTATCCGTTTATCATGAAATTATGAAAATTTAGAAACTTATCAATTAAAATATGTAGATTTTTAAAAAAATATTTTTCTGGAATTATTTGCTGATTTATTAATTTATAAAAATTCATCTCATATGCTATATTTAGACCGAAAATCGTCCATTTATACGAAACGATTTCCAAAAACTCCGACAAAATTCCTGAGTGATCCAAATACTTCCCAGAGCACCCTAAAAACTTCCCAGAACTTTAAACTTTTGCAAATTACCTTTTCGAGCCAAAAACAACTATAAAAACTCGAATAAACACGAATCCACAAAACATAGCTAGTGTTTTCCAAATGACCCCAAATTTCATATGTGATCTTATTATACCAAATCTGAGTTCCCAACAAAATTGCATAATTTTTCAAGTAATTTATGTATTTTTCCCAAATAAACGTCCCAATTTGGTAATAAATTTGCCAAATATTCTCGGATGATCGAAAAATTACCAAATTTAGACAGGGACTCATTCCTATAGTCCCTAATGTCCCTGAAAAATTTTACAAGCTAAAAATATGCACATCATAACCTAACCCTAAACAGCCCCTAAACGCGCAATTCGGTATTACCTTTGCGGTTTTCGTTCGTTTTCGCTCTCTAATTCAAATTTCTAGGTTCTTGTGCTTCTAATTAAGATAATTACAGGTCCTATATCATTATATCATGAACCAGTCATGTATCATCAACAAAACAGCCTTGAAAGTTAGTGTTTCTGCTAGGGCTTTAAACCGAACTTTTGAACCGTAAAAACACAATTTAAACCCCTTAATCCGTGTTTATGGACAAAAATAACTTATCAAACCAGATTTCTAACCATGGGTATCATCAAAATATGTTTATGGGCCATTTTTGGGGTTTTTACGTGGTTAGATACCTTATGTTTTGCCAAAATCATATAATTCTGGAATGTTTGTGCAAAATATCTCATGAAGTTATCTTATATAACAAGATAGGTTAAAAGGGGTGGACCCCCCCCCCTTTCCAGCGGCTGCCACCTTATGTGGGGTCCCTTGGGCCCCACTTGGTTCAATCGTCTCATTTTGCATGCCCAAACATGAAATTTTAAGCCCATATTTATTTCGGGTTCAGTTTTTGGCATGAAAAATATATCGGGTACGGCAAAAGCGTGAAAACGAGTGTTTTTCAGCCAATTTCTTGTTAATTTAGGAAAACATACTATTTTTTGTAAAAATCGAAAATATTTTCGCGAATCGCTTAAAACATTCCCAATAAGTGTTTTGTAATTCTTTTTCGGCTTAACGGATGATACGATGCTTGTTTGGTAACTATCTTTCGCGTTTAAGTTCATAGCAGGTAGTTAAACAAGCATGTTTTCGTTTAACAAGTTTGCTATCGTACTAAGGCCATAATATCAATATGATGGCTTATATTAAATGTATATCACTTATACATGCCCCCCCGGCCCGAGATACATGGGTCATAACCAAACCCGTTTGGTTAATCGTTTGTTCAATATGCAATAAGCGGTTAATAGCTTATTCGGTTTGTGAATACCAAGGTGTACTCGGTTTCGTCACGAATGTCACAAAGATAAACCTGAGGGGGAACAGTTGATGGCCGGTAGTTCACAAGCAATGATTGTGAATGAGGTAATTGACTGGTCACAGCAATTATTGGGCAATCAAGTGAATTTAGCTATGGTTGAACCTAATTAGCAATTTCAGGATGCACGAGGTGATAACTTATCTGACCAGAGCGAATCGTCTGAGTCAGAAACTGAATCAGATGACTCAAGTGTTAGATAAATTGAATCTTTTGCTTGCATGGCCAAAATCGAAGAGGTTTGTACTAATTTAAGCTTTATGGTATCAATTAATGAATGCCATGAATTAATTACTTCTGTAGTAAGCACTGAGTGTGATCAGTGTTGTGAACTTAAGTGCAAACTTGAGTCTGCTTTACAACATAATGATCAACTTGTTAGTGAACCTACTATCCTTAAAGAGTGCCACAGACAAAAATCTAAGCTTTTAGATCAATCTACTTTAAAAATCAAG
Organism: Bidens hawaiensis; assembly: GCF_021521415.1. NCBI lineage: Eukaryota > Viridiplantae > Streptophyta > Magnoliopsida > Asterales > Asteraceae > Bidens > Bidens hawaiensis. The sequence continues at coordinate 1,080,925 of NW_027491053.1, forward strand.
AATTTGTCTATGAGCAATCATGATCTAAAAGCAGAAGTGAATTGTAAACTGGTTATAATAGAAAAACATTTTCAGAAATTCTCAAACTAAGAACCAATATCACTAAACTTGAAAACGAAATCTTGGAATTGAAAAATAAAATCAGCAACTTTAGGGACTCGTCTTTTCTTCTAAACGAGATTATTGAGGTCAATAACTTTCATCAGAAGAATGGAAAAGCTGGTTTGGGATTTGTTGAGATTCCACCTCCATTCAAAAATGACTATTCTAGTATTCCTGAGATTGTTAAAACCGAAACTATTAAATCTGATCTTGTATAGAAATAAAACCAACAATCTCAAAAAAACAAGAAAACATTAAGGTGAATGTGGAAAATATTGTGTCTGATAAACCAGTTCATGATAAAGTTCATATTAAAAGTAATTCTGTCTTTACCAAAAATGAAATCGAAGGATCGATTGAAGAACTGAATGAACCGGAAGTGATTGTTAAAAATGATAACATTGCTACTAAAAATCGCATTTTGTGCGAACCAGAAGAATTTGAAAAGGCATTTTATGGTTCAAAATCTTCCAACAGTTCTACAATCAAGACAAAGGTTTCTCATAAAGTAAAAATATCAGAAAAGCCTAAAATTTCTGATGTGGACTTAATGAAGTTCATTAATCCTTCAAAAGAGTCTAATTTAAATCAAGGTCGGGTATACAAGATTAAAGGTTTAAGCAAAGTATTTTCTGATAAAGAAGTACCTTTAAACTTGCTAAAACCTAAATTAATAGAAAGTGTTTTCAATGATGATACATCTAAGGTAACTGCACTTGAGGACGCGTTCATGAAATCAAAATCAACTAAACCTCAAGTGAAACAGACTTTAAGTTATTTCAAGTCTATAAAGTTTGTAAAATCATCAGAATTGGAAAATGTTTCTAACACGACCAATCTTGAGTTTTTTTAAAAATAAAAAGGGAATTAACAACAATGTTATAAACTCAGTTCTTAATGTGACCCCGAAGGTTGTTAATATTCAACCCGAGTCTATTAACGTGGTTCATGTTTCACCACACAAAGTCGTTGATTCTCGTTTATGTTTCAAATGTAGGGAACATGGTCATGTTGCCAAGAAATATTGGCAAAGGTAACAACTGTTAAGCATATGAGTAAGTGTTGGTGCATGATGTCAGTAGTTCAGTGTCTAGTGTCTGTAATCGCGTTTGTAATGTTTTATGTTTTGTATAAGCGAAGTTGCTAACAAGTTCGCTGATATGGGCGAACTTGTTAGACAAGCGAAGTTAGTGACAACTTCGCCTGAACATACCAGGCGAAGTTGTCGTGTCTATATAAGCTATATGTTACGGCTTATTCGAAATAGATCAGTTAATAGATTACGAGTTTGTGTATTCGAGAGAGAGAGTCTGTAATCAAGTGATCTTCGTATCACGTGTTTAAGGTTGGTATACAACGTGTTTGATTATCGTATCGTGTGTTAACCGTATTGTTTTCTATACTCGTAACGTCTTACGTAGGGATTCCGCACCTGCGTAGTACGTGATATCTCGTGTAGATCCGGCTGGGAACCTACAATTGGTATCAAAGCTTTTGCTCGATTGTGTGGTTCGGGATTATCACGCGGGTATAGAAATCGTTCCGTTCGACTATTCGCGGGACGAGTTTTCTGAGCTTTTGTGCTATACTCTCCTCCTACAAGCTTAAACAACCCATAACACCTTCACAAACCTCGAAAAACCCAGAAATCTAATCTGCAGAAGCTTCGTGTTCATCAGGCGAAGTTGCCGTCACTGTTAGTAGGGTTTCGGCGAAGATATAAGGTTAAGCGAAGTTATCCTCAACTTCGCTTACCTTCCAAGTTCGCTCAACTTAAGCGAAGTTATTCTCAAGTTCGCCAATCCGGCGAATTTAAGAAAGTGAGTGAAGTTACTGATTCACGCGAAGTTAAGTTTTAAGCGAAGTTATCCACAACTTCGCCTACAGTGCTGTTTGAAAATAAATTTTTTTATTTTCGGATTTCTTTGAGTTTAGAAAAAGATGTCTTCGATAAACATTACCGAATTAGTAAAGATGGAAGTAGAAGCAGGTTCGGCTACAAAGGCACCCAAGATGCTTAAGAAAACTGATTATGTAGCGTGGAAAGACCGTTTTGAACAATATGTCAAGTATCAAGATGCCAAGATGTGGGTGTGTATACAAGATGGTTACATTCCACCTACTACTGAGTATGAAGGTCGTGATCAGATCAAAAAGTACAAAGAGATGGAAGATGAAGAGAAGAAGATGTATGAGGCAGAAAGTAAAGCTCATGCAGCAATTACAATGGCTCTTCCACAAGAGATACTTCACACCTTTCGAAAGTATAAAACTGCTAGAGAGCTTTGGGAAGCTCTTGAAAACCGTTTTGAGGGCAATGTGGGAATTCGTGCTTCGAAGATTAAACTTCTAAAAACCCAATTCTCGGTCTTCAAGTATCTGAAAAACGAATCACTTGATGATATCATCACTAGATATTATCATCTGATGACTGAACTCAGCAACTATTCAATTGCATACAAAGAAGATGAGATAGTTGAAAAGCTTCTTGATGCTCTCCCACCAAAATGGGAGATGTATACTGTGTTGATGAGAGAAGATAAAGACTTTGCTAAATATGACCTGGAGACAGCAGTTAACAAGCTAAGAACGTTTGAACTGAATATGGTACGAAAGGAGACACCTACCGATCAGGTTCAAGATCCGGGTATGTATGGGGCAAAAGTTAACTCTGGATCAAGTTCGAAAACTGAATCATCTGCTTATTACTCTAAGGGAGAGTCAGGCGCGAGCTCAACACATGAGGGATATGTATCTCTCAACATGAACGGTGATGTGTGCTATGTAGCTGGAGCGTCAAATGCTTCTCAACCACAAGCGACCAAGAGTAGTTATTCCCCAAGTGTTTCAAACAACAACTACTCGAAGATGCCCATGAGTGTCAAATTTGCTGAACAGCAGTTTGCTCTCTATGCATCTTTTATTGCTTCGTATGAGAACTACATTCAGGGTAAGATCGTTGATCCTGCAGTTTTGGATGAAGACTATGACCAGATCGATGCTGATGATCTGGAGGAGATGGATCTGCAGTGGCAGATGGCCATGATAGTGAGAAGGGTAAAGAGGTTCATGAAGAAGACTGGCAGGAAGTTTGTCGGTGAGAGGCCAGGGTTTGATAAGACGAAGGTTCGCTGCTACAACTGTCAGCAGAATGGCCACTTTGCAAAAGAATGCAAGAATGAACGTGTAGAACGCAGTCAGAACAGATCTACACAGCAAAGTGGTAGTGGTAATGACTATAGAGCCATGATTTCTAGACAGAACGAGGAGTACAACTGGAATCTGCATGTTGAAGAAGTATTTGAACAGGCCAACTTGGCAAACATCGAAAATGCAGATAGTGAGAAGGGAACTGGCGAAAATGAAGCATACATGGCAGATGTAGCAGACCAGCTCTCCGAGGTAAGTACCGAACTCCCTTGTACTAAGTGTGAACATTTGTCTGAACAACTGACAACTCTAACTGATCAGTTTGTTAGTTTGGATGCGCAATATAAAACTTTAAAAGAAGATCATCATTTCACTAAAGCTAGAGAAAATAGTTACAAAGTAAAAATTAAAGCTAGTGAAACAGATATTAAAAGTCTTAAAGCAAAGCTTGCTGAAAAAATTAAAGTGATTGATCTTAGCTATGAAGTTCTAGAAGAGAAAACCAAACTAATAGCTGAGAGGGAAAAACAGATAGCTGATCACCAGGTAAAAGTGGTGGAACTTAACAGGAAACTGGAACAATTCAGAAATTCCTCCGCTATACTTGATCACCTCGTTAGTGATCAAGGTTCTCCAAAAAGGGGAGGAATTGGTTATCATGAAGTTCCACCACCTTTCAATCATAATTACACTTTTAACCCTAGTAATCAGAAATCTGTTGATGTTGACTATGGTCTGACAGTTCCGGTTAAAGTAACGATTAAAGAACCAGAAGTTAGTAAGCCTGTTGTAAGTGTTAAGATTTCTGCTCCGAGTCCATTCTCATCTAACTCGGACAAGTCTTCTGAGTCGAGTGAGACAAATCAAGAGGAAGTGTTACCAAAAAGTGGAGAGAAAAAGAAAACATCTGAAAAGAAGTCTCCACTAAACCCGTATGTCCCACCATATGTGAGACAAACGGGCAGTAATACAGCCTCAACATCTAAGCCAACTTTTGATAAGAAAGTTGAAAACAGGTGTTGTTTTAGATGTAATCAACAAGAACATCTTGTTGCTGATTGTCCTCTGAAGCAAAAATTCAGAGGTGTAAGGCCTTTAAAATCTGAGAAAAGAGCAAACAGTAATCAATTTAATGATAAAACTGAAAACCCATCGAATTTCAGAAAATGGACTAATCCAGGTTTTCAAAGAAATAGATCTCAGTTTTTCACTGGTAACACCCAAACCATAACTAATAATTCATTTAATTCAAGACGGTTTGGATGGCCTCATAGACAATCCACAAGAAGGTATCCTGTTAGGACTCACAGAAATGATTATGATACTAACTTTGGACAGCCAAGGTACATCCCCAGATTTTAACTCTCTGCTTTAATCGTGCAGGAACAGTTGAACAGGGCTGCCAACAATCAATGGGTTGTGGATAGCGGCTGTTCCCGGCACATGACGGGTAACAAGAAATTGTTACAAGACTGGAAACCTGTTCAAGGTGGTAGAGTGAGTTTCGCAGAAGAGAGCGGTGGAAAGATCACAGGAATTGGGACTGTGACTAACAGGAAGATGACGCTAGAGAAAGTTAACTTTGTTGAAGAACTGAAGCACAATCTGCTGAGTGTTTCGCAGATCTGTGACAAGGATTATACCGTGCATTTCACGAAGAATGAGGCGATAGTGTTGTATCCTGGTTTTAAGATACCAGAGGACTGGATTGTTATGAAGGCTCCAAGAGTGAAGAATACGTATATCATGGATATGAGGTCTACTGAAATGGCCACTGAAGAATCGTGTCTTTTGTCGAAAGCGACTGAATCAGAGTCCGAATTATGGCATAGGAGAATGGGGCACATTCATCTTCGTAAGATGAACTACCTTGTCAAAAATGGGCTTGTGTTGGGGGTTCCCTTGAAGAATTTCAACTTCGAAGACAAATGTTTATCATGCAAGAAGGGAAAGCAACACAAGAAATCCCATCTCACCAAGAAGGTCAATTCAATTGTCAGTACCCTAGAATTACTTCATATGGATCTCTTCGGTCCCGTAAATGTAAAAAGTCTAGGGGGAACATCGTACTGCTTGGTGATTACTGATGATTTTTCTCGATACTCGTGGGTATATTTCCTGAAGTCGAAGGACGAAACTGTTCAGATGGTACTAAATTTGATTACCAAAGTTGAGAACATTATGGGAAAAAGAGTTAAATACATCAGGAGTGACAATGGGACTGAGTTCAAGAACTATGAGATGGAGATCTTCTGCCTACAGAAGGGGATTGAACACCAATACAGCGCATCGTATATTCCGCAACAAAATGGAGTGGCTGAGAGGAAGAACAGGACTTTGATTGAAGGAGCCAGGACCATGCTGGCTGATTCGAAACTTCCCGTGGTGTTCTGGGCTGAAGCTGTTGCTACAGCCTGTTATATCCTTAATAGAGTGTTAACTATTAAAAGATTAAATAAAACCTGTTATGAACTAATGCATGGGAGAAAGCCCAACTTGAGTGGTCTTGAACCATTCGGGTCCCCGTGTTCGATATTAAAGACCAATTCAAAATTTGGTGAAGTAGCCGACGAAGGAATCTTAGTCAGATACGTTGTTGGGACTCCCAACAGACGGGTCTTTAATACATCGACCAGCAAGGTTGAGGTGGTGTGTAACACTGATATCACAAGTTACAAATCACCAAAACCAAGCACGGGACCCGCTGGGGTTTTTGACTATGATAGACTTTTTAAATATTTTAACATGCCTTATTTGGATTTTGCAGAAGCTGAGGAACGAATTGCTACGAAGATGATATGCGATGAGGAAGACACTTTGGTGCAAAGACCACAGTATGATGAATGTCAGCCTTCCTCGTCAAATGCTGTCAATACCCCTGCTGCCTCTACTGAAGAGGAATTCATCAATCCGTTTCACTCTCAACATCAATCAACCATGGATGAGCTATCTTCAAACTTGGAAGATAATCTAAATGTCAGTTCGGTTCCGACTACGAGAATTCACAAAAATCACCCGTTGGAGAATGTGATAGGTGATCTGTCCGCCGGTGTACAAACAAGAAAAAGCGTGAATGAGCACACCTGTGTTTACACAAGCATTAAAGACACGGGCATTATCAACGAATGCTTGTACACCTGCTTCATCAGCCAGATTGAACCAAAGAACTATCAAATGGCTCTGAAGGACAGCTCGTGGGTCGAAGCCATGCAAGAAGAGTTAGCTCAGTTTAAGAAAATGGAAGTGTGGAATTTGGTTGAACAACCGAAGAATGTGCATGCGATAGGCACGAAGTGGGTCTTCAAATGTAAGAGAGATGAGAAAGGGGTTGTTATCAGGAATAAGGCGAGGCTGGTTGTTAAAGGCTTTAATCAACAAGAGGGGATTGATTACAATGAGGTGTTTGCTCCTGTGGCAAGATTGGAAGCCATTCGGCTGTTTTTGGCATTTGCTGCTCATAAGGAGATGAAAGTTTTTCAGTTGGATGTGAAGAGCGCGTTCCTAAACGGTAAAGTCGACGAGGTTGTTTATGTTGAGCAACCTCCGGGTTTTCCTGACCCTGACTTTCCCGATCACGTGTACAAGCTAAGTAAAGCGCTGTATGGACTACATCAGGCACCTCGTGCCTGGTATTCAACCTTATCAGATTACTTGCTTGAGAATGAGTTTGAAAGAGGTAAGATTGATAGCACGTTGTTCTTCAAGAGAAAAGGAAGCGACTTTCTGCTGGTGCAAGTCTACGTGGACGACATTATCTTTGCTGCATCAAAGGTCGCCATGTGTCAGGAGTTTGAGGCCGTTATGAAGAAGAGATTTGAAATGAGTGCTATGGGTGAACTAACATTCTTTTTAGGATTGCAGGTTGATCAGAGGAAAGACGGGATGTTCATTCATCAGACGAAGTATGTCCATGATGTTCTCAAACGTTTCAAGATGGAGGACAGCACTCCATATGATACTCCAGTCTGCGTCAATCACAAATTGGGTGCTGATTCAGACAACGATGCAGACGTGGACCCAACCCAATATCGGGCTATTATAGGTTCTTTAATGTACTTAACTGCTTCTAGGCCTGATATAATATTTGCTGTTTGTCTTTGTGCACGCTTTCAGGCAAACCCAAAAGAATCTCATTTGAAGGGTGCGAAGAGGATACTGCGGTATCTCAAGGGCAAACCGAAGCTGGGGTTGTGGTACCCGAGAGGAGGAGACTTGGAGTTAGTCGCTTACACAGATTCTGATTATGGAGGGTGCAATCAGAGTCGGAAGTCTACAACTGGTGGATGTCAGTTTCTTGGTGGCAGATTGGTGTCGTAGCAATGCAAGAAGCAGACTTCAGTCGCAATTTCAACCTGTGAAGCAGAATACATGGCAGCATCCAACTGCTGCTCCTAGGTTCTTTGGATTCAACAACAGTTGCGCGATTATGGTCTGAATTTCTCACTTACTCCTATTTGCATTGATAACTCTGCTGCTATCTCAGTAACTAACAATCCCGTGAAGCACAGTAAAACTAAACATATTGACATACGTCATCATTTTATACGGGATTGTGCTGAGAAGAAGCTGATTGTGCTCGAGAAGGTTGACACGTTAGATAATTTCGCTGACTTATTCACGAAAGCGTTTGACAAAACTAGATTTCAAAACCTTGTTGAGCTGAATGGGATGATCAATCCCGAGTAACCATGCTTTGTGTTTGTGTTATAAAAAAAAAAAAAAAAAAAAAAAAAAAAAAAAAAAAACGTCACTATCGCTTAGAATTATGTCGGTTGCCTCAGTTTGAAGGACATGTCTTAGGATATGTTAGGTCCTCATTTCTACTTGTAGAATATGAGGATAGCCATTAACCAGATGACTGAAAGTGACCGGGGCGGTTTATGATGAGTTTTTATTCTTTCGTTGAAAATTAGTCGATCATACTTAGTTAGAAGGACACATACTTGTATGTGGTCGGTCCAGCTGATCCATTGGATCTTCGGGATAGTCGTTTACCTGAAGACTTTGTTTTGGTCGGGGCGATTGATGTTAAATTTTTTACGGGAGATGAAATTATTTTTCAAGTCTACTACTTCGTAAGAAGTTACTTTACTATGTTTAACAGAAAATTGATCCAACCTTGGAAAATGATAGATATACTGATTCTGTGTGCTTAACTAGTGAAGTTATTAGGCTTAAAAGACTTTAGAACAGTCATTGTATGTCATGGTAGCTTTTTATGGTGCGTAAAAGTAGAAGTGATACTAACTAAATCTACTCGATTTTATGTGGAAACTCCTTAAGAGTTGTGCATGTCTTCATACATATCTTTCCGAATGATAGGCAGAAAAGCGATTACCCAGTCATACACGAGCCCGTGAGTGTTCTGATTCCCGTGAAGATAGCGTGTCAAGACGCTGCAGTGATCCAGATTCGGGACTTGCGGTTATTTTCTACTTGAAGTTGTGTATATACATGTTAGATTAAAAAAAAAATTTCTAGAGTTCATAATGATAATGATTATCAATCAAGACACAAGAAGGTGAACGGGAAGCAGAGTCTAAGATCGAAGAGTAATTACTACTTAATCAGAAACTACGGGTCGAGGTCAATTCGGGGTGACTTGGGGAAAGCCAAATACGCTTTGAGAATAGATAGGAGGCATCATAATCTCTGAGTTGTTGACCACTTAAGTTTTGAGCTTAATTGAACCTAACCCGTATCACAGAAACAATGAAAACCATTTTAAGTAGATTACCTGCTTACAACCTATTTCTTTATGTCATAATACAGCTGAACACGGATCTGTGTGACAGTCACGAAATTAGTATGATTCCTGTTCGGATCTTTTCTAAAACATGGTAGTCCCTGTCGAGACTGAAATTTGATCCTGTGTACCTTTATTTTAAAAGTTTTTCTATTTTTGGAGTTGTATGATTTTATACCTGGTTACTTGGTCTTGATCGTATCATTTAACGCTTTAAAGGATGTTTTAAAACTTAATTGCAAATTGTTCAAATTATGAGGTTTGTTTTGAAAAATTTTAATATCAGCGAAGTTCTGCATAACTTCGCCTTATAGGCGAAGTTATCCACAACTTCGCCGATACATCTGTGGCCCTATATAAAGAAGTTTTAAGGTCAAACAGTTTCATAACTTTCAAAACCAGCGAACTTATCCTCTGATATTTCAGCGAACTTATCGATATCACAAATCAGTTTTTGTTACCTCGATTCAAATCCGATTCAAGGTGTGTAGGGTTCCATATTCGTATAATCATTGTCGTTAATGTTAATCACAGGTCGATACGACCCGTTTCGTGACCTCGATTATTTGAAACCTAAACACCCGATTTTCAAACTTGATTTTACGTGATAGTAATTTGCATGAACGTCTAAAACTTCATAAAATCATGTATTTCGGAGTCCTCGATCTCCGAAATCATCACCTACACGTCGTTCTAAATCCCTAACTGTTGCCGATTCAAATTCGGCGAATTTACAGCTTAGGCGAAGTTATCCGTAACTTCGCCTGAGGTTTAACTTCGCCTGATTATTGATTTTGAAACAGTTTATGAGGCGATGTTGTGATTAGGCGAAGTTATCAGTAACTTCGCCTGGACCATTTTACTTAACTATTATCAGACGAAGTTCAAGTTGAAGCGAAGTTGTTTCCCAACTTCGCCTCACCTTTAACTTCGCCTATACAGTATTGATCACAACTTCGCTCATGGTAACAGGCGAACTTGTGATTCGCTTTGAAGTTTATCTAACTTAACCTGTTTGTTGCAGATATGGCTGCTGTTGCTGGAGCAGGTGGTGCAGGCGGAGATGACGGAGGTGATCAACAAAGACAGTTCTTCCCGGGTCACAACATGTATATCACCTTAGACCCGAAGGCGAGCGGAGTTGATGATTTCCGCGAAATCATCACATTTCTGTTACGCTCGAGGATATTCCACGCCATTACAACAACTCTGCCGATATCCTTGCCCAACATTGAGGATTTCTGGCAGACCGTGGAATACGACTGTAGAGTCGAACCCCCGGTGATGCGAGCAACAGTAAACAATCAAATTGTTCAGTTCTCTTCTGAACATATCCGGGCGGCTCTGCGGTTTGGAAACGAGACAAGGGATGACCCGACAGAGTTTGTAGCTCCTTTCCGCGATGGAGCATTTTTGAGGATGGGTTATTCTGGTCCCTTGGGGGATTCGCAGAGAAGGAAGGGTTTTCTGCTTGACCAGTAGCGCTTTCTCATGCATGTTATGATAGTATGCATGTCAGGGAGAAAGGCGGGCACTGATGGCATGGGCGCGACCATGCAGTCAGCAATGACTGCTCTGACATACAACAAGCGATTCAGCTTTAGTCAGATGATCTTTTACGAGATTGATCGTCAACGAAGAGCGATGGCGCGTGAGCAATTCATCATGTATCCAAGATTTCTTCAAATGATCTTGAATCATGTTGCTCCAACGCTTCCTCAGCGCCGTCCGATCCGATATGTTGAGTGTGTGAACAAACGGATCTTCGCCCAATGCAGATCCTCCAGTGCGAGGAGCAAACCTGAGCTTCATCCTCGCCATACTCCACTCTTTGGGTACTTAATCAACCCGGGGTATGTGCCTGCTCGTGGGGATGAGTTTAGGGACCCGGCACCACAACAGGCAGGAGCACCTCAAGCTATACCTGCTGCTCCTGTTGTGTCACCGGAGGAGAACATGGACCTTGACGCAGAATTTTGTGGTCAAGGCTTCTTTGATATGGATCGGGTGGATCCAGAGGAAAATGTACAGGTCTCGGTAGCCCAAGTGTTGACTGTGAATGTTACTAGAACAGCTGCTACGGTGGCTGGTTCTGATTCTGATGATGAAGTGGCAGAGGCGAGAAGGATTATGGTGACTCGAGAAAGACTACATGGGAAAAGAAAGAGAACAGATGATGATGACGAGTCAGACTATGAGGAAGAGGTACAACAGTTGATAAGGAGGTCAAGAAGGGAACGGATAGGTGCAGGATCAGGAGCCGGTGAGAGCTCTAGGGTGGTACGTTTCACTCCACCAGCACTATTCGGTATGACAATGGTTCCCTCATCACTACAGGTTACAAGGCCAAGCGCTACGGGTGTTCCCGTGGTGGCTACATCATCTACATTTGGCCTCCCACCCACTACTTTCCAACTTTCGGCTCCGGAAATAGTTTCGTTGCCGCCTCCGACTGTTACTCCATCGGAGGTCGTGGCACAATTTATAGAGTCGACTGTTGTGGCCACTGCAGGGCTATCGGTGACGATACCACCTGCGGTTACGTCTATTTCTATTTCTGAGGTCCCGGTGACATCGGAAATCCCTCCTCAGTACACTCAAGATTTATCGCATATGAGGTTCGATTTCGATGCTACCCTATCAGACTCAGAACGAATAGCAGCACTGGAACGGGTCGTGGCAGAGCAGTCAAGGATTAATCTTATCCGGACCCAGGCTATTCAGCGCCTAGTTACAGAGAATCAGATGCAGTCGTCCCTCCTGGTACAACATGGTAAAATCATAGATGCTTTCAAGGAGTTCTTGGCATCTCAGGGGGAGACGAGCTGTAAAGGCGACGAGTTGAGGACCAAGAGAAGGAATGATAGAGACGATGATCCCAATGCGTCAAAAGATGCAGGTGGTGAGCTACCAAGAACTGATCAAGCTCTTGGGACTTCCACAACTCAGGGGGAGTCGACATCTGCAGCTGGTGGTGATGATGTGGTGGTGGTGGACGTAGAGGAGATGGATGATGGTTTGGTTGGTGATGATGATGTATTACCGAGTGATGTGATAGAGAAGATTGGAGAAGATGTTGTGATTGATTATGAGATTGAAGAGGGAGAGATAGTAGAAGAGAATGTGAAGCATGACATTCCAGATGTTGAGAAAGCCGATATGAGTAAAGAGATGGCAAGTGATGAGTCTGAATGGGAAGAGCAGCCTAGATGGAAAGAAGGCTACGCTCAGTGGTTCGTCAAAACGAAGAAACCGGCGGTCCCTACAATGTTTAAGAAGAGTTACAACATTAAAGGCTATGCTGAAGCGAAGAAAGGGATTATTTGATGGATCTATGATGAGCAGTTGAGACTCTTCGTGATTAAAAGGTATGACGGTGTTCAGTATTTTAAAAGACTGTTAAGATCGTTGAATACACTGCCGGAATGTGAAGTGAAATACTTAGCCAGATTGGGGTTAATCAATCGAAGTGACGATAATATGGCTAGAGTTATTGGGAAAATTGTATGGAAAGAAAGTATAAAAGAGAAGAAATTTGAGCTGTTAAAACCACAAAAGAGAAAATTTGTTGAAGACAAGGATAGAGGTTTGAGAGCTGATGGAAAACCTTGGATGATTATGAAGTATAAACCGATCCGGTGCCTTAAAGAAGTACCGATGAAGCTAATGCCCAAGGATGTGCTTAAAGACCTGAAGTGGTGGTTTGTAGATTGTGAGACGGCTGAGGCAGTGATGGAAGACGAAGATGAACAAGAGCTGCTTAGAGTGTACGATCCGATGCACTTGGTAAATTTATCGCAAGCTGATTTGCAGGTGTTGAATGACAAGAAGATATTTTATATTCCTGCTTGGAAAGACGAAGCGAGGAAATATCAAAGAGTTGTCTCGGTTTGTGTTCGAGAAGGAGTGCATGCGTGAAGATACAAGGTTGAAGATTACAAGACACGTGTTTGAAGCTAAAGAGATGAAGCTACTGCCAAGGGGGAGTCTGTTGGTGCATGATGTCAGTAGTTCAGTGTCTAGTGTCTGTAATCGCGTTTGTAATGTTTTATGTTTTGTATAAGCGAAGTTGCTAACAAGTTCGCTGATATGGGCGAACTTGTTAGACAAGCGAAGTTAGTGACAACTTCGCCTGAACATACCAGGCGAAGTTGTCGTGTCTATATAAGCTATATGTTATGGCTTATTCGAAATAGATCAGTTAATAGATTACGAGTTTGTGTATTCGAGAGAGAGAGGCTGTAATCAAGTGATCTTCGTATCACGTGTTTAAGGTTGGTATACAACGTGTTTGATTATTGTATCGTGTGTTAACCGTATTGTTTTCTATACTCGTAACGTCTTACGTAGGGATTCCGCACCTGCGTAGTACGCGATATCTCGTGTAGATCCGGCTGGGAACCTACAGTAAGGATCAAACTCCTAATGTTAACATGAAACATCAACCGTTGAAGTCATAAATCGATGAATCGTTCATAATGTATTCAAATGTCAATCCTCGAAAAGTAGTTCGAGTTGAGGATCTTAACGTATCTAACAAACCGTTTCACCTTGCTCGACCAATTTGTAAGAACACCAATTCAGGTGTGATTCGGGAGGGGCATTTGAAAATAAAATCAAAGAAACTCGTAACTTATTCGCAAGTTCCTCAATCACATTTGAAGCCAACGTTTAATGTATCTCCGAAAGTTTCAAAAGGAGAGCCTAAGACTGAGGCTTGGGCTGCCTTTTTGAACTAATCATTTTACTTTGTGTGTAGAGTTCATCCAGAATGATTTCAGGAGATAAATGGATTCTCGACAGTGGATGTTCTCGGCACATTACTTGCAACCTCGATCTCCTAACAAATGTTAAAGAAATTCAGGGGGATATGTGGCGTTTGCTGGTAATCAGGGTGGAATGATTACAAAAGAAGGAGAGGTTTCGAACAGCAGTATTAGGTTTGAAAAAGTAAATTATTGTGAAAAGGTAGATCACAATTTACTGACCGTCTCTCAAATTTGTGATAACAAGTATACTACCTTGTTCACTGACAAGGAATGTGTCATCCTTCAACCGGGATTCACAATTCCTGAAGACATGGTTATCATGCGATCACCTCGATCGAATGATATATCTTAGATATGGGACTTAAGGTATCTACCACACCTTCTGAGACGTGTTTTATCTCAAAAACAATCGAAAAAGATACGATTCCCTGGCACAGGCGTATGGGACACATCCACATTCGCAAGATGAATCACTCGATTGTGAATAACTTGGTGGATGGTGTGCCCCTCAAGAAATTCAAACTGAACGACCATTGTATTGCCTATAAGAAGGGTAAAAAGAAAAAGAAGTCTCACCCGAGTAAGATGCTAAATTCGATCGACACTCCACTTGAACAGCTTCATATGGACTTGTTTGGTCCTGTGAATCGTCCGAGTATTGTGGGAGATCTTTACTGTTTAGTGGTGACTAACGATTACTCGAGGTACTCGTGGGTCTTATTTATGAGTACGAAAGATTAAACGCCGGTTTTGATACAGAATCCGATCACGAAGATCAAATCACTTTACATACATAAAGTGAGACGAATTCGGAGTGATAACGGTATAGAATTCAAGAACAACGTACTTGATTTCTTTTGTATTCAACGGGGAATACATCGGGAGTTTAGTGCACCTTATGTACCGCAACAGAACGGTGTTTCAGAACGTAAGAGTCTAACTTTAATTGAAGCGGCTAGGACAACGTTAGCGGATTCAAAGCTTGGCTAGGACAATGTTAGTGGATTCAAAGCTTCCGGTCCAATTCTGGAATGAAGCTGTGAACACCGCGTGCTATACATTGAACAGAGTCCTCACGGTTAAGAAGTTCAAGAAAACGAGCTACGAACTTCTTAATAACCGAAAGCCGAACTTAAAGTATTTGGAACCATTCGGGAGCCTGTGCACTGTATTGAAAAAGATGCCGGAAAGTTTGAAGAAAAAGCAATCGAGGGTTATTTTATTGGGTACGCCTCACCTAAGAAACGAGTGTTTAATATTTCTTTAGGGTGTGTGGAAGAGTGGTATCACTTTGATTGTCAAAGCTACACCACACCTCCTACCGGTAAAGGGCCCGATTGGATGTTTGACTATGAGTCTTTATTTAACTCGTTTACTCAATCGGTTGAAACCGACACCAAAGACTTGGTTCGATCATACTTGGAAGATCAATTCATTTCAAGAGCAAGTTCTTCTACTTATGAAGATACCGATGTATCTATTCAACCAGGAAACATCTAATGATGTTTCGGATTCCTCCGATGACGCTGAGTTTGTTAACTTGTCTTCTATAGCTTTGGAAGATGCTCAAGAAGTTCCCGAGATTATTCCAGCTGAATATGTGTTACAAATAGTTTCTGTAGACACGGTCAAGGAGAAAATCACCAATCTTGGTGATAATGTATCAGTTCCTGCAAATCCTTTGTTAAAGGTTCATTCAAATCACCAACAGGAACATATTATTGGTAACGTAAGTGACGGGGTAAGAACGCGATGACAGGTCACTAATGTATGTGATGAAGATAATGTATCTTCGAATGATAATGTATTTGAGGATTCTGTGTTGTGTGCTTATGCGGATATGCACGCAACAGGATTCTGCGGTGTGGTCCAGTATCCATAGGTAAAAGAGGTGTCGTCTAAGGTTCGGATTTTAGTTTGAATATTGGTGACGGAATAGGCAAGGTGAAGCGGTGGGGCGGCTTTCTTCGCCTCGATAGAGGAAGAGACATATTTATCTCCCATAATTTCGATTGAAATTGGTGATGACGGCAGAAAAAAAAGCAAACAGGGATTGATATTAGGGTTTAGGCTTTGATACCATAAAATTTTATGTACCTCAATATTTTTCTGTCTCATTAATGAAATATTAACTCACTAGGTTAGATCCCGTGTTACACGCGAACGGAAAATATATAAAACTTCATATATGTGTGTGTGTGCGCGCGCGCGCGTTATATGCATTTTAACGAATTGTAAACGTCAGATAATCTAGCATTATTATTATAAGGTATCACATTGTTACTTTAATTAAAAGAACCCAACATACAAAGACAAATAGAGAAAAATAACAATTTAAAACATAATTCTAAGTTATGCCACATATTTCTAACTTATGACAAGACCCGAGCCCCGGTGCGGAAGCGTGAATAATGGTCGTTATTAACGGAGGAGCTCGGATCTGAGCAAGGATCGAATCGTATTCACTTTTGAAAGGTGCTTTGGACGGATGAGTGGTATTTGGGAGAGAGCCTGAATCGACTACAATGAACAATAGACTGGATGAACAAATATATGTAATCGAAACACAAATAAAAAGTGGTAGTATGATTTCATTAGTCAAAAGATTGTCATACAGAGCACTCATACATACACACATACATACAATAAAGATCAGCCACCTACAGGAGAGCTCATCCTAAAGGCGGCGGCTCTCTCTAAGAGATAAAACCCTAGATCTCACACAATACACAATACACTCATAGTAGACAAATTAACAAATACATCTATTTATACTAGTTTAGCATGTCTTGGTCTTCAAGCCATTCACCCTTGGTTAAGACCAAAAATATTGATTACTTTTCACCCATAATAATAATAATTCGATGCGTCGGTCTAAAATATAAGTCCCAACAATCTCCCCCTTAGACCGATGCTATCGAATTTCTTCCATGATCACCTCAAAAACTCGTTGTCTTTCATTGAAATTCTCCCCCTCATGTTAAACTTCTCCCGTTGTTCATTTTATATCATTTCTCCTATATCACATTCGGATACATTTGTATGGGCATATGAACGAGGCTTTGAACTTCAAAGATCAAATTCAAGTAACAAGGTCATCACAAAAAGAAATAAACTCAATGTGATCATCAAATAATCTTCCATTCTTCAAATATGTTTCTTCCCTTGTAAATCATCTTCAAACCATTCCCCAAATCAAGATAGCATTCAAGTCAACCATAACCCGTTCTTGATTGTCAAGTGACTGTCTTCATAGGAGGTTAAACTCTACTGATCATCCATTCACTTGTTACTAGTGGTGACTCTATCTTCTCATCCGTACTAGGAAATCTGAAAACTTACAAACAAAGAAGCATTTCCAAGGAAACTTGGAATACCGATCTTGATCAACTTTTCCTTGACTTGAGTCTTTTCACTTGGTTTCAAATATATGTGTTTCGATTACATATATTTGTCCATCCAGTCTAATGTTCATTGTAATCGATTCAGGCTCTCTCCCAAACACCACTCATCCGTCCAAAACACCTTTCAAGAGTGAATACGATTCGATCCTTGCTCAGACCCGAGCTCCTCCGTTAATAACGACCATTATTCACGCTTCCGCACTGGGGCTCGGTCTTGTCAGCTTATACCATGAAACAAAAAAAGACATTTAGTTAAAACTTCATCATCTACTGAAGTCATATGTTGTAAGAAGCATAAACATATAGATGTTGTAACATAAGTTGTGTGTTATAAAAACTATTTTTAATTCGAATTATAAAACATTTAAGTACACAACATAAAAAATGCTAAAAATATGAATATAACAATGAGATATAATTATAAATTTTATTAACAACGCGTTTAATAAAGCAACAATATAATCCAAACCTCGTGACTTAAACCATCATTTCAATCCAAACATTCAATACAAACGTTCTTAAATAATTTCCCAAAAGCAAAAAATAAAATAAAATAACAAAGTCTCAAAATTTAAAAAAAAAATAACAATGAAAACAATTAATTATTTTTATTACTCAATAAATGATGATTATAACAATTTATTTTGAAACTTTCTTTAACTTAGGAGTTAATGTTTAAAGTTAATGTATAAATTAACAAGTGGAAATTATATAAATGGAAAATTGATGAGTTGGAAGCCTGTGTGGACATGCTAGTTGAATGCCATATGAAAACCTTGTATTGCTTTAATAGTATAGTAAGATTATGTACCTAAGACCATTAAAATCACAACCCTCAACCATCACCTTTTTTGTTAGGTTTGTTACGTAAAAAACATACTAGGAAATAAATATTTAAAAAATATCAACATGGGCTAATCAGAACTTGACATGTGGCATGGGTGTTTGCGTTTTATTATTTACTAGGTTACCTACATGTGTAACACACGGGCCAGATAAAATAAATGTTAATGCATCAATTTTTAAATTGTAGTATAGTTAACGATATATGTTATGAAAAGAAAAAAAATTAGATATTACATTATTCAACTCAAATTACCAAATGAGAAGATTTTTCAAAGTTCTAAAATGATACTTTCATATTTTACACGGTATACACAGTAAATGCAACGTTAGGAAGATGAAATTCTGATGGATGACATAGAATTGGTTCAAATTCATTCAAATTGGTTTTTCAAATCTTGTTTGAAATTCAACTGAAAAATCATTTGCATCACTTTAAGCTACATTTTACGGCATATATATAAAGCAATATTACAACATCATTTTCCAAGAATGCACTTTATACCACGTCAGCATCTAGTGTGACAAGAGATCACATATTTCCTCCCTGGTGCAACACCTTCCACTGCTCTCATATCATGCTCACCTTCAACCTGAAAAATCAAGCACAACTTAGAAATATTTAAAAACCATATCACATGCAACCATATGATTAAAGAACTTGATATGGATTTGTTAAGTTATATTGAAATATTTTTTATATTGTTTCAAACATGTAAAAGCATATATGATAAGTGATAACAAAATGAAAAGTGACTTGCATATTAATACTTTATGTACAAAGTAAAAGGTTACAAAATTATATGAAATAACTACTTCTCTTTTAATTTTAAATTTGGCATAAAATTCATAACAATTTTAGGTTATGACTCAAAGAACACTAAAAAATAGGGCTATAAACGAACCGAACGAACACGAACAAGGCCTTATTCATGTTCGTTCGTTAAGAAAATAATGTGTTCACGAACGGTTCACGAACACTTAACGAACGAGATTTTATGTTCGTGTTTGTTCATTAACGAAATTAATGTGTTCACGAATGGTTCACGAACATAAACGAACACAAATAAAATCGGCAGAGCCTATAGATTGAGACCAATGTATTCATCAATGTGAAGAATGAAAGCCTGTAAACGAATCGAATGAAAACAAACAAAGGCATGCTCGTGTTCGTTCATTTAACTTTAAAAGAACACGGACACTTAATCGAACAAATATTTATGTTCATGTTCATTCATATAAAAAGGAAATTTGTGTTCGTTTGTTTAAAATCTAAACGAACATAACTGAACAATGATAAACGAACAAATATAAATAAACACAAACAAACATAAATGAACTTAAATGAAAACACTTAAATGAACGCAAATTAACAAATATAAAAACCTTTAATCATATTACCTATCTAGATAATATTTAATTATGTTCTATTAATACATAAACGAACATAAACGAACGTTCATGAACATAAATGAATGAACGGAACATGTGTTCATGTTCGTTCGTTTAATTAAACGAACACAAATTTTTTGTTCACGTTCGTTTATTAAATAAACGAACATAAACGAACTTCCCGCCGAACGGTTCACAATTAGTTCCCGAACGTTTGGTTCGTTTACAGGCCTACTAAAAAATGGGTTAAACGGGTCAACTCGCTGACCCACCGGGTAAAACCGAACCAAACCGGTACCGTCCCGATCCCGAAACATCTAATAGATGGTACCTACTTAGTGGTAATTACAACAATGCATTCCAAGTCGTCCAAAAACTTTAGCCACAACTCCCCCATTTGCATTTGAGAGAATATGTGAAATTAATAATAAAAAAAAATAAAAAAACTATGCATTTTGATACAAAAGAGTGTAATAAGTTAAAAGAAAATAAAAATCTTACCACTTTCCTTAAAGACGAGCTGTTTGAAAGACTATGTTAATAAACATTAATTTCATAATATTACAATTTGAGATTTTTATATGTACAAAAAGGGAATTAGAAGATTTGATACATGTGGAAGTCATCATGGCCAAGAGCCTGCAAACATAAATATTAGCAGGCAAAATATCATATATGCAATTATAATGACGCAAACCAATTTTAGGATTAGCGTCTTACCCGAAGACCAGCCATCGTTGTTCCGTGATCCCTGTAGAGTTGAGCACACATTTATGGTACTTTGTTTTCTTCTATATCAAACTTAGAGACACCATTATACATCAAAAATAAAATTAATTTGTGTAAGTTACAAGTACCTAAGAGTGATGATGTAAACCAAAATATTGTATCATTACTTGAAGAACTGCAACATCATTCCAAAGCTTTCCAATGTAGCAAATTTGAATGCTTCATTTCAATGAGTTTTTTGTTTTCAAACAGCAAACTTAAAATTCTCATGAATTGCTGAATTCATGACATCTGTGTCAATATAAGAAACCAACAATCATTAATAATATGGTAACAAAATAATTTTACACATACATTAGTTTAACTATTTCATAATCTCGTTATCTAATTTACCCTTACAGAATCAACTAACTACAAAGATGTAGATAATTTTCTTAATTCTTAAAAACAAAAACATACTTCTGCATTTATTTATGATTAAAAAAGAAATGCACATTTACGATGCAATAGATGAAAACATTACTTCCCTAGGTTGTAACAGTTAGCCTATGGTGTAGCGAACACGTTCACCACGTTCAAAGAGTGAACCATTGCTCTGTAAAAAGATTTAAATAAAGAAAATGCAAAAATTAATGATGATGCAGTCTATAAAAAAGTGAAGAAAAACATTTGGCACCAGGGACGAACATATGTTTTCTTTTAATAGAAATAACTTTCTAAGTTACAATATAATAACCAATTTCGGATGCCATCATGATCAAAAGGGTCCTCTTTAGATACAATCATCTAGCAAAAGAAAGCAAACATTAAAGCTAGATGTTATTCTGATGTCTTTTTGCAACAAAGTTGGTAGTATGCAACGTATTTTTCCAAAATATTAATGTAGATTACAAAATTGCAGTTATGAAGCATGAATTCCAAATTTTGATGTATCCACATGTTCAATGAAGATTAAGAATTTTACCCCTTGTTTGGCTAATTAGATAAACCATAATATTGATACAAATTGTATAACAAATAATATAATTAGAGAACATCACAGTTATCCCTCTATTACAAATCTTAAACAAAGCTTTGGTATTTAAATATTTGGATTTTATTGCATATTTCAACACCCACATGACTCAGTACGTTTGTATAGTTTCCCATAAAAACAAAAAAAACAAAGTTTGGTTTATAGTTTTCACAAATAGATCTAAACTAAAAAGGCACAAATGGTGGAAGGAACAACCTATTGTGTCAATTATGATTTGTAATGTTCTAAAACCCTAGTTTGGTGTGAAGCTTTAAAATCCGAATTTATACTTCATATTACATGTGATGTGTTTGCAATTGATAGTAATTCTATTTCAATACATAAATAACCCTATTCAATTTCTGCCATAAGTGATTAAACCATAATCGATGAACAATTTTTACAAATATGAAACAGTACTTGAATCGATGAACGGTTAATATAATAAATCGTATGATAGGATCCTATTATTATTATTATTATTATTTAAGTTTATCTTTTATTTAGTTTCTTTATTATAGTCAAATTATGTTTTCTTATTGTTTTTCTTTTTTTATTTTTATGTCTTTGTTTTCCTATATATTGTAATCTTGTTTAAGAAAAAAAATAAGAAAGAATTATTATTTTGGGTCTCTTTTCTCTTCTTCTCTTGCGTTCTTGGGAGATTGACGGTTGTCTCAAATAAACCGTATCAATTGGTGCTTTCATTAAGCCTTAGCCTAGATGGCTTTGGAAGAACTTTTGTGGGAGCATCCACAATTACCTCGCTTCACTGGATCTAATCTTGCCCTATGGATCTCTCAAGCTCAACGATATTTTCTCTTTTACGCTATCAATGGCGACGAGCGGTTTCCCTATGTCGTTGAATCCTTCGATGATGAACCATTCTGGTGGTTCAATGGTTGGCTTCGGAGTTCAAACTTCCTCACCTGGAATGATTTCACTACATCAATGCTTACTCAATTCCACGCTAGTTCTGTCAGTGCAATTGCCAAGTCTGATAATGAAACCATTGTTAAGGAGGAAGTTACTCAAGGATTGGGGGATATGACCTTAGGTAGGCATGCAACTGGTAAATATAAGCAACAAAACGGTAATTTGATGGTTAATAAAGATGCCAATCAAATTTACAACAATACAATTAGCTCGTGCTTGTTAGCAATGACACCGTTAAAAGGTGCAATAAGGCAACCCGTGTTGCGCCCCTTGTGGTGGTCCATTGACATTGGCCCGAATAACACCGGAAGACTCGAATGGTGGCCACTATGGTGCTACATTGAAACCGCCCCACTTGTCGTTGTACGACTTGAGTGGCAACAACATTCCGTCCTTGAGGACAAGGACGTTTTCAAGGGGTCGAGAATTGATAGGATCCTATTATTATTATTATTATTTATCTTTTATTTAGTTTCCTTATTATAGTCAAATTATGTTTCCTTATTGTTTTTCTTTTTTTATTTTTATGTCTTTATTTTCCTATATATTGTAATCTTGTTTAAGAACAAGAATAAGAAAGAATTATTATTTTGGGTCTTTTTTCTCTTCTTCTCTTATGTTCTTGGGAGATTGACGGTTGTCTCGAATAAACCTTATCATCTTACCTTTAAACAGTAATCGATTAACAGTAGTTGAGTAGATGATGAATGATCTTGATAATTGAAGAAAATAGACCAATTGAATCATGAAATGAAAGGAACGAACAATAGGGTTTATAGAGGAAGGAAGGTTGTAAAGGGGTAGAAGCAGAAATTTTTATGGGGTTTGAGAATTGTGGTGAAGGAAGAGGTTTTATGTCCAAGTAGGGTTAACTTTTTTTTCATCAAGATTCTTCTTAAGGCTTACGGAGGAAAGAATATTGTAAACGGGTAGAAGCAGATCTCATTTCAAAATTTGAATGGGATTGAAAGGATGAACGGGATATTGAAAAGAGCAATGTCTCTTTGGCCGACACGTAAGCAAGGCCTCAATGACTGACAAGTGTCTTGGTCTTCTATGAGGAGGACAAGTGTCCAATTTTTTCTTCTTTTATTATATAGGAGGATATCAAATTCGTTATTTTGAATGATATCTTAATAGTGTTAGCTTATTTTTTTTTTGAACGACCAACGAATAAAGTTCGGTACCCGAGGTAACTCAATAGCAAAAGATGACCCTATAAACCCGCGATCACAAACAACGTTTGGTATCCAAAGCTCATCACTCCTATTCTGAGAAAAACATGCCATCCTAATTTTCACTACGGTAAAATCCGGTTGAAATTAGATTCGAACATGAGGCATTGAAACCTCTAGCCTCAATTTTCACTTATCCTTCGATGGGAGTTGTGCTAAAATACTTTAGGTTGTTGGAAAGTTCCCATAAAAAAAAACGCTACACCGAAAGTAATTAATCCCATAACATAATAATATTTCAAATAATGTATAGCATGATCCTTTTTGTTTTGTTATATTATTTCCAAATTATATCTTCGTAACCCCCACCTTCCCCTAAAATAATATGAGGTCAGCAATATTAATGACCATTAAATGTGTTTGTTCATCCGCTATAAGTTTTACACATGTTTGTGAAAGAAATTGCTATAGTAGGGAGGTGAGGGTGGAATCGTGGATCAGGATCACCAAGATGAAAATAGGTGGTACTTTGCGCATCAAGACTAGTACTTTCATAAGTACTTTGGTTGTTTTGATTTTGCTATCACAACCAGGATGGGCTGGGGTCTACTCATGTTGGGGTGGCTGTCTCAATCAGTGTGTGCTTCTTAATGACAAGAAACCGGAAGAAAAGGTTCCATGTTATTGGAATTGTTTGGCCAAATGTTTTCCTCAATCAGGTCGACCCCCCATCGGTTCGACCAAGATTGTGCTAGATTCGACTAGCACAACTGGTTCATCACCTGTTAGTGAAATCCCGGGATCTTCAACCTCAAGTAATTCTCATGTTGTCGGGCATAAAACCATGTTTGGTCAATTTGGTTTAAGCCGGAAGTATTATTGCATCATCGGTTGTTCTTTTCAAAATTGTATAATGCCGACACGTGGTACGATTACTTTTCTTTATTCGGTCTACTATGTTGATGTTGCATTAAATTTACAGTCTAATAATTTCTCTGAAGATATATTTAATGATAATTTTTCTTTTATTAATTTTAAAACAATTATTTTTTTCGAACTTCTATCTTTTATGGAGGCAAATGTTATTATTATCTATAATATATATAAACGAAAACCAAAAAATCCTATGTGTCGCAATGTGGTCGTTCTCCCTTTTTATGGAAACCATCAGATTTCTTGATTTTTAAATGGAGGTCTCTCATTGATTTAACTCAAATTCATAGGTATGGGTCTTACCAAAACCAGATAGCTCTTAAACGGGTTATAACATCTCATTAAATTAAAAATTAATCTTACCAATTATTTGATATGAAAATCCTATAAAATAGGAATATACTAAAATTTAATATCCAATTTAAAAAGAAAAAGATATTATTTATAATTAATAAATAATTTTATAGTAAAAAACATAAGCGGGTCATGGGTCACCAAATCCAGATAGCTTTTAAACGGTTATAACATATCATTTA
The DNA here is from genome assembly GCF_021521415.1 of Bidens hawaiensis. NCBI lineage: Eukaryota > Viridiplantae > Streptophyta > Magnoliopsida > Asterales > Asteraceae > Bidens > Bidens hawaiensis. The sequence goes on from NW_027491053.1 coordinate 1,105,655, forward strand.
TTTATGAAATGCTTTCATCATCAAACCCTAAGTATATTATTAACTTTCTTACAATAAAGAAAATTAAAATCCAAAATATAAATATTAAAAAACGAAAAATGTAAAACAACAATTCTCTCAAGCCATCAGATTACTTTATTTGTAAATAAAGCCTTCTCACGCATTTGACCCAAATTCACGGGTAAAGATCTCACCAAACCCAGATAGCTCTTAAACGGGTTATAACATCTCATTATATTAATAAATAATCTCATCAAATATTTGATATGAAAATCCTATAAAATAGGAATATACTAAAAATTAATATCCTATTTTATTTTTAAAAAAGATATTATTTATAATTAAGAAACAATTTTATAATAAAGAAAATAAACGGGTAATGGGTATCACCAAACTCAGATAGCTTTTAAACCGGATTATAACATATCATTTATTTGTGAAACCATTTCATCATCAAACCTCAAGTATATTAATTATTAACTTTCTTATAATAAATAAAATTAAAATCCAAATATACATATATAAATATTAAAAACGAATAATGTAAAACAACCCCCGTAATACGGGGATAAAAATCTAGTATTAATATATTTATAATGATGGATAGAAATATAAACGAATTGGAGAACATGAACATACCCTAGTGCATTAAGAAAATGAATTAATTTCTGTTCGTTTATTTAACCTTAATTAATTATACAAATAAATGAATATAAAACACATTTATTTTTTATGATAATGCATCAAGAAAATAAATTTATATGTGACTGGTTTTGGTTGTTTGCTCTTTAATATTTTATAAGTGAACATAAACAAAAATAAATAAAAGTATTCATTTAGCTTTAATTAGTTGTACAAATAAATGAATACAAACATATTTATTTTTGATGATCGTTCATCAAGAAAATAAATTTATATTTTATTAGTTTTGGTTTTGGTTGTTTGCTCTTTAATATTCTATAAGTGAACACAGACGAAAGTAAACAAACAAAAAAAAGAACTAGAAAGCCTATGGTTTTTAGTTATGATACAATGACAACTCATAATTTGATCCTTATTTTAGTAAATGAATAGAAATAACTCAATAAGTGAACAGAACAACATGTAACATCCGTATTCATACTCGTTTATTTAGTTAAATGTAAAAAAAATTGTTATTGTTTTTCTTTTATAAATTAAACTAGCTTTTGAATTCGTGTATTATATGGAATTTATTAAATAATAAAAACAAATAAGGACCATTATTTAAAAATATGAATAAAATTAAAGGTAAAAAGGAAACAAAATAAAATATATAGTACAAACAATGTGAAGTCTAGAATCTGAATTTTACAAATTTGAAAAAAAATCTCTTTGTACAACATTTGTCAAAATTGTTTTAATCAATTACCCATTGATATATATGATAAATGAGATGAGAGATTAAAGGATTAAAAGAGAAATTATAACTCATGTTTCAAAATTGTTGACTCATGACCCATGAATAGATAGTATAAATTAGATGAGAAATTTTAAAGGGTTAGAAAGGAAATTATAACACATTTGTCAAAATTATTTTGACACATCTCTCATGGATAGTTAGGATGAATGAGATGAAAGATTAGAGAGTTAGAAAGAAAATTATAACTCATAACCTAAAATGATTTTGCCCCATAACCCATAGATAGGTAGAATAAATGAGAAAAAACAGAGAAATTAGGCTAATAATGAATATGAGGTTGTCACATCATCCTTATTATTTTCTTTTATTAATATAGTTATATTAGATTAGATATGTTTTTTATCTAAATGTTCACACATGACGATTTGTTGAAGAGTTTGTTCATTTACAACTACTACTAAAGCATTAGCGGCAGAAGTTGGCTTTTTTTCTTTCTAAAAAAAGTCATATTTGTTTTGTGTTATATATAAGATAAGAATACAAATTTTGTTTAAACACGGTATATTTATTATTAGATCCTCTAAAAAATTTACTTTCAGACGATGTTCTATATAGAATGTTTATTTGATTTTCGTCCTTTACACTAACGGTCATTCATTTTCTCAATTAAGTATTGCCACATGACACTCATGTGAGGGCGAAAAGGTAATTTTAAGCCCATGTTATTAACAAATATATTATAAAAGATTATTACATAAAAAAACCTAAACTAAAATGAATATTAAATTGTTGGGCCTACTTGAATAAAATACACCAAACCTAACCCTTCCCATTCTCTTCATTACCACATACGTTCTTCTCCACGTATTCAGCTTTTTGTTTCGGCCAATTTCCACCAATTCCAAATCAAACTTGCAAAATCGTGACTTATAAGGATCAAATTTGAAGATTTGAACTCGTTTTTTCGTGTACTCGCTGGAAACCTGCAATCCAGCGAGTAGATCTGAAAACGCTTGGTGATTGCAGGCATCGTCGGATCTTTATTCGGGCCAACCCGGGCCGCGGCCCCATCACGTTTTTCACTCGGTAGTGTCTTTTTCTAGAAAAAATCAAGAAAATATATATATATATGTATGTATGGAGTCCGGCCCAGCCAAGTTATTTAAGTCCGGCCCATCCATATTATTTGAGTCCAGGCCATGCTTGAATTTTTATGAATATAAGGTTTGTTTAAAGCCGACTATTAGAAATCGTTTACGAAAAAAACGTAAAGATAAATAAAGGAAGACTAAGAAATAAAACTCCATAAGACCAACCTCAAACCTAAATAAACTTTAAACAAAAAAACTAAGCATTAAGCCCAAAATCCAACCCTAACATATGGTTGATGTTTGAACACAACAACAAATGGAGCTTCCATTATGCGATGGCCATTGTGTGACTTACTGATTTATGAGGTTCAGCACATAAGTCAAAACAGAAGCTGAGAAGCAAGCAAGTGAATTGATGAAATCGTTTGCATGTGAAATCGATTGATTGATTGGGCACTATCGTTGTCTGTTGATGCCTGGGGTTCGGAACTGACTCGTGTGGGAGTGAAATCGATTAATCGAAACAGTCAACAGAAGCAAGTAGAGACCAGGTTTGGTAATTCGCATTTCACCATTTTGTATTTCTTTCAATTTGGTATGTTAGGGTTTGGATTTATTGTTTGACCGACCCGAACCGGATTGCCGAACCGATACTTAGAAGTAGGAAAAAATATTTGATTGTTGTGACTTTCGGCCCACCCATACTAAATGCTCAAGATCCGCCACTGGTTGCAGGTGGCCGTTTATGGTAGCGGCATGTGCCAATGGTGATTGAAGGTGTTGGCCTGATGAGGTTAGGGTTGGGGAAGTTGCAACTTGTAAAGCTATTAACTACAAACCTTGATGCCGGAATCTTCAAATTAAACCAATCATAGACCTATACAACCTTCTATCTCAGTAAACCCATCGGCCCTGCAACCTTCAAATCAAAACTATCCATAATAGATGGTTGAAATTATCTTAATACCCTCACATGACATACACATGTTATGACTTAAATGAAAATTTTAACGACCATTAATGTAAAGGACGAAGATCAAATAAACATACCTGATCCGTAAAACAACTATATTTAAAGGAAAGAATTTGCCTATACATAAAACTGTGCATTGCTGTCCGCTAACAGGAGTCGCGAGCCGGAGTCACAAGCCACGTGGATGGCAAACACCACAACACCTCTATGCGAGCCGAGGTGCGACTGGACTCCCGCTATGGGCGCGACAGGGCTAGAGGCAGCTTGCGAGATTTATGGTTTTTTTTTCTTCTTCTTTTTTAATTTGCAATTGGTTAGGAAGGAAGAAAAGAGCTGCAATAGGGAGGAAAAAAAGATGAAGAACAGAGAAGATAAATGAAACCTTAGTTCCTTATTTGTTTTTTTTTTAAAGTCATGGGTGGACTTTTTTTTAAAGCTATTGGCTTTTTTTTTCTTGGAAATTTTTTTTGAAGCAATGAGCTTTCTATTTTTATTTGCCAACTTAGTTTATTTATATATAATTTTGTTTAAATTAGTAAAAGAAAATGATAGTTTCTTTTTTGTTTTTAGATGCTTTAAAATTTTACTCTTTATAAATAGAAAATTATTTACATATTATTATTTTTTAATTTTAAATTCGTGGAAAAAAAGAAAGAAAATTTAGTGAAGGCACTATTTGTGTGAACCGCAATAGGCTCATGCGGCTTCAGTAATAACTGCAACGAGTGTCCAGTTAGTAATGCATGACACAATATTATTTGATAAATTCGAAGCCAAGCTTCGACAATACGAAATCTAATGATAAGTATGAACACGAAGATTACGATCCTCTCAAAGTCTCAATTCAACATATATGTTGATCAATGGCTACTAGCTAATTTGAGTGGGACCCATATTTTGATTTGATTAATTTTTAATACTTTTTTTTAGATATATATTTGGTTCAGCGTGATTATGGTAAGGCTGAGGGGTGTGGGGCGCTAACCTGGGCGCGTGAGCCCCTCCGCTCGCGCCCCCAGGCGCTAACCCCACACCACCGGGGCGCGAGCGCGGAAATCCAGGCAGGCGTGAGTGTGGTCGCGGGAGAAGAGAGAGGAAAAGCTGGTGGGCCCGCCCAAAAGAGCCGTTGAGCTCGGTTTTTTTTTAAAAAAAACCTTTAAAAACTCCTATATAATACCCCAAAATCAACCCATTTCAACCATATCAAACACAGCTTCAATCTCCAAACTCATATATAATATCCCAAACTCCTATATAATACCCAAAAATGTCTGGAAATTGGTACCCAAACCTAGATTCAGATTATAGTTACGACGATTTATGGTCGTCACCAGACCAATCGATGTTTTATACGGGGCCGCAAGAAACATCCGGCTTTCAACCATCCAACATACAACCGTCTCCTAACTTTGTTGTTCCAGAGACACAAGAATCACACGGTGATGCTACCGGAGCAAGAAGACGCGTCCACCGGAAAAAACAACCTGCAACGGATGGGCCGGGACCGGCTTCGACTCTGAGGACGAAACGGAAAACCACTCCGTGGTCATCGGATGAGAAGGAAGCCTTGTGTCGGGCTTGGATAGCCATTTCTGAGGATCGGCGTTGCGGTAATTGTTTTAACGTTTTTAAAAATGATTTTTAATAAAAAAGTTAAATAAAAAAGTTAACTGGAAATCTAATTTAATTATTCATTTTGCAGCCGACTAAAAAAAAAGCAAGGTTTTTTGGACAAAGGTTAGGGAGACGTTCTATACGCTCGTTGGGAGTACAGAGCGAAACGCCGATATGATTTCGGGTCGGTGGTCCGAAATCAGAAAATTTGTCGGCTTGTTTACTAATCTTTTCAACATGAACGCCGGTCGTATGAGACCAAGTGGCATTGATGATTTGGCGGTTTACAATTTCACTGTCGAAGAGTGGAGGCAGGAGTGTTTGCGGAGGTATGGGACGGTGAAGACGTGGGACGATTTAAAGTTGTGGGAGAGGTTGAAAAGGTGTTCCAAGTGGGTTGAGCTTGTGGCGCCGGACCATGATGCGAAAGTAGGGCCGAAACGGACTAAAACTAGTTCGTCTGGAGCGTATAGCACTTCTGCCGAGTCGGATTGCCGCGTTGGATTCGACCTAAACATTGCGGGGGAGGAAACGTCTTCACCGCCGAGGAGGCGGCCATTGGGACGGGACGCCAAGGGAAAAAAACCGGCTGAGGGGGGAGCCGTAAACATCGTCGATCTTGTTGAATCCCTCAATAAATTCAACAAAACCATGGAGGTGGTCTCTAATGACAAAAAGGAAAAAAGTCGAATGAGAGATTTGGACTTCCTTACAAGAGACTTCAGTAACCTAAATCCGGTCGATCAAATGCTGATGGAAAAACAAAAGGAACGTATCCGAAAGAGGTTGATCGAAGAAGACCAAGCCGAAGAATAAGAATAATGTTTTTTTAGTACTTTAATTTTTATTTTATTTTTAGATATTAATGTGTTTTTTTTAATGTGTGTTTTTTTTAATAATTTATGAGTTTTTTTAATAATACGTTTTTTGAATATATTTATAAAAAAATAAAAAAAAATCCGCTGGAGCCCCTGCTGGAGCCCCTCCACACCAGGGCCAGGGGCTCCAGCGGGGGCTCCAACACCCATCTTATCCAGTTTCTCTCTCTGCCACACGTTACAATATTATTGGCTGGAGCCCCCACTCGCGCCCCCGTTAAAGCCCCCCACACCCCTCAGCCTAAGAGACTGAAAATAAAATAATATGATTACAAGAATATATAATTTCTCTATGATTTAGCATTGACTATGACTTATAATATTTTTGTATGATTTTACTTTGCAGATAAAACAGATTTGAAGACCTGCCTAGTGAGGTGCACTCATAAGTGCAAACATTAGTTGATGTTTGGTGGTTTATGTTTTTGGTTTTCCATTTCTAAATAATGTGGGTCAATGACACTTTTCCAATGGAGGATGTGAAGAAAATCAATATATAAAAATGATATAAACGAACCGAATAAGGTTGAAAAGGATATTTTTCTTTTGGAATAAATATGATATATAGGTGGAAACTAATAGAAATAGATAAATATGAAAACTACTCATACGTGCACTAGATCTAATAGGACAACCACCTAAACCGGTAGAATCTCGCTCACAGCAAAATTATTGATATAATTAGTAAAGCATAAATCTATCCCTGAAAAATGTAAGAATTCATTCGCGTATAAAAATAAAAACTTTTAATAAAATGATTACAATACAAGTAATCAAACATATCTAGAAAAGCAAGTAAATTACAATACGAATTACACCGGAAAAATCAAAATTACAATACAATTGAAATAAAATGATGCAATAAAGGTATAGAAGAAGAATGGTGTCGTGGTCTTTGTGGCCGAGGATCGTGTTTTACACGGGGCCCTTAAAACAAATTCCGGGTCTCTACCCGTTTTGTTTCCCAGGGTACAACGGCCTAAGCAATATGTACTGCCGGGGAGGGCTCTAGCACCCGTATAGTACCTTAAAGAAAATGATGAAGATGATCAAGAATGTTGGAATTCTTTATGGAGAAAGTTGAGGAAAACATAAGAGAGAATGCGTTATTTTGTGTATCTTTCAACCAAGGAATACCTTGGTATTTATAGTTGAAAAACAATTCATTCACCATAAACACATGAGTTGAAACTTCAATCACCATTAACCAAAACTTTAATTTTTTTGACCAACTAGAATGACATTTTAATGGCTTTGACTAATTGACTAGCAACCTTGAATAAAATAATTCAAATTTTAAACATATATTTTTTTTTCACAAAAAATTTTCCAACAATCCCCCACATGTGAAAACAAAACTCATTCATTTTCACATTGAGATCAATCCACACTGCAAGTTTATTAGATTCAATTCAAAGGTTGAGCATTGCAAGATAGGTAGGTGTTACCCTTTGAACCTTTCTTTGTAAAGCATATTTAGTCTCCTAGCGGTGTGTAGACACGATGTCTTTGAATATACCCCCATTGATGTAGACGACAATACACTTCACACAACACTCTCTCTGGTCTTAACAACCCCTCACTGTTGTGTCCTATTATGGTCCTGGAACACTAGCTTGGTTCTGTGAGAGCTCTAGGATTTTTGCCCCAAAATCCATTCGAACCGACCCTAGTTCTCTCTCAGATAGGTGATTTTTGCTTAAATCATTAAAAGCAATAGGTTTGTTGATTTCCACAAATCATTAAACTTTATTCTGCTTATCCTTACAACATGTTTCACTGATTGGAATGGACCAGGATGCGCCCACACGCAACACCCTTTAGTTTGGTTTGGGGTACTCCCCCATAGTGGCACCCGTGGTTTCATGATTAAGTTGTCCTATTGAACCTAGCTCTTGGGATCTCCAGTCAACTAGGTTAGGTTTCCCTCATGTCCCCTTTTCCTATGGGCTTTAGTCCCATTCCTTTTGGCGACTTGTTAACTAACTCTTTGCTTAAGCCTTTTGTTAACGGTTCTGCAATGTTACCTTTTGACTTCACATAGTCAATCATGATAACACCCGTTGTGAGTAGTTGTTGTACCGTGTTATGTCTACGTTGAATATGCCTTGATTTGCCATTGTACATCACGCTATGGGCTCTACCAATCGCTGATTGACTGTCACCATGTATGAAAATAGCCGACAAAGGCTTTGGCCATATTGGAATATATTCCACAAATTAACGTAGTCATTCCGCCTCTTCACCACATTTATCCAAGGCGATAAACTCTGATTCCATCGTGGATCTAGCTATAACCATTTGCTTAGAAGACTTCCAAGCAATAGCTGCACCACCAAGTGTGAATACATATTCACTTGTTAATTTAGAATCTTTTATATCCGAAATCCAATTTGCATCACTGTATCCTTTGATCACAGCTGGATCACGGCTATAATGGAGTCCATAGTCTCTCGTGTATCTCAAGTATCTTAGCACTCGCATGATATTTTTCCAATGTTTCCTGCTCGGGTTACTAGTATATCTACTTAGCCGACTCATGTCATAAGCTAGATCGGGTCTAGTACATGTCATAAGATACATTAACTCCCAATGATTCTTAATTATTCTAATTGAGCAACACCCTCGCCTCTATTTTTAGATAGATGGTGGGTGGTATCAATTGGAGTTGACGCGCACCGCGTGTCATCCTTATTGAATTTCTCAATAATCTTGTCCACATTGTGAGATTGACTTAAGACAATACCATTTTGGGTTCTAGTGATTTGAAACCCAAGAATCACGTCCGCGAGACCCAAGTCTTTCATGTCAAACCTCTCTTTCAACATATCTTTTGTAGATTTAATCATAGTATCATTTCTCCCAATGATAAGCATATCATCTACATAAAGACATAAAATCACATAACCTTCCGGCGTGTCCTTCACATACACACATTTGTCGCACTCGTTTATTTTGAAACCATTGTCAAGCATGACATGATCAAACATTAAGTGCCATTGTTTTGGAGCTTGTTTCAAACCATACAATGATTTAACTAGTTTACATACTTTGCCTCTTTCCCTGGGACGGAGAAACCCCCGGGTTGCTCCATGTAAATCTCTTCATCTAAATCGCCATTTAGAAATGCGGTTTTACCATCCATTTGGTGAATTTCCAAATTTCGTAAGGCCGTGATTGTAAGAACCAACTTTATTGAGGTTATTCGCGTGACTGGCGAGTAAGTATCAAAATAGTCTAGACCTTCTTTTTGTGTATACCCTTTGATCACTAACCTTGCCTTGTATTTATCAATACTTCCATCAGCTTTCATATTTCTTTTGAATATCCAACGATATCCAAGGGGTTTACAACTTGGCGGAAGATCTACTAACTCCCAAGCATGATTTTACAATATAGAATCTATCTCGTGATTAATTGCTTCTTTCCATTAAGGTGATTCTGCATTTCCGCAGAGGTAACCGCCTCGCGGTAGGTATTGGGCTCACCCACAACCATGTAGCTCACGAAATCGGGACCGGAAGATTTTTCAATCCTTGGTCTTTTGCTTCGTCTAAACTCACCTTCCTCAAATCTCATCTTCTCCAACCTCGTGTGTCTATGCGTCCATCTCAACTACCTCCAACTTACGCACTTGGGTCTTTTTTTTTTGTCCAACAATATGTCCTGTGTAACATACTTGGTTGAACCCCAACCTTAAAAGATTCCTATTTAATTTAGTTGGTAACCATATGTCGCAAAATATCTCTATAGCTGCTCTCCGCCTACGCCAGCCTACCAGAACGTGATGGGCTATGTCATCGTCTATGTTCCCATCGCTTTATAAAAAAGACCCCACATACTTAAACCTTGTGAAACCACTTGGCCTTATGTGCTGATCTGGTCGCTATCATCATCCTTTGCACCACTGAAATCATAGTTAAGGTATTCAGTCTTAGAGCGGCTGATCCTTAAACCTTTATTTTCTAAAGTTTTCGCCACTCCTCAAGCCTCACATTGATTCAGGCTCGTTTTATTCTTCACAACTAACACAATATCATTATCGAAAAGCATGAACCACATAAAAATCTCCTAAATCGATTTTGACAACTCGTCCAAAACCACTACAAAAAGAAATGGGCTTAACGCAAACCTTGGTGGAGGACTTCCTCCACAAGGAAGAAGTAGGTATCTCACACAGGTGCATGCAGGGCTGACTTCGAGAATTTAAATGCCTCGGTCGAGCTGAAATAAAAGACCCATATGCCATGTAAGAAATAACGAAATATATAAGCTGATTTTTTTAATGACGGTTAATGTTATGGATAAAAAAAGTTTGGGCCCAATATATTTAAGATGATTAAGATTCATACATATTTTATAACTTTTTTTTCAAATATATATAATAAATTTGTCCCCTGAAATTACGGACCTCTGCTAAACGTCTGGCTCGCACTACCCTAGGGCCGGCCAAGTTGTTTACCATGTTACTAGAACTTCAAATCTATTAAGAAATGATAGCAATATGTACTCGTGTTAATAAAACTAAGAAATCTTTTGATGAGAAAAAATATTGTTAACTAATAATTCAATTATATATTTTGTTAAAAGTATAGATATATGAACACTATAAATAATTTCTTAATTTTCTATTATGTTAAAAGGATAAAAAAATACTTTATAAAAATCATATAGAATTTTATTTTAAAATTTATTATAATCCTACTCATTTCCTTTTTTCATTAAAATATTATGTTAATACGTAAAGAATAGTAGCTTATAGCTTATAACCTTATTGGTGAGAAAATCATTTCCATTATTACTTCATCTTCACAATATACCTTATCATTTTCATAATATACCTTATCCTTTTCACGGTATAACTGGTTCAACTGATCGGTACGTACCAGTTTTTAAAGCATTGCTCTTCGGTCACCGAAAAATTTTTCGACTTGTCTTTTTCATTTTTTTTCTCTTAGTTCTACTATTTTGTTAACAATAGATTGAAAAGTCAAACTACCATAACAATGTCAACTCTCTGGTGGTTCCAACGTGCCCCCGAAAAAGCCGTGCCCCGGCCGAGTGTCCGACTTGCACCACCCTAGAGCCGGCCATGGGTGCATGGACGCTTGTTGTCGTCCTAGCAAATATATTCCTTAGTTATATCTTTGTATTTCCCATGGACCCCTCTACCCTCAAGACTATCCCAAATTACTTGACATGGCATACTATCATACGTTTTTTCAAGGTCAAACTTATGTTTTAGGGCAATCTTACTCATATAGAGAGAAGAAAATAACATGGATTTTAGGGAAACTTCAAGATTCTTGCACCACACTTCAAACATAGCATAATTGCTAGTCTAACAAATATAGATTTAGTGTTTGTGATAAATGTAAAAGACGGTGTCTGCTTTTATGTTTGACTAGGCAAGGAACCGATGTATTACACATGGAAAATGTAGTAAAATGCAAATATGAAAAGGTATTTATATATTAGATAGTTAGGTACTCGTGTAATATATGAGTTGAATATTTTAAATTATATAAGTTATAATTATATAAATAAAAGAATGATAAATAAAGTTGCGTATTCTCGCATGCCATCTTCTAGATCCCGTCTATTTCGTCAATTCTCTTTGTAAGATAAGGAAATAAATCTTGAAGTTCTAAGAAAAATAATAAGTTATGTTTAATACCAACCCACCCCATAGTGAAAACATCCAAACACTATCATTAACATCCCGTTTTGTTAGAAGTAAGGGGCTAATTAGTGGGTTGCGTAATATAGTAACTAAACGGGTAGACAGATGATGTTAGAAGTACATAAATCACTCAGCACCTTCATTAATAATTCCAAGAATTGTTTTTGTATAAAATAGTACATAAATAATATCATAGTGATTATCAAATTTTGAATATATTTATGAAAAGATAATAATCATTGAAAAAACACTCGCATTGCAGTTGATTCTTAAGCATGTTAACTCTATATAAAATTAAAAGCAAATATTAAGAATAGATGATAATGATCATTATTCATTAATACTAGTTTATTGATATGGTCGATACTATATGATTAGGTTAACTGTGTATGTTGAGAGTAAAATTTGACAGAGTCTTGAGAGGATTAATCAAATAATTCAGAATATTTTTAATGAAATAGTTACAGGGGTATATATGGGAAACAGGTTCATTCGCTATACAGGCAAAGCGAATGAGCCACATTCGCCTCGCCATTCTCTAGGGGGATCGCCATTCGCTAGACATCCCCCTAGAGAATGGCTTTATACGTTACCTTCTCATTTGTTAACATCCCCTGACGAATGAGGCAACAAAACTATTCATTCACTATACAAGCCATAACGAATTTATTATACATAATTACCAAACTAACTCCTATACAATATATCTATTACAAAATACGATAAACAAAGAACAAGACGAATACCGATGTATCAACAAACTCCCCTCGTCTTGAGCTTTGTCGTCTTCACATTCTGAAGTGGTTGGTCTTCCAGTCAGCATAGCTATGAATTCCAAAAACATGACAAACACGAACGACCCATTGGAATTGTATAGCCAGCTCATTATCTTTGTTGTGCACACATATGATCTGATTGTTGAATAACACGTCGTTGTCAGACTCATATAGGTTGACCAACCACATCGGATCTAAAATCCAAATGAACTCAATCTTGTTTCCCGTTCCCAGTATAATCACTGCTTCGCCAGTTCTATCATCATAATACCACCTGTTGCAATTCTTATAAAGACTTTGCGGTAAAACCTTCAATGGAACTTTCTTCAACGTGTGAGGCGTCTTCACCTTCAGAACTAACTTTCTCCACCCAGTGCGCAGATCAATGTCATCAACATACTTTTGCTTCAGCACCTAGGGCTTGAAAAACTGAAATCATGATTGACCTTGCGGACTAAATGACGATAGAACCAATCTATAAGCTGATTGTTTATACATACCGGATTGCTCGCACATAGGTGTTATGTGACGCGTTTATTGGCACCGGCTACATGCTCGATGCCACGTTAAATGCATACCACCGACGGGCTACGCATACACTGTTGCGAGGTTACACATACTAACACCGGCTGTCTTTGCGCATACACGGCTGCGCGTGCGGGCACCGGTATGACAATATGACATGTAATGTATATCAAGTAAATTTCGTTCTTGGTGTTCAGGAGCCTACCTCCACAGTAATCAAACATTTGTTAACGGTTTGACGCACCAGGCTGAACCCGCATACATTTTCTTTGTTCGAAAGCAAGCTTTAATGGCGTCTTCTTCCTCACCGCGGCACGATGCCTCTCAACCTCTTCCGATTTCCGACGGCCACTCTCCTCTCTCCTCCGTCATCTACGGTACTCTCTCGTATATTGATCAATAATTATTCTTCAACGTACAATTCCAATTCGAATTATTAATCTGTATATTTTTAATCTAATTTCTTAGCAATTTCATGCATCTCACTGAATAATAATAATAATAATAATAATAATAATAATAATAATATATTCTTTCTGTTACAACGTTCTGCTTAGGTATTAGTTACGCTAGATCAGTTTTAGTTTTAGGTACACTTATTTATGAATGTTAGGGCGTGCTATTTCAGTCAGTATGTAATCGCATTATAGAGTCTTATTATAAGACAGACAGTGATACACTCACTCCTTGCTATCACATTCAGAGACTTCTAGTTATTTGATGCACTTTTGCCTTACTTCTCTGCACGTTTGTCAGATCTCCTTGTTTGAAAACTGTCATTAAGTTGGATACATCGGAATGTGATTGTTGATCTCTGAACTAGCCTACAAGTACCATGCTTATCCCTATTGTTAGATCTGTATATTTGAGTGTCTTAATAATTAATTACACTAGTGAAGTTAAAACATATAAACCAGATAGGAGCTCATTATAAATTGACGGTGAACTTATTGTATTATTGATTTACCTAACTTTGTACTCCTGATAGCAGGTTGTTATGTTAATGCTTTACTACTTTACTCTAGAGTTTTGCTTTCTTCAACTTATGATTTAACAGATAGAAATTTATGAATGTGATTTGTTGTATAATTCATGGTTGGCTAAAGGAAAAAGGTGATCGGTTTAGTTTATTACAATACATGTAACTGCCTTTAGTTACATAGTTCTAAAGGCAGTTATGTGTATAGTTTATATCTAATCTGGCTCACCTCTTTCCTTTAGCTACCATGAAATTAGACACCGGATCACATTCATGAATGTCAATCTATTCACTTATAAGTTGAAGAAAACAAAAGGATAGAGTAAACCAGTAACAAACTAACAAATTGCTATCAAGAATACAAAGTAAGAAAAGCATAATGCAGTAAGTTCACTATTGATTTATGATGGATGACAGGCTCCTATCCGATTTATATGTTAACTTCGTTGTTAGAGTGCCATAAATTTGATTGTTACATGTTAATTAATGCAAACTCATCAAAGTGGAAGGTTTATTTCTGCTCATTTGAATGGTTTTGTTTTCATCTTAATTAAGAACTGGACATTCTTGTGTAATTGCAGAGCTTTCGCAGCAAGTGCAAGCTGGAATGGAGAATATGCTTAAGATGGTTAGGTGAGCATTACACAGTTGGGAAACGAATAGTAACGTTGTATTAATGGTCTGTAATGTAAAAAGCTTCTTGCCAAGAATGACGTTTTTCTTAGAATCTGGATTATGCGTCAAATCACACTTAGTTCTTACTAATATAGTAATATGTCTCATTTTTAAGTTCTTGTTAATTTTTTTAAATACCTTGCTCTGACTCTGGTGTCTTTATGTTAGTTCAATATAATCCAAGCAGTGATCTTAGTGGCTACTGTTCTTTTGTGTATGTGTGTGTGATTGTATTCAATCATGAAAACATGTGTTTTTTTTCATGGCCTTTGTACGTGTTTCTTTTATTCACAGTGAAATTGACCAAAGCTTGAGCGGAGTAACAGAAGACATAGAGAAATGCAATGAGTCAGCTCTTGAGAGAAAAAGAACCTTAGAGGAAGAGAAAGAGCTTTTCCAGAAAGCAGCTTACTCTGTTTTAGACATGCTGAACAACAGGAGAGAATAGCTAAAGTTCTGGTAAGCCATTTTCTTTGAGAACTTCTTTTAATCTTTCATGAAAATAAAAGCTGTAAAAATGTGTTTTAAGGCTCACTGTATCATGTAGTCATTTGATCTTACATTCTGCATACATATTTGCACACAACATTCGGTATATATATGGTTTTATATGCGTCACCCAAATTTCAAACCATTTTTTTAATACATAAATTTGAATTTTGGACTATAGCACCTTTTTACAACAGGATTTAGTACAACTAGTCCAAGAAGTTGGGGAATTATCATTTCCGACATAGAACCATTTAAAGGCTTCATATCTCATGCTTATTTCCACTTTTAAGGAATATACTCTCAGTCCAACTTTCCACTTAGGAACTTTATTGTCCAAAAATGTTTCCATTTAGGAAGTTCAGCATCCCAATTGTGTTTCTTCATGGGAATTTTGTTTGAAAGCCTTATCACCTCTTAGGGACTAAAATCCCAACTCATTTACCATTTAGAAAAATATCCCGTATGCAATTGCCTCTCGAGGTCTACTTTCAATTTCATACAAAACATATTAAATAACTAAATTAGGATATTTTAGCATGTACAACAAGAGTGGATTTACTTATAATTAGCATGACATACATGATACATATAAATGAGATTATCATAAAACCAATTACTTACAAAGCATGATATAAAATCATACATCTTGTTGTATATCCCGTTTGTATTGTCCGTTACCTTGGCCACACGGTTTCTTCTCTGTTTCTAGTATTGCCAAGTTTTCAACTTTCATACCTAATCTACATGGTGTCACACACTTAGGCTGTATATGCTCTAATCCTCAAATAGGGTCTTATGAACAGTTTCTACCTTCTGTGACCAAATATTCCATTATATTAAAGATCCATTTAGCCATTTTCTTGCCACTTTGAGTGAGTTTATACTTAAATCTTTTAAAATCATCATTTGTCAACCCAACTTGTTTGCTACTAAAATCACAGAATTGAGTTTACCACTTTCCACAAAAAAAAATTGATCTTTGAATACGCCTGTAAGTATTTTAAACATGTTAAAACAGTCTTTGACCAAGTTGGTCAACAGTTGCATAAGTTTCACCCTTTGGGTCGCCATAAATTGTCAATTTCTTGACAAGCTACTGTTAAGTATTCTGTTACTTATATTGTCATCCTAAAACAATTTCATTGGTTATTATTATGTATTTTAACCAAGAAATTAGGAATCAAAACACAATTTACAGCAAAAACCCATTGTAGGTCTGGTTTGAACATTATGGCATGAATCATAGCATGCGTTTACCAAATAACCAATCCCTGACAAATATCAAATTAAACTAATCTAGCAAGTATTAAACCTCGCAAACATCTATTCTAAGCTATTGAAACTGTTACTTTAAATCTTAACATTGAAAATTTCCCTTGGGGTTAATAATCGCTTTTATACAAAAAAATACTTTAAAGAATTGAATATGCCTTGCTTTGATGCTCTCTAAACCTCTTGAACACTTCTAAATAATGATTAAAACATGGGACTCCTTTAGTTTCAGTTTCACTGAATTTTGGATTCTTGGAACTCCTCTCTCTCTCAGGATCTCTTTTGCACTCTTTTGTGCAAAGTTTATAATACTTTGGCAACTTAACACTTTTGGTCCCTCAACTTTGTTCTTTTCATCTTTTCACTAATTCTAAATTTTCTTCATTTTAGCCCTAATTTGACTTTTGGTTTCTAACTTGTAATTTTGTAAAAAACCACAACATACTAATACAATTATTTGGGTTGTTGTGTTAAGCCCGTTAGCATAGCCCGTTTGGATTCTTGTTTATCTGTCTGTATATATAGAGAGATCATCTCTTTTACCTTCAGAATATAAATAGCGAACTTTATAATAATTCACGCCAATATTTCAAATTTTCATAAGAAAATTCAACACTTTGTGAGTGTTTCATTATAGAACGCATAAGCAACTTCTTTATCCAGAAAAACACTTGGGTTTTATATTTTCATGTATTCAAGATATAAACAGATGGTCATTCTCTCTTAAAGCATTAAGATCTTCCACTTGAGAGCCATCAGCCATGAAAATTGTGGTTCCTCTTTTCCCAAACTTCTTCTCTGCATGAGAAGATAACCACATTATAAAACTGAAGAAATTTATCTTTACAAAATGGAAATCCATCATGTTGACTACTTGACTTTAAAAAGTCTTCCAGCTCAAAGTACACAATTTGCAGCTGGACTTCTTACCTGCTAAATTAAGAAGGTCCTCTATTGAGTCTGGCAGGTGGATAAGCTTTCCTGCGCTTTTGCTGTCTGTTGTTTTCTCATGTGGATGATGACTATGAATTACCACCCTCATTTGGAATGTGTTTTTGAGCATAGAAGTGGGTGTTCCTGAAAATTTATGTAGTATTTAGTTTTATAAGATTAATAAGTCTATTGGGAAATGAAAAGAAAGGTAATAAAACTATAAAATCTTCATTCTGATACTTCTTTATTTGTGAACTTAATTAAAGATCACTAACCTTCTCTATCCTCTCGACCATAATTTGATTTTTCCCGGTTTTCTGATTCGTTAACTTGTGTGGTTTGCTGCAATGATGATGTAGAGAGAAGTGATAGCTTTCTTGCATATATAATATATTTCTCTTTGTGTATTATAGCCCATTTACTACACTTAATTGCAATGTGAACTAAAATAGGAATCAACTGTGTTACACTGAAATACTGAATTACCTCCATGTTCAAGTCCAATAGAAGCTCTGTCAAGAATGGCATCTCATCTTGCACCTCCTTCTTTAAGTCCTTAAGATACTGAAATAAGCATATCCGGTTTAAAAACAGTTTTGTTCATTTTAAGTTGTTCAGATTCATTAATAGTTTTATAGTTTCAATCTAGAGATGTATCTGAACAAGGAAGTGCTAGTTCACAACCTGTGTGAAGTTTTTCATTATTTGCTTTTTATCATCGTCAAGCGACTCCACCAGTTGCTTAAAATGATGATGACTGATTCGGACAACCTGAGAGAGTTTCTTGCTTCTCACTGTGAAAGGTTGGGGGATGTTGAAAAATACCCCAATTTCCCCAAACATATCCATTGGCCCTAGTCTTATCAAGGACTGAAACATATAGAAGGATCAAATTCATATGTAGACCACAATTTATTTTTATTCATTTTATTTTTATCAGTTTTTGTCTTTTGCAACAACTATTATGTTATGCATCACACACAGCAGACATTATGCTGCAATATTGTTTCTCACATAAACGAAAAAGTATGCATTATTTGTTAAGTTTTTCAGTTTATTTATAAGTTATTAGAATATCTCCATGTCAGGTCGCTACTTTCTACTGTTTTGTTTTATTAACTATAAATTTATCTCTTCATATTTGTTCCATATGTATGTTTATTAATTACAAAATGTTTTTATATTTCAGAATTGTTTTGTACACACTACACAGGCGAGTTCATTTTTCTAAGTACGCTTAATCTTGCAGAAGAATGTGAACCATTGGATCTTTATGTTTTAAAGGTATGCAAAAAGTTTGAAACCTTTGTCACTGAAGAGTTATGCATCAGATCAGCTAGTTTCTTGATTCAATAAGAATATATTAGGTTCACCTCATTTACAATCTTGCTGAAAAGGGTTAATTCCATTAATATCTTGTTGTGTTATGCCCATCTAATTATTATTATTATTATTATTATTATCATCATCATCATCATCATCATCATCATCATCATCATCATCATATGCGGCTTATAGTAAAACTACATACCTGATCCGTTCCATTTTTGTGTACCATCATCTCCTGGAATTTATAAGCTATTAGAATTCCATATGTACACACTACATCAGGTACGAATTTGAATTAGGAATAATTTATACCATAGCTCCAGATACAACAATATAGAAATCTGTTGGTATCTCATTCTGTAATATAACTTCAACCTTAGGTGGGAAATATTCTGCTTTCAAGTCTACAACCTGCAAACAGAAACCACAATAGACGTGTCATAGTATTATAGAAAATCGATCGCTGTCCAGTGCATTGATGGTTGCACTGTACAGAAAAGGAATTGTACCAGTTGTCTACTGAGGTCATCTGAAATGCCTTTAAAGAGATAAGTTTTATCAACGGTTTTGCGGAATAGATGCTGAGCAATACTAGATCTAATGGCCTTAGGTAGGTCTTCTAGAACTTCCTCTTGTTGTAGCTCAGCTGTCTTGAACTTGAGTTGCATGTGAGCTAACATTTGCTGTTTTAATCCTTCTGGAAGTCGGTTTTTGCTCGCGTATCTTAAAATCTCATTGATCGAATCCCTCTGTTTGTAATAGGAATATGGATTAGATGGCTTAAGTAGATGTGGCCATATGGGCAGGTCAAACTTGTCAGGCGAGTCAGTAATGGTCAAACTTAATCTGACTCGTTGGGGATTCTTCATAACTGGCCCGTTTAAAAGTAAGCGGGTCAGCATTACCACAGTGTAGCCCAATTAACATTAGAAAAAGTTACTAGGGTGTGCATGAAACCAGAAAAACTGTTGCCGAAAACACCAAAAAAGCGAACCGGAATAACAAAACCCAATTTGGTTTTATGTTTTCGTAAAACCGAACTTGCGGTTTAGTTTTAGTTTTACAAGTAAATAAAACTAAACCGAATTTAAGGGTTATTTTGAGTTCTATGTAATTTGTAAGAAATTAATAAATAGTGTTATCTGAATATTTTAAGCCCAAATGTACAACAATCAATTAACTATTATTTAACAAAAGTATTTAGGCCCAAATTCATTATTTTGGACCCAAATTTTTTTTTTGACTCAAAAGTTTCAAGTCCAAACGGATAAAGAAAAAAAAAAGATGACCCGTAACCGAAAAAGCCAAAAAATCGAACCGAATAACTAAATCCAAACAAAAACCGACAATTTGCTTTTTTTTTTCATAGAAACCCAACTTTCGGTTCGATTTTGCAAGTAATTAAAACCAACATAATTTATGGATTTTCATTCTTATTTTGAGTTAAATCTAATTTATGAGTATTCAATAAATGGTGTTGTTACCTGAATATTATAGCCCCCATATGAATAATAATCGGTTAATTGTTAATTAACAAAAGATTTAAACCAAAATTCATTATTTTGGGCCACCTCCCCCCCCCAAAAAAAAAAAAAATTGAAGCCTAAATGGCAAACCCGTAACAGAACCCAAACTGACCCTTTCACACCCATAAAACTTACCATGATAAAAGTTCTGACAGCACTATGGACGATGAGATTGGTCATGTTTCCAATAAGATAAGAAGTGAGGCCGATGTTGAACAACATATAGAAGATATTGAACACTTTCTCTCCTGTATTTACTGCATGCAAGTCTCCATAACCGACTGTTGTAAGGGTCACAATTGACCAATACATGGAATACGTGTATCCAAGCCAAATGCTTCTATCCTCAAAGTCGTTCATAATGGATCCGATCCATGTATCTTGTGAGATCTTATGATGAGTGGCTATCCAGTAGTAAAAGCATCCCGCTGAGTGCACTGCAAAAAGTGTGACCTGATAATCCAAATCATAATGTTAGTCTAACATGTCATTTGCACCTGTTTACTTGTAACTGGGCCGGCTTGGTTATTATTAAGTGCTTAAGTAACATTGTACTAACACATATTAGTTTGATGGTTCTTGTCATGAAGTAACTGAAGCGAGTATCTTTCTCTAGCCTGTTCAGAAAACAAATGCTTGTAACATGTACTTCTTTCCCAAACATACTACATTAGAACAAAAAGAAAGCATGTGTTATAGGTTGGTACCTTGAGAAGAGCTCACTAACACGCCTTAACCGCCACAATCTTAACAGATTGAGGAACCCAAAAACCTGTCCACGGTGCAGCTTCCCTGTAAGTACTCGGTATATTGTTTGAAATGGCAGTGTAGATGCCACGTCCATAGGGAACATCATATGTGTGACGTATCTGAAATTATAGCATTAATTATGAGTACAGAAACATTATTATCACTAAGCCTGACTAAACGAGCAGGTCGAGAACATGTCAAAACGGGTCAGATCATAAGGCGGATCCTTGAGAAACGATACAAGAGGATGTATGCATTGAATTAGATCTCATGTTTCTAAGTTGACTTATAAAACGCAACACCACCAACTCGTTTATAAGTAAATGGCGTGTACCAAGAATGGTTAGTTTAGGATACCTTGCGGCTATCTTCTTATGCTCATCAACAAGCAGATATGTTGATTTATCCAAATATGCGATGAAGAAAGTTATGATGATGTCAGCAGCAAAAAAGAAGTCGACAACCAAATCGACGTAGAGGAGAGATCCTGTAGCCACCTTCTTGAAAGCTAGCTCAAAGGGGGATGACCATGCTGAGTATATAACCAATAACACTAGAAATGATTGCCACCACCTGCATCCGTTTTACCAAATCATGAAAACCTAGTTCAAGACTCGTACAAGGGTGTGTGCGAAACTCGTTCTCAGCCAACAGAACCGAGCATGACCAAACAACTATGCTTGGTTCTGTTATCGATTCAAATCTTTTTTGATAATCAATTCTTGGTTCAAAATGTGAGCAGCACTTGAAAAGTTATATCCTTCAATCTTCTCTTTTGACTTAATTATAACATGATTGTTAACACGAGACTACTCTTCATGAGTTAAAAAAACTTCAGGTCATAAACGGGTTGACATATTAATGACACTATTAAAAGCATATGGAAGTTAAAACGGTTTAGAGTTTGATGTAGACAGGTTTGGGTGGTCTTAAATTGGTTGGCACGTTAATGACGTGATTAAAAATGTATGTAAACAAGTTCAACCCGTTTATGATAAACATAGCACATTTAAATTATTGTTATAAATAGGCTAATAGATCGACATTACACTTTTATAACCTGTTTGCCAAAACGAATTAGTTTTGTAATTTGACAAATATATAAGTATATCATAATTAAATATCAATCGTAATTTTTTGTAACATTAATTTTATCTTTTTGGTTGTGTGTTATTTAGTGAATCCTATCAATAATTATGTTAAACGTGTTGTATCATCTGTGATATTGAACTAATTTAAATTTACTCTCCTAAAATATGTTTGTCATTTATGTTATTTTTATTACATTTAATCATGTGAAATGTGTTGTGTGATCTATTTTAGAAACATCTATCAGTTGCAATCTCCACATATGTTTCCAAAGGTGGGTTGGTAAAACCAGTGTTTTGAAACCCGACCGGCCGTGGGGCCGGTCCGACCGGTAAAACCCTTTTTTTATTAAATTCAAAATGAAATGTGCATGCCAGGATTCAAACTTGTGTCATTTAGAGATAGAAGCTTTAATAATTACCCCATAAGCCAACCAACCAAGCTTCATTGATATCTTTATTAATCAAACATAAATCATATATATTTAAAAAACAATGTATAAAACATAAATAAACATTAAAGTTTGTTATTATTATTATTTTTTGTTATTATTATTTTTATATGTATATGAATTATATATATATATATGTAAATATATATTTAAATTCTTTATGACGTCATCCGGGTCAAACTCCGGTCCGCCCTCCCGGGTCGGTCCGACCTTTGACCCGGTAAGGCTTCCGGGTCGACGTCCGGGCCGGGTCTGAAAACATTGGGTAAAACTATTAGATGATATAGTATTATAGTATTTAGGGTTTATTAATGTCGGGCCCACGAGCCTGATTCATCTTTGTATATTGTAATTGCTATGGAATGGAACGGATCAATAAACTATTTTACCATCTTACAAGAAGTTGACCGGATTTGGTCATATTTTACATTGTCGAGACCAGGGGCGGACCCACATAGTGTGGATCGGGGTCCCGGGACACCAATGTTTTTTAAAAATTTATTAGAAGCGGTATATTAAATTTTTTGAGGACCCCATAAGATTTAATACTTGGAACCCATACTATTAATGTTGATGTGGTCTGGTGGAAAGTCCCTTGTTTTATCTTTGAAAGGTCATGAGTTCAAGTCTTACAAGGCTCAGTTTTTGGTTTTTAGTGTTAATCAATCATTTGATTGCTAATGTTGCAATGATAACTTTGGAAACATTCAAACACCTCTAAAATACATATCATTGTTTTCAACTTTATGCATGGTTTTCTTTAGAAACATTCAAACACTTTAAAATATCAGTTTTATTTTTCACTAGTTTAAGTTAATGGTTTTCAACACATGCTTATGAAAGGGTGGATCTAGGTCCTATCTCAAAAATGTTTAAAAAAGGGAAAACAAAGTGTTTATGTGTCAACCCGACCCATTTTGACCCGTTCAGGTAGTGATGATTGAAAAGAAAGTTTTATTATGATATTGTTTTTTATTATGTTCTTCTCCTCGACCCGACCTGAACAACGACCGACCCGAAAAATTTGAACACCGAAAATATGGGACCCCATTGGCAAAAAATCCTGGGTCCGCCACTGGTCGAGACATTTCACCAAGTATATATGCACAAGATTCTATTCCTAAATATGGTTAATGACTTTCAGTTAGCTACTGTTTATGATTATTGAATTAGAGGGGATTCCTTTTATATAGTTTCGTTGACCAAAATTTAAATATTTCCAATAATTCAACTGTTTCTTTAAGCACTAATATATGGAAATATATAATAATTAAAATAACGAAACACATAAGATCAGGGTTTTAAAGCCATGATTCAGGCCGGAATCAAGGATGACAGATCCGATCAAATGGTGTGTTGCAATTAAAGCAAAAATGATTATACTGAAACAAAACTTTATTAATTGTTTTCTCCAACATTATGATATTTATTTATTATTTATATATTTATATGATCATAGCCTCCAATAATATTTAACTTCATATATCTGATTTGGTATTCAGGAGATTATTCAAAAAGTCTAACATGCAGGGCCATGAAACATGAAGACGAAATTTATATATAATTTTTGTAGATGTAGAATATACATATTGTAACTTAGACATATTATTTTATTGCTTTTTGATTATTAGTATAAATAAATTTATATATAATTTATGTAGATGAAGTTTAATTACTTTATTTATTAAAACGTGGCGCATGACACCGTTACGTCTTTTAATATGCGTTATTGCTTTTCTTTTAAAATGCATACCATATAATGTTAAAACAACTAATTTTGTAACAAGCAAACACGAATAATAAATTGTAAAACCACAATATTTAATTTATTTATTGGCTTTTGCATAAATAAGCCTCAGAAAAAGAAATTATTATTAGATGGATAAATATTAAGCATTTAAAGTAAAAAAAGAAGTATAAGGGTAAATATTATCTATCAGTTATCTTTAAAATAGCAAAAAAAAAATAAAAAAAATGAGAAAACATATTTGATGTATTAGATAATGGTATATGATTCAAATTCTTTTTTACCCCAGTAATCTAAAATTTTAAGTTCAAAAATAAAAAAAAAATAAACATAAGCATCTACTAAACAAATACATTTCAATGACATAACTTGATACCTGCATATCTTGAAATTTTAAAGCTTTGTGACTTTTTCAAAAAATAACCAACTTGTTTAAGTTTTTAAATAATCAACTTGTTTAAGTTTTGACATAAAATAATTCTCAAACAAATTTTATAAAAATAAAGCTTATCAACCATCTCTAGACCGCCCTATTTAGCCATACATGTTTGTAAATTCATTTCTAAATTGATTCTAACTCGTTTAGCCTAAACTCAAAAAATATGTATTTGTCGCATCTTCCATAACGCATGCGCCCTTAAAAAATGTATTTTGTTTGTTCATTTAGGTAACTATCACAATTTACTTTAAAAAGAAAAAATTAGTTTTTAAAAACTAACAATATAGGTCTTTTAATAACCGGCAATCTAAATGAGCAAAATAATATTTTTTTTTAGCTAAGCTAACTCCAGTTATTTTTTTTTGTCTAACTTTGATCATTAAATATTTTAATACTACCTTACCTACATAAATTATAGCCATTCGTTATATAGGTTGCTTTTTTTCTCTCTCTTGAACCTTTTGTATCATTCGATGATATAATTTAAAAACTTCCCTCAGAACATGTTTTCTTCCGTCATGTTCATATTTTATATATTATGTTAAAAACTATAGGATGCATATTTGTAAAGAATACGTTGGATTTAAATTACCTAAAATGTTACCCCACCCGTTTACTAATTCAGTTCAATCAATGATATTTCTAATTTTCACTATTATTAACTAATATAATCTTGTTCACATAATCATCATATATTTATGTTTGATTTCCACTTCGTTAATTTCGCTTATAAGAAAGATATGTTTCTCCACATATACATATTCTCATGAATGAAAAGTGAAAAGTATAAATCTATGATCATGTTAGTGGGTTGCCGTGTGCAAGAAAAATGAAATTCCGGATAGAATTGTAGGTGTGAACTATTATCAGGCAATTGTTGATGGTTTGAATTACGAAAATCCAATATGCTTATTTAATAAAAATAATAGATTGGTTTAGTTTATACATAAATTATCCAATTCTCCATCTCACTCGTTAAGGAAACGTTTTAGTTTTTTTATATTTTTCGTTTTTAATTTATATTTTGAGTTATGATTTTTTTTATTTATTTTTTTGAATTTTTAGGGGTTTTATTAACAATAAAAACACCTAAAAAATAATTAAAAAAATCATAACTCAAAATATAAATCAAAAACGAAAAATGTAAAAAAACTAAAACGTTTCCGCCTTTGCACTCGTTCTTCAAAAAAAAAAAGACCCGACCCGAAACCCGTTTTGACCCGTTCCGACCTTGACCCATTCCGGCCTGGACCCGTTCTGACCAGAACCTTTTGACCCTAACCCGTTCCGACCGAACCAAAACAACCCTTTTTTTAGTTGACCCATTCCGACCCTAGCCCGTTTCGACCCAACCCAACCAATTTGCCACCCCTAGTACTGATTAGGGTTTATAAACAATTCTTTATTTTTCATAACGATCCTTAAGGTGGAATTTTAAAATCCCATGAAATGTAGGATTTAGTTTCCATTCTCATTCTTTCATTTAATGAAACCAACATATCAATTCATAGGATTTAAAATTTTATTTTTTAGAATTCCTTTCAAATCCTTGAAACGAACATGACCTAAATGTTTTAAGTTACACTTACACCCGTTGATTTGGGTGGATCGATTTGATCAAATGTGTGTGTTTGTATAAGGATTGTGATTTAATTAGTCGACATAAGTTGTGCTGATATGAGAGGTAATGGATTGGTGTTCCGCGTTCGAATGCAATGAGAAGTGAAAAAAAAAAGTATTTGGATTTAAAAGAATACCCAGAAATATATCAACTAATTACTTGGCTTATTCGAAACTTTAACGAGTCGATCTTAAGTGTATATATATATATATATATAGCAAAATAAAGATTTGACTCCCTTACATATATATGGTGTGAAAATATATTGTAACGCTCATATAGGACACAATTTAGAGGGAAAAACAAGGAAAAGTTTCAAGTTTTCAAGAACTAGTTCTGGAGGTTTCTATGCTGATTGATATATGACATACACTATGTAATCTGTCACACGTTTTGAAGGTTAACGTACAGTGGCGGACCCAGGATTTTTTGCCAATGGGGTCCCATATTTTCGGTGTTCAAATTTTTCGGGTCGGTCGTTGTTCAGGTCGGGTCGAGGCGAAGAACATAATAAAAAACAATATCATAATAAAACTTTCTTTTCATTCATCACCACCTGAACGGGTCAAAATGGGTCGGGTTAACACATAAACACTTTGTTTTCCCTTTCTTAAACATTTTTGAGATAGAACCTAGATCCACCCTTTCATAAGCATGTGTTGAAAACCATTAACTTAAACTAGTGAAAAATAAAACTGATATTTTAAAGTGTTTGAATGTTTCTAAAGAAAACCATGCATAAAGTTGAAAACAATGATATGTATTTTAGAGGTGTTTGAATGTTTCCAAAGTTATCATCGCAACATTAGCAATCAAATGATTGATTAACACTAAAAATTAACACAAAAAACCAAAAACTGAGCCTTGTAAGACTTGAACCCATGACCTTTCAAAGATAAAACAAGGGACTTTCCACCAAACCACATCAACATTAATAGTATGGGTTTCAAGTATTAAATCTTATGGGGTCCTCAAAAAATTTAATATACCGCTTTTAATAAATTTTTAAAAAACATTGGTGTCCCGGGACCCCGATCCACACTATGTGGGTCCACCCCTGTTAACGTACAACTTTCAAACATGTAAACACTAGCTGTAACTAGCTTGTTTAGAGATAGATACTTACCGGTACCGGCGATCATAAGGCGCAATGACATATTTTCTAAGGGGAGGTGAATCCCCACCCACAACTGTTCCGAACGCCGGCAACAGACTACTCGAAACCGATGCCAGGTTGTTCATGATCTTCTCACTCGAATGCCTCCGGTACAACAACGGCACCGGGGTTCTGGTTTCCGATGACATTTCTCTCATCTCCGATCACTCCAAAGAGAGAGAGAGAGAGAGAGAGAGAGATTTGTGTTTGATGATTGATTAGTTTAAAGGTTGGGATTATACTAGCAGTTAAGACATTGGTTTATTTTATTCTTAGTACAATGCTTAGATTAAAGTAACATAAATGATGATTTCATTATAATTAAGATAATATTAATAGGGCTTGACTTTTTTTAGTAACTACAAATTTTAAATTTGTAGATTAGCTAATGTGTCATTAGTCATTACACTATTATAGACTCAAACTAGTTGTTTTGGCCCTTGGATGATTTGACTTCTCGTGTGACAGGCAAATAGGAAATTACTACATTTGTTGTATACTTGTATGGTTGATGCATAATATGTCCTCATATTGGAACTTTCGTTTCTTTCTCTTTTTTAATGGCGGTTCTTTATTAAAAACAAAGAGAGTACTTATTAGTAAGGGTGGTCAGGAGATCATGCGGTTACCCTTTCCGGTAGTTGTCAGACCATGATAACACAACTACTCCGTCATCTCAGGTAGGCAAGACGGCTACAGAAATCGGGTTTTACTCATCGTTTGTGTTAACTCTCCAACGGCTAGCCATTAGATCAAAATAAGAATATATATTTTAACTATTTATATATCACACTTTTAACTCAATTACTCAAAATCTCGTCTTTTCTATCTTAAAATTTAGTTTCATAAAACAAATGACACCTAGAATACAGTCAAGAGTATAGATCGTGAAAAGACCTCTAACCTTACTGTATATGCGGAATTTTATGAATCTCATGTAAACTGAAATCATACCCTCTGTACACTCCAGCTATAAGTTTCTTTTCACTCTATTACCCTGACCGGTGGTCAACTCTCAGTTTAACTTGATTTTTGCCCCGTCATAACAAACTCTACAATCGGATCTTTCCAAAAGATAATGCCATTGCCTAGATGTAATACTTTTAAGTGTTTATTCTCGAATTTTGAATATAATATTATATTATTTAACCAAAGACTTCCGCTACAACCATACTCTGAAATTATTACAAAGTAGGTACCAATGTTGGTCACACGCCTAGGCCCATAGACCCGGGTGTGATAAGTTGGTATTAGAGCCCTCGATCTTAGCGAATTTGGTATTTAAACGTACCTAAGCTTTGATAAGGGATAAGATTCAATATTATATTTATAGGGATAAGATAGGCTGATATTTTTTCCTATCCCTCCTCAATCTAATCTTGATAGATGTCATTCAATCCATATATCAGTTATTTTGGCTACAGACGTAATACAACCACTCGTTCAAACCCCAATCCTCTGCAGATGTCGGACGGAAGAGACATTTATTTTACTGAATTCTTTAACTGTGAGCATATAGTCAAGAGGATGATAGATGAGCTAGCTTATTTCCCTAGCACAGAGCAAATGTCAATTGAGCTATAAAGCGATTCTTCAACTTCAGGGTATAACCCAAGGTATTATACCTTGGAAGAACTAAATGCTACAGAGGAAGTTGAAAGCAAGATAAAGCGAGAACCCAACTCAGCTTCCAATCATCATCCATCAGATTATCAGCCCTCGGATGAGATGGAAGGTGTAAGTTTAGATAAGAAGGAACCAGATACTTCAAGCTGGATGAGTGTCACTCAGACCAGAGCCAATGGCATTTTAGAACCCCCCGAGTATAATCCCACTATATCCAACACTGAATCAAGCCCAAGTTAGTCCCACAGACCCAAGATGAGGGTCATGCAACCATAGGAAAGGTTTACTTTTCAGATGGAAGTAAACATGAATGACATAGAGACAGACTCTGAGGAAGACCCAAACGAGGACTTAGAGGAAGAACTAGAAGAGGAACCGGAAGAAGATTCCCATGAACCACCTATCCACATATCACCATATACCATATATGTAGCAACCACATCAGAGGAAGCAGGTGAGATCAGGCAGCAGGGAAAAGCTGCTGAAGCACTTTACAATTTGGATTTTCAAGTAACCCCACCACAGCCATACCCAAATAATCCATATGACATAGTAATGATGGGATACTAAGACCAACTCCATAGTACGGTTATCTTAACGTCATCTGCAGTTAATGGACGAGCAACTCGATCGTGCTCTACACGAGACAAATGATCTTAGGAAGGAGGTAATTGATAAGAAAAAGAAAAAGAAGAAAATAGGGAAGAAATTGATATAGAAGTGTAATAAGATGAAGAAAGTGATCAAACATTTAATGGATAATTAGGATTTCAATCATTTGAAACTGTACCGTTATATCTATGTCAGTATGTAAAATTGTTAATACATGTTTTATCGTCTCGGTCTTTGTTTGAATGTGTTTTGGTCTTTTTATAATAGTCTAGGGGCTGATATGTAAATTATAGATATCCCATTCGCTAAGGATGTTTAGCGAATAGGGTTTTGGGAATATCTAGGCCATACGCTAGAGATGTCAACGTATGGGTTATGTTTTGTAGAGGCCCCATTTGCTAGTATGTTAGCGAATGGCATAGATATGGACGTCCATCTGCTAGGCTTGTTTAGCGAATGGACCATGAACTATAAATATCTTGTAATTAACATTTTAATTAACGAATTCAGTCATTTATTGAGATCTTTGTGTCCAAACTTTATCCAATTCTCTCTGAAAACACACACTAACATATAATAACCCTGATTGATGCGAATTGACTTTAATCATAGATTAGATCCTAAAATATGAACGTATGATGCTGAATCGTGCTTTCTCAAATGGTATCAAAGCTAAGGATGTTCTGATTTGTTGATTTGATGTATTGATTAGGTTAAATTAGTGTTAATCGTGTGAAATTGATATCGGACTTGTACGGACCTTTGAATCGATCAATTTGTTCAAAGTTACTGGTTAATTGTTATTCAAATGGATTAAGGATTGATCGTATGACTGTTAATTGATCATTAATTGGTTCAATTGAGGTTAATTGATTATTTTTGATTGATTTTGGAGTTGAACGAGTTTTGGCGGGATAGAACAATGGTTTCAGTCATGAAACATGACTTTGATAAGTCAAAATTGAGGTGCTGTTAACTGTGGAATTAGTTTGTATTGTGTTCGGATTGTGATTTGTGTTGATTAGGTAAGGATTGGATAGGAATTGGTATGGTTATGGTTTGGTGTGAATCTAGGTTTCGTGGTTGAAGGTTTGAAGACATTTGCTGAATTCATAAGCCATTCGCTAAGTTCATAAGCCTCATTCGCTGAGTTTGTTGTAACCATTTTAACTGCTTATTCACCTAACTTTCCATCCATTCGCTGCAACAGTGCCATTTTCCTGATATTTCATTCATTCCCATTCGCTAAATCAACCATCCCATTTGCAATAACAATTACACGCGTGCTATATCCATTCGCCAAAATCCATTCGCGTCCATTTGTCAAAACATTCATTCGCTTGAATATACATCCTTTTGTTGTCCTTATTTGCTCCCTATTTGCTGATTTAATCTTTCACAGATTGTCAAATTTAATCCCGACACATTGAATTTTGATAGTTATTACCCATAATTCTCACAAAATGCGATAATGCAAACCATGTTGAACTACGATAATGAAATTGGTTCACATGCAAAAACTCCGAAGCTAACCAGTATAAATGATTTTCAAAGATGGAGCCAGAGATTTGAATCTCATCTAGGTGTTATTGAACTTGATTGTCTTCCAATGATGGAAACTCCTTATGAGTATCCTATGATTGATATTGCTGGTTGGTGCTAGAAAGAAAGCCTTTGAACAGTTGACTCCTGAAGAGAAGAGTAATCGTGATTTAGAAGTCAAAGCTTATTCCACTTTGACTATGGCATTGTCTGAAAACAGTTTTCATCACTTTTGTGACATCAAGATTTCAGCTAACTTGTATAATGCTTTAAGGGCAAGAAGCTTGGGTAATACATAAGAAAGCAAGAAGACAATGTTAAAGTATCAATACAAACACTTTAATATTTTATCAAATAAAATTGTAAATGAGTTGTTGACCAGATATTGTCATCTTCTCACTGAGCTGAATAAGTGTGAGCTGCACATGGATGAAACTGATAGGATTGAAACTTTAAAAGATGATTGAAACTTTAAAAGATGCTTTTCCTGAGTCTTATTCCACTTTTGTGATGATTTTGACTTAAAATGGATTTTTTAGAGATCCAACTCTTACAAGTATGAAGTTTGTTGAAAGACTTTAAAAGAGAGAGAATGAGATAAAGTGCCAAGGAATGTCAAAAGCTAATCAAGATACATCTTTGTATGGTGCGGCAAATCCTGTTAGCAAGAGTACATTTACACCAATCATAGCTTTCTACACTCAAACCGGTCATGTGATTCCTCCACCCGAAGCATTTCATGTGTAACATTTCGGGTTTCCGTTTAATGCTTTTGTAATCGTTACCGGACCCGGTTCGTGTTCGGGTGAGTCATTAAAAAAAAGATTTCTTGTATTTAATTATTTCTTACATATATTTATTATTTCACTATCAAAGATGTGCAAAAACGACCCTTAAATAACTAAAATCCAATTGTGTATCCAATATCAAAAAGCAAGGACCTAACTGTAAATATTATTTAAAATTATAATAATAAAATAATCTCTTTCTTCTACCTCTAACCCACGGCCGACATACCCCCCCCCCCACTTTTCTTGGACCTCAATTTTCAGACATAATCCAGAAATTGATCTCATAGAGTCATTAATTACCAAAAATCGTTTCACACCGACGTTTTAATTGTGGAAAACAATAACTTCTTGACAACGAATTCAATAAAAACGAAATTGCGGCTAACTGTAACACCTATATATATATATATATTTAAACGTCTTCTTTTTTTATTATTATTATTTAATATATTCTCAACCGGTCCCAGATTTTTCAAACAACGGAAACGCTTTATTAAAATAATGTGACAAAACAACTATATTCAAAATTCACATTATATATAAATCCGATATGTTGAGTAAGTTACATCATCTAACTTATTTAAGTAACCCATAATTTATACATTCAAACATGGGTTATAAACATAATGTTCGATCTTTCAACGTACCGAGGCTTGACCAAACTTTTCTATTCATGCACCGGTGATTTACCTAAAAAACATTATTTATGATAATATTAGCAAAGCTAAGTGAGTTCATTTATCGAAATATAATAATGTTCTTCACATTACAATTTTAACCACGAATCAACCACCATATTCTTCTCATGGCAATTTATTATTTAAGAATTAAATTTACTTTTATCACATAATAGTGATTTATTCCCCCACCACATTACACCTGTGGCAATAATTATGTAACATTTGAGACAAAACAAGGTACACCTCAGTACGTATTTACCGATTAAGCAAATAAACGCTTTTTGCATAACAAACGAACGATTAACCGAACGGGTCGGGTTATGACCCAAATATCTTGGGGGGCCATCTATAAGTGATATACGATCTATACAAGCTAAAATATTAGAAATATGGTCTTAGTTTGATAGCAAACAAGTTAAACGAAAACATGCTCGTTTAACCACCCGCTATAGATTTAAACGTAAAAGATAATTACAAACCAAGCATTGTATCATCCGATAAGCCGAAAAAGACTTACCAAACACTTATTTGAAATGTTTTAAGTGATCCGTGAAAATATTTTTGATTTTTACAAACATATAGTATGTTTTTATAATTTTACACAAAACTAGCCGAAAAACACTCGTTTTCGCGTTGTTTAACGCACCCGATAAGTTTTTCGCGCCAAAAACCGAACCCGAACTAAATTTGGACCGGGCTTTTCGTAATTGGGCTTGACAAACCAGATTAATGGGCCAAAACAGCCCATCATGGGCCCAAAAGGAGTTCCGATCGGCAGCCCACCCCACCCCCCATTTTTTTATATAACTTGTTTAGGAAGCTTGTTTATCCAATTTGGTTTATAAAATCTGAGGTCCAAGCAGCTGCATCCTAAAATTCCAGAAAACCTCCAAACCCTAAGGTAAAGGGCTTAAATAAGTAGCTTTTGAACTTGTTTAAACTTGTTTAATACCATAAAAACATGTCTTGGTTACTAAAAATCATTCCTAACCGTGTAAAAATCCTAAAAATGGTCCATAAACATGTTTTGATCACACACATGGTAAGGAACCTGTTTTGATTGTTTTGTTGGCCATAAACACGGATTAAAGGGTTGAAACGACGTTTTTACGGTTCAAAAGTTCGTTTTTGTACACTAGCCGAAACCCTAACTTAAGGGCTGTTATGTTGATGAAATATTTCTTGGTTTGTGATATAGGACTTGTACTAGCTTGCTTAGAATCACAAGAACCTGAAAACTTGATTAAAAGGTCGCAAACGAGCCAAACCCGCTAAGGTAATGCCGAAACACTCGCTTACGGGCTATTTAGGTTAAGGTTGTTATGTGCATATTGTTAGGACTTAAAATTTTTCAGGGACATCAGGGACCATGTCAATAAGTCCCTGTTCAAATTTGGTAATTTTTCGACAATCCGAGAGTATTTGGCGAATTTATTACCGAATTGGGACGTTTATTTGGGAAAAATAGCTAAAATACCTCAAAAATTATGAAAATTTTCTGGGAACTCAGATTTGATGTATTTTGATCACATGTGAGTTTTGGGATCATTTGGAGAAGTTTAAAGGTGTTTTGTTTATTTGCGTTCGTGTGAATTTTTACAGCCGAATTTGGGCCGAAAAGAATATCGCACGAGCTTTTTACATTCTGGAATTGATACAGGTTGTTTTGGGACATGATTTGAGTATTCAGGAATTTTTTTGGAATTTTTGGAAATTGTTTGGGGTAAACGGACGATTTTCAGGCGAAATATAGCTGATAAAATGAATTTTTATAAATTAATAGATAAGTAAATAAATTCCAGAAATATTTTTATAAAAATCTACATATTTTAATTGATAAGTGGTTAAATTTTCATAATTTAATGATTAACGGTTAATTAATTATGCTAATCTGAATATTAAACAAATTCAGTTTTTATAACAACCGGCAAGTTCACGACTAGTGAACCTGCGGGAATATCAAAACACCAAGAGTGATCAAAAATCATATGTTTGGACTAATTAAGTGAAAATGAACTTTTCTATGAGAAATCTGGACAATCCGGGTGGATTGTGCGCGTTTTTTCTCAAATCAAACTGAATAAACGGAAACGGGGCCCGTGGCTAATCCGGGACCCCAGTGTGTGATCTTTCTTTATAACTTAATCATGTTATTAACCAATACATTTACCCAAGCTTATTTTCCCATAACTGCTTTCTGAACGCGTAAACGAGCAACTTGGCCCAGCTGGGAAAACGGGAGTCTGAGCCAAGTTCGGTTTTAAGTATTAGACATTGAACAACATCACAACCTAAGCCTATCGCCACTTTCTGGGCGTTCCAGCTACACCCAGATTAGTTATACAGCCCGGTTTAGTATTGAGATTATAATAATATTAAAATATTAATATTATTATAATATTGATTATAGGGACTACTGATAGCAGACCAAACGAACCACGAGCTGATACAGTACTGATTATCGACTAAACCGTGAGTTTCATGACCCCACTTTTAAACGGTTTTACGAACTTTTGGGGTGAAAAGCATGTTTGATTACATATACATACCTGAAACATGTACTGATGTGAATTATCTAAGTGCTAACACACGAAAGTCCCCACGATCACAGTGATTAACTTCGAGCCGGTGGCTTGTGAATAGTACTATTGGTTTGACAAACCCAAACGGAATCGGCCTAGTTGCCGTGTCACATAGCGCCGTTTGCACATGACCATATTTATACAAACAGGCTATGTAGTGTTAGACATAGCTACCGGGGCATGTTGTGGGCGGAAAGGGGCCACAGTAGTTGATGGAGCGTGGGAAATGGATGCACGCAGCACATACAGTCAAGGCTTCACTGTAGCTTAGCATAATTACATCACATACATCATTTACATACATACATACTTATTTCATGATTACAAGTGTTGACTTGTGAACACTCATTACTGTTTTCTTGAAACTCGTGAAACTCACCAACTCTAGTAGTTGACCCGTTTTAAACTGCTTTTCAGGTGTACCTAAATCGGAGTAATTTGGTGATCGGTTACTTGCCTGAAGTGTGTGGTCAATGCTATGTGAATAGAAGCAAGGGTGTTAGTAGTAAGAACGTTTAGTTAACGAACTAGTTTTATTTGTGTCGCCTAGACTGTAAAACAATAATAGAACGAAGAAATGTAATATATTGTAAATTAGTTTGTAATGTTTCTTTATAAACAATGTGTTGATATCAGAGGTGTCTGTTACATTCCCGTTTTATTCTTCCGCATTGTGCTAGTCGGGGTGTGACAAATTATCACACTATAGTGATTTAACTCCCACCATGTTACACCCATGGCATATTTATCACATAATTATGATTTAACCCTCACCACATTATACCTGTGGCAATAATTATATTCTCCAATTTACTATCATATGATCATTTATTATTACTCATGCAAATAAAATCATATTTACACAAATTCTATCACCAAAATAATCTTATGACTAAGTTATGTAATTTATATGGAGAGTCGTATGAACTTATCTGGGTGTCTAGAGAATCTTTCAAGTGAATCCTTTTTAATTACCCTCTATCTCCTATAATTAGCAATATTATACACGAACTTTTAATCATCAATACTTATAATAAACTTAGGCTTATCTGTACGTAATTAAACCATGATCATCATATGAGATTACAACTTAGATTAAGTGTCTTACCTCCAATACTCGGTTCCGCAAGACCCGTGCTAACTAGACAGCAACGACTACTTACACAAAAATTCTTATTTCTTTTATCCTCTCTAATTATTCTACTAGACTCTTGTTGTTTGTAAACCAACTTATCTCTTCGTGAAGTAAAAATAAGAGCAATATCTTGCATGGTGTGTATATATATATATATCTATATTATAGTCGTCATAAGTGTTATAATATGACTTTTATAAAAATCTAAAGATTGATATTATCACCATACTCTAATACTTCAACAGGTGGCAAGATACTGTCAATTTATTTGATGGATGGCATGCACATGAAATCAATATAATAGTAAAAGTTTTATATAGATAGGATATGAGAGTAGCTACTGGTGGTTTTCTAAGTCTAGCTTTTGAAAAACATAATACACATATATTATTGATATGCATCCACATGTTATGTTTGTAATAATCTTTTAAAAGTGTTATAGAAATTTTAAAGTGTTCGTAGTTTTAAACTTACAAAGTAAACTAATTTATTTATATTTAGAAAACCGGATGTAACACTAACCCGGACCTGTATCTCCATAAATACCAAGTAAAAACTCAATTAAACTCACCCTCACATTTCTCTCAACCTCACAACACTAAACCCTAACCTAATTGCATCAAACGAAGCCGTCAAGAACCTGTTTGATCTCAAGCTCAACCACGACCCTTTCGTTGCTAATAACCCGCAATCTGCAACCATAAACGGTAATTTAAAGGTGCATTTAGTTCATTTTGAAGCAATAAACATTAACCCTAACTCAGTTCGAATCAACAATTAACCATTAACGTGATTTAAGAGCTAAGGTTTTTCTAAATGAATATGAACAACTGAACTGGTCTATTTATTTATTTGTTTTCCTGGTGTTAACGAATAAGTAGTCTGGCTTGGTGGTTTGTGTGCTTGTATTGATGCCGGAACCGGCCTGGGGCGCGTGTTCGAGCCTCCCCAGGCCTGGTTTTTAATTTTTTTTCTTTAAAACTCATTTCAAGTGTTTTTCTATTAATATTATGCATATATAATATTAGTTAAATTATATTTTAACAAAACCGAACCTCGTAAGTATTATTTTGGCCGTGGTATCATGTCATAGTTTTCTATCTATAAATGTATATATTATATATTTTTATCTATATATATTTATGCATAAACAATTAACATATACACATAAACATACATATATATACATATAATACTATAAAACAAATATTTTTTTATTTCTTTATTTATTCATAGTACTAAACCGATCTAGTTCAAAGGTCCAAATAAATTCTCCCATGTTATATATATATATATATATATATATATATATATATATATATAATGTTTATTAATACTTAATATTGGTAATTATTTATTTAAAACCTATTTACTTGTAAAATATGAGCATGGATAAAATATATCACTTATATTAATAACCAAATAATAGTAGTAGTAATAATAATAATAATGTTAATACTAAAATTAGTTAATAAATAATTAAATAATCTAAACCCCAAGCGACTCCAAATATTTGAAACCGATTAAAATACAATAATAACGTCGAAACTAATAATATCCCATCGAATCTCAAATCGTTATTAATTTTTTTCCGCATTTATTAATACTATCGTTAAACAATTAGAGCATCCTTGTTGGCGTATCTCGAAGGCTTGAACATGTTTATCCTCACTTTATATTATTATCTCATCCCCATTAACCTACCTATAAGGTAAGTAATTCACACCCCCCTTTTTACCGTTTTATATTTTGGGGGCGTTATGCGTTAATCATTTTTCACTACAATTCCACTATTTGCGTTCTATGATATTGCTCAATTAGTTATACGTGTAAATGTGACTATGTGTTTATTTTATGTTTTGGTGGTTGATACTCATCCTCATCCTCATTAGTATAATCATACGCTGTCGGAGTAGCTCGTTATCCATGGGATTCGAGTGAAAAGACAACTTTTATATTATTGTTATATTATTATTATGCTAGTTGTAGTATTTCATATTATCGCAAGGAATTGTCATTTTTATATTATATGTATTCAAAAACCGTGATTCCTTGCTCTTTATGTTAACAAACTATGTATTTTCCCGCATGGCGCAGATAATTATATTGGATGAAGCAAGAGGTTTAAAGAGTAGATTCGACCTTAGGATGCATGATGATGAACTTATTTAAACTATTTTTAATTGTAACGTTTACATTTCTTGTGAGACAATGTTTGTGCTTTGCGTATTTGAGATTATATGAAATAAATAATTTAGATATTGACACGTGCATTTACTTAGTTTCTTTTGAGCTATGATACAATTATGTCACGCCCCGGCATATTCCGCCGTAGGTTGGGGTGTGACAGATTGGTATTAGAGCCAAGGGCTATAGGATAGGTGGTTAGACGTAGCGACCTAGTAGCATGTTTAGGGTCCCTATACGTTTTCCAATACGTGCACCCTAGTTGTTTAAATTTTTGTACATAGCTTAATTTATTTAAATTGTTTATCATATTCAATTGTATACGAAAGCACTCCGAGACTATGCCTCAAAATCATTTTCAAAATTTTAGGACGATTTTTAATCGGGAAATTCCTTAAGAATTCCCACCTTTACCTCCCCTCTTCTTGAGGATGATTCATGTAACGGATACGTAGTAACTGTAAGGGGGACACACCTGTACACCGATCCATTGACACCAAGGCTTGCGAGCCTAAGGAAGCGCAATGCGCATACATCTCAATCAGCCATGAGACCTGGTTGCCTTCCAAGAGGGTGAGGTGTGAATGTGAAACTTGTTAGGCCAAAGCGTATCACACCAAACGTTCACGAATCTACTAGCCTCATTGTATCAATCATGGTCATGTGACGATCACATCCTTAATTTATAACCGAATTCACGGTGATACGTGGCTAAACTCGGTCTTCCGTATTGTGTTTTAGTTGAATAGTTGGGTGAAGTACACAAATACGGGGTGGTTCCTGAATTACTTCAACCATCTATATCAACCCCCCTCACAACTCAATTTTAATCAATTTTATTTGCTTTTCGATATTTTCATTTCGTTGGAAGGAACCATGGTGGTTCATGAAATCCTAACCAACAAATGAAACCTCATGTTTCAATTTTAAGTTATGTTATAACTATTTATTTATTTACTTATTTTATTTGTTATTCCTCATTACGTCAACACTTATAAAATCACGTCTCATAAATGACCTCATTCTCAACCACAAACTGAACCTCAAATTGTAACATCTCGGATTTTTCGTATTTGTATTCGTTTAAGTTTAAATCGATTCGGGAACGTAATTTGGATCTTCCGAACTATTTAAAACTTGTATTTATTGGTATTTAACTTGGTTTAACTTATTTTATAATTTCATAACTTTCAATTATGCCAAATAGCCTTTAGAAACCTTTAAAATCGCTTAAAACGGCTAAGAATCGCATTTTCGGGAACTACAGGGACTAGTTTTGCCAATTCTTTCCTATTTTCGATTAAATTAACGATACTTAAAGTCCAAGAAAAATGTTATAGCTGGTCCAATTTTGTTTTCTTGTTGTCCAAGCCAAATTTTGTTAGTTATTGTACTAGACTTTCTTATTAAATAGGTTATTTTGTTTCCTAATTTGTTTTTAGCATCCAAATCGCTTATTTTTAGCAAAAATCGGGTAAATTAAGGTCCAAGAAAAGGATTATAACTAAAATACAAGTCTATATTCTTAAATTACTGATAAATCATGAAATCTTTGATATATTACATCGATATTCTCATTAAAATAGTATTTTGTTACTTAAACGAGTAAGTCTTCCAAATATAGTTTGTTTTTATAGTCTCTATAAACACATCATAATTCTCTGCCACAAACATGTATCCTAACCTTAGAGAGACCTCCTAGACGTCACCTATCTCTGACCATCACCAAACCCTTCGGTTTTTGCTTATTCGTTGAAGATACAATGCTTGTTCGTTTGACTTTGCATGTGTATGGACCTTTGACTAATCATATCTCTTGATTCTTTCACTTTTCGGGTAAGTTGTAAACATAGGAATCATTCATATACATTCCATAGTCAATAAAATTCAATAAATTTCGGTGGTTGAAGGGTGTTGACTGATCAAATCGTTTAAAACTCGTTAAAGGGCAAAATAGTCAACAAGTTTGACTATCCGTTTTCTCATACTTCTGGTCGGATTCAATGTTCGGTCAAGAAGACTTTTATTCTCTTAACGTGAGTTTAAGGCTACTGACCAAAACCCGACTTCCAACTCGCTGTTCGGATTCTGGTCAGTACCAGCTCGCTTAAATCTTAAAACAAACATAACTTAAATTCTAAACGTCCGTTTGGGTTGATTCCAGCAGCAACAATTTTGTTTTTACTTATTATCATAACTATAAATTACAGATTCTTATTTGTTCATATCCTTTGATGTGTAGTGGACGACTCGCTTATTCGTTAGCTCGCTTATTCATATTTATTTTCGTTATTCATTAATCTAAGGCGAGT
The DNA here is from genome assembly GCF_021521415.1 of Bidens hawaiensis. Classification (NCBI taxonomy): domain Eukaryota; kingdom Viridiplantae; phylum Streptophyta; class Magnoliopsida; order Asterales; family Asteraceae; genus Bidens; species Bidens hawaiensis. The sequence continues at coordinate 1,146,502 of NW_027491053.1, forward strand.
TTATCATTATTTTACTCAATTTTCTAAACGTTTTGGGGACATATGCGTGCGTATCCGTATTTCATACTATATATATATTCAAACAAATGCATACGTGTTATTGTGAGTGATTTAATCAAACGTACGTGCTACTTGCTTACTTGTGTTACCATTCAATCAATCGCATATTGGAATTACTATTCAATCAATCGCATAGCGGGTGTTCCTGCTGATGACCCATGCTCGATTCGCTTGGCAACAGTCTACAAACTTGTTTATGGTTTGATTTTATCTACCGCACTTATCACGTCATGCTTATTTATATTGTTGTGTCAAAACTGGTGATATTCTCACTCAACTTTATGTTGACAAAACTCCATTTTATACGCATATGCAGGTTGCTTGTATTGAAGATTGAAGTTTGGACATATAGACGAGACCTTAGGATATAATCAAGTTAACCTTTACTTGAGCTTATATTTGTATATTTAAATTGTCTATTGTATTTGGATATTGTGTGTATAATTGAAATAAAATAATTAATTAGATATTGTCACATTTATATTATGATAGTATCCTCAAGCTGTGAGCAATCGGATCACGCCCCGACATTTCCGCCTCAGGTTGGGGTGCAATGAGCAATCATGTCGCGCCTCGACGTTTCCGCCTTCATTGGTCGGGGTGTGACAGTTTTGGTGGTTGGTATCTCATCCTCATCCTCATTAGTATGATCATACGCCGTCGGAGTAGCTCGTTATCCATGCGATTCGAGTGAAAAGACAACTTTTATATTATTGTTATATTATTGTTATGCTAGTTGTAGTATTTCATATTATCACAAGGAATTGTCATTTTCATATTATATGTATTCAAAAATCGTGATTTCTTGCTCAACTTTATGTTGACAAACTATGTATTTTCCCGCATGGCGCAGGTAGCTATATTGGATGAAGCAAGAGGTTTAAAGAGTAGATTCGACCTTAGGATGCATGATGATGAACTTATTTAAATTATTTTTAATTGTAACATTTACATTTCTTGTGAGACAATATTTGTGTTTTGCGTATTTGAGATTATATGAAATAAATAATTTAGATATTGACACGTGTATTTACTTAGTGTTTTTTAACCTATGATACAATTATGTCGCGCCCCGGCATATTCTGCCGTAGGTTGGGGTGTGACATCATGAGCCTCAATATTTTCCAAGCCCAAGTTCATCAAGTTCAAGCACAGTACCTTCTCGACCTCCACCAAATTTTAACATGAAAGAAGCTGAACAACATTTTTCTTTCTTTAGAGCTTTTATGTCATCTTATGAATAGTTGGTGAGTAGCAAAGTAGCCACTTGTGATTTGACTAATGAAGACTATGATCAAATCAACCCTGATGAGCTAAAGTTGAAGGATTTCAAGTGAAACATGACAATGATTGTGAGAAAAATCAAGATATACAGTGAGAGAACTGGTAATGATCTTCCTACTATAAGCAAGAGGATTGGCTTTGAGAAACTCAAAGTCAAATTTTACAATTGTTAGGAATTTGGTCACTTTGCTAAAAAGTGTGACAAGCCAAGAAGAAAGTATTTTTAAAACAAGACTTGAGATAGAAACTCTAACTCTTAAAAGAAGTATAACAACGAAGAGTCAAAGAAGGTACCTCTAAAGACCTTGGAACAACCTAAGAAGAGTGAGACAAAGGCAATGGGGATTCAAGAATGTGTTAATTGGTTAAGGAAGCTGTTGGGAGAAAATATGGTAAAATGTCAAAAACATTAAAAATGCTTGTAGTAACCAAAATTAGATTAATAACATATTAATAAAATAAAGGAAATATTGAGAGAAAATATAAGTTATATAAACTAAACGTTGTTATATATATAAAATTTAAGATGTTCATAAAAAAATAAATTAATAAATAAAAGTTGCAGCAAACAAAATAAATATTAACAATACCATAATTGTTTGTTAGAATAAAACTCCTCATCCTCATATTTTCAAATAAGTCAAAATATAATATAATATAAGAAAGAAACTATTATAACATAATTATTTACGGTGAGAGAAAAGAAAATTTTGATATAAAATAAAACTATCTAGAATAGGAATTCCAATTATACGTGGTCGTGAGGGATATATATTGAAAAATTTGGATAAGTAACAATACAAAATAGATGAATCATCTACGATGTGGAAGTTATTCGATTTACATCTCAATATGTTTAATTTATTATATCTTCATAGATAAGCAAAAATATGACTATAAAAGCCAAGTAAAGAAATTTTACAAACCTACATAACCAATTAACCACTAGTGCAAATCTAACCCTCTTTTATGTTTCTGACCAGTGACAGATCCAGACGTTTAACTCAGTGGGTGTAAAATATAACCAATAAAAATACACGACACAAAAATGTAAAATCGGACTTCATTAAGTATAATAAAACAAAACACATATTACAATTGTCCTTTACGAGATTGGTCTTATGTTTTAGTATTACACTATTATAACAAAATGGAAAAAAAAATGCAACAGTGAACACAAAATAGTCAAATATGAAATATGACATGAACACAAAATAGTCAAATATGAAATATGATTTATGATATGAATCATACGAACCTGATTGATATCATATTATGAACATCAATCCATATGTAAATAATCACAGATAAATAAAGAATCATACGAACCTGATTTAATTGGAACTTGGATGGTCGCTTATTCGCTTGAAACTCGAACAGTCTGCATTGCCGTCTTCTTTGTTTTATTAAGATTTTAATATTTTAGAGATTTCACTTTTATTAACATATAGAGTGCTGGGATTATTTCCATTTTATTAGGCTGCGCTATTTGTTGGGTTAGAAGCTAGAATTTAGGAAATGTTTTTAGGGGGAAAATAGAAAAACGTAAGGGTGAAAAAGAGATTATTAACCAAAATTTACCCTATAAAATATAATATATTGTGTACCTCATGAAAATTTGAGTGGGCAGCTTACCCCCTGCCACCAACATGCATCCGCCACTGTTTCTGACCATAGTCCATAAATACAACCACTACCAAATCACCTTCTGAAAGGTATCTTTTGTCAACATAGTTAATAATTTCATATCTTATTATGAATATAGTTGATATTTATATTTTATGTATTATACTCTTTTATTGTATTACAAAAGTTTTAGATCTTATGAAAAGTATTGTTATTTTAACTAAGTAATTGAAACCCCTTAATAAATTTACATGATATACGGTAATTATTTACAAACTTAGGTTATATGCCAAAAATATAATTTTTGTAGTTTGCATAATAATAATTTATGAACTAGTATTTTTAGATATCATTGCATATATTTTACTAATAAACTAAATACTAAGGGGGCGTTTGGTTCGTGGAATTCGTTGGAATTGGAATTGGAATTTCATTTTGAATTGGAATTGGAATTTGAAGGAATCCTTTAAAATCCTATATGTGTTTGGTTGATACATTAGTTTATGGAATTGGAATTCAAGGTTATAAAAAGAGACAAATTTACTCTTTAGAATTACAAAATAAAATAAAAACCCAAACTTAAATATTAATGAAAAAATATTTTTAATAACCACAAGGAGTGATTTCTATCAAGCCATAGTCAACTTCGTCGGATCTGCACAACTCCGTCACCGGTATGTGTCTGTAAAAAAACCACCGGAACAACCGCCGGTTTCCATAACAGTGCGAAGAACCGTCTCGTCGGATCTGCACAACTCTGCCACTGTTTCCTCTTTACTATGTACACGCCGGTTACCATTACCGCCGGAACAACCACCAGTTGTTATAACAAAAACTTGACGGAGTCGGTCGGCATCTTGTAACAGTGGTCGCGACGAGATGTGGTGGCTTGGTTCATATCCCACTTGGTTCAGATCTGGCGGAAAAATGCGGGTGTGGCGGCGACGCTTAGGCGGTGTTTCTTGCCGGAACTACGTTGATGGTGGTGTTGACCGGAGAAAATGGTGGTGACAGTGGTTGCTTAGGTTAAGGTTATTTGTGTAAAGTCCCTAACATTCCTTTGGAATATAAAAGGAATTTAAATTCCATTAGTTGATGAATTTGGTTGGAAATTAATTCCAATTTCAATTCCAATTCCTTCTTTATCTAACCAAACAGGTCATACAAAGGAATTCAAATTCCAATTCCTTTAAAATCCTCCAACCAAACAGGTCATAAAGATTATGTGAACTTTACAATTTTCTCACTAGCTATAAATAATAAACAAATCTAGTTCAGTCGTATAAACATGAAATTTTGTAACATATTGGATTCTTGTTATGTGTTTATTTATACTTTATTTTATATATAAAAAGGTTTCTATTAACCCATTTTGTTGGTTAAATAGTTAAATCATAAGAGATAGGGTAAATTACTATATTACTATTATTATTATTATTATTGGTTAATAATAATAATCCTTTTACGTATAAAGGAATCCATGTGTTCTTTTAAGTGTTGTAAACTACAACATTTAATTGCTTGTTATACCCATATAATAATGAATTTATAAGTCAAATTATATATAGACTATTATACAAATATAACCAACTTAACACCTAGAAATATTAAATTTGAATATATAAGTTTTATATATAAAATAGTAAACAGATATTCAGTAGGTTATATTTTTTTTAAAAACCATGTACTTATTAAACAAACTAATTATAAAAATTCCAAATATAATTCTAATTAGAAAATAACTTGTATATAGATCAATCGGAAACCGGTTAGCATCACTTTGGAACATTAAAGGTACGGATCTTTACCCCAACTCTTCATTGCTTTCATATTCAATTGTTATAAACACATTAGTTCATATACTATGGAAACTCCGCAAACTTTTGGCATATCGATCAGTTGACTTTCCGTTGAATTCCTATTATGACAATAATATTGAATTTAGCTTGACGTCATGTGATAGATTATGTTAATTGTACTCATTATCGCATGTTCCGATATATGTTATGATAAAATATTTGCTATGAGTTATGTGAATAAGATCATTTGTATTCCGATAACCTGAGTGCCGCTTCTCGTGGAGTGTCCCACGAGCATGTTGTTATGGCATTGACAACATGTGTACCATCCATGACGGTGAGATCAGTTCACGGCGTCTCTTAAGTACAAGTGGTACATATGACTATTAGGAGGCGTATGGATCGGTCCTGGATTAATATTAAGGAGATGGATAGCAGGTATGCTAACTCGTCATCTCGTGTGATAAATATGAAGGAGTAGCTACCTGTGTATTATCACGTTATATGTTTCACTCATGGGTTCATCCGTATGATACGACTGAATTTATTTAATAAGATTACGTGCATCGTATCATTTATTATAAGTTCAATCTAAATGGCGTCCCATTAAATCCTTAATTGTTTGAGTTTATTATTTCGTACTGAGCATTCGGCTCATTCCGTAATTATTTTATTTTTTTTCAGGTCCACAGGTTATTTCGGGTGGGATTAAGAGAGAAGAATAAAATATCAGGCTCTTAATAAAATATCTTTTTAACCATGCTAGTTTATAAATTAATACTAAGTTACTTGCCCAATGTATATACCTTTGATAAATAAATAAATATAAAACTATGTCTTTTGTTCAGAAACCATGTTTATTGTGGCACGCCAGCCCCATCCGGGCCGGGGTGTTACAGCTCCTCAAAATAAGTTTTGAATCATAAAGGGAAGATGATAGTACATAGATCATCTGGTCCCAAGTCTAGTAAAAATTAAGAGAAAAAGGCTGAGTGCTTAAATGTATCAGTGTGTTGGTAGACATTAAAACACACAAGTAAGAAAAAGTACATGATATAAACATTAAACCTGTCGACTTAAGCACAATCATGTTCATGGTCAGAAAAGTGTCCATGAGAAACCTGTGGTGAGCAGGTAAATGAGAAGAAAAATATCTCACCAAGATTTGTAGGTTGAGCAAGTAAAAAGTGTTTTTGAGACTGGCGAGAGTTCAAATGTTAAAAGTAGAAAATTTTATATCAAGAAAAAATCAACTGGTCAAAACTAGGTGGCAAAGCCAAAACTTGTTGAAACAAAAACAAGTCCACTTGGTTGTTTTGAGAAAGAAAAATCTGTTTCTGATGTGCCAAGTGAAGTTTCAAGTTTAGATGTTATATCTAGTGAATTAGAATTTGACGAGCCTTTGGATCACGTTTTTGTGGATAGAATCAAACAAACCAAGACCAAGAAGGCTTGGGTTTCCTTGTTTCACTAAACCTTTTACTGTATGTGCAGGGGCTTCCAAGATACCACGACTCATGTTGGATAATGGATAGTGGAGCCTCAAGGCACATGGCGGGTACCCTATACTTGCTTGAAAATGTCAAATCCATAAGAGGAGGGTATATGGGTTTTGCAGGAAGCCAGGGAGGTCAAATTATGGGTGAAGGAACCCATTTTGACAAAGTGAATTATATCACTGAGTGAGTTGGAGAACAATTTGCTTAGTATATCACAAATCTATGATAAAGGTTTCTCAACTCATTTCACCAACAGAGAGTGCACAATTCTAAAATCGGGATTTAAGATACTTGACGAGTGGATTCTAATGTGTGCTCCTCGAGAGAACGATCTATATGTTCTCAACATGGGTACTGCTACTACTTCGTCTTGTATAGATCAATGTTTCATATCGAAGGCATCAGAAAAGGAGTCAATTCTATGACATCGTCGAATGGGTCATATTCACATGAGAAAGATGAACTATTTGGTTCATAATCAACTAGTGGATGGGGTGAATGTCAAGAGCTTTCATTTGAATGAAGACTGTTTAAATTGCAAGAAAGGAAAGCAAACAAAGAAGTCGAATCCGAAGAAGATGATTAATTCTATCAACTTACCTTTAGAGCATTACACATGGATCCTTTTGGTCTAGTGTATGTCAAAAGTATCACGGGCGAACTCTATTGCTTGGTGGTCACTAATGACTATTCCAGATTCTGATGGGTAATGTTTTTAGATTCTAAAGATGAGACCTTTGACAGCTTGATGATCTTATTCAAGAAGTTGGAGAATTTGTACAATCTGCCGATCAAAAGAATCCGAAGTGACAACGGGACTGAGTTCAAGAACAATAGAATGCTGGAATATTGCAATGAACATGGGATTCTTCATGAATTCAGTTCACCCTACACATCACAACAAAATGGGGTCGCTGAATGAAAGAATCGTACCTTAATTGAAAATGCTTGCACCATGCTAGCCGATTCGAAGCTACCTATTAGTTTTTGGACCGAAGCTGTGGTGTTTGCATGTTATACATTAAACCGAGTTCTAACGGTAAAAAGACATGTGAAGACTTGTTTTGAGCTTCTTAATAGACGTAAACCAAATCTGAAGTGGCTTGAACCTTTTGGGTCTTCATGTATTGTTCTTGGTTCTAAATCTTTGGAATGATTTCATGGGTTATGCTAGTCCTTTGAGAAGAGTGTTCTTACCTAGCATGAACAGCATCGTGCAAGTACAACATGTGGATTGCCAAAGATATACCATTCCAACTCAGAAGCCGGGAGCTGCCTGGATGTTCGACTATGACAATCTCTGGAAATGTTTTAATCTACCAGAGGAGGAAGTTTCTGATGAAGCTGTTTCCATAATATATCAACAACAACTGTTTGATGGTCAAGTGGACATACTTGCTTTAACTATTAACCCTTCACCTCATGAGGAACCTCAAATTGAATCTCCAAAAGAACCTGTTCTGCATGATTCCATTTCAGAATCTACTCCTACATTTGATGATGACGGTGAAACACATGAAGATGTTACTGAATCCCTAATTCAATATACTACTCCAAGTTTTGGTAAAATGAATGTTGAAGAAATTGGTTATAATCTTCAACAAGAGGTGATTGTATCTACCGATGTCATTCCTCGAACCATGTCATACCATCCAGAAGAGAATGTCATTGGCGAATTAAACATTGGGGTTCGGACCAGACGTCAAATTGATCAAAGCATCTAGTGTTTCTATTCAAAGGTGTCACCGTTGCAAAACCGGTTCTCATTCAAATGTTTTATCACTCAAATAGAACCAAAGACTTACAAGGAAGCATTAACCGAGGAGAGTTGGGTTAATGCAATGCAAGAGGAATTGCAACAATTTGAGAAGTTAGAAGTATGGAAGCTTGTTGATTTACCGAAGATAAAAAGCGTATCAACACAAAATGGGTATTCAGGTGCAAGCGGGATGAGAATGGTATAACTATCATAAACAAAGCTAGGTTGGTCGTTCTTGGCTTTAACCAACGATAGAGAATTGACTATAATGATATCTACGCACCGGTTGCAAGACTAGAAGCTATTCGGATCTTTCTAGCTTTTATTTCCTGGAAGGGCTTTAAAGTTTATCATTTGGATGTCAAGTCTGCTTTTCTCAACGGGAGACTTGGTGAAGAAGTCTATATGGGACAACCACCGGGCTTTGTCAATCCGATACACAAAGACAAAGGTATGAAACATTATCCCAACATCTGTTGGACAACGGCTTCATTCGAGGAACTGTCGATTGTGCACTTTCACCAAAGAAGTAGCTGGACAGTTGCTGATCGTTTAAGTATATGTGGATGATATCATTTTTAGGGCTACAAATGATGATCTGTGCAAAGGGTTTGAAGCAGTCATGAAGTCAAATTCGATATGAGTGCAATGGGGGAGATGAAGTTCTTTCTAAGGCTTCAAGTGGAACAGTTACCCGATGGTATCTTTATTAACCAAACGAAGTATGTCAATGACATCCTAGCAAAGTTCAACATGACTGATTCAACGGCAATCAGTACTCCACTTCCATTGAATCATGGGATTAGTCCTGATCCCAACAGGGAGAATGAGAATAAGAGAATGGCTTAGTTTAAACCCATTGGAGGGGTTCATCAAAATTGAGAGTGATGTAGAGGAGGAGTCTCAAAAAATGAAGAAGAAAAAGAGGAAGGTGATAAAGACTGAGGTTGTAACTCCTAAAGTAACTCCTGAAGTTTACTCTGCTACATCTGACAAAGATCCTGAAGAAACAGAGTCTGATTCGGAAGAGAGGAGGAAAGTACTTCTTGATTCGCATGCTATGTATGAAGTGAGAAAACAAAAGAAGAAGAAGAAGAAGAAGATAGCGGGTGTAGATGATGCTAAGACGTATAAACCAAAGGTAGTTGTTGAAAAGCCTCAACCAAAGAAAAAGCCTACAAGTCGTAGGAAGCATATGGCTAAATGAAAGAGATCTCCGGTTATGCCGTTTGATTGATGAGCTTGATGTTGATCAATAGGAGAATGTATGGACTGCTGAACCTTAGATAGAGGTTTATCTTATTACACAAGATTTTTTTGTTGATGAACCTGTTGTGGATTTAGCACGTGATGACAATGCGTTAAATACACCAACGGTTCAAGCCACACCACCGCCTCAACCAAAGAGTATTCCAAGAAATAATACTCCTCAAGGGCAAACAGGATTTGGAAGTTTTCCTGAGTTTGATCCAAATTAATTTATTGATGTTCCGACACTCAAAGAATTTGAAGAATTGAAGAGAACAATGTAGAGTCAAGGGGTTAAAATTAACAGTTTAACTTTGGAGAATGATATATTGAGAAAGGAAAATATTGAGCGACAAAAGATGATAGTGGTAACATTTTGTGTTTTCCGTATTCATATTTGTATTCGTTTATCGGGTTACGAACGTTATTCGGATCTTTCTTATTAATAAAATTATGTATTTATTAGTGAAATAATTATTTTTATCTTATTTTATAATTCCTTAACTTTCATTTGTGCCAAATAGCCCTTAGAAACTCTTAAAATTGCTTAAAACGGCTTAAAAATGCCTTTTTGGAACTACAGGGACTAAAAGTCTAAAACTGTTAAAAGCTGAAAGTCTGGTGAAGTTGCACCTTCGCGCAGCGCGAAGATGTCAGCCTTGCACCTTAGCGCGGTGCGAAGATGTCACCAGATCAACCATTTTCGTTTCAGATCTTCGTTTAATGCTAAATCTTTCCTAAATCTACCCTAAATCACGAAAATTGAGCCACAAGTTATTGTATTTAGCGTGTAATGATGTCTAGGTTCATGTTCATCAATTTGGTTAATATATCGGTGATTATATGACCCGATTTCATCCTTAATTGTGTGATTCAGTTACCAAATCCGACACGTTTCTTGCCCAACAAGTTGATATACTCCCTATATAAACCCATCATAACTCCAAACCCTAGAGTTTACTGAATTCAAGCTATTCCAGCCGTCACATACATATTACCGAAGTTATCTCGCTCATTTTTGCTCGTTTACGTGAAGTATTGAAGCTATAGTTTGACTTTGTCGTTTATTTAGCCTTCGACCGTGATTTCTCGTTAATACATTCATTATCCGGGTAAGTTGTTTACTGATCAAACATTTATTAATACTCACTTGTCGATAACCCTCAATAAATTTCTGAGATTGAGGGGTATTGACGGGTCAATTAGAGTCAACCCCGTTTAAGGGCAAAATAGTCACTAACTCTGACTATCCATTTTCTCATACTTCTGGTCGGATTCAACGTTCGATCCAGAAGACTTATATTCTCGTGACAAAATTTTAAGGCTACTGACCAAAACTCGACTTTCTATTCGCTGTTCGGATTCTGGTCAGTACCAGCTCGCTTAAATCTTAAAACAAACATAACTTGAAATCTAAACATCCGTTTGGGTTGATTCCAGAGATAATGAGTTCGTTTTTACTTATATTATCATATCTCAAAGTTTCAGATTCTGATTTGTTCATATTATTTGACGTGTAGTGGACGACTCGCTTATTCGTTAACTCGCTTATTCATATTTATATTCGCTTGTCATTAATCTAAGGTGAGTTTTATCATTCCCCTATTTTACCAAGTCTTATAAACGTTTTGGGGTCATATGCGTACATATTCGTATTTCATACTATATATATCAAACAATAGCATACGTGTAATTGTGTGTGACTTAATCAAATATACGTGATACATGGTTACTTGTATTAATTATTCATTAATTCCTATATTCGGAGGGGTCCAATGTATTCCCATGTATTGGGTGCTCATGCTATTGACCAACGCCCGATTCGCTTGGTAACGGTCTACATACTTGTTTATGGTTTGATTACATTTACCGCATTTATCACGTTATGCTTATTTATATTGACATGTAAAACTGGCGATATTCTCACTCAACTTTATGTTGACAAACTCTTTCATTTTCTACACATATGCTGGTTGCTTTGTATTGAAGATTGAAGTTGGACACTTAGACAAGACCTTAGGATATAAACAAGATAATCATTATTTGAGCTTACATTCATGTATTTAAATTGTTTGTAATATTTGTAAACTTGTGTGTATATTTGAAATAAAATAATTAAATAGATATTGTCACTTTTATATTATGATAGTATCTTCGAGTTGTGAGCAATCGGATTGCGCCCCAGCATTTCCGCCTTAGGTTGGGGTGTGACAATAGTTGAAGGTGAGATAAGGAGGAAATTACAAGCTGGTCTGCTTAATCAGTATATGAAGTATTTCCTGGTGATAGAAGATGAACTTAGGATTAATTTTTTGAAGGAATCAGAAGGTGTTGAGGATAAGTTGATTGACAGAATCGATGGAGGTGATGTTTCTCAACAAAATTGTGCATTCAAGACCTTGTATGATCAAGATAAAGCTAATTTGAAGGGAAAGTGTAAGGTGGCTGAAGAACCTATAATCCTTTCAGAGGATAAGGTCGTACCGGATGTTGGTACTTCGTATACTGTTGTTGAACCATTGATTGTAAAACCTGTTACTGAACAAGTGGTGGAAAAAGAAGTTGAAGAAACCATTGTTGAAGAAGAAAAGGATGATGAATTAAAGGTGGATTATGAATATTCTCCTATTCATGATGATAATGATGATTAGGATGACAAAAATGATGATACAAGCACTGGTGGTGGTACCGGGGTTCAGTTTGGTTCTGACGAAACTAAAGAAGTTGAGTAACTCAGATAAAACAACCTAAGGCAACTGAAAAAGAACAACCAGCTGGAGTGTAACATCTCGGATTTTTCGAACTCGTATTCGTTTACACATAACCCGATCCGGGAAAATATTCGGATCTTTATTAGTAATCAAATCAAACAATTTTAAGTAATTAAGCTTTACATTTTCATTTTATACCTTTTTAAGATCTTAAAGTTGTTCATGTTTTGTTTAAACTTTAAAATAATAAAAAAATAGGCATTTTAGAAAGTTCAAGGGGCTAAAGTGTCAAAAAAGAAAAGTCCTCTTCCCTAATCCAGGAGCTCCGCGCGGTGGTGGTGGCCTAGGGCCACCGCGCGCCGCCACCAACCCACTGTACCGATCGTTTTTGTTCTTGATTGTTTACTAGTTCGTTTTTGGCTCGGAATCGCTTATTTTTGGACTAAATCAAGTGTTTTAAGCCCAATAATCACATAGCCTAGATACATCTCCATGTTCATTACCCTTTGCCCAAGAACTAATTTTATGGATCGATATATTGATTTCGTCATTAAAATACATATTCGGTTACTTATACGAGCAAACTAACCAAATTGGTTCGTTTTTGCATATATTATATAAACAAACCTCATATTATCTGTCATGAACTTTACTCATACCCTAATAGAGAATTCTCAGCCGTCACCCCTTCTGTTCTTCATCATCTTCTTTGGTTTTTGCTTATTTGAATGAAGATACAAGCTTAATCGGTTGACTTTGCTTATACATCGACTTTTGACTCATCTTCTTGGTTGATCCTTTCACTTTCCGGGTAAGTTGTAAACTATAAAATCGTTCATACATATTCCCTAGCAATAACCTTTAATCAATTTCGGTGGTTGAAGGGTGTTGACTGGTCAATTTGTTTAAAACCCGTTAAAGGGCAAAACAGTCAACAAGTTTGACTATTCGTTTTCTCATGCTTCTGGCTAGAACCAACGTTTGGTCCAGAAAAATTTTATTCTTGTAAAGAAATTTTAAGGCTACTGACCAACACCCAACTTCCGACTCGCTGTTCGGATTCTGGTCAGTACCAACTCGTTTAAATATTAAATTTAACATAACCGGAGTTGTATACGTCCATTTGGAATGATTCCAGCGGCAACGAGTTAGTTTTTACTCATATTTTTTTATCTCAAAGTTTCATGTTCATTTGGTTTGTTTCGTTTGACGCGTTAGTGAGCGACTCACTTAATTATTAACTCGTTTATCATTATATTTATTCACTTGCCTTCGATTTAAGGTGAGTTTTATCATTCCCCTATTTCACTAAATTTTCAAAAATTTTTGGGGACATATGCTTATTATCCGTATTTCGTATTATCTATATATCACAAAATAGCAAACATGTAATTGTGTGTGAACTATCAAATATACTTGCTACATGCTTATTTGTTTGCTTTATCGCATTCGGAGAGGTCCAACATATTCTCAATTGTAGTATGATCATACTATTGACCCACGCCTGATTCGCTTGACAACGGTCTTAGTACTTGCTCATGGTTGATTTACCAACGCCCGATTCGCTTGGCAATGGTCAATTGACACCTTATTTTCTCATGGTTTGATTTATTTACCACAACTTATTACGTTTTGCTTATTTCATATATTATTATTATATCATTGCAAAACTGGCGATAATCTCACTCAACTTTATGTTAACAACTCTATATTATTTTCTACGCATATGCAGGCTTTCGTGTGATTTGAAGATTGAAGTTGGACATCTAGAAAGACCTTAGGGTTTTATAAAGATAATTTATATTTAAGTTTGTTTGGGATTAATTTTATTTGTTTGGAATATTTTATCATTGTTAAAATATTGTGTGCGCTCTTTGAATAAAATAATTAACTTAATAAATATTGTCATTTATATTTATGATAGTACCTTTGAGCTTTGAATAATCGGCTCACACCCCGACATTCCTGCCTTAGGTTGGGGTGTGACATGGAGGATCAGAGGGAGGAAACGTAGATGATCTGGATGTGTTATTTGTTGATCTGATATCAACTAAGGTGGTGTTTGTTTTTGCTTAAAACATCTGCAGGAGGCTTATGTCTACGGGGGCGCAGACATAAGCTTCTGAAGACTATTTGTTTTTTTTTTAAATAAGATCTGCAAACTGCTTTTATGGTCTTAAAAAAGAAGCTATTGTTTAACATCTTTACACATCTTCACACTTCTTAACATCCTACCAACACCCAATGTTCAACACCACCACCACCCATCGTGCGCTGCTACCACAACCACCCACCATCCGCCACCACAACCACCGTCAACTACCACCACCCACCACCACCACCATCCACCACTACCACCACCGTCTGCCACCACCACCCACCACCACCGTCCATCACCACCACCACCACCATCCATCACCACCACCACCCATCCGTCGGCCATAACCACCGTCCACTACCATCACCGTCTGCCACCACCACCCACCACCACCGTCCATCACCACCACCACCACCATCCATCACCACCACCACCCATCCGTCGGCCACAACCACCGTCCACTACCATCACCCACTGTCCGCCACCACCACCACCGTCCATCACCACCACCACCACCACCCACCCGTCGGCCACAACCATCCACTACCACCACCCACCATCCGTCACCACCACCCACCACCGCCACCTACCATCCGCCACCAACACCGTCCACCGCCCACCACCAACTATTTTACTAGTCTACAGACGTTAAATGACTTCTATCTACTGTGATATGTATGATAGGTAACTAATTTTCAGCTTATGCAGACGATATCCAGTTTATAAAACAAACACTATTATATTTTCAGATTGCAGACCTTCAGACCACATCTTCAGTTGCAGACATGAAATCAGATGAAATCAGATTGCAGACAGTTTTTGTCTTCAAAAACAAACAACACCTAAACCTAATACTTTATTTCCTTCTAAAGGTGTTGAGCTGGAAGAGGGGGAGATTTTGATGGATCGTGCTGAGATAGCAAGATTATTGAATGTCATGGAGGAAGAGTTTGAATTGGATTTTGAGAAAGAGTTGGGTGTTGTTTGTGATGATAAACAAGAGTTGATTCCTATTGATTACTCTGTACTTGAAGAGGTGATTGAGAAAGAACCAGTCAGATATGTGAACCAAGATACTCAGGAGTTTCTTGAATTGGATGAAGACTTTGACGAAGAGATTGAAATGCTGAGTCAAGAGTTGGATAGTCAGGGAAATCCAGTGGTAGATGAAGAGGAGGTAAATAGTGTTAAAAAGGATTGGTTTAATGAATATAAGGTGGAGCCTGAGAAGCAATTCGTACGACCGTTGAAGTATTACAAGAAGTCGAAGGAAGTTGCGTTGGGTAAATGTATCAATATTGCATACTTGAAGAAGATAAGGAAGATTGCTGTCAGACGAGCATATGGTGTTTAATACTTTGAGAGTTTTATTGAGTTGAAATTGTTGCTGTGGATGGACGTTATGGATTTGTGTCATAAAAGATTGTTATATGCTCATGAGAAAGGTCCTATCCCTGAAATTTAGGACTTCATTGTTAGACAATCTAAGAGGGATTTATAAGTTGGACTCCTCAAAGGCCTATCTTACATATTTCACGAGTAAAGATTTATCCAGAAATTGAAGATTTTGTAAAGACTTGGAGGTACTGTAGGCCAAAAACTCTAAAGATTATTATGGTATACCTAATGGAACAAAACTTTCATGTATACTTTAAATGGTGTTTCTATGATAGTACTACTGGAGAAGCGGTGATCGTTTTGAATAGAGATGAGAAGTGGGATGTGATTACAGTCTTGGATCCGATGTGGTTAATGAACTCTACAGAGAAGGATATTCAAGCGTTACATGCGAAGAAGATTCAAATTTACAATGAGAAACATGTGGATCAAGCTCTACAGTATCATCATGTCATCAAAGTTTGTTTTCTTTATAAATTCATTGTAGCATTTCGGGTTTTTCGAAACCGCATTCATTTAAGTTTAACCCGACATGAAATATTTTTAGATCTTTAATATTAATCAAAAATCCAATATTTTCAAGTAAATAAGTTTCCTAATGTTCACTTTAGGCCCTTGTACTTCAATCAATGTTCAAAACCAAATTATACCAATACTAGTTCAAGTAATGTTCAATTAACAAAGTATAGGGACTAAACTTGTAAAAAATAAAACTTTTCTTCCTCATCCCCAAAGCGCCGCGCGGGCAGACCCCCCACCCCCGTCGCGCGTTGCCTTGAACTCCCTGCACAGATCGTTTATGCTCTAGTTTGTTTTCTAGCTCGTTTAAGGTATTAAATCGTTTATTTTAGGCATATTAGAGAGAATTAAGGGCCAAGAAACAATCCTATAACTGAAACATAAGTTTAATCTCGTTTTTTATTATCCAAGATCAAATATTTTGATTATATTCAGTGATTTATTCATAAAAGTATGATTTACTTACCTAAACGGGCCAAAAGCCCATATTAGTTCGTTTTATGTTTTCCTATATAAACAAGACATAACCATCTGCTGTAAACTTTAATCTAACCCTAAAGAACATCCCATAGCCCTCACCTACCTCTGTTCATCCTCCAACCCTTCGGTTTTTGCATCTCGTTAAAGATTCAAGACTTGTTCGTTGACTTTGCTTGATTTAGGATCTTTGACTTTCGTTTCTCGTCAATCCTTTCACTTTCCGGGTAAGTTGTAAACTGTAGAATCGTTCATACACATTCCTTAGTCAATAGCCTTCAATCAATTTTGGTGATTGAAGGGTGTTGACTGGTCAATTGCTTCAAAATCCGATTAAGGGTAAAACAGTCAACAAGTTTGACTTATCGTTTCCTGATACTTCTGGACGGATTCAACGTTCGGTCCAGAAGACTTTTATTCTCATAACAGAATTTTAAGGCTACTTCCCAAAACCCCTACTTCCGACTCGCTGTTCGGATTCTGGTCAGTACCAGCTCGCTTAAACATTAAAATCAACGTAACTAGAGTTCTACCCATCCGTTTGGATTGATTCCAGCGGCATTAAGTTCTTTTTTATTTATAGTTTCATATCCCAAAGTTTTAGATTCTGATCATTAATCTCGTTGGACGCGTATTGGACGACTCGCTTAAATTATTAGTTCGTTGTCGAATTTATTATTCATTTGCCTTTAATCTAAGGTGAGTTTATCATTCCCCTATTTTACTCAATTTTCTAAATGTTTTGGGGACATATGCGTACGTATCCGTATTTCATACTATATATATATTCAAATAAATGCATACGTGTTATTGTGAGTGATTTAATCAAACATACGTGCTACTTGCTTACTTGTGTTACCATTCAATCAATCGTATATTGGGATTACTATTCAATCAATCATATAGCGGGTGTTCCTGCTGGTGACCAACGCCCGAGTCACTTGGCAACGGTCTACATACTTGTTTGTGTTTTGATTATATTTACCGCACTTATCACGTCATGCTTATTTATATTGTTGTGTCAAAACTGGTGATATTCTCACTCAACATATTTGTTGACAAAAACACCATTTTCTACGCATATGCATGTTGCCTGAAGATTGAAGTTGGAAACGTAGACAAGACCTTAGGATATAATCAAGATAATCGTTATATGAACTCATATTTGAGTATTTGAATTGTTTTGTATATTTGGATAATGTGTGTAATATTTGTAAATAATTAATTAGATATTGTCATTTATATTTATGATAGTATCTTCGAGCTGTGAGCAATCAGATCACACCCCGGTATTTCCGCCTTAGGTTGGGGTGTGACATTCATTCTGGTAGAGTGTGGGAGAGTAAGTGGAGGCAACTGGGTGAAGAACAAGACAAAGAAGAGGAAGAGCTGGAAGCTGAACATAAAAAGAGAATTGAACGGGCTTCGTGGTCAAAGTTTCAATATAAGCCTTGTGGTGTATCCATTCCTACAAGTCAAGAAGGTTCCAAAAAGATATCATTTGAAGATATGAGAAGGGAGTATCGGGAACGAGTGTTTAGAGCTAAAGACTGAAGATTTTTTAAGATCAAGACCTAGCAATATCCGAGGGGGAGTTTGTAAGTGCTTATCGTCTATCGCTAGGGTCTTGTATGCATTAGAAATAGTCGAAAATGTGTTTTTGATGTTTAACAGTGCATAAGTTTATGCCACACATAAGTGGTTGTTCATGTCTATAAATAGTTGATAGACTTATGCGTTAGAAGAGTTCATTCCATTGTACTAGAGCTGTAATATTGTTGGAATCGTATTGTATACTAACTATTTTGATAATATAAGAAGATTTGAAAGAGATTTCTTGTGTGTTTTACCTTCTAATGGATTCCGCATATTGATTGAAGAGTAGATATTGCATTATATTGTGACACGTCGATCCTACACGTCATCATACGTCAACTTACAACGATGATGAATTATTCCGCTGCAAAATATTTTAATAAACACCGATACCACCACTCGCGTTCACAGCTCCCCTCCCAGGATATAGGGTCGGGGCTATGACAATAACCCTCAGTGCTCTAACATTTCCTTGTTCCTTCGAACTGAACCTGCTAACCTAATATGCATACAAAATTCAGCTACACGCTGAGTGAGTTCTAGCTTTTCTACTGATAAATATTATAAATAATTATAATATCACTAATGTGGGTAAGCACAACATAAGCAAAACTAAACAAGCATAAAGCATATATGTCAAATCAACTAACTGTACCACCATACTGAACTATCCTCATTTAATTGCAATCAATGGCACACACCACCACAAAGGTAGTGTCAACTAGTGCTCAAACATGGAGCCTATCTGGTACCCATACAACGAGGTCTAACTGCGTACCCATACAACGGGGTCTAACTGAGTACCCATGCATCGGGTTCTAATTGTGTACCCATACAACGGGTCCAACTTACTAAAGCTTGACTACATAACTGACAATTAACTTCGTTAATTTTCTTAACACATAATGTATGCATACCAGCCCCAAAACATATTTTAAATATATAAAAGGGGTTCTAGAAACTCACCTGAATCTTGTTGCATTTGGAATTAATAGTAATTCCCTTCCTTAACTAGGTACAATTAACTGTTATATAAACACTTAGTTGTTAATTAATGATTCAAGAACTTAATTATACTTAATTAAGTTAATTAAGCTAACGAGTTCAGCCCCCATTAACTTAATTGAGCTATCCATCGTGGTTAAATATCTAACAATGAGTATTACAAGATTTATTTGTAAAAGGGCATTCCTATTTGCAAAGATCATTCTCATTTTCCATGACCATTCCCATTTGCAAAGATCATTCTCATTTGAAAAGACCATTATCATTTGCAAAGACCATTATCATTTGCAAGTAGTATTTCCATTTGCAAAGACCATTCTCATTTGCAAATAAGCATTTCCATTTGCAAAGAGTATTCACATTTGCAAGTAGTTTTCCCATTTGCAAAGAGTAATCTGATCTGCAAGCACTATTCTCATTTGCAAGTAGTATTTCCATTGCAAAGACCATTCCCATTTGCAAAAACCATTCCCATTTGCACATAGTATTCACATTTGCAAATATTATTCCCATTCATTTTATGAATTGAACCTTTCTCGCTTAGCACAAAACAAACTAACTCAATTATTATCAAGTTCGTTACTTTATCATTAATTGTGACCCGATCTATCGTTCCACCAACTTTCAAAACAAACCGACATCAAATGAACCTCCTTTTTATAGAAAACACACCTTTTCACGTATGTTCAAATACACTCCAACAGCCCAAAACTATATCAAATTAGCTCCGATTTAGGTGATTCAAGTGGACATAGAACCGTCTCACTGAGATCTATGAACACATATGCTTTTTGTCGCCGGAATCCACCGCTACAGTTACCAGAATCTGAAACAGTCACCGGAAAAAAATGCTATTTTGCACTATTATGGGTTTCTAAATAAAAACCCTACTTTCCCACCTCTGATTCAAGATTTGAACGGTGGAAATCTTCATCTATATGTTGTGAACATGTTGTTAAAATTTGACATCGATCCGACAGTTAGATCTCCGGGAATCATTCGACCTTCACTGGTTGTTCACTCAAAAACGAGATTTGGTTTGAAAATGAGGTTTTTCTCTCTCACACAAACTTGGTGAATAAGTAAAATGAACCAAAAACTCTTACTTCGTCCTTTTATACAAAGAGGTTGTGAATATGACACAATACAATTAGATTCGCTCTTCATAGACAAATTTGGGATTTGCAATCCCAGGTAAGATCTGTACGCACTTTTCAAAATGATAAAAACAAACCTCGACATTTCTTTTATATCCAAGGTCAATTTAATTTGGGATGTTACAATAACTTAGTTAATAAACAAAGTTCTTGTTGAGCTACAAGAACAAAAGAAAGAACTATCTAGAGTCTAGAGCTCAATTGAAGACTTAAATAATCATATTTCTGAAGCTGGATCAAAAGTTGAATCTCAAAAACCGAGTCTTAATCTAAATGTGACAACACACTTCGACAAAGTTGTTTTAGAATTAGATAAGCTTAATCAAAAATTTGTGGGTACTAAAAAAAGGGTGATGCTACATCAAAGGGTAGGGAATTGTTGTTGTAGAAGAAAGACCAAATAAGCGTGCTCGTAAATATATGCCCCCACCATCCATACATATCAAAGAAGAAAAGGAGGCAACTAAAAGAAGCTTTATGACTTCAACTCCTGCTCCTGAAATCACATTTCCTAAGAATGGTTGTCCTAATATGTATAAAGCTTACGGTGAACCACTTCACATTTCGAGATTTAGTGACCTTTTTAACTATAGAACACGTTGTGATCATATGGAAATAACTCATCACTTCAATTTGGTACCCATCCAAAGAGTCTCAGATATCAAAGAAAGAAACATGGAAGACAACTTTGGAGCACACAAATGGAATGTTTATGAAGTTCTTAGAGAAAATAGGCCAGTAAACAAGTTTGATGATGGTGATCTTGAGTTATTTCATCCTAAGGATCTTATTAGCTTAAGGCAAAACTTTGCTAAAGAAAAATATAATGCGATCAAAATCAGAAGAGGCATTTATGTTATTCCCAAAGCTGGGAAAAAAAATATACAAGAGACATGCTCTCTATGATTTTGATATTTGCCTTAGTAGACAAAGTTTTTTAACCATACTCTCCTTAATCCTTCCAATGAGGACTTGCCAAAAACAGAAGATCAACGATTCACATTCTCATTGCAACATGCTCTGGGCTTGGTGTATTTTACAGAGAAGATAAAAGAAAAAGAAGATTATTCCGATTACAAGAACTCTGTAAGTACTCCAAAGTCCAAATAAAATCTTCATCACATACAAGATTACATGAACATGGTGGAAGTTGTTTAACCGGGCCTAGGATTAAAAGAACATAAGAAGAAAATCAAAGATATTGTTGGTAATTGGGTAAGGCGGAGACAAAATTTGAAGCTACTTTATGAAAAATGTGATAGAACGGTTCCAAGGAAAAAGGCTGTCAAAGCTAAATTCTTTGGACACATTTCGTAAACATTTTTCATATTTGGTCTTGTAACCACTGTTCTTAACATCCTAGTTCCTTATAAATTTTCTTTCACTTTCCTTTATTTTATACATATATTTTTCTTTCATTACTGGGGGGGAGGGGTTGTTAGGACTATGGATCATTAGATCAATTCATTATTTATTTGCAAGTACCAAAACAAAAGTTCTACAAAGAAGCTGAATAACACAAGATCAGAGCTACAAATCTACCGAAACCTACTACAAATCAGTCCGCTAATGACAATACTCTGATGCCTGATCAACAGACCGATAATACTATATTTAGAATCTTCATTCGATGACGATCAATCTAAAGATAGATTCTACACTTAGCCCTTTTCACATGGTTAATACTCAAGCTTCAAGCCACGTCTGCACTGCCAGTTAAGTGAGGCTAAGTTGACAAGTTAAGTACCCTACCGAAGGGATAAACTGACACAAGAAGAGTTTTAGGGAACAAGCCCCAATAAGAGTGCATACTCACTTGTACACTAGTCAATGCCCAAATTATCCTAATAAAAGGCAATTAAATGAATAGAAGATGACGAGCTGAATCATTCAAAGACCTGGATCATTCACCCCAACTCGAGCTTAATCTTTTGGGCAGAATTCATTGAGTTATTCATTTTGTTAAACAAAATAGTTGTTCATCTTTCAGTCACTTGTAATTTGCTTGAAACTAATATAAACTCATAATTCTGTACGTCGGATTCCCACAAGCCGATTTCAAATTCCGCTCAAATTAACTATCTTCTTGTTGAAATCGTATCTTGTTAAGTGATAATTAACGCTGTTTGGGACCAACAAATATATATTAATGTCGGTATAAATCTTATTCTTATATGAATAAGAATGAGTTTCTCCCCTCTCGTTTATGACAAAAATATAGTTGCGTCCCTCATTTAACATGAAAAAAGAGACTGGTTAGTTAGCAATTTGAATGTAAATGATAATTTTACCAGTTTCCTAAAGAAAAATAATAAAAGAAAATGATAATGAATATATATATATATTGAAATTTGAAATAATAATTCGTCAGGAGTTGGCGATCTTGAATTGAGTTCGGATCAAATCCTTTGAAGGAACAATACAATGATAGTGGGATACATACATATGCATATGAAGTAAGTAAAGTAACTAAGGCTCAATATCGTAAAAATGGTGTCTGACCGCTCCCGTGTTGACCAGGTTCGCCATCATCTTCTTCTTTAGGGTTTCATGAATATGTGAAATTTGAACCAATATTTAGGGTATCATTCTCATATTATATTGCTTTCAAATTGATTCTGCAACATTCTTGTTTCCCATTTCTAGTAGCACTCAGTCATTAAGTTACCAAACGGATTATTAACCCTAATCTTGTTTGCATGTCTATACATCATTATGCACTTGTATCACTCAATTAAATCAACATCGAACCACGTTAAATCTCTTGTGTTCTTTTTGTTTTTGTATTCGGTTCTTTACGTGATCTAATCTTAAGATAACTATCTTATTCTTAAGTTATATGCAACACTATGTTTGTTGATGCATCATTGTTTATATGACACAAGATAATCGAAAAAAGTACCTTCTTTTGTATTCCTGAAAATCCCCATTTTGTATGTGCAGTTTTTTTCTTCAAAGAAAAAGAAAAAGTTTGTATCACCTCTTTCAAAATCAAATGCAAAGATTTTTATTGAAGGGTCTCCTAGTGCTAAGGGTTCTTTATCCAGCTATTTGGTTTCTTCACAAAATAAAGGCCGCTCTCTTAGCACTGTACACACAGCTTGTGGGCCCGCTAATAATCAAGATCATGTGAGAAGGAATCTGACCTCAGCAATCGAATCATTCATTTGATGTAGTTTCTTGTCCCAATAACCTTGGTATCTTGTTGGTTGATACTTCTTGTTCATCCATATCTTAAATTTTCTCAGATCTGGAAGCAGTCACACTTAATACCCTTTAAAGTTTTAAACTTTGACACTCAAACTTCAAACCCGTGGCCTTCGGAGAGCTTACACAGCTCTGATACCACTTGTCAGGACCGGACCTAGTGCAAAACCAACAGTGGTTGACAAGAGCACACTAGATCTAATACCCCAAAGGCCTTCTGAATATACCGGCGGAATCAGTATAATCAAATATTGGGAATGAAGATTAGAATGAAAATAAATGATTAGTAATAAGTAGAAGCAATAGACAAAGATTCACTATATTAATATATTGTTTAATAACAGTGATAAGGTTGCATGGAATGTCTAGGGTTTCGTGATGGCGGTACGAGGTAGCATAAATGAGGAATAATCGCTCTGACTGTTATGCTCTCGTAATCCGTAAAAACTTGTCCCATAGTGTGAAACCTAGGATTCTATTTATAGGCCCAGACATTCCTTCTAGAAACCCTAATGATTACGTAATGAATGACAAAATAAATACAAGTGTAAACAAGTCTTCGAGTATGATAATTCCTTGTCGAGGAGACTTTGTAATGCATAGCATGCTCGAAACATGTCTTCGAGCAAACTTTACTTAGAATATTTTCAGAAGAAAATATTCTTCTCCAGCATACTTCAATCTTCATAACTTATCCTTGCTTTGCTCGAATAGGTTCCACGAGCAAGCATGTTCTCCATGATCTCTTCAATCTTGCCTTATGACTTATGGTGAACAATCTTCAGCATACTTGAATACAGAAGTTTGCTCGAGATTGAACTATGCTCGAAGGTTATACTTAGAACATTTGAGATATTCTTTTATTGTATCCATGCTCGACCCACCAAGATGCTCGTAAGACTTGGTTTAAGCTGGATAGATCAAGTTGTTTGCTCGAATAGCAATCCATACTCGATGAAGAACATCATTGCTTGACGAAGTGTAGCTTGCTCGAAGCCTTCAACACTTAGAAAAAATTCCAGAAGATAGTCTTATGAGCATAAGACATCATGCTCGAGGTAGTAAATACGTGCTCGAAGCTTGCTCGAAGTCCATACTTAGCCATTTCTTTGAGGAGGTTGAGAAGATTCTAATCTTCCTTGTAAATTTCCGACTCAACAGCCGGCTTTCCGGCTAGTTCTTAAAACGCACCTGTAACTCCTGTTTTTGACCACTTAATTCACTACAACGACATTTGAACTTAATAATAATCGCGAATGTATCGATAACAACGTACATTAACAACTATTTTGTGCATTTGATGTCCGTGAACATCGCCTAAACCGCCGGAAATGACTAAAACCCAATAATGATCTTTTAAACAATATTTGTTACAATTAAACCTATAAATAGATTCTAGACATCAAGCTAAACTCGTTCAAAACATCTAATTTTACCAACACGCTCACAATAATCCGTCATCAATCCTCAAAGTTTAATTTTCTGGCAAGCCATGTTCATCATCAAATCATACCCTTTACAGGTAATATTAATATTCATTCGAATAAAACCCCCAAACTGGTTTTTGCAAACATGGAACATAGTTAAATGAATTTCAAACCTAGGGTTGGTGAAGAAGATGAACATACCAAGATAATATTTATATTTTTGTTTTTGGTTCATAAACAAATTCATATCTTGGTCTAGTGGTTAGACATGTTACTATTAAGCCACAGACCCGGGTTCGAACCTGGGTCAAAGCAGTTTTAACATTTTATTTTTTTAACCAATTTATTTATTGTATAAGAATCAATTTAGTTATTTAAAAATCATTATAAATCAAATAAAATTATTTTAACTTAAATAAATTATTCATAAATTAATTTTATCATTTTCAACTTAAAACCCAACTCTTTATATCTGTTAAAGTTTCGTTAAACCCATTAAACATGATATTTTATTATTTATTTGTTCCATTAAAATACGCGAACATAACCTTATTAGGAATAATATTAAACCAATAAAATTCGTAAGTATAATAAAAATTCTCTTATTGATAATAAATTATTAATCGAAATAATATTTAAATGAGATAGTTCATTAACTTTAATAATTAGTTTCGTTAGCTTGTAATTCGTTAAACCATAATTCTGTTAATTCTAGAAGCTTTAATTCGTAAACATTAATGATTAATCCATTAAATATAATTCATTTATATCTCGGTAACTTTAATTCAATATAGTTAGAATTGTTCGATATAAAGTTCCTATTTAAAATCCGTAACTATCATATTAATTATAATATTAAAATATAAATCGTTAAATCCGTTAAAGTTTAAATATAATAATACAATAATATCCATAAAATATATCAATATCCCTTTTAACTAAGTTATTAAATTAACTATGCAATCCCGTTAGTTAGATTTTTGTTTTTTGTTTTAATTATAGTTCGAGAAGTTTAATGGTTTCGGATTCTTATACGCACTTTCGATTTTGATTGCCTTGGTTTCGTTATTGTGCTTTCGGCTTTTCTTGCAAGTTTATCTTTGATTTCGAGGTGAGTTTCTCACACCCCCTTTTAACGCTTTTACATTTTTGAGGTAGCACGTATATCGTATTCAAATGTTTTACCTAGTATGCTTTATTCATACTACAATTTGCATTATGGACTTGTGTGTTTATTCGCTCATGTGCGTTCTGCTATCCGAGTACGTTGGTTGCCCCCAACTGGAAAGGACCTTATGTGCATTGTTCTATCCGAGTACATTGATCAGCCTCAACTGGAAAGCTGCGTGCGTTGTGCGATATCCCGAGTACGTTGGTTGTAACCAATTGAAAAGGACTTTACTTGCGTTGATTACACGGTTCATATAATTGTATGATTTTTATGTATGTATTTTAAAACTTTGTGATTCTCACCAACTACTTGTAGTTGACCGTTTATTTTATATAAATGCTACATGTACAATTATTAGATAATGATACTTGAAGAAGACACTAGACTTAGGTTATTCAAACAAATGGACTAATTGCTTTGTTGTACTTATTTGTGACATTTGAGCCAAAATAAGGTACACCTCAGTACGTATTTACCGATTAAGCAAATAAACGCTTTTAGCATATCAATCAAACGATTAACCGAACGGGTCGGGTTAAGACCCAGATATTCCGGGGGGGCATCTATAAGTGATATACGATCTATACAAGCTAAAATATTAGTAATATGGCCTTAGTTCGATAGCAAACAAGTTAAACGAAAACATGCTCGTTTAACTACCCGCTATAGATTTAAACGCGAAAGATAGTTACAAACCAAGCATTGTATCATCCGTTAAGTCGAAAAAGAATTACCAAACACTTACTTAAAATGTTTTAAGTGATCCGTGAAAATATTTTCGATTTTTACAAACATATAGTATGTTTTTATAATTTTACACAAAACTAGCCAAAAAACACTCGTTTTCGCGCTGTTTGTCGCACCTGATAAGTTTTTCGTGCCAAAAACCGAACCCGAACTAAATTTGGACTGGGCTTTTCGTTTTTGGCCTTTAGAATCAGAAACTTGGGCCAAAATGGGCCCATGAAGTTCCGATCGGCAAGCAAACCCCCCCCCCCCCTTTTGATTTCTTTCACATATAAACTAGTTTTAAGATATTTTTGCACATCTATCCACAAGAAAATTCTGGAAAAACCTTTCTTCATCGGGAAACCCTTCAAACCCTAAGGTAAACAACTTAAATAAGCTACTTTTATACTTGTTTAACCTTGATTAATACCATAAAAACATGTCTTAATTGCTAACAATCATTCCTAACCATGTAAAAACCCTAAAAATGGTCCATAAACATGTTTTGATCATACCCATGGTAAGGAACCTGGTTTGATAGTTTTTTTGGCCATAAACACGGATTAAAGGGTTGAAACGGCATTTTTACAGTTCAAAAGTTCGTTTTTGTGCACTAGCCGAAACCCTAAGTTAAGGGCTGTTATGTTGATGAAAAATTGCTTGGTTTGTGATATAGGACTTGTATCTAGCCTACATAGGAGCACAAGAGCTTGAAAAGTTGATTAGAAAAGCGGAAACGAACCAAAACCGCTAAGGTAATGCCGAAACACTCGCTTACGGGCTGTTTAGGTTAAGGTTGTGATTTGCATATTATTAGGCCTTGAAATTTTTCAGGGACATCAGGGACCATGTCAATGAGTCCCTGTTGAAATTTGGTAATCTTTCGACCATCCGAGAATATTTGGCGAATTTATTACCGAATTGGGACGTTTATTTGGGAAAAATAGCTAAAATACTTCAAAAATTATGAAATTTTTCTGGGAACTCACATTTGATGTATTTTGATCACATATAAATTTTGGGATCATTTGGAGAAGTTTAAAGGTGTTTTGTGTATATGCGTTCGTGTGAATTTTTATAGCCGAATTTGGACCGAAAAGAATATTGCATGAGCTTTTTACATTCTGGAATTGATACAGGTTGTTTTGGGACATGATTTGAGTATTCAGGAATTTTTTTGGAATTTTTGGAAATTGTTTGGGATAAACGGACGATTTTCAGGCGAAATATAGCTGATAAAATGAATTTTTATAAATTAATAAATCAGTAAATAATTCCAGAAATATTTTTATAAAAATCTACATATTTTAATTGATAAGTGGCTAAATTTTCATAATTTAATGATTAACGGTTAATTAATTATGCTAATTTGAAGATTAAACAAATTCAGTTTTTATAAAAACCGGCAAGTTCGCGACTAACGAACCTGCGGGAATATCAAAACACCAAGAGTGATCAAAAATCATATTTTTGGATTAATTAAGTAAAAACGAACTTTTCTATGAGAAACCTGGACAATCCGGATAGATTGTGTGCGTTTTTTCTTAAATCAATCTGAATAAACGGAAACGGGCCCCGAGGCTAATCCGGGACCCCAGTGTGTGATCCTTCTTTATAACTTAATCATTTTATTAACCAATACATTTACCCAAGCTTACTTCCCCATAACTGTTTTCTGAACGCGTAAACGAACAACTTGGCCCAGCTGGGAAAACGGGAATCTGAGCCAAGTTCGGTTTTAAGTATTAAACATTGAACAACATCACAACCTAAGCCTAATGTCACTTTCTGGGCGTTCCAGCTATACCCAGAGTGGTTATACAGCCCAGTTTAGTATTGAGATTATAATAATATTAAAATATTAATATTATTATAATATTGATTATAGGAAACCGTGATTGCAAGTTATACAAACCCCGAACCGACTTGCCACTGATTATCTACTAAACAGTGAGTTTCATGACCCCACTTTCTTAACTGTTTTACGAACTTTTGGGGTGAAAAGCATGTTTGCTTATATCTATATACTTATCTGAAACTTTGTAATGATGTGAATTATCTAAGTGCTAACACACGAAAGTCCTCACGATCACAGTGATTAACTTCGAGCCGGTGGCTTGTGAATAGTACTATTGGTTTGACAAACCCAAACGGAATCGGCCTGGTTGCCGTGTCACATACCGCCGTTTGCACGTGACCATATTTATACAAACAGGCTATGTAGTGTTAGACATAGCTACCGGGGCATGTTGTGGGCGGAAGGGGAGCCACAGTGGTTGATCTAGCGTGAGAAATAGATGCACGCAGCACATACAGTCAAGGCTTCACTATAGCTTAGCATAATTACATCATTTACATACATACATACTTATATCATGATTACAAGTGTTAACTTGTGAATACTCATAACTGTTTTCTTGAAACTCGTGAAACTCACCAACTCTAGTAGTTGACCCGTTTTAAACTGCTTTTCAGGTGTACCTAAATCGGAATGATTTGGTAATCTGTTACTTGCCCAAGGTGTGTGGTTGATGCTATGTAAATAGAAGCAATGGTGTTAGTAGTAAGATCGTATAGTTAACGAACTAGTTTTGTTTGTATCGCCTAGACTGTAAAACAATGATAGAACAATGAATTGTAATATATTGTAAATTAGTTTCTGATGTTTCTTTATAAACAATGTGTTGATACCAGAGGTGTCTGTTGCATTCCCGTTTTATGCTTCCGCATTGTGCTAGTCGGGGTGTGACATTATTTTTCTTGTATTTCTTGTATAAACTTGTGTGTTTAATGTATTGATGAATTAATGACAATATTATCACTTAATAGTGTCACATGTGTTTTGAACAATCTGTACGTTACACTCGGGCGTTTCCGATTTAGCCAGGGTGTTACAAAAGGTAAGGTTAAAAAGGTAATTTGATTTGAATTGAAGAAATATGTAATTAATTTTGTTGGTTGAAGAAATATGTAACAATCTCTATATATGAATAAGAATGAGTTTCTACCCTTCTTGTTTATGATAAAAATATACTTGCGTCCCTCATTTAACATTAAAAAATAGACGGGTTAGTTAGCGATTTGAATGTAAATGACCATTTTAACGTTTTCCTAAAGAAAAAAAAATGATATTTAATAAAAAATATAACTATATTTTGAAAGAGTAAAGTGCTAAAATCATCCTTTAGGTTTTGTTATTTATGTGATTTTAGTCCAAAATTTTTTTTTTTGCAAGTGGACCATCGAGGTTTCTCACTTCTTGTCAATTACGTCCAAATCGTTAACTCGGTTAGTTTTTTAATGTTAAGTTAGGGGTAATTTTGTCATTTTACATATTTGTTATTTAAATTAATTAAATAAAGTAAAAGAATAAAAAAACCCTAAATTAAATAATTTATTATTATTATTATAATAATAACAAGGACAATTATTAATTTACCTAAATGTTAAAAAAATAAAAGAAAGAAACTAAACGACGATGGAGTTCCGGAGCCTCGTCGTCCCTGCCCGCTAGGTACCACCACCTTGTCCGTCCGCCACCGCCGTCACCATCATCTCCCGCCACTCCCGTACTCCTTTTATTCTTTAGCCAAACACCATCTCCATACCACCATCGTTGTCTCCTCATCTTCCTCTCGTCGCCAGATCTGTAAAATCTGAACAATCGTCGCCACCTCATGAACCATTGTTCACAGTGGTTATAGTGGAGACAGTGGTTGTGGCGATTTCACGGTGATAGTGGTGAAACAATTTTCCGGCACAGAGATCAACGCCCGGGGATAGATTTTTGCCGCCAAAAACTATGGCGTGACGACGGAGAACAATGGTGTGGTGGACGCGGTTGTGGTAATGCTCCTAGATCTTGCGATGGCATTTCCAGATTTCGTGATGGTGGCCGGCGAGGTCTGCCTGTTACACATGTGTTTCAATGAAGAAGATGGTTTATTAGGGGTTTTGTTTTTTATTTTTAGAGTTTTCTTTTTAAATAATAAATATATAAAATGACAGAATTGTCCCTAACTTAACATTGAAAAATTAACGGAGTTAACGATTTGGACGAAATTGGCAAGAAGCGAGAAATTGTAAAAAAAAAAACAATTTTTTAGACTAAAATCACCAAAATGATGATGTTGGCATTTTACTCTATTTTAATAATCCGGGAGTTGGCGGTAGAGGTGCACAAACCGGTTTTTTAAAAAAACCGGTTCGGTTATTAACCGGACCGGTTTTTTTTGGCCCGGAAAAAAACCGGTTCGGTTAATAACCGGACCGGTTAATAACCGGTTTTTTGCTGTCAAAACCCAACCGGTCTAACCGGTTAGGACCGGTTTAGAAACCGGTTAGAACCGGTTAATAAACCGGTTTTTTTATTAACCGGTTTTTTTTTTTTTTTTTTTTTTTTTAAATTTCGCGGTTTTAAATACGAATATTTGTTTTTTATATTTTGTACTTAATGAAGACCATTATTTTTTCACAGTATAAACAAACCGGTAACTACAAGGCAAAACGGTAACTACAAGGCAAAACGGACTGACCGAAGCCATTTTTTGCTTTCGTTGTTAGGGTTCTTTGCTTGGAAGATGAGTATGAGTGTGTGTTGGTGAATGTGTTTTCAACAAACCAAAGATTAAAAACACATAACTTTCATTTATAGTTTTTACATTAAAAATACAAACATTAAATCGTTATCGCATATTCGTAACTCAAAAATACAAACATTAAATCATTAACACTGAAGAAATCTCTGCCAAGAACTGTTGTTCATGATTTAACTCAAAAATACAAACATTAAATCGTGAACTAGCAGATGCTCCTGTTGTTCCCAATCGCAGTTTGTTCATGATTTGCCTCCATGTTTGCTGTTTCTTTAACTAAATTAGAAAAATCCAAATCAACAAGTAAATAAGAGCACATATTAGGAAAAAGAATGCTTAGACACGATTACATGAACAACTTGCTGTTTCTTACTCATGATTTGCCTCCATGTTTGCTGTTTCTTTAACTAATTTTCTTCGCTACCCGATCCCGAGCTATATCTTAGGTAATCGTCGTACGCGGCTTCTTCATCGGTCATTGGTTGAGTGTGTCCTTCATTGACCTCGTCTTCATACAAGCCCGCTTCATACTCCATTTCCCCCTCGAGTGAGCGTTGATGTTGTGCCCTATCTAAAGAGTCCAAGTAATCCTTGTAGCAAATCGACATCTCTATAGCTGGTGCAGTGAGTCGAGTCCTCCTAATCGATATAACCCTGCCAGAAACAGAAAAAGCAGACTCCGAAGCTACCGTGGAAGCTTGGACCGTTAGTAAATCTTTGGCCATGGCGGCGAGGATCGGAAACTCATCCTCCTTACCTCTCCACCAAGCCAGCAAATCAAGACTTCTAAATTCATCCGGAGTCATGTGTTTCACAAAGTTGGTACCACCATACCTTCCAAGTTCACTGCTTGGGGTGTTTACCTTTTGACGTTTACCGGCGTCTTCCCAAATCATGTAGTACATCCCCATTTCAAGGTCGGTTTGGGATTGGGATTGGGCAACAGCTCTTAACGAGTCATGAATTTGGGAAGACGACCCGTATTTTGTAAGGTAGACATCATACATGTTTGACAAGGTGGTGTTGAAAGCATTCTTTAAAGTTTGGCTATAATAGGGGTTTTGATCGTCGTTTAACCCTAGCTCATCACAAATTTTTTCTATTAAAGCTTCAACACCACCAACATTGATGCAAGGGTTTAACGCAGCAGCACATGTCAAAACAGCGGGTAGTTCTTGAAAATATTTTCTAAATTTTTCTTTCATTTTTACACCCATATCAAAATAAGGTGCACCCCTACAATGAAGTTCACTCAACTTTGTGCACATGACAGCAATTTTTGGTAAAGCAATGGGGCTTGTTGGATAGTAAACCCCGGATAAACTAGTTGTGCAAGATTTAAAAATTTGAAGGACCTCCGTAACGATCTCAATCAATAACCAGTTTCTAGGATCGTACGGTGCACATTTACCCCTACTTGACAAAATTTGATGAAACGCAATTAATGATTCTTTTTGTTGGATGGCTTTCTCAAACATATTACAAGTCGAGTTCCATCTTGTTGGACAATCCCAATTTGGCCCCAACCATTGACAATTAGCTTCTACACAAAATTTTTTGTATCTTGAAAATGTTTTATTGTTGCTAAAAACATCTCGTAACATTCTTTTAAAATTGTTTCTTTGCGTTTCGATCACGTTTAACCCATCTTGCACGGCCAAGTTGATAATATGTGCAATGCATCGGCTATGAAAAAACGCTCCATCACAAATAGGTTTATACTTTAATTTTAAATGGCCAACCGCGGCCGTATTGTTGGACGCGTTATCAAACGAAATTGAAAAGATTTTATGTTCAATCTTGTATTGTCGAATGACTTTATCCAAGATTTGAAAAATATTTCTACCCGTGTGCGGGTAATCAAACAATTGAAACGCAACGGTTCGTTTCATCATTTGCCACGACTCGGGGTCAACCCAATGAGCCGTCACACAAATGTATGAGTCGGGCGAACCATGAGGTACCGACCACACATCCGTTGTTAAGTTTACACCAGTTTGTAAGTTTGAAAAGTATGAAATTAGTTCGGATTTAGCGTTTTTCCATGCTTTAAGACAATCTCTTCTAAGGGTCGAACGACTTACGTGTTGGTAGCGTGGTTGAACATAGTTTTGCATCATCTCCGTGAATTGAGGGTTGTCGAAGTGGTTGAAAGGAAGTGTTTGTTGAATCACAAAGTTTGAAAACTGTTGACGTACCGCTTCAACGTCGTACGTAAACACCGCTCCTTGATTCGTCATCTCCGGCTGCGAACTACTTCCCGATTCGTCCTTCAAGGCCTTACAAAAGGGCCTTTGTACATGCGCTTTTAAAGTGGAGTTTGCATCTTTGCCATAAAACTTCAAACAATATTTGCATCGAGCTTTTTGGCTACCGTTAGACATTTCGCATAGGTCGAAATGTTGCCAAACATCATGGTTTCGTTTCGTGGGGATGACCCGAACGACCGTTTCTCCCGTGTTCGAGGCACCCATGTTGACGGATGAAGCAGCACTTTGGGAGGCCATGATAATCGACTACGAAATAAGAGTGGTATACTCGAGTATGAAATAAACGACTACGAAATAAGAGCGTATGGAGTGGTAATGTGGTATAATTGAGCGTGAGATAACAAAATAATCGCGTATGAAATAAACGTTTAGAGCGTTTGGAGTTGTATAATCGAGTGTGATCTAACCAATACCCAACCTAAACTATATATAGATGTTTGTGGGGGTAAAATGGTAAAAAAAAAAAAACGGTCCAAAAACAAAAAAAACGGGCATATAGCCGTTATACAACGTTCAAAAACCGGTTTTTAACCGGTTAACCGGTTATGGAGAAACCGGTTAACCGGTTTTTCCACAACGGTCAAAAACCGGTTTTTTTATAAACGGGTTAACCGGTTTTTCCATAACCGGTTAATAAAAAAAACCGGTTTTTCCATTAACCGGTTCGTTAACCGGTTTTGGATCTAGAACTTGTAACCGAAAGACGAACCGGCGGTTTGTAAATCGGTCAAACCGGTTTTTAAAAAACCGGTTTTTGTAAAAACCGGTTTCCGGTTTAAACCGGTAAACCGGTTCCCCAACCGGTTTTTTTGGCCATCTCTAGTTGGCGGTCTTGAGTTGAGTTCAAATCAAATCCTTTGAAGGAACAATACAATGCATATACAGATGAAGTAAGTAAAGTAGGTAGGGCTGAATCTCGTAAAAATGGCGTCTGACCGCTCCCGTGTTGACCAGGTTTGCCAGCATCTTCTTCTTTAGGTTAGGGTTTCATAAATTGATTCTGCAACATTCTTGTTTCCCGTTTCTATAAACCAAATTACTATTACTACCTGTTAAATCAAGTTTAGGTTTTTTTGCATTAACTAGCCTCTGGGTCCAATCAAGACCGTAGGGTTTGGCCGGCCCTACTCATTTACTTAGGCTGAGGGGTGTGGAGCGTGAGAAAGGGCGCAAGAGGACAGCCGCTCGCGCCCCGGGG
The DNA here is from genome assembly GCF_021521415.1 of Bidens hawaiensis. NCBI lineage: Eukaryota > Viridiplantae > Streptophyta > Magnoliopsida > Asterales > Asteraceae > Bidens > Bidens hawaiensis. Next base: position 1,181,335 of record NW_027491053.1, read on the forward strand.
CGCGAGCACCACACCACCGAGGCGCGAGAGGGGCGCGAAAGGGGCGCGAGCGCGGAAAAAGAGGCAGGCGCAAGGGGGGTAGCGGCTGGGGGTAGCGTGAAGGGTTCTTGGGTTGCGTAAATAGAGCCGTTGGCTCATATAATGTGTATTAAAAAAAAAAAATTTTTTAAATAATTTACGATAAAATGAACCGTTTGAAGACGACACCGGTAAAAAAAGAGACCCACTAAGGTAGAACATCGTGATGTATATACGTTGCCGGAGATGGAATCCCGTTGACGGAAACCAATCTACCACCACCACCGGAACAACAGCCCAGACACCATCTCCATCGCCGTTGCTAAAGGGGGCTGCAAATATCGTTCAAGGAGGTGATGACCAGGTTTTTTAACATAATGGGTGGAGAGAGGGTCAATCACAACCAAGTAATCTGTAGTACAATCTTTACTTCATAATGTACAAGTGCAACTGCATTACAAAGTTGCCTTTTGTATATATATATTACTTCATAATCTGTAGTACAATCTTTACTTCATAATTTTTACCGTTGGCTCAAAAAAATGTGTGTTTTTTTAAATAATTTCTTGTTTTTTTAATAATACGTTTTTTTAATACATTTATAAAAAAATAAAAAAAAAACCGCTCGCGCCCCCTCTCGCGCCCCTCCACACCATGTCCCGGGGCGCGAGCACCACAACCAACACCCATCTTATCAAGTTTCTCTCTCTGCCACACGTCACAATATTATTGGCTGGCGCCCCCACTCGCGCCCCCTCTCGCGCCCCCCACACATTATTAACCCTAATTTTGTTTGCCTGTCTATTCATCATTATGCACTTGTATCACTCACTAAATTAACACTCTGTTTGTTGATGCATCATTGTTTATATGACACAAGATCATGGAAAAAGATACCTTTTTCGTATTTCTGAAAAATCTCATTTTATATGTGCAGTTTTTTCCTTCAAAGAAAAAGAAAAAGTTTGTATCACCTCTTTCAAAATCAAATGCAAAGCTTTCGCTTGAAGGGTCTCCTAGTGCTAAGGGTTCTTTATCCACCTATCTGGTTTCTTCACAAAATGAAGACCGTTCTCTTAGCACTGTCCCCACTGCTTGTGGGCCCGCTAATAATCAAGATCATGTGAGAAGGAATCTGACATCGGCAATCGAATCATCCGATTCTGTGGAGAATCCAGAGCTACAACAGTTTGCAACTACCTTTTTGTCATATTATTGCAGGTGTGTAATTCTTTTATGCAGTTTGCTTTTTTTAAGTTTTGAACTTTCATATTAATTTTATGTCAATGATGCAGTGATCTTCCAGCTACACAAGTTAACACACATAAAAGGCCCGGTAGTCTGTCTGTTACAGATTTGGAAGATAAAACAGCTAAGAAGAGGCATATAAGTAGTGATGGAAACCAGACACATGAGGAGAATCATCAAATGAGCTTGAGGAAATGCAATACAACATCCATGGAAGTTACTGACGTGGCATTATGCAACACACCAAGTCTGCCAGCTGTCAAAGTTGCAGGTGAAGAAACACCTCAGTCAATGCATGGAAGCTCTATGTTTTCACCAGGAGATACGTTCTGGAGAGAGGCGATCCATATGGCCGATGGTTTGTCCAAAGCAAATGGTGTGTTAGAAGATGGTGCCAACAAGATTGCTGACTTGGCATCTGCATCTGTAAATAAACAAGTGTCGCCATTACCGGTAAAGCATTTTGATTTTTCGTGTGAGGATAAACGTATGAGCACCCCTTGCAACCAAGTTCAATCTCTGTGTAAACTGGAAGACACAAATTCAAGTTGTGTGGTTGCCAAAACAAGAAGTAATGAATTTAGTCCACCTAATGATAACAGACAGTCAACATCACCAAATACGGACATCAAAAGTTATAACGTGAATGGTTTAAACAGTGTAGAAAATACTCCATCGAGTTCAGTATATCCCAATGATCGTTTAGATATCAGCAATTGGCTTCCTTCGGAAATATGCAAAACTTATAAAAAACGAGGAATATCAAAGCTTTATCCTTGGCAGGTATGTTTTCTAAGTCTGTAATGCTCTTTTAATAATTTGAAGCTCAAAACTTTAAGTTCAGTTATTATTTTATAGGTGGATTGCCTTCAGGTTGAAGGCGTGCTACAGAAAAGGAACCTTGTGTATTGTGCATCTACAAGGTACTTTCATTATGACGACAAATATTATAAAATTTTTGCATTTTTTTCTTTATTATATAGATTTCTACTTAACTTTTTTTAAAATTCTGTTGTTTTTCTGCCATAGTGCGGGTAAAAGTTTTGTTGCGGAAATATTAATGTTACGGCGGGTATTATCAACAAGAAAAGTGGCGCTTCTTGTTCTGCCGTATGTATCAATTTGTGCAGAGAAGGTGTGACTTTTGCTTTTTGACTTTTTATCTTGACTTTTGAGGATTTTAACTTTATTTAAGATTCATTATTCATATGTAACTGATGCAGGCAGAACATCTTCAAGCGTTACTTGAACCACTTAATAAACATGTTAGAAGTTATTATGGAAGTCAAGGTGGCGGGACTCTTCCTAAAGATACATCTGTAGCCGTTTGCACAATCGAGAAGGCAAATTCTTTACTAAATAGATTGCTGGAAGAAGGGCGATTATCAGAAGTTGGGATCATAGTAATTGATGAACTTCACATGGTAATTTGAGTTTCTTATCTTTGAATAATGTAACATGTAAGCCTTCTTATTAATAGCTGGTATGTCAAAAATTATAATATTTTTATTTTGTTTCCAGGTGGGAGATCAGCACAGGGGCTATCTTTTGGAACTTATGCTAACAAAGCTTCGGTATGGAGCTGGTGAAGGTAGAGTAGAATTTTCTAGTGGAGAAAGTTCTGGAACAAGCAGTGGGAAAACGGATCCCACTCAAGGTCTCCAAATTGTTGGGATGAGTGCCACACTGCCCAATGTTGGTGCAGTTGCTGATTGGCTGCAAGTAAGTTCAAAAACACATTATAAGTTTTAGTTACCTGTGTTAGCTGATTACTGATACAAAGTTAATATTTTTCAGGCAGCACTATATCAGACAGATTTTCGACCTGTTCCGCTTGAAGAATATATTAAAGTTGGTAACTCAATCTATAACAAAAAAATGGAACTTGTAAGGACGATTCCAAAAAGAGCCGATCTTAGTGGTAAAGATCCTGATAATATTATTGAGTTATGCAATGAGGTACAGAATTTAAAATTTGAAATCTTAGAATTTTATGAAGAGAAAATTGCACATGTAGTTCCTGTGATTTGACCGTATTGCAATTTTGCAAGTTTGGTCTCTATATTTTAAAAATTGCAAACTTATTCCAAACATTTGTGAGCTTAGTCTCCACCGTTTATCTTAGTTAGTTTAACAGAAAAGAAATGCCATGTGCTGTTCATGTTAGGGTAATTGTGTCTTTTGGAACTCTGATACAATACTCTTTCAAACTCCAAAACTCCTAACATCGACTTCATCACCTTCAATCAGTGCAAAATTGAAGGTTCAACACATAACTGAAGGTAATGAAGTTGATGTTAGGAGTTCTGGAATTTGAAGGAGTATTTTATTAGGGTTTCAAATTTGAGAAGACACAGTTATCCTCACATGAATGACACCTAACATCATTTTTTCGTTCAAAGTTAAATGGAATTAACAGTGGGGACTAAACGTGCAACCCTCTCACAGATGTTTAGACTAAGTTTGCACATTGTAAAAGGGCCAAACTTGCAATATGGTCAAGCCACAGGGACCATATGTACAATTTTCCCTTTTACGAATCTGAATGAAGTAACATATTATGAGATGTTATTAGGTTGTTCAAGAGGGTCATTCAGTGTTGATTTTTTGCTCGAGTCGTAAAGGATGTGAATCAACTGCTAAACATGTTGCAAAGTACCTCAAGAGTTTTACTGTGAATATTAATGGTGAAAATGAATATCCTGATATCGCTTCGGCTATTGATGGATTAAAAAAGTCTCCTGCAGGGTTAGATCCTGTACTTGCTGAAACACTTCCTTCTGGTGTCGCCTATCACCATGCTGGTCTCACAGTATGTGCATTATCTTTTCATCTAACGATTGACTGATTGTTAATGACTTAATTCCATGTTTTTCTTTTGTAAAGTTTAAATCTTTTGAGATCTTTTTGTTTATTATATAGGTTGAAGAACGAGAAATAGTTGAAAATTGCTATCGTAAAGGTCTAGTACGTGTTTTAACCGCTACATCCACGCTAGCGGCTGGAGTGAATCTACCTGCGAGACGAGTTATATTCAGACAACCTAGGATTGGTCGGGATTTTATAGACGGGACAAGATATCGACAAATGTCTGGTCGTGCAGGTCGCACGGGAATTGATACAAAAGGAGAGAGTGTATGTCTGTGCTTTTTTCTGAACTTTTATATATAGATTAGAGGTGAAAAAAATGGGTGATTCAAAACAGGTAAATTTTTGCATGAGCCAAAAAGGGTAGCATGTAAACGAAACGACTTTTCAAGTAACTGTTTGTGAACCGTTTGACAGGAAGTTCGTTTGTTTTATAAACGAACATGAACACGTTTATTTTCTTAATGAACGGACATGAACAAGAAAACTTTGTTCGTTTAATTGTTCGTGTTCGATTGTTTGTTTGGTTAAAGTTAAATTGAATGAACATGAACCTACCCTGTTTGGTTTGTTCACAGGTCTAAAAAAGAGTAAGTATTTGTATGGATTAAAATGGGGAGGGTCTGGTTGACCCAAGACACTTGTACAAATTGTTTAATTTTTATACAACAATCAGTGTGTCAAATATGACTACAAAAGTAATATTATTTCAATAATTAGTCTAAACTTTTGAATTAAATGATTTATGAGGTCTCATGCAATTAAATATACATTTCATGCGACTTTCAACCCATTTTCTTTTAAATGGTTTAATATTTAAATGCATCTTATTATCTTTATTGCAAACATAGGTGCTAATATGCAAACCTGAAGAACTGAAAAGAATAGTGGCACTGATTGGTGATAGCTGTCCACCTTTGCATTCTTGCTTATCAGAAGATAAGAATGGAATGACACATGCAATATTAGAAGTTGTTGCTGGTGGAATAGTTCAAACCGCTAATGATATCCATCGTTACGTTAGATGCACTCTTTTAAACTCAACACAACCATTTGAAGATGTCGTAAAATCAGCCAAAGATTCATTAAAATGGCTGTGTCAGAGGAAGTTTCTAGAATGGAGTGAAGAAACTAAGTTGTATAGTACCACACCCCTTGGCCGTGCTTCTTTTGGCAGCTCTCTATGTCCTGAAGAGTCACTTGTAAGCATTTTTAGCATGCTTATTCTCATATTTAGTATCACCTTTTCATCTAACTTATGTTCTTTTGGTTCTAGATTGTTCTAGATGATCTTTCAAGGGCAAGAGAAGGATTTGTGCTTGCATCTGATTTGCACTTAGTATACTTAGTAACACCGACTAATGTAGATGTTCAACCCGATTGGGAATTGTTCTACGAAAGATTTATGCAATTGCCACCTCTTGAGCAGGTAATATTTCATATTTTTTTTTCAAAAACATGGGTTAATTTCAGTTTATCATATCAAGACTTGCAGTCAGTTGGAAACCGTGTTGGAGTGCAAGAACCGTTTCTGATGCGTATGGCCCACGGAGTTCCAATCCGCACGTCAGAAAGATCACGACACGATGCAAAAGGGCTCGGGGTGTCAACTAATGGTGTGCTTACACATGATCAAATGCTTCGTGTGTGTAAAAGATTTTATGTTGCACTCATCTTGTCAAGACTTGTACAGGTTGGTTGTTTCATATCATAACTAATAACCAATGGCATATTTGTAATATTCTCCTTTTGGCGATGATGTTTTTGGATAAAGGAAGTACCCGTTGCAGAGGTTTGTGAAGGCTTTAAGGTGGCTCGTGGGATGGTGCAATCTTTGCAAGAAAATGCAGGCAGATTTGCGTCTATGGTTGCTGTGTTTTGTGAAAGATTAGGTTGGAATGATCTTGAAAGCTTGTTTTCCAAATTTCAAAACCGTGTTTCGTTTGGTGTACGAGCTGAGATTGCTGAGTTGACCAGCATACCGTATATCAAGGTTTGTTTTATATAAACTTTCTAGCTTTTTATGTCTGATTTATTCATCTTTTATTTACAATAATAATATGTTTATCTTTTAGGGTGCTCGAGCTAGAGCACTTTATAAAGCAGGATTTCGTACTCCCCAAGCAATTGCTGAAGCATCTGTACTTGAAATTGCTAAAGCGATTTTTGAATTTTCATCGTGGGACGCACAAGGTAAACAAGTTGATTGTTTGACCCGTTTATTGCATTGCGGTGCTTTATCTAACATTTTGTTTCTTTTTGCATTAGAAAATACGGTACAAAAACGTATTCAATTGGGAGTGGCTAAAAAGATAATGAACGGGGCCCGCAAAATTGTTTTAGATAAAGCCGAAGAAGCAAGGGCAGCCGCTTTCTCAGCTTTCAAGGCTCTTGGAGTTGATGTTTCTCACTTTTCTCTTCCAAAATTACCCTCAGCTTCAGTGAACGTCACTAAAAACGAGCCACTGACGTCTTCACGGGAAGGCACAACCAGTAGCGGTTGTGTGGTCCAAAAAGATATAAACTCAAATAATAAAGGACCAACAGAAGAAAGTCCATCTGGTGTTAACTTAGTGACATCGGCAGAAGAAAACTCAGATGATACCACCTTAAGCAACTCCAATGCTGACATCACCGTTATGAGGCAAAATGGTTTAAATGAAAATCTAAATCTTCCGGAGAAGGAGAATATAGATGTTGGTAACAAAGAAAGAACATCTGAAAAGGGTCCCACAAGTGCCGTCCACGTGCCAGGTGGATTTGATTCGTTTTTGGACATGTGGGACACGACACTAGAATTCTTTTTTGATATTCATTTTAACAAACGGTCTGAATTCAACACGATTGCCCCATTTGAACTGCATGGTCTTGCAACATGCTGGGAAGATTCTCCTGTTTATTATGTTAGTATCCCAAAAGACTTGTTTTGGTCCGACACCAAAATAATCAAAAACCCGAATGGTAATAATAATCTTGAACTGGCAAAACAAAGATGGGCTAGAATTAGTATGATATTGGGGAAGAGTCAAGTTAGAAAATTCGGGTGGAATTTAAAGATTCAAAATCAGGTTTTGAAAAATCCTGCGGTTTCTATTCAGAGATTTGGTAGTTTGACTCATCCGGTCAAAACTATTGGTGTTGACCTCATTGACAACAGTTATTATATGTTTTCTCCAATTCATATTCAAGATGCTGTTGACTTGTGTGTTGCTGTTTGGATTCTTTGGCCTGATGATGAAAGAAGCTCTAACCCTAATTTGGAAAAGGTTAGTTATTTCAATCTCAAAAGGGTATCTATTAACATGTGTGTGTGTTTTTAATTATGAATCTTAAATGCTGATATTCAGGAAATCAAGAAACGGTTACCTGGTGATGTGGCAGCAGCTGCTAACCAGAAGGGCCGGTGGAAGAATCAGATGCGGAGGGCTGCACATAACGGTTGTTGTAGACGTGCATCTCAAACACGGGCTTTGTCATCAGTTCTGTGGAAGCTTCTAGCATCTGAGAATCTTCGAGAACCGCTAGTAACCACTGAGATGCCGCTGGTGAATATCCTTGCTGACATGGAACTTTCTGGAATAGGCGTTGACATGGACGGTTGCATTCAGTCACGCCTGTTTTTGGCTAAAAAACTAAGATTTCTTGAAAACGAAGCGTACATGTTAGCGGGTACACGGTTTTCTTTGTACACATCAGCAGATATTGCAGATGTACTTTATACAAGGTTAAAGTTACCAATTCCTGATGGTTATGAAGGGAAACAGCATCCTAGTACCGACAAACATTGTTTGGAAATGTTAAGGTAGATTGATTTTTTTAGCACAATGACTTATAAATTTTCAATTTTAAAATATCGATTATGAAAATGATTTTGTTTATTTTAGGCACGAGCATCCTATAGTTCCTATTATTAAAGAACACCGCACGTTGGCTAAACTTTTAAACTGTACACTGGGTTCAATGTGTTCTCTTGCAAAGTTATCCATGAAAACTCAAAGATACACGCTTCATGGGCATTGGCTCCAAACTTCAACTGCAACTGGTCGGTTATCCATGGAGGAACCTAATCTTCAGGTATGTGTTGAAACTTGAAAAGGGTCGGTTTTGGTTGGGTTGGGTTGACTAGGGCTGTAAACGAGCCAAGCTGCTCGTGAGCTATTCGAGATCGGCTTGCTAAAAGCTTGAATCGAATCGAGCTTGAGTCTGGGACCGGGTCTAAAAGTAATCTCGCTTAATAAACAATCCTAAATTCGAGCTTCACTTATTGAGCTCAAATAGGCTTGCGAGTGTAAGCGAGGCTCTTATTTATACAACTTTTGCTTAATAATATTTACGTAATAATATTTAGCACATATAAAATTTGTGATGAAATTAATTAATTAATTTATTAAATATACATAGATTATGCTATATATGAAAGTTACAATTATGAATGTGTATAAATTTTAATAAATAATAAGCGAGCCGAGCTTGAATCTGAACACGAGCCGGGATCGGGCTCGGCTTGTTTACACCCTAGAGTTGATCTGTGCCACCTTTTGTTTAACATTAGTGTGGATAAATATGATTATAAAAAGTACTCCAATAATAATATGATATTTTGAATAAATGGTTTGTGATTATTCTAATCTTGTTCTTCAATTACTGAAATTGGTTTTTTGTTTCTTGGAATATTCTTTTTAGTGTGTGGAACACATGGTTGAATTCAAGATAAACCATGACGGAAAAGAGGCTAGTGATTCAAACACCGAACACTACAAAGTAAATCCTCGCGATTTCTTCATCCCAACTCAGGTCAGGATTAATAATAGTAATAATCTAGTTTCCTCATAATTGGTTGTAATATAATTATACAAATAATATTTTCTTTTACACAGGAAAACTGGTTACTAGTAACTGCAGATTATTCCCAGATAGAATTGAGATTAATGGCCCATTTCTCCAAAGACTCGTCACTAATTGAGCTCCTCACAAAACCTTCTGGTGATGTGTTTAACATGATTACTGCCAAATGGACCGGGAAGGCTGAGTCATCAGTGGACCCCACAGAACGAGACCAAACCAAACGATTGGTTTATGGAATACTATATGGCATGGGTGCAAATTCCCTTGCAGAACAACTTGATTGCAGTCCCAATGATGCTAGTGACAAAATTCAGAGCTTTAAAAGATCATTTCCCGGCGTTTCTTCTTGGCTTAAAGAAGCCGTCGCAGTATGCCGCCAAAAAGGGTAAAATAATATTTTAAACATATTTCTGTTTCTGTATATTTGATCTGTTATTGGTGATGTGTAGTTATGTGGAGACATTAATGGGAAGGAAGAGATTTTTGGCAAAAATAAAATTTGGAAATAGTGAAGAAAAGTCAAAAGCTCAAAGACAAGCTGTGAATTCGATTTGTCAGGTACGGTATTAAACTTTAGGTTTTTTTTGAAAAACATGAATGTTTTCCAAGATTAAAGCGCTGCCGTTTTACTGTTTTTACAGGGATCTGCAGCTGATATTATCAAAGTTGCAATGATAACTATACACTCTATCGTAAGTGAAGGCATTGAAAAGTCAAAGTCTAGTGTTGAACTTGCAGAAAGATTTCACATGCTTAAGGGTCGTTGTCGAATTCTTCTACAGGTTTGATTTTAAGATTGTTTTAGTGTAAGATAAAATGATATATGGTAAACTTAAATAATATTCAATATGTGATTTTTCAGGTACATGATGAGTTAATACTTGAAGCTGATCCTTCTGTTATAAATGAGGCTGGAATGCTACTCAAATTGAGCATGGAAAGTGCCGCCTCTATTCTCGGTGGGTTGCACGACACTCTAAGTTACTGATTTTCTTGTTTTTCATATACGATTAATTGCATAATAAGGTGACCAACTTTTCTTTTTCCCATGAAAAACTGTAAACCTTTAAATGTTTTTGATAAAATCACTAAAAAATATAAAGCTTTTCAATTCAAGACAAGTTACCAGGTCATTGTCGGAAACTTTGATTATGCTGACTTTTGACCAATCTAATTGACTTTTATTTTTTGCAGTTCCACTGATTGTCAAACTGAAATGTGGAAGAACATGGGGATCTTTAGACCCATTGCTCCCAACATTCAAGTAAATTGCTAAGATGTTGAATTCCTATATCATATATCCAGCGGAAGTTACACCATTTCTATTTTTGGAAAGTTTTCATTGCAAGAATATTTATTTGTAACAGCTACTACCGTCACAAAGTTTAGGAATTTTGTCGTAAATTTGATAATGGAAAAAGAAAAAGCATTAAGAGTTTGGAGCTATGAGTTTGATGTTCTTTTGAAATACATACAATACATATGAAATTTAATTATATTAAACTAGTTTTTTCAAGCGCGGGCAGTTTAGACATTACAAACAAACTTTAATTTGGATGCATTTAACTGAATTGTAAGAGTGTTCTATTGTTGTAGTAGGCTAACATCTGACTTCAGAATCTTATCATCCCAAACTGTTAGCAAACCTCAAACAAAGCTACAATTTTAATCTACTTGGTAACATTACGGTAGACTAGTTAATTCCAAAAACAACAGAAAAAACTATACAATATTTAAAAAATGGTCCCTAATGTTTTTCTAAGCTAAAAATCTAAGCCAACTGTCCATATGATTGAGTACCATTAACAAAATACCACCAACTCCAATATTTTGCAGCTAGCAAACAACAAACAGATATTTGAAAGTTACAATTTAAGCCTTACCACCGTCCCAAACAAACAAAAACTTACAAAAGGCTTAGGTTATTCATACGCCAAGTAGGTCATTCACACACCAGGAGTGCCTATATGAGTCGTATAGGGTCTATACGACTCGTATAGGTGTAGTGTCAAGTCATTCTCCGGACAGTTTTCATTTATTTGCATCGTATAGCCCCTATACGAGCCGTATAGGGCTATACGACTCGTATAGAGTCTGTTTGACTCGTATAGTATTTTTTTTTAGATTTTTTTAAAATTACAAAATATTAAAAATAACATTCGAGTTGTTTACAAAATAGAAACACGTAATTTAAAAGTAAATATTTTGCTATATACATAAAAACATACGAACAACATGAGCTTTTTTGGATAACGACTTTTTATGTGTAGTCATGCAATCCATTTTGTTTTACGCCCATGTGAGTTATCTAAACTTTTGAATTATAACTGCCATAAAAATAATTACGTTTGGAGCAAGAAAAAGTGATACCTGGCCTGTACGGGTCGTATACCATCTATACGGCTCGTATAGATCATAAAATAATTATAAGCATCTGGCCAAAGTACAGCTGACATGCTGTCTATATGAGTCGTATAGACCCTATACGAGACCCTATACGAGCCGTATAGGGTCTATACGAACAAGAATATCTATACGATTCGTATCAGGTCTATACGGCTCGTATAGACTGCAAAAAGCTGCCACACTGTTCACATATTAATAAGTTAGGCCTATACGACTCGTATAGACCCTATACGAGCCGTATAGCCTTATTCACACACCATGGGGAAGGTGTTTGTATATAACAACCTTTACAAAATGAAAAACTGTAAATTCCATTTGCTACTTCCAGTCAACATCACAAACATATTGAAAACCTTATCTTTCTACTACCAGCAGAATTCTATTTGCATATACCAAACAGAAAGACACCGCTATTGTAATAGTGAAATATCTACATGCAAAAGCATGTTATAAGACAACTGGTATGGGTCTCTTGAAAACTCCGCCGCCGCCGAGAGAACTACGTACTCCAACCCCAGGTGCGTCGACATCAAAGACAAATCGCATGAAATCCCAAATCCGCCTTTGATAATGTGGCAGAACCTGAGCCACCTAAATGTTGAAATTTAATTTTAAAAAACAGCATTTACACCACTAGATACTCGAACTCCAGCTGCGACCCGTAAACTGGTTGTAACCTAGCGATGGAACCATCCAACCTAGGCGAAATTTATTGTTCAAACTCAAAAAAATAGCATATACAAAACTTCACAAAATCTTTTGTGACGCCAAATCCTTCATTTATACTAATTAGATAATTTCTAATGTATTTTCTATAGAGCAATATATATTAAAATAAAAAATTTTCAGATTGGCATAGGAACTCGACCCTAGTTAGGGACTCTGCCCCTTGAACATGTTTTCAGGGATGCTCCCCGAACCCCCGCCAAGGGGGTGTTGCCCCCTTGAAACCCCCAATACATAGGGGCGAAACCCCTAAGTACCAATAGGGTATGAAATCATAATAAGATCATATAAGTTTGCACCCACGTCAAATTTATTTCAATTCATATTATAGTTAACTTGATCAACAAGTTAATTCTCAATTACACTAAAATCACTAACATTATATTAAATTAATTTTATTATGTTAGAAGAAAGATTAATGGCATGGGTATAACATAATATGCATATGTGCATGAAGTGTATATAAACATGTTTATGTGTAGACAATTTTAAATGCTAATTTTACTTGAAAAAGAATCTCAAACATTTATATATTACATTTACAGGTGAAGTTGTGAAGTATTTCTTGTACCATATGCTTTTGGAGTTTGTACCTTACATCATTAAGGTTATTTGCCTGATTGAAAGTTGTCGTTATTTCTTTCTTCGTGTCTATTTTTTGTTTAGCCAACGGTTAACCCTTAGATCATCCGTAATAAGAGATTCTTGGAGTGTTTTTAAAGAGAAAGAGATTATGTGAAAGAGAGAAGTTATGATATGGAGGAAAGAGAGGGAAGAATGCTCCAAGAATTAATTTGTGAGGGAAGATAGAAGGGAGATGAGAGAGATGAGAGGAAAGAGAGGGTATTTTTGTAGGCTTATTGCTATGTGGCAGACATGTTCTGGTTGATATTTTCTCAGCAAGTAGATGCGATTCTTCGTTGATATTTTTCGCGTTTGTGTATTCCTCTTTTTAAGTAATTTTTATGTCATTCTTTTTTTTATGGTTTTCATTATGGTATAATATTGATTCACTGATTCATTTAGGCTACATATACATCTTCTTTTGTTTGCTTTGTAGTTGTTTATTGGTTTTTTTTAATGGTGATGTTAGTTGGTCTTTCATATTTTGGTTTTTCTTGTTTGTTTTCATGGTTTTGTTGCTAAATGCAGCATGATTTCAGTTTGCTAATTTTTTTCTAGAATTTCTTTTTAAAATTTTTTTAATTGAGTTCACTGAATATTTACAATTACCTAATTGTGTTTGTTGAGATAATAAATATCATCATCATATTTGTCATTATCAAGTGTTATTAGTTTGGATGGTAAGCCAACGGAATGTGGTTATGTTTGTTTTATAATGTGTGTTTTAGTGTCTTTAGTTCTTCATAATAGTGGGCATTCTTTTAAAAGTCTTGAAATCTAAGTCAGAAGCACTTTCATGTTCCTTACAATGTTGGGCATTCTTTTAAAAGTTTTGAAATCTTAGTAAGAAGAACTTTCATGTGTTAAGTGAGATTATTACTATATTTTTTTATGTTCTATGCGTTTACAATGGTTTTGTGGTGACACACATAAAGGCAAAAGAAAATCAGTAGTTTCGTGTAGTTTCATACACTTGAACCGACCTATCAAATTTGGAAACATGCAAATCAACCAACCATCCCCCGTAACGTGGGGGGTTCAAAATACTAGTTAAATTTACATTTAGCACGATTCTAATAAAAGTTATGCACAAAGCATAACTGCATTAAAAAAAAGTAAAAGATGATAATTTTTAAAAATAAAATTTTAACACATCTATTATGTCAATAGCTTTAGTTCAAGAGCTAAAGCATCAATACCTGAAAAATTAAGAACTAAAGTGACAATATCACTTCCTGCCTCTACTTTTTCACACGTACGCACATGACCCCACATCTTATCACATAATAGCACACCTAAATAAAAGTCGTGCATGTTTATTGCTAAACTAATTTCTCTCCCTTCCATCTATACAAACCAACCAAACTCAAATATTTACTCTCATTCATAAACCAACCAAACCAATAGTTGAAAATGCAAGGGCTGAAATGTATATAGCTTAAAGTTCGAGATTGCACCTGAAAGCACGAGAGCTAAAGTGTCAATAGCTAAAAGTTCAAAGCTAAAACGTTAATAGCTGAAATGTAAGGCCCCGAACCCGGGTGCCCTACTTTAGCGTTGGATTTACACATGAACATAGTTTAATACAGTGGAAGCTTGTACAATTTGCAGTGGAAACTAAAACTTTTACATAATAACTTCTTTCTATAATCTAATCTTCAATATGGATAGTATCGTGTGCACCTCAAACTCGCAACGTCATCAACAATACATGCATGCAGATTAAAATCAGCTACACGCTAAGTGAGTTCTAACATTTCTTTCTTTTCATAAATGATCACTTTAAACAATTGGCACATGATGTCACACCCCGCCAAAAGGGAAACGCGAGCGTGCGACGTTTATGAATAATCACAGCTATTGACTAACACAAAACTTTACATTAATAGATCACCAAATAGTTTAATGTTTACGAACCAGTTATTTATAAGCGTTAAAACACAACTTTAGGATTTAAAATTATGACCCAAAACGCTCTTGATTATAAAAATGAAATCCTTAAAAAGCGGTGATCATATATGCAATGCTTGTAATACTCATATCTCCTTGCTTAATTTGTCCTGAATCGCATACTTAAAAACGCCAACACTAGGTTGGTGAGTTCACGGGTTTATTTTTATTTATTTATTTATTATTATTATTGAAAAGCCAATATCAATAATAATCAAAAGGACCATTACAAGAAGCAAAGGCCCAAGAAATACAAGGAATACAAATACAATATAAAAGAGCAATTACAATGGAAAATTAACAAAAAACTTACATCACTCTTCCCAATCGAGGCCGGAACTTTTGCCTCTATACTTTACCTATATAAATGAAGCCGTTTTTATATCGTTCACCACTTTAGATACCAAGAAGGGGACACCATCAAAAAAGAGATCATTCCTTGATTTCCAAATCATCCAGCGCGTAACCGCTGAGATGGATTTAACTACTAGACACTCTACTTTATTTAGTTTATGCTTACTCGGGAAATCAAACAACTACTTTACCGAATCAAAGTTGGTCAAATTCGTAGCTTAACCCAATCATATAGGATTGACCATACCCATTTAGTTGCCCCACAGTGAACAAAAAGTTGTTCTGATGATTCCGTAAATACTCCACAAAACTTACAATTCTAATCTCCGAAAACAATGTCCCTGCATGACAGTGCTGACTTCGTTGCAATGTGATCCATTAATAGTTTTCATATAAAGAAATTAGCTTTAATGAGGACCCATTTCAACCAAAAAGAAGACCCAACAACTTGATGCTCCCCGTTATCTATTTCTCACCTCAAAGTTTTAACCGATAAAGGAGATAACTCACCATCAAAACCATACCATAACCATTTATCCGAACCATCTGTAAACGAGATCTTAGAAATCAAATCAAGGCACCTGCACAATTCATTAATGTTCTGAACCGAGGTCGGATTCCTCCGCCACCGCCAGGTCCATGTGATATCATTACGGGTCTGAACATAACACTCTACAAGCTTCACATCCTTTCTGCATTCTAACAAAAATAATGAAGGAAACAACGGCTTCACGGGTTTAGTTGACATGATAACAAAATAGTTGTTATTAAGAAAACCTTAGATAAGTTCGATAATTAAATCAAACCACGAATGATCCTTTGTAAGCTTGCAAGGAATACAAAGTTAATATGCAACACATAAGCCTATAACCAACCCAAGACCTATTAATTATAAGTATGCCCAACATCCATAATTAATTCTTATATATGCGTTGTGACATTTCGGGCTATTTTATACTTGTATTTTTAATGTAAACCCGACCCGTTTTGTATCCCGAACCTTTCGATATTATCAAAATGATGAATTGTATGTTAAATATTTGTTTTATAGTTGTTGGATAAAAAAAACACCCTTTTCGGTTCTTAAAATTCCCCGAAAACGCTCAAAACGAACTCCAGGGACTAAAACTACCAAAATGGAGACTTGAAGGACCCATTTGTAGTATGTGCTTTCTTGGGTCTATAACCAACCTATTTTCATGAAACACCCTTTATGAAAGATTCATTCAACTTACCCTATATATACACACCCATCTTCTTCATTTGTGCTTGCTCATTTCTTCATTTCTCTCTCAAATTCTTGAATTCTAAGGTTGTTCTTCATAAGCTAATCTTTCATTTTAACTAACTTCTCAATACTTAAAGCTTGATGTTACAATATATATATATAATATACACTCCTTGTTTACCTTCGATCTTCCATTTCTCCGGTCTCGGCCGGTTGAAATGTCGGGCTAGTAAGGCAAGGTTACATGGAGGACTTTGTAGTCCTTGTTTATATATTTAACAAATCTAACCATATAACTTGTTATACTTGCTTAACTTCTACATATTTTAGTTTATTGTTCATATTTGTCAAGTTCCATGGTATTGGGTATGTGGTGACTAGCCTCGGTTTCATCCCGAGTTGAGAACCGAACCAAAAACCGAACTTTTGTTTAAAAGCATTATTGTTAACTTTTTGAATATAAAACTTGAGTATTATTATTTATAAGTTATTTTACAAGTTCCATGGTAATTGGGTATGTGGTAACCATCCTCGGTCTTATTCCGAGTCAAGGACCGAACCAAAAACCGAACTAAACCGAGTTCACTTGCTTAAGACACACAAGTGTGTTTTTAGCCACCAAAACTCATATTTTTCTTCAAGATTATATTTTAAATCAATTTTAGTTAATTTCTAAACATACTTGGCATGTCGGTAACCAACTTGATCTTATAACAAGTTCGAACCGATAAGGTCGTATATTCGCTTAACGAACGTTAAGGTTCTTCACAATATAACTACATACTTGGTTAAGTCTATTTTGATTTTATTGAGTTATCTCATAACATTTATTATTTTGGGAAGTTAACTGTGAGCTTAGTCAATTATCAAGTCTCGAACTGACAAACCGGAACACTCATTTAAACCTCGTTTTGGTATTCTTATAACCAAGGGTTTTGCAATATCGCATTTTAACCCACATTATTACTTAACATAGGTTGAGTAAAAAAAGAAAAAAACTAATGAATAGAATACCGAGACCCGGTTTCGAGTAAACTTATTTTACAAAACTCGTTTATTTAATTTCTCAAATATTTACATTTTAAATCCTAAACTTTATTTATTTACTTTATTTGTCATGTATTTTATTTTAAACTCTTCCAAGACTACCTACTAACACAAGACCCGTTTAATATAGGTCTTGCTCGTTAAACCGATCTCTCCGATTATTCACGACACTATCTTTCAAGTTACTTGTTAATGTGAGTACTTTTTCATCCCTCGTTTTCCATCTTTCGTTTTGGGGGTGGCATTGCATACTTATTCAAATTCAAATGATTTATACTTGAGTCTTAAACCACAACACGTATTGTATATGTTTACTTAAATAAATGCTCGATTTGGTGTTATATGCTTTACATGATTATGTGCAAATTCTTGAATGCTAAGGCGGGTAGCCTCTTGAATGCTAAGGCAGGTAGCCTCATCAAAGTATGATCATACGTTAATTCCGAGTATATATGGTATCCCCATATAGAAAGGTGTCGTCAATGTATTCTTATTGACGATTTCATTATTGTCGTCAATGTATTCTTATTGACGATTCGTCAATGTATTCTTATTGACGGTTTTATTATCTAAATTGTTGCTATTATTTATTGTTTTCATATACTAGTTGTGGATTTCATACTATATACTTATTGTCCAAAACTATGAAAATTGCTCACTAACCTTCGTGTTGACAAACTCTATTTTATGCAATGTTACAGGTTTGATGTTAGCTTGATTGGATTACTAGAAGAAACTTATTATCTTGGCTTTAGAATATTAGAAAATAAAAGAACAAGTTATTTGTTTATCTATCTATTTGGCATTTTGTATGAACAATTGTTGTGTTATTTATGATGATATGGATTTAAATGAGTTGTTTAAATATTGTAACTTTATAGTGTCGTTGTGCAATGAGCAATCATGTCGCGCCTCGACGTTTCCGCCTTCATTGGTCGGGGTGTGACATGCGCCTCACTCGATAAAGTGTATGGACCTGAACGGGGTGGTCACCCTAGTAGTACTACTCACATAGTTTCAGGCTAAGCCATAGTTAATGGTTACAGTTGTGACTGATCTTTCGATCCCAAGTGACTGATCTTTCGATCCCTAGGGCTACCAACTCATGTTCACATAATGATCAACATCTTTATTATTATTATTATTATTATTATTATTATTATTATTATTATTATTATTATTATTATTATTTGTTTATAAGCTACCATTTAAATGCTAATGAGTAGTCTGGTATTGATTATTGGGTGAATAAATTAGCATAAACATAATTTATATAAACATAAAGATAGATTTAGGATGGTTTAGCTCGCTTAGTTCTAAGATTTAAGATTAAGATGAAGAAAAGAAGATCTTGAGCTAAATTCCATCGACATAAAGCTTCCTATGGGTTATTGTAAGACCCCAAATCCCGGGAATCCTATAGTTGGTAATCACGTCCACAAATTCACAAAAATTTAAAACCAATCGATTCGTTTTATTTAAAACAAGTTCAGAGTAAATAACAGCGGAAAAAGTGTAAGTATTTAAATATCCCAAACACGGGTACAGGTGTCCAAAATCAAATGTAAATAAAATATTTGTTTTATTTGAATTCCTCGACCAGAAATGCCTTCAACCTCCCGAGTAGCATCCAACACGTCCAAGCGGTAGCATCCACTTCTTAACCTGAAAGTCAATCTAACATACACACAAAGTCAGCTTGAGCTGAGTGAGTTCAAGTTTTCATAAACGACATTCATTAAAAATTTAAATTCCATAAGTATGAAATGTAGTGGAAAATCATGAGACCATAAAATCATAAATAGCCTTTCTTAACCAAATCATAAGTGAATAAAACATTAAACATCTTTTCACACAGCACGGGCCTCCTCACCCCGGGTTTTCCCCGAGTAATATATTTGACCCGGCCGCGGTTTAACAAAACCGTTAAAATCATGCAACACGAGCCTCCTCACCCCGGGTCATCCCCAAGTAATATATTTGACTCGGTCACAGTTTAATAAAACAAAATCACGCAACACGAGCCTCCTCACCCCGGGTCATCCCCAAGTAATATATTTGACTCGGTCGCGGTTTAACATCCAAACACGTGATATGGGCCTCCTCACCCCGGGTCTTCCCCAAGTAATATATTTGACCCAACCACGGTTCATACATCCAAGCACGTGATACGGGCCTCCTCACCCCGGGTCTTCCCCAAGTAATATATTTGACCCGATCACGGCTCAACATCAACGGGCCTCTTCACCACGGGATTTTAAAACCCATGTAATATATTTGACCCGCCAAAATGATGGTCACGTCACACGGGCCTCTCCACCACGGGTACAACCCGAGTAATATATTTGACTTGGCCGTGAATCACCATGCACACACACATCAATAAGCCTACATACATCATTTTTAGTCACGAGGAACTAAATATCATTACACAATCGTAGGTTATAAGGTAACACATCCTCATACGTACATATATACCTCCATGTATACATACATATATATTCCTACATAAATATATATATATATATATATATATATATATATATCATCCCATACGGGAACTAAGTAGATAGGTCTACTCATATTCAATTACTACCAAGTCTGCTAACGTCCTCGAGTCTAGACCATCAATAGTGTATGTAATCTTAAGGACACAAGACCATGAACGAGTCTAAAATATCCTAAGGCATATAAAATAATTCAAATATAGCTTTCAAAATGCACCATCACGAGTGAGACCATGTAAAACTATTCAAATCATTGTAACGAGTAAAATCGTTTAAAATTGTATTTCGGTGTGTATGCTAGCCCAAAACGTAAAAGAGTAAAAAGGGCATCATGAACTCACCTGAATCAACCGAACACCTGCAATGAGCTAGGAAATCCCTAAGTGCACAATCACAAGCAAGCGCCTGTAAATTATACACAACGCGTTACTAAACTAGACTGTAAGAACACTCTAGCCTAATGGGCCGTTCAAGCCCAACAACTTGGCCCAAGGCCCAACACTTGGCCCAAGGCCCAACACTTTGGCCCAAGGCCCAACAACTTGGCCCAAGGCCCAACTCCTGGCCCAAGGCCCAACACCTGGCCCAAGGCCCAACAACTTGGCCTAAGGCCAATCAAATCGGGTCGAATGCGCGCGAAATAAACCTTAAAACCATTTGTTAAACGAATCAGCCCCGAATGGACCAAATTCCATTTTAAATCTTTTCATTCATCAAGATTATGTCACCCGAGTTGATAGGGTTGACGGTTCATTTTTACAACTCTTACTTTAACGTTTAAACGAAAATTCACGCACCACCGACTCGATTGACGAAGCAATAACCCCAACAGCCCCGTGCATCAAAAATATAATTTTCCCATAGCCCTTAAACCCCCCTAGGGCTGTACAAACTGATTCGATCGGTCATCCGATCGTTTAACGCATCAAACTCAACAATTGCCAATCCTACACCCGATAAACCCTAGTTTTCGAACTAAAATCGATTGACCGACCTAAACACCTCCATTGGCCATGAAATTTTAGTATATTGTAAGTGACATACCTAAGAATATGACTGAGTACGAACTTCAATTATAACAGCCCCGAAAGATGCGAGAAAGGGCAGCCACCGGTTAAGCCTAAAACGAACTTATTGATCAATACGAATATAACATGCAGATTTTAGCATGCAAAGATGTATTTTATTACATAGGAAAAAATTGGAATTACATTATTAAATTTTTACCAGTGTTACATAAATATCTTAAGTTTATAAAAATATTTTTATTATAATTTTCTAGTGGACACAAAAATCATAAAAATTCTTCTAACACAGAAAGGTATGTGCAGCTATTTCAGCTGCGCAACAAAATAGTTTTATTTTTATAAAATTCATTACCCAGCCAAATTAAACGATTCCAATTGGGTTTGGTTCCTAACTCAAAATATTAACTTCCAGAAGTGGAACCAACCAATTTAGACTTGTCGAAAAAAGGTTATGATGTCGGGAAGACGGACCAGAATCCATCGTCCCGCATCAGGTTTGACACTCGATTTTATAAAATCATAAAAATATTCAAATCTCGTCCAAAAATTACGTATTATACCTTTCTGGAAACTAGACTCAAAGTAGAACATCATGGAATCGAGAATCGATCAAAAAAAGTGGATTAACATCGTGTTACAGACCCTACAATAAACGTATACGAATCTGTCAGCAAGCTGTTATCATCAAAACTCAATCTTAACGACCAATAAGCGCGTTAATATGATCAATTAAGGTGTAAAAGACATTGGGAATCATAAAACCGACCTTGAATTGAAGTTTTCACGGCTGAAACCTGGCTAGGCAGAAGAAAAACGAGCGGGGGGGGGGGGGGGTCCAGGTCCGACGGCTGCAAATAGGTTTAGGGTTTGAGTTTTCTTTTGTTTTATGATATAAAATAGTTACATCCAAGTCCCTCCAAATTGAAGTATGTAGCAACTTGGGTGGAAAGTTAAGTGAGAACGTTTACGAGGTCTGCAAGGAGCTCCCGGGAGAATGTCGGGTCAAGCCCGATAGGTGTACATAACACTACAAGATTAAACCTTTTGTCGGAAATTAACGGGCGTTACAGTTATTGAACTTTGTAGCTCGGAATGGATGCGTGTTCAGGTTTAGAAGAAAAACGAATGGTGCGGGTCGGCCTTGAAGCAACACCAAAGAGGCGGGTGGCAGAATGCAGTATCTTCGGGTGATGGTAGCGTGTAAAGGTGAAGGTGATGGACGTGGCAATGTGGCGTTGTGGTGGTGTTGCTTCCGTGCGGTATCAGGGCGCGGAGAGGGTGGTTGCTACCGGTGAAGGTGGCGGTGGTCGATGGTTGGTGGTAGGGTGGTGGCACGGTCGCGACGTAAAATAGACATAGAGAGAATTCGAGTAGTAATGAAAGAGTGGGTCTAGGATGTTTGTATCTTGAAACCTGAAAGTGAATTGATTATAAAAACGTGACGGTATGGCTTCTCATATTTACAAGTCAAGTACATATGGATGTTTTGAGTGTAAATCATGGAAAGTGTAGGATTTGAATGATGGAGCACGTGATGTACATGCCTGTTTTACTAGCTGTGTAAAGATACATGTTTTTTTTAACAATTATTGCTAATACATTATATTAAGGGTTGTTTATGGTTCGATTTGAAATCATGAAACCATCCAAACTGGTCATCAGTCTAGTTTCACAGTTGGTTTTTTTCTTTTATTTTCAGTCGATTGGTTTTAAAATTTTCAACCGTAGTGAACGGCTTGGTTTACGATTTATATAAAAAACCGGCCGTATAAAACCGGACTGAACCGTGAGAATTGATGTATATTTATTCTTTTGAATATGTCTTACTAAATAGAGAAAATTACGAATTTTGTCCTTTTGAATTACCAAAATTATGGAATGAGTTCTTTTTGAAAATGAGTTTCACTCTTTATCCTTTATTTGCATGTTTGCCGCTCCTTTAGTCCTTTACACTAACGATTGTTAAGTTTTTCAGTTAAATCACCTCATATGCACTGCACATGAGGGTATTTTTGTCATTTTAAAGTTTTCCAATTATATAAATTAAAATATTTATTTTTGTTAGTGCATAAATAATATGAAAAAAAGAAAAAGGAAAATAGATCCATATATTTCAATCCCGATTCGTTCTATTTAATCAGATCTCAATTTGCATGATTTCAATCGATTCTGGCACAAATCGGTAGTGTGTGTGATGGATTATTCATGGTTGCCCCTGAAAACCATAATCAGCCGCCATGTAGAGGACCATTTGATGTTCAACGATTCTTTAATCCTTTTTCTCCACTGCGAGTTCTAGCAACCCCTAATTCCACCTTCCAAAACCTTAACATCTCTTACCAACACATCTTCCACCGTGTCGCATCCTCCATCCACCATCACCGCCAGACCTTATTTGTTTCCTTAAACCCGAATTTCACATATGTTTCAACCGGAACCCTACGCTTCCTGCTATCTTACACTTCGGTTGGGTTGCCAGAACTGAGATGTCGATTCCCTACTAGAAGCCCAAAACCTTATATGGCGTCCTTTTGGTGTTCTTGTGCCATTTTCCAACGAAGAAAATATTCGGGCTCAAAGGTAAATTTGACATCTGATAGCGACGGTGTTGCCGGATTTCATAATAGTGGTCGGCGTGGGCTGCTTCTTTGCTGGTGTTTTAATGTAGAATATGGGGGAGTGGTAGATCGGTAGGGTTGGAGAAAACGTGGAGAAAGTGTAAGAGTTTTAATTTATTTAATTGGAATACTTGAAAATGACTAACATGCCCTTATGTGCATTGCTCGTGGGGTGATTTAACTAAAGAACTTAACAGCCATTGATGTAAATGACTAAAGGAGTGGCAAACAAGCAAATAAAGGATAAAGAGTGAAACTTATTTTTGAAAAAAACTCATTCCATAATTTTGGTAATTCAAAAGGACAAAATTTGTAATTTTCTATACTAAATATTATTAATTGTCTATTTTGAAACATTTAGGTATAGTTTTGAAGCATCCCTCACTTGTGGCCTAGTGGTAAGAGGTCGGGTTCCCAGTGGAGACTCAAGTTCGAATCCCACTTGTGTTACTTGGGTGGATATTGGCAATGAAGGATTTGAGCTAGGCCTTGTGTAAAGGTTGCCAGTTCGAATGTAACATTCGTTACTTTTAAAACCCGAAAACCAGACCCATTTTAAATTTTCGGTTTTGTTTATATATATATATATGTATGTATATATACCGCAAGTTTCATGTATTTATGTGACATTCTTCATTGCTTTACGTATGTGAATTCGCTAAACCGACTCGTTTTTTTTGTCGTTTCGATATAGTTTTGTTATTCGTTAATCATTATAATGTTCAAGAAAATTTACGTTTATAGTTCGTTCGTTTTTTCTTTTCTTTTTTTTTTCATTTCGTTCAATTATCGAAACTCCAAAGCTTCGATAATTATCCAAGTCCTCGCATGGAAGACATAATAAGTATGTTGTGTGTAATAACTCGAAACCTGAAATGATTTTGAAAGACGGGACAAATAAGGTATGACAAGGGTATGGTGGATATGCTGCTGTTACATCCTACATATAAGTGTCATTGCCATAATTCCATTTGTGGCGTCTTTCGAATCATTCAAAGATAGACGTTATTTTTTTTTATTTAATTGTGAATTTGTAAAATTGTTAAAACTTTTTAACAACTCTTTGTATTAGTTGTTTTCTTTTAAGATTTTATTTTTATTTTAATTTCGGGACGAAATTTCTAAAAATTGTGAATCCTGTAACATTCGTTACTTTTAAAACCCGAACCGACCCATTTTAAATTTTCGGTTTTGTTTATATATATATATATCTGTATGTATGTATATATGTATATATACCGCAAGTTTTGTTTCATGTATTTATGTGACATTCTTCATTGCTTTACGTATATGAATTCGCTAAACTGACCCGTTTTTTTTGTCGTTTCGATATAGTTTTGTTATTCGTTAATCATTATAATGTTCACGAAAATTTACGTTTATAGTTCGTTCGTTTTTTCTTTTCTTTTTTTTTCATTTCGTTCAATTATCGAAACTCCAAAGTTTAGAGTTTAGTAAACTCAATCGATTCACAAACTAACGGGGTATAATATAATAAATTTCCAAAAGACTATAGCGTTTATTACATTTTTATACATCTCAAACTTTAAGGTTTAAAATGTAAATATATTATTAATCCTAAATTAAAAGATGTGTTAAGTGGAGGGACCAAATTGTAATATTTTCAAAATGTATTATATTAAAAGAATAATATAGCAGTAGCAGCCACCCCAGCCGTCCCTACCCGTTTTTCCGGCCATCGGAAAACGGCTCCGGCCATTTGTAAACTAACATTTCGTCGCCCTTTGACCAAATATTTTTAGCATAACGTATTGTACCGGCAATAATCTTCGATAATTAACGAATCAATTATACCATAACATCCAAAAACCACCAAATCAATCCCGCGATTTTTGCCGGAATTTGGGTTAATCAAATCAATGCAAATAACGCGTATACGCTCCTCTAACTAGTATAAATACGGACCTAGGACTAAACTAAACTCGCTCACACCTATCAATCACTCTCCTTTTCTTTAAACTTGGCCGTAATCGGACTTGAGGCTTCGGGTTTCCGGCGAATCAAAGTCAAAACTGGTAAGTGAGATATGTATATTAACGGCGTTTAAACACTGATTAAAACCCCTAATGTATTTTAAACAAACCTTGAACTAAAATCTCGAATTGAAAACTAGGGTTTCAAGGAAGAGGATGATCCTCTTGATGCTACTTTATATAATAGTTTTCATATGTTAAATGACCTGTTCTTTAGCTCAACTGGTTAACCTATGGATGTGTTAAACATGATTACTGTTTATTACTGCTATTATTATTAATTAAAAACATTGAAAACTAATAATATATATTAAATTAAAACCTAAACTATTGACAAATCAGTCTTCTAGTCCAACTGGTTAATTTGCTGGCCCTATAACATTAGGACCCGGGTTCGAAACCCACGTCAGACACTACTTTATTTAATTTATTACTCTTTACTAGTTAATTTTTTTAATAATTTAAAAATCATAAATAAATCATAAAAACCATTTTAAATTAAACAAAAATTATCTAAATTAAATATAAAGTATATCTCATCTTTTCACATTTAAAAATCTCATTTTCGTTTTGGTAAACAGTAATTAAAAATCTTTCGTTAACTAAAAGTAAACTTTAATTCATTTAAAAATCTTTTGTTAAACCATTAGCTATAACTTCGACTTATGAGCCATATTTCAAGTATTTCGAACGTGCAAGCCTCGTATCTTTGTCATTAAAATAGTTATACCATAATATTAACCAAGTTACCGTTAAAACATAAATAATAATATTATAATAAAAAAATATAACATTTATAAAATATTAACAAACTTTCAATATAAGTTATACAATAAAATAACCCCGTACGATTATCAATTAAGTCATGCATTCACCTATTATAGTTAGTGCGGATCGCTCGTTTCGGCTTTCTTGACGCATTCGGTTCTTTGCCATTCTCAATCCTTTCAATGCTTTCGGGGTTTCCTTTTTACCTTATTTCATAAGGTGAGTTTTTCACAACCCCTTTTTAAATGTTTTCATATTTTGGGGTAGCATATGTATCTTACAAAACTTCAAGTGTTTACGATTTGCTTACAAACTACACTTCATATCATGGACTTGTGTGCTTACTTGCTTATTTGTTATGTACGTGGATTTCAAGTGGTTGCCTCAATAAGTATGATCATACGCCCCCCTTTGCACTTAGGTCCATTTGTATCGAGTGGAAAATGGACCTCATATCCTAGTACATTGGTAACCCCAACTGGAAAGGACCTTCGTTTGTTCTTTACACTCAGGTCCATTGCATCGAGTATAAAGAACCCTTATGTGCTCATTTCAGAAGTTTCATGGAATTGTATGATTTTTACGTAGTATATCAAACTGTGGAAATCTCACCAGCTATATTTATAGCTGACCGTATTTTATACATATGTTACAGGTACCGTGATTAGAGGATGAAGTATGGGAAGACATTTAGTTTTCTAGGTTATTCAAATAAACAAACTATTATTATGATTGTTCATCTTTTATTTGAATGTACTTGCTTATGTATTCAAACTTGTGTTACATGTTGCCTGAAAAGAATTAATGTTATTATGGTCACAAAATAGTGTCACGTGTGTTTGAACAATCTGTACGTCACACTCAGGCGTTTCCGCTTAAGCCGGGGTGTTACATCGAACCCTAAGCCCACCCGGGTTTTCGTCCCACCGTGTGTTACGCCAAAGAGTTTCGCTCTTGTGGTGGCACAACGATCAGTCGGCGGTATGGTTTCCCGGCGAACGCCCAAGCCACACTTTAAAGCCAGCGTGGGCCCGATTAAGACAACATAGTCTGGCCAGAGTGGGGGCATCGAGGCTCTTCAAAATTTGGAGAGTACGGTAGCCTAAATACAAGAAAGTTGTCGTTCTAAAAAAAGGTATAGTTTTGAAGCACTATGGTGGATCTTCACATAAATAGATTACATGTTTGGATTTGATTAATCCTCTTAACTTTTGTTTTCATTTTTTACTCATCCTTTTCTTTTGTTTTCATTTGGCACGTCGTGTTTTATGATTAGATTGTTTTCAGGTAGCTTGATTTGTATATTTCTAGACAACAATTTTAACATATGATGCACTTTTAAAAAAAGAGGTCTATCAAAGCCTAAACCGTGAAACCAAACTGTTAGTGACGGATCGGTTTGGTTTAGTTTTATTCTTCAACGGTTTGGTTTTGGTTTTGATAACTAAAAACCGTTAATTACAGTTTGGTTCATGTTTTGACCTAAAAACCGTGACAATCGGACTGTGAGCACACCTACATTACATAAATGATTTACATAATGTTTTATGGAGCATATACATAAATCTTCACCTTTCATGTTCTTACTTTGAGTAATCGGTGGTATAACACAATAGAGGATTTCTATATAAATGATAAACGCTCATAATTTGTTGCCTATTCGCCATCAATATTCTATAAAATAATATAATCGTACAACCTAGAATTCAAACCTCCCGGTTCGCTTAAATATATATTCGAGTCGTTTAAGTCATCTCGTACACATGGCTCTTTCGTATTCGAGGATACATTTAGCATAACCATTATTTCTTACACATTCATTTACGTTTTTGCCCTTGTCTTCTTCATGCGTACCGGAGCATGCACACTATTCATATACGCTATCTATTATACTAGTATCCATAGCTGGACCAACGATCATATAAAATATACCTATACATTCATTACCTACCATACCATGCAATCATACCACATACACGTACATATTTATTAACTACTACACTTAGCATCACTAATTGGACCACCTATTCATTATATCCATAACTAGACCATGTTCTCATAGTATCCATGACTGAACAACATTCTCTTTGTATCCATCACTAGACCACCTTACAATAGTATCCATAGCTAGACCACCTTACCATAGTATCCATGTTGGTGCATAGATGTCAGTAGTTCATATGTCTAATGTCTGTAATCGAGTCTGTAATATTGTTTGTGTATTTGTTTGTAAAGGCGAAGTTGTTGACAAGTTCGCTTAGGCGAACTTGTTAACCCAAGCGAAGTTGTTGACAAGTTCGCCTAGGCGAACTTGTTGAACGAGCGAAGTTATAGACAACTTCGCCTGAGGCGAAGTTGTCGTGTATTTAAATAGTGTACGGCTTACTGTTTACGGGTAAGAGTTTTGGTTGATCGAGTTGGTTATTTACGTGTAATTCAGTAAGTCTATAGACGTGAGGTCGAGAGTCTGTAAGTATCACGGTTCGAGTTATCAATATAACGTGAGTTTTGTTCGTATCGTGTGTACGTGTGCTTGTGTTCTACGTCCGTAACGATCTACACAGGGATTCCGCACCTGTGTATATCGGGATATCTCGTGTGATCAGTCCAGGGAACCTACAATTGGTATCAGAGCTTTTGCTCGATTGTGTGGTTCGGGATATTCACGCGGGTGTAGAATTCGTTCCATTTCGGGTATTCACGGGACGAGTTTTTGGTGTTTTTGCTCATTCTAGCTTCCTACCAGTGTGTTTAAGCCTTTAAACCGTCAAAATCGTCGTTAAAATCCGATTTTCAGATCTGCAGAAAGTTTCAGTTCGTCAGGCGAAGTTGCTGTTCATCAGGCGAAGTTGCCGTCAGGTTACGTAGGGTTTCAGCGAAGATATAAGGAGAAGCGAAGTTATTCACAACTTCGCCTACCTCCTCAACTTCGCCTAACTCAGCGAAGTTCACCTCAAGTTCGCCTAGATCAGCGAAATTCTAATCAAGTTCGCTTACTTTCTAAGTTCGCTTACCCTAAGCGAAGTTATTCTTAACTTCGCCTAGACACGCGAATTTAAGAAAGATCCAGCGAAGTTATTACTTAAGCGAAGTTATCCTTAACTTCGCCTACAGTACTGTTCAGAAGAAATTTTTTAACTTCGCCCTTTTCAGAATTTTTCGGGTTTCTTAGTCTTCAAGAAGGATGTCGTCGATCAACATTTCAGAGTTTGTAAAGATGGAAGTTGAAGCGGGGTCAGCTACAAAGGCCCCAAGGTTGCTGAAGGGAACCGATTTTGTCGCGTGGAAGGATCGGTTCATACAATACGTTAAGTACCAGGATGCGAAAATGTGGGTATGCATCCAAGATGGATATATTCCACCAATCATGGAGTATGAGGGTCGAGACCAAATCAAGAAATACAGTAAAATGGAAGAGGAGGAGAAAAAGATGTATGAAGCCGAGAGCAAGGCTCATGCTGCAATCACAATGGCTCTTTCACAGGAGATCCTCCATACATTCAGAAAGAATACATCAGCTCGAGAGCTTTGGGAAGCTCTTGAGAGCAGATTTGAAGGAAATGTAGGTATTCAGGCTTCAAAGATAAAGTTGCTCAAGACCCAATTTTCAGTCTTTAAGTACTTAAAGAACGAATCTCTTGATGATATTATCACTCGATATTATCATCTAATGACTGAATTGAGTAACTACTCCATTTCCTACCGAGAAGAAGAGATTGTGGAAAAACTTCTCGATGCTCTGCCACCAAAATGGGAGATGTATACTGTGCTAATGAGGGAAGACAAGGACTTCCCTACTTATGATCTAGAAACCACTGTCAACAAGCTCAGAACTTTTGAGCTTAATATGGTAAGAAAAGAAACATCTATGGATCAGGTTCAAGATCCAGGCATGTACGGTGCTAAAGTAAACTCCAATTCAAGTTCAAAGACTGATTCTGCCGCCTACTACTCGAAGGGTGAGTCGGGTGCCAATTCTTCACAGGAGGGGCAAGTGTCAGTAAACTCAAATGGGGATGTTTGCTTTGTTGCGGGTGGATCAAGTGGTACTCAACAGACAGCAAGCAAGATTAGTGGATCTTCAAGTTCCTCAAGCAATAATTACTCTAAGATGCCAATGAGCATCAAATCTGCTGAAGAGCAGTTTGGCCTCTATGCTTCATTTATTGCTTCATATGAAAACTATATTCAAGGAAAGGTTGTTGATCCAGCGATGCTAGATGAAGACTATGACCAGATCGATGCTGATGATCTGGAGGAGATGGATTTACAATGGCAGATGGCCATGATAGTAAGGAGAGTGAAGAAGTTCATGAGAAAGACGGGGAGAAAGTTTGTGGGTGGCAGGCCAGGGTTCGACAAGTCTAAGGTGAGGTGCTATAACTGTCAACAAAACGGGCACTTTGCCAAAGATTGCAGAAACGAGCGAGTTGAACGTGGTCAGCGCCGGTCTGCACAGCACACTGGGAGTAATAAAGAAGTCAATGCCATGCTGTCCAGAGAAGCAGGTGAATACAAATGGAACCTGCATTTGAATGAAACTAGTGAACAGGCAAATATGGCTAAGGTTGAGAATGAAGAATGTGAGAAGACTACCGGAGAAGTGAAAGCTACTGGTAAGGAAAAAGCTTTCATGGCAGATAACAAGGATCAAGTTTTCGAGGTAAGTTCTAAATCTATTTGTACTAAATGTGAGAATTTGTCTGAGCAACTTGCTACCATAACTGATCAGTATGTTCGTTTAGATGCTGAATTTAAAACTCTTAAAGAAGATCATCACTTTACGAAAGCAAGAGAAAACAGTTACAAAGTTAAAATAAAAGCATGTGAAAAAGATGTTAAAAGCTTAAAAACAAAACTTGCTGAAAAAATTGAAGTAATTGATCTAAGTTATGAGGTTTTAGAAGAAAAGACTAAAGCAGATTGCTGACCACCAGGTGAAAGTGGTGGAACTGAACCGAAAACTTGAACAGTTCCGAAATTCCTCATCTATTCTTGATCACCTTGTTAGTGATCAAGGTACCTCTACAAAGAGAGGAGGAATTGGTTATCACGAGGTTCCACCACCTTATAACCACAACTACACTTTTAACCCTAGTGTTCAGAAATCTGTTGATTTTGAAGTTCCTCAGACAGTTCCAATCAAGGTTACGAGTAAAGAACCAAGTGTTAGTAGTGGCGAAACGAGTTCGCCTGTTTCGAGTGTGAAAATCTCTGTTACGAGTCCAATCTCATCAGATTCGGATAAGTTGTCCGAATCGGGTAAGACAAAAGAGAAGGTAGTGTTACCCACTGGTGGAGAAAAAGGTAAAACCTATAAAAAGAGTACTCCACTCAACCCGTACGTCCCACCTTATGTGAGACGAACGGCCGGTAACACAGCCTCTACATCCAAAACAATATTTGAAAAGAAAATGGAATATAGGTGTTGTTTTAGGTGTAATAAGTTAGGACATCTTGTTGCAGATTGCCCTCTGACGCCGAAAGTCAGAGGCGTGAGGCCTATTAAAATTGAGCGTAAGTCTAATGGTAATTTTAATACTGCTAAAAATGAAAACCCTTCAAAGTTTAAAAATGTAACTACTTCAGGTTTTCAAAGAAACAAACCTCAGTTTTACAATGCTAATCACCAAACCACAAGATATAATACTTTCAATACACATAGGTTTGGAAGGCCTCACACTCAATTTCCAAGGAGATTTCCTAATAGGACTGACAGGAATTATCCAGATGCTAACGTTGGAAAGCAGAAGTACGGGATGTATAGATCCAAGACCAATTGGTCTTGGGTCCCTAGATTCTAATCATTTGCTTTATTGTGCAGGAACAGTTGAACAGGGCTGCCCACAGTCTTTGGATTGTAGATAGCGGCTGTTCCCGGCACATGACGGGTAACAAATATTTGTTACACGACTTAAAACCTGTTCAAGGAGCGAGAGTTAGTTTTGCTGGTGAAAGTGGAGGAAGAATTACTGGAAAAGGAACGGTGTCCAACGGGAAAATAACTCTTGAAAATGTTAACTTTGTAGAAGAGTTGAAGCACAATCTGCTGAGTGTGTCGCAGATTTGTGATAAGGATTACACTGTTCATTTCACGAAGAATGAGGCGATCGTGTTGAAGCCTGGTTTTCAGATACCAGATGAGTGGATAGTGACGAAAGCTCCACGTGATACAAATACTTATGTGATGGATATGAGGTCTACTGAAATGGCCACGGGAGAATCATGTTTAATGACGAAAGCAAGCGAATCGGAATCCGAACTATGGCACAGGAGAATGGGGCACATTCATCTTCGGAAGATGAACCACATTGTCAGGAATGGGCTTGTGATGGGCGTTCCCATGAAAAGTTTTAACTTTGAAGACAAATGTATTGCATGCAAGAAGGGAAAGCAACACAAGAAATCCCATCTCATCAAGAAGGTCAACTCTATTGCCAGTACTCTAGAACTGCTTCACATGGATCTCTTCGGTCCAGTGAATGTACAAAGTCTAGGAGGTACTTCTTACTGCTTGGTGATCACTGATGACTACTCGCGATATTCGTGGGTATATTTTCTGAAATCGAAAGATGAGACGGCTCAAATGGTGAAGAATTTGATTACCAAAGTTGAGAACGTCATGAATAAAACAGTTAAGTTCATCAGAAGTGACAATGGGACGGAGTTCAAGAATTTTGAAATGGAAATCTTCTGTCTTCAGAAAGGAATTGAACATCAATACAGCGCTCCGTATACTCCACAACAGAATGGAGTGGCTGAAAGGAAGAACCGAACTTTAATTGAAGGAGCCAGAACTATGCTGGCAGATTCGAAGCTTCCTGTGATGTTCTGGGCTGAAGCAGTCGCTACAGCCTGCTATGTTCTGAATAGAGTGTTAACCGTTAAGAGACTTGGTAAAACATGTTACGAGCTTATGCATGGAAGAAAGCCCAACTTGAGTGGTCTTGAACCATTCGGGTCCCCTTGTTCGATCTTGAAGAAAAATTCTAAATTTGGGGAAGTAGCCGATGAAGGAATATTAGTCGGTTATGTTGTTGGCACTCCCAACAGACGTGTCTTTAATACTTCGACTTGCAAGGTGGAGGTGGTGTGTAACACTGACATCACAAGTTACCAACCGCCAAAACCTAGCAATGGACCTGCTGAGCTTTTCGACTATGTTAAGCTTTTTAAGTCGTTTAACGTACCGGATTTAGAGATTTCTGAAGAAGAAGAAAGAGCTGCGACGAAGATGATACTCGATGAGGAAGAAAATCTATTGCAAAGACAGCTGATTGATAAGTGTCAACCTTCCTCATCAAACACTATTGGTACCTCTGCTGCCTCAACTGAAGAAGAATTTATCAATCCTTTTCACTCTCAGCATGAAACAACCATTGATGAGATCTCTTCTAATTTGGAAGATAATTTGCATGTCGGTTCTGTTCCGACCACGAGAATTCATAAAGATCACCCTTTGGATAATGTGATTGGTGATGTGTCCTCAGGTGTACAAACGAGAAGTAGCTTGAATGAACATACCTGTGTTTATACAAGCATTAAGGAGACAGGAGTAATCAATGAATGCCTGTATACCTGCTTTATAAGCCAGATTGAACCGAAGAATTATCAAATGGCTTTAAAGGACAGCTCGTGGGTCGAAGCCATGCAAGAAGAGTTGGCTCAATTCGAGAAGATGGAAGTTTGGACTTTGGTTGAAAAACCAAAGAATGTGCATGCGATAGGCACAAAATGGGTGTTCAAGTGCAAGAGAGATGATATGGGGATCATTATAAGAAATAAGGCGAGGCTTGTCGTGAAAGGTTTTAATCAACAAGAGGGGATTGATTATAACGAAGTGTTCGCTCCAGTCGCTAGGTTGGAAGCCATAAGATTGTTTTTGGCGTTTGCTGCTTATGAAAAGATGAAGGTGTTTCAGCTAGATGTGAAGAGTGCGTTTTTGAATGGGAAAGTTGATGAGGTTGTGTATGTTGAGCAACCTCCAGGTTTTCTTGACCCAGACTATCCAGATCACGTGTACAAGTTGAGCAAGGCGTTGTATGGATTACATCAGGCACCTCGTGCCTGGTATGCAACTTTATCGGATTACTTGCTCGAGAATGGTTTTGAAAGAGGGAAAATTGATAGCACGTTGTTCTTCAAAAGAGATGGAAGCGACTTCCTGCTGGTACAAGTCTACGTGGATGACATTATATTTGCTGCATCAAAAGTCTCCATGTGTCAGGAGTTTGAAGCCGTCATGAAGAAAAGGTTTGAAATGAGTGCTATGGGTGAACTAACTTTCTTTCTAGGATTGCAGGTTGATCAGAGGAAGGACGGGATGTTCATTCATTAGACGAAGTATGTTCATGATGTGCTCAAGCGCTTCAAGATGGAGGACAGTTCTCCATATGATACTCCAATCTGCGTCAATCACAAATTGGGTGCTGAAGTAGACGGTGATGCAGATGTGGACCCAACTCAATATCGGGCAATAATAGGTTCTTTAATGTACTTAACTGCATCTAGGCCTGATATAATGTATGATGTTTGTCTTTGTGCACGTTTTCAGGCAAATCCAAAAGAATCTCATTTGAAAGGTGCAAAGAGGATACTGCGGTATCTCAAGGGCAAGCCGAAGCTAGGGTTGTGGTACCCGAGTGGAGGAGACTTGGAGCTGGTCGCTTACACAGATTCTGATTATGGAGGGTGCAATCAGAGTCGGAAGTCAACAACTGGAGGATGTCAGTTTCTTGGTGGCAGATTGGTGTCGTGGCAATGCAAGAAGCAGACTTCAGTCGCAATTTCAACCTGTGAGGCAGAGTACATGGCAGCATCCAACTGCTGCTCTCAGGTTCTTTGGATTCAGCAACAATTGCGCGACTATGGTCTGAATTTCTTACTTACTCCTATTTGCATTGATAACACAGCTGCTATCTCAGTAACTAACAATCCCGTGAAACATAGTAAAACTAAACACATTGACATACGTCATCATTTCATACGGGATTGTGCTGAGAAGAAACTGATAATTCTTGAAAAGGTAGATACGCTTGATAATTTCGCTGATTTATACACTAAAGCGTTTGACAAATCCAGATTTCAAAACCTTATTGAACTGAATGGGATGATCAATCCCGAGTAACCATGCTATTCTTATGTTATGATAAAAAAAAAAAAAAAAAAAAAAAAAACGTCACTAATCGCTTAAAAATATGTCGGTTACATCAGTTTGATGGACTTGTCTTCGGACATGTTTTGGTCCTCATTTTCTACTTGTAGATTTTGAGGATAGCCATTAACCAGATTACTGATAGTGACCGGGGCGGTTTATGATGAGTTTTTCGTTCTTTCGCTTAAAATTAGTCGATCATACTTAGTTAGAAGGACACATACTAGTATTTGGTCGGTCTAGCTGATCCATTGGATCTTCGGGATAGCCGTTTACCTGAAGACTTTGTTTTGGTCGGGGCGATTCATGTTAAAATTTTGAAAGAAAAAAATGGGGAAATGAAATTATTTTTCAAGTCTGTTACTTCGTAAGAAGTTCGTTAGCTATGTTAAACGGAAAATTGATCCAACCTTGGAAAATGATAGATATACTAACTTTGTGTGCTTAACTAGTGAAGTTATTAGGCTTAAAAGGCTGTAGGACAATCATTGTATGTCATGGTAACTTTTTATGGTGCGTAAAAGTAGACGTGATACAAACTAAATCTACTTGATTTTACGTGGAAACTCCTTAAGAGTTTTGCATGTCTTCATATATATCTTTCCGAATGATAGGCAGAAAAGCGATTACCCAGTCATACACGAGCCCATGTGTGTTCTGATTCCCGTGAAGATAGCGTCTCAAGATACTGCAGTGATCCAGATTCGTGACTTGCAGTTAATTACTACTTTGAAGTCTATGTTTATTTAATATATATATATATATATATATATATATATTTGGAGTTATTGAAACATATTAGTGATGATAAAATCAAGACTTCTCAATCTTAGAGTAAGAAGAAGAACGGGAACCAGAAGAAGAGTACTTACATGTTTAATCAGACACTATGGGTCGAAGTCAATTCGGGGTGACTTGGGGAAAGCCAAATACGCTCTGAGGATAGATAGGAGGCATCAATATATCTGAGTTGTTGCCCACTTAAATTTTGAGGCTTAATTGAACCTAACTCGTATCACAGAAACGATGAAAACCATCTTAAGTTATACCTGATTGCAACCTGTCTCTATATGTCATAATACAGCTAAACACGGATCTATGTGACAGTCACGTAGTTAGTATGATTCCTGTTCGGATCTTTTCTAAAACGTAGCAGTCCCTATCGAGACTGAAATTTGATCCCTTATACTTTAAATTTTTTAAGTTTTTGTACTTAGATAGTTTTATGATTTTTTAACTGGTTACTTAGAATTGATCATGTCATTTATTTCTTAAAGGAAGGTTTTAAAGGGTTAATTGAAAAATGTTCAAATTATAAGGTTTGATTTTGTAAATATATAGGTGATGTTGTTGAACAGGCGAAGTTGTGGTTAACTTCGCCTAGGCGAAGTTATCCGTAACTTCGCCTGAATGACTCCGCCCATATATAAGGCTAATAAACAGTCAATTCTGTTCATAAATCTCAAACACAGCGAACTTATTATATCCACAGCGAACTTGTTATTTCCACCGATTACGTGTTATTTATTCACGATTTTCACACCGATCAAAGGTTCGAGATGTTGTTTTATCATATATTACAAGTTCTTTCATGCTAATCAAGGGTCGTTTCGACCCGGTTATTAACCTCGAACCATCGGTTTTGAAACCGATTTTCATAACTTGTGTTTTTACGTGTTGAACACTATACTGATCGTCAACATGTCCTTAAAACTTGTGGTTGAGAGTCCTTAATCGTCTAAACTAGCCGAATCATCAACTGCACGTTGTTCCATTAAACTTACTGTCGCCGATTCAGATTCAGACGAAGTTAGGGTTTAGGCAAAGTTATCCGTAACTTCGCCTGAAGCTTAAGTTCGCCTGAGGCGAAGTTATCCGTAACTTCGCCTGAGGCGAAGTTATCCGTAACTTCGCCTGTAACTTAAATTCGCCTGTAACTTAAATTCGCCCGTAACTTTAACTTCGCCTGGATCATTTCTACTCAATATAAATTAGACGAACTTAAAGCTGAAGCGAAGTTGTTCCCAACTTCGCCTCAGCTTTAACTTCGCCTATACAGAGTTTAACACAACCTCGCTCATGGTAACCAGCGAACTTGTGTTATTCATTAACGATTATCTAACTTGGTTAGTTTGTTGCAGATATGGCTGCGATAGCTGGTGCTGGTGGTGCAGGAGGAGATGATGGTGACAATCAGAGACAATTTTTTCCGGGTCACAATATGTACATTACACTTGACCCGGATGCGAGCGGTGTGGACGACTATCGCGAGATCATCACTTTCCTCCTGCGCTCGAGGATTTTTCATGCGATCACAAACACACTGCCGATATCTCTACCGAATATCGAAGACTTCTGGCAGACGGTCGAATACGACTGTCGTATTGAGCCCCCGGTCATGCGAGCGACGGTGAACAATCAACAGGTTCAGTTCAATTCTGAACAGATCCGGGTGGCGTTACTATTCGGTGAAGAGACAAGGGACGACCCTACAGAGTTCGTAGCTCCGTTCCGAGATGGAGCGTTTCTTCGAATGGGCTACTCTGGTCCATTAGGAGATACCCAAAGGAGGAAGGGTTTCCTTCTTGATCAGTGGCGCTTCCTTATGCACGTCATGATAGTGTGCATGTCTGGAATGAAGGCGGGCACTGACGGCATGGGTGCGACCATGCAGTCTGCAATGACTGCACTGACCTATAACAAACGTTATAGCTTCAGTCAAATGGTCTTTTACGAGATAGACAGGCAAAGAAGGGCGATGTCTCGGGAGCGGTTCATTATGTACCCACGTTTTATCCAAATGATTTTGAACCATGTGGCTCCGAGTCTACCTCAGAGACGCCCGATAAGATACGTGGAATCGGTGAGCAAACGTATCTTTGCTCAATGCCGCACGTCGAGTGCGAAGAGCAACCCTGAACGTCGTCCCAGGCATACTCCACTGTTTGGGTTCTTAATTAACCCAGAGTATGTTCCTGCTGGTGGGGACGAGTTCAGAGATCCACAACCGCGACAGGCAAGAGCAACTCAAGCTGTTCCTGCTCCTGCTGTGCCTGTTGTATCAACTGCTGAGGATATAGACCTTGACGCTGTTTTTGGAGGTCAAGGCTATTTTGAAATGGATCAAGTTGAAGAGGTGCAGGTCTCGGATGCACAAGGTTTGGGTGTGAGTATGACTAGAGCAGCTACTTCGATGGCTGACTCATACTTGGATGAGATTATGAATGAGGGGAGACGATTGATGGTGTCTCGAGAGAGAACGATTGGGAAGAGAAAGAGAACGGAGGATGATGATGAGTCGGAAGAGGAAGAGGACATACATAAGCTGATAAGAAGATCAAGAAGGGAAAGGACAGGTGCTGGCATGGGAGCTGGAGAGACTTCAAGGACTGTACGTTTTGCTCCGACCGCACTGTCTGGTATGTCTATTGTTCCTTCTTCTGTACAGGTAACAAGTACAAGCACTGCGGATGTTCCCGTGGTGGCTACATCAGCTGCTGACACTCCATCCATCACTGCGATCCAGACGTCGACTCCGAAGATCGTGTCACTACCACCTCCAACGCTTACTCAGTCGGTGGTAGCTGGACGATTTGTAGAGTCAACGGTCGTTACTGCTGCAGGGTTATCAGGTATGGTACCACCTGCGGTTACGCCTGCTTCTGGAGTCTCGCCTTCACCTATGTCAGACTCAGAGAGAATAGCTTCACTAGAGCGGATCGTGGCAGAGCAATCAAAGACTATTCAAAGCCTAGTGGAAGCAAATCAACTACAGTCATCCCTCCTGGTTGAGCATGGGAAGATTATAGATGCCTTGAAGGAGTTCTTGGCATCTCAGGGGGAGATGAGCTGTAAAGGCGACGAGCTCAGAACGAAGAAGAGAAACGACCGAGACGATGATCCCAATGCATCGAAAGATGCAGGTGGTGAGCTGCCAAGAACTTCTCAAGCTCTTGGTACTTCCACAGCTGAGGGGGAGTCTACCGACGCGGCTGGTGGTGATGATGTGGTGTTGGTGGAGGATGACGTGATTGATGCGCTGAAGGAGCTTGACGATGACATGTTCAGTGAGGAGGTGTTGTTTGATGAAGATGTGCTGCCGAGTGATGTGATTGAGAAGATCGGTGAGCAGATTGTGATTGAAGATGGGATAGAAGAGGGGGAGATAGTAGAAGAAAACGTTGAACACGAGATCCCTGATGTTGAGAAAGCCGACATGGGTGCTGAGATGGATGAGACTGAGTGGGAGGAGCAGCCTAGGTGGAAGGAAGGCTGTGCTCATTGGTTTATTAAGACCAAGAAGCCTGCTGTTCCAGCCATGTTCAAGAAGAGTTATAACATCAAAGGCTATGCTGAGTTGAAGAAAGGAATTATCTGTTGGATTTATGATGAACAGATAAAGTTGTTTGTGGTGAAGCGTTATGATGGTATTCAATACTTCAAGAGAATGTTGAAATCTCTCAATACGTTGCCGGAATGTGAGGTGAAGGATTTGGCCAGGTTGGGCCTGATAAATAGAAGTGACAATAACATGGCAAGAGTGATTGAGAAGATTGTGTGGAAAGAAAGCATAAAAGAAAAGAAGTTTGAACTATTAAAGCCACAGAAGGGAAAGCTCGTGGAGGATACAGAAAGAGGATTGAGAGCAGATGGCAAGCCATGGATGGTGATGAAGTACAAACCGATCCGATGCATCAAGGAGGTTCCAATGAATAATATGCCTCAAGATGTGTTGAAGAATCTAAAATGGTGGTACGTTGATTGCCAGACTGCTGAAGCCGTGATGGAAGACGAAGATGAACAAGAAGTGCTGAGGGTGTATGATCCGATGCATCTTGTTAACTTATCGAAAGCTGATCTGCAAGTGTTGAATGAAAAGAAGATATTCTATATTCCTGCTTGGAAGGATGATGCAAGGAAATATCAGCGAGTAGTCACGGTGTGTGTTAGAGAAGGAGTGCACGCATGAAGATACAGGATTACAAGACAAGAGCTGAAAGATCAAGATATGAAGCTACTGCCAAGGGGGAGTCTGTTGGTGCATAGATATCACTAGTTCATATGTCTAATGTCTGTAATCGAGTCTGTAATATTGTTTGTGTATTTGTTTGTAAAAGCGAAGTTGTTGACAAGTTCGCTTAGGCGAACTTGTTAACCAAGCGAAGTTGTTGACAAGTTCGCCTAGGCGAACTTGTTGAACGAGCGAAGTTATAGACAACTTCGCCTCGTGTATTTAAATAGTGTACGGCTTACTGTTTACGGGTAAGAGTTTTGGTTGATCGAGTTGGTTATTTACGTGTAATTCAGTAAGTCTATAGACGTGAGGTCGAGAGTCTGTAAGTATCACGGTTCGAGTTATCAATATAACGTGAGTTTTGTTCGTATCGTGTGTACGTGTGCTTGTGTTCTACGCCCGTAACGATCTACGCAGGGATTCCGCACCTGTGTATATCGGGATATCTCGTGTGATCCGTCCAGGGAACCTACAATCCATAACTTGACCACCTTATTAGGGGTGTGCGCGGTGCGGTTTTGGGATAAAACCAAACTGAAAACCAAAACTTCGTTTTTTCGAATTTTGAAACCGTTTGATTTCAGTATTTTCGGTTTTCATTTCGGTTTCGGTTTTTTTGGGTTTTGCTATTTGAGCTTGAAATTTTAAGCCAAAAAGAAAGTTGACCGGAACTAGTGGATTTACTATAAATAATTTGTTAATTGTTAACTAATAAACTATTATGCATTTGGCCAAAACTTTTTGAGTTACTTACTTATTAAATACTTATAGATTACTTAAAATGAAAAATAAAAATAAATATAAAAATAAAAAACTAGAAATTCGGTATGGTTCGGTTTTTATTATATGCAAAACCAAAACCGAATTGTTAGTCAGATTTTTTCAAAAATATTAAACCCCAAATCATCGGTTTTTGTTTCGTTCGGTTTTTTTTGTTTGGATATTTCGGATTTTTCGGTTTTGAATAGTTTTTTTTTGTTTCTTGCACACCCCTTCATCTACCATAGTAACCATAACTTGACCACCTCACCATAGCATCCATAACTGGACCATATTACGCATATTATTCTATCAGTCAATACATTGTATCTATAACTAGACCACATTAACATAACAACATGTGCCCTAAACACAGTATAGACTTTTCTTCATTTATTGTGTTCGTGCTCTCCTTTCCATAACAACACACTATCATGTTCATAAACAGAATATCTATTCATATCTATAAAAGGAACGTCTGTCTATCGTATACGCATTCACATACTGCCCACGAGCATTCATGATATGGACAGATATAAGATACCACGACCTCGCTGATGCCCACGCCATGACTTACTCACGTTCTTCATACAACTTAGAGTTGAGTACGCTTGTTACTAATTTACTTGCTTACTTTTTCATATAAAACATGTTGCATTCTTCTTTTATCTTCTTTCATGAGGGGGCTGGGTTCAAATAGAAAGTTATGTTTTTGTAGGAAGGCTAGAAAGGAGGGCATTTTTGTCCATAAAAATTAAAACCCATTTGCATCCATCACAATTCACTCATCCATCTCCTGTATCTCAAAGAAACCCAACCACAACTATCCACCGCTCCTCCACCCACCACCCACCACCACCACCCACCACCACAACCACCGACATCCTCTCCGGCGTTGGCTGTCTTCCCTACCACCGTCGCGGCTCCACGGACCACAACTCAGCCAACAATCCAAATCAAAACTCCGCTTATGTACTTTCAGGTTTTCCGACAGCGTATTCCGGCCACACCACCATTCTCCGGCGAGCATTATTTAACCAAATTAAGAACCGAAACCGATAATTTAAGACATCGTTTGACTCGCCACATTTGACTGAGCTTTGCGAAATTGTATTTACAAAACAATTGTGTTTTTCAATTAGCTTTCATTTTCACCAATTTGAATTTATAAAACAATTGTGTTGTTCACCCGATTGTGTTTTTATAACTGTTCATTGTGTTTTTCACTAAAACAAACAGTAAGTTAAAACACAATGAAACAAGTTCATTTAGATGCTTGTATTGTAGAAGATGTAAATTTTGTGATTTGAAAACACAATTAAAAAGCTAAAATAATTGGGAAAAAAACTATATTAAAACACAATATAAAAACTTTATACTAAAACACAATGAAAAAATTACGCTAAAACACAATGAAAAAAAAAACACAATTTGAGGAAACATAATTTGCAAAACATAAGAAAAAAACACAATTCTATATTAAAACACAATTTGATGAAACATAATTTGCAAAACGCAATAAAGAAAACAAACACAATGACCATAGCATATAACACAATGTATAGAAAAACCCACTAACTTTTTTTTTATTTTTTTATATAACAATATGGTACTCATATTAAAGATAAAAAACACTCGTTATTATGATGATCTTTTTTATAAAACGGATGTCATATAAAAAAGTTATGCGCATTTTAAAATGATGAGTGAATTGACATGTGCCTTGCATTTGAAAAAAGAAAGTTAACAAATATGTGTTATTTCATTTATACCATTCCCCTTATTTCATCTTCAATATTTCCCCAAGCTAATCTTAACCATCCAAATATAAAATTAATGGACTAGATTATTTTTAATCTTTCTTACAAAAATCTAACTTCTTATTTTAACTCAACCCCTTTCATGAATATGCATACAGCCCCAAAACTTTTAAAGATAAAAAATGGACTAGAACGTACGTGAATTTTGTTGTGTTCCGAATTAATAGTATTTCAGTTTCTTAGCTCGGCATGGGTAACTATTAAACAAAGAGTAACAGGCCAGCCCAAAAGATAAAGATAAGAAGCCCAATGAGAACCCTAAGCGGAAGCATGGGTATAAAAGGCTAAACGCATTGATTGAGTGGTGGCGTTTGTGAGATCCGACCGGCGGCTGCTAGCAGACATTTGAGATGGTAGATTCATACTGTATATTTTGTTGTTGATTTGAAATAATAACAATAACAGGGGAAGGGAACCGGGAGCTTCGGAAAGAGGAGGAACAAGACGCACACGCTCTGTGTTCGGTGCGGCCGCCGCAGCTTTCACTTGCAGAAGAGCCGCTGCTCGCCTCAGGAAATGTATGTCTGTTCATTAGATTAGATTGATGCTATTGGTTTTAATTAATGTATTTTGAGTTCAGGAGTGTGAAGGCTATCAGAAGGTAAACCATTTGTTCAAGCACCCATCTATTCAAAACACTAATTTGCTCTTGTATTATTAATTATCCATTAGGAACTCAAGCAACCCCAAGGAGGAGCTGTTGCCAGTGCTTAGGTTTTCAAGCAACGTTTTTATGTATTTGGTCTTTAACAAAAACAAAGATTTCGATTTATGTCTGTTTCCTTGCCTAATCAATACAGTTGAAATGCTTGGAGCTTTTTTTTTATTTTTTTTTGTTTTTGGAGGTAAGGCAGATAAGATACTTTTTGTTCAGATTGAAATCCACTAACTAAACGTCATAATTAGGCAGACAAAAAATAATTTACATGTTCTCTATACATAATATAGAATCCGGTTTCTTTTTTAAACCAGATGATGCTTTGATTTGATTTGTACCAGACCTGCTCCAAACCGGATACGAGTTCCAAACTGGTTTGTACCAGGTCTGTTCTAAACCAATTACAGCTCATTTTAAATTCATTAAGTCTGGTTTGGAGTGTATCTGTTTCAAACCGAATACACGGACCAAACCTATGTGATGTTTGTCTGCTTTCGTTGGCATACTTATCAAAGTTATTGCAGAATGTAAGTGTAACTTTCTAGTTTCGGATCTTAAATTTTCATAAATCCCAGTAAGCATAATACCAAATTTTTATTTGCTCTTCAGCGATTAGTAATGTGGTCACATGTCTTCTTCGTGCTAGGCTGGTACTTACGGATTGAAATTGGGTCTGTTGAAACAAAATCAACTTTCATCGGTTAGTTGCTTATCAGCAAAATAGGTGGTCTTCATTGCAAAGAAAAAAAAGATACATTGTTACAATGCATTGCTAGACTAGGTTATTACTTAGTAGACATAAAACACAAACAGAGGAGTTTTTTAGCTTGTTGGGGGGTAAAGACTTATGTGTGAGGCATTCATGAACAAGAAATGTTGTCAAGATGTTTTCAAAGTAAGGTGAGAAATTTTAAGGGTTAACTCATATTATCTCATTGTTGATCAACAAGTTATAAGCCAATTAATGTTGATCGATAAATTAAGATTGAAGATGCAGAACAAGAGGGAATGGACCAAGCTGAAGTAGATTAGTGTAATACTTCAAATGAGTGAACTGCATTTAGAATTAATCTTTGTACAAAAATGTTACATTCAATTAGCGCTTCAATATGAGAGTTTGTTTTATGGATATGATATTCGTACACCATTTGGTTATCCACACACCCTACATACGATCGTATAGGGGCTATACGATCGTATGGAACCCCACATTAAA
Source organism: Bidens hawaiensis (assembly GCF_021521415.1). NCBI lineage: Eukaryota > Viridiplantae > Streptophyta > Magnoliopsida > Asterales > Asteraceae > Bidens > Bidens hawaiensis. Next base: position 1,226,185 of record NW_027491053.1, read on the forward strand.
GGGTGTGCGGATAGCCATAGCCTTGTTGTAACAATTTCAATTTATGATAGTAGCATTGCATATGCTATAAAATTACTTTGTTTGAAACTTCTTTTCTTTTATTTTACGTTTTTAGTATCTTATAAAAATACAATGAAAAACAAACAAAAACTTACACAAATACAATAGAGGGTAATTCTATCATTGATGACTGTTTTCATTCTATTTTATATGATAGTTTTACAAATCATGCTAAATAGTCGAAAGGATTCCATTCCATTCTCCCAACCAAACACATCACATAATCCCATTCCAATTCCTTTTAACATATTTCAACCTTCTAAAGCCAAACCAACCGCGGTTTCAAAATCAACAAGTTAAGCACAAATTAGAACATGCCCTTTGATTCCAAAAAAAGCAAGACAACCTGCAACTCTGGAAACTTGACTCAATGCTTGAGCCAGTAGTTTCTAAGCTGCGCCATGTGCAACAATATTTCATCTCGACCTTGATCGGTAACACTGCTAGTCATAATCCATGGCGGTACCGCTTCAAAATACTCACTAATTAACTCTTGAAAATCTTGCACATTTTCTTCAGGATGCTTCCCACCATTCTTTTTCTTTTTCCGCTTATCACATTTTGTAAATATTATCGTCATTGGAACCTTACAAAACAGAACAAACTCAATCAAGCCATGACAATGTCCATTATGGTGTGTTTGGATGTCTTTAATAACCACTTTCAAAACACACATCCAAACAACCGAACCGAACTAGGATATAGAATATACAAAGTACCTGGTTCTGACCTAGCCAACTTGCATATTCAAGGTCAATCTTTTTGGCGGGAATGCTAGCATCAATGAGCAGGAAGACCGAGACCAGTGTTGACCGGTTTAGAAAGTAGTCTTTGGTGAACTTATTCCAATCTTTCCTAAGTTCATTTGGCGCTGAGGCGTATCTGTTAAATACCGTAACAAATTTATCGATCAATCAAGTAAAGTTAAAGAAACAAATTTGATGGTTAATTAAGAAGTAATTATGTAAAGCAGTGTCTGTTATCATAATTAACAGGCACAACTAGGCGAACCTGCTTTGAAACATAAAAAAATTTGACCATTAATATGGACTAGGGCAACGCGTTGGGAAAAGACCCTTAATATGACACAGATGGTCAAATTTTTAAAAATGTTGAGGGAGCAGGCCAACTTCGTGAATAGTGTTGATGAACACGGCAAAAAATTTGAGAATCTTGAGGAAGCCGTCCATATTTTCTGACTTTAATCTTCTTTTCAAAGCAGTCTTCCCAGGGGTTTTTTTTATGTTTCCAACCTGATCCGTACAAATTTTCAAAATTTTGAAAAATATTCCTTTTTAATTTGTTAGAGAACAATTTTGCGTCTCGGTCTTTGTTGTAACGTATTTTGATATTAGATAATGTATACGGATATTTTGGGAATTAATTTAAAGGCTCATTCGTTAAAGAGTCTTTAACGAATGAGCCCCACGTGTTTTGGATCTCATTCGCTAAGCATGTTTAACGAATGACTGTTAAAGTATTAGATCATTCGTTATGGTTTGTATAACGAATGTAGTTTACGTATAGAGTTCATTCGCTAGGGGATGTTAACGAATGACCTTAAGTTATTAATAGCGAATGAGAGTTCATTAGTTGGGTCTGTCTAACGAATAAACCCTTCGTCTATATATACCCTGTAAGTTATCATTATCAATAACAGTTTTCGATTTTATCAATTATACCTCGTTACTCTGCCCAAATTGTCACTCAGTACACACACTACACACACTAAAGTAAATCTAAAGTAAATCTAAAGTAAACCTAACGTAATTCATATCATTGACTAGATCTGTAAAGTAATCAATCAGATCGAGGTTTCTCAAGTGGTATCAGAGCACATAAATGAAGATACCATGAGACGGGTTAGAACATACAGGGGTCAAATAGCACAAACCAAGCCAAGATACAAGAGATTGATCGGTCATCCAGCGTGTGTTGATTACATTGCTCCACCTAATGATAGTTGGATCCACGATGATTCAGATTCCAAATGTGAAGGTGACGGAGATGGTGATTGTGATAGTGGTTAAGCTATTGATGCTGCACCTGCTTGTAAATGTAAAGGAAAGGCTGTTGTGATTGAAAAGCCTAAGAAACAGCGAATCCGTAGAGTTTCTGGTGTTGAGATACAGGATGTTCCATCCATTCCTGTTAATGTATCTACTCCTTCGACCCTAGTTATTACTAATTCACCTAGTTCACCGGTGGTTACACTTTCGACAACAACATCAGCAGATCCACGCTTTATGTTGATTCCTCGATTTGTGTTGTCGCATATGCCCTCTCCACAACAAGTACTGGTGCCCACAAGTCCAACATTTCCTGCTCAACAGATGCACAACCAGTTTACTCTTTCTTGTCATTCAACAGACCTGCTAGCCCGATGCATTTAATACATCCAAGGTTTTATAATCTGACTATCCAGCATCAAATGTTCCAGCTGATAAATCTGATTCACATGCAAGAAATCAGATGGCTGCTGACAAACAATTCCAAGAGCATATGAGGGTCGAGTAGAGGAATATGATGAGGCATGTTCAATATGTGCAACGAGAAAACCGAGTTGCAAGCCCTGGTTACTGCTCAGGGGAGGGATTGGATAAGCAAGATGAGCTAATATTGTAATTGACTTGTAAAGAAGGTATGCTTAAGAAGTTGAAAGGTGATGATGAAGATAAAGATCCCGAGGCTAGTGGATTTGATCAGCAACCAGGTGGTGGTGCCTCATCATTTGGGAATGTTAAAGCCGAAGGTGATCGTGATAAGAAATTAGTGGTGTATCGTGATTCCACTAATGTGTAGCCCGTGAACTCGATAAATGCAGATATGGTATTATTTTTGGATGAGAGGGGCGTAGTTACGAGTATGGTGAATGCCGATGAGATAGAAGAAGGTGATTTTGTTGACCACTCGTTAACAAAAGAACAAATCGCCTTGCTTCTTAATTTAAACGAAGAGGCGGTAGATGAGATAGAGAAACAGGCGGATGCTGAGGTGGAAGACAGTGAGGAGGTTAGATTCGATAAGAGTATTCCGTCTGGGAATACGCCTTTTAATTATGATGATGCTGAATTTGAAGACGTGACAGATGAGGAATACCCTAACTTGTATACTTAGTTTAACAATTCAAAGAAAGGGATTCCATTCTTCACAGCAGAGCACTATCAAGCAGCTTAAGAACGTTTACAAAAGGAGAAAGAGAAAGTAAAGGGCAAAGCTAAAGTATTCGAACCTGAGACACAAGCTTCGGATGGTATGCTTACTCACAACATGACAAAGATGAACAAGATGATCGAGTCCTTGAGATATGCCGAACGTGAAGATTACTTGCAATCGAAGGCTCGAGAATTAGCATACCAAATGAAGAAGTTTATTGCTGTCAAGACGGTGAAAGGTAACATAATCTCGTGGATGTACGAACCTAATCGCATTGTGAAGTGGGAACATGGAATTCAATATTATCGACACATTACTGATGTTCTTACTATGCCTCGTTGGGATGTGCGTGCATTAGCGACTAATCCGTTTATGAACCAAGGAGGACATCAGTTTGGCTAACTTGTTCTATTGGCACTTGGTACACGAGGTAAATTATGGCTTCAAATTCTTTAAACCACATGTACCGAAGCGCAAGTACATTGATGAAATTAATCTGCGCACAGGTTGGAGGAAGTTAGTCCTTAAAGTAAAGCTGCCACGCGCATTAAAGAAGGTACCTTTAAAGACGTTTCCACAAAGTCTTTATAAAAGGTTCAACAGGTGGTATTATGATGATCGGACTGGAGAAGCCATAATTGTATTGGGATCGGGTGTGAAGACCGAGTTTATAAGAGTATTAGATCTGATGTAGCTAGTTAATCTATCTGAGTCTGAAAATGAAGTACTATTCAAGAATTGGATCATATGGGCGCATGCCAAAGACAACGAGCAGGCTATGCAATTCCAAAGGGTTGTACGCGTATGTCACGCATTCGGGATTCATAGTTGTGCTGATTGGAAGACTAGCCGGTTCAGGATGTAGAGTATTTGAAGAACAAAGAGCTCGAGACGAGGGGGGTTTGTTAGAGCATGGTTTTGGGTCTCGGTCTTTGTTGTAACGTATTTTAATATTAGATAATGCATGGGGTATTTTGGGAATTATTTTGGGAGTTTGTTAGAGCACGACTCATTCGTTAAAGAGTCTTTAATGAATGAGATCCGTGTGTTTTGAACCTCATTCACTAAGCATGTTTAATGAACGAGTGTTAAATTATTAGATCATTCGTTAAGGTTTGTATAATGAATGTAGTTAACGTATAGAGTTCATTAGTTAGGGGATGTTAATGAATAAACTTAAGTTACTAATAGCGAATGAGAGTTCATTCGTTAGGTCTGTCTAACGAATGAACCCTTCGTCTATATATACCTTGTAAGTTATCATTATCATAACAGTTTTCTATTTTATCAATTAAATCTCGTTACTCTGCCCAAATTGTCTCTCAACGCACACATTACACACACGAAAGTAAATCTAAAGTAAACTTAACATAATTCTTATCATTGACCAGATCCGTAAAGTAATCAATTATTTCTCATAATTTCGTCTTGGGAGATGCATTTGAGAGGAATTTGTTCCAAGAAGACGAGATTTATATTTTCTTATTATAAGTTGAAAACCCATCCACACCAACAGGATTTATTTAAAATCCGTCCACACCGACTAGATTTAAGTAGATTCCTTTGACACTGACAGTATTTTTTATTAACTAAGTTTCCTTAATCTTCATGTTATTATATCTGATCATCTTCTTCTATTCTTCCATTGCTACATTGTTTATTCATTAGACATGGAAGTTGATAATGTCGTGGTTTCTTATGGTGGTAAATGGCAAAACAGTAATGGAAGGACTCATCATTTTCGAGCAGGGTACAGAATTGAACAATATACTCGTTCCCGAACGTTGAGATCATGTTGTCGTTGTAATAGGAACCAATGAACCCGGTACCCATATCAATAACCTTCACACGATCTCCCCTCTTAAACTTCATGATTTTTGGATTCAAAAACAAATTATCAAGAGATGAAAAGATGAAAATTTGTTTAGAGATGAAGAATCAAACTATATCTTATAAGAATATAAGATTTGGACGGACCAGAAAGGAAAAATATAAATCTCGTCTCCTTGAACAACTTCCTCTCAAATGCATCTCCCAAGACGAAATTAAAAGGGAAGATTTTTCAAGATTTTGAAAATTTGTATAGATCAAGTAGAAAACATAAAACCGTCTGGGAAGAGTGCTTTTGAGAAGAAAATTAAGTCAGAAGATATGGATGGCTCCCTCAAGCTTCTCAAAGTATTGGTCGTGTCCATCAACATTATTTACAAAGTTGGTATGCTCCCTCAACATTTTTAAAAATTTGGCCAGCCGTGTCATATTAAGGATCTTTTCCCAATGCGTCGTCCAGTCCATATTATTTGGTTTATTTTAAGAATATTCAATACTTTTGGGCTATTTTACACTTTCTTTCTATTTTAAAAAAGGGCTATATTGGAAATTTTCTCTTTTTAATCATTTTTTAGGGTTGATATTTAAAGATTTTAAATATGAAACTTATTTGGGCTTGCTCAAAATAATTAAAGCCCAATTTTTTTTAAATTCTCAATAATATCTAGCCCGATTTAGCCTAAATTGATTTGTTGTATAAAAAATTATATAAATTATATTAGTGATTTTTAATTTTTAAAATAAAAGTTAATTTAGTTTTTAAACTTTATTTATTTATGTTTTTTTATTAAGTCATGTATTTTTTTAATTAATAGTTAAATTATGTTATATTTATGCTTTTTAATTTAAAAATAATTTAGTTAATTTAAATAAAAGAAAAATAAAATAAAATGGTTGAAAGATGGATTGAAATGATTTAGAGATGGTTGGAAGGGTTTAGAGCATTCTTATCCCACTCCCTATCTTCAAACTAAAAATTACACTAAAACTCACTTTATTTTCTCTCTTCATTTCAATTAAATAATACTTTTTATACCTTTTATCATTACCTTTTCTCTTTCATTCACTCACAACCACTTTCAAAATATATTAAAACACTATAGGGGATGACCAGTAACTTTTCAAATATACAGAAAAATCACTATTTTTTCTAAAATATAAAAACTCTTCACTCACAACACCCTGAATCACTCTTTAAATTATAAAAACACCCCTCACATAATATAAGGGGTTGGATGAGAATGCTCAAATGGATTGAGATGATTGTAAGATGAAATGATTTGACGTTGATATGGTATGAGAGAGTGAAAAAGTTGTTAGGAAAGTGGGATGGTTTGGAAACCATTGCCACATCCTAATGTAAACATGAGAAAACTTCGATACAAGTTAGAATCATACTCATTAACAAATGAATTTTCATAGTAATATTACTATATTTTTTTAATTGAACCACAAAATTCCACCTTCATTTTACAATCGTAAGAATTTGAACTCATAACCTCACATTTGAGAACGAAATAATTTGAACTTATAACCTCATATTTGAGAACGAGGAAACGAGGAAACAGATCAATAGATTATAGGTTCATATTACCATTTTTGATGTATGAATCAACTAATCAAGTGACTTATTAATTATTTAGCTGCACTGTGCCTAAATTTTTATGAAACATAGACAAGCACTAAAGTTCATATTAAGATTTCATTAAAGATCTTGAGATAGGTTCAATCTGATTACATCATTCATTTCATTTTTTTAAGGCAAATTTCTTTATATCATTCATGAATTGTGAAACTATTAACATCCACCCAGAAAGTTTATTTTCACCAACCAAATTTCTAATTACGGTTCGGTCTATAAAATAAAAAAAACAAAAGTTTTCAAACTTTATTCAAGTTCATTAACATCAACAACTTCAAAACAACATCAAACAAATTATTTAAAAAAAAAAAAACCACTTTCAAAGCATTTTTTTCTCATTATTAATAACTTTAAACACATCTTTCCTGCAACAACCTCAAACAGAACCCCAACCACCACCACCAGGAGTAAGAATCTCAAGAACCTCTCCTGCCTCCACCTCAATACTATTCTTCCCACCAAGAAACACACGCCGTTTATCCTTCGTTACCAAATAATTAACCCCGCGGGCCCCATCTTTCCCGCCACTTAGCCCCCGAGGCGCATGAACCCGCCTCTCAGACAACACACTCACCACCACCGGCCGCCTAAACTCTATCTCCCTAATCACCCCATCACCGCCCCTATGCACCCCATCACCGCCACTCCCCTCTCTCAGCCCAAACCTATGCAACACGACTGGATACCTCTGCTCGAAAATCTCGGGATCCGTCATACGAGTATTGGTCATGTGGCACTGGACCCCACTCGTCCCGTCCCACGTGGGCCCCGCCCCACTCCCTCCTGCAATCGTTTCATAATAACCAAATGTATCGTCACCAAAAGTGAGATTATTCATACAGCCCTGTGAACACGCACACGCTTTAAACGCCATTAACACGACGTCAGTGATTCTTTGTGATGTCAAAACATTACCGCCAACAACCGCCACCTTATCACTAGGTGACAAAAGAGATCCCTGTGGTATAAAGATTCTCACCGGAGCTAAACAACCTTGATTTAATGGAATATCAACATTCACTAAACATCTAAGACAGTAAATAACAGCAGCTTTTGTTACAGCTTCTGGTGAATTCCAATTTCCATAAACTTCAGGGGTAGTTCCGGAAAAGTCAAAAAAAGCTTCCCCTTTATTGGTATCAATGGTGAGTTTTAACCGAATTGATGATCCATCATCCATAAAATCTTCTTCTTCAACAGTGATCATATCATCAGAATCAACCGATTGAGATGAAACTTTATCACGGATCGATTTTAACATCTCTCGAACCGCTTCCTCTGCGTTTTTCTGAACGTAAACCATATACGATTGAACTGTTTTCAACCCGTAGCGTGCGATTAGCTCTTTAATAAGAACAATACCTCTTTGATTTGCAGCTATTTGAGCATGAAGATCTGAAAGATTATCTTGCAGCCTGCGTGTTCCCGGGATCTTGACACCCGATTCATCCGAGCCCGGGAATCTTAGAAGATTCTTGATTCCTTCTTCTTGAAAGATTCCCTTTTCAACTAACTTGAACGCTTTTATTGCAGCTCCTTCTTCGTATATGTTTTTTGAAAATGGTGGCATACTTCCGGGTGTAATTCCGCCGATTTCCGCGTGATGGCCTCGACTTGCAACGAAGAAAACAAGCTTCCTGGTTTCAAAAACGGGCGTGATCACGGTTATATCTGGTAAATGACTACCACCCGAACACGGATGGTTAGTTACCAACACATCTCCTTCGTTTAAATTCTCACCCCAATATTTAAGCTGCCATTGAACCGTGCTCGACATGGCTCCTAAATGAACCGGGACATGCGGTGCATTAGCCACTAAACCGCCATCCGGGTCAAAAAGGGCACAAGAAAAGTCGAGCCTTTCTTTAATATTTGTTGAAATAGAAGTTCTCTGTAATGTTCTTCCCATCTGCTCGGCTATACCCATGAATCTATGATTGAATATAGATAATTGCACAACATCCGCAACTTTTTCGGATACTTCCACATTGACCAAATTTGACTCGATTTCAATCTTTATGTTACCAAATTTGGTGATTATAGCTTTACAATTAGGTTCAACTATCACCGTGCTGTTACCGTTCATGATAATTGCTGGCCCGGGGATTACATGACCATATCCCAAATCTTCAAGTTTGAAAAGTGGTGTGTAGTGATATCCATTCCCAAAATAGACCTTGTAACTCCCCTGAACTTTAGGCGTACCAGAACAACTTTCTGCGGGTTTTGGTTTAAATATATTTGTCACACCAATACCGCGAACTCTTACATCACATATTAGAATATGCCTGTTTTCGAGTTTGAATCCATATTCTTGTTGAAATAACTTAATAAATTCAACACCATAATCATTTCCTGACCCTTTAACCATTATAGCAGTATCAGTCCCTTCATACCTCAAATTCAAATATGATTCTGTTGTAATACTTCTTTCTTCAAATCCTTGATTAATAAGTTTCTGCTTTACGGATTTCATTAACAGTGTTTCTCTACGTGAAGCTTCTAGAACAGATTCGGGGCTGTAAGTAGCAGAAAACGGTTCTTGTGCTTCTTCAATAACATCTGCTAATCCCATCCCATACGCACTCAAGATCCCACAAAATCTGTGGACTAAAACCTCGTTCATACCGAGCGAACGCGCGATCGCACATGCGTGCTGTGGGCCCGCACCACCAAAGCATGCAAGAGCGTGATTCTTGGTTTCGTGACCTTTCATCTCGGTTAACTGACGAATGGGCCGACACATTGTCTCGTTAGCAACGTTTACAAACCCTTGTGCGATCTCCTCAACCGACATTTCTTTCGATGACGGGTCTTGACTTTTTCGATACGAATTAACCTGCTTTGCAAGTTTCTCGAATTCTTCACGGGTTTTAACAATATCCAACGGCTGATCTTCGTTAGGCCCGAAGATTGAAGGAAAATAATCAGGAATCACATAACCTAACACAAGATTAGCATCTGTTACTGCCAGCTCACCTCCTTTGCGATAACAGACTGGACCTGGGTGTGCACTGACCGATTCAGGCCCGACCCGAAACGACCCAAATTGAAACTTCAGCTTGGACCCACCACCAGCAGCTACAGTGTTAATATCAAGCTGGGGTGCTTGAATTATCGCACCTGCTATCTGAGTTTCAAGAACTTGCTCGTAGAAACCAGCATATCTGCTTACATCAGTCGAGGTCCCACCCATATCAAATCCAATTAACGGTTTCTCAGTCTCGAGCCCGAAAAGTGTCTGGGAGTAACCCACCACACCACCCGCGGGGCCCGATAACACCGCTTTGTGACCCGAGAATCTACTCTCGGGAGCAAGACCGCCGTCTGATTGCATAAAAAGAACATTCACTTTTCCTAAATTATCATCAAATTTAGAAATGAAACCCGATAAATACTCTTTAATAACCGGGGTCAGATACGCATCCACACTAGCGGTCAAACCTCTAGGTACGGCTCGAACCATTGGGGTCAAAGAAGACGATAACGAAACGTGTTTAAACCCCATTTTCACAGCCAAATTGTTCACAAAAAGTTCATGATTTGGATAAGTATAAGAATGCATTAACACAACAGCTAAACACTTAATTCCTTTCTTCAACAGACCATCAAGTAAAGGCCTCAAAGTTTCTTCATTAATGGGCTTCACGACCCGAACCCGCTCACCTGACACACCAGTGACCACATTCGGGTCATTAGTTTTCTCAGATCCGGGAACAAGCTCGACTCTTTCATCAATTTCTATAACCTCCTCATAAAGATTAGAAGGTTTTGAAACAGTGAGGTCAAAGATATTTGGGCGGGCCTGGTTACCGATTTGTAGTAAATCTTTAAAGCCTCGGGTGACACACAATGCAATTCTTTCACCTTTTCTTTCTAAAAGTGCGTTTGTTGCGACGGTTGTTCCCATTCGAATCCATTCAATGTTATCAGTAGGGAGCTTCGAGGCTCTGGGGATTTTGTTGCCGGTATATTCTTCTAGAATCCTTCTGATTCCTTCAACCGGAGCATCTTCATAGTTTGATGGATCAACAGATAACAGCTTCATTACTCTGCCTTCAGATTGGCCGGGGATTTCAGCATACACATCAGTGAAAGTGCCTCCTCTGTCTATACAGAACTTAAGAAGTTTACCTTCATTCACACTCCCCATGGTTCCTAGATCAAAAATAATCAAATAAAAGTTTAACATGAAGCAGAGCTTGTGACACCCTAGAAACACAGTATTTATTATTCAGATAATGATTTAGAAAGCATAAAGCAATTAGTAGGTACATAAACATGAACAATATCCTGATTGGTTAAGTGAATCATACAATAAAACATATGATTTTGGGAAAAGTGAATCCAACAGCATGACATGAATGATCTTTAGAGAGTTGACGAATGAATGAATCAATCAATCAATCAAATTCCAAAATAAACATCAAGAAAGAAAGAGAAGATTAAATCACCTGGTGATTGAGGCTTACTTCGGGCTGGGTGGGTGGAATGGGAATGGATGAAGGGTGATGGAGGAAGAAGCCGTGGATACTTTGTCTAATGTCTAGTCGTTTTGTTTTGTTTTTGTTTGTTTATCCACACGCCAATTTGTCTACTTTTTCATTTCATAGCCAGATGAGTCCCTAGTGAACCACCATTATTCCACCGTACCCTCTATACTTGTTGCCCCTTACATTACCTCTCTTTTTTAGGTGACCCCACTACAAAACTCATCAACGAAGTTGCTCCAACGTGTTTGCCTAACATTGGATCGGGCCGTATACTTATTTGGTCGGGATACGTAGATTTTTCAAATGTTTGGTCAGGACCCATGGATTTTTCAAATTATTCATAGGACCTCATAGATTTTTCAAATTTTTGGTTTGGACGCATAAAGTTTTCAAATTTCTGGTCAGCCCCCTACTTTTGATGACACATGTTATCTTCTTGATGAACGAAAAAACTCATAGTGATAATTAAACAAGTCACTAACGATGACGATGCGTTAGGAGAGGAAAAAAAATCTAGAATTAATTTTGGAGTGGACAAAAGATGAATCTCTCTCCCAAAAACACATTTTAAAGATTTTTCCTTTAAGTTAGGGTTGATTGTCGTATTCTCTTTGGAACATGATGATATAATATAAAATTTAAAAAAGCTATGATTTGGGATATTAATAAAATATAAAATAATACAATTTAAAAAATAAAAGGAATAAATATAATAATTAATAGCCGATAAATCAGTTGTTTACCAAAGTTAGTCAATATTTTAGTTGGTAAAGGAGATATTCTCTCCTAAATTGATGTTGTATTTTATGTATAAATATTGTATTATGTTTAATGAGAAGATCAAGTCTTTGCGCTCTTTTATGGTATCAGCCTAGGGATCCTAAAACCTTGCATCCATCTCCTCCTTCTCATTCACTATCCCCCAGCTCCCTTGGCCGGACCTAACGTTTCCACCCTTGATTTAAACACCGATCCTCTCCACAACCTCCTTCATCTCATCACTCTCAGACTCTCATCCACCAATTATCTATACTGGAAGAACCAAGTAAAACCTGTTCTATCTTATCTCAATCTCCTCCATCATATTGATGGCACAAAATCTGCACCTTCAGCCACTATCATTACCGACGGGGAATCCGTCCCCAATCCAGACCTTGCCCTCTAGAAAGAGGCTGACCAGCGAGTTGTTTTGCTCATGCATTCAACTCTCACTGAAGAGGCCATGGCTGAAACCATAGGCCATGATTCAGCCTACCAGATCTGGATTGCCCTCAAGCATGCGTATAGCCACAGTTCCATAGAGAGGATGCATACTCTTCGGGACTCGCTCCACTGCAGAAAGGAATCACCACCGTTGCTGACTATGGTCGACCGTTCAAGATGCTTTGTGACCAACTTGCTGTAATAGGTCACATAGTTACTGATGAAGGCAAGAGGCATTGGTTTTTATGCGGTCTTGGATCCAGTTTTAAAAATTTTTCTACATCCCTACGTATGATCCGTCCTGCTCCACCTTTCCGTGACATCCTTGACCAAGCCGAAAATCATGAGATCTTTCTCCAAACCCTAAGGAATCAAACTACCCCTCAAGCCGCTTTTTCCGCTCACCTAAGCAGTTTCAATCAGCCTAGAAAAACCACTCATGACCACCTAGCAGTGGACGTTTCCGAGGCTCGTCATCGGGTTGCGGGCGTTCCAACCACAACAGCCACTGACCACCACACTACCAGTTGTGTAGGAAAGATGGTCATTACACGAGCTCATGTCCAGATCTATCTCGCTATGCACAATAGTCACATCACCGATAGATGCTAACCTCTTTCAAGCCTTCCATGCTCAATGTGCAGTAACACCATACTTGACAGCTGACTCAAGCGCCACAGCTCATATGCTTCGTTCCACTGATGGCCTTGATTCATCCTATAATGACACGGGTAATACTTATGTTGCCTTCGGTAACAGGCAATCTCTACCAGTTACTCAAATTGGTACCACCAAACTTAATAACATTCCATTACATATTGTGATTGTTGTTCCAAATATTACAAAAAATCTATTATCGGCCAGTCGATTAACAAATGATTCTCCCCTCGATGCCTTGTTTTATAATAGTTTCTTTCACATTCATGATCGAAAAACGGCGGCGGTCCTCGCTAGAGGCACTTGTGAAAATTGATTCTATATCCTCTCCCAAAGTCACAAGTCACTCGTTGCTGCTCTTACTGCTCCTCATCTGCGTGCTTCTTTTAATAAATGGCATAGACGTTTAGTTCATGTCTTATTTGATGTTATTTCTATTTTAAACAAACTTGATTGTTTGTTTGTTACTTCTTTATTGCCCAAACTGGGTTTGTGTTCGTCATGTGAACTCTCGCAAGCTCACCGTTTGCCTTTTATTGATAATAATAAACGATCCTCTCATGTGTTGGATTTAATTCATTATGACCTTTGGGGTCCCGCTCCAGTTCCGTCTACGGATGGTTATTTATACTATGTGATAATTGTAGACGACTTCTCATGTTTTACGTGGTTTATCCATTAAAACTCAAATCGGACTTCTACAGTATACTAGTCAACTTTTTAAACTTTGTTCAAAATCAATTCACAACTAATGTCAAAAGTTTTCAAAGTGATGGTGGTACCGAATTTAAAAACAATCAGGTCTAAAACCTTTTCCAACAGCATGGTATTTTTCATCGATTATCATGTCCTCAAACACCTCAACAAAACGGTCGTGCCAAACGCAAGCATCGGCACATAACCGAAACTAGGCTCGCAATGATGTTTAGCGCTCATTCACCAGCTAAATTATGGCTTGACGCCTTTACTTCAGCCGTTTTTATCATCAACAGACGTCCTACTCCTCTCCTAAAAAACAAATCACCTTTCGAACTAATCTTCCACCAACCACCTTCCTACTCCAATTTTCGCGTTTTTGGTTGTCGGGTGTGTCCATACCTTCGAGATTACACCAAACACAAACTTTCTCCTCAAAGTGCCCCTCGCATACTTATCGGTTATAGTCCAAAATACAAGGGATACCGATGCCTTGATCCGACCACTTCCCGCGTTTACATGACCGTCATGCAAAATTCGATGAGGATACCTTCCCACTTTATGGTATTGCACCTGCTATTGACGAAACCAAGCAACTTTTTTACAATTTTGATGACTCCCTTCCATCACCAGAATCAACATCACAAACTGAGTCCTCACCATGTAACATCTATTGAATTTTGTTGCAAAAACGCTAGTCTTTTGTGCTCGTATTTAATAAAGTTCTCGTATTAATTTCATCGTCTATATTTATTAGTGTTGAATCATGTGTCATTTGTTGAATAACATTATCTTTATATGCATAGTTATATGATCCTATGCTCATTTTATCATAATCGTGCTTAATCGTTAATATGACACGTAGAACCGGAAGGCCTAGATTAATATTTTATAACATGTAACAAAATATTTTGTTAATATTAATTTTATCCTAAGTATTTAAATTAATCATGTGATTTAAACATGGAACATTCTAGAACCTTCTATCTTAACCTTGTTCCACAAGTAAATTTATCTAATTCTTATAATTTGAAAAAGAAAAGAAAAGAAAAAACTAAATGAAATATATATATATATATACATAGGGAGAGGATCAAAATAAAACTCATCTTTAGAGAGAAAACTTAAAAACTCCTAAAGAATTATTTTTAATTAAAAATAAAAAAATATTTTCAAATTTCTGATTTGCCATTATTCTTATATTTTCTTACCCTTTGCTAAAAAAAAATAAAAAAAAAATAAAAAAACCCGCTGTAATGCACATACGTATTACTGTGCGATACCGTTGTATTACACATGTGTATTACTATGTATTTTATGAGTTTAATAGTGTTTAATTGCAAGTATTCAATATTTTGTGTGTTGTATATGTGTAGTAGTGTTATATTATATGAAAAAAATAATAAAATAAAAGTCGATGTGGTACACACGTGCGTTAATGTCACAAACGTACTAATGTGTATTCGATGTGTGTATTAGTCTTATATTGCATATATACAATAGTGTGTATCAAATATATGCAATACAAACACTTTTGCATATATGCAATGCACACTATTACACATGCGCACTATACCGACGAGGTTACCGACAATTTTTTTTTGGAACCAATAACAACATATAAGAATAATGGAAAAAAAAGAAACTTAAAAAAAAAGTTTTAAAAAAAGTTAAAAATAGTTTTTTATAAGTTAAAAATAATTTTTTTAAAGTTAAAAATAGTTTAAAAAAAAGTGATGGTGTGTATCAATAGTGTGTATCATGTGTAATAGTGTACATTGTACATATGCAAAAGTGTTGTATTGCATAGCATACAACATTATTGCACATATTTGATACACACTATTGTATATATGCAATATAAGATTAATACGCACATCGAATACATATTAGTACGTATGTGTAATACAACATTAATGCACATGTGCACTACATCGACTTTTATTTTATTATTATTTTTTTTCCATATAATACAACACTACTACACATATACAATACACAAATATTGAATATATGCAATTAAACACTATTGAACTTAAAAATACATAGTAATACACATGTGTAATACAATGGTATCACACAGTAATACGTATGTGCACTACAGCGGTTTTTTTTTTTAATTTTTTATATTTTTTGAGTGAAAGGTAAGAAATTATAAAAATAATGCCAAAAACAGAATTTTGAAAATATTTTTTTTTATTTTTATTTAAAAATAATTCTTTAAGAGTTTTTAAGTTTTTTCTAAATATGAGTTTTCTCTTGATCCTCTCCATATATATATATATATATATATATATATATATATATATTTGAAAAACCATTTGGCGGCCGTGAGCCACCTTTGTTCATTTATATTTTTTATCATTATTATTATTATTATTATTATTATTATTATTATTATTATTATTATCTCTTAATTTGTAAACAACTTTTATCTTTATCCCAATTGTATTCAAACCTTCCACCCTCTACTATAAATAGAGTCTCTCATTCTCATTATTTTTCACTCCAAATCTCATTCTTTCTTTTCTCTCTAAGCATAATCAAGTAAGTTTTACATGTTTTCTTTGTTGTTCTTCATATTTCTTTGATTTTGATCTTGTTATTTTGAATTTCTTCTTATCTGTTCTTATGTTCTTGAGTTTTCTTTCGAATCTTCGTAGTTGTTCATATACTCTCACCATGATCATCATAAATTGTTAATAAAACCCTTACTTTTTGCTCTAAAAGATTAAGATGATCATGTTATTCCAAAAAATCATAATTATTTTCTCAAGATCTTGAATCAAAGTATAATTTTTCCAAGAACAACTATGAATATTCTTATGATCTTCAAAAGTTCATAAAGTTATCATAACTAAAAAAAAAATATTTACACTTTAAATCCTATACTTTCATAAATTTCAATAAATATCCTAAATTATAATATTTACACTTTAAACCCTATACTTTCATAAATGCCAACAACATCCTAAACTATAATATTTACACTTTGAACCCTATAATTTCCTAGATGTCAATAAACGCCCAAACTATATGGTATTACACTTTTAACCTCATACTTTATTATTTATCAAAACCATTCTAAAACATTTTGAGTCAGTATACAAATAGAGTATAAACCGGGTATGTATGTATCTGACAAGCAAACGGTTCTGTCGAAGGCAAGAGTGGCGTAAATAATCCTGTTAGACTCGTGACTCTTACATGGGAATCAACTTGCTGGAGGTCATGCTCTTGGTTTAGAACATTCTAGTATGCAGCACTCTAACTAATTTAAAAATCAAACTTAATCTAGGGCAACCTGTAACCGGTTCAACAAAATCTTGCTCGTGTTCGTGTTCATCCGTTAAGCAAGGTGAGTTTATAGCCCCTTTTACATGGTTTTAAATGTTTTATTATTCGTGGTGGAAACATGCATAATCAATTTGTTTTACATGCTATTTGATTTAAGCTTTATTTCATAATATTCGTTATGTGTGATCATTACAAGTGTATACATATTCGCATTGACAACCATTAACTTGTTAAGACCGTGGTAGTATGAAGATATATCAAATGTTGTAAAACTCC
Organism: Bidens hawaiensis; assembly: GCF_021521415.1. NCBI lineage: Eukaryota > Viridiplantae > Streptophyta > Magnoliopsida > Asterales > Asteraceae > Bidens > Bidens hawaiensis. The sequence goes on from NW_027491053.1 coordinate 1,243,495, forward strand.
CGAGTAGGCGGCTGAGTACTCCCCGATTACTCCCCGCCTAGATCGAGTACTCCCCGCCTCGGCCGAGTACTCCGTAGGTATTTTTCGAGTAATCCCCAACTACACCCGAGTACTCGCGACTCCCTAGTCGACCGCCTAACGACTTTTACAACCGTGGATATATCTATTGGCCCCACCCGCCCACGCATGCCTCGGGTAGAGGCATGTGTGTTCAGAATCCGACGATCATTAATCATTAAACATAATAGTCTAATCGTGGATTAGACAACTCGCTAAACGTGCCAAAGGTTTGGTTGTAATCACAAAAGTATACAAGTAACTTTACCTATATGGAATGTTTTCAACATAAAACTTATTTTTAAAACATATGTTCTTACCAACTATTTTTAGTTGACACTCTCGCATGTTTTTCAGGTGATGGAAATTAGGTTATGAAGATTCTTGAGGTTTCACATAGTGGATGAGTCATACTTAGAAGTTTAATGAATAAATTGTTATGTTATGTTTTCTATTTGGTTTGAACAATTCGTTAGTTTATTTTAATATGAGCTTTTACATTTAATACCATGTGCATGATTTCAATCTATTCACGCTCTGACATTTCCGCCTTTGGCCGGGGGGTGTGAAAACCATCCACTTCAAATACCTCCTCACTTCATTGTCCTATTTGTCCAGATCATACTTCACACTCTCCTCACACTGCTCAAACAAACAATACCCAAATCCAAGCCCAACAACCCACTAACACACCACCTAACTCTCCCGACCCAACACCCTCTACCACCCATTACACTCCACTTCGGCTCCTTCCTCACCACAACCTCTCCTGGCCCAAAACACCCTTTCACAACATGAACCATCTCTACCTGATGTGTAACATCTCGAAAAATCTCATATTTATTTTGGGTTAAAAATGCCAACTTTGAAAGATGAGGGATTAAAAATAATTTTAAAACAAGTAATGAGAAAAATGAGATAAGAAAATTAAGACATCTCATTTAAGGAAATAACAAAATTCCATCCCACATGGAAAGAAGGAAGAAAGTGGAAGCATTCCACATGGGTATAAACAAAAAAGAGAACTTTCATCCCACATGGAAAGAGGGAAGAAAATGGAAGCTCTTTATAAGGAAGAGAGTTTCCATATTAATATTCTTATGTAGCTAATCACTTTCCATAGTCCTATCGGAGAGGTGAAGCACCCGACGCGCATAGGCACGGGCGATTGGCGCTTTGATGGCGCACTTTGCGCTTCGCACGCTTGCATCGCCGCAAGCCGCTTAAGAGTCGTCTTTAGTATTTTTGTAAAGTACAACGACTAAAAGTGAAAATCTGAATTTGGATCCTTTGCGCTTAGGAACGGATCAGGTATAGAGTCTTCGCGTTATGCGAAAGAAAAAATACGTAAACCGACATAGAGTGGCTTCGTGCTACGCAAAGAATCTAATCATCTTCACTTCACGCTATGCGAAGTAACTAATCTACAAGCATGACACGTGTGGACATGTGACACCATGTCAAGCCACGTGGTAATTCGTCTGATGACTCAGTAATATATATAGCGGTTCGCATCGCGCGAACGGCTAAACCATTTGTCCTTCGCGCTACGCGAAGGAACAGAATGTCAGCTATAAATATGAGGGTTCACGACACATCCCAACACACACCGACACACACCACTTTCACACGTTTTGTCTAGTAAAGCGTGCCGATCTTGTAGTACGTGCCAAGCTACGAAGTTCTGCCAGTCTAAGCTCTAGAACATGATATAGAGTAGAACAAGTTAAACACTTGGCTACATACAAGGCAATCTCCTTCTTCATTCCGATCCACCAGTAATTATCCTTAAGATTATGATACATCTTATCACTTCCAGGATGCATCATATATTTGGAATTTTGGGCTTTGATATAATGCTAAATATATATAATTCCCTTGTATATTTATATAATATTTTATTAGTTTTTGTTCGTTTTTTTTAGAATTTGTATATTACTAACATATTTGAATAATTTAGGTTCCGGAGGTTTATCGTGGTTAAAAGGAGCGAAAATGAGCTAAAACAGAAAACCGGAGCATCAGAATTGAACCGGACCGGACCAGACCGGTCCCCCCTCCCATTTGCCGGAGCGCCGCGCTATGAGGAGGGACCAGGCCTGCCGCGCGGTGCGGTGGCCATTTTTTCCAGAATCTTTGATTTTTATTTATTTTGGGCCTTGGAAACCTATTTAAACACCTCAAAACTCAACCTTAAACATAACCTGAATACCCTAGTCGACTTGGACGAATTTGGGAGCTCAAGAGGTGATATTTTGGAGGGTTTGAAGGCAAGGAATCAGCCGGTGACGTGCTTATCATCCAAGGACGAATACCATGGGTTTTATCTATTTTAATCTTCTGTTCTTATTAATTTTCGCAATGAATTCCTTTATCATTGTTTTGTTTTATTTTATGATGCTAGGCTAAACATTATAGACTTCGTACGCTTATGATGAACCTATTTTGACGTTGTGATTTGATTTCGGATTTATTTATCATTATGGTTTTATGATTTAGTAAAAGGTTTAATTATATTAAATTGATGCATATGGGTATTTAGGATTGTTTGATTGATTGTTATTATTCTATAGTTGCCTTGATTATTGTTTGTCATTATGATATGTTGCTATTAGGTCAATTACTTTGTGTTCTTGATTATTTTATGATTGATTTGCAAAAAGATCATAGGAATAATAATTATTAATTAATAAAACCTTAAGTGTGCTGCTAACCTAAAATCTGTAAAGTCCTAGGTTATCGATAGATCTTTATTATTTAATCTTGCTAGATTTAGTTCTTCGTAAGGAGTCCGTCTAGGTTTGATTATTTATTATTGTCTATTGAATCAATTAAATATATTAAACTATCTTTGATTTTCATGCTGTAAGGTGGGATTTTGTATAAAGGAACTAAGTCATACTTAATTAGGTGACAAAGGAAACTTGATTTTTAATACTGGTGTGCGTTAAAACTTATTAGAAACTCATAGGTTTCTCTTGAGAAAGGTCAGGGGTCCTATTTGGGTTTTCTCTTAAGTGTCTATTTTACGATCCCAGTCTATAACTAAATATTTTTCCGGTTAATTAACAAATGAAATTCAGGGGATTCTAGCCTAAGTAGTTTTCTCGTCATCATCTGATTTAATCAAACTTCTGTTTTCGTTTATTTTACTTTTTTTTCTTAATTAGTTTTAATTTAGTATTTTAAACAACCCCCCCTTTTAAACAAACAAATAGTCAAGTCAGTATTAGTTGAGTCTAATTAGCTAGTTACATAATTTAAAGAGTCTTGTGGGTTCGATATCTGGACTTACTTAGCTATACTAGAGTCGACCGGTTCACTTGCCGGTTAGTAGTTTTAGTTAAGTTAAGATTCTAGAATTTATTACTTAGTGCTACATACGTTGCCTGGGTTTCTTGGCGATTGTGTTATTAGCGTTGATTAGATTTATTTACTACATACGTGCTACTTGTTTTGTTTTGTTTTGTTTTGTTTTGTTTTGTCTTTGAGTCATAGAAGTCTAATTAGTTTAGTCTGATTTGAAGTTTAGTTTATTTAATTTATTCTTAGTTTTATTTTAGTGTTTTCATAGAGTCTACTAAGTTGGTCTTGTGTGTTTTTCAGGTTTATGCCACATCTTCATTCACGAGGACCACCTCCGTTAAAGTCAGAAGCCAGTTCATCATCACCGACCACCATAGATTCTCCACCGAAGTCATCATCACACAGTTCATCGCCGTCGAGTCCTAGAACCATTCCCGATATTCAAATGGCTGACAACTAAACCGTTTACCAACAAGCCTTCGAGGTTTCACCGGAGACCACTCGCCCATCATCCCCCACGCAATCGATAACCATAACTCATGGCAAATTCCCTCTTACGTTATGGTCAATCTCACCCAAAATAACCTATTCCATGGCCGTGAAGATGAAAACGCACCGGTACACATCAACCGTCTTACTTGTCTGATCAAAACATTCAACTTGCAAGGTGCTAATAAGGATGCAATCTTCCTTCACTTGTTCCCGTTTTCACTTTTGGGTCGTGCCACCACTTGGCTCGATTAGCAACCTGCTAGGGCATTCACTACTTGGGAGGCGTTGCGTACTGCATTTATAAAGTAATACTTTCTGCTGCCAAAGCATCTAGTCTTCGTGATCAAATCCACTCTTTCCACATGGAGCCGGATGAGCCATACTATCAAGCTTGGGAGCGTTTCGAGAACCTACTGTCCCGTTGTTCACAGCATGGTCTTACTCCTTAGGCCCTTGTTGAGAAGTTTTACAATGGACTGGCATATGAGACTCAGGCTCGATTCGACACTGTTGCTGGAGGTAATTTAATGGATAAGAAAAATGTGGTTGAGTGTAATGAATTGTTTGAGAGTTTTACCCAATCTGGGTTTGATAAAAAGCCATGTAACTGGAATTTAAATATCGTCACTAGTACACCCTTATCCGTCCGAGGTGTGCACCAGGTCAATTTGGATACTAGTGTGGCTGCTGCCTTAGAGAGAATAGCCCGTAAGATGAAAAAATTAAGGCCACAGTCTAAGCAGTTAATGCGGAAAAAAGCGGTTAGCGGTCAAGGGCCGCTATTTGAGATATAAGTTATCGCGGTGGGATATCGGTGAGAAAGCAGCAATTTTAATATCATGCATAATATCTACGTATCTATCTATCTATATATATACATATATACATATGTATATATATATACACATATATATATATATACATATACACATATGCATATATGTATGTATATACATATGTCTATATGTATATATATATATATATATGTCTATACATGTATATATATATACATATAGACATATGTATATACATATATATATGTATATATATACATATGTCTATATACATGTATATATGTATACATATATATACATGTATATACATATGTATACACATGTATATACATGTATACATGTATACACATGTATATGTATACATGTATACACATGTATATACAAACGTATACACATGTATACGTATGTGTACACATGTATACGTATGTATACACATGTGTATACATACGTAGATATACACAAGTATACGTATGTGTACACATGTATACGTATGTATACACATGTGTATACATGCGTATATATGTATATATACATATATACATATATATATACGTATATATGTATATATACATATGTATATATACATATATACGTATGTATATACATATAGACATATGTATATAGACATATGTAAATATACATACGTATATACATATATACATATGTCTATATTTATACAAATATGTATATATATATACATATATCTATATACATACATATATACATATATCTATATACATACGTATATACATATATACACATATATGTATATACATACGTATATACATATATACATATGTCTATATTTATAAATATATGTATATATATATGTATATATATACATATATGTATATACATACGTACAAACATATATGTATATATATACATATAGACATATACATATATACATACATATATACATATGTTTAAAACATATGTATATATATGTATATATGTATATATATGTCTATGTGTATATATATATACATAGACATATATATATATGTGTACATACATATATACATATATATACATATAAACATATGTATGTATATATGTTTTAAACATATGTATATATGTATGTATATGTATATACGTATGTATATATATACATATATACATATAAACATATGTATGTATATGTATGTATATATGTATATATATACACACGTATATACATATGTATACACATGTATACATGTGTATATATATGTATACACATGTATACACGTGTATACATATATATACACGTGTATACATATATATACACATGTATAAATATGTATACATGTATATATATGTATATACATGTATACACGTATATACATGTGTATATATATGTATACATGTATATATACATATGTGTATACACATATACACATATGTATATATACATGTATATATATATACATATGTGTATACATGTATACACACACATATGTATATATATATATACATATGTGTATACATATGTATATGTATGTCTATATGTGTATACATAGGTATATATATGTCTATATGTGTATATATATATGTCTATATGTATAAATATATGTCTATATATATATATTTATATGTATATATAAATATATGTATGTGTCTATATGTATATATGTATATATATACATACATATATATATATGTATATACATATATACATATAGACACATACATATATACACCTATATATACATATATATACATATGTATAAATACGTATCTATCTATCCATCTATCTATATATATACATATGTATATATACGTATCTATTTATCCATCTATCTTTATATATTTATATATATATACATATATACATATGTATATACATGTATACATGTCTATATGTATATACATATATGTATATATACATATGTCTATATGTATATACATATGTATATATACATATATACGTATGTATATAAATATGTATATACGTATATACGTATGTATATACGTATATACGTATGTATATACGTATATATACGTATGCACATACGTATATAGGTATATATACATATATACGTATGCACATATGTATATATACATATATACGTATGTATATAAATATGTATATATACGTATGCACATACGTATATAGGTATATATACGTATGTATATACGTATATACACATACGTATATATACGTATATACACGTATATACATATGTATATATACATATATACGTATGTATATACGTATAGATATATGTATATACACATATACATACGTATATATGTATATATATATAGACATATGTATATACATATAGACATATGTATATATACATACGTATATACATATATACATATGTCTATATTTATACATATATGTATATATATACATATATGTATATACATACGTATACACATATATGTATATACATATATACATATGTTTAAAACGTATGTATATATATGTATATATATGTCTATGTGTATATATATATACATAGACATATATATATATATGTGTGTACATACATATATACATATAAACATATGTATGTATATGTATATATGTATGTATATATGCATATATATACATATGTATATATATACGTATATACATATGTATATGTACATATACATGGATATATATGTACACATGTGTACCATGTATACATATATGTATATGTACACATGTATACACATGTGTACATATATGTATATGTACACATGTGTACACATGTGTATATGTACGTATACATGTATACACATGTGTATACATGTATACACATGTGTATACATGTATAAATATATATCTATATACACATGTATACATGTGTATATACATATGTAACATGTATACATTTGTATACATGTATACACATGTGTATACATATGTATATACATGTGTATATATCTGTATATACAGATATATACACACGTATATACATGTGTATACATATGTATACATGTGTATACATTTATACACGTATATACATGTGTATATATATGTATACACGTATATACATGTGTATACATTTATACATGTGTATACACATGTATACATGTATATACATGTGTATACATGTATACACACACATATGTATATATATATACATGTATACATGTATATACATGTGTATATATATGTATACATGTATATACATGTATACATGTATATACATGTGTATATATATGTATACATGTGTATACATGTATACATGTATATACATGTATATACATGTATACATGTATATACATGTATACATGTATACACATATGTATATATACATGTATATATATATACACACATATGTATATATATATACATATGTATACATGTACATATATGTATACATATGTATGTATATGTCTACATGTGTATATATATGTCTATATGTATAAATATATGTATATATATTTGTCTATATATATATATTTATATGTATATATAAATATATGTATGTGTCTATATGTATATATATACATATATACATACATATATATATATATATGTATATACATATATACACCTATATATACATATGTATATATACGTATCTATCTATCCATCTATCTATATATATATACATATGTATATATACGTATCTATTTATCCATCTATCTATATATACATATGTATATATACGTATCTATTTTCCGCTGGTACATCTGAAATTGGTATCAGAGCCACGCAAATTTCTTTCGCGGGGGCTCTAGCCGATGAATTTAATATACATGAATACGATTTTAATAACTTAATATACTTAGATTTTAATTTTATAAATAATACTTTTATAATGCAAACAGAAGAAATTAGACAAACTTTTAATTCAGATTATGATTTTGATGAAGATTATATTTCAGATGAAGACTTTAATTTTAGTGGATATGAATTCACTAATTCCGAATACTATTATGATGATACTGATTGGCAATACCCTTTACCGTAATGGAAGATAATAGTTTTAATAAACTAAAAGAAACAGAAAACTCTTTAAAAATAGATAGAGATATGATAGAATTACAAAAAACAATTATATTTTATGGAGATAAAATAATTTTTAAATTAGATACGATTATAGATTTATTAGAAGCAGCGTTACCAAATAGAAAAAACAAAATAACCCCAAATAGATTTCAGGAACCTTTAGTTCAACTTTTACAAAATATGAAAATTCCTAAAGAATATAAAAGAAATTAGAAATGAGCTCAGACGACTCTGAAAGCGAAGTTTACGTATCTCTTGAAATAGAAAATTTAATAACAAAGATAGGGGATATGGAATTAAATGATAATTTTATAAATATAAAGGCTAATGAGGAAAACTTTAATATTAATGATACTGAACAAACAAGCTCAAGTACAAATCCTAAAATTCCAATAAGAGATGAAACCCGTAGGTCAGCACAAGGATATGCTGCTGTAAAATCAACAATAAAAAATGAAGATAATTATAAACCATACCAGAATATGAAAAATGAACCGATTAATCCCTTTGGAATATATTTAGATGTAGATTGTATAAAAAATACGGAAGAAGCAATAGATAAATGGGAAACAGCTTTAAGAATAGCAGTTTCTGTTAATAGAATGGATATTGAAACACTTCAAGGATTCTTAGAAAGAACTTTAATAAATAGTCTTTAAGATATTGGCAAAATTTACCTTTAGATATAAAGAGAACAATATTTGAACAAGATGAAATAATAGCAAACATAATAACAAGAGCAGTGGAAGCCTTTAGGTTAGAATTCTGTGGAGAAGGAAATATTATAAAAGACCCAGCAACTATCGAAAAATACTCAACAGCCTTAATAAGATTACAATTATGTGACATATGTGAAATAGATAGATATATTTGTGTATTACAAGATTATTATTACCATATATATAATCAAGTACCGGATATGAATAGTTATTTAGCATTATTTTTTGCAAAAATACCAGACCCTTGGGGACAAAGATTAATAAAAACTTATAATCCAGGAACAGCTGATACGTTAGGAAAAAGAATAACTCATGTTAGAGATAAATTAAGTGAATGGTGCGGAGATGCTATATTAGCTAAATTAAGCAAGGGATTAAAAAGAAAAATATCTTTATGTTGTAGTAGTCCAAAATGCCTTTAATGATTGGATGTGATAGTTCATATTATTATGGAAAATAGAAAATATAAGAAAAGAACTCATTTTAGAAAAAGATATTTTAAAAAGCGTAAAACAAAATACTATAAGAGAAAGGGATATAAGAAGACGTTTAAGCCTACTTATAAAAGAAAACGAGGTCCTAAGGAATGTAAATGTTATTTCTGTCATGAAAAAGGTCATTATGCAAATGAATGTCCAAAAAAGTTTAAAAAGAATCTTAAAATATTTGAAATAGACGAGGATATAGGAAAAATGATCGAAGAAGGAGATTTTATACCAATAAATGATTTTCAAGAAATAGACTCTGATGAAAGTATATTTATTTTAACTGAAACAGAATACACGTCATCTGAAGATGAATAGATTGGATACAGCCTCTAGTAGTAAAATAAATAATAACATAATCGATTGTCAAAATGAACAGTTAGGAGAATATAAACAAGAAATTTTAATAGATAAGAAAAAGCTTAAGCAAATACAACATGAAAATTTTTCGTTATCAAACTATTCAGGATTTAAATTGAATACTTTACAAAGATTAGGAATAAAACCTAGAGATCATCATTTATATTATGGATTAAACAATCAAGAAAGGGCTCTAGATATTAATATAACATTCAATAAAGTTATGATACCTTTATTATCTAAAAAGGATATTCAAGAAAAAATACAAAAGGTAAGACCAGAAATAAGAAATACTTTAGGATGGGTTCACGTTGGAGCCATCCAAATAATAATAAAATCCACATTTAAAGAAGGTATAGATACTCCTATAGAATTAGCAATCATGGACAATAGGATCCAAAATAGAGAAGAAGCTTGTCTTGGAATATTAAGAGGAAATTTACAATATGGAAAACTTAAATTTAATATTTATCCAAGAATTTCCTATCATATTCAAGACAAGGATTTTGATAAAACGTTAAGTTTATTACAAGATTTTAAAAGAAAAGATTTCTTTAAACAACAAAACAGGCCATATTCTATTACATATGCTATCTCTTATTCAATATCGAATACTCATCATTCCGATTGTTTTAGTATAAAAGACACAATAGATTTTCCTTTTTTATTTAATGATGTGTGTCAGATACAAACGCCTACCTTACCTAAAATAGAAGAAATAGATTCAAGACCATTAAGTCTTGATTTACAAGATAAACCGTTATTATTATCTAATAATGTTTCTTGTAGATTATCATTTTCTAATAAAAGTGTAATTAGTCACCATTTAATAATAGATACAAATTCTAATAGATTCTCTGACATAATTAAAGCAAAAGAAGATACTATAAAAAATTACAAAATACAAGGAGAATACTTTAATGGAAATAAATATTCTCATATAAACATTTTAATAGATACAGGTGCAAATGGAAACTATATAAATTTCAAACTTTGTAAGAATTTACAAAAATATCCATTAGACGAACCTCACCAGTATACTAATTTTAATGGTGAACTACATGAGATTAATGAAGCTGTGGAAACTATGATAAAATTTGGAGATGAAAAAATTCCATTAAGATTACTAATAAGTAATGAGGATGATAACGACACATTAGAAATTATGTTAGGATTGACATTTTTAGAAAATGTTAAACCATATCAGATAACCTCCTACGGGTTAAAAATAACACGATATGATAAACTAATATATATACCAAAATGACAAGCCCTAGAAGTATTTATATTCCAATAGGAATCACTTATAAAGATTATAAAGCCGAGTATTTTGCAGCTTACATAGATAGTGGTTCAGGATTAAGTATTTGTAAATCAAAATGCTTTCCAGAAGAATACCATGAGGATTTAACACCTTGTAATGGTATTAGTTTTTCTAAGGATATAGTCTCTTTAAGAAGAGGAATAAGAAATCCAATAATATTGTTAGGATCATATCTAGTTAAATGTCCTTCATTCTACTTTTATGATTCAGGATCAGACGTATTATTAGGAAGTGATTTTTTAGAAAGATTTAATAAGATAACTTTTGATATAATAGCATATCAAATAATATTAAAAACACCATGCCACCACTTAATAGTTGTTAAAAGAATAAAAAATGCATACGGAAGAAAATTTCCAATTAATTTTACAAAACGCGTCAGCAAGCGTGGTGATATAGGCTACAAACCAAACCCAAAACTTGAAAAAGGAATCCCGATTTTACAATGTTACCCAGAAAAACCATTAGACTATCAAGTAAATCTAAGAAATTTAGATATCCATATTGAAAATATAAAGCATAAGCTTAAACAATGTTATACAGATAATCCATTACAATTTTGGAATAAAAATCATATAACAGCAAAATTAGAAATGAAAGATAAAGATAAGGAAATAAGAATAAAGCCCATGAGATATAATCCAGAAGACCAAAAAGAATTTAGCACCCAATTAAAAGAACTTTTAGATTTGAGATTAATTAGAGCTAGCCACAACCCACATAGTTCTCCTGCATTCCTGGTAAGAAAACATGCAGAAATAATAAGGGGAAAACCTAGAATGGTAATAAACTATAAAAAATTAAATGATAATACTGTTTTTGATGGATATTTCTTACCTCATAAAGAAAGTTTAATAAACTGGACTAGAAATAAAAAGATATTTTCTAAGTTTGATTGTAAAAGTGGATTTTGGCAAATAAAAATGCATCCTGATAGTATTAGTTATACTGCATTCTCCACCCCTCAAGGTCAGTATGAATGGCTTGTGATGCCTTTTGGATTAAAAAATGCACCACAGATTTTTCAAAGAAAAATGGATACTATATTCAAAAATTACGATTTTATTTTTGTTTATATTGATGACATTTTAATATTATCTGATAATATCAATAATCATTTAAAACATCTTGATATATTTATAGATTTATGTATAAAACATGGTTTAGCCCTATCTGAACGAAAAACTAGCTTACTAAAAGATAATATTGATTTTTTAGGTATGAAAATAGATGGTAAAGGAATAGAACTCCAGAGCCATATTCTTGAAAAAATTATATCCTTTCCTAATAAATTAATAGATAAAAAGCAAGTACAAAGTTTTATTGGTATATTGAATTATGCTTCAGATTTTATTAAAAATCTTGCAGATATAAGAAATCCATTTCAAAACCTATTAAAGAAAGATAAGATATTTAGTTTTGATAAAAGCTTAGAAGACCAAGTGAAAAATATAAAAGAATATTGTAGGAACTTACCAAAATTAAAATTACCTAAAGAAAACGATGATTTGATATTAGAAACAGATGCTTCAGAATATTATTGGAGTGGGATACTTAAAAAAAATAGACTATGACTCCGAAAATAAAAAAGTTGGTGAAAGCATTTGTAGATACTGTTCAGGCACTTTTAGTGACACTGAAACAAGATATCATATTAACGAAAAAGAGCTTTTAGCAGTTGTAAAAAGTTGTCAAAAGCTTTATTATTTTCTATTACCAGTTAGATTTTTACTAAGAACTGATAATACACAAGTAAAAGCTTTTATAAAAAACAATTTGCCCTCTAAACCTGAGTATAAAAGGTTAATTAGATGGCAAACTTTAATATCCGAATATAATTTTGATATAGAAATAATTAAATCTGATAAAAATGTATTAGCAGATTTTTTAACCAGAGATGGAAGATCATGAGATAGCCCAAAAAATGGATAAGCATATTGAAGACATGGATAGGCAGGTGGTGTCTATAAAAGAAATAATGAAAGATATGAAAGAGATGCAAAGTTATTTTAGCACTCTCCCTGAACAGGTCTCAGACCTAAAAGATTTGATCACAAGAAATTGTCTTCTTATAGACTCAAAAATAGTCTTTTATGAATATGATAGCATGATATTGAAATCTTTGGTAAAGCACCAAATAAAAGAAAGAGTGGATTTATCTCCTATATATAAGGAGGTGAAAATAGAAAAATGAGATATCCCGTCATCTTCAAAGGGAGTTCAAACAATAGATCTTACTTCTGATCAAGATGAACCTAAAGAAAAACATTTTAATTTTAAACCACATTCTGGGCAGACTTCAAATTTTGATAATACTTTCCAAATGATACCAACTCAACAAGATCTTGTTGAGCAACAGTGGTTTAAAATGAGAGATTTATATAACCTTAAAAATACAGATATAAGATATGTTGATTGTACTGGGGTTTACCCCAGAATTAATTACTTACAAGGTAATTCCCCTGAAGAAATAAGATACTGGTATGATTTTGGATCAATAAATTCAATATATCTTACATCACCAAATTTCCCAGAAATTTCCTTTTTACCAAAATGGGTTAGGGACGGAGTAAGGGACAGTTATCTATATAACTCTACTATTACTCCAAGTGATGTTATGGTGTTAAAACTATTTTCTGCAGGGCCTGATTTTTATAAAAACAATAATTACCCTGCATATCATCTGATTATAATAGAAAAAGTTCATGCATCTCTTTCTTACAATATAGAGACAGAAAGATTAAAAACTTTTCAAAGTTTTAATGAAAATGATATTCATAACAGAAGAGCACTTGGTATGAAGATAGTTCTTTGTACTTTAGAAAATATTTTTAAAAGAGAATTTAGAACTTATGGAGGAAGTAAGATGCATTCCTCTGTTATGATAGCTCCAGCAAGGAGAACTCCTCCAGCAGCTAAAAAATATATAGAGGATAAAATCAGATTTTTGGATACTGGTGTTATAGCATCAAGTCCTCAAGCTCAATATGATTAACCAGAAAACTGTGCTTAACCAGAAAACATCAACACAATGTTTGTCCGGCTTGTTCTAAGAAAAAGGACAATATGATTATTGATTCTCCTAAAGAGAGTCAAACATCATCTGAAGATTAAGATTTTAATTAATCTTATAAAAATAAGATTTCATAAATTAATGATTTAATAAATAATGGATAAACTCTCATGAGATACATACAAAAGTTGGAATGCATGGATCATATAAATCCAAATGTTAGAGTTCCCATAGGGAACATGGATGCAAGAGAAAAGAAAAGCCAAAGTTCAAGTTTCCATGAGGAATCTCAACACCAAATTCAATGATCTGACAATGGAGAATTTCAAGAAAAAGAATATCACATGGAAACAAGATATATACGACAAAGTAGTGAAGTCTATCTAAAGGGATAAGGGCCTATATAAGAAGAAAAAGAAGGAAGAAGAAGATCATCGGGCCTAGAACAAAATTTCAAAAAAGAGTGTTTAAGCTTTCATGTATTAAAAATAAGAGTGTTTGTATTTACTTATGTACTTTCTTTCACATCTTCATTGTAAAATACCCATCATGAAATAAAAACTTTCACTTTCCTTATAATACCTTTGAGTGTTCTTCCTATTTAGAAGTATTTCTCTTTTAAAAAGAGGAAATCTCCAACTATGAACTGTACCTTTTTACCATACACCGGAAGTAGGAAACGAAACCTGGTTGAGCTGAATATTGCTGAAGGAGCCAGAGAGGAGTTACCTAAGGCTACTTAGGTTTGGTCTGGAATAACCTAGTAAAAAGACTCCTGGTGTAACCCGGCGATATCTTGGTCAAAACGGGAAAAAGGTACGGAAGCATGTTGGACCCTTGTTCTTTTTAATTTTAAAATACTTTTAAATATTTGAATCTCTTGGGTCTTATAAGGAAAATTCTCATAATTAATTTGAAACAGAGATATAAATACTTGCCTTAATAATTTTAAAATTACACTTAAAAATAATCCCTATGTGTTTAAATTTTGCATACTTATTAAATATTTGTTATAATATGTGGTTTATAAAATTCATAAGTTTCTTAAACTTAGATATAATCTTAAATTTCATGGATAATAACTTACTTGAACTAATAATCTTAAATCGTTCATATTTTTCCGCGGGTACCTCTGAAATTGGTATCAGAGCCAAGCAAATTTCTTTCGCGGGGGCTCTAGCCGATGAACTTATACACATGTGTACACATGTATATATACATGTATACACATATGTATACACATGTATACGTATATATACACATATATACACCTGTATACGTATATATACACATGTGTACATATATGTATATGTATACACGTGTACACATGTATACACATGTGTACATATATACATGTATATGTACATATACATATGTATATACGTATATATATACATACATATATACATATACATACATATGTTTATATGTATATATGTATATACACACATATATATATATATATATGTCTATGTATATATATACACATAGACATATGTATATACCTATATATATACATATATACATACATATATACATATATATACACATGTTTTAAACATATGTATATATGTATGTATATATGTATATGTCTATATGTGTCTATATACATATATGTATATACGTATGTATATATATATATGTATATATATACATATATATATATACATATATGTATAAATATAGACATATGTATATACGTATGTATATACATATATGTGTATATATGTATATACGTATGTATATGTATATATACATATGTATATACGTATGTATATACATATATGTGTATATATGTATATACGTATGTACATGTATATATATACATACGTATATACATATATACACATATATGTATATACATACGTATATACATATGTGTATATTTATACATATATGTATATATATGTATTTATATACATATATGTATATACATATATGTATATAGACACATATAGACCTATACATATATACATACATATATACATATGTTTAAAACATGTGTATATATATGTATATATGTATGTATGTATATATATATGTATATACATATGTCTATGTGTATATATATACATATACATATATATATATGTGTGTACATACATATATACATATAAACATATGTATGTATATATATACATATGTATATACATATGTATATGTACATATACATGTATATATGTACACATGTATACATATATGTATATGTACATATCTGTACACATGTGTATATATACGTATACAGGTGTATATATGTGTATATATACGTATACATGTGTATACATATGTGTATACATGTATATATACATGTGTACACATGTATATACATGTATATACGTGTATACATGTTACATGTATACATATATATATATACACATGTATACGTTTGTATATATATATGTATACATGTAACATGTATATATGTATGTATATATATACATATATGTATAAATATAGACATATGTATATACGTATTTATATATACATACGTATATATACGTATGTATACATACGTATATATACGTATGTATATATACATACGTATATACATATGTATATACGTATGTATATATACATACGTATATATACGTATGTATACATACGTATATATACGTATGTATATATACATACGTATATATACATATGTATATACGTATGTATATATACATACGTATACATACGTATATATATACATGTGTATATATACATACGTATATATATATACATACGTATATATACGTATGTATATATACATACGTATATACATACGTATGTATAAAACATGTGTATATATACATACGTATATATACGTATGTATATATATATACATACGTATATACATATGTATATACGTATGTATATATACATATATACGTATATATACGTATGTATATATACATACGTATATATGTATATATGTATAGACATGTATATACGTATGTATAAACATATATATATATGTATAGACATACGTATGTATATGTACATATGTATGTATATACATATGTATATATACATACGTATGTATATACATATATACGTATGTATATACATATATACATGTCTATACATACGTATATACATATATATACATATATACGTATGTATATACATATAGACATATGTATATATACATATATGTCTATATGTATATACATATTGACATATGTATACATGTATATACATATGTATATATGTATATACATATAAATATATATATAGATAGATGGATAAATATATACGTATATATACATATGTATATATATAGATTGATGGATAGATAGATACGTATATATACATATGTATACATACGTATATACATATATATACATATATACGTATGTATATACATATAGACATATGTATATATACATATATGTTTAAATGTATATACATATAGACATATGTATACATGTATATACATATGTATATATGTATATACATATAAATATATATATATAGATAGATGGATAAATAGATACGTATATATACATATGTAAAAAAAAATTATTTTTTGCAAAAATACCAGACCCTTGGGGACAAAGATTAATAAAAACTTATAATCCAGGAACAGCTGATACGTTTTAACAACTAATAATCTATTTTCAGATGTACCAGCGGAAAAATCTAGTTAAATGTCCTTCATTCTACTTTTATGATTCAGGATCAGACGTATTATTTAGCATTAGAAAATGACAATCTAGAAGAAACATTATCTGAAATTTTATATCTGATACCAATTTCAGAGGTACCAGCGGAAAAATATGAACGATTTAAGATTATTAGTTCAAGTAAGTTATTATCCATGAAATTTAAGATTATATCTAAGTTTAAGAAACTTATGAATTTTATAAACCACATATTGTAACAAATATTTAATAAGTATGCAAAATTTAAACACATAGGGATTATTTTTAAGTGTAATTTAAAATTATTAAGGCAAGTATTTATATCTCTGTTTCAAATTAATTATGAGAATTTTCCTTATAAGTTCCAAGAGATTCAAATATTTAAAAGTATTTTAAAATTAAAAAGAACAAGGGTCCAACATGCTTCCGTACCTTTTTCCCGTTTTGACCAAGATATCGCCGGGTTACACCAGGAGTCTTTTTACTAGGTTATTCCAGACCAAACCTAAGTAGCCTTAGGTAACTCCTCTCTGGCTCCTTCAGCAATATTCAGCTCAACCAGGTTTCGTTTCCTACTTCCGGTGTATGGTAAAAAGGAACAGTTCGTAGTTGGAGATTTCCTCTTTTTAAAAGAGAAATACTTCTAAATAGGAAGAACACTCAAAGGTATTATAAGGAAAGTGAAAGTTTTTATTTCATGATGGGTATTTTACAATGAAGATGTGAAAGAAAGTACATAAGTAAATACAAACACTCTTATTTTTAATACATGAAAGCTTAAACACTCTTTTTTGAAATTTTGTTCCAGGCCCGATGATCTTCTTCTTCCTTCTTTTTCTTCTTATATAGGCCCCTTATCCCTTTAGATAGACTTCACCACTTTGTCATCTATATCTTGTTTCCATGTGATATTCTTTTTCTTGAAATTCTCCATTGTCAGATCATTGAATTTGGTGTTGAGATTCCTCATGGAAACTTGAACTTTGGCTTTTCTTTTCTCTTGCATCCATGTTATCTATGGGAACTCTAACATTTGGATTTATATGATCCATGGATTCCAACTTTTGTATGTATCTCATGAGAGTTTATCCATTATTTATTAATTCATTAATTTATGAAATCTTATTTTTATAAGATTAATTAAAATCTTAATCTTCAGATGATGTTTGACTATCTTTAGGAGAATCAATAATCATATTGTCCTTTTTCTTAGAACAAGCTGGACAAACATTGTGTTGATGTTTTCTGGTTAAGCACAGTTTATATTGAGCTTGAGGACTTGATGCTATAACACCAGTATCCAAAAATCTGATTTTATCCTCTATATATTTTTTAGCTGCTGGAGGAGTTCTCCTTGCTGGAGCTATCATAACAGAGGAATGCATCTTACTTCCTCCATAAGTTCTAAATTCTCTTTTAAAAATATTTTCTAAAGTACAAAGAACTATCTTCATACCAAGTGCTCTTCTGTTATGAATATCATTTTCATTAAAACTTTGAAAAGTTTTTAATCTTTCTGTCTCTATATTGTAAGAAAGAGATGCATGAACCTTTTCTATTATAATCAGATGATATGCAGGGTAATTATTGTTTTTATAAAAATCAGGCCCTGCAGAAAATAGTTTTAACACCATAACATCACTTGGAGTAATAGTAGAGTTATATAGATAACTGTCCCTTACTCCGTCCCTAACCCATTTTGGTAAAAAGGAAATTTCTGGGAAATTTGGTGATGTAAGATATATTGAATTTATTGATCCAAAATCATACCAGTATCTTATTTCTTCAGGGGAATTACCTTGTAAGTAATTAATTATGGGGTAAACCCCAGTACAATCAACATATCTTATATCTGTATATTTAAGGTTATATAAATCTCTCATTTTAAACCACTGTTGCTCAACAAGATCTTGTTGAGTTGGTATCATTTGGAAAGTATTATCAAAATTTGAAGTCTGCCCAGAATGTGGTTTAAAATTAAAATGTTTTTCTTTAGGTTCATCTTGATCAGAAGTAAGATCTATTGTTTGAACTCCCTTTGAAGATGACGGGATATCTCTTTTTTATATTTTCACCTCCTTATATATAGGAGATAAATCCACTCTTTCTTTTATTTGGTGCTTTACCAAAGATTTCAATATCATGCTATCATATTCATAAAAGACTATTTTTGAGTCTATAAGAAGACAATTTCTTGTGATCAAATCTTTTAGGTCTGAGACCTGTTCAGGGAGAGTGCTAAAATAACTTAGCATCTCTTTCATATCTTTCATTATTTCTTTTATAGACACCACCTGCCTATCCATGTCTTCAATATGCTTATCCATTTTTTAGGCTATCTCATGATCTTCCATCTCTGGTTAAAAAATCTGCCAATACATTTTTATCAGATTTAATTATTTCTATATCAAAATTATATTCGGATAGTAAAGTTTGCCATCTAATTAACCTTTTATACTCAGGTTTAGATGGCAAATTGTTTTTTATAAAAGCTTTTACTTGTGTATTATCAGTTCTTAGTAAAAATCTAACTGGTAATAGAAAATAATAAAGCTTTTGATAACTTTTTACAACTGCTAAAAGCTCTTTTTCGTTAATATGATATCTTTTTTCAGTGTCACTAAAAGTGCCTGAACAGTATCTACAAATGCTTTCACCAACTTTTTTATTTTCGGAGTCATAGTCTATTTTTTTAAGTATCCCACTCCAATAATATTCTGAAGCATCTGTTTCTAATATCAAATCATCGTTTTCTTTAGGTAATTGTAATTTTGGTAAGTTCCTACAATATTCTTTTATATTTTTCACTTGGTCTTCTAAGCTTTTATCAAAACTAAATATCTTATCTTTCTTTAATAGGTTTTAAAAAGGCTTTCTTATATCTGCGAGATTTTTAATAAAATCTGAACCATAATTCAATATACCAAGAAAACTTTGTACTTGCTTTTTATCTATTAATTTATTAGGAAAGGATATAATTTTTTCAAGAATATGGCTCTGGAGTTCTATTCCTTTACCATCTATTTTCATTCCTAAAAAATCAATATTATCTTTTAGTAAGCTAGTTTTTCGTTCAGATAGGGCTAAACCATGTTTTATACATAAATCTATAAATATATCAAGATGTTTTAAATGATTATTGATATTATCAGATAATATTAAAATGTCATCAGCATAAACAAAAATAAATTCTTAATTTTTGAATATAGTATCCATTTTTCTTTGAAAAATCTGTGGTGCATTTTTTAATCCAAAAGGCATCACAAGCCATTCATACTGACATTGAGGGGTGGAGAATGCAGTATAACTAATACTATCAGGATGCATTTTTATTTGCCAAAATCCACTTTTACAATCAAACTTAGAAAATATCTTTTTATTTCTAGTCCAGTTTATTAAACTTTCTTTATGAGGTAAGAAATATCCATCAAAAACAGTATTATCATTTAATTTTTTATAGTTTATTACCATTCTAGGTTTTCCCCTTATTATTTCTACATGTTTTCTTACCAGGAATGCAGGAGAACTATGTGGGCTATGGCTAGCTCTAATTAATCTCAAATCTAAACGTTCTTTTAATTGGGTGCTAAATTCTTTTTGGTCTTCTGGATTATATCTCATGGGCTTTATTCTTATTTCCTTATCTTTATCTTTCATTTCTAATTTTGCTGTTATATGATTTTTATTCCAAAATTGTAATGGATTATCTGTATAACATTGTTTAAGCTTATGCTTTATATTTTCAATATGGATATCTAAATTTCTTAGATTTACTTGATAGTCTAATGGTTTTTCTGGGTAACATTGTAAAATCGGGATTCCTTTTTCAAGTTTTGGGTTTGGTTTGTAGCCTATATCACCACGCTTGCTGACACGTTTTGTAAAATTAATTGGAAATTTTCTTCCGTATGCATTTTTTATTCTTTTAACAACTATTAAGTGGTGGCATTGTGTTTTTAATATTATTTGATATGCTATTATATCAAAAGTTATCTTATTAAATCTTTCTAAAAAATCACTTCCTAATAATACATCTGATCCTGAATCATAAAAGTAGAATGAAGGACATTTAACTAGATATGATCCTAACAATATTATTGGATTTCTTATTCCTCTTCTTAAAGAGACTATATCCTTAGAAAAACTAATACCATTACAAGGTGTTAAATCCTCATGGTATTCTTCTGGAAAGCATTCTGGTTTACAAATACTTAATCCTGAACCACTATCTATGTAAGCTGCAAAATACTCGGCTTTATAATTTTTATAAGTGATTCCTATTGGAATATAAATACTTCTAGGGCTTGACATTTTGGTATATATATTAGTTTATCATATCGTGTTATTTTTAACCCGTAGGAGGTTATCTGATATGGTTTAACATTTTCTAAAAATGTCAATCCTAACATAATTTCTAATGTGTCGTTTTCATCCTCATTACTTATTAGTAATCTTAATGGAATTTTTTCATCTCCAAATTTTATCATAGTTTCCACAGCTTCATTAATCTCATGTAGTTCACCATTAAAATTAGTATACTGGTGAGGTTCGTCTAATGGATACTTTTGTAAATTCTTACAAAGTTTGAAATTTATATAGTTTCCATTTGCACCTATATCTATTAAAATGTTTACATGAGAATATTTATTTCCATTAAAGTATTCTCCTTGTATTTTGTAATATTTTATAGTATCTTCTTTTGCTTTAATTATGTCAGAGAATCTATTAGAATTTGTATCTCTTATTAAAGGGTGACTAATTACACTTTTATTAGAAAATGATAATCCAGGAGAAACATTATTAGATAATAATAACGGTTTATCTTGTAAATCAAGACTTAATGGTCTTGAATCTATTTCTTCTATTTTAGGTAAGGTAGGCGTTTGTATCTGACACACATCATTAAATAAAAAAGGAAAATCTACTGTGACTTTTATACTAAAACAATCGGAATGAGAATTTTATATCTTATTCCGATTTCATATAATTTAAAATTATTAAGGCAAGTATTTATATCTCTGTTTCAAATTAATTATGAGAATTTTCCTTATAAGACCCAAGAGATTCAAATATTTAAAAGTATTTTAAAATTAAAAAGAACAAGGGTCCAACATGCTTCCGTACCTTTTTCCCGTTTTGACCAAGATATCGCCGGGTTACACCAGGAGTCTTAAACTTAGATATAATCTTAAATTTCATGGATAATAACTTACTTGAACTAATAATCTTAAATCGTTCATATTTTTCCGCTGGTACCTCTGAAATTGGTATCAGAGCCACGCAAATTTCTTTCGCGGGGGCTCTAGCCGATGAATTTAATATACATGAATACAATTTTAATAACTTAATATACTTAGATTTTAATTTTATAAATAATACTTTTATAATGCAAACAGAAGAAATTAGTCAAACTTTTAATTCAGATTATGATTTTGATGAAGATTATATTTCAGATGAAGACTTTAATTTTAGTGGATATGAATTCACTAATTCCGAATACTATTATGATGATACTGATTGGCAATACCCTTCACCGTAATGGAAAATAATAGTTTTAATAAACTAAAAGAAACAGAAAACTCTTTAAAAATAGATAGAGATATGATAGAATTACAAAAAAAAATTATATTTTATGGAGATAAAATAATTTTTAAATTAGATACGATTATAGATTTATTAGAAGCAGCATTCCCAAATAGAAAAAACAAAATAACCCCAAATAGATTTCAGGAACCTTTAGTTCAACTTTTACAAAATATGAAAATTCCTAAAGAATATAAAAGAAGTTAGAAATGAGCTCAGACGACTCTGAAAGCGAAGTTTACGTATCTCCTGAAATAGAAAATTTAATAACAAAGATAGGGGATATGGAATTAAATGATAATTTTATAAATATAAAGGCTAATGAGGAAAACTTTAATATTAATGATACTGAACAAACAAGCTCAAGTACAAATCCTAAAATTCCAATAAGAGATGAAACCCGTAGGTCAGCACAAGGATATGCTGCTGTAAAATCAACAATAAAAAATGAAGATAATTATAAACCATACCAGAATATGAAAAATGAACCGATTAATCCCTTTGGAATATATTTAGACGTAGATTGTATAAAAAATACGGAAGAAGCAATAGATAAATGGGAAACAGCTTTAAGAATAGCAGTTTCTGTTAATAGAATGGATATTGAAACACTTCAAGGATTCTTAGAAAGAACTTTAATAAATAGTGCTTTAAGATATTGGCAAAATTTACCTTTAGATATAAAGAGAACAATATTTGAACAAGATGAAATAATAGCAAACATAATAACAAGAGCAGTGGAAGCCTTTAGGTTAGAATTTTGTGGAGAAGGAAATATTATAAAAGACCCAGCAACTATCGAAAAATACTCAACAGCCTTAATAAGATTACAATTATGTGACATATGTGAAATAGATAGATATATTTGTGTATTTCAAGATTATTATTACCATATATATAATCAAGTACCGGATATGAATAGTTATTTAGCATTATTTTTTGCAAAAATACCAGACCCTTGGGGAAAAAGATTAATAAAAACTTATAATCCAGGAACAGCTGATACGTTAGGAAAAAGAATAACTCATGTTAGAGATAAATTAAGTGAATGGTGCGGAGTTGCTATATTAGCTAAATTAAGCAAGGGATTAAAAAGAAAAATATCTTAATGTTGTAGTAGTCCAAATATGCCTTTAATGATTGGATGTGATAGTTCATATTATTATGGAAAGATAAAAAGAAAATATAAGAAAAGAACTCATTTTAGAAAAAGATATTTTAAAAAGCGTAAAACAAAATACTATAAGAGAAAGGGATATAAGAAGACGTTTAAGCCTACTTATAAAAGAAAACGAGGTCCTAAGGAATGTAAATGTTATTTCTGTCATATAAAAGGTCATTATGCAAATGAATGTCCAAAATAGTTTAAAAAGAATCTTAAAATATTTGAAATAGACGAGGATATAGGAAAAATGATCGAAGAAGGAGATTTTATACCAATAAATGATTTTCAAGAAATAGACTCTGATGAAAGTATATTTATTTTAACTGAAACAGAATATACGTCATCTGAAAATGAATAGATTAGATACAGCCTCTAGTAGTAAAATAAATAATAACATAATCGATTTTCAAAATGAACAATTAGGAGAATATAAACAAGAAATTTTAATAGATAAGAAAAAGCTTAAGCAAATACAACATGAAAATTTTTCGTTATCAAACTATTCAGGATTTAAATTGAATACTTTACAAAGATTAGGAATAAGACCTAGAGATCATCATTTATATTATGGATTAAACATTCAAGAAAGGGCTCTAGATATTAATATAACATCCAATAAAGTTATGATACTTTTATTATCTAAAAAGGATATTCAAGAAAAAATACAAAAGGTAAGACCAGAAATAAGAAATACTTTAGGATGGGTTCACGTTGGAGCCATCCAAATAATGAAATATATGAAAGAGATGCTAAGTTATTTTAGCACTCTCCCTGAACAGGTATCAGACCTAAAAGATTTGATCACAAGAAATTGTCTTCTTATAGACTCAAAAATAGTCTTTTATGAATATGATAGCATGATATTGAAATCTTTGGTAAAGCACCAAATAAAAGAAAGAGTGGATTTATCTCCTATATATAAGGAGGTGAAAATAGAAATATGAGATATCCCGTCATCTTCAAAGGGAGTTCAAACAATAGATCTTACTTCTGATCAAGATGAACCTAAAGAAAAACATTTTAATTTTAAACCTCATTCTGGGCAGACTTCAAATTTTGATAATACTTTCCAACATCGGGCCTGAAACAAAATTTCAAAAAAGAGTGTTTAAGCTTTCATGTATTAAAAAAAAATTGTTTGTATTTACTGATGTACTTTCTTTCACATCTTCATTGTAAAATACCCATCATGAAATAAAAACTTTCACTTTCCTTATAATACCTTTGAGTGTTTTTCATATTTATGTATATACGTATATATACATATGTATATATACGTATATATACGTATATACGTATATATACATATGTCTATATGTATATACGCATCCAAGATGCATAATACATACTTTACCTGTTTACCTTTCTTTCGTACATACATATATTCATACATACATTTATCTATATGTATATACGCATCCAAGATGTATATACGTATGTATATACATATAGACATATGTATATATACGTATATACGTATATATACATATGTATATATATACATATGTATACATATGTCTATATGTATATATATACGTATATATACATATGTATATATACATAGATACGTATGTATATACATATAGACATATAGACATATGTATACATATACATATGTATATATACGTATATACGTATGTATATATACATACATACGTATGTATATACATATAGACATATGTATACATATGTATATATACATATACATATGTATATACATACGTATGTATGTATATATACATATGTATATATACGTATCTATTTATCCATCTATCTATATATATATATATTTATATGTATATACATATATACATAAGTATATACATGTATACATATGTCTATATGTATATACATATAGACATATATGTATATATACATATGTCTATATGTATATACATACATATAGACGTATGTATATACATATAGACGTATGTATATATGTATATACGTATATGTACATATGTAGTCTATATGTATATACGTATGTATATACATATAGACTACATATGTACATATACGTATATACATATATACATATGTCTATATGTATATGTATATATACATATATACGTATGTATATACATATAGACATATGTATATATACGTATATACATATATACATATGTATATACATACGTATATACGTATTCTATGTGTATATATATATATACATAGACATATATATATATATATATGTGTGTGTGTACATACATATATACATATAAACATATGTATGTATATGTATATATGTATATATATGTACTCATGTATACACATGTGTATATATACGTATACATGTGTATATATGTGTATGTATACGTATACATGTGTATACATGTATATATACATGTGTATACATGTATACACATGTATATACATGTATACATATATATATATACACATGTATACATATATATATATACACATGTATACATGTATATACATGTGTATACATGAATACACATGTGTATACATATGTATATACATGTGTATATATCTGTATATACAGATATATACACATGTATATACACATGTATATACATGTGTATACACATGTATATACATGTGTATATATATGTATAAATGTATACACATGTATATACGTGTATACATATGTATACATGTATATATATGTATATACATGTATACACGAATATACATGTGTATATATATGTATACATATATGTACATGTATTCATGTATACATACATATGTGTATACACATATACACATATGTATATATACATGTATATATATACATATGTTTACATATGTATGTATATGTCTATATGTTTATGTATATGTCTATATGTCTAAATATATATTTATATGTATATATAAATATATGTATGTATCTATATGTATGTATATACATATATACATACATATATATATATATGATATACATATAGACACATATATATACGTATCTATCTATCCATCTATCTATATATATATACATATGTATTTATACGTATCTATTTATCCATCTATCTATATATATATATTTATATGTATATACATATATACATATGTATATACATGTATACATATGTATATACATGTATACATATGTCTACATGTATATACATACGTATATACGTATATACGTATGTATATACGTACGTATATATGTATATACGTATGTATATATACATATATACGTATGTATATAAATATAGACATATGTATATATACATATGTCTATATGTATATACATATAGACATATATACATACGTATATAAATATACATACGTATGTATATACATACGTATATACGTATATATGTATATATACGTGTGTATATACATATAGAAATATGTATATATACGTATGTATATGTACATGTATAAGTATATATTCATATGTATATATACGTATGTATATACATACGTATGTATATATACATATGTATATATACGTATGTATATGTACATGTATAAGTATATATTCATATGTATATATACATACGTATGTATATATACATATGTATATATACGTATATATGTACATATACATACGTATATATACATATGTATATACATATAGACATAGGTATATATACATACGTATATACATATGTCTATATTTATACATATATGTATATATATACATATATGTATATACATACGTATATACATATATGTATATACATACGTATATAGATATATACATATGTCTATATTTATACATATATTTATATATATATATGTATATATATATACATACGTATATGCATATATGTATATATATATGCATATACATATATACATACATATATACATATGTTTTAAACATATGTATATATGTATGTATATATGTATATATATATGTCTATGTGTATATATATGTATATATGTATATATGTATGTATATATATTTATATATATATATGTCTATATATATACACGTATATACATATGAATATACGTATATACATATGTATATGTACATATACATATGTATATATATGTATACATGTATATATAAATGAATATAATATTCATAATAAGATTTAGTTAAATTGGAATGATTTAGTTATAATTACAATTATTATTGAATATAATATTCATAATAAGATTTACTGTTATCGGTAACATCGTACGTACACATATTCATACACCTTGTTTCAGATAAGTACGTATGTGTTTTAAATATATATATACGTACTCTGTATTACTTTTTATACACATATGTTGCCATTTTTACCTATCTGCACGTTCCGCGACTTTTCCCTGAATTCTCTCGTATAAGCAAGTCTGTTATTATGTTCCGGACCACAATAACTCACTTGCCCTACAAGTTCATCCCGACATCCATCAGTATATAATATTAAATTATTATTTAAATATTTTCCCAGATTTAATCGAGCCTACGATTATTTTAGGTAACTTAAGGGATAACTTAATCCTTTATAACCAATGGCTCTGATACCAACTTCTGTCACACCCCGACTAGCACAATGCGGAAGCGTAAAACGGGAATGTAACAGACACCTCTGGTATCAACACATTGTTTATAAAGAAACATTACAAACTAATTTACAATATATTACATTTTATTGTTCTATCATTGTTTTACAGTATAGGTGATACAAACAAAACTAGTTCGTTAACTATACGATCTTACTACTAACACCCTTGCTTCTATTCACATAGCATCAACCACACACTTTGGGCAAGTAATAGATCACCAAATCATTCCGATTTAGGTACACCTGAAAATCAGTTTAAAACGGGTCAGCTACTAGAGTTGGTGAGCCTCACAAGTTTCAAGAAAACAGTTTTGAATATTCACGAGTTAACACTTGTAATTATGATATAAGTATATATTTATGTAAACGATGTAATTATGCTAAGCTACAGTGAGGCCTTGACTGTATGTGCTGCGTGCATCCATTTCCCACGCTCAATCAACAACTGCGGCTCTCCTTTCCGCCCACAATATGCCCCAACTATGTCTAACACTACATAGCGTGTTTGTGTAATTATGGTCATGTGCAAACGGGGTAAAGTCTCAGCAACACATGCTGGCTCTGTTTGGGTTTGTCAAATCAATAGTACTATTCACAAGCCACCGACTCGAGGTTAGTTAGTGTGTTAGTGGGGACTTTCGTGTGTTAGCACTTAGATAATTCACATCAATACATGTTTCAGGTATGTATATGTAATCAAACATGCTTTTCACCCCAAAAGTTCATAAAACAGTTCAGAAGTGGGGTCATGAAACTCACTGTTTAGTAGATACTCAGCACTGTGTCAGCTCGCGATTTGTTCGGTTTGCTATCACTAGTTCCTATAATCAATATTATAATAATATTAATATTTTAATATTATTATAAATTCAATACTAAACTGGGCTGTATAACTAATCTGGGTATAGTTGGAACGCTCAGAAAGTGGCAATAGGCTTAGGTTGTGATGTTGTTCAATTTCTAATACTTAAAACCGAACTTGGCTCAGTTTCCCGTTTTCCCAGCTGGGCCAAGTTGTTCGTTTACGCGCTCAGAAAACAGTTATGAGGAAATAAGCTTGGGTAAATTTGTTGGTCAATAAAATGATTAAGTTATAAAGAAAGATCACATATTGGGGTCCCGGATTAGCTACGGGGCCCGTTTCCGTTTATTCAGTTTGATTTGAGAAGAAACGTGCACAATCTATCCAGATTGTCCAGGTTTCTCATAAAAAGGTTCGTTTTTACTTAATTAATCCAAAAATATGATTTTTGATCACTCTTGGTGTTTTGATATTCTCGCAGGTTCGTTAATCGCGAACTTGCCGGTTTTTATTAAAATTGAATTTGTTTAATCTTCAAATTAGCATAATTAATCAATCATTAATCATTAAATTATGAAAATTTAGTCACTTATCAAATAAAATATGAAGATTTTTTTAAAAATATTTCTGGAATTATTTACTGGTTTATTAATTTATAAAAATTCATTTTTCCTGCTATATTTAGCCTGAAAATTGTCCGTTTATCCCAAATGATTTCCAAAAATTCCACAAAAATTTCTGAATACTCAAATTATGTCCCAAAATAATCTGTATCAATTCCAGAATGTAACAAGGTCGTACAATATTCTTTTCGGCCCAAATTCGGCTATAAAAATTTCATACGAACGCATTTGCACAAAACACACTTAGACTTTTCCAAATGCCCCCAAAATATACCAATCCGAGTTCCCCACAAAATTTCATAATTTTTCAAGCATTTTAACTATTTTTCCCAAATAAACGTCCCAATTCGGTAATAAATTCGCCAAATATTCTCGGGTGGTCGAAAAATTACCAAATTTGAACAGGGGCTGAATTACAAGGTCCCTGATGTCCCTGCAAAAATTCAAGACCTAATAATATGCCCATCACAACCTTAACCTAAACAACCCGTAATCGAGTGTTTCGGTATTACCTTAACGGGTTTGGTTCGTTTCCGCCTTTCTAATCAAGGTTTCAAGCTCTCGTGCTTATTTGCAGGCTAGATACAAGTCCTATATCACAAACCAAGAAATTTTTCATCAACATAACAGCTAGTGAACAAAAACGAACTTTTGAACCGTAAAAATGTCGTTTCAACCCTCTAATCCGTGTTTATGGCCAAAAAAACTATCAAACCAGGTTCCTTACCATGTGTATGAACAAAAAATGTTTATGAACCATTTTTAGGATTTTTACATAGTTAGGAATGATTTTTGGCAATCAAACTATGTTTATATGGTACTAATCTAATTAAACATGTTAAAAATTTATGAACTTACCTAGTTTTTTTTGTGGAGTTTTTGATGGATGATAAGATCTGATGGAGATCAACTTTTACAAGTTTTGAAGTATGAAAATATCTAAACAACTTGTTATGTAAAAAAAAGAAAACTCTTGGGGGGGGGGGGGGTTTCCTTAATTGCGACCGGAACCCCTTAGCCCCCCCCCCCTTTGGCTTATTTTTGGTCCATTAATTGATTTTACAAGCTCAATTGCGAAAGCCCAATTCCAAATTTTGTTCGGGTTCGGTTTTTGACGCGAAAAACTTATCGGGTGCGTTAAACAGTGCGAAAACGAGTGTTTTTCGGCTTAATGGATGATACAATGCTTGGTTTTTAACTATCTTTTGTGTTTAAATCTATAGCGGGTAGTTAAACGAGCATGTTTACGTTTAACTTGTTTGCTATCGAACTAAGGCCACAATACTAATATATTAGCTTATATTAAACGTATATCACTTATAGATGGCCCCCGGGATATCTGGGTCATAACCCGACTCGTTCGGTTAATCGTTCGTTTGTTACGCAAAAAGCGTTTATTTGCTTAATCGATAAATACGTACTGAGGTGTACCTTGTTTTGGCTCAAATGTCACAGGTAATCAAATGAGGTACCAATCTGTAGTACTCAAGGAATTTCGTGTTGTACTCCTTGAGATTTGTGCCAATCACTTTGTGGTTCCATACTTTCGTTTGAATTTGATTGATCTCATTTATTGGATAAAATTTCTATTTGATCATCTCTATAAAGGTTCTCCATTCCAGACTATACAAATTGTTTCTCCCTTTCACTTCAATCAATGTGTTCCACTATTCCAAAGCTTCCCCTTTAAACATCTGGGAAGTATATTGAATGCTTTCCTCTTTCGTACACCTACTGATTATAACAATAGATTCCATCTCCTCCAACCATCGGATAGTAACTATTGATCCTTTATCACCGTAAAACTCTTTGGATTGTAAACTTGAAAATCTTTAAAAGTACAACACGTGTTGACCTTTATTCTTTTCACTTTGCTCGGTACATGATCAGCAGCTGAGCTTTCATAACCCTCATCTTTATTTTCTTTAATTTCTTTTGTTACTTTAGTTTCTTTTATTCGAATAAACAGAAACAGTTTGACTCGATTGTACATGTTTACTTGATTTAGCCATACTTTTCAAAGTAGCAATATTATCTTGTATCATTTTAACCAGAGGTGTTGCTGCTTCTTTAATCAGAGGTGTAATCGCTTCTTTGATCATTTAACGGATTCCACCAACATACTCTTCAGGTATGACTTTGTTATTTTCATGAGTCTTTGTTTGTTTATTGATTTGACTCTCTTGACTTTCTTGATTTTTTTGTTCAGACATTCTGTAATTCAGTAAAATAAATGGATTCAAAACACAGTACATACATTTTCTTTATATTACATTATTTATTTTACATAGGGATAGAAAAAACACGCTTAAAAACATATATTCCTAATCCCTAGTTCATTTCTTAACTAGATTTTTCATCTTGTCACATTTTTTAATAATTTTCTCGCCGATCTTCTTCTTCTCGATTCTTTCGTTCCTTAGTTCATCCATCACTGCATTTAGTTGGTGTGGGTACACGTTTTGTACGTCTCAGTCTTCATCAGGGCATTAATGTAATTAGTCTAAAGTATAGGGGTCTTAATGTAAATATGGCTAAATGGGCCATTTGCTTTAATGTAAGTTACATTCGTTACCCTGTAACGAATGTAACACATTCGTCTAATCTGTAAGCTCATTCGTTAACCCAGATTAACGAATGAGATAACGAATGAGGGCTACTCGTTATATGTTAAATGTATTAACGAATGAAGAGTTCATTCGTGTGGTTAATGTAACGAATAACACATTCGTTAACTGTTATGTTAACGAATGTGGTCACCCCCTATATATATGCTGTAAATTATTCATTAATGTAAGCCTTTTCAAGCTTGTTTATCAATTCTCTCTTGTTACTCTGCCAATTCATTCTCTCACATCATTCGCATCAATCATAACGTATATCGACCTTAATCGTATACCTAAACATCATGTATCGTCGTAATCATAAGTTCTAGATCCTAACCCTAAGCTCTTTCAAGTGGTATCAGAGCCTTGGATCTGATCTTCGATACATAATCAAGTTAAAACAATAATCAATTGATCAATTTCGAACATGAATTGATTGTTTTTGTGATTTAATTGAAGTTCAAAATCAGAGACTGGTTATTCGTTAAATTGAACTTGATTGAAGAATGTTTGTGACTTCGGACATGGCTAGATAGGTTCGGATTTGGTGTTGGATTGTTTTGGTATAAGTTTTAAGTAGTTTCCGTAAGATTCGGATGAGTTTGAAGTTGAAATTGGAAGTTTGAATCGTTGAAGACTGATTCGTTAAGATGATGTCTTATTCGTTAGGATAAAGACTGATTTGTTACACTCATTCGTCATGCTATCTTATTCGTTCAACCTTATTCGTTCAAAGCCGATTCGTTAAGTCATATTCGTTAATTCCCTTCATTCGTTATGTTGATCTTCATTCGTTAAGCCTGTTAACGAATGAGCTTATACGTTAAAACCTCCTATTCGTGTGAACAGTGTACGAATGAACATTCGTTGAGAAGTCATATTCGTTAACTTTCATTTGAATATCTTAGACATTCGCTAAAGTAATCCACTTTTAACGAATATACCATTCGTTAAAGTATCTAAGTTTTAACGAATATTCCATTCGTTAAAACCTATTCGTTCATTCTTTAATCTGTTAACGAATGTGAAGAGATTCATTAAAACCCATTCGTTACTTGTTCATTCACTACTGACTCATTCGTGTGAACAGTAAACCTTGTTAAATCTCTGAAGTTTATCAGTTGGTTTATGATGGCTGCTCAGAATTCATCTTATTATGCGTTAGCATCACAGAATGTCTTATTGCAACAAATGCTGACGATGGATAACGAGATAGGCAGTCATAATAAATGTCCCAAGCTGTTGAAACTATCAGACTTTGCCCGTTGGGAACCAAGATTCCGTGCACATCTGGGATCTGTGCATCTTAGCAGTGTTCGTTTTCTTGATGATGTTTATGCTGCACCACTGATCGGTAATGACAACACGAGTTGGACTCCGAAACCGTTTAAAGAGTATGAGACACATGAGTTGAAGGACTTTGAACGTGAGACGAAAGCTTATTCTACTCTCACTATGGCTTTACCTATTCATATTTTTCATCAATATAGTACGATCAAAGTCTGTGCTTCACTGTTTACTACCTTGAAAACCAGAAGTTTGGGCAATACTCTCGAAAGCAAGAAAACTTTGGTGAAATTCCAATTCAGAAACTGTATTCTGATGAAAAATGAAACTGTAGAAGAAATGATCAACCGTTTCAGCCACTTGATTGTTGAAATGTCTTCTGTTGATCTTGAGCCTACAGAACATGACAAGATTGATACTTTGAAGAATGCTTTACCTACAGACTATTCGACGTTCTTGTTTGTGCTTAAAGAGAACGGATTCTTTCAGAAACCTGAACTGACTGCTGTACAATTCATTAATAAGATCGAAGAAAGGAAATTCGATCTTAAATGTCAATCAACTTTGAAAGAAAATCAACATCAGCAGTCGTCAACTCAAAACCCGTTACTTTATGGTGCTGCATTACCAGCAAATAATGCGACAAGCTTAGTGCCTATTAATGCATTCTTTGCTCAATCCCAAGAGGATCCTAACGTAAACAGTCCTTATAATGTATGTTTCATGGTGAGTGGTACAACTGGCAACTCAAATGCTCATACTTCAAGCTTACCTAAGGTCAATTTACAAGAAGCTGAACAACAGTTCGCTTTTGTATGTGCGTTCATGACTTCATATGAGCAACTGGTGGGAAGTAAGATTGCTACGAGTGATCTCACAGATGAGGACTACGATCAAATCGACCTAGATGATCTTGAGCTTATGGATTTGAAGTGGAACATGGCCATGATTGTTCGAAAGGTTAAAAGATTCATGTAAAGAATGGGAAAAGATCTTCCTACGTTGAACAAAAGGGTTGGGTTTGATAAGTTAAAAGTCAAGTGTTATAATTGCAATGAATTTGGCCACTTTGCCAAAGAGTGTGACAAGTCGAAGAAAGATTATTCTGGCTCACGCAATTCTGACCGTGCTTCTACAAAGTCTTCATCTGGAGGAGATAAAAGTAACACTGCTGGCTCTGGTGATCAAGACAAATCTCCTGTTACTCAAGCTTTATTGGTAAATGATGGAGTTGATTGGTCTCAGCGCTTATTGGGAAACCAGGCAAACGTTGCTATCGTTGAGCCTGTGGAGAATTTTGAGGATGCCAGTAGCGATAATGTGTTGGATAGTAGTGATTCATCTGACTCGAAAACTGACAGTGATCAATCTCTGTTATCTCAACCAGAATCAACTCCTGAGAAAACTGAATCTTATGCTTGCATGGCTAAGATTGATGAGGTATGTCCTACACCTCAAATTAATGTAAATTGTTCTGAGTGTGCTGTGTTAAAAGCCAAACTTGAAACAGCATTAACTCAAAACAATACATTTACTAATGATTACTTTACTATCAAGGAATGCTATAACCAAAAGACAAAATTGCTTGAGCAAGCGAATCTAAAAATTCAGAAATTATCAGATAGTAATCATGATCTTAAAGCTAAGGTCCCTTGTAAAATTATTGAAGTGGATCAACATTTAAAGGAGATTCTTCGTCTTCGAACTTGCATTTCCAATCTCGAACAAGAAAAAATGGAATTAAATCATAAACTTAGTAAATTCAGAGATTCTTCTTTCTTGTTGAATGAAATAATCGAGGTTAATCATTCACATAAAAAGAACGAAAAAGCAGGTTTGGGATACGTCGAAATTCCTCCTCCATTTAATCAGGATTACAGTAGCATTCCTAAGACAGAAAATTCTTTAAATATGTCTACTGATAAACCTGAAAATGTTGATTCATTTGAACTGACTCGTGAACCAGTTAATATTGAAAGCAAAAAGGTGTTTACCAAAAACGAAATGGATGGTTCAATCGAGGAGCTAACTGAAACATATGTGATTGTTAAAAATAAAGACATTCCAATTGACAATCACATTCTGTGTGAACCTGAAGATTTTGAAAAAGCTGTTTATAGTGAAAAATCCTCAAGTGCTTCTTCAAACAATTCACGCGTTCCTAAGGATATTCCTAAAGTAATTCCAAAGGAACATGTTAATGTAACTTCCACAGACAAGCTTTCAGTGTCTGATGAGGAATTAATGCAATTCATTAATCCTCCACTGAAAACTTCAACTGGAAAAGTATTTAAATTAAAAGGTCTCTCAAAAGTGTTTTCAGACAAAGAAGTTCCATTGAATCTTCTTAAACCAGAATTGATTGAAAGTGTATTTCAAGATGAAACTACTGAAATGACTGAACTTGAAAAGAAATTCTTTCAATCAAAAACTAGTAATGTTCAAAAACAAAAAACAAATGTTTTCAAACCTATAAAATTCATAAAATCGTCAGGTTTGGAAAATTTATCGAATTTGACAAATCTTGAATTTTACAAAACAAAGAAGGGTTTAAAACATGAGTCATCAAAGAAGGCCACTTGTGGAATACCTAAATCTGTTGATCTTAAAACTTTGATATCACAAACAACCGGTACATCATCACAACAAAATTTAAATGACTCTCGACTGTGTTTCAAGTGTGGTGAACCGGGTCATGTTTCAAGACGATGCAAAGCAAAGATCAACAATATCCAAGATTATTCAACTTGCAAGATTAAATCTTTTTCAAACATAAAGGGAAATCAAGTTGATGATTTTATGATAATGTATTCAAACATCAATCCGAGGAAAGTAATTCGGGTTGATACCCTTAATGTATTGAACACATGTGTTGATCGTGCTCAACCCATCTGTTCAAACATAGATTCGGGAAGAATCCGTGATGGTTATCTTAAGAAGAAAACTAAGAAAATTGCCACTTATTCTCAAGTACCGAATATGTGTGTTTAATTATTAAGTTCTCCAAAAGTTTCAAAGGGAGAGCCCAAGACTGAGGCTTGGGCTGCCTTTTTGGACTAATCATTTTACTTGTTTGTGTAGGGTACATCTAGGTCCGTATCAAGTCAAAAATAGATATTGGATAGCGGATGTTCTCGGCATATAACTGGCAACCTAGACCTTCTGAACAACATTAAAGATATTCAAGGGGGTTATGTGATGTTTGCTGGTAATCAAGGAGGAATGATTACAAAAGAAGGGGAAGTTTCAAACGGTAGAATATCGTTTGAAAAGGTTAATTATTGTGAAAAGGTGGATCACAATCTGTTGAGTGTTTCATAGATTTGCGATAAGAAGTTCACCACCATATTCACCGACAAGGAATGTGTTATTCTTCAACCGGGATACACAATTCCAGAAGACATGGTTGTCATGCGATCACCTCGATCAAATGATATTTATGTACTTGACATGAGTTACAATGTCAAAGTTTCGCCTTCATCTACTTGCTTTGTGTCTAAAGCAACGGAGAAAGATTCTATTCTTTGGCATAGACGCATGGGACATATTCACTTAAGAAAAATGAACTTTTTGATGAAAAATGATTTAGTGAATGGTGTGTCCCTCGAGAACTTTAAATTTAATGATCATTGCGTCGCATGCAAGAAGGGGAAACAAAAGAAGAAATCACACCCGACCAAATCACTAAACGATATCGTTACTCCTCTGGAACGACTTCATATGGATCTCTTTGGTCCTGTGAACCGTGCTAGCATTGCTGGAGATTTTTATTGTTTGGTTGTGACGGATGATTTCTCTCGTTACTCGTGGGTGTTATTTATGGGAACAAAAGATCAAACTCCTGTGCTAATTCAGAACCTTATTACAAAGATCGAATCATTGTACAAACTGAAAGTGAGACGAATTCGTAGTGACAATGGAACTGAGTTCAGGAATAATGTATTGGATTTCTTCTGTATACAGAAAGGAATTCATCGGGAATTCAATGCACCTAATGTTCCTCAACAGAATGGGGTGTCTGAACGAAAGAACCATACACTGATTAAAGTTGCACGTACAATGCTGGCTGATTCAAAGCTACCTGTTCAATTCTGGAACGAAGCTGTGAATACCGCCTGCTACACATTGAATCGCGTACTAACGGTAAAGAAGCTCAAGAAGACTTGTTACGAGCTTTTACATAATTGTAAGCTGAACTTAAAGTATTTGGAACCATTTGGGTGTCCATGTACTGTGTTAAAGAAAGACGTTGGAAAGTTCGATGAGAAAGCTTTTGAGGGTTATTTCTTGGGATATAACTCTCCGAAAAAGCGGATTTTCAATCTTTCTTCTGGTTGCGTGGAGGAATGGTATCACGTTGATTGTCAAAGTTATACGACTCCACCAACTGGTACAGGTCCCGATTGGATGTTCGACTACGATCGATTATTTAACTCATTTACATCAATAGTTAATGACATACCTGAAGATCTTGTTAGATCGTATTTGGAGGACCAATGTCTTCCAAGTCCAAGGTTTTCTTCGGTTGATGCAAGTGACTCTCCTAATGTATCTGAAACGTCAAACGATGTTTCTGAATTCTCCGATGATACTGAGTTTGTTGATTCATCATCTGTAATGATAGATGAAGCTCAAGAAACTACCGAGCCTATTCTAATCGGTGATGATTCATCATCTGTCTCTTTAGACACTGCGGAGGAAAATATCACCAATTTGGGTGATAATGTATCTGTTCCTGCGAATTCTACTTTACGGATTCATTCGCAACATCCACAGGATCAGATAATTGTTAATGTGAACGACGGGGTTCGCACAAGGCACCAATTGGCTAACATATGTGATGATCAATCTGATCATAATGTATCTCCTACTGAGGATTCGATTGTTTGTGCTTATGCGGATTTGCACTCTTCGGGTATCCTTAGTATCGCACAATACACCTGCTTTCTATCAAAGATAGAACCAACAAGTGTCACAATGGCACTCACGGAACCATCATGGGTTGAGGCTATGCAGGAGGAGCTGCAACAGTTTGTAAGACTGGATGTATGGGACTTAATTGACAAACCCGATCGCGTTAAAAAGGCGATTCTACAAAATGGGTTTTTAAGTGCAAGAAGGACGACTGTGGGGTCATCGTGCGAAATAAGGCACGATTGGTTGTTCTTGGTTACAATCAACAGGAAGGCATAGATTATACAGAAGTGTATGCTCCGGTGGCACGACTGGAGGCTATACGAATCTTTCTTGCCTATGCAGCCTACAAAAACTTCAAAATTTATCAAATGGATGTGAAATCGACATTCTTGAATGGAGCAATTCATGAAGAAGTGTACGTGAAACAGCCTCCTGGCTTCGAGGATCCAGACTTTCCTGAGCGTGTTTACCGTTTAAACAAAGCTCTGTATGGTTTGCATCAGGCCCCGAGAACCTGGTATAGTACATTGGCTGACCATCTGATTGAAAGTGGATTCAAGAGGGGAACTGTGGATTGTACATTATTTTACAAGAATATGGGTGATGATCTGCTCCTCGTCCAAATTTACGTGAATGATATTATTTTTGGTTCGACAAACGATAGTTTATGCAAAGATTTTGAGAAAACGATGCAGACAAAATTCGAGATGAGTTCGATGGGAGAAATGAGTTTCTTTCTGGGTTTGCAAGTTCACCAGTCTGACGCCGGGATCTTTATCCATCAGACAAAATATATGAACGATGTCTTGAGCCGATTCAGGATATTCGATGGCAAAATTCCCTCTACTCCTCTTCCCGTGGGTCACAATTTATCACCGGATGAATTGGAGTATACCGTAGATCCGACCCTATATCGAGCTATGATTGGATCAGTCATGTATTTGACTGCTTCTCGACCGGACATTATGTTTGCTGTCTGTTTGTGCGCTAGGTATCAATCAAATCCCCGAGTGACTCACCTGGCGGCAGTAAGGCGTATCTTACATTATCTAAGGGGAACTCCAGACATCGGGTTATGGTACCCCAAAGACGATAAGTTCGATCTCACCGCCTTTACTGACTCGGACTATGGAGGTTGCAAGATCAATTTCAAATCGACAATGGCAGGATGTCAATTCTTAGGAAACCGGCTTGTTTCCTGGCAGTGTAAGAAGCAGACAACGGTCTCAACTTCAATAGCCAAAGCGGAGTATGTGGCGGCCTCGAGTTGCTGTTCACAGGTTCTCTGGATCCAGCAACATTTGCGGGATTATGGTTTGAAGTTTCTTACTACTCCTATTTTTATTGATAATTCTGCTGCAATCTCTATCACCAAAAATCCGGTTCAACATTCAAAAACTAAACATATTGAAATTCGTTATCATTTTATACATGATTGTTATGAAAAGAAATTAATTTTAATTGATAAAATTCATACGGATTTTCAAAAGGCTGACCTTTATACCAAAGCTTTTGACAAAACGCGTTTTCAATACTTGCTTGGTATAAACGGTTTAAAATCTTTCACAGAAATTCAAAAGCTTGGTTAGATCATTTTTTTATGTTATTTTAATTTTTACTGTTTTTAAGGGGAGAAAATAGATAAATACAAAAATATTGTGTTTTAGTTTGTACAGAAAAATTCTATAAAACTCCAAAAACATTCAAATATTGAAAAATACAAAAACATTGAAAAATGCTCCTCAATATTGAGTTTTTGAAGCAAAAAGGGAAAATGATAGTACATTGACTTAGCGGACCTAACACATGAATAAAGTAGACTAAAAATTGCCGTAAGATCAATTGTATGACGTGTATGATAGGCTTAACAGATCGTATAAGTGCTGAAAAGATATAAACCTAAATGCTTGCCAAATCTAGTGGTGTTACATCTTGATGCATAGTTAATATCTGTATTAAGTATCAAAAAGCTTTAAAGATTGCTGTGTGTGCATATATTCATTTTTGAAGAAAATTCTGTTTTGGTTTATCTTTAATTTTGCAAAGAAATTCAACTTCATTTTTTCTTTATTTTTAATCAAATCTTAGATTCTCTCATGCGCGGTAAGATTATCCGACCTGAGGGTTAAGATTTGGATATTCTGCTTTATTTTCTTGGTGTTTCGTATAAAATCTTGGACTTTCTCCGCGCGATAATACGGGATTATCCGAATTGAGAGTTAAGATTTTATGCAACTTCAACTTATTTTATCTTTTTATTTGTTAAAATGGAACCTTATCTGCGTGTAGTAATACCGATCTTAAGGGAAAATTTTAACTTTCTGCTTTATTTTCTTTTCGTTATTTTTGTATGAGTCACAACTAATCAATTCAAAGAAGAAAAACATATATGTGTAATTCAATGTATAAGAGATATGTAACTGTGTCTGACAGGTGGGTTTCATATAAGATTTGTGCTTAATTGAACCTTAAAATATATCGTAAAGTTACGGACGGATCTGTCTAAAGTTTAAAGTGGACAATTATATCTGCAATCTTCTTTGGGTTACGTGCATAATAATGTCAAAATTGAAGTGTAGTCTAGGACGTTATTAGTCAATATGATTCCCTGCTCAACTCACAAAAAATATGTACTGCTTTTCATTTACTGT
Organism: Bidens hawaiensis; assembly: GCF_021521415.1. NCBI lineage: Eukaryota > Viridiplantae > Streptophyta > Magnoliopsida > Asterales > Asteraceae > Bidens > Bidens hawaiensis. Next base: position 1,285,720 of record NW_027491053.1, read on the forward strand.
GTTTAGTTCTTTGCTACTTGATAATTTTCAAAATATACAAATAGATTTTATATTCTTTTTATTTTTCTGCTTTAGTTTTGATTTGCCAAGCTAGCGAATTAATCATTGAGAAAAGGAAAAAGAGTTAAACCCCGGAAAAAGTTTAAGTTAAATCGTGCTTAACGTATTTTCAATTGGTAACAATTGATGTTTTAATGTAAAAATTCGTTTAAGTTAAGTATTACCGATCCATGGTGATTGGGTATTTTAATGTATGCAATTAAAACCTAACTTGGATTTAATTGATTATTTAATTCCTTAAAATGAGAATTTTGTCTCACTCGCTAGGGAATATGGTGATTCGTTAAAAAGTTTAACGAATGTAAAGCCTTTCGTTATTTAAACATAACGAATGAGTTTCTTATTTGTTATAAAGACATTCGCTTCCGTTGTGCATAACGAATGGAAGACATTCGTTTAAACATTTAACGAATAGGAATGGTTAATGTATTATTCGTCAAAGATTAACGAATGAATTATTTATTCGTTAAAGATTAACGAATGACTTAGTTATTCGTTAACAATTTAACGAATGAGAGAAGATTCGTTAAAATTCGTTAACGAATGAGGCCATTCGTTAGTTTAAATTTTGAACGAATGACCTTGATTCACGTGAAATTATTGGATATATTCCCAAGATTAGACGAATGACGGTTCATTCGCCTAATTCCTATTACATCGTCTTCCCTAAACAAAACTCTATCAAAATTTTCTCAAAATCCATTACTTGCATATTTGCCTAATTGATTGCTATCTTTGTGTTCAGCAGGTAAATACGATACTCATCATATGTGTTTCATGAAGATTCATCAGTGGCTTAAGTGTTAAACTGATTCATTACTTACGTGAAACTTAATTGAATAGTTAAAATCGATAATGTTCATATATAAGTTTACTTTGAATCGATAATGGGTGATTACATGCATTTGGTTTCCGAACACAAATTCAATGGTTAATCGTACAGATTGTTTGGAAGTTTAATAGTTTCTGATATGAACATGACGATTTTGACTATAAATAGTCAAAATTGTTTGTATTTTGACTCTCAGATTAGTCAAACAGACACTCTAAACTGATTCGTTAGTTTTATAACGAATGAAGCATGATTCGTTATCTTTATAACGATTGTAGCTTGATTCGTTAAGACAGTTAACGAATGACTGTATGATTCATTACAAGTAACGAATCAAATTTAACGAATCACTCTTAACGAATCCAATCTGATTCGTTAAGACTTGAAACAATCCATTCGTTACTAACGAATAAACCTTTTCATGTTTAACGAATGTCCCATTCGTTTCCAGTTTTAACGAATGTGATTGTCATGTGTTAAACAGTTTGTTTATATTCAGATATTGACTAATGTATGTTTGTTCTAAACAGATATGGCACTTACTTGGAATAAAAGCCACAACATATGTGCGTTTTTAGAGCCGAACTTTGAAGATACTCCTATCTTTGGGGGTATGATTAGCTTTCTCATCCGTTCCAGAATTTACAAGGCCATTTCTACCCGTACAGTTGTTTATCAGAAGATAATACAAGAATTTTGGAATACTGCTAAATTTATTGAAGCGAAAAATCAGATTGAAGCGGTTATTCAAGACAAACGGGTAGTGATTGATATTGGCATGATCAGAGACTCACTGGGTTTTCATGATACTATTGATGATAGGTGTGAGTTCGATCGAGCGTTGATCAGAGGATTATTCGGCCGAGTAAAGTATAATGGTGATTTGGGCAAATCAATGTACAACAAAGCAAACTTATGTGAACAATACAAGTATCTGCTTCATGTTCTTATTCATTGCCTGGGTGCTCGGAAAGGAGGTTTCGACGAGTGCAGGGTTATGCTACAATCTGCATTCGTGGCTCTAGTGCTGAATAAACCGTTTAATTTCTCTGAATTGGTTTACTATCATTTGAAGGAGAACATCACCAGCAGACACAAATTCTTAATGTATCCTCGATTTTTGCAAATGATGATCAATGATTTGGTGCCGGACTTGGAGAAAGATCAAGCTGATGTTATGAAGCTTGAACACATGAACGAAGAAACTATGAGACGGTTGAGATCTTATAGAGGTCAAAGTTTGGCAGATCGACCAAAATTTAAACGATTGATTGGTCATCTAGCGAATATTGATTATGTCGCGCCACTTAATGATCGTTGGGCACATGACGATTCAGATTCAGAACGTGAAGGTGGTGATGGTGATGATGGTGGAGATGATGGTGGTGATGGTGGTCCAGGACCACAAGCCGAGTTAACTTATGAACAGAAGCGTAAGCGTAAAGGTAAAGAACCGATGATTGAAAAAGGGGAGAAAATCAAGAAACAACGAGTTAGAAGGGGTTCGGGTATTGAGATACCAAGTCAGCATTTGTGCCTTCTACTGCTGCTTCTACTCCTATTATTTCATCTACTGCTTCTCTAGTTCAAGTTCCACAGATTCCACGATCTCCTACTCCTATTGTTATGACAGATTTTCCTCGTTCTCCAACACCTGTGCAGATGCCTACATCTCCAATGCCTCCAACTTTGACTTTGGCTACTACTGTGAGGCCTTATCTTCATTTTGGAGACATCTTACATACTGTATTGGCACAGATGCCTTCACCACAGCCAACAACATCTGTTACTCTTGTTACTCCTATACCGTTGCCGAGGCCTGAGAACTCTTTTATGACATTCAGTCGTCCTCAGGGTCCTATGCAACAAGTGCATCCTAATTTCTATCACATTGCTCCTCATGCTCAATGGTTTCACATGATGAATCTGCTGCATTTACAACACACTCAAATGCAAGCAGATCGAGCTGCAAATGAGCTGGCACAACGAAATTTGCTGAGGCATCTTCTATCGGCTCAGCATGATAATAAGGAACTTCGAGCCCTAGTTGCTGCTCAGGGGGAGAGGTTAGACAAACAGGAGGAGATTATTCTTCAACTAACATGCAAAGAAGATGATTTAAAAAAGTTGAAGAATAATGAAGACGATCAGGATGGTGTAGGGGGTGGGGTAGATCAGCAACCGGGCGGAAGTTCCACACCATCGGCGGGTAATAAGACTGATGCGAGTGTTGGTGGTGGGTCAGAAGCTAGTAATCTGCAGATTGTTCCATATAAAGATTACACGAGAGCCAAGCCAATAGATGTTATTCCGGCTAACATGCTTCTTTTTGTAGGAATGGATGGGATTGTATACAGTATGGTGAATGCTGATGAGATCGAAGAAGGTGAATTTGTTGATCATTCGTTAACGAAAGAACAAATTGCCTTGCTTCTGGATCTAAATGATGATGAGATTGAGGAATTGGGTAAGAATGTGGATGTGGAGATGGAAGATAGTACTGATACAGGTATTCCTCATGGGAATGTACCTGATTTTGAAGAAGTGGAAGTGGAAGATGTTACTGCTGAAGAATATCCAGAGTTTTACACAAATAATAACAATGACTTAGGTATTCCATTCTTTACAACTGAGCATTTCAATGCAGCAGAGCATCGATTACAGGAAGAAAAAGATAAGTTAAAAGCTACAGAATCGAGCCATGTGTCCACTACAGAGAAGAAGAGGAAACGTGCTTTTGATGGTATGTTTGAGCATAATGTTGAAAAGATGAATAAGATGATCGAGACTTTCAGATATCATGACCGAGAAGATGTGAAAGTTGAGAAAGCTCGGGAATCTGCATACCAGATGAAGAAGTACAAGCCTGCTAAAGACGTTAAAGGTGATATGGTGGCCTGGCAGTACGATTCAGATCTTAAGGTATATATCGTGAAGTGGGAACACGGTATTTATTATTTCAGACGCCCACACAATATTTTATCTATGCCTCGATGGGATGTACGAACCTTAGCTAATCGTCCGTTTGTTAACCGTGGAGACGATAAATGGGCTAGCTGGTTCTACAGGCAGTTATTGCATGAAACCCGTTTTGGTTTCAAATTCTTCCAGCCTCAGGTGCCGACACACAAATATATTGACGAAATAGATGCACGCACGGGATGGAGGAAGTTAATCTTAATAGTGAAGCCGCCAAAGACGATGAAGAGGGTTCCGATGAAGATATGCCCTCAGAGTCTATTCAATTCATTTAATTACTGGTATTATGATAATCGTACAGGTGAAGCGGTTATTGTTTATGGCCAGGGTTCACGCCTGAAGACGTTACGTGTATTTGATCCGATGTGGCTGGTCAATCTATCTGAGTCTGACAACGATGCGTTATTCACAAATCAGATCAGATTCGCTAATGTAAAGGATTATGATCTTGCAATGCAGTTTCAGAGGGTTGTTCGTGTCTGCTACGCATACAAGATTCATAGTTGCGTTGATTGGAAGACAAAGATATTTCAACGCTAAAGTATGATAAAGAGCTCGAGACGAGGGGGAGTTTGTTAATACACGTTTTGTACGTCTCAGTCTTTATCAGGGCATTAATGTAATTAGTCTAAAGTATAGGGGTCTTAATGTAAATATGGCTAAATGGGCCATTCGCTCTAATGTAAGTTACATTCGTTACCCTGTAACGAATGTAACACATTCGTCTAATCTGTAAGCTCATTCGTTAACCCAGATTAACGAATGAGATAATGAATGAGGGCTACTCGTTATATGTTAAATGTATTAACGAATGAAGAGTTCATTCGTGTGGTTAATGTAACGAATGACACATTCGTTAACTGTTATGTTAACAAATGTGGTCACCCCCTATATATATGCTGTAAATTATTCATTAATGTAAGCCTTTTCAAACTTGTTTATCAATTCTCTCTTGTTACTCTGCCAATTCATTCTCTCACATCATTCGCATCAATCATAACGTATATCGACCTTAATCGTATACCTAAACATCATGTATCGTCGTAATCATAAGTTCTAGATCCTAACCCTAATCTCTTTCAGTTGGTTTGAATACCCCACGGGTGCGGATGCTGACATAAAAAGATAAGCGGTTTCTTTTGGGTACAGATGTGGGTTCGCCACATAAGCTTGCATTTCTTATCGGGAATATTTGTTGTGTAGAATTCCTCTACCAGTCGGGCTTCTTCCCGAATTTCATTCTCTTGTTCAAATATTGTCGGTACAGGACCTTGGTATGGTGGGAAGTAAGGAACTTCAGAATAATGAGTCGGTCCATGACTCGGTCCTGCTACAGTATGTGGATTTTGATAACCCGGTGGTGGCGACCCGAAATGCCACATGCTTTGAGCTGAGTGACAGTTCATCCAACTAGATGAATCTGTACTAGTTTCTTGCTTGATTTTGCTTTGAACCTCCACTTCATCAGAAGGATGGTAGGTCGGAATTTCGGGCGGGTAATATTGCGAAATGCTCTCAGAAGTATCGCTTGATATTTCTATCAGCATTTGTGGACTATCAGGTGTATATATCGGTTGGCTTCTGTAAGCCAAATAAGGATCTATCGTATTTATCAGATTCATCGTTTTTGTTAGATCAGCCGAATTCATCGGGTTCATTGGATCAGTTAATCCTATCGGATTTTTCGGATCAGTCAGATTCATCGGAATCGTCAGATTAGTCGGTTGCTTGTGACCGAAGTTACAGTTATTACTCGCCATATTAGATGGCTCATGTTCAGGTGCATGTTTAGATCGCCTTGCTACCCGATGCCTTTGCCCGTAGTAGTTTGTGTAAGACATCTACACAGATTATTGCCTAGGGATAGGTAGTCTACCAATCATAACTTATCCCTACTTATCAACTAAATGGTTAAAGCTTAGATACTAACATATTAATACCCAATTTGCTGAAACTGATGGCTCTGATACCAACCTATCTGTAACATCCCGTAACCGCAGCGGAAACGTAAACGGGATGCAACAGACACATCTGATATCAACAGCATTACTTATAAAGAAAACACCACTACATTAATTTACATCATATTACATTGTTCCGAGTTTAGTTACCGTCTAGGCGATAGCACATAAGTTTTACCAATATTACATTAACATAATTAAACAAATGATCACTAAGCTTCCACAAAAACACGCATCATCAAGCAGGTAGCACTTATTCCAGTTTGGGGGTACCTAGAAAGCATGGAAAGAAAACGGGTCAACTACGAATAGTTGGTGAGTTTCACAATTCGAGTAAACCATGATAAATCATTATCATAAAATAATATTATTATCGATGTAATTATGCTGAGCCCACAAGTGAAACCTCTGACTATCACACACAACCCCCGTGGCATATCCCCCGCCCACGGAACTGCCCCAAACCGCTATGTCTAACATTACATAGCAAAATAAATAACAACAAAATAGACATGTGCAACTGGCTGGGAAACATCAGCAAATCCATGCCGGACCAGTTGGGTTTGTCAGACCAATAGTACTATCCACAATCTACCGGCTTTTAGTTAATCACTCGTGTTCCGGGGCCTTAGAATGTTAGCAACTCAGACAATTACCATCTTAGTACATTTCCGTACGATTCTCGTACAATAAAACATATATAAATCCACGCAAATCCATGCGTTCAGTATGTATTTAAACATTTCAATAACAACATGCTTTCCGCCCCGGGAAATTATTTAAAAACAATTCAGAAAAGGGGCTCGTGAAACTCACCTTAACGTAGCAAGCAGTACACAATACACAGCTACTAACCCGGATCTGTAATACGATCCCTAAATTCGTTACTTTATAATCACTATTAATATAACTGTAACCGTGTTAACCGGTGCATCTGGGGACACTGTTAACCCAGTACTGTATCCGTTCTGGGGGCAATGTTAACCCAGAAACACTTCTCCGGACTCAGATTGTGATATCGTTTAGAGTTCCATGGTCACAACTCCTATTAGTCGTTTTTCTCGTTTTGCGTGCCTAGCACGGTTATCTGTTTTTACGTTTCAAAAATGAGTTTGGTCACACACGACCCGAAAATAGTGGTTAATTGATAATTTAACTAAAGTTGTGAAATTAGGGCTCGGTTTAGACGCCCCGATTAGCCGCGGGACCCGTTTCCGTTTTTATCGTACCGGAAACTGTTAAATAGGTTAAAAACACTCAAATCATCCGAATTATTTTCGGATGATTCATTTTTACTTGTTTAACTCAATTATATGAAAATAGTTCATTTTTAGGGTTTTTATACACCAGTCAGCTCGCTTATGCGAACTTTACCGGTTTACGCGTTTTAAGCTTTAAAAGTTTGTTTTTGTACAATTAATTATCCGTTTAGTCTCGGATCTTGAAATTTTGCACAAATCACTTTTTGACTGTGGGGAATTTTATAAAAATATTTCCAGAATTAATTTTTATATTTAACATTTATTTATCTATTTTTAAACACCATTTGAACACTAAATATGTCGTAAATACCAAACGATCTTAGAAAAATCCCAAATTTCTCCTGGATGACCCCTGCCATCTCAATAGTCCCCTGTAGTTTTTCCAGAACCAAAATCCCTTTTTAAATGCCGTTTTCACTAATACCGAGCTAGAAAACCTTAGAACTCGTTTAACCGAAAAGCCTACTTAGACTTCTCCAACTGACCTCAAATTTTGTGTGTGGCTTATACATGTTATAAAAACCTTATCTGAAATTTTCCAGAATTTTTCATGATATTTAACTATTTTTCACCATTTTTGGCCAAAACCGAGCATTAAATTCACCAAATATTCATCCTTTCTCCAAAAATTACCAAAAATTCACAGAACTCATATTTTCATATATTTAACACCTCTGTAAAATTTCATGACCTAACTCTACACGTATCACAATCTGTCCAAAATTCATAAACAATACAAAAACCGAACTACCTTGTGTTTCTAGCTTCAAATCGCAAGAATCTCGCTTTCTAGCCTTTGCTAGCAACTAGATACAACACCTACAAGCACAATAACACCACACCAAGTAAGTTACACCCACAATCAAGCCATTTCTTTCATGGTTTCGGTTATACTTTAAAAACAAAGATTTAACCGTAAAAATTCGTTTTTGGTTCGTTTAACTCCTTTCTTGGACCAAGATCCCTTGTATAACCCGTATACATCACTTGATCATGCAAGAATCGGTTCAATCTCGGGTTCTCACCCTTTTTTCACTTGGAAACCTCATTTTCTTGCAAGAACACTCCAGAAACGAACATAATCACGTACATAACACGATCATTACCTTGTTTTTCTTGCTAAATGCCTCGGTTTTTAGGTCAAGAACTTGAGAGAGTTGAAGGATTGATGGATTGTGTTTGTGAAAAAAGAAAATGAAATGAGGTTTGGGGAGAGGTGGTCCGATCGGACCATTTGGAGGGTGGGGTGGGACCCACATCTCCATTTTAAGCCACATATTCAGATTCTCGTAATCTGGATAATGTTTTGGATAATCTGGTTCAGTTCATTTTTCGGTTAAACGTTTAATTCGGCTTAAAACAAGGCTAAAACGGTCGTTTTTCGGCTTAAAAATGAAATTTATATAAAACCGATTAAAAAACTTAAACCATGACATTTATTAACTTAAAACATCATAGTATTAATAATTGTGCATCTTTTTCGGCTTGATCGATCGTCTCTTGCTTGGTCTGGTATTAAAGGTTTCGTTTAACGTACCGACGTATCATTAAATCGAAATTCTTTTTCTGTGCCGTACTTTACTTATCCCGAAGCATTAATGCTTCGTAAAATCACTAAATATCATATATCCCGTCTATAATGTAATCCTCGATTCATTCGGGCTTCAATATCCGTTAATCGGTTAATCATATTTCCAATACGATTAACTGTATATTCGAGTATAATTCGTACTGTGAATCATACATACTCGTATAAACACATTATAATTCATATATTCGGTATTAAATAACACATAAATAGTATGTACCGGTTAGAGTATACCTGATTTTGCCGGAATCGTTACATTCTCCCCCCGTAAAAGAAATTTCGTCCTCGAAATTTTTACGCGACGACTACTTCTTTTTGAGGAAATAGATGGGGGTATTTCTTCCGGAATTCGTCCTTTCGCTCCCATGTATATTCTGGGCCTCGTTGCGAATTCCATCTAATTTTGACCAACGAAATCTTGTTGTCACTAAGTTGCTTGATTTTTCCGTCTACTATTTCTACGGGTTCCTCTATGAAACTGAGTTTATCATTTATTTGGACACCCTCTAAAGGTAACACCGATGTCTCATCCGCAAGACATCTTTTCAAGTTCGATACGTGAAACACGTTGTGAACTGCACTCAGTTCATCGGGTAGTTCTAATCGTTACGCTACGGGACCGATTTTTGCAGTAATATTGAAGGGTCCAATATATCTCGGGGCTAACTTCCCCGCCTTTTCAAATCTGACTACACCCTTCCAAGGTGATACTTTCAAATACGCTTTATCACCTTTCTCAAATGACAACGGTTTTCTACGGGTATCGGCATAACTCTTCTGCCGATCCCGCGCGGCCTTCAGATTGTTCCTAATTTCAAGGATTTTGCTGGTCGTTTCCTGGACCAGGTCTGATCTAATAACCTGAGTGTCGCCCACTTCAGTCCAACAGAGTGGTGATCGGCACTTCCGACCATACAATGCTTCGTAAGGCGCTGCCTTTATACTGCTATGGTAACTGTTATTATAGGAAAATTCAACGAGTGGGAGATGTTGATCCCAATTTCCCTTAAAATCCAGTACGCATGCACGAAGCAAATCCTCCAGGGTTTGGATGGTCCTCTCAGACTGACCATCGGTCTGAGGGTGGTAAGCTGTGCTTAGATCAATACGCGTTCCCAGCGCTTCTTGCACAGCTTGCCAAAGCTTGGAGGTGAAATGGCTATCCCGATCGGAGATGATTGAGATGGGTATCCCATGACGAGACACAATTTCATTTATATAAATCTGCGCAAATCTCTCTGTGTTATAATTATTTCTAATCGGGATAAAATGTGCTGATTTGGTTAATCGATCCACGATTACCCAAATTGCATCATATCCTCGGGACGTTTTATGAAGATGTGTCACAAAATCCATCGTGATTTGCTCCCACTTCCATTCGGGAATTTCCGGTTGTTGTAACATCCCCGAGGGTTTCTGGTGCTCCGCCTTAACTCTCGCACAAGTCGTACATTTACCGACATACGTTGCGATATCCTTTTTCATACCCGGCCACCAGTAGAACTCCTTCACATCCTTGTACATCTTATCCGATCCCGGATGTATGGAATATTTCGATCTATGCGCTTCGTCCATGATTAATTCACGAAGGTCATGGAGGGTCGGGATCCAAGCCCGATTTTTAAAATAGAGAATTTCGTCCACGCGCTGTTCGAAATTCTTCTCATTGCCGTAAAGTCCCTCCTTTTCCAAGTGTTCCTCTTTCAACGCCTCACGTTGAGCGACTCGAATCAGGTCCGAAAGGTTTGACTGGACTATCATCCCCAGCGCTCGCACTCGCAATGGCTTAACCCGATCTTTCCTACTTAAGGCATCGGCTACAACGTTAGCCTTGCCGGGGTGATAACGGATGTCACAGTCATAGTCGCTCAACAACTCGACCCATCTTCGTTGTCTCATATTCAGTTCTTTCTGATCGAATATGTGTTGCAAACTTTTATGATCGGTGAAGATGGTGCACTTTGTACCGTAGAGATAATGTCTCCAGATTTTAAGTGCGAAGATAACCGCTCCCAGTTCTAAGTCATGAGTAGTGTAATTCTTCTCATGTACTTTTAACTGTCGGGAAGCATAGGCTATAACCTTATTATTCTGCATCAACACGCATCCTAACCCTCTACGAGATGCGTCACAATATGCGACAAAGCCATCGTCTCCATCGGGGAGACTTAAAATCGGCGCTTGGCACAATTTTTGCTTTAACGTTTGAAATGCCGCTTCCTGCTCTTCTCTCCATTCATACTTTCGATCCTTTTGAGTCAGGAGAGTTAAAGGTTGCGCGATGCTAGAAAAGTTTTCTATAAATCGACGATAATATCCGGCTAAGCCTAAGAATTGGCGGATTTCCTTTGGCGTTTTAGGCGCTTGCCAATTCTTAATTGCTTCGATCTTACTCGGATCAACGTGTATTCCTTGATGGTTTACAACGTGACCGAGGAATTGCACTTCTTGTAACCAGAAGTTACACTAGGAGAATTTTGCATACAACTTCTCCTGATTAAGAAGCTCTAAAATTATTCTCAAGTGTTGCTCGTGCTCTTCTTTACTTTTCGAGTAAATCAGAATATCGCCAATAAACACGATGACGAATTTGTCGAGATAGGGTTTACAGACTCGATTCATGAGGTCCATGAACACTGCCGGCGCATTTGTTAGCCCGAAAGGCATGACTAAGAACTCATAATGGCCGTAGCGAGTCCGGAATGCGGTTTTTGGGATATCTTCTTCTTGAATTCTAACCTGATGGTAACCCGATCTAAGATCGATCTTTGAGAAATAGCTCGCACCTTGCAGCTGGTCAAACAGGTCATCAATTCGGGGAAGAGGGTACCTATTTTTGATTGTTAACTTGTTCAACTCTCTGTAATCAATGCATATTCTAAGGCTCCCGTCCTTCTTTTTCACGAATAATACAGGTGCACCCCACGGGGAATGACTAGGACGTATAAATCCTTTATCCAATAATTCCTGCAACTGATTGGATAATTCTTGCATCTCGGACGGTGCAAGTCGGTAGGGTGCTTTAGCAACAGGGCCAGCTTGAGGTAATAAATCGATTCTGAATTCGACCTGTCGGGTTGGCGGTAATCCAGGAAGTTCTTCTGGGAAAACTTGTGGAAATTCGCGTACCACCGGGATATCATCCACCCGTTTCTCCTCAGAATCTGTGGCCATCAAACTCGCTAGATACGCCACGCATCCCTGTCGTATATATTTTAACACTTTGAGGTGGGATATAAATGGTATCATTGTGCCCGACTTCTCTCCTTACACTAACACCTCTTCGTCATCCGACACCCGGATCTTGACGATTTTCTTTTCACAGTTTATTTCTACTTTGTTACGTGCTAACCAATCCATTCCCACTATCACGTCAAAACTACCTAATTCTACCGGTAATAAGTCAATCAGGAAGGATTGATCGTTCAGAATAAAAGGGCAATTCCGAACTATCTGATTAACTATCATGGTTTTACCGTTAGCGACTTCTACGGTATAAGGTTCTATGGGTTCACTAATCGGAAGGTTTGCTATCGATAGGAATTTAACAGAAACAAAACTTCTATCGGCGCCTGTATCAAATAATACAGAAGCGTAATGATCAGAGACGAGGAATGTACCTGTCACTACGCTGGGGTCCTGGCGTGCTTCGTTCGCCCCCATCACAAATGCTCGACCTCTGGCTGGATTGGACGACGATGCCTGACCCATGGTTTGCCTCCCATTCCCTCCCTGGTTCAGTTTCGGACAATTTCTCTTGAAGTGATCTGTGCTGCCGCATTCAAAGCAAGCACGGCTGGTGGTCATCGTTTGGTTTCCTTGTGGGCATTGTTGTCGGGCTGGTTGGGTCCTAAATGGCTGCGCACGGATAGGTTGCGGTTGTCGGGTCAGATTGTTCAGGTTTGTCCTACAACTTTGTGCGTAGTGCCCATTCCTGCAACACCGATGGCACACTACCCCCCTGCACTCGCCACCATGCTGGTAACCGCATTTCCCACACCTAGGAAACGTCCTTGTCTGCGGTTCGTGCCTTCCGCCTGAACTAGTCATGGCGTAGTTCTGGGCAGCGGGCCTAGCACGTTTGTCTTGCTGCTTCCCCTGGGTCCTATTATCATACGTACCTCGCTTTCCCCCAGCAAACTCTCATGCCACCTTCAGTGACCCACTCCTCACGAAATCGTATGTGACAATACCAGCTTGCGTCACCGCACCCTCAAACGTCTGGTGTCCCCCAGCGTTGACTATACTCCTTACTACTGGGGTTAGTCCCCATATATAACGCTCAACCCTCTTTGACTCCGGGGTGACCAACCATGGCACCAATCGCGACAACTCATTGAATCGGTTCGTATAACCCAAGTGGTCTGCCCCCTGCATCTCCAGGTTCCACAACTCGTTTTCTAACTTCTGAAGTTCGTTTTTCCGGCAGAAATGTTCCAGTACAAGGGCTTTGAGTTCTGCCCAAGTCATGCGGTTTGTCGCTGCCTGACCGCGAGTTTGCACTATTGTGTTCCACCATGTCAAGGCATGGTCCGTGAACATGCAGGTAGCATACTTAACAATGTACTCCTCAGGGCAGTTACTGATGTTCACAACCGACTCTATTTTTTCAATCCACTTAACCAACCCATTGGGTCCCTCAGACCCGCTAAATTCTAGGGGCTTGCACAACATAAAATCTTTAATTGAACATCCCCTTGTTGTAGGAGTCGGTTCAGCGCGGTTCGTTTCTACATTGGGTATAGGGCCATTGCTATCTGTAACGACCACCCTAGGTGTGCGTCATTACTCGGAATCGGGTTACCGTTCGGTGGAGGGTTAACATTTTGTTCCCCATCATTATTGGTGGTCATTTGATTGCTCGCAGGGCCTGGATTGGTCGTGTTGTTAATACTGGCGGCGATGCGCGATACTATATCCGGTATCGCCGCCTCTAACTGTCGAGCAATCAGACGACTCACATCCACTTCTGACATTTGAGCTGACCGTTTAGGTGCCATTCTACACAACATTAAGAAAAATACATATAATTAATACAAATTCCAATCTCGGTACACAACATATATTCCATTCATTAATAAACATTAGTACATTTTACATAATCATCAGTACACATTACATTAACGTCAGCCCATAGATTAAGTTTTCATACATCAGTCCTACATCGGCATCATTTCGACATAACCCGCTATGGGTCAGTGCTTGAATGATACATCAAAAATATCTACAATGACATCCCCAAAATCGACCACTTATGGGCTAGTGGCTATACTATAACTACCCAAGATTCACTCTACGTTAGCATCACCACTAACTGCTAACACAGAGTATCAAAAAGCGGACCCTGACTACTACCACCCTAACATAACTAAACATGGTGGTATATCAACCACACCAATACTGCCACCATCACCACTAACACTGCCATCAAACCCGGATCCGTGTTTCCATCCGGTCAATCATCCACTGGGAGTATGCGTCCTCCCTCCTCAGATGAGCGATCGCATACTGGCTATTCAGTATGCAGTCCGCCAAGTGATTCCTCCTCTGAATACCCACTGTCAAGGCGGTGGTGTGCTCATTCATCTGCTCGGTGAGCACTCGGAGCCATGCAGCCTCGGTGGAGGGACGCTCATCCCTCACCGGCCTAGGGGTACCCCACACGGGTGGAGGCACAGGCTCGGGCTGGGGGCGGGAGGACTCGCCCCTGTGGTAAGTGGGTCTGGGTGGGGTAAAGGTAGGTGGGATATAAGGGGCACTGATCCGCGCCGTGAGGCGGGGACTGGGTCTGGGAGGGGTAAGGGTGACCTGTGGTGCGGGTGGGGTGGGGGATCTGGCAACCCTAGCAGGGGAGGACAAGCTAGCACTCCTATGGCTAGTCTCAGTAGGCTCAGTGCTGGAAGCTAAGCGTAAACTCCTAGAGTCCTCGGAACTGGTCTCCTCCGGGTCCTCCTCTACTGATAAACTTCGTGATCTTGACATCCTTACCTGTACACAAGTTAGCAAACATATAGTTCCTTCCATAATGTAAATCATAATTAAATTAATATACACACATTTATACAACCTTGTCACGTAAAAATATTATCATATACTTACACATATGTTGCCGATTTTACCTATTAATGTTCCCCGTGACTTCCCCTGAATTCCCTCGTGCGGACAAGTCTGTTATTATGTTCCGGACCATAATAACTCACTTGTCCATCCAAGTTCATCTAGATCTCGTCACTATATATTATTAGTTGATATTCAGATCCTATAATACTTGAGCTACTGGTTATATTTTAGGTATCTTTTAAAGACATCCTAATTCATTTATAACCAATGGCTCTAATACCAAGTTCTGTAACACCCCGTAACCGCAGCGGAAACGTAAACGGGATGCAACAGACACATCTGATATCAACAGCATTACTTATAAAGAAAACACCACTACATTAATTTACATCATATTACATTGTTCCGAGTTTAGTTACCGTCTAGGCGATAGCACATAAGTTTTACCAATATTACATTAACATAATTAAACAAATGATCACTAAGCTTCCACAAAAACACGCATCATCAAGCAGGTAGCACTTATTCCAGTTTGGGGGTACCTAGAAAGCATGGAAAGAAAACGGGTCAACTACGAATAGTTGGTGAGTTTCACAATTCGAGTAAACCATGATAAATCATTATCATAAAATAATATTATTATCGATGTAATTATGCTGAGCCCACAAGTGAAACCTCTGACTATCACACACAACCCCCGTGGCATATCCCCCGCCCACGGAACTGCCCCAAACCGCTATGTCTAACATTACATAGCAAAATAAATAACAACAAAATAGACATGTGCAACTGGCTGGGAAACATCAGCAAATCCATGCCGGACCAGTTGGGTTTGTCAGACCAATAGTACTATCCACAATCTACCGGCTTTTAGTTAATCACTCGTGTTCCGGGGCCTTAGAATGTTAGCAACTCAGACAATTACCATCTTAGTACATTTCCGTACGATTCTCGTACAATAAAACATATATAAATCCACGCAAATCCATGCGTTCAGTATGTATTTAAACATTTCAATAACAACATGCTTTCCGCCCCGGGAAATTATTTAAAAACAATTCAGAAAAGGGGCTCGTGAAACTCACCTTAACGTAGCAAGCAGTACACAATACACAGCTACTAACCCGGATCTGTAATACGATCCCTAAATTCGTTACTTTATAATCACTATTAATATAACTGTAACCGTGTTAACCGGTGCATCTGGGGACACTGTTAACCCAGTACTGTATCCGTTCTGGGGGCAATGTTAACCCAGAAACACTTCTCCGGACTCAGATTGTGATATCGTTTAGAGTTCCATGGTCACAACTCCTATTAGTCGTTTTTCTCGTTTTGCGTGCCTAGCACGGTTATCTGTTTTTACGTTTCAAAAATGAGTTTGGTCACACACGACCCGAAAATAGTGGTTAATTGATAATTTAACTAAAGTTGTGAAATTAGGGCTCGGTTTAGACGCCCCGATTAGCCGCGGGACCCGTTTCCGTTTTTATCGTACCGGAAACTGTTAAATAGGTTAAAAACACTCAAATCATCCGAATTATTTTCGGATGATTCATTTTTACTTGTTTAACTCAATTATATGAAAATAGTTCATTTTTAGGGTTTTTATACACCAGTCAGCTCGCTTATGCGAACTTTACCGGTTTACGCGTTTTAAGCTTTAAAAGTTTGTTTTTGTACAATTAATTATCCGTTTAGTCTCGGATCTTGAAATTTTGCACAAATCACTTTTTGACTGTGGGGAATTTTATAAAAATATTTCCAGAATTAATTTTTATATTTAACATTTATTTATCTATTTTTAAACACCATTTGAACACTAAATATGTCGTAAATACCAAACGATCTTAGAAAAATCCCAAATTTCTCCTGGATGACCCCTGCCATCTCAATAGTCCCCTGTAGTTTTTCCAGAACCAAAATCCCTTTTTAAATGCCGTTTTCACTAATACCGAGCTAGAAAACCTTAGAACTCGTTTAACCGAAAAGCCTACTTAGACTTCTCCAACTGACCTCAAATTTTGTGTGTGGCTTATACATGTTATAAAAACCTTATCTGAAATTTTCCAGAATTTTTCATGATATTTAACTATTTTTCACCATTTTTGGCCAAAACCGAGCATTAAATTCACCAAATATTCATCCTTTGTCCAAAAATTACCAAAAATTCACAGAACTCATATTTTCATATATTTAACACCTCTGTAAAATTTCATGACCTAACTCTACACGTATCACAATCTGTCCAAAATTCATAAACAATACAAAAACCGAACTACCTTGTGTTTCTAGCTTCAAATCGCAAGAATCTCGCTTTCTAGCCTTTGCTAGCAACTAGATACAACACCTACAAGCACAATAACACCACACCAAGTAAGTTACACCCACAATCAAGCCATTTCTTTCATGGTTTCGGTTATACTTTAAAAACAAAGATTTAACCGTAAAAATTCGTTTTTGGTTCGTTTAACTCCTTTCTTGGACCAAGATCCCTTGTATAACCCGTATACATCACTTGATCATGCAAGAATCGGTTCCATCTCGGGTTCTCACCCTTTTTTCACTTGGAAACCTCATTTTCTTGCATGAACACTCCAGAAACGAACATAATCACGTACATAACACGATCAAGTCTGTTATTATGTTCCGGACCATAATAACTCACTTGTCCATCCAAGTTCATCTAGATCTCGTCACTATATATTATTAGTTGATATTCAGATCCTATAATACTTGAGCTACTGGTTATATTTTAGGTATCTTTTAAAGACATCCTAATTCATTTATAACCAATGGCTCTAATACCAAGTTCTGTAACACCCCGTAACCGCAGCGGAAACGTAAACGGGATGCAACAGACACATCTGATATTAACAGCATTGCTTATAAAGAAAACACCACTACATTAATTTACATCATATTACATTGTTCCGAGTTTAGTTACCGTCTAGGCGATAGCACATAAGTTTTACCAATATTACATTAACATAATTAATACAAATGATCACTAAGCTTCCACAAAAACACACATCATCAAGCAGCTAGCACTTATTCCAGTTTGGGGGTACCTAGAAAGCATAGAAAGAAAACGGGTCAACTACGAATAGTTGGTGAGTTTCACAATTCGAGTAAACCATGATAAATCATTATCATAAAATAATATTATTATCGATGTAATTATGCTGAGCCCACAAGTGAAACCTCTGACTATCACACACAACCCCCGTGGCATATCCCCCGCCCACGGAACTGCCCCAAACCGCTATGTCTAACATTACATAGCAAAATAAATAACAACAAAATAGACATGTGCAACTGGCTGGGAAACATCAGCAAATCCATGCCGGACCAGTTGGGTTTGTCAGACCAATAGTACTATCCACACTCTACCGGCTTTCAGTTAATCACTCGTGTTCCGGGGCCTTAGAATGTTAGCAACTCAGACAATTACCATCTTAGTACATTTCCGTACGATTCTCGTACAATAAAACATATATAAATCCACGCAAATCCATGCGTTCAGTATGTATTTAAACATTTCAATAACAACATGCTTTCCGCCCCGGGAAATTATTTAAAAACAATTCAGAAAAGGGGCTCGTGAAACTCACCTTAACGTAGCAAGCAGTACACAATACACAGCTACTAACCCGGATCTGTAATACGATCCCTAAATTCGTTACTTTATAATCACTATTAATATAACTGTAACCGTGTTAACCGGTGCATCTGGGGACACTGTTAACCCAGTACTGTATCCGTTCTGGGGGCAATGTTAACCCAGAAACACTTATCCGGACTCAGATTGTGATATCATTTAGAGTTCCATGATCACAACTCCTATTAGTCGTTTTTCTCGTTTTGCGTGCCTAGCACGGTTATCCGTTTTTACGTTTCAAAAATGAGTTTGGTCACACACGACCCGAAAATAGTGGTTAATTGATAATTTAACTAAAGTTGTGAAATTAGGGCTCGGTTTAGACGCCCCGATTGGCCGCCGGACCCGTTTTCGTTTTTATCGTACCGGAAACTGTTAAATAGGTTAAAAACACTCAAATCATCCGAATTATTTTCGGATGATTCATTTTTACTTGTTTAACTCAATTATATGAAAATAGTTCATTTTTAGGGTTTTTATACACCAGTCAGCTCGCTTATGCGAACTTTACCGGTTTACGCGTTTTAAGCTTTAAAAGTTTGTTTTTTCACAATTAATTATCCGTTTAGTCTCGGATCTTGAAATTTTGCACAAATCACTTTTTAATAGTGGGGAATTTTATAAAAATATTTCCAGAATTAATTTTTATATTTAACATTTATTTATCTATTTTTAAACACCATTTGAACACTAAATATGTCGTAAATGCCAAACGATCTTAGAAAAATCCCAAATTTCTTCTGGTTGACCCCTGCCATCTCAATAGTCCCCTGTAGTTTTTCCAGAACCAAAATCCCTTTTTAAATGCCGTTTTCACTAATACCGAACTAGAAAACCTTAGAACTCGTTTAACCGAAAAGCCTACTTAGACTTCTCCAACTGACCTCAAATTTTGTGTGTGGCTTATACATGTTATAAAAAGCTTATCTGAAATTTTCCAGAATTTTTCATGATATTTAACTATTTTTCACCATTTTTGGCCAAAACCGAGCATTAAATTCACCAAATATTCATCCTTTGTCCAAAAATTACCAAAAATTCACAGAACTCATATTTTCATATATCTAACACCTCTGTAAAATTTCATGACCTAAATCTACACGTATCACAATCTGTCCAAAATTCATAAACCATACAAAAACCGAACTACCTTGTGTTTCTAGCTTCAAATCGCAAGAATCTCGCTTTCTAGCCTTTCTAGCAACTAGATACAACACCTACAAGCACAATAACACCACACCAAGCAAGTTACACCCACAATCAAGCCATTTCTTTCATGGTTTCGGTTATGCTTTAAAAACAAAGATTTAACCGTAAAAATTCGTTTTTGGTTCGTTTAACTCCTTTCTTGGACCAAGATCCCTTGAATAACCCGTATACATCACTTGATCATGCAAGAATCGGTTCCATCTCGGGTTCTCACCCTTTTTTCACTTGGAAACCTCATTTTCTTGCATGAACACTCCAGAAACGAACATAATCACGTACATAACACGATCATTACCATGTTTTTCTTGCTAAATGCCTCGGTTTTTAGGTCAAGAACTTGAGAGAGTTGAAGGACTGATGGATTGTGTTTGTGAAAAAAGAAAATGAAATGAGGTTTGGGGAGAGATGGTCCGATCGGACCATTTGGAGGGTGGGGTGGGACCCACATCTCCATTTTAAGCCACATATTCAGATTCTCGTAATCTGGATAATGTTTTGGATAATCTGGTTCAGTTCGTTTTTGGTTAAACGTTTAATTCGGCTTAAAACGAGGCTAAAACGGTCGTTTTTTCGGCTTAAAAATGAAATTTTTATAAAACCGATTAAAAAACTTAAACCATGACATTTATTAACTTAAAACATCATAGTATTAATAATTGTGCATCTTTTTCGGCTTGATCGATCGTCTCTTGCTTGGTTTGGTATTAAAGGTTTCGTTTAACGTACCGACGTATCATTAAATCGAAATTCTTTTTCTGTGCCGTACTTTACTTATCCCGAAGCATTAATGTTTCGTAAAATCACTAAATATCATATATCCCGTCTATAATGTAATCCTCGATTCATTCGGGCTTCAATATCCGTTAATCGTATTTCCAATACGATTAACTGTAGATTCGAGTATAATTCGTACTGTGAATCATACATACTCGTATAAACACATTATAATTCATATATTCGGTATTAAATAACACATAAATAGTATGTACCGGTTAGGGTATACCTGATTTTGCCGGAATCGTTACACTATCACACCCCGATCCAGGGCCTAGAGGCGTGACTATCCGATTGGTACCTGTTTTGTAAATATATCAGAGTTGCGGGTTCATTTTAGTGGAAGACTTTTTATATTAAATATTAATTTACATTGAAAATTTTACTTAGGATATAAACACTCGAGTATTCGGTTTACAAAATATTATTGTATTATTATTACAAGGATTATAATGAAAATTGAGCCATCTTGAGTGATCTTCTATCTTCATGACTCCTAATCCTTGTCTATCATTATCAGCACTTAATTATCTGCATGGGTTGGAAAAATACGTCAGATATGTGCTGGTGAAACGTTGACTCGACAAAATAATTTATAACACTCGTTAAATACAAACATAGTTTTCTATTTCACAATCTTAGCAGGAACGCCTGTCATTCCTGGGATTTGTACCACTGCCCTACACACACAATTCAAAGGTTCCCCGAGTTACATAGCCCCTTTTTGGGGACATTCTTCCCCTAGGCTATGTGACCATATTGGAAAACTGGTTATGACTGACTTGGTTTTTGTATGCCAATTATCAGTTATGTATGGATCTAGACACATGTGTATTCGGTCTGAGTTGCTTTTTTATTATCTATTTTGTATTATAATGATTTTAGAGACAAGTAATCTCATGCAAACATTTATCAGACTCTTTGCAATAAACAACCTGTTTACTACAAGAGTAAAATCAGTTCAGTCGGTAAAAGGTATAACATATTCACTTGTTATTGTCAGTTCGGTGTCGTTCAGAACCTTTCCTTTCAGTATGCTATTAACCTATATTTGTAATAGGTTTGCTTAAATATCTTGATGGTGTTTCTTGATTAATCAGCAGACCTTAGGTCTGATCAGCAGACTTTAAGTCTGATTTTACCTTGATAGAGTTATAGCCGTTTTATGAAAATATATTTGTATTTACATATGACGTTTGAGATAGCATGCTTTGGCTTAATAGGTTATATCACATTGGAAAACTTCTCCAGGTAAGTAAACGGGTCCCACGCTCTAAGAATTACTTACCTTAGACAAGAAGAGTCTACTAATGATACCCCTCGTACAGTTACTACATGCCCATCAAAATATATAGTTTTGATAACATTACTTCTTGTAAAAGTAACATCATTACTTTAGTAAAAACTTTGTTTGGAAATCATTTAACGCCTATACTCTTAACTAGGTTCTAAATAGCTAGGTAATAAAGTAACTAAGGCATAATCCTTACCTTAGGTGACTACTCGAGAATGAGAACACGAACAGATCAGCAACTCGCCAATGGAACTTCGCTTATCAAGTCGGTTGGCTGTTAATAAGACCTCGGAACCTTGTTTCTTGCGTAAACCTTGCGAAAACATGCTGTCGGAACGTTCGGCACGAATTCCTAGGCTGTGTATGTGTAAATGATGGTGTTTTGGGATGGTTTGACTTGATCCCGTCACTGCCCTATTTATACTCGTTTTTGAGATTCTCCGTGTCGCATGAAGGACAAAACGCGCCATTCGCATCGCGCGAAGCAGTGGCCTGACATGTTAGGCCACGTAGCTTACCAGAACGTGCCACGTATTAACACGTAGTTGGACGCGTGTATCAGATTACTTAACGAAGTTTCGCATAGCGTGAAAAAATACTTCGCGTTGCGCGAAAGATCCTTTTCCTCGGTTTTAGTGTCAGCTACTTCGCGTAGCGCGAAGTAATTCAGTTTCAGCTTCACGTCGCGTGAAGAATTACGAAAACCAGAATTTTCATTTTTGATTCTTTATCTTTCAGAATTGACATGTTTAGCCCAAATAGATGGGGTATTTTCACGATGTTACAGTTTGGGTCAAAGATTTTAACTAAATGGGTCAAAATGGGTTACTTGAAATTCCACCATCTTATTTTTGGGCCAAATGGGTTGACAAATTTAAAGAAATGGGTCGATGTGGGTTAGTGTCTTAAGGAAAAGTGACAGGCTCGGGTTGAAACGAGTTTTGGATTGGAATGGGTTCGTTTTAGGTTTTGGCTCGGATTTGGTTTCGACTTTCTAGCCGACACGAGTTTTTGCACTGGATGGGTTGGGTTTCAGTTTCCTTTGTTTCTTTTTGGTCGGTTTCAGAGCACTGGATGAGTTGGGTTTCGGTTTCTTTTGTTTTTTTTAGTCAGTTTCGGATTCGTTTTTGGTTTTTTGTTTCGTTTTGGTCGGTTTTTTTCAGTTTTATTTCTATTCGGTTTTAGTTTTTTAGTTTCGTTTTGGTCGGTTTTTTTCAGTTTCATTTCTGTTCGGTTTTAGTTTTTTAGTTTTGTTTTCGTCGACTTGTCGGTTTCAGTTCGTTTCTCGTTTTTTTTGTAGAACGAGGATAACAAAGGAAGCATTTTAGTTATTTTACTTTTTGCGATTTTTATTTATATTTTGAGTTATGATTTTTTTATTATTTTTTTGAATTTTTTTGAGGGGTTTTTGATGTTAACAAAAAACCCTTAAAAAAATTCAAAAAAATTAATAAAAAATCATAATTAAAATTATAAATCAAAGACAAAAAATGTAAAAAAATTTAAAACGTTTCCTTCGTGTTCTAAAAAAAGATCCGAAACCCGTTCCGACCTCGACTCATTCCGACCCGGACCCGTTCTAACCTGAACCTGTTGACCCTAACCCGTTCTGACCCGAACCAAAACAACCCTTTTTTTAGTTGACCAATTCCGACCCTAATCTGTTTCAACCCATGACCGATTTCGACCCAACCCAACCCATTTGCCACCCTAGCTATATATGTTTATCAGGTTTGAATATTTTTGAAGTGTAAACACATGCTAATTTATTAAATTTCTTAACTCAGAGCATATATACGTACAGCCATCGGTACTATTATTATATTTAAAATGCATTTTTGCGTAGAATGAGGTATAGAAAGAGGCGTGCTATGTTCATGGATGTTGTGGACTAAAAGTATATATGTTAGCAAATATTCTTGCCGAAATAAGAATTGATTTATCGGCATGTTATGTTTTTACTTTAAAAGATGATGCGCTTAAACTGATTATTGTTTTTTTACTTTCATGAACTCACCAACTTTATGTTGACACAAATGTTTTTGAGCATGTATTTCAGGAAACTAAAAGTCAAAAGGAAATAAGAAGTCCTATGAAGGAATATTATTATACAAGAATAAATATTGCATGAAGTCAACGTGTTGTTTAAAATCTTATGTTTGTATTAAAGTTTCATTTTAAAACACTTATGTATCAAAGTAAAGATAAATAAATTTATCGTTTCCATTGTTAAGTTGATATCAATCGGTTACGTTTATAGCCCCCGCCTGGGTCTGGTCAGTTACATCCCAAACTCCATGAATCCCAAATATATGCCTCGTACACATTATCCAAATCATGTAATTCTTTGTAGTTTAAAAGTGGACATTGAAACGACCCGAAAATCGTCTCTTTTCCCGTTCGGTTCGCGTCACCTATCTTATTTCTCCGGCTATAAAAACACGATTAATTCGAACCAATTGATGTTGTCTCGCTTTAAATATTGCTTCAATTTGAACAATAAATATCAAAACAGAATACAGGCCTGTTATAAATCAATGCTAACTGCTCTGATGAAGAACCCTAGGTCACGGTCATGTTAATAATCGCCGATTGCACAAACTTCAAATCTGAATCGACTGTTGCTCTTGCTATTCCAACATGTTAATTAACAGGCTGCTTATGTTGGTACCTAATCGCACAGGACTCCGACCTTAGTCTCTTCAATAGGTAACACTTACTTCTTGATCGATGAGGGAGCTTAATTGGTTATGGATCGATTGCTGTTGCTAACGGTTATGGATTCTGATCACAATCTCAGACTCTTGCTGCTCGCTGTTCTGAACCCTCACGCCGCAGGTATTACCAGAACTTAGGTGCAGAGTTCCGTTTATTGAAGGGCTTGCACAGGGTCAGATCGATTAAATGCTATGACACCAATTAAAGAGAATTGGTACCAGGGTTAATCAGAAAACGAACTCAGACACGTTTATTTAACTAAAAACCCAAACACGTTTATTGTGTAGAAACTTCACAAAACTCAGTTACAACCTCTAATACCCAACCAAAACACGGTATTTATAATCTAACCTATCACGTTAGACTACGACTAGGATTGCACTATAATTATCTCTTAAACATCCTAACCTAACTCGTATAGAATGCTAGATAATCTAGGACCTGAAAATTCTCCTTAATAATTAAATTACAAACATATTTTTATTTATAATTATCCACTCCAAGACCCATGACTTAACTTTCCACGCCAAATAACCCGTAAAACCAAAATCTCAACATTATTAAGTTAGTTATTGGTTTAAATATGATTTGACACAAGAACCAATGTTTTAGAGCACGCCACCAACATAAACTCACAAGTCGCATCAACCCAACTCGACAGCTCATGAGACCACAATCGAGCAACCGTTACGTACACCATTTTAACAGGAAACAAAAAACATATACTAGAAATGAATATCAAGGTTACACAATGAGACCAGTTTCAACATCCCAACAACCAAGGCTAGAAGCTATCGAGTCGAGACCAAAAAAAATCATTCATCCACCCCGCCTTTTATGCTTCAAAAGAAACATTTAAAACCAATGTTTCCAAGCTGCATCTTGTTGCTGCTCAAGCCACGAAAGAAAGCAACTATCCAACAAACAAAAAAGGTTCACATACAACAATTGGTATCGAACCGGTACATATCGGAAATTCACCACTTGAATAAACGGCCATATTCCGCCTTCCACAATCAACGCGGGCACGAAATCCCGCTTCACTTCTTCCCTAACCTGACTAATAGTTTTACCCGATGCGAAACCCATATACGCGAAAAACACCAGCAAGTCCACGGGGCTGAATATTATCCCGTCAAGTGCAACTTTCATTGCCACAAATCGAATCGATTTTGACGGGTATCGAGTTATGTATTGTAAGAATCTATCTAAACCTTCATACCTACAAAACCGAATAACTTTATATTTGTCGTTTTAGATAAAGTTGTTGAAACCGATTAACCGAAAACCAACCAGAAATGACCAATGGGGCCCACAAATGCTATCCCGAAAACGCTGGTGGTAACCACTCGTCTCCAGTTGATACGTAAATCTCTCTCATCTTCCTGTCAATTTAACAATGAAATTACAAATATCAAGGTTTTTTTCTATTTGACCAAGAAATTCCAAATATATCCATTTTTTTAATTATTTATCCGACAATCTTAAAGCCAACCATATTCTGCCTCGTTTCCTTATACGAGGGTTTTCTTATCTTAATTCCTTAACAAAAAAAAACCCTTCATGGGCCGCTAGTGACTAAAACCTAACAAACCATCAAATATAAAACTAGCTTCCTTCAATATTTGACGAACCGCCAAAATAAAACTTGCTTCTAAAAACACTAACTTCCGTCAACATAAAACCAACTTCTTCTGATAAAATACTTACTTCCGTCAATATAAAACTAGCTTCCGCCAATATAACGCTATCTTCTTCCACTAATATCTGAAGAATAAACTAGCAGCTCGCCATTATTAAGACATGTGGCTGGATCCAAATACTGTCGGATTAATAATTAAAAAGTCACGTAATGACGATTGGACACTTTTGGAAATCCTGATCAAACAGAGAAATTGTTGATTCAGATCGGTCAAATGGACATTCTTGTCGATTTCCCTCTAACATAATTATATCTTTTGGAAGACCAATTTGAAACAGAATTTGAATTTTAAAAAGAATTACGGGAACGAAAATATGTTTCTTTTTGGGCACGGTGGCGCGTGTAACGGCCTGAGCGGCAAGGTCACCGAGTCCCCAAATTAAACCCGAGCTGAGTGCCTGTGTTTTCACGGGATGTACGGCTAAGCAATTCTTATACCATTTCCATATCTTCAACATTGCATTAAACTAATAATGGTGGATTGATTCTAATTATGCAAACTTCAACGAATCAGACGCTAAAAGATTGGACATAATGGTGTGGATATTGATTTGGATAGGATAGAATTGGATTGGATTGGATTGTGTGAATCTTTGAAATTGGTGGTTACAAATTTAAAATATTCTGTTAATAAGGTTGGCTGAGATTCAATTTAGGCGATGGAGGCTGAAATCGCTATTTTGGGCGGGAAATATGGATAGGAAGATCATACCCTTTTCGTTTTGGATGAGTCTTTGTTGCATGAATTAATTGTGTTATATTTTTATACTAGGCTATATGCCCGAGTGACACACGGGGTTGACAAATCAATTTAAAAAAAATAAAAAATATAATATATGAATAAGACGTGTTAAACACAATATCAAACATGAATAAGACTCGTTTAACTACCTTATATGTCATGATTATAAAACAGTTTTAAGTTTGATGTGGACGACAAAAATACATTAAGAAAAATAAATACAACAATTATAAGAGCTAGATCAAGAAAAAGTAATTTCTAATGAAAAACTAAAACACCGAATCAATGAACAAATATGTTTTTAAAACCTAACTACCAACAAAGTGAATGAAATGTGTACCAAAAATGATATGTGTACCAAAAGAAAATATCTAAACATCAAAAAAACCATTCAAACTTGTTTCTACATTTACCAAAACAAATTACATTTCATATACACATGCCTTTTAAACGTTAATGCTAACGATTCCTTTCAGTGATCAATTTTCGAAACCAACAAACTAAATTCAAAAGATAGTCACAATCATCAAGTTTTCTAACAAATACTACAAGAAGCAAACTCCTGAAGTTACACTTGTTGAACAATCTAAAAGAATTTTGAATATCTAAAGTATAAGGTTTGGTTATTCGGGCTTGGGTTTGTTTGGGTCGGGTTCAGTTTTAGAGCTATACTTAAAATGAAGGTCCTGCTTTTTGTTTCGGGTTTTCGTTTATGGGTTAGTTTCAGATCAGGTTATTTTTTGTTAAGGTTTGTCTGGTTTTTATATATAAGAGTGTGGTTTTGTTAGGTTATTCTAACTTTATTTATTTTTAGATTTCGCACGAATCAGGATTTGTTACGCTGTTGATTATAATACCATAATGAGAGCAATGGCGCCGCTTTTTGATAGATTGTTTGCGAAGCGCCCCCCTTGAAATTAGATTTGTATGTTTTTGATATCGTTGAATTTGAAAAACTTGTATCCTTTTCGTACTGTTGATCGAATTTGAATTCTATATGATTTTGATAATATATGCAGCTGTTTGTTTTGCATAATGTTGTTAATTTTTGTTCTTAATTAAAAATATCCAGATTATTTTAATAATTTTTTTTAACAACCTCCTTCTAGATTTTAAAGCTGCTAGCTATTATTCAGATTTTGTAATATATTAAAGTTGTTTGTTAATTCATTTTGCTTGTGTTAGAAGCGATTTATATGGAAAACCGCTTTAAACACAGACTCGCTTCAAACACAAACAAAAATTAAAAACCGCTTCAAATTGCCATCAAAATCCATTAGAAGCGATGAGCTTTCAAACATTACTTTTTACGGCTTCTAAATGGCATGTTTTTTAGTAGTGAATCCATTGCAAACCTTGACACCATCCTTGTTGTTTAAATGTGTTAAAAACATCACTTAATTATCGCACAAACATTACAAATTTTAAATCACCGTAAAAATAGTTTGCTTATGAAATAAGTTCGGAATTTAAAGGCTAAGTAATATTTGAATCGGAAATTAATGGTCCGAAAATCATTAAGAAGAGATATTATACATTATCATTAAAACCCTAACTTTTTTGATCCATTACATCCCATCCGTTGGATTGATTTCTAGCCGTTGACATTAACCCCCCTCATCTATATAATATATTTACTCAACTCCACTTCTTAATTACTTGTAGTAATTAACGTAACCTTCCAAATATCCTCGATCGTCTTTTTCACACCGACTCACATCACATCACATCAATGGCGACATTGACAGAAACCCTTATCCTTACGAAAGAAACCCTCGCCCTTACGAAAGAAGAGACGGGCAGACGATACATCGGCGAATTCTTGGCTGCCATGAATTATCACGATCCCGACCTTCAAAACACCATCAAACTCATGCGCAAGAAACTCAGAGAGATTCAAAAAAGAGAGTCTGCTGCTGACGTCATGACCAAGAAACCGCCAAAGGTTCGGAAGCTTATCATCAAGTTCGGCGGATCATCAACATATCAACCAATCGTCCCTCATAAACGCCCACATTCTGAAACCCTAGTCTCTGGTGAAACCCTAACCTGTAAGCGGCAGAAGATCAACGACAACAATGGTGATCACACGCAGTTGAATGATTCGACAACAACTTTAGGGTTTCTTGAAAACCCTAAAGTTAATGAGGGCGTGAATGTCATGGATTTTATCAAAAGCATTGGCGGGTCGGAGGCCAAGATGGTGATTGAGAAGACGTTGACGCGAACGGATGTGACGGAGAACCAGGGCCGGCTGCTGATTCCGGTGTTGAAGGTTTGCAGTGAGGGTTTCTTGACGGCTGATGAGAAGACATTACTAGGAAAGAAACAACACATAAGTGTGCCCGTGTTTGATCCGAAAAGACGGGAATTGGTGCTTAATCTTGCCAAGTGGAGTATGAGTAAAGAGTGTTATGTGTTAAAAACCAAGTGGAATCAAGTGGTGAAGACAAATAGGTTCAAGGAAGGAACGGTGATTCGGGTTTTTTCGTTTAGGGTTCATCAGAAACTTTGTTTTGCACTTGATCGTGTTGTATGATCGATGTATGCTTTGAAGTCATACATAAATATTAGTTGTCTGGTTTAAGGTAGTATGGTGACTATAGATCGAGTTTGTACGGATGGTTTTGTAACTAAGTTTGTTTTGCTATATTCATATATCATTCTTGAATGCCAATAAATGTTTCTTGAATCCATTTAATCTGAGTTATTATATTCTTTTTTATATGTTTAGTTGCAGTCGACAGGTTTTCTTCAATTTTTAACTTCAATGGATTGAATAAATTTTTTAAACCGTGAAAACCATGGGATTGAATAATTGATACACAATTTTTTTTTAACTGATCATTATCGCACTACAACAATTTTTATTTGACCCCACGGGCTTTTGCCGCCAACATATGGTGACCTGCGATAATTCCGAAATTTTAAAAGGGGTCGTCATCATTCTTTTTAGGAAAATTGGATTATAAACTATTAACTATTGGTTAATAATAATCTCAACTAACAATATGACCGGTAATAATTCTAATTTTTAGTTTCGTTAGCCATAACAATCTAAGTCTAACAAAATGTTAATTTCATTAGTTATTTCTTTTAAAGAATGTGAAAATAACTGAATTACCCTTTACGTTAAATAAATGATAAATAATCACTTTTTATAACTAAAAAACAATATAGATACAATAAACATCCCCAAATGCACTCATTGGATCTCCTCATTCGAAAGCCTGCAACACCACCGACCATCATCGGCCGGTCGTCTGCACCAACACCGGGCACCCACCTGCAACAAGACCATGACTACTAGCTGCCGGGAGGAGAAAATGGTGACGTCATAGATGCGTTCGTCGGGAGAAGATTATAGACGACGGGGGGAATTGCCGGGAAAATAAATGAGAAAATACATTTTCAACTTCAGTTCCAGTTTTAATTTCAGATTCATACATTTTTAATCGAAATCAGCAAAAGAAAAACTACTCATTTTTTCTCTGATTTGTTAATTTAATAAATGAATTGAGAGAACGGATGATTTGCTAAAAGTAGTTATATAAAAACACGCTAATCTAGACAATAAGTAATAAATTCTATACTCTTAAACTTAACTAAACTACTAACCGGCAAGTGAACTGGTTGACTCTAGTACAGCTAAGTAAGTCCAGATATCGAACCCACGAAGCTCTTTAAATTACGTTTACTAGCTAATTAGACTCGACTACAAAACACGACTTATTATTTATAGTTGTTTAAGGGGATTTTTATTTAAAATACTAAATTAATAGTATAATTAAAACTAATTAAGAAAACAAGTAAATTAAACGAAAACAAAGTTTGTTATGAAAATAAGATGATGATGAGAAAACTACCTAGGCAAGACTCCCCTAAATTTCGGTAATGAATTGACTTGGGAAAATATTTAGTTATGGACTGGGATCGTAAATTAGACACTTAAAAGAAAACCCAAATAGGACCCCTGACCCTTCTCAAGAGAAAACCTATGGATTTCTAACAAGTTTTAATGCACACCAGTATTAAAAATCAAGTTCGCTTACAGTCACCAAATTGTTTACAATTTAGTTCCTTTATACGAAATCCTACCTTACAACGCGGAAATCAAAGGCAGTTTAATATATCGAATTGATTCAATAGACAATAATTAAATAATCAAACATAGACGGACTCCTTACGAAGAACTAAATCTAGCAAGATCAAATAATAAAGATCTATCGATAACCTAGCACCTTACAGCTATTTAGGTTAGCAGCACACTTAGGTTTATTAGATTAAATAGTATTATTCCTATGATCTTATTCGAAATCAATCACAAAATAATCAAAAACACAAAGTAATTGACCTAATAGCAACCTATCATAATGACAAATAATAATCAAGGCAACTATGGAATAATAACAATTAATCAAACAATCCTAAATATCCATACACATCAATTTAATATAAATAAACCTTTTAATAAATCATAAAAACCATAACGCAAATAAATCCCAAATCAAAACAAACGTCAACAAAGGTTCATCATAAGCCTAGGCAATCTATAATGTTTAGCCTAGCATCTTAGAATCAAACAAAACAAAAATAGACGAAATCATGACGAAAATAATTAAGAACGGAAGATTAAAGGCGATAAAACCCGTGGTCTTCGTTCTTGAATGATAAGCACTTCGCGGGCTGATTTATAGCCTTCAAACCCTCATAAATATTCTCTCTTGAGCTCCCAAATTCGTCCAAAACGACCAGGGTTTTCAGGTTATCTTTAAGGTTGAGTTTAGAGGTGTTTAAATAGGTTTTCTGGGCCCAAAACAGGTAAAAATCGAAGTTTCTGGACTCAAATCGCCGCCGCGCCGCGCGACGGGAGCCTGATGTTGGCCGCGCAGCGCTCCGGCAAAGTAGGAGGGGCCGGTCTGACCGGTCCGGTTCAATTCTGATGCGGTCCGGTTCGTTTCCTGATGCTCCGGTTCAATTTTGATGCGGTCCGGTTCAATTCTGATGCGGTCCGGTTCAATTCTGATGCTCCGGTTCACCGGTTTGGCTTGTTTTAGCTCATTTTTTGCTCTTCTTACCACGATAAACCTCCGGAACCTACACTATTCAAATAAATTAGTAATATACAAATTCTAATAAAAACCGAACGAAAACTAATAAAATATTATATTAAATATACAAGGGATGTATATATATTAAGCATTATATCAAATAT
Source organism: Bidens hawaiensis (assembly GCF_021521415.1). NCBI lineage: Eukaryota > Viridiplantae > Streptophyta > Magnoliopsida > Asterales > Asteraceae > Bidens > Bidens hawaiensis. The sequence continues at coordinate 1,317,777 of NW_027491053.1, forward strand.
CCCCACACTTATCTCTTTTTCGTCCCTGAAAAAGTCTCATTGCAATGGGATCAGAATCGGACAAATACAGTCTTAAAAACATATATGGTTATCTTAAAATTTTAGAACAACGCAAAAAACTACGATCACCGATATTATTGTCCACTTAAACCCAGCCACCAGCCTATCAAGCCCCCACACACATTAAGCATTTAAGTTCATGTGATATCAAAACCTATGAGTCTCACACCTTTGGAGTTAAGATCCACCTACCCCATCTCAAGCATAGTAAAGACAATTAAAAATAAGCAAACTGGTTCAACATATCACCGTAAGATAACAACCCCTAATGATAAGAAGAAAATACACTTAGATGGAATTATGGATGATAGGTCAAGTGAGGTCGTACGAGCATGCCCTAAATATTATTGGACTTTGTCCTATATATGCCCTAAGAAAATATTTATTAACTAGAAACTTTCGAGCCCCAATAGTGTATCCTCAGAGTCGCCATCCCCTTGGTAACACGTAAACTCTTAGTCTCGTCTAGTATGTGCACTTTGGCCTCTTTTTCTATTTTTGATAATGCTTCTTTGGCATTTTTCATTTCATAACTTTTCTCACGTTTTTTATTTATTTATTTATTTTATTATTTTATTATTTTTTATTGTGCACTTAGGCATCTTTTAACTAAAAATATATAACTAAGGACTAAAGCTCATATAAATTGGACATTTGCGGGCGCTACCACTATTTATTTATTTTCATAAAACTGAGTGGCGTGCTAATTTTAAAGTGCATTCAATTCTCACCACCTTAGGGTAATAGCTTATGTAATACTCCCTATACCTTATCGAATTTCAGCTTCACTGTCCCCCCTTAAGATGAGAACCCACAAAATCTATAATTAATTAGGTTTATTAAGAATATGCAATTGAAAACCTTTCAAGACTAGTTGGGCCTACCGACACATCCCAAGTTAAGTACGCCTTCTTTAATATTATCTCATATTATTAGTAGTTTGAAAAACCGATTTCCGATAAATATCCTCATCTCCCATTAAGTGCAAAAAGAAACAAAATCAAGGGACATTTTTCAAAAATTTTTCAATTTTTTTTTTGTGATTAAAATTTAACTACGACTCAAGTATCCTATCCCCACACTTAAATTTAGCATTGTCCTCAATGCAAGGATAAGGACGAAAAATAAAAATAAACTCGGAATACAAAAAACTAATAACCTAAAAAAATAAAAGCAAAAATAAAAAACAAACAAACAAGATAAATAATGGAAAAAACTTAGCTGGCAATATGCGAATGACGAAATGATGCCAAAGTCTTTTACCAAAGCTGCCCTCCATCTCCGAACGTGCTCCACAACCAGTATCAACTTTTCCTCTTGTACACGAGCGGAAGCGGCAACAACGAAAACAATATCTAAAACTCATCTTATCAACCTCGATAGATATAAATCATTCAAAGTATGGAACCGGACCAACCAACCAAAAACAACATATAATATAAATAATAGCAGCAAATAGATAAACAAAAGTATACGGTTCCTGCTGCTCCATCCCCACACTTTAATTTTGCATTAAACTTCCATGTGGGTCAATTTTCTAGCTCAAAACCTGCAAAACTTAAAAACAAAAACAAAGAAGAACTACAAAAATCTACGTTAGTGACGCGACAAGACTCAAAAATGGAATAATTATACAAACTCTACAGTTGAGTTTTCACTCAATACACTCTCCTATGTGATCTAATCAGCTGCCCAAGTGGAGCTTCCTCCACCACGGTCAAACTTCATAGTCCTCCAAGAAACTGCATCACGATACGACCATTCATCTTCAATCATATTCCTCTTATCTCCAACTTCTCCAAACTCCACAAACTTTCGCTTTCCACCGCCTCTTTCTTTATCAAACTCCATCGCCTCTCGAGGACTCGCGACTTCTCTCTCCTCCTTCAAGCAAACTCTGACAGAACGGGGGTGCTCAAGACGTGGATCTATGCCCGGAATGAAAGACTCGATTGCATAAATGGGATGACATGGATCAATGAGACCGTCTTGACCACTCGGTTGTCTCATGGATTTAGCAATATAAGTGACACTATCGTCGCAAGCTCTAAGGGTGATCTTACCATCAAATACATCAACGAGTGCCCTAGAAGTACGCAAAAATGGACGACCTAAAATAATAGGAACTCTCTCATCGGCCTTCATATCAAAAACACAAAATCTACGGGGAAGACTAAACCATCGAATTTCACTAGCAAGTTTTCTATGATTCCCCTATGGTACTTCACCGAACGGTCAGTTAAAGACAAGGTCATGCGGGTGGGTGTAAGTTCTCCTAGCCCAGCTTCTCAAACAACGAATATCGCATTAAGTTTATGCTAGATCCTAGGTCTGCTAAAGCCTGACATGAGGTATCCCTACCAAACAAACATGGAATAGTGAAAACACCGGGGTCGGGTAACTTTTCGGGTACCTTATTGAGAACTACGGCCGAACACTCTCCGTTCAGTGGAACGGTCGAAAGCTCCTCCAGACTTTCCTTTCGCTTAAGAATATCTTTCAAGAACTTGGCATATTTCGGCATATGCTGGAGGGCCTCGATAAACGGAAGATTAATCCTAAGCTGCCTAAACATATCTAAAAAGTTCCCGGATTCTCTACGAAATATCTTATTCTTAGCACGGGCTGGATACGGTAAACGATAATGATCTATAAGTGGTGAAGGCCTAACATCTCTCGGTTTCTTTTCTTCACTTCCTCTAACTACGGACTCACTGGTAGGTGCGGTACTTGCTAGGTCTAGCCTAGGTTGCACCCTCCCAGGAGTCTCCATCACTCTCTCCTCATCAACTAACTCCTCACTCTCCTCTACCTCAATCTCTCTCTCCGGACCTAAAACCCTACCACTACGAGTAGAAATGGAATTTATTTGAGCGGCCGGATTCTGCTGAGTAGAACCGAAAAACTAACCTGGGGTCTCTCATCTAAACATCGGGCTATATCACCTACGGTTCTCTGAAGATCTAAGAGTGTGGACTGGTGATTCCTTAAAAGCGAATCATGATCGGGAATTTTTTTCTGAGTGTCCTGATCTCTAACTAGGATTAGCTTCACCATCTCCTCTAACCTACTAATACCACTAATCAAGTCCTGCCCATTACTCCCACCTTGACTACTTTGATCCCTACTAAACGATTGATCCTGCCCCTGATTAAGATTTGAATTTGTTTGGAAATTAGGGGGTGTACCGGAAGAACGCCAATTAGAGTTATAATTACTATTCTTATAGTTGTTCCAGTTTGAATTATTATTACCATTAAATGCATTAGGAACCCTACTCTGCCCTCCTATGAACTCTACTTGCTCCTGACTCATCAATGGACAATCTGAAGTCCCATGCCCTCCTCTACACAACTCGCACTTATCTATCTTAGCCTTAAGGTTTTTAATCTCACTGGCTAGACTCTCTAAGGCAGCAGCCACACTAGTATCCAAATTAACCTGGTGCACACCTCAGACGGATGAGGGTGTACTAGTGACGGGATTTGAATTTCCGCTACGTGGCTTTTTAGAAAACTCGGACTGGGCAAAACTTTCAAACAACTTATTACACTCTACTACATTTTTCTTATCCATTAAGTTACCTCCAGCAGCAGTGTCGAAACGAGCCTGTGTCTCATATGTCAGCCTATTGTAAAACTTCTCAACCAGGCCCACGGAGTAAGACCATGCTGTGAACAACGGGCCAGTAAACCTTGAAAACGCTCCCAAGCTTGATAGTACGGCTCGTCCGGCTCCATATGGAAAGAATGAATCTGATCACGGAGACGAGATGCTTTGGCAGGCGGGAAATATTTCTTCAAGAAAGAGGTACGCAATGCCTCCCAAGTAGTGAGTGCTCCAGCAGGTTGTGAATCGAGCCAAGTGGCGGCACGACCCGTGAGTGAAAACGGGAATAAATTGAGGAAAATGGCATCTTCATTAGCACCTTGCAAATTGAACGTCCTAAGCGCACGAGTGAGACGGTTGATGTGCGCTCTCATCGTCATGGCCATGGAATAAGTTACTCTGGATGAGATTGGTTACGATATAAGAAGGAATCTGCCAGGAATTTGGGTTATGGATTACGGGGGTGATGATGGGGGAGTGATCTCCGGTGAAACCCTCGAAAGCTTGTTGGTAAACGGTTCGGTTGTCGGCCATTGGAATATCGGGAATGGTTCCGGGGCTCGACGGCGGTGAACTGTGTGGTGATGACTTCGGTGGAGAATCTATGGTGATCGGTGAACTGACTTCTGACTTTAACAGAAGTGGTCCTTGCGAACGAAGATTTGGCATAAACCTGAAAAGCACACAAGACCAAATCAATAGACTCTATTCAAAAATAAAACTAAAAATAAATAAAATAAACTAAACTTAAAATTAAACTAAAATTAATTAGACTCCTATGACTCAAAAAGAAAAACAAAACAAAACAAAACAAGTAGCATGTATGTAGCAAGTAAGTCTAATCAAAGCTAATAACGCAATCGCCAAGAGTCCCCGGCAACGACGCCAAAAACTTGATGTGCTAAAAGTAGTTATATAAAAACACGCTAATCTAGACACTAAGTAATAAATTCTAGACTCTTAAACTTAACTAAACTACTAACCGGCAAGTGAACCGGTCGACTCTAGTACAGCTAAGTAAGTCCGGATATCGAACCCAAGAGACTCGTTAAATTACGTTTACTAGCTAATTAGACTCGACTACAAAACACGACTTATTATTTATAGTTGTTTAAGGGGGTTTTTATTTAAAATACTAAATTAATGCTATAATTAAAATTAATTAAGAAAACAAGTAAATTAAACGAAAACAAAGTTTGTTATGAAAATAAGATGATGATGAGAAAACTACCTAGGCTAGACTCCCCCAAATTTCGGTAATGAATTGACTTGGGAAAATATTTAGTTATGGACTGGGATCGTAAATTAGACACTTAAAAGAAAAACCAAATAGGACCCCTGGCCCTTCTCAAGAGAAAACCTATAGATTTCTAACAAGTTTTAACGCACACCAGTATTAAAAATCAAGTTCGCTTACGGTCACCAAATTGTTTACAATTTAGTTCCTTTATACGAAATCCTACCTTACAGCGCGGAAATCAAAGGCAGTTTAATATATCGAATTGATTCAATAGACAATAATTAAATAATCAAACATAGACGGACTCCTTACGAAGAACTAAATCTAGCAAGATCAAATAATAAAGATCTATCGATAACCTAGCACCTTACAGCTATTTAGGTTAGCAGCACACTTAGGTTTATTAGATTAAATAGTATTATTCCTATGATCTTATTCGAAATCAATCACAAAATAATAAAAAACACAAAGTAATTGACCTAATAGCAACCTATCATAATGACAAACAATAATCAAGGCAACTATGGAATAATAACAATTAATCAAACAATCCTAAATATCCATACACATCAATTTAATATAAATAAACCTTTTAATAAATCATAAAAACCATAACGCAAATAAATCCCAAATCAAAACAAACGTCAACAAAGGTTCATCATAAGCCTAGGCAATCTATAATGTTTAGCCTAGCATCTTAGAATTAAACAAAACAAAAATAGACGAAATCATGACGAAAATAATTAATAACGGAAGATTAAAGGCGATAAAACCCGTGGTCTTCGTTCTTGAATGATAAGCTCTTTGCGGGCTGATTTATAGCCTTAAAACCCTCATAAATATTCTCTCTTGAGCTCCCAAATTCGTCCAAAACGACCAGGGTTTTCAGGTTATCTTTAAGGTTGAGTTTAGAGGTGTTTAAATAGGTTTTCTGGGCCCAAAACAGGTAAAAATCGAAGTTTCTGGACTCAAATCGCCGCCGCGCCGCGCGACGGGGAGCCTGATGTTGGCCGCGCAGCGCTCCGGCAAAGTAGGAGGGGCCGGTCTGACCGGTCCAGTTCAATTCTGATGCGGTCCGGTTCGTTTCCTGATGCTCCGGTTCAATTTTGATGCGGTCCGGTTCAATTCTGATGCTCCGGTTCACCGGTTTGGCTTGTTTTAGCTCATTTTTTGCTCTTCTTACCACGATAAACCTCCGGAACCTACACTATTCAAATAAATTAGTAATATACAAATTCTAATAAAAACCGAACGAAAACTAATAAAATATTATATTAAATATAAAAGGGATGTATATATATTAAGCATTATACTAACGGATTATGTAGAAATTCTTTATGTATGGTGTGGTGGTGTTGTTCATAAAGAAGCAATACACCGGGGGTGCACAGTAGTGTTATTGCAGGTTTCAGGTGACGATGTCCGGTTATAATACAGATGAACGACCGATGGTCATTGGCCGTGTTGCAGGCGTTCCGACAAGGAGATCCGGTGGGTGGATTTGGGGCTATTTATTGTAACCTGTATTGATTTTTAGTCGTAAAATTGATCCCAAAATATATTCAAGTTCTTGTTTTTGTTTATAATTATTTAAAGTAAAAGGTAATTCCATCATTTTCGCTTTCACTTAAAAGAAATAACTAACGGAGTTAACACTCTGCTAGACTGAGATTGTTATGGATAACGAAACTCAAAGTTAGGATTATTACTGGTCAATAGTTAATAGTTTGGAGTAATTAAAATCCAATTTTCCTTCTTTTTATTAGTTGCTCCTTGGATTACTTTTGTTTTTTGTTTTTCTTTTTTGTTTTTTCAATTGTTTAATAAAACATTTCGAATTGCTAAATTAAATTAAGGTCTCAGTTTTTAAATATGTTAATTTTTAGTATTTTGGCGTTGCCGAATTTAATTTTTTGTTTTACTTTCAGTATAATCACAAACAGAACCGATGCCGATCAAATTCGTGTCAACTACCTATTCAATAAATGTCGCTTACAAATGTTTTTCTTTTATTTTATTTATTTACTTTTTTGTTGTTAGCTATACGAGTATCAATACTATTTTAAGTGTTTACTATTTTATTTTTTGGGTTTAGTACGTGTCGTTACCATAACGAACTAACTGATACGATTTGCATTACCACCATAACACAAAATACATATACCAATTTAGCCCCATGCGTAAGATACCTGGTGGTTGTTGTTGTTGTTGTAATTATTATTATTTTACCTAATCCAAAAACTTGGCAATTGCGAAGACCTTTACAGTCTCAAAGGGGTCGCAATTTCCATGTTGCGGATGTTTTGCAACCAAAAGTGCGGTGGGACTAACAATCGTAGCAACTGCCCTGTTGCGACCATTTTGCTATAGCCATCGCAAATCTTGCAACGCACAGTGCGGTCGCAAGTCTTGTTACCACTGTCTTACAACTGGTGCCGCAGTAGCAAATCTACAAATCTTGCTCCTATTTTTTGGTCTCAATGAGACAACCAAAAATAATTGTTCAAAATATGTAACACCCGTTAATTCCGGTTTCAAGAACTAAAGCTTGTAGAGTATGTATAATTCTCGGGATTTATCCGACGTTTCTCGGAAGCCTTTACGTCATCCCGGTACGTCTAATCGCTTAACATTTCTTTCAAGTTGCATTATTATTAAATTCCGGGGGCTAGAATGAAAATGTTTTATAATATAACAATAAACAAAAAACCCTAAACCCCTACCCTAGCTGCAGCAGTGATCAGCCAAAGGAACAGCCCCCTCCTTTCCTTGCTTCGACTTTTTGATCGATTCCAAGCTCCTAGAAGTAGTTCAAGGTATATACAATCCCCAACACTTTTTTTGTTCACCCCTAATCGTTTTGATGCTTAATTTTGCCGATACTTCTCGTTGGACAGATTTTCTGCCAAGGTGTAATTGACCCACTTCCCGTGGATAAAAATTAGAGTTTCAGGTATGGCATTTATATCATATTAAAATTTCGTAGCCATTGGAGGTGTTTAGGTCGGTCAATCGATTTTAGTTCGAAAACTAGGGTTTATCGGGTGTAGAATTGCAAATTGTTGAGTTTGATGCGTTAATCGGTTGGATGACCAACCGAATCAGTTTGTACGGCCCTAGGGGAGTCTAAGGGCAGTGGGAAAATTATTTTTTCGATGCTCGGGGCTGTTTTGGTTGGTGCTTGGTCAATCGAGTTGGCGGTGCGCGAATTTTCGTTTAAATGTTAAATTGAGAGTTGTAAAAAGGAACCGTCAACCCTATCAACTTGGGTGACTTAATTATGATGATTGAAAAGGTTTAAAAAGGGAATTTGGTCCATTTGGGGCTGATTCATTTAATAAATGGTTTTAAAGTTTATTACGCGCGTATTCGACTCGATTTGATTAGCCTTGGGCCAAGTTGTTGGGCCTTGGGCCAAGTTTTGGGCCAGGGGCCAAGTTGTTGGGCCTTGGGCCAAGTGTTGGGCTTTGGGCCAAGTTGTTGGGCTTGAATGGCCCATTAGACAAGAGTGTTCTTACGGTCTAGCTTAGTAACATGTTGTGTATACTTTACAGGCCCTTGCTTGTGATTGTGCACTTAGGGATTTCCTAGCTCGTTGCAGGTGTTCGATTGATTTCAGGTGAGTTCATGATGCCCCCTTTTTAACTCTTTTCAAATTTTGGGCTAGCATGCACACCTAAGGGTTTTCTCACTTGATGAAATGTTTTAAATGGTTTTACATAGGCTTGCTAGTATTGGTAGGCCTTGGAATGTTATAGAATGTGTGTATTTATATATATATATTTATATATATTTAGAGTGGTCAATATTTGGCGAATGTAGTAGTCGTCTCGACTACTGAATGTTGCGTATGCTTACTTTGTGTTTGCATGCGCCGAATGTTACGTGTTTGGGTTGTACGTTTTCTCGGCCCTGAATGTTATTATTGAATGTTATATATATATATATATATATATATATATATATATATATATATATATATATATATATATATATATAGCACGTATAGAGATGCTCATACGTAAGAATGACTATTTATTGAATGTGGTGACCTAACCGATGTACTTCCGTGTGCTGTTTTAAACCGTTGGAATGATTATTAAGACTTTTGCTACTTATTTAAAACTTGAACTCACTCAGCTTAAGCTGACTTTGTGTGCATGTTAGTGTGAGTTTCAGGTTAGGAAGAGGATGCTTTATCACTTGGACGTGCATGGAGCTACTTGGACGGTGAAGGGCTTACTGGAATGAAGAATTGTTTATGAACATTTTATTTCAAAAGACTTATAAAAGTTATACTTAATTTTGGTTTTGGAGTTAAATTACCAGGTTTTGGGAACTCATTCATTTATTTACGTTTTCCGCCGAATTATACTCTGTGATCTTATTTTAATTCAAAGAATTGTTTTTTTTAAGTTTAATTATTTTTACGAGTATTTTGAATGGTTACCAACTATGGGGTTCTTTCGGGGCTGACAAAATATATATAAATATAGATGCAAACACACAAACAAAGGTCAAACTATAAATTTGTATCAAAGAAGTTCAATATTAACAAAAAGTTATTCGAGTTCTATAAACAAACAAAAAAAAATTTATTCTAGCTAAACACAAATCACAAATCAAAACTACCATACATTTGAATATCAGCCAATTGCATACTTCTATGTCCAGTCGCAAGCGGTAGCTTTATTTGAACCTATCAATCTTGTGCATATGAGCAAATTTTGGCCCCAACTGGTCATCCGAACTTGGGTGTGTTAAGATGGAAAGCAATACATGCCATTGCCAAACACACGCTACACATTATTACAAACCACCATCACACATTAAACCAAACCTATTCACTCTATTAAAGGGTTTAAAATATAAAGCAATAAGAAAATGGAGCAATAGATCAAACCTTGGAGTATGTCAATGCTGAGCTCCATTGTTTCTTGAGAATATCTCAACATATGCTACCAGCGTTGTTGAAGTTTGATGGTAAACCTTGGTCCTAAATGCAACCTGAATATTCATACATAACAATTAAAATATTACTTATGTATACTTTCTTTTAAACTAAAAAAAAAAGTGTTTTCATATCAATCAGAAAGCTGGTTATATAAGCATACCCTGCATAAACATGGTGGTTCCTTAAAGTTTGTAGTCCAGTGGTGATCAGTAACAAAAGCCATGAGACTGTCATAATCATTAGCGCACTCCATAATACATAGAATTCTTTATGTTTTTCCCATGAAAAAACAAAAATTAAATAATTCATATTTTCAAAGAAAATAAAGTAAACGTCTTTCAGGTATCAAGAGAAGTAACCTGGTATTCGTGTTCAACGAAAATGAATTCTAATGAAAATTGTTGTTGAAGACGGGCTATTATATATGATCCTGAAAGTCAAAATAACATAGAAGTTATAACCTATATTATAACAAAAAGCACCGTATAATCATTTAATAAAGTGATATGGAAGGTTTTTATAAATTTTAGGGAATCCAGATTACTTTAAACCAGTGAAGACAAAGTGAGACTCTTAATCAGTCCATTTATAACTATTATCACAACTAACAGATGGGTTATTTAGTCCATATAGCAGATGCATACTAATGTGAGTCTCTTACTCGCTCTATCCGACTGTCACCAATTTTGAGTAAGTATTTTTACAATGACACTCTAAAATAAACTAACCTTGGTAAGGATTCCATTTTGTTAGACCAATATCAAATGCTCTGGCTTTCCAACAACTCCGGTTCTCCATTCTCTGATCATCAACTATGTTATTAAAGGATGCCTTTGTGTGTAAAATCGAATTAGCAAGTAAGTAATGCACGTGACATAACGATTTAGCGAGGAAAAACCCGTGATCCATATAGGATCTCCGGCAAAAAACCTTGGGAGGGGAAAACTATCCCACTGCCTCAATTATATTAATAAAAACGATGATTACAAGTGTTGGAAGTGTTCGATCGATGGTATGAGCACAAGAGTGTGTAGTACGATGTGTGGAATGTGTCTTATGCGATCAGAACACATTCTATATATAGTTACATATGTGATAGATAATTAACAACAACTAGCATTTAATGGCCTGGAAAGGATCCTGGGACCGTTATGAATTACATATCTTTGCCTTAATCGTGTTTAACAACCTCCAACGTCATTAATCTTCAATGTTTAACCAAGTCTTCAGCTGAGCATTGATTGATGACTGTTGCCTGCAAGACCAAGTCAAAGGTGAAAGAATAATGCTAGTTAATATCGATACTTACTGAGGATCATGTCTGTCTGTGATCCTAGTGCATTGCAAGAATTCTCTTGAGGATTTAGCCTTTCAGGATCCTTTGGTTTTTTTACCCACAACATTTGCCACAAATAGTTACAGCTGTATCCAGCTATTTGTGGCTGTAAATATTTCAAACTTTAAATCTCCCTCACTAAATGATGGTTACTCAGGCTAATTTGACGTGAAGCGATAATCGAGGCATGATCATTGCCCTTTGTAGTTTATTAACTTCTTCTTCAAGATTACAATTTTCTCTTGCTTATTTTCCATTGCTCTCTAGGTAATTTCCTTTTCTTCTTTAACTGCTTTTATTGTAGGTAACGTGTAGCACCGTAAGATAGATGTGTAATGACGTGCACAATAATATCTACTCTCCAATGTTAAGTGTGGAATCCATAACAAGGTGAAATACATAAGGAAATCTCTTTAAATATTCTTATATTAATGATAACAACAAATTTGCTCTTTACAATGCATAGTAATATATACTCTCATTATACTTTAAAGTACAATGACGATCTGACAGTTTACAATGCAAGAGTACTTCTGGACTACTAACTAAAAACGTATAAGTCTTAATACCTATTTATAGACTTGACAAAGAACTTATACGCCGTGTAAGTTATACAGCACATAAGTTATCCGTAGTGTAACACACATGCCGTGTAACACACATGCCGTGTAACACACTTATACGTCCTAAACACGACCAAACATTCCAACACTATTATCTAATACATACAAGACCTAAGAAATAGACATTTAAGCACTAACAAACTCCCCCCTTGGATGTTGTTTAGTCTTGGTCTTCTTCATAATCTTCACTTATCAAGTCCAAAGAGCCTTTGACGATATTCCCTTCGAACGTCTTCAAACGATTTGGCCTTTGACTTCTCTTGAGTTTTCTGCATAGGTCTAATATTTGGTATGCATTGAAAGTTTGACCATGAAGCTCTTTTATTCTGTTCATCACGTTCAGCTTTGAGCTCAGCTTCCTCCTTCTCTTGTTCATCCAAGATTCCTCCACTTGCTCGCCTAAACTCTTCCAGAATGAATCTTATACAAATAGCACACATTGGTATTATTGTGCTTGATCTATATCCTTATCATTATGAATCTGAATTTTGTTGCAATGTTACACTCCAACTTCCTTCTCAGAGCAATTCATCAGCCACATAGGATCCAACACATTAACTGTATCCCATATCTTCTCATCTCTTTTTAACACAATCACTGCTTCTCCAGTTCTCCTATCAAAATACCACTATCTGAAATAAATATGAAAGTCTTGTTCCATAGGAAAAACGGGTATAATCTTCAATGTTTCCAACCTATGATACCTACAAGTTTTAACAAACTCATTTCATTTCAGGATCTATTTTAACCCTTGAAATGTTGAGTGTCGGCTTTTGCGGAGTCCACTTCCTAAATCCACCCTTCGAATGTCTGACAATAAAATCCCATACCTTCGGAATCCAGCCTTTCTTTGGTATGTATAACATCTCCATCAAGAATAGCTTCATCACATCAATCCACGGTAAAGATTTCAAATGAATGAGACATTCAAAGTACTGTACACCAAACTCCCTTCTCACAGCGATCTTCCTTGTCTTACTCAAGTATTTAATACTCAAATAATCTCCCAAAGTAGTTTCCTTTTCTTTCTTGTAGTACTTCAAAGGATTTAGAAATTGCTTCACATGCTCAATCTTATGATCATTGAACCAATCCTTCTTGTCTTTGTTAACTTCCTCTTCATTTACCACCGGAGCACCTAGTTCATCAAATTCTTGACTCAACATTTCAATAACTTCATCAAACTCAGGGAATTCTTGGTTATCTTCATTAACATATCGAACATGCTCCTTTTCAATTGCTTCTTCTAACACAACATCATCAGTATGGATAAGATCTTGTTTATCATCATACCCCAAATCAGCAATAGACTCACTTCCAAAATCAAAGCTAAACTCTTTCTCACTAACATTCAACATTCTTGCCAGTTCAGCTCGACCAATCTTAATCTCTCCTTCGTCAAGCTCATAGTTTGACTCTTTGAATTGAAATACACCAGGATCATCATCATCATCATCGTACTCAGTATATCCCACTAATAGCAATGTTATGGTAGGGTCTGAGGAGGGTAAGATGTAGACAGCCTTACCTCTATCCCATAGGGATAGAGAGGCTGCTTCCGGTGAGACCCCCGGCTCGATAGTAGTTTTGAATCAAGCCTTGGACATAAGACACATAACACTCAATCATCGGGACACCGGCTGATTGGTGCATGTGCCCTTGTCTTTCGGCTATCAACGCCACCACATGATGCCTGATTAACCTTCCGCCACTTTTAACGTTATTTTCACGTGATTAGTAAAATAACGTCAAAATTGAAATACACCAGGATGACGACTTTAAATAGGATCAACAAATAAAATCTCCATATCATCAACTGTAAGGCCCCGAACCCGGTAGCCCTACTTTAGCGTCGGATTTACTCATAAACACAGTTCTTCAAATCAGAGTTTATTAAAACTTTTCGCGGAATATAAAACGTCAATCATTTGTTACAAAACATTAAATCTTTTCTTTAATACCATAACACAAAACTTTATATTTTAAACATCTTCACTTCTTTCTTCAGATGCCAGTCGTTCAATCCATGCCGTGTGTCATCCTCATGCTAACTCTATAATCCGCTCACCTGCGTGCATACTAAAAGTCAGCTACGCTGAGTGAGTTCTAGTTAATCAAGCAACTTAACATACAACCACTTCATACAATATATATATACGTATCCGAAGACACATAGTCCACTGTCTAACATGCCACTGTTTAACCACTTAATTACCCCTATAGCTTAGCCTCTTAATTACCCCTACAGCTTAGCCACTTATCCCACTTTATGCCACTTGTGCCACTTTATGCCACTTATGCCACTTGTGCCACTTTATGCCACTTATGCCACTTGTGCCACTTTATGCCACTTATGCCACTTATGCCACTTGTGCCACTTGTGCCACTTGTGCCACTTGTGCCACTTTAATAACGAAGACACGCATAGACTCACTCTACCACGTGCTCACGTTATGCCCCTAACTCTATTACTAGACCCCTATCCACTTCTATCACACTATACTTCTACTTGTCTATAACCCACTTCCTATCAGCACCTTATTTACATACTAAGCAAGTAACATCAACAATCATACACACATAATAACGATGGCACGTACAGGCTTTCCCTATCACGCGCTCACGTTATGCCACTAACACCCTTACTAGACTCTTGCCACTTCTAACACACTCTACCTCTACTTGCCTATATCACACTTCATATCAGTTCAGTATTTACGTAATAATCAAGTCACATCATAACATTCATACACACTATCAACCACTTGGAATTTACTATCCTTGGCGATACGTGCAATATCCGAAGATCGTTCATGTACCGACAAGCATTATAAAATATATACCTCATATGACATCTATAGCATACACTTACCACTTAAGGTAAGTGTATTCACACTTCACATCGAGTATGCACACAGCCCCGAAAACATAACAAGGAAATGGGGCTAGAAACTCACCTGGATCCTGTTACGCTCGCCGTTGATCGTAATTCCTTTCTTTAACTGGGCTCGGCTAACTGTATAATATTTACACATATCAATTACTACTACTACTATTACTACTACTCATTTTCGATAACCGCCTTAACACATTTTCCATTAGGTTTTTAATTTATTTCATAAACGAACTTCACTTCAGGCGAATCTTGGAAACAACTTGGTTCTGGCTTGATTCGATCGATTAGGGAACACGTTCGATCGAATAGGAACACGTTCGATCGAATAGGAACACGTTCGATCGAATAGACACACGTTCGATCAAATGCAACACTCATTCGATCGAATACAAAACTCATTCGATCGAATGAGTTGGAGACCATTCGGTTGCTTCCCTAATCGGTCGACTGGACTTGTTCGATCTACACATTCGATCGAATGGACTGATTCGATCTACTGGTTCGATCGAATGAGTCTGATTCGACTCCTTCAAGCTGGGCGACGGAGAAAACTACGGGTTTTCCAGATTTTCCAGATTTTTGACCCAAAATCGAAGTTTTTGACATGGAAATGCTCGGGATTGAAAGGGCTATCGATTCCTAGTACTTTTAAACACAAAAGCTTGCATTTTGACACCAAAACAAGGCGGTTTTTGACCCGAAAACTCAAGTTACGTTTTGCTCGATTTGAGGCCGAAATGGTTATGAAAACGGATGATTTTCGAGAGGGACTTACCAAAAACGACTAGGAACAAGATTGTGAACTCGGATTTGTGATTTGAGAACTTTCTCTCTCTAGTTTCTCTCTCTAGAATTGAGAGTGTTTGGGTGTGGGTGTGAAAGGGAGTTGGTGAAAAAATGGTGGAAGAGTCTTGGTTCTCGATTATATACTACGGGAATTAATCCAAGTCCAAGACCCATACCAACTCCTATTCTTTTATTTATTTCCTGATAACCCGAGTAAACTTTCCATCTAATAATAAGTAATATAATTAATATTACCTTTGAAATTTCGGGATGTTACAAGTCTTCCCTCCTTAAAGAGGTTTCGTCCCCGAAACCTAACTTATTCCCTATAAAAGAAAAACTTCTTAGTTTTACACGCTTTACTGAATCGCTTGCTTTCTGAGTTATCCTCCTTACTCCTGACTCGTAGTCATCGAATGGTGGTCATGTGTTTTAGCTATTTAAGGTAGCTCGTCCATGAAGCCCTCGATGTACCAAGTCTCGTATCGCCTTCCCGAGGAACCTTGTTTTGCATCATAACGCTAACTCCTAAGGCGACGCTTAACCATCACACAACTATTTATCATAACCAACATGCATTCAGATAAATTCATAGATCGTTCATACAAAAACACAAGAAGTCACAAGTACTTCATAACATAAAAGGAAATCATTCAAGCTTGCTAAACAAACACAGGTTCAACTGTAATATAAAACACTCTTTAACTACTAAACATAAAACAACTGTGACATGCCACTTATTCTCCTGCAACCTTCTCAGCAGCTAATAGACCATCCTTTCACGCGTTTCCTCTTCCTTCCCCCACTGCCACGGCTTCTCCACACTCCCTAGCTATGTGACCTGACTTACCACACTTGTAACACTTCTGGTCCTCGGTGCATTCACGGGAGATGTGTCCCTTCCTCCCACATCGGTAGCACTGATTTGGACCAGCCTTACATTCCCCCAAGTGCATCTTCCCGCACACTTTACATGCTTCCCTTCCTGCCATCGTCTGTGTCTTTCTCCCTGCACGCTCCACGACATCCCCAGCTCTTTTAGTTCCTTTCCCTTTTTCCTCATCTTCCACTCCCACATCATCCGCCGCCAGATCATCATAGACCATCTCCGCCAACTCGACCGCAGACTCAAAGGTGACGGGTTTGCTTGTCCTGACTAACATGCGGACTCTCTGTGGTAATCCCCTCACGTAACACTTGATTCTCTTAGCCTCAGTGTTCACCATGTCAGGTACCAACCTAGACATGCGGTTGAATTCAGTAGTATACTCACGATGTGTCAAAGTCCCAGCTCTCAAGTTTAGGAACTTCATCTCCGCCCTTTCAACCTCGGCGTCAGCACAGAACTTCCTCATCACCATGTCCTTTAGGTCATTCCATCCCATTGCCTTGATCTCTTCACGGGTCTTCCTCTGCTCCACACTCTCCCACCAATACATAGCCTCATCTCCAAATGACTGAGTGGCATAACCCACTGCTTGGTCAGGATGACACTCGCTGATTCGGATAACTTTATCCATGGCAGTTATCCATTGAAGAGTGGCAATTGCGTCTCCTAAACCAGTCAGCTTCGGCGGGTCGCATCCCTTGAAGGATTTATAGCTGCACCCACCTTGGCCTCCTCTCCTGTCATCAACTTTTATAGACTTACCCCCACTCGAGGCGCCTCTTTCCTCTTCCCCATCTTTCCTTCCATCACCACCTGCCCCTTCAGCAGTTCGTTCACGGCTTCCAGCAGATCCTTCGGGGTTCAGATTCTTCACAGCAGCAACTACCGCTTGGACAATGGCTGCTTGAACTGCAGGGCTAAGTTGAACTCCTTCGTTGTTGTTCTGGTCTCCTCCAGCTGCGCTTCCTTCATCTTCGGTGTGGGAAGCTTCTTCTACCGAGGGTTGCCGGACAAGACGAGGCCTGCCACGACGTCCAGTGCGACCCCCAGTTCGAACAAATTCTCCAGCTCCCGCCATTAGTATTCTACAAGGGAAAACACAAACATCATCACTCAAGGAACTATTTAGTACAAGGATAGTAAGGCTAACAGGTAATAACAGTGGCCAGTTGTGATTAGCTGATCACGTTACTTTTCGTGTCCTATACACTTCCCTTTATGAGTCTATTTGTGCTGGTTCTACTTAAGCAGTTTGTCAAAGTAAACAATCAATTATTCCTATCCCTACCGTTCACATATCTTTCCTTTCTCATTAACAATTATCATTTAATCATACACCTTACCTTTACTGATCTTGCTTGAGCAACACATGGCATTCTTGAACTGGCATCTTCTTTCTTTTCTTACTTAAATCCCATTCTCTGTTCGAGTCTAAGCATGTAGGATGCTTAAATCTCTCGAACTTTGCTCTGATACCAACTTGTAAGGCCCCGAACCCGGTAGCCCTACTTTAGCGTCGGATTTACTCATAAACACAGTTCTTCAAATCAGAGTTTATTAAAACTTTTCGCGGAATATAAAACGTCAATCATTTGTTACA
The DNA here is from genome assembly GCF_021521415.1 of Bidens hawaiensis. Taxonomy (NCBI): domain Eukaryota; kingdom Viridiplantae; phylum Streptophyta; class Magnoliopsida; order Asterales; family Asteraceae; genus Bidens; species Bidens hawaiensis. The sequence continues at coordinate 1,335,770 of NW_027491053.1, forward strand.
AAACATTAAATCTTTTCTTTGATACCATAACACAAAACTTTATATTTTAAACATCTTCACTTCTTTCTTCAGATGCCAGTCGTTCAATCCATGCCGTGTGTCATCCTCATGCTAACTCTATAATCCGCTCACCTGCGTGCATACTAAAAGTCAGCTACGCTGAGTGAGTTCTAGTTAATCAAGCAACTTAACATACAACCACTTCATACAATATATATATACGTATCCGAAGACACATAGTCCACTGTCTAACATGCCACTGTTTAACCACTTAATTACCCCTATAGCTTAGCCTCTTAATTACCCCTACAGCTTAGCCACTTATGCCACTTTATGCCACTTGTGCCACTTTATGCCACTTATGCCACTTGTGCCACTTTATGCCACTTATGCCACTTGTGCCACTTTATGCCACTTATGCCACTTATGCCACTTGTGCCACTTGTGCCACTTGTGCCACTTTAATAACGAAGACACGCATAGACTCACTCTACCACGTGCTCACGTTATGCCCCTAACTCTATTACTAGACCCCTATCCACTTCTATCACACTATACTTCTACTTGTCTATAACCCACTTCCTATCAGCACCTTATTTACATACTAAGCAAGTAACATCAACAATCATACACACATAATAACGATGGCACGTACAGGCTTTCCCTATCACGCGCTCACGTTATGCCACTAACACCCTTACTAGACTCTTGCCACTTCTAACACACTCTACCTCTACTTGCCTATATCACACTTCATATCAGTTCAGTATTTACGTAATAATCAAGTCACATCATAACATTCATACACACTATCAACCACTTGGAATTTACTATCCTTGGCGATACGTGCAATATCCGAAGATCGTTCATGTACCGACAAGCATTATAAAATATATACCTCATATGACATCTATAGCATACACTTACCACTTAAGGTAAGTGTATTCACACTTCACATCGAGTATGCACACAGCCCCGAAAACATAACAAGGAAATGGGGCTAGAAACTCACCTGGATCCTGTTACGCTCGCCGTTGATCGTAATTCCTTTCTTTAACTGGGCTCGGCTAACTGTATAATATTTACACATATCAATTACTACTACTACTATTACTACTACTCATTTTCGATAACCGCCTTAACACATTTTCCATTAGGTTTTTAATTTATTTCATAAACGAACTTCACTTCAGGCGAATCTTGGAAACAACTTGGTTCTGGCTTGATTCGATCGATTAGGGAACACGTTCGATCGAATAGGAACACGTTCGATCGAATAGGAACACGTTCGATCGAATAGACACACGTTCGATCAAATACAACACTCATTCGATCGAATACAAAACTCATTCGATCGAATGAGTTGGAGACCATTCGGTTGCTTCCCTAATCGGTCGACTGGACTTGTTCGATCTACACATTCGATCGAATGGACTGATTCGATCTACTGGTTTGATCGAATGAGTCTGATTCGACTCCTTCAAGCTGGGCGACGGAGAAAACTACGGGTTTTCCAGATTTTCCAGATTTTTGACCCAAAATCGAAGTTTTTGACATGGAAATGCTCGGGATTGAAAGGGCTATCGATTCCTAGTACTTTTAAACACAAAAGCTTGCATTTTGACACCAAAACAAGGCGGTTTTTGACCCGAAAACTCAAGTTACGTTTTGCTCGATTTGAGGCCGAAATGGTTATGAAAACGGATGATTTTCGAGAGGGACTTACCAAAAACGACTAGGAACAAGATTGTGAACTCGGATTTGTGATTTGAGAACTTTCTCTCTCTAGTTTCTCTCTCTAGAATTGAGAGTGTTTGGGTGTGGGTGTGAAAGGGAGTTGGTGAAAAAATGGTGGAAGAGTCTTGGTTCTCGATTATATACTACGGGAATTAATCCAAGTCCAAGACCCATACCAACTCCTATTCTTTTATTTATTTCCTGATAACCCGAGTAAACTTTCCATCTAATAATAAGTAATATAATTAATATTACCTTTGAAATTTCGGGATGTTACATCAACATTATCCACACTAGATCCTTCAGTTTGTTACGGTTGTTGGTCAGGCTCAGCTTGTGGCTCTGGTGGACTTTCTAAAACTTCTTGTGTTGACTCAGAATCAACAAGAATTCCAGTACCACCGCCGGTACTTGGAACATCATTATTGTCATTTTGATTATCATCATCATGAACAACAGGAGAATCCTCGTAATATACTTTCTCCTCATCATCTACTTGTTCCTCCTCAGTAACTTTCTCCTCAACCTCCTTTTCAAGAACAGGTTCCTCAACTGATTTAGAAGTACCAATGATATCAGTCATGACACAATCAATCATAACAACATCTTCAACAACTTTGCTTTCCTTTCGCGTCAGCTTTTGCTTTATCATGCTCAGCTTGATCTTTATCAAACATTGTTTTAAATGCCAACTCTTCTTGAGAAACAATCCCTTGATTAAACGTGTGATTTAGTTTTTCTTCAATACTTTCTAATTCTTTTACCAAATCAATATCAAATTTGTCTTCAATCACCAAAAAATACTTCGTGTATTGATTGATTAGATCAGCTTGAACCTTCCTCCTAGCTTTGCTTTCCTCAATCTTCTTTTGTTGTTCCACATTCTCCTTCCTCAAACGCTCATTCTCCATCGTAATAATATTAATAATCACATTTTGATCCTCCGCTTTCTTCTTCAACTCATAAAATTCTTTCTTTATATGAACGTCATTAAACAAGTTGAAAGTGATATCAGGAATGCTTCAAAACAATGGTGACTTTTGTGGTATATCTTTTTGTTGTTGAGGTTGTGGTGTAACTTGAACAGTTGGAGTCTTCAAAATATTATCATCTTTGCTCAAATAAAGAACTGGTTCTTGATCAATGTTCAGCTCTTGTACAAAAGGAGTTTCAATCACTTTAGTATCTTGATTCTGTATATTCTCCCCCTCTATCAATACAGTATCATCTTCATCAACAAGCTGCAAAGCTTCAACACAGGAGACTTTTATCCTTTTGACATTCTTTTTAACCTCTCTTCAGGGTGTGTTGAAGGATGATACCATGTGGATAGTCAGAGGTACGTCACATCACTTGGGGGCAAGGGACCCGATTGGATGCTCCATTATGATGGTATTTTGATTCTTTCTCTCCCTCGGTTGACGTATAACAAGAATAACTGGTACGTGCTTATCTTAAATATGAGATTTTATCAAAACCAAGATCTTCTATTTATGAAGAACCAGTTGTAACCGATCAACCAGATATTTCAGATGAAGTTTCTATTTCATCTGATGATGCCGACTTTGAAGATTCTTCCTCCGCACCATTCGTTGAATCTAAGGATGCTCTTAAGATACAAGTTGAAGATGTTAGGTCCCGTTTTGTTTTTATAAGTCTTTTGTATTGGAACTTGTGTTTTGGGCTTATCATGTTCTTTTTGTATGTATTTGGGCCCAAGGCCTCTTGTAATGAAGCCCATTGGGAATATGGATATAATACAAGTTCTCATGCATGCTTCTCTATAAATAGAGAAGCATGCCATGAGAAATCAAGCTTTTTGTCATTTGTTATTCTCTTGTTCTTATCTTTCTCTTACTCTCACACTCACTCACTCATCCGAAAATAAACCTCTCAAAGATCCGAGACCAAAGGTGATTCGGTGTGATATTCCGCTAGCATCGGGTTTGATTGATATAAAAATAGTTATTAGATCCACCCATTTGGGACCTACAATTGGTATCAGAGCTTCGGCTCACTAGTTGAGGTTTTTGGATCACAACCTTAGGTTTTGATCTTGAGAAAAAAGAAAAGAAAGTGTTCTTGCAAAGAAAACCACAAAAACAAAAACAATCGGGTTCCAAGTTCATAAAAATGACTTAGAGAGTGTTCTTGGTGAAAATTTATAGCTTAAAGCACTACTAGAAAAAAGGCCTTTAATGGCATACTTACAATGACATGCGTTGATTTATGACACACAATTGTACGTGTCATCTAAAAAACGTCATATTTTTAAAAAACTTGAGAATTTATGACATTTATTTTTGCATGTTATTAAATCAGTGTCATAATTTTAAAAATTAAATATTTGCTTGTCATTTTGAAATCCCAAACGCGCCTAAAACTTCCCCCTTTCTCTCACATATCTCCGATAACATTAAACACCATCTCTCCTTTTCTCCATTCCGTCACCATCGCGACTGCCACAACCACCGCGTACGCTGTCACTGCTCCTACGCTGTCAACCACCGCTCGCCACCACCACCGCCGTCAATAATCTGGTAGGTTCTCCCTTCTCATCGGTCCTCAAACATTCATGGTTAGGTTAGGGTTTTCTTAATATGTTTGAAATCTGGTAGTTTGAAATCCGACATATTTCTTTTCTTAATTCAGCTTAAATCCGCCAATAATCGTGGATTATATGAAATCTGATTATATGGAATCACTTTGGTCTAATGTTGTTAATTACTCAATATTAGCATAATATAATAGATTAGATTAATAATAGATGACAAGACTCAATACACCAATAATACTCAATATTACAAAGTGGGCGATTATACCTAAAATAGATATGATCTGCTATATATGTGAACAACACAGATATTATAATTGATTATGATTTTGTTTGAAGCATTACTCTATTTGTTAGAGGTAATTAGGTTAAATCGAGTTGGTAAATAGTTTGGAATTGATGGCAGAAACTTTTTGAATGTTGTGATTGCCAGTAAATGATCTGTTGGAATTATTACCTACAGTAGAAGCAGAAGCAGGTACAGCGAGTGTAATAGCTGTGAAGGTGAGTGAAAGGGGTCTCCAATGGCGGTCAAGCGGAGGCGAATGATTCGATGGGTTTCGTTTGGTTTGGCCTTCTTATTTTTATCACTAATCTTTTTAATTTTAATAATCATCATGTGATGCGTTACTATATATTATCTGTTTTGTGCTTGGATATACTTGTTTAATTTGTTTAGTTAGGTATCATACCAAAACTAATTTTTTCAACAGGCTAGACCTGAACTGTTCGGTTAAGCTGCTGTCAAAAGACCTGCTTGCTGTTTCGGGTCTGTTCAACAGGCTAGACCCGAACTGTTTGGTTAAGCTGCTGTCAAAAGACTTGCTTGGTTCCGTTTTTATTTTTAATTTAATTACACGCATAATCAAAACACAACTGTAAGACCCGAACTGTTCGGTTTTTACCAAGAAATATAACCAAACCAATGATTATTGTTTGGTTAGGCTTTTTCGGTTTTTTTTTTTTCTTTTTGTTTTTTTTTTAGTTTTGGGTCGTTTTTACCGTTTCATGCACAACCCTAATAATTGGCAAATTGAATCTTGAAATTTAACATTTTGATGGCTGCTAGATGTTGAATCTTGAAGTTTAACATTTAGTTTCGGGTCGTTTTTACCGTTTCATGCACAACCCCTTTTGTCTCTCAATTTCAGTTTCCAATTCTCAATCAAAGGTACACATATTCAATTTCGGGTTTAAATGATACGGGTTATACCTGTACGGGCCAGACCTCGGGTACCGGTTAAAACGGTTTAAAATAATAAGATCTCTTCCGGGTTAAACCGGGTTAGACCTGTACGGGATGCCCAGGTTTTTATGCAAAGAAATAAAATAAAAAACTAATAGTTAGGCGTGTGTAAAAGTTTTTAAATAATAAACATGGTTTATGAATATTATACGTATGCATAAGTTGTATTCTAAAACTAGAAATTACGGGTCTGATACGGGTCCGATACGGGTCAGTTTCGGGTCTGATACGGGTCAGTTTCGTGTCTGTTTCGTGTCTGATACGTGTCTGTTTCGTGTCTGATACGGGTCAGTTTCCAACACATATTTGATCAAATGCGTTGTATTATGTATAAAAGAAACTGCTTAATCTGTTAGTATTACTTTAAATATTACGTTTAAAAGAAACTGAAATTTTCATATTACATTCTTTTGCATCTTTTCCATTTCCCATTTGAATCCATTATGTGGTTTATTGAGTTTGTATTTTGAGTTAGCACTGGCATGAGTCTTCTATATTCCTATTTAGCTCACTGAAGAGTTGTCAAAAGTGGATGAAAAGCTAAGGTTGACTGAATCTCTTCTTGAAAGCAAGGCATTTACCTGAACCACGTCTATCCTCGTTAGAGATGGCCGGGGTGTTGGGTTGGTTAATAGGTCAAAACAGTTAATAATAATCTGTTTGGGTCAAAATGGGTTACCCCAAAGCTCCTTTTGTGCAAATTTTAATTCTTTTATAAACTGCTAGCATTAGGTCTGTAAATGAACCGAACAGACACGAATGAGGCTTGTTCGTGTTCGTTTGTTTAACTTTAACCGGGCAAATGAACGAGCACGCACACTTAATTGAACATTTTCTTGTTCGTGTTTGTTCGTTAAAGAAAATGAATGTTTTCGTGTTCGTGTTCGTTTATGTTTGTACGTTATCATTCTAAAGGAATGGTTCTTGAAAATGAACACAAAAGGACATAAACCAAGACAAATGGACATAAACAAACACAACAGTACCGAACATAAACCAAAACGAGTTAAACATAAACATGAATATCCAAATTGAAGTCTAAGATACCATCATCATTACATCAAACACTTAAAAATTAAACATGTAAACTACTTGCAAATCGGCTATGCAGAAGAAACAACAATGCATCATCATAGTGCCCTACAATCCCAGGTTTGAATTTTCATTTAAATAATTGTTCGTAAAGAAATTAGGACCAAACTGTTTTGACTTTAATTGGTTTTCGGTTTTTGTAGAAAACACTGGCTGTTGGCTGTATTGGACATGAAGACTACTACTTGCTATTATCTGGATTCGTTAAGGCCTATCGATGTCTGTCCGGAGCTGAAGCAAATTATCGATTCGTAAGTAATACAAATTATTGAAAAATTATATATTATATTCGTTGATATATTCACTATTTATTGTAGGGCAATGGCATTGAAAGCTATAAAAATGGGATCCGACATGCGGGTAAAAGTCAACTGGGTCAACAGCAAGGTGAGCAGTTTAACAGTCAGAATAATAATAATAATAATAATAATAATAATAATAATAATAATAATAATAATAATAATAATAATAATAATAATTAGTTTAACAGTCCGCTTTGGTACTTGGAACTAGGCCCGTAAACAAACAGAACGAGCTTTATTATATGTATTAATTATTTACTATTTTGTAATTTTGTAGTTTCCAACTCAGCCGGGATGTACCGAGTGTGGTTACTATATCTTAAACTTCATGAACGAGATTGTTCATGAAGTACTTCAAACACTCGTCAATAACAATGTAAGTATAATTTAGATGTTTAATTATGTTTAATATCGACTCAAATCGTTTCAGCTCGACCAAATTTTGAAATGTTTTGTTTGTGTAATTTTCTTAGGTTGGGGGAGGCAGAAGCGAGTACACGGATGTGGATATTGATGCTGTTCGAGGGAATGGTCAAGTTATACCTTCCAGTTTATTTTCCGGTAGTGATATATGTGTATGCTAGCTTTTGAATATTAGCAAATACTTTTGTTAATTATCTTTGGAATATTTGTAACATTTTGACTTACGTGTCTAATATATATATATAATTTTGATGCTATATTTGTGTAAATTAATGTGAAAATTAGTAATTATGCAATATATATTATATAATATTTTTTTGAAAAAAAGTATACTATGACACGCATAAATGCTTGTCATAAACTTAAACTGGTGTCATAAATGTGAGTAACGAATGCGTGTCATACCTGTATGTTATAAACGCGTGTCACAAATGAGTGTTATTAAAAGTGTCATATAATATGACATGCAGTTTGATGTGCCTAAAAGTGGTATATAAAAATAATGCAATTAATCGACCTAGCACAACGAGTAATAAAAACCTAGAATACCCTAAACTAAACCACTAGCAACAGGCAAGTGAACCTATCGGGTGTAGAATAGATATGGGAAGTCCGGGAGTATCGAACCCTAGAGACACTAATTAATTAACGAACTAGATTCTAAAAGCTAAATAAATTAATAATTAAGAAAAAGATTATTTTTGGATTTTTATTTATTTTATTTTAAAACTAATAATTATTTAGACTATTTAATTAAGCTAAATTAACTAATAAAATAAACTTAAACTCTAAAGACTTAGACGAAGACAATAATGAGAAAGGCGTTACCTAGGCTTGAAATCCTATTTGTGAATCTTGGATGCTTATCGGCTATGGAAACTGTGATGGAACCGGGATCTAAAGATACGACGCCGTAGACATCCTAGTGGATCCCTAATCATTCTCTGGGTGTCACCTAAAAGGATTACCTAAGGGGTGTATGACGCAAACTGGTTGGTTGGATTACCTCTCGGTCTCTTCAACAATATTAAAGTACTCTAATGACTAGATCACCTCTCAGTCTCACTAATCACAATACATCCGGGAGTGTAAGGGACGTAAGGAGTAACCTAAAGATACTCAAAAAAAAAAACTTAAGATAGCAAAAATCAAAAGACAATAAGGGGGAAATCTACTCTCGTGTAATCTATGTTCAAACCGCCTAATGAATAAGACAACCCCAACTATCTATTACCTCTCAGTCTCAAGATAGGTAGAACACTTAAAATCTCTAAACCCTCAAACAATAGTTCCTATGGATTATGTCGACTATAAACCATAAACTAGTTACGAACACACAGTAGGTAACCTAATATGCGTCTACACATGAAAGACTTTCACAAAGACACATATGGAACTTATTGAATAAAAGTAAATTAATAATAAGTATGCATATTCATCTTAAAAAAACATCAAAAAGTCTATTACAATAATATTAGTCCAACACCAATAATCCAATACCGACAAGCAAACCAAACTCAACAAATATTCATCAAAGCTTAGGTAACTAAAAAGGTTTTAGCCAACAATCATGCTCAAAACAAGAAAGTAATAAATTTGTTCAACTAGTTTCATAATAAAAATAATAAATCCCAAAAAAACTTAGCTGCGGTCTTCTATTAATTTTTGCTCCACTTGCAACAACAATAATAGTAATTCTCTTAAGAATGTGATCACTCTCTCTCCAATCAAGCTACCTTCTTTTCTGCTACCCGTCGAAAATATAATAATCTTGATGTGAGGCTAGTGGCGGCTGCTAGCTTCCATAAGGGTTCTGCTCTTCATGTCTTTATGAATATATATATATATGAATCTTTCACCGACACCCTTCATGAAAACAAATAGATAAATAAATAAATAAACAATAATAAAAAGAATAATATGGCAGCTCCAATAATTCCTTTTCTTGTATCCACTGACTTTCCAATCGTAATATTATTATTATTTATACGATTATTTTTTTTTATTTTTTTTAAATACTAATAATAGTTAATTCTAATAATTGTAAAAATTAGTAATATATAACATATGTTCGACCCTTCGTTCGTCGGTCACAAGTTTATTTAAAGTGTTCCATTTTAGCCTTTTGTCTCTTGAAACCATTTAATTTACATACGAACCAAATAACAATAACATTCAATAAAAACTTGGCTCAAAAACACTTAAAAGTATAGAGTATTTATATAATAATATGTATAATTTAGACCACATCAAATATCCCCACACTTAAATCTTGTTCGTCCCTGAAAAAGCTATTTGCAATGGAATCATAATCGGAAAACTGATTTTAAAAACATTTAGATTACTTTAATTAATAATAGATAAACGCAAAAACCGCGATTGCCGATATTGTTGTCTACTTAAACCCAGCCACCAACCTATCAAGCCCCCCATCATATTCAGTGATTAAGTTCAAGTGATATCAATAAACCTATGGGTCTCACACCAAAAGTCACAAAGCCACCTAATTTGTTTCAGGCATGTTAAAGCAAAGAGAAAACCATAAAGATTTTATTTTACCAGTGCACCCTAAAAACTTGTAACTATTATAATTTAACTTCATAAATAAATACTGAATTATTTTGAGCAATTTTATATTTCAACATAACTTAGACCTCATCCATGGATGTTCTCACCATGGTTGCTAGCCCAATGAGAAGCATGTAAGCTGTTGGTCATTACTCATGAACATTCTTTTAATCCTCACCCAGAGGCCTATCAGTCAAGCTACCAACTCGAAAGAAAACACATAGGTTGTTGGATTTTATATATTATTTTTATCGATCCTCATCCTTAGATGTCATCTCCAAGTCACTATCCCAGAGGGAGACACATTAAATTATTGGATCTTTTTCAGCTTTATATATTTATAACTCGTACAATAGATTAGCAATCCGCCGCTTTCGTCCACTCAGCCATCTCTCCCAATTGAAAAAGATAATTACTATGTTACATTATACATCAAGTAAGGATTAAATTAAGTATTTCTTTCACATTCTTTATCGTTATTATAGAATTAGCAATTCCATTTAGATGCTCGAAAGATCAAAATAGAAAGATAAAAAAAGAAGACCTTCTTGCTTTTATTTTATTCGAAGTGCCTTTTTGGCCTGGCCCGGTCAATACCCAGCCGGGCCTTTTTTTGTTACAAAAAATTCTCTTCATTTTTTTATTTATAGGCAACATACTCTAAATAGCCAATTTAGTACCCGTGTAACAATTTCCGTTCTGGGGTTTACATATACTTATCATTTTTGTTATAATGGAAATTGAGAAGGATTTTTGATTCAAAAGAATAAATCAAGAAAAGGATACATCAAGTATGTATCAATTTGTATTTTCTTATGTCGTTTGGCAAACCAAATTTTAGATTCAAATCCAAGAATCATTGACGAATTCTCAGTCAACGAATATCCCGTTTGTCATAAATTTTGGTTTTTTTGAGTGAAAATATACATTTGATTTTTCAATAGAAAAGTGAAAATATGCTCAATACTTATGTAGATGAAATCAAATTTTAAGATTTACAAGGTTTTAACCTACACTGGTGCTTTTCAATACCTTAGACGTTTCAGTTTTTCTGTTTTCCTAAGATGAAAACCCACAAGACTTAATGATTTAATTATAGGTATATTTATAATAATCAAGGGAAACCTTTCAAGGCTAGTTGCGCCTATCGACACATCCAAATTAAGTGCGCTTTCTATTTTTTTATCTCATATATATTAGTAGTTTTGAAAAACCAATCCCCAATTTTTCTATCATTTTCCATTTTGTTGCAAAATATTTAATTCAAGGGACATTTTTTAGTTATTTTTATATATATATTTTTTATCTTTTATTTTTATTATTATTATTTTTTTTATTTTTATTATTTTATATATATATATATTATATATATATATATTTAAACTACCTAAAAAAAACGCCAGTTTCCCATCCCCACACTTAAATTTCACATTGTCCTCAATGTGAGACAGGAAAAAGACCAAAATAAAGCAGAAATAAAATAAAGCAAAGTATAAAGAAAATGGAACAGACTCCCCTGGTAATAAGGCAGTGATCTTCGTAAGTCAAGTTCCGATAAAACGACCGTATAGCATTTCATTTGCGGCCGCAGCTTTTGGGTCCCCTCCACAATCAAATAAGCTTATAACACCCTCGCCCGAATGGAGATTGAGTACGAACGATAGCATCCAAACGTGCAAAACAAAACTCAAAGCACCCAAAGCAAACATCAAACAGACTCTAAAACATAAAAATCGACTCAAAATACAAAAATAAAAGAAAACAAATAAAAACATATACAAACTCTACACTCGGCATTACCCGAAGTCCTATCCCTATCAATCAGTCAACCTAGGGATGTCGAGGCGAAACACGTCCTCCTCAACCGAGTCAATCGGCCCACCAATATAATGCTTCAACCTATGGCCGTTCACCTTCCACAAGCTCCCATCAACATCCTGAAGTTCAATCGCACCATGTGGGAACACCTCCTTGACCGTATACGGTCCTACCCATCTCGATCTAAGTTTACCTGGAAATAACTTCAGACGGGAATTATAAACCAACACTCGATCCCCACACTTAAACTCTTTCACCTTCTTCAACTTCCGATCGTGCAACGCTTTCGTACGCTCTTTATAACTCCAAGATCTCGCATATGCCTCATCTCTTAGGTCCTCAACCTCATGAATTTGGAGATACCGGTTTTTCGCAGCTTGGGTCAGGTCAAGATTAACGGATCTGAACGCCCAATACGCTCTATGCTCTAACTCAACCGGCAGATGACACGCTTTCCCGTAAACCATCCTAAAGGGTGTGGTCCCAATAGGCGTTTTAAAAGCTGTGCGGAAAGCCCAAAGCGCATCATCTAACTTATCAGACCAGTCCTTGCGGTTTTTGCCGACAGTTTTCTCCAAAATACGCTTAACGCCTCGGTTTGCGTTCTCCACTTGCCCGCTCGTCTGTGGGTAATAGGCGGTGGACAACCGATGGGTGACCCCATACCCTGCCAACGTCTTCTTCATCTGGGCATCGCAAAAGTGTATGCCCATATCACTGATCAAGGCCTTGGGAGTACCAAACCGACAGAACAACCTCTTCAAGAATCCCACTACAACTCGGGCGTCATTAGTGGGAAAGGCTTGACATCAACCCACTTGGAAACGTAGTCGATAGCCATGAGAATGTATCGGTTCCCTCGAGAAGAAGGGAACGAACCCATGAAATCAATGCCCCAAACATCGAAAACCTCACAAACCTGAATAGGGTTTTGGGGCATCTCATTACGGGATGAGATGTTACCAGTGCGCGTCTGACAAACTCGTGTGAGTCTTTGAAAATCGATGGCCAATAAAAGCCAGAATCTAGAACCTTCCTAGCGGTGGAAGACGGACCATGGTGGCCACCAGTTAACCCTCATGACAATGTCTAAGAATCTTATGGCCCTCTTCCCTACTCACACACCTTTTCAACACTCGATCGGCGCCTACACGAAATAGATACGGTGAATCCCATATGTAGTGGCTGGCATCTGCAAAAAACTTCCTCCTCTGCTGATAACTCATGCCCTTGACCACCACTCCTTCGGCCAGATAATTTGCAATGTCGGAGAACCATGGCAGACCCTCCTCTTCAGCACTAACGTACAAGACTGTCTCGCTCTCATATCTCACTCTCACCATCATCAACGACTCGTGGGGAAACCTATCCCTGATGGTGTCCTCTCTAATCTCCTCTCTCTTTGGATCCTCCAAACGTGACAAGTGATCCGCAGCAACATTCTCCGCTCCCTTTTTATCCCTAATCTCAATATCAAACTCGGAAAGCAAGAGAATCCATCGTATCGACGAGGCTTGGCATCTTTCTTGGCGAAAAGGTATCGCAATTCCGCATGATCAGTATAAACGATGGTTTTGGACAGCACAAGATAAGAATGGAATTTGTCGAACGCGAAGACCACTGCTAGAAGCTCCTTCTCGGTAGTCGTGTAATTCTCCTGAGCATCATTGAGGGTCTTACTCGCGTAATATATAGGATGGAAGTGCTTGTCCTTTCGCTGACCTAAAACAGCACCGACTGCAAAATCACTAGCGTCGCACATGAGCTCGAAGGGTACGCTCCAGTCGGGTGCTACTAAGATAGGGGCGTTAACCAACTGCCCCTTGAGAAACTCAAACGCCTTCAGACAATCAGCATTAAAGTCAAATGCGATGTCCCTCTCTAGAAGGCGAGTCATGGGCGGGGTGATCTTAGAAAAATCTCTGATGAACCTACGATAAAAACCAGCATGTCCGAGAAAACTACGAACGGATTTCACACTAGTCGGTGGAGGAAGTCTACTGATGGTGTCGATCTTAGATCTGTCTACCTCAATACCGTCTCGTGAAATCTTGTGCCCGAGCACAATGCCTTCAGTCACCATGAAGTGGCACTTCTCCCAGTTCAGCATCAACTTTGTCTCTATGCACCGCTTCATCATCCTCTCAAGATTAGAAAGACATTGATCGAAAGAGTCCCCGTTTACCGAAAAATCATCCATGAAAACCTCCATGGAACTCTCGATCATTTCATGGAATATCGCTACCATGCAACGCTGGAATGTAGCCGGAGCATTACATAACCCGAAAGGCATACGTTTGTACGCGAAGGTACCATATGGGCATGTAAAGGTGGTCTTTTCCTGATCCTCATGTGCGACCGGGATCTGGAAATAACCTGAAAATCCGTCAAGAAAACAGTAAAACTGTCGTCCCGACAGGCGCTCCAACATCTGATCAATGAACGGAAGAGGAAAATGGTCTTTCCTAGTAGCGTCGTTAAGCCTCCTGTAGTCGATGCAAACCCGTCAACCTATGACTGTCCTAGTCGGAATAAGCTCATTACGTTTGTTAGTGACAACTGTCATCCCTCCCTTCTTAGGGACGACCTGAACGGGACTCACCCATGAAGAATCAGAGATGGGATAAATCAGGCCAGCGTCGAGGAGTTTGATAACCTCCTTCTAGACCACCTCCGACATGTTAGGGTTAAGCCTCCTTTGAGATTGGATTACAGGCTTCTACTCATCCTCCATGAGTATCCTGTGCGTGCAAAAGTTAGGGCTGATGCCCTGAATGTCCATGAGTTTCCACGCAATAGCCTGTTTGTGTGCCTTAAGCACACCAACCAACCTCGACTTGTCATCATCCGTCAACCGAGAAGAAATGATGACGGGCAAATCGGCCTCACCGTCCAAGAAAGCATACTCCAAATGAGGAGGTAGCTCTTTAAGCTCAAGGGACGGTGGTGCCTCAATCGATGGTCTCTCCTTCGGTCCTTCGGTGCTATCGGCTACCGTGAACACCTCGGGGTATTCAAGAGGTGAGCTAGCAAGAACGCTCAGGTCGTGCTCCGGGGGAACATCAACCTCGTCCTCCTGATTGAGCAAATCTGCTCCAGAGATGTAATCAAGACAGCGCTCGAACTGAGATATGAACGTGTCAAGAAAGTAAACGGAATCGTCCTGACTACTGGAGTTCCTCATCGATTTGACGACATCGAAGGTGACGTTCTCCTCCCCTACACGAAGTGTAATTTTGCCGTCGAAGACGTCAATAAGCGCTTTAGCAGTACGCAGGAAGGGTCGTCCCAAAATGAGTGGGACTTGATCGTCAGCCTCCATGTCAAGAATAACAAAATCCACGGGAAAAACAAATTTATCCACTTTAACGAGTACGTTTTCCACGATTCCCCACGGATATTTGACCGAACGGTCGGCCAAGGATAAACTCATGCGCGTCGGGACCGGCTCGCCAAGGTCTAGCTTTTTATATAGAGAATATGGCATAAGATTTATGCTAGCACCTAAATCGGCCAACGCGTAGCTCTCAGTCGAGCTGCCAAACAAACACGGGATCGTGAAGTGTCCCGGGTCTGCTAATTTCTCCGGCAGCTTGTTCTGGACTACTGCAGAGCATCCTTCATTTAGACATACCGTCGAAAGCCCCTCCAGCTTCTTCTTGTTCGAAAGAAGATCTTTTAAGAATTTGGCATATGCCGGAGTGCTTCGACAAACGGAAGATTGATTTTAAGCTGTTTAAACATGTCTAAGAAATGTCCATATTCCTCCACATACTTCTGCCGCAGAAGACGAGCAGGATACGGAACTCGAGTAAGATCGACTTCAGGACTCTTCTTTTCTTCAATCTTCTTCATAGCAACCTTCTCCACAGGAGCCTCCATCTCTATCTCCTCGTCCACCATCTCCTCATCATCTGCCGGCGGCTGCTCTCTATCGCCTCCTCTACCACTGCGAGTGGTCACCGCCTTCAACTGTGCCTTCGGGTTATGCTCGGTGCTTCCTTGAAACGTTCCGACCTGCTTATTAGGTAGCATATGCTTCATCATCTCATCCACCTTTCGAGACATCTCCAAAATTGACGACTGCTAGTTCTTCAATAAGGTGTCGTGCTCAGCTAGTCTATTCTGTGTGTTATTATCTCTATCAATAAGGTGGATAAGCATGGTAGATTGCTTAGTTAGAAACTCCTTAAGATCCGGATCCATACCACTGCTCTTCCCCGCACTCGAACTCCCTGCCACCTCTGTATCTCTAACCTGACTCTGCTCCTGCCTCGGCTGAAAGCCCTGACCATTACCTCCCGACCTCCAACCATAGTTTGAGCTATTCCTCCATCCGGGGTTCCCATAGGCATTTTGTCCTCTATTCTGATTTCCCAAGTAGTCCACCTACTCCTGCTGATCGACCGGAAAATCAACTGTGTCGTGCCCTCCTCGGCAGATCTCGCACCTATTAACAACCTTCTTCAAGTCCTTAATTTCCCTCTGAATTGCCTCTAAGGCAGCCGTGATGCTAGTATCATTCGAAACTTGATGGACGCCTCGAGCGGAAGAAGTGGTGGTCTTAGAAGGACCTCGGGCGGACGGCCCCTGCTGCTCGGCTAGGGCGAAGCTCTCAAACATCGACTCGCACTCATCTATATCCAACTTCTCTAACATGTCCCCTCCAGCTGACGTGTTGAATCTCTGCTGCATCTCAAAGGTCAGCCCGTTATAGAATTTCTCGACTACAGCCCATTCGGACAGACCATGCTGGGGCATCTACTAAGCAGATTATGGAACCTTTCCCAAGCCAAAGGGTATGACTCGTCAGGGTCCATGCGGAAGGAATAGATATGATCACGAAGTCGCGAGGCTTTAGATGGCGAAAAATACTTCTTTAGGAATTTATGTTGAAGTTCATCCCAGGTAGTAATGGACCCAGGGGGAAGGTTTTCCAACCACGATGAAGCTCGACCCTCTAGAGAAAATGGAAAAAGATGAAGGTAGATAAAAGCACGAGTGGCGTTTGCGATATGAAAAGTGTCGCAGATGCGAGTGAATTTGTTTAGATGGCCAGGCGCGTCCTCGTCTTCAAGTCCGTGAAATGGGAAGGAATTAGTAATAGAATTCATGACGTTGGGTGGAATATGCCAGTTATTAGCATCAGGCATCGCTGGATGTGTGATAGCAGACCGTCTCCCCATAACTCCCTCATTCACTCTCGAGTGAACCGTACGCCTAGGGGGAATAGCGTCACCCATATCTAAAGTGGAATCTGAAACGTGTACCTTGCTTTCGCGTAGAGCATGTGTAATATCCCGAAGCTCCCTACGGCGCTCACGAAATTATCTCTCAGGCTCGTCAGAAACAGTGAACTCTAGTGGTCCTAGTGAACGGGAACGTCGCATACGCTGAAAAACAGATAAAATAGTGAGGACCCAAACTTATCCGTAAAGCACACGAAGCACAGATAGCAATTAAGTAACAAAATAAAATCTAATTAATTAAGCTAAAACTAAAAACAAAGAAAAAGCAAATAGAATCTAATTCACCAATTACCAAGTGTCCCCGGCAATGGCGCCAAAAACTTGATGTGCCTAAAAGTGGTATATAAAAATAATGCAATTAATCGACCTAGCACAACGAGTAATAAAAACCTAGAATACACTAAACCAAACCACTAGCAACAGGCAAGTGAACCTATTGGGTGTAAAATAGCTATGGGAAGTCTGGGAGTATCTAACCCTAGAGACACTAATTAAATTAACAAACTAGATTCTAAAAGCTAAATAAATTAATAATTAAGATAAAGATTATTTTTGGATTTTTATTTATTTTATTTTAAAACTAATAATTATTTAGACTATTTAATTAAGCTAAATTAACTAATAAAATAAATTTAAACTCTAAAGACTTAGACGAAGACAATAATGAGAAAGGCGTTACCTAGGCTTGAAATCCTATTTGTGAATCTTGGATGCTTATCTGCTATGGAAACTGTGATGGAACCGGGATCTAAAGATACGACGCCGTAGACATCCTAGTGGATCCCTAATCATTCTCTGGTTGTCACCTAAAAGGATTACCTAAGGGGTGTATGACGCAAACTGGTTGGTTGGATTACCTCTCGGTCTCTTCAACAATATTAAAGTACTCTAATGACTAGATCACCTCTCAGTCTCACTAATCACAATACATCCGGGAGTGTAAGGGACGTAAGGAGTAACCTAAAGATACTAAAAAAAAAACTTAAGATAACAAAAATCAAAAGACAATAAGGGGGAAATCTACTCTCGTGTAATCTATGTTCAAACCGCCTAATGAATAAGACAACCCCAACTATCTATTACCTCTCAGTCTCAAGATAGGTAGAACACTTAAAATCTCTAAACCCTCAAACAATAGTTCCTATGGATTATGTCGACTATAAACCATAAACTAGTTACGAACACACAGTAGGTAACCTAATATGCGTCTACACATGAAAGACTTTCACAAAGACACATATGGAACTTATTGAATAAAAGTAAATTAATAATAAGTATGCATATTCATCTTAAAAAAACATCAAAAAGTCTATTACAATAATATTAGTCCAACACCAATAATCCAATACCGACAAGCAAACCAAACTCAACAAATATTCATCAAAGCCTAGGCAACTAAAAAGGTTTTAGTCAACAATCATGCTTAAAACAAGAAAGTAATAAATTTGTTCAACTAGTTTCATAATAAGAATAATAAATCCCAAAAAAACTTAGCTGTGGTCTTCTATTGATTTTTGCTCCACTTGCAACAATAATAATAGTAATTCTCTTAAGAATGTGATCACTCTCTCTCCAATCAAGCTACCTTCTTCTTTGCTGCTACCCGTCGAAAATATAATAATCTTGATGTGAGGCTAGTGGCGGCTGCTCTTCATGTCTCTTTATGAATATATATATATATATATATGAATCTTTCACCGACACCCTTCATGAAAACAAATAGATAAATAAATAAATAAACAATAATAAAAAGAATAATATGGCAGCTCCAATAATTCCTTTTCCTGTATCTACTGACTTTCCAATCGTAATATTATTATTATTATTTATACGATTATTTTTTCTTTTTTTTTTAAATACTACTTATAATAGTTAATTCTAATAATTGTAAAAATTAGTAACATATAACATATGTTCGACCCTTCGTTCGTCGGTCACAAGTTTATTAAAAGTGTTCCATTTTAGCCTGTTGTCTCTTGAAACCATTTAACTTACATACGAACTAAATAACAATAATATTCAATAAAAACTTGGCTCAAAAACACTTAAAAGTATGGAGTATTTATATAATAATATGTATAATTTAGACCACATCACAGTTGCATATCATATTTCGTTTATGACAGGGGCTTCAACGACGCGCATTTGCGTGTCATTTGTACCCATCAATGACACGCAATGCGTCTCATTGAAATCTTGTGTTTCAAAGATTTCGCATCGCATGTACTACGGGGTTGTTGTACTAACCCTAGACAAAATCTGACAAGTTAGGTGGGCAGATCCCTAGATAGATTGCTTCAAGAAGACTGGCTGTTTCGCATCGCTTAAGATGTTTCGCATCGCTTAAAATGTTTCGCATCGCTTATGCTGTTTCGCATGGCATAGCATGTTTTGCTTCGCTTAGCTTAGCTTTTCGTTTCACTTCGCATACCACTTCGCTTCGCATACCATTTCGCTTCGCTTAAACCTATTTTGCTTCGCATAGCATATTTTCGCTTTGCTTCCTGTGCAAAATTTGAGTGCTGTTTGAAATCTGATTTGTTTAAGGACTGTTCGGGTTTAAGACTATTGGACCCATGTCTAATACGGATTTCGAGTTGTTGAAGGGGTACTTGTTACTTGAGAACCAAGCGGGAACCACCACCAAACCTCCAAAGTTTATGACACTAGATAATAAATTTTTTGATTTCAAATGGAGATTCATGAACTTCATTACTTTAACTGATTCTGAGTTACTGAGGTGTTATGAAGTGGGTCCTCATGCTCCTATGATAACCACTCCAAATGGACTGCAACCTAAGCCCATTGAAAGCTATGATCAGAATGATAGAACCCTGGTGGAACGAGACAAGAAAGCCTATCTCACTCTGACTGTCTGTCTCTCAAATGAAATCACTGAAACTCTACATGAACATACCACTGCAAAGGGATTATGGGATGGTTTAGTTGAGAAAATTGAAGGTAATGTTGAGATTAGGGAAAACAAGAAGGCACTGTTGAAGGAAGAGTTCAATATGTTTAATTATCGTCAAGGAGAAAGTGTGGGGGACTTAATCAAAAGATTTGAAAAGTTGTTAGTAAGAATCAAAGCTGCTGATGTGAACATCTTGAATTCAGAAGTCAACCACAAACTGATGAACTCTTTGCTTTACTCCTGGAGCACCAATACAGTAACCATCAAGAGAACAACAAACCTGAATGCCATTCCAAATGCTGATTTGATATCCACTATCAAGTCATTTGAAATGGATGAGCAGATGAGGATGAACAATCATTTGAGTTCTCTGAACCAAGCAGGAATGAATTCAAGCTCAGCAATGCCTACTGCATTCATCAGCAAGTCTCAGCAGAACATGTATCCAGTAAACACTCCAAAGTACTCTTCAGTTGTGCTTCCACATAAGACAACATTTATCTCAACAAGCAATCAATTTGTGTCATCTGGTTCAAGCTCATTTCAAAAGCCTGTTGATAGTGCAGTTGAACAAGCCTTGAAAGCTCATGGAATCACTTCATCTTCCAAGAAAGTACCAAGTCAAAGCTCAAGCTACTGTGGAGCTCTTCCAATGTTGAATGATTCAAATTTAGCACTGGTTCAAGCATTCTTGTCAAGCCATGAAGAATTGTTACAAGGAAAGTTGTTGCCACCACAATTCGTGCAAGGTGATCTGAAAGATATTAACAAGAAAGATCTCAAGAAAATAGACATCAAGTATTAGATGGCAATGGCAGTTCACAGGGCAACAAACTTTATGAAAATGTATGGAAAGAACAGTTTCAATGACTCTGACAGGAAAAGAATCGGGTTTGACAAAGAGAAGTTGAGATGTTACAATTGTAATGAATTGGGTCACTTTTCAAGAGAATGCACCAATCCTCCCAAACCAGCAAATGACATTCGTGTGACAGAGGTGACTGATGAGGAAAATAGCAAGACAGCTGGAAAGAAGCATGAGGTGCAAAAGCCAAGCAATTTAGTTCCAAGAATTGGAGGTCATCCACACAAGGGCAGTTCAAGCTCAAACTCTAAAGCACTTGTCTCTCAATCAGAGGTCCAAACAACTGTGGATTGGGATTACCAGTTTCAGGAGCTGGAGAATCCTCTCAACATGGCAGGAATGGCTTTCACTTCCAACAATGAAGCATTTTCTTCTTCAACAAAAGTTTCTGATGCATCACCCGGTGATAAGGTAAATCACAAACTTTGCTCTCAAGTGTGCATCAACGTGGTTGCTTTTTATAAGCACAACCATGGTGAGGTTTTAAAGGAAGTCTCAAAACTCAAGGACTTAAATGCTGAGTATGTAAAAGCTGATAAGATTTACATTGAAAAGATTGAAACTCATCGTGATGATCTAGCGAATCTCAAGCTAAAAATTTTTCAAACTGAACAAGAAGTAATATACTATAAAAACATTGTTTCTAAATTAAAGGATGAAATTGAGAATTTGAAACTTGATGTTTCTGATAAAAGGAAGCAAGAAAAGATAGTTGAGAGATTTGAAACATCATCACGAATCTGCTAATACCCCTGGTATAGTTATCATGCCTGGGGTCATGCTCCAATGCGAGTTCATGAGTTTTTCTAGCTCGGATGATGAGGATTCGGAGTGACTGTTGAAGACCATGGTAGTCTGTTTGTCTGTCTGTTATGTACTTGTTATTTCGGTTGTCTTGTGAACTTGTAAGCTCTTTGGAGCATGTAATGAACTTCTTGGTATAATAAAAGTTCGTTGTCGTGTTTGATATATTCGATGGATTCGAAATATATATATCCTTGTGTAAATATATAAATATATATATATATATATATATATATATTTCTTGTGATGACAGAATAAAAACCTATATGTTGGTGTAAAAATCTATGATTTTCCAGAAGGGCCCCTGGTTGTGAGAGACACATGTGGATTTTGTTACGAGCCAGAATACACTGATTGTGACTAAATAATAGATTCGTTTACTTGCATTTTATATTTATTACGAATCAAGATACATTGGTTGTAATTAATAACGAATCTACTTACTTTCCTGTCTATCTGCTTGTCTGTCTGCTTGTTCGCTTGTCAGCCTGCTTGTTAGCTGCTTGTCTGTACGCTTGTCTGTCTATTGCACGAGTCTTGTCTGTTTTTAATACTGTTTATGAATTTGGATATATAACTCACTATATCATTTTCTGTATGACAGTATGTCTGGGGAAACTCCACCTGGTGCGTCAGTTAATCCCGATGAGGCGAAAATTAAAAGTTGGATTGCCGATGGTATAAAGAAGGCATTACCTAATATTCTTACAGCTGTTATTGATCGCCTCGATAAGCGTGCTAAAAAAGGTCCTCGTGTTGATGATTCCCCCAAACATGTTCATGTTGAGGATTCTGATCCTAAGATTGAGTCTTCGAAGCGCAAGTCTGATCCCCGTGAATCTACGGCGGAGAGTTCTGAGTTTGTCGATTCTGCTACTAAAAAGCAGAAGGTTCTCGGATGTTCTTATAAACAATTTCAGGCGTGCAAGCCATCTGATTTCGACGGTTCGAAAGGACTGACTGCGGCTGTGCGCTGGTTGAATGAGACCGAAGCTGTTTTGTCTGTTTGCAAGTGTTCTGATAGCGATCGCGTTTTGTTTTCCGCTCAGTTGTTCAAGGGAGCGGCTATGGAATGGTAGAACTCCCTGATTGAGACTCGGGGTAGAAATACCATGTATGCTATTGAATGGTCATCCTTTCGTGATCTGGTTACCACCAAGTATTGTCCCGCGAATGAACGGGAAAAGATCCAGCTCAAGTTCCTCAGTCTCTAGATGAATGGTGTTGATCACACCTCGTATGTAAGTTAGTTCTTGGAGTGTGTACCGTTTGTTCCTCACCTAGTCACGCCAGAATCTAATGCTATTGCTCGTTATATTTGGGGTTTAATCCCCGAGATCCGTGACATGGTGAAGTCCACCAAGCCGGCGACTCTCGGCGCTGGTATCGAGATGGGTGGGTTCATGATAGATGGTTATGTTCGCCGTCTGAATGACGGTAAGTCTGTTTCTTCGGCTGCTGCGGTTCCTGCGAAGAAGGATTCCCCTATGTCTGCTTCAAAGAATCCTTCATCTGGTGCTTACTTTTGTAAGAAGTGTAGGAAGGGCCATTCGGGCAGGTGCCAGTCTGATAGGACTAAGGGTGCTTCATCATCATCATCATCATCATCATCGCCTGGGAAGGTTATTTGTGATTTCTGTCAGAAGATCGGCCATACCGCCGATGTTTGTTACAAGAGGAACTCATCCTTTTTTCCTTGTGATGATAAGAACCACGTCCGTGCTAACTGTCCGACTCTTGTGAAGGCTGAACCAGTGGTCAAGGTCGACGGTGGTGGTACCCGTCGCAATGCCCGCGCATTTGTTCTGAGGGCCAAGGAGGCCGAAGCTACTCCAGATATGGTCACCGGTACGTTTCTTGTTAACAACGTATATGCTAGAGTTCTCTTTGATACCGGTGCGAATCAAAGTTTTATTGATCACAAGTTCTGTAGACTGCTTAATGAACCCTTAGAGAAGCTTATCCCTGTTTACGAGGTTGAAACCACTTATGGTAACATCACTAGGATCACGAAGATTCTTAGTAACGGTAAAATTGTGTTATCTGGTTATAGCTTTGATGTCAGTCTGATGCCTATGAAGTTAGCGGGATTCGATGTTGTCATAGGTATGGATTGGTTGTCACCCAATCGTGCTCGTGTTGTATGCGATGATAAGATTCTAGAAGTTCGTGCGCTTGACGGTAGTCTGATTTCTATTCGTGGGGATTAACCGTTTTCGTCTGTTAAAGTCATTTCGGCTTTACAGGCGTATAAGGTTGTTCGGAAGGGGTGTTTGGCTTATTTCGTTTATGCTATCTCAGCGACTCTTAAGAAGTCGATTATCGATGTTCTGATTGTCATCGAATTCCCCGACGTTTTTCCTGAGGAGTTACCTGGGATTCCTCCTGATCGCAAAGTCGAGTTTAATATTAATCTGATTCCCGGTACTGCTCCATTGCCAAGGCTCCTTACCGTCTCGCCCCGACCGAAATGAAGGAGCTTAAGTTTCATCTATGGGCTTGTAAGAGAGGTTTTATCCGTCCTAGTTCGTCACCGTGGGGTGCTCCGATTCTGTTTGTTAAAAAGAAGAATGGCTCGATGCGGATGTGCATCGATTATCGTGAGCTTAATAAGGTTACGATCAAGAACCGCTATCATCTCCCGCGTATTGACGATCTCTTCGACCAGTTACAGGGTGCTTGTTGTTTTTCCAAGATCGATCTCCGTTTGGGTTGTCATCAATTGAAGGTTCAAGAGGATGATATTCCTAAGACCGCATTCCGTACTCGTTACGGTCATTTCGAGTTCACCGTCATGCCGTTCGGTCTTACTAATGCTCTTGCAGCTTTCATGGATATGATGAACCGCGTTTGTAAACCGTATCTCGATAAGTTTGTGATCGTCTTCATTGATGACATCTTGGTTTATTCCAAGTCCGAGTCCGACCATGCCAATCATCTTCGTATTCTTCTGAACACTTTGCGCAACGAGAAACTTTATGCGAAGTTTTCGAAGTGCGAGTTTTGGTTGTCCGAAGTTAAGTTCTTGGGTCATGTTGTGAACGCTAGCGATATTCAGGTCGATCCTTCTAAGATTGAGGCCATTGCTAAGTGGGACTTTCCGAGATCTCCCTCGGAAGTTCGTAGTTTTCTGGGTCTCGCCGGGTACTATCGCCGTTTCATTTAGGACTTCTCCCGCATCGCTGTTCCTTTGACCGCTCTAACTCGAAAATCTGCCGCTTATGAGTGGGGTCCGAAACAAGAAGAGGCGTTCTAGACTATTAAGTATAAACTCACTCATGCGCCTATATTTTCATTACCCGACGGTATATAGGACTTTGTCGTTTTCTGTGACGCATCACATACGGGAATGGGATGTGTTTCGATGCAGAGAGACAAGGTTATCGCTTATGCATCTCGTCAGTTGAAGTCCCATGAGTTGAATTATAAAACTCATGATCTCGAGTTAGGTGCCATTGTCTTTGCTCTCAAGCGTTGGAGACATTATCTGTATGGTGCTCGGTTTACGGTGTATACCGATCATAAAAGTCTTAAGTATATCTTTACCCAGAAAGATCTGAATATGCGTCAGCGTCGATAGATGGAAATTTTGAGCGACTACGACTGCGAGATTCTCGACAGGTTATTCTTAAGGCGGATTTGTTTTAAGGAGGAGTGAAGCGTTGGGTGATCATTCTACGACTGAACCTGTCAGTTTTAACCACAAGTCTCGCATCAATGCTAACTTGTCGAATTGTTCGATCATTTTTTTTATTTTATGTTTTTTTTAAAGTTTTGGTCGTCATTCAATTGCTACTTAGCATGGCTTTACACCCCTCCGACCCTTAACGCTGGTATTATGGTTTTACGCCCCCGCACCGCAACGCGAGGGGGGGGGCTTAAGACTAGTGTGTTATATAAAAATATGACCGACGACTGAATCAATGGTGAAATGTAACGTTGGAGGGTATCGGAGCTTGATGGTGGTCCGAAACACCTCAGTTAGTTTTTTTCTTTGTCGGGTTGAGTTTGATGGTGGTCTCGCCGGTTATTGACGGCTGTAGGGGTTTCCTGGGTCCGGTAACGACAGTAATACACGGTTTGGGGGATAGTAGTGTTTGGGGTGCGAGACACCACTCAAAGTGGGTTTCCCCACATGCCGTCATCAGAGGTTGCGAGACACCACTCAAAGTGGGAACCGATTCCCTTGGTGTTGCCGGACATGAACTTGAATGATGTTCCCAGAGACGATTAGATGACATACTCACACCCACACGGCCAAATCGCAAGAAAAGTGGGGAATCTTCAAGATTAGGAAAAGAAGCCATGGCCGAGGACATACACGAATTCGAGACTTTTAAAATGGCGGACATGCTCGAGGCGAAAGAACAAAGGAAAAATGTTTACATTCGGCCTCCTAATCGAGACTTTGATTAATCGGTCCGGATTAACCTCATACCCGAACTAGTACGATGAGCATATTAGAGGGCAAGCTTCCTTATTCGGGTGGAGCTCGTCAGTACGAGTTTGGGTTTGACGGGTACGCGTTGGATGATTTACCGGTGTAAGTAATGTACATAGTTTGACTTTTGGCCAAAAAAATACAAGATTTGTTAAAATTCTGGTAGCTTTTTTTATATTTGATGTCGTGAATATGGTTTGTTGCTGCACATGATACGTGATATGCAAAGCATGTCGTGTTTTGAAATTTGGACTGCTTTAGATAGCGTAATATGAAATTTTGTGACTTGCATGGTAGCGAAGCCTTTCAGTCAAGTATTGTTGTTAGTTTGATATTAATAAAGTTGTTGAAAGCTTCGTGTCGGTGTTTTTGTTTTGTCAAAGCTTTTGTTGGAACCCGGTTGAGTAGATAAGCGTGCGTGCTATAGCCAAACACTATGTGTAATATGTCCTAACAAATGACCTTTTTTTATAGTTTGGGCAAACTTAGGGCCTAACAATATATCACTACCGCCCATTCCTTGTGCATCAAACAATTCAAACTACTTGATAATTCAAGCAATTGTTCATTAAAAGGACGATTTGAAAAAATGGTCAAATAAAGTAGATTTCAAAGAAATATAGTGACAATAAAAAAGTCATATTTCATAAGAGAGTACTCAAAGAAACAAATAGTAAGGAGGGGGTCGAATTCTTCATTATAAACACCCAACGTATAATAATAACATTCATCAGTTTAGTTTCTTAAGATCAAAGTAAATAGGTCAAAACTCCATAATTGGGATCCTTGGGTAAGAGATCCCACTTTTTAGATCCTAGTTGAAACCTAAGGTGGGATCATTGCCTGGGGTATGGGATCCCACTTCTTGGTTCCTAAATGAAACCTAAGGTGAGATCTTGCCTGGGGTATGAGATCCCACTTCTTGGTTCCTAGATAAAACCTAAGGTCGGATTTTTGCCTTGGGTAAGAGATCCCACTTTTTGGATCCTAGTTGAAACCTAAGGTGGGATCCTTGCCTAAAGTATAAGATCCTACTTCTTGGTTCCTTCATGAAACCTAAGGTGGGATCCTTGCCTGGGGTATGGGATCCCACTTCTTGGTTCCTAGTTGAAACCTAAGGTGGGATCCTTGATTGTTAGATATTTTCGTAGCACCAGGTGGTCACCAATGTAGAAAGATGCAAAACCATTCTTGTAAATTTGAAGTTTCGTCCATTGAGAGGTAACCCTTTGTCGCTTCCCCTGTAAAAACGGGTCAAATAGGCTGCAGCATCCCTGTAAGTTTTATGTTGCATTCTCTTACAAACATCATACACACAACACAGGATGTAATAGCATAGAACACCATATTAACAGATCAAATACTTTAAAAATTTACAAGTCACGTCATTCATCCACAACTAGTAATCCATTTAACTGAGCTGAAACCTTCCGAATTGTTGCAGCTGATCGCGAAGAATTATCATGACCCCTTGCCAGAAGTTCTGCCTCCAACATCTTTATCTTCGCTTCCAACAGCTTGCAGTCTATGCAGTTTGCTTCAAGACCAGAAGAGGAAGGTCACGGAGAAGATATTGAACCTATTCGAATACCAGAAGAGGAAGATCCAGGAGAAGGTGGGAGCGAAGATATCTAGATAGCGTAAGCAATGATAAGACTTAAGCATTTTAAAAAATATTAAAAAAAATTAATTTACATAAATAACCA
This sequence comes from Bidens hawaiensis, assembly GCF_021521415.1. Classification (NCBI taxonomy): domain Eukaryota; kingdom Viridiplantae; phylum Streptophyta; class Magnoliopsida; order Asterales; family Asteraceae; genus Bidens; species Bidens hawaiensis. Next base: position 1,363,489 of record NW_027491053.1, read on the forward strand.
ACCTCTTGAGGTTCAGTCGCCCACCTAAAATACCCACATCCAAAATCTTTGGCTTTTGGCTGTCACAGAGCAATCAAATTATTATAAAAAATATTTACATAAATAACAAAAGTTCTAAATTGTTCACCTTGGCAGCGGGACAGGAATAGTAGAATCTACCAAAGTTCTCTTTACTATGGGATGTCCTCAGCACTACATGTCCCTTCCCACAGGAACAGGGAAAAGTATTTTGGTCTTTACTATGGGATGGCTCCATCTGCATAAAGCCACAAAAACTGCATTACCCAATCGAGTGCATAAAAACCCGGCCAATTGACTCAATTGATTGCATATAAACTGTAACACCCCAACCCGGAACAGGCTGACGTGTCACTATTACAAATATCAAATCAAAGCCACAATCCAAATTACAATAAATCAAAGAAACCAAAGTCACATTATTAAACCAAAAAGAATTAACTTTTTAAAATCTTGAACTTTGTTACTCTCTCACATCACTAATTCCCATGATTTCCCGAATTACCTTTGAACAAATAAGAAAAAACAGACAAAGAAAACACGGCTGAGCCAAAAATTGCCCAGTAATGGAAAGAACAACAATAATGACGATAAGACGAATAAACAAAAGCAAAATAATATAACAAAATCTATCTTAACCAAAATAAGTATGAAACCGAAATCTGATACTTTTAGAGCATATGACAAAAACCGATACTAAACGTATTACTAAACATATAACGGATACTGACTTGCATGACGAGTGATGTTACTAAAATAAGTCGCGTATTAAAGGAGTACCCAGAGCCGAAACATATAACATATGACATATAACTTGTAACATATAACGTGTGACATATAACGTATAACATATAACTGAACTAGGATCGATCCATACGCCCCAAAACGGCCAAAGTACTACCAAAGTACTAGTTAGAGACGCCGTTAACTTTTGAAACACACTGTCACGAAAAGTGTTGTGCTCGGTAACAGAGTACTAAACATGAAAGGCAATATAACTGCCTAGCATATAACATATTAACAGAAATTCATATTATTATCCATAGGAACATGCAATAATGAGTACGAGTGTATAAATCTATTGCATGCTACAAGTATCTCTAACCAAAACGGATTGAAACCGAACAAAACTAAATAAAAAGTTGACGACGTATAAAATGTCCAAAGACCAAACGGGTCGTATCGATAGAGACAACTAGGTGATGTTAACATATCAAATACCGAAAGTCCATACTACAAAGTAACGGATTAGAATTTATACTATGAGTAAAAGAAACCAGAAACCGTACTACGAAGTAACGGAATATAATTAATACTAAGAGGAAACAAAAACAGAATCCGTACCTTAGCTAACGATGAGCAAGCAAGTGAAGTCGAGTCACGCTAAGTTGTACTAACGCCTACATTTTATTTATTTTTCAATCAAATTTACTAAACTTTATTGGTTAATTGATTTTCCGGAGACAGGGCTTTTATAATCTTCACTATTTATTG